>NC_133468.1:11587500-12846666 GCF_048565385.1 Saimiri boliviensis
TAGCACATATATCCCTCTGACTAGTGCTGTTTGAGCCTATGAATTCTAGAAACAAAATTATCTGCTCTGTAAGGTCTGTGGTATCCTGGGTTTCACCATGTGATATTTGTTCTTCATGGAAAAGAAAGTATTTCAAGTCCTAGTGATTCCAACTCCAGTCTTTCTTTATATTCCATTCTCCCTTACGGCTTTTCTGCCTACTTTCATCCCTTACTGTATGTTCTAGTCAAAGTATGGAGGACTGTGTTTCTCCAAATTTGGCTTACACGTTTCCTTTGTCAGCACTGACAGAAATGGACCTAAGCCCATTTATTGAAGGCTGCTGATATTTATCAAAAGGACCTAATAGTTGGTTCTCTGGCCAAATTGGCTCAGGTTACATCTCGGCAATCTTCTCTTTCATCTATGCTAATGAAGTCCTGTCCACCCTTAAAACACAATAGGTGCCACCTCTTTTGATGCCAGTTTGTATTATGGTAGCAGATAACCTCTTGTTTTTGTGTCTAAATAGCACTGCCAATGTGACACTCATTGTTAAATGAAATGAATGAATTCTGATACTTTGTATTTATCCTGTAGCATTTAATGTATTTCAGCCTTGTATTATAGTTACCTGTTTGTGTCCTCTGTTGAATGGTAAACTCCTCATGGGAAGGGTTGGGGCCTTACTTATCTTCCTGTGACGCACAGTTCTTTCATACACACAGTGTCTTTTTTGTGGAAGGTGTTCAGGAAATGTTGGGTTGAATTTTCCTGGTGATCATTTTCAGACGTTACTGCCTTTTGCCTGTATCTTGCCTATCCTCTTTTCTCAACATTTTCACCCACATTACTGATTCTCACAATAATCAGTTCCTAACTTTTATGGGAGTTATCATATCTTCCTATATATTGTAAAAACTTGCATTTGTGCCTCATCTCTTCTAGAGGCTGTATTTGATTGTCCTATTAGTCCTTGACAAGGCTCAGCACGTTGGTGCTCAATATGGAGTGAACTTAATGTTAGGTTTTCTTTTTTTCATGCATTGAAACCTTTTAAGATTTCCTTTTGAATAGCTTAAGACAAAGGGAGAGATGAATAGAGGAGAAAGACGAGGAGGAGGAAAACGTGGGTGAGGTGGGTGGTGTGTGGTACATAGGACATCCATAGACATAGTAAGCATTATTTAGAGACTTTCCACACGTGCAGATTGATTTACATAGAACTCAGAGAGTGGTTTTTAGCAAAGAATTGAGGAAACGAAATACTTTTTACATCTGTTGGTGCAGATTTGCCAAAGAGTTGATAAGCTCCAAGGGTTCCATGACCTTAGAAGAGCATGATTTAGCAGAAAGGGCATGGGCTTTGAAGTGAAACATGTGAATTTGTATTCTAGCTTTGTCACTGGCTAGCTGTGTGACCTAAAGGTAATCTTTCTGTGGTATGATTTTATTATATGTAAAAAAAAAAAAGCCGGGCGCGGTGGCTCAAGCCTGTAATCCCAGCACTTTGGGAGGCCGAGGCGGGTGGATCACAAGGTCAAGAGATCGAGACCATCCTGGTCAACATGGTGAAACCCCGTCTCTACTAAAAATAAAAAAATAAAAATTAGCTGGGCATGGTGGTGCATGCCGGTAATCCCAGCTACTCAGGAGGCTGAGGCAGGAGAATTGCTTGAACCCAGGAGGCAGAGGTTGCGGTGAGCCGAGATCGTGCCATTGCACTCCAGCCTGGGTAACGAGAGCGAAACTCCGTCTCAAAAAAAAAAAAAAAAGAAACGTTAGGTTTTGGTCTGAGTTGTTGGGAAGATTATATGAGAGATGTGGACTTCATAAAATGGACTTTGCAGAGGATTGCTTTTCTTCAAATGCTGACCATACTTACTTTCCCCACAAGTACAAGGACTGTAACGCAAAGTCAAGACAGATGGTGTGAAAGGGTTTTTATTTTTTTCTCCTGAGCTGTGCATGTATTTATTTGTGAGGCTTTACAGAGGACTAACATTTAGTTGGTTTTAGCCATACATTTAATGAACCATCTTTGGGAAACACAGTGAAATCATACAGAGTCAATAGTATCTTGGAAAATATGGGCGGTATTATTACTGTGACTACCAATTTGGCATAATTAGATCTATGCTATAACTACAGAGAGAACCCACCCAGCCCTATTTTTATACCTGGTATCCTGCCGGAGAGACTGGTGATTAGTTTATGTTGACATTGAGCATTGGGATTTATGTTTGATCAGTTTAGTTTAGATTGACAAATTGTGATTTTGAATTGCAGTTCTTATCATTAAAGCTGATGGTTTTGATCTTAACAGAATAAACAGTGAGAATTCATACAAGATTTCCTTCTGAGTTGTATTGTTCATTGAATTAGTTGACAATGGGGGAAGAAACCTGTTGGTTAAGAATGTGCTCTTTACACGTGGTTAGTTTCTGCTGATCACAGTTGCTTAAGAGGAAGTTTGTCTTTATAGGCAAATGAGAGACGGACCAGGAAGACCTGACAATCCAGTAGGGTGTCTCTCAACTGGTTCTCACTGTTTTAACGAAATTAAAAGATTTCAGAGTTCTGTGATGTCAGCGGGAAACATTTTTAGGAAATTCCCTCTCAGGTTGAGTCAACAATGAAGATCTTCATAAAATGGAAAGCTGTGAAGTAGAAACACTGGGACATTAGCATGAAAAATGAAAAAAAAGGTTTTGGCTTGTGTAGAGAGTTGTGTAAATATAAGTATATTGCATGTAGGAAACCAGTATAGTATAGTGAACAGTATAGTATAGTATAGTATAGTAAAAAGCCTATGATCCACAGAAGAAAAAGACTGAGGTTCTGCTGTTGTGAAAAAGGAACTTGAGTAATTTTTTTTTTAGAGTTAACTGGAGAACATTTAAACAGTTTTGGTAACTAACAATAAAATATATTTTGGCTCTCTAAAATGACTACATGATAGACTCAAAGAGAAGGGGGCAAAGGGGCAGGAATAACTCAGTCCTGACACTCCTCATCTGGCATCTGTTAATCTTTGTGTGGCTAGTGTAAGGCCTGCCAGCAGTTAGGCATTGAAGATATATATATATATATATATATATATATATATATATATATACATACACACATATATATTTCTCGAGGGGAGAAAAATTAACTCAGTAGTACAGCGGAAAAGTCTGAGGATTTAAGACATCCAGAAATGAGACTGTTAGTCAAGTTGTTGTGATTATGTTGCTGTATCTTGTTTTGCATTTTAGATATAACAGTAAGTTATACCATGAAAAGCATAGTATATTGTTTTAGCAATTGCTACCAGCCACTACCTACTTTTGCCAATATTGGGTTTAAGAGTAATACCACTCTTAATTAGGCTTAAGAGTAATACCACTTAATGGGAAAAACTTGAGAACTCATTATTTGCTTGGGATTTTACTTGTGTTATCTAAGGAGATAACATAACTCACAACTTTAAGTTGTGTCTTAAGGTATTTCCACCTGATTGTTATGGTGAGGTTAATCAGAGACTAGTATTTTAGTCACTTTCATTGCTTTACCTACAATATAAACAATCAGAACTTCTTTAAGAGCCATTGCTTGTGGACTGTCAACAAATCTTAGAATTTAAAAATTACTTGGGTTCAGCTGGATTTGAGATTCTTTGTTACAGTCGTTACTGCTAAACCCAAAGACTACTTGAATACCATTATAATGTGTTTTGCCACCGTCTTTTTTTTTTTTTTTTTCCTGAGTTGGAGTCTCGCCCAGGCTGGAGTACAATGGCATGATCTCGGCTTACTGCAACCTCCGCCTCCTGCGTTCAAATGATTCTCCTGCCTCAGCCTCCTGAGTAGCTGGGATTATAGTTCATTTTTGTATTTTTAATAGAGATGGGGTTTCACCATATTGGTCAGGCTGTCCTTGAACTCCTGACCTCAAGTGATCTGCCCGCCTTGGCCTCCCAAAGTGTTAGGATCACAGGTGTGAGGCACTGCACCTGGCCTATAATGTGTTTTGTTTTAGCATTAATATTGTGGGCTTTAGGCTGGGTGCCAAGGCTCATGCCTGTAATCCCAGCATTTTGGGAGGCTGAGGCAGGCAGATCACTTGAGCTTAGGAGTTCGAGACCAGCCTGGGCAACATGGTGAAATCCCATCTCTACTTAAAAAAACAAAAACTAAATTGTATATATATAGTGGGCCTTAGAATTGTTGGCCAGGCGCGGTGGCTCACGCCTATAGTCCCAGCACTTTGGGAGGCCGAGACAGGTGGATCATGAGGTCAAGAGATCGAGACCATCCTGGTCAACATGGTGAAACCCTGTTTCTACTAAAAATACAAAAATTAGCTGGGCATGGTGGCGCACGCCTGTAGTCCCAGCTACTTGGGAGGCTGAGGCAGGAGAATTGCTTGAACCCAGGAGACAGAGGTTGCGGTGAGCCAAGATGGCGCCATTGCACTCCAGCCTGGGTAACAAGAGTGAAACTCCGTCTCAAAAAAAAAAAAAAAATTGTTTGGGTCTTTGTTAATTAAATGCTTTTTTAAATGGCAAGATCTAGGGAATTATCCCTTTTGGAGTGGCTCAACTGATTCATCTGCTGAAATATTTCCTCTTCATAGTTCATAGTATTTTCATAGTTCTCCATTTTGATGTTAATTAATTTAGGACCTTTGAGAGCAAAGCTTGGTTTCTTCTCTCTCAGAAATCATAGGCTTTCTGACTCTTGAATTGTGGAGTCCATAGTGCTCCATGAAAAGGGCATGGGCTCTACTACCTAGTAGATGTGGGACTTTCTGCTCATCTTTTTTGAGAATTAAATATGGGTAATTACTGTAAAGGGCTTGGCCAATTAGTAGCTCTTCAGTAAGGTAGGTATACTATAATTACTGCAGGAACGTTTTGGCAGTAGTGTAGCAATTGAGGAAGTAGCAAATTTATGTGCAAGTGAGTCCAGTCTTTTTGTTTTTATCTTTGTTGTCTTGTTGAATGCCTTTTCTCTCTCCCTTTTGGTTTGTTTAGAATTTGTAGTCTAATTTGATAAGATAGAAAAAGAATGTTGTTATAATATGGACAGGATTTAATATTTAATGATGTCACCTAGTAAATTGTTTATTAGCATTCTTTACGATTTTCCCCAGTTTAACTGATGATTGGCCATTGTAGGGGACTAGCCTTTATTGAGTCAGAAGTTCACTCTTAAATTATATGTTTTAAAACATAGTATATTTTTGCTAAGGGTAGAGGATTTCATTAATATGTAGATACGATGTTTTATGTGTAACAAATCAAAAGATTTGTTAGGTGCGTAAATAAATATCTTTATGGTAGATATTTGAGCCCTCTCATATCATTATTTTTGGCTGGCATACTATTTTTGTAATGGTGGAGGAGCTGTCTTAGAAAATGGATAAGGAAGTTCAGTGTAGCTGGATAGCCTACGACAATTTATGTGGATGATAGGATGTTTTTTAGCTGCTCTCATTTGGAAACTGCAGCTCTTTATCATGAGTAAATATTAATATTAGGATTGTTCCATTATTTGTCATGAGTTTTGTATCCTTCTTTCAACACAGAGGTGAGGAATGCTGCTGCAGGCATTTTATGCCAAATAGCTGACTCAGGGGTTATAACTTTTTTCCTGTGCCTCAGATCCACCATTCCATTGACCCTTCCTTCTGTTTCTTGGAGGCTGCCCTTTGCCGCTGGTGCCATGGTGGGTGTATGGATTGCTTTCTGTCTTTCAACAGTTACCGAAGTGCATGTTTGGGATTTTGTTGAAGAAAGCTGGATACAGTAAACGGAAAGAATCTTGGAAGATGCTTGACTGCTGTCTTTTCTCAGACTAGTCTGAAAGGGAAAACCCCCATTCATTCTGGATTGGTGGATCTGAAGTACAAAATATTTTCCAGGTAAGCAATTACCCTGTATTGTTTCATTTTGTGGAACTCAACTCGCTGAAAGAAATTTTGAAAAATATTTTTTTAAATTTCTTTTGTCCATTAATAGGAAAAGGAGGAAATATTAGATGTTTTTGCATAGTGTCATGTTTGGCCGTGTTTGGGTGTGGATCAGTGAAGGCATATGTGGCTGAATTGCTAGTAAAAAATTGTTTTACTGTAAGAAGGGCAGTTGTTAATTTTCTTTGAGACATTCTGTTGCCCAGGCTGGCCTGCAGTGGTACGAACATGGCTTACTGCAGCCTTGACCTCTTGGCCTCACATGATCTTCCCGCCTCAGCCTCACGGGTAGCTGGGACCACAGGCGTGTGCCACCATGCTCAGCTAATTTCTTTTTTGTAGAGATAGGGTCTTGCCATGCTGCCCAGGCTGGTCTCAAACTCCTGGGCTCAAGTGATCCGCCTGCCTTGGCTTCCCAAAGTGTTGGGATTACAGACATGAGTCACCACGCCTAACTCAGTTATTTTTATTGTAAGCCCAAATCGTTTTTATTCATAGTCTAACAGGAAATACAGTAAATAGGGACATAATTTTGGGGAATAGCTTGTAAAACATGGAAAACAAATGGTAACTTTGAGGCATTCTCACATGATTTATATAATAGTTAATACCTGGTCAAAATTTTTTTTGCAGTTTCATGTAAAGTGGTGATAGTTTATTCTGAGGACTCTTTGGAGGGTCTTCTTGGGAAGATTTACTAACTGTAGCAACTGCTTATTGAGAGCATGTGCTATATGCCAGCTACCTTTGTAGGCACTTTACATATATTATTTAATTGGCATAGTGCTTCACCTGCATTTTACAGCTAGTGAAATGGAGCTCATAAGCATAAAGTGCTGGTTACTCAGGTCATACAGCTAGTAAACGGTAGAACCAAGATTTACGCTTGGGTCCAGGTGTCCTCAAAGTTGTGACTCTTTTTTTTTTTTGAGACGGAGTTTCGCTCTTGTTACCCAGGCTGGAGTGCAATGGCGCGATCTCGGCTCACCACAACCTCCGCCTCCTGGGTTCAGGCAATTCTCCTGCCTCAGCCTCCCGAGTAGCTGGGATTACAGGCATGTGCCACCATGCCCAGCTAATTTTTTGTAGTTTTAGTAGAGACGGGGTTTCACCATGTTGACCAGGATGGTCTCAATCCCTTGACCTTGCGATCCACCCGCCTCGGCCTCCCAAAGTGCTGGGATTACAGGCTTGAGCCACTGTGCCCGGCCTAAAGTTCTGACTCTTTCTGTCTTACTATACTTGCTGAAGTTTGTACTTCAACTTCTAGATTTTCAAATTGCCTGTCTGCAAGAGGAAGGTGTGATTTTCTACAACAGGTTTCCACTCAAAAGAACACGTGCTGGGTCATTGTTTGGCATGGTATTTTAATCATTTAATATGATTAAATGCTTGCTTACTGAAAAATCAGATCTTCAGTCAGTTCGTTAAGTGAACATAAAGGTAATTTAGGGAGTATAGGAGAGATAATGCATTTAAATATTGAAATGTGCTTTATACAGGGAAGTGTCACTTGGTCCAGTGAACTCAAACCTGTATCTTCTCAGTTCCTCCTTAGTATTTGTTAGTTATTTAAATAGCTCAGTAGCTCATTATATAGACTTCTTTTGGCCTGTGGTTTGTCATCCTTACAAGTAAGGCATTGTCAGGCAACATTCTTGAAAGCATGACTTTTTTTCGTTATTTAATATTCTTTCTGGAGAATATCCTGCTCCCTTTCATCTTAAAATTTCTTTTTATCATAGATGGACACTCGGATTTTGTGATCCTTGATTAGTTTAGTACTCCCACATTTGCTAATATTCTCTGGTGAGAATATTCTCTGCTAATATTCTCTGGTTGCTCACTGCAACCTCTGCCTCCGAGGTTCAAGTGATTCTGGTGTCTCAGCTGCCCAAGTAGCTGGGATTACAGATGTGTACCTCCATGCCCAGCTAATTTTTGTATTTTTAGTAGGGATGGGGTTTTGCTGTGTTGGCCAGGCTTGTCTTGAAGTCCTGGCCTCAAGTAATCTGCCTGACTCGGTCTCCTAAAATGTTGGGATTACAGGCGTGAGCCATTTTTCACCTTGTCATATGAAGTATAGTTAGGTGGTAGTGGTGGTGTTAGTAGTAATAGCAGAATTAATAGTTAACACTGGTGGTGGTAGTGGTAGTAGTAGTGTCAGAAGTAATAGTTAACACTAGGCACTTACTCTTTATTGAGCATGATTCTAGATACTTTATACGTGTAAACTTATTTGCTTGGGATCAGAAGTGTTGAGGATTTTAGAATTTTTTCAGATTTTCGAATATTTGCCATATACTGATTCAACATCCCTAATAGAAAATCTGAAATCTGAAAAGTTTCAGTGAGTATTTCCTTTGAGTGTCATGTTGTCATTGAAAACATTTTAGATTTTGGAGCACTTTGGATTTTGTATTTTTGAATTAGGGATACTCAAACTGTAGTAACCTAATGAGATAGGTATCATAATTTCCACCCTACTGGTGAGGAAACTAAAGGGTAGAGTGGTTAAATAACATGCCCAGGTCACACATCTTATAAGGGACAAAGGTGAGCTATGAACCCAGGCAGTCTGGTTTCAGAGAATGTGCTTCTTACCTCTGTGCTATACTAGTGTCATCTAGTAATAGAGGGGCAGAAATCCTAAAGACTAAAACTATATATTCTGATTTCAAGAAATCATTGCAAAAGGAAAAGAAAAAGTTGTTATGTACTTCTTTCTTTTTTTTTGAGACAGAGTTTCACTCTTGTTACCCAGGCTGGAGTGCAATGGCGCGATCTCGGCTCACCGCAACCTCCGCCTCCTGGGTTCAGGCAATTCTCCTGCCTCAGCCTCCCGAGTAGCTGGGATTACAGGCACGCGCCACCATGCCCAGCTAATTTTTTTGTATTTTTAGTAGAGACGGGGTTTCACCATGTTGACCAGGATGGTCTCGATCTCTTGACCTCGTGATCCACCCGCCTTGGCTTCCCAAAGTGCTGGGATTACAGGCTTGAGCCACCGCGCCCGGCCTGTATTTCTTAGCTTTTGTAGAAAACAGGCTAGCTCTCAGGTCCTGTGTTAGCCATCTAGGGCTGTCAGGCTGTTTCCTAAAACAACTTGGAATAGGTTAGTTTGAGGTTACCTTTTAGAACAGTGCTGTCCATAGAACTTTTTGCAGTGACTGAGATGTTCAGTGTTGGCACTGTTCAATATGGTACAGGGTGGCTGTTTTGAAGTGTGGCTCCATAATGAAGTAACTGAATATTTAATCTTAATTTTAATTAAATTTACATTTACCTAGCTACATGTGGAGATTTAGTATTTACTGTCATCCTAGGTCCGGTCCTTGGTTTACCACTTACAGAAATTTGATCTGCTCAGCATGCCCAAGACACCCCCTTTTCCCTGGGTTGGACTAACATTAACTAACCTTACAAGACTGATGTGTAAAACTGAAATTTTAATTTATTAATTTATGGTGATATAAGTGTGTTGACATGATTAGTATATTCATTTCTGATAGGCGGATTTACTTACTAGTTCCTGATTAATATGCTAGTTTAATTTTTTTCAAACGAGTCAGAGGGACCTGAAGACTCAAGCCAAATGACTGGAATATTCTTTTCATATAGGAAGATTTTACCAGGGAAGTAAGACATCTGCTGGCCTGGGACTGAGATGTGCTCATTCAGCTTACTGTTAGGGATGGTTTTTCCCTATGGCAAAACCTCTTCCTTCACCTCTTCTGCTTGCTTTTGTTTCCTAGATTATTTTTTATGATTAAGGCATTTGTTTTTAGGCATATTAGTGCATTCAGCTTGAATGCACCCTTGACTTACAGGTCTGGAAAGCCCTTTATTTTCCTTTTTTTTTTTTTAATTTAGTATCCAGCAAAATGTTTTCCTTAAGGTTCCTTTATCACTACTGTAATCCATTTTGTGTTCATTTTCAACTCTGAGAAAAGTTGAATTTTCTTTGCTTTTGTGTGGCCTCTTTCTACTAAAATGAGTTCAGTTTGGGATATGGTGAATTTGAGTTGCCTGTGGATGAATTGCCTAAGAAGAGAAGTATCTAGTAGGAATATTGGCCTGGAGCTCATCAGAGAGAAATATTGGGGAGTTTTTAGCTGCAATGGTAGCTGACTAGACTTTAGTACAGTTATGATTACTCAGAGTATAGACTGAAGAATATATGTATCGGTATATGGGAACGCCAACATAAAGGAATGGGCTGCAGCTAAGGTCAGAACCTGAGATCATATGTGATGTTGACTGAGAGGTGTTATTACCACCCTCTCCTTTTTCTTTTTCTTTTTTTAGACAGCGTTTCACTCTGTCACCTAGGCTGGAGTGCAATGGCGTCGTCTCAGCTCGCTGTAATAACCTCTGCCTCCTGGGTTTAAGCGATTCTCCCACCTTAGCCTACCTGAGAAGCTGGGACTACAGGCAGTGCCACTACACCTGGCTAATTTTTGTATTTTTAGTATAGACAGGATTTCATTATCTTGGCCAGGCTGGTCTTGAACTCTTGACCTAAAGTGATCCACTCACCTAGGCCTCCCAAAGTGCTGGGATTACAGAATTCAGTTACCCTCCCGGCCAGACCCTCCCCTTTTCATCTTGACCTGTGAATTTTGTTACAGCCTGCCAGTACTTATTCCTAGTCAGCAAATGTTAGCCCATTATGCTTGAGTTGTGACTTTCTCTTTTCAGTTTAATAGTTTGCTTAATTTTTGAAATGTGTTTTTGAGAGCATATCTTATGTACATTTATGCAAACTCAAATTTTATGCATCTGGTGACAAAAATAAGAGAAAGAGAAAGAACCTAAATAGTGACGATTCTGGATCAAATGTGAGATGGGAAGTGGGAATCTGTTTCAGTCTGTCTCAGTTCCTGAATGCCTTTTTTCTAGCTGTGATGTGTGTGATTATGATATTTTAAAGACACACACTTTTAATATCACAACATGAGGCCTAAATACAAGCCAGCTATTTTATCCACTAGTCAGTTGAAGAAACAGTGAGTGAACTGTTCCAATGCTGGAGTAAAAATTAGCTGTGTTAGAATTATTGAGATGCTGTGTTGGTCTCAAGTATGGCATATGCTTAAGGGATTTTTGAGGCATATTTTTTGTCATATGCTATTTTTCACCTTACATATTTACTTCAGACCCTGATGACTAGGTGTCCTGCAACTCCACTATAACTAAGTTTTGATAGAAAGCATGGAGACATGAATAGTTCATTACAGTTACAGTCAATCAATACTTGACAAAGTTTTTGAATGAATTACTATATATATCTGTGATACAAAATTAATAAGGTACAAAAGGGGCTGGGTGCCATGGCTTGTACCTGTAATCCCAGCACTTTGGAAGGCTGAGGCAGGTGGATCACCTGAGGTCAGGAGTTTGAGACCAGCCTGACCAACATGGTGAAACCCTGTCTCTACTAAAAATACAAAAATTTGCTGGGCATGATGGCAGGCACCTGTAATCCCAGCTACTTGGAAGGCTGAGGTAGGAGAATCACTTGAATCCAGGAGGTGGAGATTTGCAGTGAGTCAAGATCACGCCATTGCACACTAGCCTGGGCGACAGAGCAAGACTTGGTCTAAAAGAAACCAAACTATGGCCGGGCGCGGTGGCTCAAGCCTGTAATCCCAGCACTTTGGGAGGCCGAGGCGGGTGGATCACGAGGTCGAGAGATCGAGACCATCCTGGTCAACATGGTAAAACCCCGTCTCTACTAAAAATACAAAAAATGAGCTGGCCATGGTGGTGCGTGCCTGTAATCCCAGCTACTCAGGAGGCTGAGGCAGGAGAATTGCCTGAACCCAGGAGGCGGAGGTTGCGGTGAGCCGAGATCGCGCCATTGCACTCCAGCCTGGGTAACAAGAGCGAAACTCCGTCTCAAAAAAAAAAAAAAAAAAAAAAAAACACCAAAGTACAAAAGGGAGTACACAGCAAAAAAAAAAATGTTTCTCATTCCCTCTAGCCACCTAGCTACATTCTTAGGTAGCCTTCCTAGACATACGTTTTTACACCTTCATTTTTTTAAGTAAAATATGATTCAGTTATCTTTCCTATTTTTTCCCCAAAGAGCTCTCAAATGTTTTGAGGAGATAATTTAATTTAAAAGATGCATGCTGATTTATTGTACAAATATGCCACAATTCATGTAACCAGTTTGGACTGATGCATGCTATTATAGATAATGGTATATAGAAGAACTGTGCCTATGGAGTGTCTTCAGGACAGGATCTTGGGCATACTTGCCAGATGCTTTTATAAATCTGATAGACACTGCCACATTGCCCTGCAGTCACGTTGCAACAATTTATACTCTCACAGACCTTGAGTAACAGTGCTCTTATTTCCTGACAGTCTCATGGTATTACATGAATTTTAAACTGTTTGCTTTTTAAATTGTTCTTCTCTTTTTCCTCCATTAACTTTTTATTATGAAAAATATCATATACATCTGAGAGTTGGGGTATAAAAAGTACTGCAATAGACCGAGTGTGGTAGCTCAAGCCTGTAATCCCAGCACTTTGGGAGGCTGAGGCGGGTAGATCACCTGAGGTCAGGAGTTCAAGACCAGCCTGACCAAGATGATGAAACCCCCGTCTCTATAAAAAGAAAAAATGAAATTTAAAAAGTACAGCAAACATTTTTTATACTCTTTCCACCTAGATTCAACAGTTGTTAACA
Source organism: Saimiri boliviensis (assembly GCF_048565385.1). Classification (NCBI taxonomy): domain Eukaryota; kingdom Metazoa; phylum Chordata; class Mammalia; order Primates; family Cebidae; genus Saimiri; species Saimiri boliviensis. The sequence goes on from NC_133468.1 coordinate 11,600,140, forward strand.
TTTTGCCTTGAGTCATTTCTATTCCCTCTCCCTTCTCTTATTTTCCCCTTCTTCCCTCCTTCCCAGTTCTCTCTTTTTTCCTTCCCTCTCTTACTCAGTCTTTCCTGCCTCCCTCTCTTTTTTGTTGTTAAAAATATGAAAGTAAGTTGCAAACATCGTAATACTTAACCCCTAGGTTTTCAACATGTATCTCCTAAGAATAAGGATAGTGTTTCTCTCTTCCTCTCAAACCACAAATACATGCATAGACACACAACCATATCTCCATATATATAACTACATTATATAAAATCACATATACTTTATACATGTGTAACTACTGTTTTCACATCTAAGAAAATTAAAGTAATTCCATAATATAATATTAAACATCAGTTAAATCTAACTTTTCCTAATTGTCTCAAAAATGTGTTTTATAGTACCCTCACTTCTTTCAAACAAACCGACAAACCAGGATTCAAACAAAGGACAACCTTTGTATTTGGTTATGTTTCTTGTACTCTCTTTTAAGAACAGTTCCTTTACCCCTTTGCCTCCTTTCCTGGCATTAACTTGTTTGAAGAGACTAGCTCCAGTTGTCTTATAGGATGTGTAACCTTTTTTGTTCATTGAGTGTTTCCTCGTGGTGTCATTTAACTTGTTTCTCTAGCTTCTCTACTTCCTGTAAACTGGAAGTTGATTGCGATGCATCCAGGTTAAACATTTTGACGAGAATGCTTCATCATAGGTGAAGTATACTTCACATTGAGTCACATCAGGAGGCACTTAATGACGGGTTGTCCCATTACGAGCAATGCTAATTTTGATTCCTTGGCTGAGGTGGCAGCAGCCAGATCTCTCCATAATGAAGGTAAAATTTTCTCCTCAGCTATTAGAGAGGAATCTCTGGGACACTGTTTTGGCACCTTGTAAATACCCTGTTTCATTACAGCCTTTCACCCAGTGGTTTCAGCATCCTGATCCTGAAATTGGTTATTACATTAGGTGTTGCAAAATTGTAGGGTTTTTTTTTTTTTTAAATTTTTCGAGACAGAGTCTTGCTCGTTTGTCCAGGCTGGTGTGCAGTGGTGCAGTTTTGGCTCACTGCAACCTCCACCTCTCGGGTTCAAGTGATTTTCCTGCCTCAGCCTCTCGAATAACTGGAACTTACAGGCGTGTGCCACCACGCCCAGCTAATTTTTTTTTTTTTTTAATTTTTGTATTTTTAATAGAGATGGGGTTTTGCCACGTTGGCCTGGATGGTCTTGAACTTTTGACCTCGGGTGATCCACCCGCCTCGGCCTCCCAAACTGTTGGGATTACAGGTGTGAGCCACTGTGCTGGCCAGAATTGTAGTATGTATGTGAGTATGTATTTATTTAGTGAGGTGGAGTCTTACTTTGTTGCTCAGGCTGGGGTGCACTGGTGTGATCTAAACTCACTGCAGCCTCCGCCTCCTGGGTTCAAAAGATTCTCCTGCGTCAGCCTCCCAAGTAACTGGGATTACAGGCACCTGCCACCATGACTGGCTAATTTCTGTATTTTTATTAGAGACAGGATTTCTCCATGTTGGCCAGACTGGTCTCGAACTCCTGACTTCAAGTGATCCACCTGCCTCAGCCTCCTAAAGTGCTGGGATTACAGGTGTGAGCCACCATGCCCAGCCAGAATTGTAATTTTAAAATTGCTATTCCCACAGGCTGTCCTTTTCTTTATCACCTTAACTCTCCTGAGTTTTTTTATTCAGTGTTAGCCATCAATTACAGTCTTTGCCAGTGCTCAGATTGTTTCAGATTTGGCTACTGAGAGCTTTTTCTATTTTTCTAGGTAGCTCCTCCCATTTCCTTTTGACATGATCCCATCAGTGGTTTTTCTCCCCCCACCTTGGCTTTTTTGGTGCAACAAGATGTCCCAGATTCACCTTATATTTCCATAAGGTGATCAGGAATTAGCCATTTCTCCAAGGCTCTAGTTCTTTTTAGTGAGGAATGGTGTTTAGAAACTAAAATCATTGCTGTGGGTTGTTGTTGCTTCTAGACCTCTTCAGTGGACGGAGCTAAGAAGTATGTTTAAAAAGAACCATGAGTTCATGTTATTTCTGATTCAGATGTAATATTGGAGAGATTTTTTTTCCTGACTCTGTTAGCCTTTTGATTTTCCAAATCTAAGGGACCTTATCAGTGTCATGGCCACATCAAATTGAGATACACATTGTTACTTAAATAGCCAGGCAGATAAATAGTTTAATCCATTCTTTTTTTTTTTAGAGATGGGGTTTTACCATGTTGCCCAGGCTGGTCTTGAACTCCTGACTTCAGATGATCTACCTTCCTCAGCCTCCCAAAGTGCTGGGATTACAGGCTTGAGCCACCATGCCTGGCCTCATCCATTCATTATTGAGCATGTACTTTGTTCTAGGTACTGTTTGGTAATGTGGGGAATACGGAAAAGAATCAAATGTATACCTTGCTTCCAGAATCTTGTAGTCTTTTACTTAAAAAAGCATAGCATAGTGTGAAGGTTTATAAAGATCACAGGAGGTAGACAGTGTTGTAGTAATTAGAAAAGGAAGGAAATTTTATAAGGGATATTTTAAAAACTTACCCTTTGAGACTCGAGCAGGAATTAGACATAAACACGGATATATTGGCATAGTGGAGCTTCATAGCTAAGGGAACCAAGTGAACAATGGTTGGCAGACATGGTATTTGTTGTCTCTCTGGGGGACAAGTAATTCTGTGTATTGCTGGAGTATTGCTTGTATGGGAGGGACTATGGGTGATGAATTTGGAAAGGCAGGTTGTAACGAAATCTTGAACTTTATCCCGTTGGGTCATTGGTCTCCAACCTTTTTGGCAGGGACCAGTTTCCTGGAAGACAGTTTTTCCACAGACGAGACGGGGGAGTGGGGATTGAACTGTTCCACCTCAGATCATCAGGCATTACTTAGATTCTCATAAGGAGCGTATAGCCTAGCCTTGTATGTGCAGTTCACAATAGGGTTTGCGCTTTTGTGAGAATCTAATGCCTTGGCTGATCTGACAGGAGGCATAGCTCAGGTGGTAATGTGAGCAATTGGGAACAGCTGTAAATACAGATAAAGCTTCGTTTCCTGTTCACCACCTGCTGTGATGCCCAGTGCTTAACAGGTGACAAGACTGATACTGGTCCACAGCCCGAGGTTGGGGACCCCTGCTTTAGGTCATAAGATGCAAACTAATAACCTGTGGATAGGTAGAGCTTCACAGACGTATTTTATTTGGTCCACATGGATTTTATTTATTTATTTATTATTTGTTTTTGAGACAGAGTCTCACTCTGTCACCCAGGCTGGACTGCAGTGATGTGATCTCACTGTAACCTCTACCTCCCAGGTTCAAGTGATTCTCATGCCTCAGCCTCCCGAGTAGCTGGGACTACAGTTGCATACCACTATGCCCAGCTAGTTTTTGTATTTTTAGTAGAGACAGGGTTTCGCCACGTTGACCAGGTTGGTCTCAAACTCCTGGCCTCAAGCAATCCACCTGCCTTCGCCTCCCAAAGTGTTGGGAATTACAGGCGTGAGCCACAGCACCTGGCCTGGCAGCTGCTCCTGACACTTTCTTTTGTGTCCTTCCAGATGATGCCATAGCATGCCTGACCAGATTTTAAAAATTGGGACATTTCATATTGAAAATTGGAGCTCACTAGTAGCTGTTCTTTTGAGTCAGAGCTTGTACTTTTCCTGTACATAACTCCTGTGAAACCAATTTCACTTTACCTAAATGGTCATATACATTTTTAATTTTTTTTTTTTTTGATCAGAATCTTGCTGTGTCACTGAGGCTGGAGTACAGTGGTTGGTAACGATCATGGCTTACTGCAGCCTTGACCTCCTGGGCTTCAGCTATCCTCCTGCCTCAGCCTCCCAAGTAGTTGGGACTGCAGGTGCACAGCACCATGTCTGGCTAACTTTTCAAATTATATTTTATTTTTCGAAACAGGGTCTTGCTCTGTTGCCCAGACTGGTGAGGTGTAGAGGTGCAATGTTAGCTCACTGTAGCCTCTAATTCCTGGGCTCAAGCCATCCTCCCACCTCAGCCTCCCAGGTAGCTGGGACTATAGTGGCATGCCACCATGCCCAGCTAATTTTTAAATTGTTTGTGTAGAGATGAAGTCTTGCTGTGTTGCACAGGCTGGTCTTGAACTGACTTCAAATGATCCTCATGTCTCAACCTCCTGAAGTGTTAGGATGATAGGCATGAGCCACCACACCTCGTCTGTTTTTATTATTTTTTTAGATACTGGGTCTCACTGTTGCCCAGGCTGGTCTCGAACTCCTGGCCTCAAGCAATCCCCCTGCCCAGGCCTCCTGCTGTTGGAATTATATATAAGTTTTTGAGCTCGTGATCCCTTCCTAGATTGGAGGAGGTATAAGGGTGATGGATGTGGGTTTGAGAAGGGAGTTGACTATGAAAATGTGAGCAAGATCTGTGGTTTACAAAGATCGCTCTGGTTGTCAGATTAGAGGATGCATTAGAGTAGGACAGATTGGAGCAGGGGGACTAATTCGTTCACTGTTGGAATGTCCTAGGGAAGAAATGATGAGATAGTAACATGGTATGAAGAGGAGGAAATGAGACATTTTAGGTGCAGAGAGGATGGTTGTATTGATAGCTGTGAGTACATGTGTGTATGTATTGACATGAATGTAAATCAGACTATTAATAGAGTCCTGTTTCTGAAAACCTTTGCCTTCATAAATTAGTGCCTGAAAGTTAATTACTTGTTTTTATAACCTGTTGGTTAATTTTGGAAGGCAGTAGTAATAATTTTAGGCATGTTGTCATTGTAAAGCTTCGTTTTATAATATGCAAATAACATGCTTTGACAAAAAAATGTAATAATGACCTGGCTTTATTTCTGAAAATTGTGTATTAAGTAAATATTTATGGTGTGATTCTTCTTTTTCTATCATTTTCCTTATAATTATAGAGCTCAATTTTTAAACAAAAATATTGTAAAGCTATATACTTATTTTTAAGGAGCTTGCTGCATGTATTTAATTTTCCTACAATCTCTACTAGAAGTTAATCAAAAGGATAGTGAATTCATAAGGTCCTTTCCCCCCCCACACTTAAAATTATACCATATTAGGATCATCTAGACTGTTAGTAACTATTTTATTGGAAATCCTCCCTGTCTGATTAGAGCATGACTTTATCGAGTGCCATTGCCAGTGCCATTATTCCAGATACTTAGTATTACCTCCAGCCCACACATGCTGAGGGAGATAGACATGAAGTATATATAAATTAATAGAATAGAAGTGAGATTGACTGACAAGCCACACCTGGTTTATGTGTAATAAGCTTCCAGCTCTGGAGGATGAACAGAGATTGGTTAAGAGAGCATTTGTATATATATGTTTTATTGTGTAAAACTTAAAGAACATGTCTTAAGTGTATAGCTCAATGACTTTTTACATATATGCATAGCACATTATGTAACCACTACCCAGATCAAAATATAGACCTTCTCAAGGCTTGCTTTTTGCCTGTACCTCACCCAGTCAATGAACTCTCTTTTTTGTTTTTTTTTTGAGATGGAGTTTCGCTCATATTGCCAGGGCTGGAGTGCAATGGCAGTCTCAGCTCAACGCAACCTCTGTCTCTGCCTCTGCCTCCCAGGTTCAAGCCTCAGCCTCCAGAGTAGATGGGATTATGGGCATGCGCCATCATGCCTGGCTAATTCTGTATTTTTAGTAGAGACAGGGTTTCTCCATGTTGGTCAGAGTGGTCTTGAACTCCTGAGCTCAGGTGATCTGCCTGCCTTGGCTTCCCAAAATGCTGGGATTACAGGTGTAAGCCACCATGCCGAGCTCTGAACTCTCTTCTTCAAGGTCTTTTCTGACCTCTTTCACTATAGGCTAGTTATGTCTGTTTTTGAATTTCATGTAAATAGGATTATAGAATATAAACTCTGGTGGTTTTGTTCCCCCACTCATTATGTTTGTAATATTCATTCATTTTGTTGTGTGTAACTGTAGTTTTTCTTTTCTTTTTTTTTTTTTTTTTTTGAGACGGAGTTTTGCTCTTGTTACCCAGGCTGGAGTACAATGGCGCGATCTCAGCTCACCACAACCTCCGCCTCCTGGGCTCAGGCAATTCTCCTGCCTCAGCCTCCTAAGTAGCTGGGATTACAGGCACGCGCCATCACGCCCAGCTAGTTTTTTGTATTTTTAGTAGAGACAGGGTTTCACCATGTTGACCAGGATGGTCTCGATCTCTTGACCTCGTGATCCACCCGCCTCGGCCTCCCAAAGTGCTGGGATTACAGGCTTGAGCCACCGCGCCCGGCTTATTTTCTATGCATTATTCCATTGTAGATATTCACAGTTTGTTTTACTTGGTTGATTAAATGCTTGGATTGCTGAATACTTGCCTGCTATTGATGAATACTTGAGTTGCTTCTAATTTTTGTCTGCTACTATGGGTAACAGTTCTAAGGTAGACATAAGCACTTGTTTCTCTTGGGTATAAAAACCCAAGGGATAGACATATATTTAACTTTAATAGATATCGCTTGTTTTGGGAAAAACTCTCTCAAACCATGTTTTTCCTCTGCTTTCAAACTAATACAACAGCAGTCATCAACACAGAAGAAGGCTTCTGTGACCAAATGTGTGGGAGTGGGTTTCTCTCCACCACTAGTGAGCAATCAGTTCTACAGTGGATACCAGCTGTGTGTTCTTCAATTCAATTCCGAAGCTATCTACTTAAAGATAGTGTCAGATCCCACAGGTTGAGGGCTTGGTGCTCGAGATTGCCCACCCCATACACATACCAGTTGCAAGCCTGGGCCTCTGGTCCTTCTGAGCTTCAAGTTGGGGTTCCTGCTACCTCTACTATGGGTTTGATTAATTTGCTGGAAGGGCTCACAGAATTCAGGGAAACAGGTAACATTTACCAGTTTATCGTAAAGAATATTATTACAAAGGATATAGATGAAGAGATATGTCAGATGAGGTATGGGGGAGGGGTTGTAGAGCTTCTATGCCCTCTGTGATTGGGCCATGCTCCAGAAACCTCCACTGTTCATCTATCTAGAATGCTGTCCTCTTGGATTTTTTTTTTTTTTTTTTTTGAGACAGGGTCTTGCTCTGTTGCCCAGGCTGGAGTATGGTGGCACAAACACACCTTACCCACAGCCTTGACCTTTCTGGCTCAAGCAGTCCTTCTGCCCCAGTCTCTTGAGTAGCTTGGATCACAGGTGTACACTCGGTTAATTTTTTAGTTTTTTGTATAGATTGGTTCTTCCATGTTGGCCAGGCTGGTCTCAAACTCCTGGCTCAAGTAATCCACCTGCCTCAGCCTTCCAAAGTGGTAGGATTACAGGAATGAGCCACTGCTCGCATCTTAGGGATTCCCCCCACCCAAGACGGAGTCATCCAGGCTGTAGTGCAGTGGCTCAATCTCTGCTCACTGCAACCTTTGCCTCCCGGGTTCAATCGATTCTCCTGCCTCAGCCTCCTGAGTAGCTGGGATTACAGGCACACGCCACCATGCCTGGCTAATTTTTGTACTTTTAATAGAGATAGGATTTCACCATATTGGTCAGGCTGGTCTTGAACTACTGACCTCATGATCCACCCTCCTCGGCCTCTCAAGTGCTGGGATTACAGGAGAGAAAAGTACGTTATAAAGGATACAACTGAATAGTCAGGCTAAGAGGTATATAGAGCAAGTAAAATACTTTACTTACGTTTATTGGTTTTTGTAAAGTACCTTATAAAGGATACAACTGAATAGTCAGACTAAGAGGTATGTATGTAGGGTGAGGTCTGGAAGGGTCCTGAGTGCAGGAGCTCTGTCTCTGTGGAGTTGGGGTATACCTCCCTCCTGGTGTTAGCATGTGTTTGCCATCCCAGAAGTTCTCTGAACCCTGCCCTTTAAGAATTTTTTCTTTTTTTTTTTTTTTTTTTTTTTTTTTGCCGGGCGTGGTGTCTCAGCCTGTAATCCCAGCACTTTGGGAGGCCCGAGGCGGGTGGATCAGGAGGTCGAGAGATCGAGACCATCCTGGCCAGCATGGTGAAACCCCGCCTCTACTAAAAATACAAAAAACTAGCTGGGCGTGGTGGCGTGTGCCTGTAATCCCAGCTACTTAGGAGGCTGAGGCAGGAGAATTGCCTGAGCCCAGGAGGCGGAGGTTGCAGTGAGCCGAGACCACGCCATTGCACTCCAGCCTGGGTAACAAGAGCGAAACTCCGTCATTTTTTTTTTTAATGGAGGTCACGCTACCTGGGATGATTAATGATTAATCATTGGGCATTGGTGATTAACTCAATTCCTAGCTCCTCTTGCTTCTCCAGTGCGTTTTCTTTCCCCAGAGATGGTGGTGGGGGTGGTGAAAATTTGGATCCTCTAATCACGTGGTTCCTCTGGCAGCCAGCCCCCATCCTCCAAGGGTTACCTCATTAGCATAAACTCTTGTGTGGTTGAAAGTGGCTTGTTTTAAATAACAAAAGGTACTCCTCTCAATACTATCACTCAGGCAATTCCAAGAATTTTAGAGGCTTTTGTGCTAGGAATGGGGGTCATCAGGGCAGCAAAGATCAAATATATGTTTCTTATGTCACAAAATGTATATTTTGTGTTTCAAGTAACTGCTAGATCTTTTCCCAAAGTGGTTTTACATTCTTATACTTTCTCTGGCAATATGAGTTTAGTTGCTGTAAATCCTAGTTAGCACTTGGCATTGTCAGTCTTTTCAATTTTAGCCATTCTGATAGGTGTGAAGTAGTATCTCGGTGAGGTTTTAATTTACATTTCTATGTGCCTGTTGCCCATTTGAATATCCTTTTTACAAGTATGCCTTTTTTTGACCTTATAAAAAAATTGAGTTGTCTTCTTATTTATGAGAATCTTTTTATAGTCTAGAAATGAGTCCTTTGTCAGATGTATATATTGCAGACATCTCTGTTTTGTGACTTGCCTATTTACTGTCTAAATCATGTTTTTTGATGGACAGAAGGTCTTAATACTAATGAAGTTCAATTTTTTATTTCATGGTTACTGTTTTTCATGTCCTTCTTAAGAAATTTTAAGGTCTTCAAGATAATTTTGTTTTCTTCCAGAAGTCCTAGAGTTTTACCATCTCAAAATAATTTTTATGGTTGAGATTGGGATCAATGTTCATTTTTCCCCCATATTTTTAACCAGATAGTACACCACCATTATTTAAATATACATTAAAAAGTAATTGCAAAATTATTGCATACTTAACTTTTTTTTACAGAGGCAATTCACATTTATTATAGAAAAAAAGAAAATAAAAATAATGTAAAAATAAGAAGGAAAAGGAACAAAGTTTTCCTTGTAACTACTATTAATATATGGTATGTATTTTTCCCTTCCTTCATCTATCTCTCTCTCTCTATATATATATATACACACACACACACACACACACACACACACACACGTACATATGCTTCTATGTATGTATGCGTTTTGTATGTATAGTTTTATTTTTTGAGAGGGGTTTTTGTTGCCCAGGCTGGAATGCAGTGGCGTGATTGTGGCTCATGCTTCAACTGTAGCCTTGACTTCCCAGGCTCAAGTGATTCTCCCAGCTCAGTCGACTGAATAGCTGGGACTACAGGCATACAACACAATGCCTGGCTAATTTTTGAAGTTTTTATAGAGACGGGGTCTCGCTATGTTGCCCAGGATGGTCTCAAACTTTTTAAAAGAGCATGAATATATATATATATATATATATATATATATATTTTTTTTTTTTTTTGAGACGGAGTTTTGCTCTTGTTACCCAGGCTGGAGTGCAATGGCGCGATCTCGGCTCACCGCAACCTCCGCCTCCTGGGTTCAGGCAATTCTCCTGCCTCAGCCTCCTAAGTAGCTGGGATTACAGGCACGTGCCACCATGCCCAGCTAATTTTTTGTATTTTTAGTAGAGACGGGGTTTCACCATGTTGACCAGGATGGTCTCTATCTCTTGACCTCTGATCCACCCGCCTCGGCCTCCCAAAGTGCTGGGATTACAGGCTTGAGCCACCGCGCCCGGCCGAGCATGAATATTTTACATAGCCAAAGGTTTTACCCACTGTTCATAACGTTTATGAACATGACATGGCAGACTATATTCTCTGTATGAAACATATTTTCTCCATGTTTATGCCATTTTAGGGTTTTAATAAATCTTTAAAAATCCCAGTTTGATTAAAGAATTAAATATTTAAATTACTAGTGATATTGTACATATTTTTCTAATATTGGTGGCTATTCATATTTCTTTTGTGAAGAAAGAGGAATGTTAAAATTAGTTGTAGTTCTGCTCTGCTGATTCTAGGTGCAAGGGGGAGTGTGGCGGAAGGAAATCACCCGGGTGAGGAACTTTGGATTTTGTTGTGACTGGGGAACTGCTGCTGCCCTTTTGTGATTGAAATGGCCATTTTTGTTAGAAGCCAGCTGTGGAAGTGTTTGCCTCACTCTGCATACTGTCCCTGGTAATGGAAATTGGGTCCCTTCTCTGGGTAGACCCCAGCTCTGGATGCTCTTTATGAAACACTTTAGGATCAATTGCTATTGGCCTCACTGACAGCTTCAAGGACTCTCACTCCTACTTCTAGCCTTTGCTGCTTTGAGATGGGGTTCTGCTGGGAATTCCTTCCCCTTCTCAGGTGGGCTTTTCTTTCTTTATATGCAGTGAACTCTATTTCTAGTCCAGATTTTTTCTGTATTATATTTTTAGAAATACCTTGAAATGTCTTCTATATGTGGAGGGCACCGCTGACCAGGATTCAAGTCCATTGTAGTCTGTGTTTTATTTTGATAATCCTTTGATGATTTTGGTTGCATCAGTCAGTAACCCCAACTTTGACACCTGTTTTCCTTCTGAGTCTTGTCTATTTTTGCTCTTTTTCACCCTTGCTGTCTGTGCTTTTGTCACAGTGATTTTTTTCCCCTCCTTTTTCTCTGTTTTTCTGAATCCTGCTTGAGGGTTCCAACAAGCATTATACTTTGTTCTCATTATTAAGGAGGGGTCACCCTTTCTTCCTTCCTTGCCCAGTTAACCTCTGCTTGTCTTTCAGAGTTGAGCTCAAGCATCAACTCCTTAGGAACCATATCTGGGTCCCCTGGGTACCTTCATAGATTAAGTTCCCCTGTTACACTCTAGCAGCACTCAGTTCTTTTTTTTTTTTTTTTTTTCCCACAGCTATTAATGTAACTGTAGTTGACAAATTGATATGATTTGGCTGTCTCCCCACCCCCCATCTCATCTTGAATTCTCATGTGTTGTGGGAGGTATCCATTGGGAGGGGATTGAATCATGGGAGCAGGTCTTTCCATGCTGTTCTCGTGTTAGTGAATACGTCTCATGAGATCTGATGTTTTTAAAAATGGGGAGTTTCCCTGTACAAGCTTCTCTCTTTTTTGCTTGCTGCCATTCCACGTTGTGACCTGCTCCTCCTTGCCTTCTGCTGTGATTGGGAGGCCTCCAGCCATGTGGAACTGTAAGTCCAGTTAAACCTCTTTCTTTTGTAACTTGCCTAGTCTTGAGTATGTCTTTATCAGCAGCATGGAACAGACTAATACACAAATGTATTGCATAATCCCCTGCTAGACAGTCAACTCTAATTAGAAAGTAATCTCCATGGGGGCAAAGATCACATCTGTTCCTTTATCTTCAGTTTATGGCATATTCATTCCCAGCATCTGTCTTAGTTTGTTTTGTGCTGCTATAACAAAATACCTGAGATTGGGTAATTTGAAAGAACAGAGGTCTCTCCCTTTCTCTCTCTCTCTTTTTTTTTTTTTTTTTTTTTTTTTGAGACATGGTCTCTCTCTGTTTCAGTGGTGCAATCATGGCTCACTGTAGCCTCAATCTTCTAGGCTGGGTTCTAGTGATCTTCTCATCTCACTCAACTCCCTGAGTAGCTGAGACCACCCACATGTGGCTCCATGCCCAAATAATTTTTAAATTTTCTATAGAGGTGGGGTCTCTCTGTGTTGCAGGATGGTCTCAAACTCTTGGGCTTAAGTGATCTTGCTGTCTCAACCTACTAAAGTGCTGGGAGTGCAGGCATGAGCCACCCTGCCTGGCCAGAGATTTCTTTCTTTCTTTCCTTTTTTTTTTTTTGTTTGAGACGGAGTTTCATTCTTGTTGCCCAGGCTGACCTCGACTCACTGCAACCTCCTCCCGGGTTCAAGCAACTCTCCTGCCCCAGCCTCCCAAGTAGCTGGGATTACAGGTGTGCACCACCACTCCTGGCTTAATTTTGTATTTTTAGTAGAGATGAGGTTTCATTTTTGTTGGTCAGGCTGGTCTCAAATTCCTGACCTCAGGTGATCCACCTGCCTTGGGCTCAGTACTGTAATCAGTGCTGGGATTATAGGTGTGAGCCACCACGCCCAGCTCCCCTGGTGGCTGGGAAGACCAAGGGTAAGGGGCTGAAACCTCAAAAGGGCCTTCTTGCTGCATTATCCCACAGATGGAAGATCATGAGAGAAGCTTGCCTGATAGAGCAGGAGATTGAACTTGCAGCCTCAAACCCTTTTATAGTTGGTATTAATCCATTCATGAGAGTGGAGCTCCCATGACCTACACACTTACCATTAAGCCCTACCTCCCAGCATTGTTACATTTGGGATTAAGCTTCCAACACATGCTTTTTGGAGGACACATGCAAACCATAACAGCATCTATCACAGTGCTTGCCAGGCAGTTGCCCAGTTGAATGAGGGAATACATTTGGAAGAGCAAATGAGAATTACCATCTTATTTCATAAGTCTGTTTCTACTAACAAAGTGAGTATATTTGCTACTTAAACTTGTCGTGTTTTGTGTTTCAGTACCATCTCTTAATTGACTTGATCCTAAAATTAAACAGTTGGCATCAGAAACTTCTTTCAGAAGTTGAAAAAGAACCCCCGCATGGCCCTAACTGCTGCTCCTCCCCTCCTTCTGCCTCCTTCTCTCTCTCCAAACCCTCCATCCTTGTGTGTTTCAGTGGTTAATAGGTTGATTATTCCTATGAGTTGTTAGTAAATGCTGTGTATAATCTCTTCTTGGAAACTCACCTGATAGTCCTTATTTTAATAATGTGTTTCCCAACATTTCCCAAACTTTCTGATCCCAGAATTTCTCCCTCTGTATATTTTGGTTCAAAATATGTGTGATCTGGCCAGGCGCGGTGGCTCAAGTCTGTAATCCCAGCACTTTGGGAGGCCGAGGCGGGTGGATCACGAGGTCAAGAGATCAAGACCATCCTGGTCAACATGGTGAAACCCCGTCTCTACTAAAAATACAAAAATTAGCTGGGCATGGTGGTGTGTGCCTGTAATCCCAGCTACTCAGGAGGCTGAGGCAGGAGAATTGCCTGAACCCAGGAGGTGGAAAAAAAAAAAAAAAAAAAAAAAATATGTGTGATCTAAGGGACACACACTTTTGGAAGTGCTGTTCTTTATGATTTTTGTTCACCCTAATTCCTTTTATTCACCAAGGATTTCTCTGTCCTCTGCCAAAATAAGGAGGGAGGAGAGAACTAGTATTTGTTAAATACTTACTGTTTGCCAGATTTACATCCACTGTTTCTTTTAACTTTTACTGTAGCTTTGAAATGTAGACTTACTTGTTTTCCACATTTTAGCATGTGAAGAAGTGGAAACTGGAGAAGGTAATTAATTTTTGCCCAGGGTCATGTACATAGCAAAGTGATAGGTTTTATTTACTTATTTTACATTTTATTTATTCATTTTTATTTTATTTTATTTCCACCTATTCCAGGAGATATTCATTTATATTATAATGCCTGTGCTCTTCTCACACCAGCTTGGAGTAAGAAAAATAAAACTCTTCTGATTATTCCAGACGCCTCACCTCTATAACCACCTCTTAGCCAGCAGCACTAAAGAGAGCCTGAGGCTCGAGAAGAGCAGGATCTTCAGGCTGTGGCTGGCCAGCAGCAGATTCTCAGCATTTGGGAGATTGAGAAGAAAAGGGGGAAGCCTTGACACACCCTCCCTAAACTGCCCCTATAAACTCTTATGCTTCTTCCCTTCCTTGTTCTCCCAGTTCCATTATTTTCTTTTTCTTTTTCTTTTCTTTTTATTTTTTTGAGACGGAGTTTCGCTCTTGTTACCCAGGCTGGAGTGCAATGGCGCGATCTCGGCTCACCGCAACCTCCGCCTCCTGGGTTCAGGCAATTCTCCTGCCTCAGCCTCCTGAGTAGCTGGGATTACAGGCACGCGCCACCATGCCCAGCTAATTTTTTGTATTTTTAGTAGAGACGGGGTTTCACCATGTTGACCAGGATGGTCTTGATCTCTTGACCTCGTGATCCACCCGCCTCGGCCTCCCAAAGTGCTGGGATTACAAGCTTGAGCCACCGCGCCCGGCCTCCATTATTTTCTAGAGTGGCATATGACATCTTTTTTGTAGTTTTAGGTTGATTTTTTTATCAGTAATTTCATAGCTCCCCATTGGATGCCTCTTTTGATATAGCAGGTTTTGTGCCTCTCAAGCCATTTGAACAGCTAACTCTTAGGTTGTGTAACTTGCACGAGGACACGTGGTTTTAGACCTGGGATCTTAATCCACCTTTGCATGTTTTTTTGACAACGATCTCTCTGTTTTTTGTTTTTTTTTGTAGACAGAGTTTCGCTCTTGTTACCCAGGCTGGAGTGCAATGGCGCGATCTCGGCTCACCGCAACTTCCGCCTCCTGGGTTCAGGCGATTCTCCCGCCTCAGCCTCCTGAGTAGCTGGGATTACAGGCACGCGCCACCATGCCCAGCTATTTTTTTGTATTTTTAGTAGAGACGGGGTTTCACCATGTTGACCAGGATGGTCTCGATCTCTCGACCTCGTGATCCACCTGCCTCGGCCTCCCAAAGTGCTGGGATTACAGGCTTGAGCCACCGCGCCCGGCCGATCTCTCTGTTTTTAAGAGATGAGGTCTTGGTATGTTGCCTAGGCTGAAGTGCAGTGAATATTTATAGGTGCAGTCATAGCCCACTGCAGCCTCCTGGCCTCAAGTGATCCTCTTGTCTCAGTCTCCTGAGTAACAGGAATAGGTCACCATGCTTGGCCCCTTCCTGTTTTTTTAGCTTCAATAAATTTATTCATAAGGGAACCTTATCATAAACAATTAAAATTTATAAAATCATGCGTTTGATGTGCTACCTATTTATTTTTTACCATATAGATTTAAACATAATAGCTATTAAACATTAAAATAATCTTCATGTACCAATAGAAATCATCTTGAGTACCAAACTTTGGGAAACATTGCTCTAATCTCTCCTCTTTTTTTTTTTTCCTCCACTTTTTATTTATTTATTTTTTTGAGACAGAGTCTAGCTCTGTTTCCCAGGCTGGAGTACAGTGGCACGATCTCGGCTCACTGCAACCTCTGCTTCCCGGGTTCAAGCGATTCTCCTGCCTCAGCCTCCGGAGTAGCTTGGATTACAGGTGCCCTCCACCACACCCAGCTGATTTCTGTGTTTGTAGTAGCAGCAGGGTTTCACTGTGATAGCCAGGCTGGTCTTGAACTCTCGACCTTGTGATCCGCCCGCCTCAACCTCCCCAAGTGCTGGGATTACAAGCATGAGCCAGCACGCCTGGCCTCCTTTTTTTTCCCTTGGAGATGGAGTCTTGCTCTGTCACCCAGGCTGGAGTGCAGTGATGCAATGTTGGCTCACTGCAACCTCTGCTTCCCGGGTTCAAGTGATTCTCCTGCCTCAGCCTCCCCCCAGGTAGCTGGGACTACAGGCTAATTTTTTGTGTATTTAGTAGATACAGGGTTTCACTTTGTTAGCCAGGATGGTCTCAATCTCTTGACCTCGTGTTCTGCCTGCCTCGGCCTCCCAAAGTCCTGGGATTATGGGCATGAGCCTGGCCTAATCTCCCCTCTTAACTTTATCCATCCATCTATCCATGAATAGTTCAGCATGTTTCTGTAAAAGATAAGTACTCAAAAACAAAGACTTAAAAACATACACATATATACATGTCGTTCCATTATTTGCATCTAAAAAACTAATAATTTTGAAATATCAAATAGTGTTCATATTTGCCTAATTGTCTCATAAGTATATTTAAATTAATAGCCTATTTTTTAGAACAGTTTTAGATTTACAGAAACTTACAGAAAAATTGAGGTTGTACAGAATTCTCAATCCCCCTTCTACCCCCATTCCCCCTAGTTTTCATTATGATTAGCATTTATGTTAGTGTGGTACATTCATTACAATTAATGAACCGGTACTGATGCATTATTATTAACTAAAGTCCAGCATTTATTCAGATTTCCTTAGTTTTTACTTAATTATTTTTTTTTCTGGTCTATGATCTCATCCAGGATATCATCTGACACTTGTGTTGTCGTGTGTCCTTAGGCTTCTCTTGGCTGGGATGGTTTCTCAAACTGTCCTCATTTTTGATGACCTTGACTGTTTTGAGGAGTGCCACTCAGGTACATTATAGGATGCCCTGTGTTGGAATTTGTTTGCTGCTTTTCTCAAATTATTTTTATGGTTTGCCTTTTGAATTCAGGATCCAGACTTAGGTCACAGATTGCTTATAGTGAATAGTTTCTTATATCTCTTTGAATCTATAAAAATTGCCTCTCCCATCTTTTTTTTCTTGCTTTTTATTTATTGAAGAAGCTGGGTTGCTTATTTGTTCTGTATAACTTCCTGCTTTCTGGGTTTTGCAGGTTATGTTCTCATTTGGTTTACATATTTTGTTCTTTGTATTACATATTTTAGCTAGATCTAGAGGCTGGTTAGGTTCAAGTTCAGTGTGTTTTCCTTCAATTAAGAAACAGAATGCCCGGCACAATCAGTGCCTGAAGAATATCTTAGTTTATAGTGTTATTACTCAGTTATTTCCTTTATGTAAGCCTTTGTATATAGTCATGTGTTATAGTTGCAACAACAACAACAAAAAGAAACAGAATGAAGGCTGGGCGCGGTGGCTCACACCTGTAATCCCAGCACTTTGGGAGGCTCAGGCGGGTGGATCACAAGGTCAAGAGATTGAGACCATCCTGGTCAACAAGGTGAAACCCCCGTCTCTACTAAAAATACAAAAATTAGCTGGGCATGGTGGCGCATGCCTTTAGTCCCAGCTACTTGGGAGGCTGAGACAGGAGAATTGCTTGAACCCAGGAGGCGGAGGTTGCGGTGAGCCGAGATTGCGCCATTGCACTCCAGCCTGGGTAACAAGAGTGGAAACTCTGTCTCAAAAAAAAAAAAGAAACAGAATGAAATAAAACATAAAACAAACCTGTGATCTTTCCACTGTGCAACAGTACTCTCTTTTTTAACCTTTTTATTATTATATTTGATATTCTTTTTAAAAAATAAAAATTGTAAATTGCTTGATGCATGAGGCCCTTCCTAATGGGCCCGATACCTTTTACGACTGATGAGTCCGGCTGGGCACATCTACACACACAGACACACATCCGATTGTTCTCCTTCCAATTCGAAAACATAAGCAAAAGCTTCCAAGGTTAGTTACAGAGAGAGCTACCTTCAAAAGTGCTGATCTGGCACCCGTGGGCGATCAGACCATGCTTCCACCCAAAATGGGGTGGGCTACTTTCCCAGGTTCAATCTTACCAAATTCAGTGGTCCGGACTTCCCCAAATACTAGTTCCTCCTCGGTATTCAGCCACTGGGTGGATCCACACTACAGGGCCTCCCTGCTCCGCTCTGGCTAGGCTTTTCCACCAGGCAAATACCTGTCCAGGAGCGCTCTCAGGATGCATCACCCCAACGAGCAGGAGTCTCCCTGAAGGGATGCTCCACAGGGCTAGGCAAACCACCTAAGAGACTTTTTCCCTGCTGTCTGCTATCCGAGACTCACTTTCCGGCTAGCGCACCAAAATGTAGCAGGAGCAGCTGTGGGAAACGGATCTCTTGGACACTGAATATAGGAGGAAGTAGGGTTTATTTGGCTGGGAGCAAGGTGGTACAGTTGCCTAACAGCCAAGCTCCACAGTACTGTCTTTTATGATTTCTGTATTTTTTCCAAGTGGACTTTGAAAACATAGCACTTTTGTGCATGTGGCTTCTTCTGAGTTAAAACCCAGACAGGGCCGGGTGCGGTGGCTCAAGCCTGTAATCCCAGCACTTTGGGAGGCCGAGGCGGGTGGATCACAAGGTCAAGAGATCGAGACCATCCTGGTCAACATAGCAAAACCCCGTCTCCACTAAAAATACAAAAAATTAGCTGGGCATGGTGGCGTGTGCCTGTAATCCCAGCTACTCAGGAGGCTGAGGCAGGAGAATTGCCTGAACCCAGGAGGCGGAGGTTGCGGTGAGCCGAGATCGCACCATTGCACTCCAGCCTGGGTAACAAGAGCAAAACTCCGTCTCAAAAACAAAAAACAAAAAACAAAAACAAAAACCCAGACAGTTTATTGATGATAGGTAGTGAAGCAATAACCTGGCTGCTGGAATGTTCACAGGTGGTTGTTTCTTTTGCCAGAGTCAGTGATGACACATTTTATGGCACTAACAACTGGTATTAATGTTTTAGTCCTTGCTGGGCATGATGGCTCACGCCTGTAATCCCAGTAGTTTGGGTGGATCACCTGAGGTCGGAGTTTGAGACCAGCATGGCCAATGTGACGAAAACTTGTCTCTACTAAAAATAAAAAAAATTAGCTGGGTGTGGTGGTGGGTACCTGTGTAAAACATTTTATTTTTTTATTTTTTGAGAAGGAGTCTCACTCTTCTGTCCAGGCAGGAGCGCAGTGGTGCAATCTCGGCTCACGGCAACCTCGGCCTCCGGGGTTCAAATGATTCTCCTGCCTCAGCCTCCCGAGTAGCTGGGATTACAGGCACCTGCCACCATGCTCTTCTAATTTTTGCATTTTTAGTAGGGTTGGGGTTTTGCCATGTTGGCCAGGCTGGTCTTGAACTCCTGACCTCAGGTGATCTGCCTGCCTTGGCTTCCTAAAGTATTGGGATTACAGGAGTGAGTCACCACAGTGCCTGGCCTTTTTTTTTTTTTTTTTTTTTTTGAGACAGAATCTCACTCTGTTGCCCAGGCTGGAGTGCAGTGGCGTGATCTTGGCTCACTGTAGCCTTAACCTTCGGGGCTCAAGCGATTCTTCTACTTCAGCTTCCCTGGTAGCTGGGACAGAGGTGTGCACTACCACATCCAGCTAATTTATTTATTTATTTTTGTAGAGACAAGATCTCGTTGTGTTGCCCAGGCTGGTCTCGAACTCCTGGGCTCAAACTATTTTCCTGCCTCAGCCTCCCAAAGTTCTGGGATTACAGGTTTGAGCTGTCCAGGCTGGAGTGCAGTAACACAATCTGGGCTCACTGCAGCCTCGACTGTCAGGCTCTGGTGATTCTCCCACCTCAACCTTCTGAGTAGCTGGTGCTACAGGCATGCACCACCATGCCCAGCTATTTTTTTTGTATCTTTTGTAGAGACAGGGTTTTGCTGTGTTGCCCAGGCTGGTGTCTATCTCTTGTGCTCAAGCAATCTGCCCTCCTTGGCCTGCAAAAGTGCTGGGATTACAGGTGTGAGCCACCATGCCCAGCCTCCCTATAGTTTTTAATTTTCAACTTTTCCCTTTTTCTCTGTTCAAAAATGTAAGAACTTTTTTTTTTCTCTCCTCACTGCCTGTAAAAATTTAATGACTTTTTGCTGTTGGTAGCATATACAGAAACTTTAGTTTATTTCAGAAAAAGGATTTGAGTGATTACAGTGATATATACAGTGTAGGAAGATTGAAAACAAAATAAATGAGAAAATGAAGATGAAAAATAGGACAAAAACATGAGTCTGGGGTAAAGTGCATCATCGCAGGCTGGGTGTGATGGGCTGCACTTGTAGTCCTAGCTACTCAGGGAGCTGAGGCGGGAAGATTGTTTGAGCCCATGAGTTCGAGGCTGCAGTGAGCTATGATGGCACCCCTGTATTCTCTATCCTAGGCAACAGTGAGACCCTGTCTCTAAAAAAAGAATATGAATTACAGATTGTTTTTTTCTCTTAAACGTAACTGGAAATGTCCCCATGAGATTTGTCTTCCAATTCTTCTCTTAATTTGATAGTCTCTCAGACGTTAATGAAAAATTTATGATGGTGATTTCTGTATTCTGTGTTTTGTAGAACATCTTGACTGATTTCTTATAGCCACATCATTCTTAAAGTTATTAAAGCAATGGAGTTGAACAGAGTTTCTGACAAGTTTGTAAGCAGTCCAGTATCTTGTAAATTTGTGTTGGCCCTGTACATAATAACTTTACTACTTCCTTAGTGAGAAGTTCCAGAATGTTGTTTGCTGTCCACATTCATGTGTACACATGCAAAAAGCATCTGTAAACCTATAGATTGACTTTATTGTTGCATGAGTTCAGCTGTGACAATCTGCTGTTAAGACTAGGTGCTTTCAAGGGGTAGGTACTGACAGCACAGTGTGAGACATTTACAGGAACTGGGCTAGAAAAATATTTTAAGAACATGGACAAAATGGTCTCTAAACTTTATAGGGTCCCTTTCAGTTCCAGAATTTAGTGAAATTCCTTGGTTCAACTCATGAGAACTCCCTTTTTCCAGTTGCCTGCAGGATTTGAACAATGTGAAGAGAATCAAAGACATCCTTGCTGTGCATTAAGCAGCAGGAATCCCTCACTCTAAGGCTATCCTAGCCCCTGGTTGAAAGACAAATTAATTTCTTAGAGCCCAGTGGACTGTAAAGCACACATTTTATTTTTTATTTGAAACCAAGGTCAGCTTAGGATACAGGAACAATGAACTATATGAAGAAGAAGAAAGAACAAGTGTAAAGTTTGCTATAAAATTAAGGGATGATAAAATGTGACACTTTATATCTGTTAGCTTTGACAATTTACTTTTCATGCTGTTCTTAGCTAAAGAAGGAAAATTTTTATTACCATTATTTTCCAAATCTCTGTGTGGGTGTATGTATATAAAATTGAAACTCTGCTAACTTGGAACATGTATTTATTTGGTGTAGGGGCCCGTTGGGTCTTTGAAAATAAATGTTGTATGCATTTGAGAAATGAGCAGTGTTTATAAAATAGTAGAGGGCTTGTTTACATGATATATGGTTTGAATTTGTATTAGTTAGTTCTCTCACTGCTGTAAAGAGCTGCCTGAGACTGGGTGATTTATAAAGAAAAGAGGTTGAATTGGCTTACAGTTCCGCATGGCTGGGGAGGCCTCAGGAAACTCAGAAGCATGATGGAAGGGGAAGCAGACATGGTGGCAGGAGGGAGAGGAGGACCTGTCAGACACTCATAAAACCATCAGATCTCGTGAGAACCCATTATCACAAGAACAGAATAGGGAGACTGCCTCCGTGATCCAGTCACCTCCCACCAGATCTCTTCCTCGATGCATATGGGTTATGGGGATTACAATTTGAGATGAGATTTGGGTGGGGACAGGGAGACAAAACATATCAGAATTCAAAAGATTTTTTTTTTTTTTTTTTGAGATGGAGTTTCGCTCTTGTTACCCAGGCTGGAGTGCAATGGCACGATCTTGGCTCACCGCAACCTCCGCCTCCTGGGTTCAAGCAATTCTCCTGCCTCAGCCTCCTGAGTAGCTGGGATTACAGGCACGTGCCACCATGCCCAGCTAATGTTTTATATTTTTTTTTAGTAGAGACGGGGTTTCACCATGTTCACCAGGATGGTCTCGATCTCTCGACCTCGTGATCCACCCGCCTCGGCCTCCCAAAGTGCTGGGATTACAGGCTTGAGCCACCGCGCCCGGCTTCAAAAAATTTTTTTAACAGGGCCAACTTTTATTCTACAGGTACTTATTCAGAGTGCTCAGTGAGACAAGGAGCGTGTTAGATGGACTTTGAAAGTCTTTGGAAGTGACAAGTCTACCAAAGATTTAAAAAATACCACTAATTAGGACAGGTGTGGTTGCTTATGCCTGTAATCCTAGCACTTTGGGAGGCTGAGGTCGACGGATCACTGGAGGCTAAGAGTTCAAGACCAGCCTGGCCAACACAGTGAAACCCTGTCTCTACCTAAAATAGAAAAAATTAGCTGGGTGTGGTGGTGCACACCTGTAATCCCTCGTCTACTTGGGAGACTGAGGCATGAGAATCACTTGAACCTGAAGGGCAGAAGTTGTAGTGAGCCGAG
This sequence comes from Saimiri boliviensis, assembly GCF_048565385.1. NCBI lineage: Eukaryota > Metazoa > Chordata > Mammalia > Primates > Cebidae > Saimiri > Saimiri boliviensis. Next base: position 11,622,275 of record NC_133468.1, read on the forward strand.
GTCATGCACTGCACTCCGCCTGGCTGATAGAGTGAGACTCTTTCTCAAAACAAAAACAAAAAAAAAGCTGCTAGTTAAATTTTAATACTCTTGAAGGTAGTGAAACTGCATGTATTTAAAATGTTTCATACTTCAGGAGTTTAGCCATCTTTCTCCCTTTAGCAAACCAGAAGTAATAGAAGTAATATGGCTTTATTTGCAGAAATTATTTTTAATACCATAATATATAGTTTTGAGAATTCTTGTCTATCAAAGCATCTATATACTTGATGTTTAGTAAACTTTTTTAAATGAATAAGCAGTTTAAAGTGAAAAAGATAAAATAGAAATATTATGTAGTCTGATGATAATTGTGTCAAACCTTTATTGAGAGAAGATATATTTCTCAGGTAATCTTCCAGAAAGTGGTATCTCTTCCTAGATAAAAATGAGAATGTTCATTACATTAGAAGAAAAAAGTTTTTCCTCCCATATGTTCTTTTTTGGGGCGGGGATACAGAGTCTCGTCATGTTGCCCAGACTGGAGTGCAGTGGCACGATCTCATCAGTTCACTGCAACCTCCACCTCTTGGGTTCAAGTGATTCTCCTGCCTCAGCCTCCTGAGTAGCTGGGACTACAGGCCCTGCCACCATGCCTGGCTAATTTTTGTATTTTCAATAGAGACAGGTTTCACCATGTTGGCCAGGCTCGCCTCGAACTCCTGACCTCATGATCCACCCACCTTGGCCTCCAAAAGTGCTGGGATTACAGATGTGAGCCACACCTGGCCCCTTACATGTGTTCTAATGTTCGTTTAAAAACATGTTCAGGCCGGGCGCGGTGGCTCAAGCCTGTAATCCCAGCACTTTGGGAGGCCGAGGCGGGTGGATCACGAGGTCGAGAGATTGAGACCAACCTGGTCAACATGGTGAAACCCCGTCTCTACTAAAAATACAAAAAATTAGCTGGGCATGGTGGTGCGTGCCTATAATCCCAGCTACTCAGGAGGCTGAGGCAGGAGAATTGCCTGAACCCAGGAGGCGGAGGTTGCGGTGAGCCGAGATCGCGCCATTGCACTCCAGCCTGGGTAACAAGAGTGAAACTCCGTCTCAAACAAAAAAACAAAAAAACAAAAAAAACAAAAAAAAAACCTGTTCAACTTAGCCCTCTCTTAAATGAAAGTAGGGTAAGGGTTTTGGAGTGGTATATTAGAGGGCAGTGAGGATCTTCTTGTGCACATATTTCCAGAAAGTCTCTGATTAGAAGTCTTTTGACTCATGATGGTGGGTAGAAGGACCAGAAAGCAATACAGCCAGCATAGATGTCTTAGATGCTAAGGTAGGGGAAGTTGGAGTAGCTCAAGGTGGGGACAGGGGCACTGGTATAGATAATGAGAGCAGATGTCTCTCCGTTCCTAGAAAATGTCTAAAAAACAAGTTGGGTTTTTAGTTTTGTCACCTGGAAGGCCTCTCAGATGTCATGCAGTGTAGACCGGGTACTGTCACATATTTAGAAGTGATAATTTAGAAGACACAACACCCTTACTTAGTTGTTTTCTGACTGGAGACCCTCCGTTAGTTATTTAGAAGCCACAGGCATTGAAATGAATTGAGCAATAGTGTCTTTGTTACCTCAGAGTGCAACCAAATTCTGATAGCTGGCCTAACCCTACCTACTCTCCACCTTCATTAGGAGAATGACCTACAATCAGGGGACAAGTTGCTATGACCCGAGTAACTGTGGAAATGTCAGTATTCAGTTTAGAGATGGCTCAGAGGAGAGATAATTGAGAAGTTTGAGTTGTCAATTGGCCTCATCTGAAAAAATATGGCAGCCAAAAAGAATAAAGTAAAAATTACCTGTATTAATTCCAGATATTTATACACACACACGCATGCACACACACACAATATATTTTATATTTGTTAAATAAAAATAGGATCATAATGTAAGTGCTGGTTTGTTGCCTTTATTCACTTAAAGTTTCTTGAACTCTTTTGGCGTACTGTAACTTTCTTTCTATATATTAAACTTCCTTTGGTGTCTATAAATATATTCCTATAGCATGATTTGTATTTGGTGGAGACACAGTATTTTGTCTTATGGGTAATCCCTGATTTGCGGAGCCAGTCCCTTTTGTTGGCATTTTCCCTTTGCTATTATGAACAGTGATGTGATGGACATCTTCTTGGCTATATTTTTGGACATTTTTTTTTCTCCTTGATACAGTTTCTTACATGTGAAATTGCCGAGTCAAATAATGTGAGTTTCGAGTCTTGACAATGTATTGCAGAGTTGTGCACACCAGGGATTGTATCAGTTACACAATTCCACTCCCATCTGCAATATAGATGAATGACAGGTAGATACAAATTGAAAATCAGTCAGGGAAACCTGAGTTAAATGTCAGGCAAAGGAAGTGAGAGGCAATATAGATCAGGGAAGAAAGCAGGGATTTTGGAGTCAGATAGATGCAATTCTGTCATTTTTGACCTCTGGCAAGTGATTTTATGTCTCTGCTCCTCAGTTTTTCTCATCTGTGAAACTCAGCTGCTTCTTTGGCCAGAGGTTGTATGAGAGTTAATGAGTACAGTATAGCCATAAGGTGGGTACTCAGTTTGTACCCCCACCCAACATATCCTTCTTTGTTAATTTTCATGTCATTTAACATTTTTATTGAAAAGGTTAAACTTACGGTGGAGAGGTCTTCCCCTAAAACTTTCCTAATTGGAGCACAGATGCTAACCAGCAAAGGCCCAGATGTGCTTAAGTGTTAAATTTTCTCCAGGCTCAGGATTTATAGATCTTGGATAAACCTCATTGGGATTGAGTTCAGACTGATTTAACCTCAAGCTTGCTGGGGGATTCTGTTCCCCCTTGGCAACAGAACCTCAGGCTGGTCCTAGTACAACTGAGGACCCATGTGGCTATGCCGGAAATAGATAATTTTGTTACATCCTGTTCTCTGTCATGCTGCTTAGAATAGAGATTCCACTTCCCACTTCAAACATCTAATTCTTTCCTCCTCCAGCTTCTGTAAGAGCTCTGAAAAACCTGGTGACATTTTTGAATCATGGGTGGTAGTTGTAAAGTGGACAAGGATGATGTTTTTTCCTTTGGATTTCCTCAGGAATAAACCATTATGATTTTGATGTTCACTGCTGTTTCCAAGGGCCATTAGGTGAAATATTTTTCTAGCACTTAGCATTTTAACTCATTTTAAACTAGGTGTTTAAGATGGTCTCGAAATTAATTTCTGGTAAAAGAATATGTTTTTATTAAATTGTGTTTTAGTCCATTCTCATACTGTGAAGAACTATCTGAGAGTGGGTAATTCATAAAGGAAAGAGGTCTAATTGACTCACAGTTCTGCAGGCTTAACAGGAGGCCTCAGGAAACTTACAATCATGGCTGAAGGCAAAGGGGAAACAAGCATGTTTTATCAAGGTGAAGCAGGAGAGAGCTAGAAGGGGAGAGTTCCACACACGGTCAACAGCGAGATTTCGTGAGAACTCACTATCTCGAGAACAGCAAGGGAGAAGTCTGCCTCCATGATTCAATTAGTTCCTTCCAGGCCCTTCCCCAGACATGTGGGGATGACAATTTGATAAGATTTGAGTAAGGACACAGAGCCAAACCATATCAATTTGTGAATATGTTGGGAACTGCCCCGTTAAAAAAATAGTCAAGTTACTGTTTATAATTAAAAAAAAGATATCACTTAAAATTACACAAGGTAGTATTAAGGTATTAACATGAGTACTAGGTGGTCATTGGAGAAAAATTGAAAAATGTGAATGAATAAAAATTTGAAAAGAACATTACCCTTCATCTCTCTACCAGAGAGATTATGGTGAAGATCCATTTTAGTTTTAGTGCTTTTGGGTTCTGATATCTTTTTGTTTTGTTTTGTTTTGTTTTAAAGACAAGAGTTTTGTTCTGTTGCCCAGGCTGGAGTACAGTGGCACAATCTCAGCTCACAGCAACCTCTGCCTCCTGGGTTCAAGCAGTTCTCGTGCCTCAGTTTTCTGAGTAGATGGGATTATAGGTGCATGCCACCATGACTGGCTAACTTTTTGTATTTTCATTAGAGACAGGGTTTTACCATGTTGGCCAGGCTTGTCTCAAACGCCTGACCTCAAGTAATTCCCTGCCTTGGCCTCCCATAGTGCTGGGATTATAGACATAAGCCACCTTGCCTGGCCAGGTTCTGATATCTTAGAATGATTCAAGATGAAAATTGTATGGACAGTAAACTAATTTATTAAAAAATTATGGTAGTGTTTAAGGAAAGTTTGGCTTCTGACTTGGAGTCCTGATTCCACTACTTTTGGGGTGTTCTTGAATCTCTAAAAACTTGGCAGATAGTAAATTTCGGTTTTCCTCATTCTTCTCATTTTTATTTTTTTCTGCCCTTTCTACCTATTTCTCTGCATCCCCTTTTCTTCCCTTAACATTATTGCAGCCTGAAAATACCCCATGGTATAATATTATGACAATACAATTGCTAAGAATTAAAATGTAAACTTTTTTGGTTACATGTCACATGTTTACTATCAAATTCTGTTATTATAAAATCCCATTACAAGGAAAAGAAAGTATTTTGCACATTAAAGTAGTGGGCCAATATTAATTTCTGTGAAAGGTTGTAGAAAATGCCTTTAAACTGTGAATTAACGTTTATTTTACAACCTGATTACTATATTGTGATTCTTGGTTTTAAAAGCAATGCAATTATTGTGGTCAGAGTGCTATTTCTTATAGGTTGCCATCAGACATTTTAAAAGTGGAAGTCTAGATTCTGAATTTTAGAAGACTCTTCTGAATGCTTTGTAGCCTTATTTTTATTACAAATAGTACTGCTTCTTGAAAAGCAGCAGGCTGAGAGATGAGGCACGATAGGATAATTCCTGAGCTGGATTAACTTTATTGCTTAGTTTATTTGGCAGTCTTCAGCAGAAACTGAATGGGGACTCTAGCTGTCTAATCCAGGTTTAGAGAGCTGGAGTTAATGTACTCCCCTTGAGCCCACCCTACTGTCTCATTCTTCAGAACCCAGTCCTCACTCGTGACTAGAGATTCCCAGTGGAAAGGGCATTACTGCCAAATGATTACTGTGAAATGGATCTTTTATTTCTCTTCTTCATCTAGGAGCTCCCATTTCATTATCATGGTCCTTTTTGTTTTGTATTCTATTAGTAGGGCCTGGTGGAAGTTATGTGGGGGGTGGGGGTGGGGAAGGACCTAGACTGAATATGAAAGTTGGTAAGTGCTGATTCTTGTGTCTACTCTTTGTAGCCCATCTGAAAGAAATTGCTTTGGTTGTGAAACAAAAATGAGCTAATATCTTGTAGATTCTCTAAGAGATTTATCTTTCTTCTCTGCAAATCAAGCTTGGCTGTAGCTGCCAAGGGTCATTCCTTTGCTTAAAACAGTTTAGTAGCTCTTTCATCATTGTCTGTAGCAGTGATCTGAATATTGAAATTTTGGATGTCTCACTTAAAGAAATTTAATAGATTAAAAACAAAAATCCATAATGTAGTATCTATAAAAACATCTATGGTTTTTGTACTGTCTGTTTACACTCTTTGTCATTGGGTTTCTGTTGAGCAGACTTCTTACATCGTTTGTGGCAAATATTCTCCACGTGTTCTAGAAAACATGGGGTCCTCCTTTGATGCTGGCTCGAATTGGCTTGGCTTTGGCTTTGGCTTGATATTATGCTTTACCCCTTACCTTTTAGTCTTAAAAACCCCCATCCCCTCTCCACCTTCACTTGTGTGCTACATGATCTGCTTCTGTTCCTCTCTGGCAGATATTGTACAAACAGTATATGTTCTGAGTTCCTGAAAAAAAAAAAAAAAAAAAAAAAAAGTTACACACGTTGATGTAAAATTGGATGACACAGCTGAGAAGCATTGGGTCATTGGTGGGCTGAAGTACAGAATTTAAGAGCCGTTCTACAGGATGAAGTCCCAAGTGTGATAGAACGGTAGAGGAGAGTCCTCTGTTGTTTGGCCCCTCCCTGTCTCGCTAAGCTTTTCTCATCTCACACTTAAATATTTTAATGCTAAATTAATTGCAGATATTTGCATAGAATGTTTTATTTTTTACTTCTTTGGCTTTGCTTATGCTATTTATTCTTCTTGGAATGTCTGTCTCTTTTTCCCCTGGCTGCCTCCTACTTACCCTTTGTGAATTAGTTCAGGTATCTCCTTTGTTTGGGTGGTTTAAGTTCATATTTGTGTGTATATGTATATGTACGTGTGTGTGTGTGTGTGTGTGTGTGTGTGTATTTACATTATACATTCTAAGACTCTCTCTTGTGAGCTCCTGGACAATAAAGAGAATGTCGTAATTGCTTTACTATGTACAGATAGATATAAGTTCAGAAGTTTTTTTGCTTAATGGAACAGTGTATTTAAGCCACTCAACTTGGTTACTTCAATCATGATGACAGGAGTGAGAAGAAGCTGGTAATGATTCTGTGGGAAGAAGATTAAATAAAAAGGTTGGTTGGGGGAAGTTATAGAAAACCTATAATAAGGCAGATTTCCAAATCAGAGGTTATAACATTAGAGAGATGATTAACATAAAATACCTCTTTGGGGAACTTTTAAAAGAATTGCTTCTTTGAGAAGGAATCAGGGCAGGAGATTCAAAACAATCCCATCTAAAAACAGACTGAAGTTAGCTTTTGTGAGTTCTTCAAGTGGGCCAATCAGAATACAAGGTGCCTTCAACCACTTTTCCTTTCGATTTGTTCCTATGGCAATAGGAAGAGAGCCTAGGACATTTTTCTCCTACCTCTTTTAATACACTTTCTTTTTGCTTTTGAAAAATGCCAAAAGAGATTATTCTTTTTGTCTTTACTGACTTACAGTGTTCCTCAGCGTAGTGGCTTTGATTTAGGTTTTTTTTTTTGATTTTATAGTGGATATGGCAAAAGCAATAAACATCATCAGCTTCCCTGGCTAATATTATTTTCTTCAGCTATAGAACCTATAAATGCACAATCTAATTAGGTATTAGCAGTTAATATTACAACCCATTATGAATCATTTCCTGTTCTCTATGTACAATCCTAAATTAGAATATTGATCATTACGAGTAGCTAGATATGAAATTATAACAAATGTATTTTGGCAGTTTTTGACCCTCCAAAGTCTTAAGTATCCCTGCTGTGATTCTCCTGGGTTTTTTTTGTTGAGCTCAAGGCTAAGATCTCAAGAGGAAAGAGGCTTAGTGTGTATTGTTGTTGGCTTAGTAAGTATTTGTTAAAATTGGTAAATACTCATGGTATCAGCGGTATTCTTCAGACACATTTTAGCAATGTCAAAGAACACTGTTCACTTAAAAAAGAATAATCGTCTATGCTGTGAATTTAGCTATATATGAAGAAATCTTTTCATTACTCAGTTAAACAATCATGGAAAATAGTTACTCCAGAAGATCAACATGGGTTTCCAGCCATGTCCCTAAATTAAAAATTAGAAGCTTCAAGAATCACTTAATGGCTGGAAGTGGTGGCTCCTGCCCGCAATCCCAGCACTTTGGGAGGCCGAGGCGGGTGGATCACCTGAGGCCTGGAGTGCAAGACCAGCCTGGCCAACATGGTAAAACCCTGTCTCTACTGAAGTACAAAAATTAGCCAGGCATGGTGGCAGGTGCCTGTAATCCCAGTTCCTTGGGAGGCTGAGGCAGGAGAATTGCTTGAACCTGGGAGGTGGAGGTTTCAATGAACCAGATCATGCCACTGTACTCCATCCTGGGTGACAGAGTGAGACTCCCATCTCAAAAGAAAAAAAAAGAATCAACTACTGTTGTGGTCCTAGCTGTATTTTAATGTTCTTAGGTTGATGAATGTAGAACTTTTATTTTCATCCATTATTTTCAAGTTGGATCAGTGTTCTCCTGATCTATTAGATCTAAGACCTAAGAGGAACCTACCTTGTTTTGGCTAGCAGGTACAGACTTTCTTACTAAAAAGTGGGTGTATTTCCTAGAGCAGCATTTTCTGTTGAGTAGACTGTTTTTCAGCAATATGGGTGGTCACTTAGCTTCAAAGTAATTGTTGAGTGTGAAAGTAGGCAGTTGTAATACCCTTTAACCACTATCTGTGCTCTTAGAAATGGAAAACAATATTGTCTTGAAACTGAAAGTTCCCAGTCTTGGGATGATCTGAGAGTTGAGACCTCGGATTAGTAGATAATTGGCAGTTGCTTCACATACCAGCTTGGGTGATACCTAGGATCAAGCTATCTCTTCCTGCATTCTGTTCCGAAGCAAATAGTGTAAGGTATGAAGCATAGTGAAAAGTACTCTTGCCTTAGACCTGGATTGAAATCTTGGCACCAACCCAGTGCTATGCAATTTTGGATAAGTAAGTTACTTCATCTCTGAGCCTGTGTTTCCTCTTCTGAATGCTGGGGAAGGTGATGTCTGTTTTATAGGATTATTGTGAAAATGAGATGTGATATCCTTTATAAAGTATTTAGCCTGATGTTGGCATCTAATAAATAGTAAATACTGGTATCATTCTTTATATCTCACAGTATCTACGATATGTATTATGAAGAGAAAATCTTGGAAATCTAACCCTCAGAGGGTCCTTTAAAAATCTTTTCCTGAATATGTTAAATAACAGACTTCAAAAAGCTTTGAAATAAATGGTTAATGTTTAAAAATCAAGTTCACTGAAAATCTTCTTTATGTTGATTGTTTTCCACATTTTTGGTATGATTAAATTATTAAATGGTTAAAAAGCCTTGGGAATATCATTATTTTTCAATTTGGGCTTAGTTTCTTCACCTCTAATCTAAAATCAGTGGTGGGTGGTTACTAAATAGTCTTTAAAAATGCCTTCCTGTTTTCACAATCTAATTTTTTGATTTATTGAATGTGAAAAATAGCCTTTTAAAAAGTTTCAGATTCCAAGTTATTAGCAGAATCTAATCAATAATACCTTATGCTTTCATGGTTTTTACCCTTTGAGGCAAATAGTATTAACCCTTGAAGAGGGAACCTGACTTTTTACTGAATAAGCAAAAATTGATTTACAGATGAACATTGGTGTTAATATGATATTAGTTGCTGAATCCAGATATAATCCTTTTTTTGTTGTTGTTGAGGTAGGATCTCACTCTGTTGCCCAGGCTGGAGTGTAGTGCTGATATCTTGGCTCACTGCAACCTCCGCCTCCCAGGCTGAAGCAATGCTCCCACCTCAGCCTCCTGAGCAGCTGGTACTATAAGTGCCACCATGCCTGGCTAATTTTTGTATTTTTTGTAAAGGTGGGGTTTCACCATGTTGCCCAGGCTGGTCTCGAACTCCTGGGCTTAAGCAGTCCTCCAATCTTGGCCTCCTGAAGTGCTGGGATTACAGGCATGAGCCATCTCACCTGGCTAGGTATATAGTCCTTAAGCTCTTTTTTGCCCATCCACTTGTGATGTATGTTGATGTAAGTATTCTTTTATTAAACATGTATGAGAATATCTCTGGATAGTGTTTGTTATAGTGAAAGAAAGTTTGTCAGGTTTAATTTCTAGTCCTAATTCTGCCATCAATTATTAGCCCTTATTCTCCTGCACCTTGAACAAGTTGCTGTGTTTTTGTTATTGTTGTTTGTTTGTTTGTTTGTTTTTTGAGGCAGTCTGACTCTGTCTCCCAGGCTGGAGTACAGTGGTGTGATCTTGGCTCACCGCAACCTCTGATTTCTGGGTTTAAGCAATCTCCTGCCTCAGCCTCCCGTGGAGCTGGGATTACAGGTTCGTGCCACCATGCCTGACAAATTTTTGTGTTTTTAGTAGAGACAAGGTTATACCATATTGGCCAGGCCAGTCTTGAACTCCTCACCTCAAGTGATCTGCCCACCTCGGCTTCCTAAAGTGCTAAGATTATAGGTGTGAGCCAACGCCCCTGGCCTATGTTGCTGTTTTAACAAATCAGGCTCTTATTTCCATTTTAATTAAAAATTTTTTTTTTCTTAATTGAAAAAAAATTCCATGGGACTCTGCTTGATATCTCTTTCCTAATCTTCAGTTTCCTCATCGTAAAATGGAATAATACCTATTTTACAAGGGTTATTGTGAGAGTTTACTATTTCATCTGTCTAGCATATAACAGAAGCTTGACAAATGGCAACTACTTTCATGATTTTATGCAAACATTCAGCGTCTTTTATGTGTTTGATACTCTGATATGGAAGTGTTGGGGCAACTAAATTTGTGTGCCTGGAGTTTCAATGATATATTGCCACTGTATTGGCTATGGTAAGTTTTGGAATAAAGGCATACTTGGAAGTGTGTCATTTTCATTGCTACCAGAAAGCTGCTGAATTTTTATTTTATTTATTTATTTTTATTTTTATTTTTATTATTAATTAATTAATTAATTAATTTTTTGAGACGGAGTTTCACTCTTGTTACCCACGCTGGAGTACAATGGCGTGATCTCGGCTCACCACAACCTCCGCCTCCTGGGTTCAGGCAATTCTCCTGCCTCAGCCTCCTGAGTAGCTGGGATTACAGGCATGTGCCACCATGCCCAGCTAATTTTTTTTTTTTTTTTTTTGAGACGGAGTTTCGCTCTTGTTACCCAGGCTGGAGTGCAATGGCGTGATCTCGGCTCACCGCAACCTCCGCCTCCCGGGTTGAGGCAATTCTCCTGCCTCAGCCTCCTGAGTAGCTGGGATTACAGGCACACGCCACCATGCCCAGCTGATTTTTTGTATTTTTAGTAGAGACGGGGTTTCACCATGTCGAACAGGATGGTCTCAAACTCTCGACCTCGTGATCCACCCGCCTCGGCCTCCCAAAGTGCTGGAATTACAGGATTGAGCCAACGCACCCGGCTTTTTTTTTTTTTTTAAAAAAAAGAGATGGGGTCTTGGTGTGTTGCCCAGGCTGGGGTGCAGTGGCTATTCAAAGGCGCAATCCCAGTACTGATCAGCACGGGAGTTTTGACCTGCTCCCTTTCCAACCTGGGCTGGTTCACCCCTACTTAGGCAACCTGGTGGTTCCCCGCTCCCAGGAGGTCACCACATTGATGCCGAACTTAGTGTGGACACCTGATCGGCATAGTGCACTACAGCCCAGAACTCCTGGGCTCAAGCTATCCTCCCTCCTCAGCCTCTCCAGTAGCTAGGACTACAGGCACGTGCCACCACACTTGACACTGCTCAATTTTTTATTCCACTTGGTTCCTCTGATTTTGTATTCTTTTTTTTTAAATGCCTTTTCTAAGTAGTCTCAATATTCCTTGTATTATAGGTGAAATGTAACTAGTAAGTGGCAGATGCTAGAAAGGAACCCAGGTCTCTGATTTCAAGCAAAGTGATCTTTGTCTGTATTGCAGCTGGGTGATCATAGAATTTATCCACCAAACCAGCACACTTTTGAGAGTGCAAGTTATGTGGGGACAATATCATCTAGGACTGTATCAAGCAAATGAGGGTATTTGGCTATTCTAATTACAGCTAGAACAAACAAGTGTATGAACTTGGATCCAAGACTTCTGGGATGTTCTGGTTGAACCCACTCACTCACTCACCTTTAGGTTTTTTTGCATGATTTTTGATTTTGCCATAGTAAATTAATTGACTTTAGATCTGAATGATTGAACATTATGGTCTAATGGTTATTAAGTAGTAGCCATAATATATATGTTCATGTTTATATTTTACTTTTTTTCTTAATCCCTTTAAAACCAGCAAGCTTTTAGAAAAGGATGGGAAAAGCGTTTTAATTCTTAGTCATGTCAAACGAACGTTGTAAACAAAGTCCAAAATGAAAATCGTGACATTCCAGTGTTTTTTCTTTGGGGAGACAGAGATGTGGCTGACACTGAAAATCAGATGCATTTTTAATCACCTCTTTTATTGCCTTTATCTATCAGTCTGTCACTCATCTTTCTTGTTCTTTTTGCCTTATTCTCTAGGTCTCCTGTGATTTTACCTTAGGGAGGTACAAAACTACTCACATGATAAAAGTTGGGGTGATCTGAGTTTTCATAACAGCAGCATCATAGTCTTGTGGAAAGAGTGTGGGTTTTGGTAGCAGACAAACGAAAGTTTGAAATTCTAGCTCTCCCTCCCTTGGTTGTGTGTCCTTGTGCAAATCACTTAACCTCTGAGCCTTGCTTTCTTTACGCTGCGATATGAGGATTAGAGAACAAATGTAAAGTGCTGGGCAAATAGTACGTTCTTAAAGAATGATGACAATTATGGTTATGTGACATAGACCAGAAACTGTGGCATTGATGAAATTAGTCAGCAGTCTCACCACTAATTTTGTTTTGCACTCAAATTTTCACAGTTCCCTTTAGTGGGTTTTTGTTTAAACATTCGCTCTCTCCCTCTTTACTCTGTTCACTATATCCTGAGAAATGAGTAGCTGGCAGCAGAAACCTCCTTTCCATAGAACATCAAGTGGGCCCTCTCCCAAGGTTTCAGTAAGCTGTCTGGGACCATCCCTAACCTCCAAACTGCCAAGGGTGCACCCCCTGCCCCAACTAACATTCAAGTTGCCTGTGTGAAGGAGTGATTTGTTGCGGCCTCTAACTGCTTCTTCTCTTCCTTCCTTTTTGTCATCCTGCAGTGTTCTGTGCCAAGGTCTTTGTGGCTAGGCTGCGCCAACCTGGTAGAGAGCATGTGCGCACTGAGTTGCCTGCAGAGCATGCCCAGTGTCAGATGTCTCCAGGTGCCTCTCTTCTTTCTTGTTGTAAATGTGTTTTTACGTATGCCATGAACATTTGTTGAAACTTGCAGTAGTGTGTTTAATCCAATGTTAAGTCTGCTAAATGTTCTGTGTAACCCTCTGCTTTCCTCCAGCCTGGCTGCCCCACACGGAGGAGTTAGTACCAAGAGAGGCCCTTCTGAGCAAATGGGTCTTTGGCTGGGCCCTGTCCTCCCCTTTTCTGCTCCTGTTTTTTTAACTCTTTCCCCCTCACCTTGAGGTTGTAATTCTCATGTTTAATAGTTGTGCATGTGCCAAAAAAACCAAAACAAAAAACTCCTGACATTTTCCATTTGGCTACCTTTAACAGTACTTTGTTGAGTTGGGAGGGTTTCATAATTAAAGTGGTGATTTTTCTATTTTGAAACTCATCCTTTTGGCTTGCTTTCTCTCCCCTCTTCAAAAAAGGAGCGGGGAGGGAATCACTACTGGTATAAAGCCTCAAATTGAAGTTTATAAAGATCATAGCTTTATGCTGCCAATAACTTGTCAGTTTGGGCCACCTCCCAAAGGCCAGATCTGACACCTGTCCTCAGGGTCCACCCAGTTTTCCAGGCCGAGGCCGGCAGAGAATTCCACAGATAAAAGTAACACTTTTTGGGGGTGGATGGGAAGGGGTTGCTCAGGATAGAACTGTTAGCAGGAGTGCAGCTGGTGACCGTCTCTTACTGGGGTGGCTTCCTAAGAGAGCCAAGGAAGAAAACATTGGAGCTTTATTTGTGAAGCTCTGTTTACAGCAAGCATGTGTTTAATTAAGTATGGTTTCAGTAGCAGTATTCAGTTTTCATCACTGCACATTCCAGACAGTTTGATATATCTTTAAAAAGCCATATTAAATTCCTGGCATCCGGTTGAGACTGTCCTGTTTTAGGAAAACTAAAATAAGGCATTGAGTTAGAGGGATATTATTGATGGTATGGGTGACTTTACTGTTCTCAAGGTTATCTTTCTATTCATGTTTACAGTCTTAAATGGAGCTGGGGAGCCAGGAAGGAGGAAAATTTTCTTCATATTGGGGTCAGGCATTTTATTTACTTATTGGCAAACATTCTGAGTAGCACTGGTGTGGTTATTGATTCAAATTGCTTTCTTTGGAAAACTGTACTGGAACCTCACTAACACAATTAACTGTAGAGTGGGTTCAATATAGGGCCCAGTTGTCTTTGATTCTGTATATAAAGGTGGGTTACAAGTCTTACCATACAAGAATAGAGTGCTTCAGTGAGGCTCAAAGTGTAATGAATATATGTTTACTTTTGGAAAAGCAGCTTCTGTGCATGTGATGTAACTTTAACAAAAGTGTTCTTTAAATGGCCACCATTATTTATTGCATGTGCACTCCTTGATGCTATATAATGGATATTTGTGTTATCATAATAGTGTACATTTTTGTCTCTATTTTTCCAGGGGGGAAAAAAAAAAAGTTACAGTTGCTTTTTAGTGGGCTGACCCAGTTTTTTCCAGAACTGGAAATTTAAGTAGGGGAAGAATTGTAATTGTTAATGAGGTCTTGAAGTGCAGATTCTTTTTATTGCATTTATTTAAAAGTAATTGGCCAATGGAAGGCATCATTCAATATGTTTTAGTAACAGTATTGTGAGTTCTCTGGAGGTGGGGTGAGTGGGAGGAAGTACGGGTTCCTACCTTGTTGAAAATCGAAATCCAGATTTGTTAAAAGTTCTTTGACTCATCTTTCTCAGTGAAATTCACTTAAGAGGAAAAAAGAAAAAGAAACTTTGTCTTGGTTGGGTCTTATTTCAGTGAGTGGAGGAATATTGTCTTTAGAGTTGTGTATTTTGTTTACTTAGGCTTTAATTTTTGCTAGTATATAATTGAGAGTATGCAGCACAGTAAAATGAAATAAGTACTCAGCTGATTGGAACTAGCAAATCATTACTCTGTTTTGTTCCACATGTGAATGGAAAGTAAACATGTTTTAATGTTAATGAACCTGGAAGACTTCCTTCCTCTCTAAAGTATTATCTTAATGCCAGCATTCCTTCCCTTTACCTCCAGTCTCCAAAGAGTGTTAAAATTTTGTGCCTTAATTTGGGGTTGGGCTGTCAAAGAAGGCCTATTGCTTATATGCCACATCTTTGGTTTATTGCAAAGATGACTTTCCCTTTGCACACCTCTTAGTAACCTCGTATTAAGTAGGCCTGAGAAGAGCAGGAATAGTTAGGCTACCTGGAGAGAACGGAGCATAGTTCTTTCCCAATCTGTGGAGTTCCATGAAAGAGTCCCCTTAAAATTGTCTCAGTGGACCCACTGATAGTTGCAACTTGAGCCAATTGACCTGTCTATATGGCTGAATTTTAGTATACCTTTTGAAAAAGGAGAGAGGAAGATAGTAGTCGCCCTTAGGCATAATTTACCCACTCCAGTTTCAGCCATCTTTGAAAAGGGAAAGCAGATACCAGAGACTTAAAAATTACTTATTACCAACTGTTGCATGGTGCTTCACATATATTAGCTTTGTGACAACCCTGTGAGGTAGGTGTTATCTCCAGTTTTCTGATGCGGAAACTGAGCCTGAGGTGACTATTTGGCTCAAGATAATGTTTACATAACTGTAAAGTGGTAGGCCTGGCATATGAACTGCGTACTTGCCTGATTCTCAAACTGGTTTTCTTTACTCTACTCTGGAATGCTGCTTTTGTAGTTTTCCAGGTTAGTTTTATTTGTAGAAACCTCACTATTGATACCTGGTATATGGTTTGTTTCTAAGAAAAGAAAAACCTGCTAAATTCTATAGGAAAAAAAAATGCTGTTCTGTTTGCCAAAATGAGCCCTTTGGTATCTCATAGCTAGTGAGGTTCTTGAGTGGACTCTGCAGACTTAATTCCATGAATATTTACTGAGCAATTGGTATGTGCCAAGGCCTCTGTTGGATATCTCTGAACCAAGCTGAACTGTAGTCAGTATTTCATTTGCCTCCTGATTCAACCAGTTGATTGTTAAAGCAAACAATCAGGAGTTCAAACCATGTGGATTATTAATTTGCCCAGATTCCTGTGACATGAGAATAAATCAATGTTAATAATAGTATGTATCATTTATTTTCCACATTCTTTCTGTGTGTTGGACTCTAGGAATTGGATTATCTCATTTGATCTTTTATGGAAAAGTTATCAATCCTGGCATTTTTATATATGAAATTATATAAGTGAATGAAGTTGCCTAAGGTTACACATTGTTGGAAGTAGCGGAACTAGGTTATGAACGTAATTTGGATGACTGCAAAGCCAGTGCTCTAGTCACCAGTCTGTAGTGACAACCACCATTTAAACTTGCAACTGCCATTTTTAGGTTGAAACAAATTTCCCTTAATTTTTGTAGTTAAAAATTTAAAGCTAACACACCAGTGTGATATAATAGACTGGCAGGTTTTCTTGGGAATGCCATTTGCAGCCTCAGTTGGGGGAGAGTGTTAGTGATAAGCCATTTGCAGGGGTAGGATTGATGACTTGGAATGACTATGAAAATCATGTGAGTCGAGTTTGAGTGCCTCCTTCCAAGCTCTAGTGCATATAGTGCTGGGCAGTAAGTAATGCAGCTTCTTAACGGCTGCCTTTCTTGTTTTTTTTTTTTTTTTTTTTTTTTTTTTTTACTTTTAATAGGTGTAGTGAGCCATAGCGGTCTGAGAATGCCACAGAACTTACCAGAGCTTTTGACGTAAGAGGATATTTTTTTAGAGGAGGGAGAGAGCTTGGTAGAAAGAACTCTGGCTTTGCAGACAAACCCCAATTCTAGTCCTGTTCCTGCTGCTTAATGACTCTGTGATACTGGGAAAGTTACTTTATTTTCCTGAACCCCAGTTTCTTCATCTTTAAAAATTTTATAGTGTTTTTATGAGGTAAAGAAAGATAATTGCCACCTTTTAACTGATTCTTACTGTTGGTGGGGGTGGGGGGTGATGGGATGAAAATCCATTTTTTTAAATTTACTTGCTCCTGGTTTTCTATTTAATAGGGAATTTCAGTCCTGCAGTCTGGGATTCCAGGACTAAGTAAGGATTAGCTAAAAGACAATGCATATGATATGGCCTCTTTTGTTCAGGGTCGGTCTGTCTGTCTCAGGTCAGACATGGCTGTTTAAAATCATTGCCTCTGTTTCTTTTCTAATGAACATTGGGTATTTGTGCTTTCTTGTTGATTATCCTATAGCGTTCTGCATCTGATAATGTAAACCTTTTGGGTTTCTCAATGGTAGATCTGTAGTATTTTTATAAACCCTAAAACCTACATTTTTGGCTGGACACAGTGGCTTACCCCTATAATCCCAGTGCTTTGTGAGGTCAGGAGTTTGAGACCAGCCTTTGCACCATAGCAAGGCCCTAGGAAACAATTTTTTTTTTTTGTATTTTGTCTCTACAAAACAAAATAAAAAATTAGGTAGGCATAGTGGCATGCACCTGTAGTCCTAGCTACTCTGGGAGCTGAGGTTGGGGAATCCCTTGAACCCAGGACTTGGAGGTTACAGTGAGCTGTGATCATGCCACTGCACTCCAGCCTGGGTGAAAGAACAAGCTCCTTGTCTGTAAAACAGGGGTGTCCAATCTTTTCACTTCTCTGAACCACATAGGAAGAAGAATTGTCTTGGGCTACACATAAAATACACTAATGATAGCTGATGAGCTTAAAAAAAAAAAAACTGCAAAAGAAAACAAATCTCACAATATTTAAAGAAAGTTTACAAATTTGTTTTGGGCCTCATTTAAAGCCATCCTGGGGGCCCGCAGGCCACGGGTTTGCTCTAAAAAATATATAAATAGGCTGAGTGCAGTGGCACACCCCTGTAATCTTGCACTTTGGGAGGCCAAGGTGGGCAGATCACTTGAGGTCAGGAGTTTGAGACCAGCCTGGCCAACATGGTAAAACCCAGCCTCTACTAAAAATGCGAAAATGAGCCAGGTGTGGTGGTAGGTGCCTGTAATTCGAGCTACTTGGGGAGGCTGAGGCAGGAGAATTGCTTGAACCCAGAAGATGGAGGTTGCAGTGAGCTGAGATCATGCCACTGCACTCCAGCCTGGGCTACAGAGGGAGGCTCCGTCTCAAAAAAAGAAAAAAAAGGCCGGGCGTGGTGGCTCACGCCTGTAATCCCAGCACTTTGGGAGGCCAAGGCGGGTAGATCACGAGGTCGAGAGATCGAGACCATCCTGGTCAACATGGTGAAACTCCGTCTCTACTAAAAATACAAAAAATTAGCTGGGCATGGTGGCACATGTGTGTAATCCCAGCTACTCAAGAGGCTGAGGCAGAATTGCCTGAACCCAGGAGGCGGAGGTTGCGGTGAGCGGAGATTGCGCCATTGCACTCCAGCCTGGGTAACAAGAGCGAAACTCCGTCTCAAAAAAAAAAAAAAAAAAAAAAAAGAAAAAGAAAAAGAAAAAGAAAAAAAATACACACACACACACACACACACGTATACATATATGGTTAAAAAAACACATCTTTCCTCTTTATAAGGAAATTTTCAAAATAGAGTTTCAAAAAGAAAAACGCTCTTAGTAGTAGCCTAAGCACCTACCACCCAGAGAGAACATTTGTTGCTATTTTAGGGTTTTACTTCCTCCTGTCTGTTCAGTAGGGAGGAATCCATCAAATTGTGTAGTTCACTGTGTTATTATGCTGCTGCTGATGATTTTAACAGTGGTATTTTTAATGCTCTTTGGAACCCCAGCTTGACGTTGGAGTCACTAGAAGGATAAAGGAGGGGCTAGCACAGTGCCCTTTTTACTTTGATCTCACTTAGAATAGCTTTGGATTTATCCATTCTACATAATGAGGCTCTTAGGAAGATTTCATTTTAAAAACTTTGTCCTGGCCGGGTGTGGTGGCTCAGGCCTATAATCCCTTGGGAGGCCGAGGTGGGCGAATCACCTGAGGTCGGGAGTTTGAGACCAGCCTGACCAACTTGAGAAACTTCCTCTCTACTAAAAATACAAAATTAGCTGGGCGTGGTGGCACGTTCCTGTAATTCCAGCTACTCAGGAGGCTGAGACAGAAGAATCACTTGAATTCCGGAGGCAGAGGTTGCAGTGGGCTGAGAGCACACCATTGCACCTCAGCTTGGGCAACAAGAGCAAAACTCTGTCTCAAATATAAAAATAAACAAACAAAAACACCTTTCTCCTTATAGAAATGAGAGAATTATTTAACTTTACCTCAGTTTTCAAAATTATGCTAATCTTAGTTTAGTGTTTCTTCAATTCGTTTCTTCTAGGGCATCTTAAAAGCAAATCTAAAGTGCCTCAAAGTTTTACAAACCACTGTTTCATGCTAGCATTTAAACAATTTTAAACAAGATTCAAGAAATTAAAAATAAAGGCCAGTCGTGGTGGCTCACACCTGTAATCCCAGCCCTTTAGGAGACTGAGACAGGAAGATCACTTGAGGTCAGGAGTTTGAGACCAGCCCGGGCAACCGTGTCTCTCCTAAAAATACAAAAATTAGGGCCGGGCGCGGTGGCTCAAGCCTGTAATCCCAGCACTTTGGGAGGCCGAGGCGGGTGGATCACAAGGTCGAGAGATCGAGACCAACCTGGTCAACATAGTGAAACCCCGTCTCTACTAAAAATACTAAAAATTAGCTGGGCATGGTGGCACATGCCTGTAATCCCAGCTACTCAGGAGGCTGAGGCAGGAGAATTGCCTGAACCCAGGAGGCGGAGGTTGCGGTGAGCCGAGATCGTGCCATTGCACTCCAGCCTGGGTAACAAGAGCGAAACTCTGTCTCAAAAAAAAAAAAACAAAAAACAAAAATTAGCTGGGCATGGTGGCGTGCACCTGTAATCCCAGCTACTCTGGAGGCTGAGGCAGGAGAATCAATTGAACTTGGGAGGCAGAGGTTGCAGTGAGCCGAGATTGGGCCCACTGTACTACTCCAGCCGGGGTGAAGGAGTGCGACTCCATCTTAAAACCAAACCAAATCAAACCAAACCAAACCAAACAAAAATTAAAAATAACATGGCTGGTAATAAAGGTTATATTAATAAAAAGACAGGTAACGTTTTCTTTGATGCCAGGTCTCACTCCCCAGAGTTCACTTACCAGTTTCCCATTATCCTTTTAGACTAAAGCTTGAAAAATGTGAATAAAACCATGTTATACATATTATTTTTCAATTAACGTACATTGACCATCTTTCCATATCAGCATGTAACACCAAATAGAACTTTCCATCATAGGGCTTTCAACAAAATAGCCAGTTTCCTCTTTTTTATTTTATTGTGATAGAGTCTTGCTCTGTCATCCAGGTGGAAGTGCAGTGGCAGGATCATGGCTTGCTGCAGCTTTGACCTCCCAAGCTTAAGTTATCCTCCCACTTCAGCCTCCTGAGTAGCTGGGACAACAGGCATGTGCTACCATGCCCAGCTAATTTTTCAGTTTTTTTGTACAGACAGAGTTTTAGTATATTGCCCAGGCTGGTCTCAAATTTCTGGGCTCAAGTGATCCTCTGTGTTCAGCCTCCCAAAAGTGCTGGGTTATAGGTGTGAGCCACTGAGCCTGGTGGCAGCTAGTTTTCCTTTTGAAGGGCCTTTCGACTACAATTGTTATTTCATTTTGGTGGGTATCAGGTACTTCACTAATTTCATTGCATATGTATCTTTAGACTTTCATGATTATGTCTATGGAATGAATTCCTAGGAGTGCAATTGCTTGGTCAAGGAATATCAGTATTTTGTTATGAATTAATTAAATTATATACAGAAAAGTTTAATAATCTCTCCCTTCCAATCCCTTCCTCCCCACTAAGAAACAAATGTTAACGTTTTGTTGTCTGTCATTGTATATTTGTTCTCTTTGTTCATAGGAGGCTATGCAATCTGACAACTATGGGAATTCCCTCATTTTAAAACAAATTTTAAAATTTATTTACTTTTTTGAGACAGTCTCACTCTGTTGCCCAGGCTTGAGTGCAGTGGCGTGATCTGGGCCCACTGCGCCCTTTGCCTCCCAGGTTCAAGCAGTCCTCCTGCCTCAGCCTCCTGAGTATCTGGGACCACAGCAGGTGTGTGCCACCATGTCCAGCTATTTTGTTTTATTTTGAGTAGAGATGGGGTTTCACCATGTTGGCCAGGCTGGTCTTGAACTCCTGACCTCAGGTGATCCACCTGCCCCAGCTGCCCAAAGTGCTGGAATTACAGGTGTGAACCACCGTGTCTGGCCATTTTTTTTTTTTTTCAAATAGAAAAAAATGGGCTTACCTTAGAAAAATCACAATGCAATGTCACTTATTTGCTTTATTTACTTAACATTATATTATAGACATGTCCCAAGATTAGTAAAGTTCAACTCTTTCATGAATGGTACTTTTATCATCCCTAGATTTTGGCGGTGGAGACGAGAGTACAGCTGTTTTTTAAATTGTTTTTTCATTTTTGAAGTATAAAGTGTATATAGAAAAGTTTAGAAACCTTAAGTACATAGCTCAGTGATTTATCTAAAGTGAACAGTGCTTTATTTTGATAGGTATGGCTAAATTGCTTTCATGGAGAATAGACCTGTTTACATTACAAGCATTGCTGTAACTCCTGAATATAATTTAGAATGTTTAAGGTGTACTTTAAAAGTATTACTAAAAATAACATACTTATTCAAAGTCAATAAATAAAAACTGGCAAATAGTAACATGATGAATCAAGATTTTCTGTCATTTAAAATCATTGTGTAATATTCCATTTAATAGATATATTAGTAATTTTCAGAAAATTTCCCTTCTATATTAAGACTGCTTTCAATCTGAGACATTTTAAGCCTTGTGGAGTTACACTTGATTGTAATTAAGTCTTTATATACTTCTGTGATCATTTTCTTAGGTAAGATACTGTGCACATTTAGATTGCTAGCTTGTAGGTTTGAGAAGCCGGGTCAAATTAACTCTTAAAAGCAGCACACCAGAGATTCCCTTTTCATATACTCCAGATGACATTGAATATTTTAATTTTGTACTTCTTTGACATTTTGATGGATGAAAATTCAAAAATGATATCTTGTTATTATAATGTACATTTAATTAATTGCTAATGAGATGGAATATATGTATACATAAAAATATTCATTGGCCATTTCTGTTTTTCTATTGGCAGCCTCATTTAAAATATCTGATTTGTAGGAACTCTTTATATATTAAATATATGAACTATTACTTATTACAAATATTTCTCCCAGTTTGACATTTGCCTTTCAGCATCATGCTGTCTTTTATACGTAATACTAGTTTGAAAGTGTCTTAATGATGATACAGACTTTGAAAGTTCAGTGCCAAACATTATTCCTAGCATTGAAATTTCCATGTTATATTTTCTGAAAATAGTGAGGATGACTTGGTGATATGAGAATTTGAAGCAGCAAAAGAACAGCAAATAAATTAATATTTTAGAGAAAGTTTTAATGACAGCACAATGCCTGGCACATAGTACTAGCACTAAGAAATCACATTCCCTGTTGAAGAGAGCCTGTGCTATGGGAAAACTATACCTTGCTTTACTAACAGTTATAATTTATGGTTTTCAAAACAATGTGTATGATAGATTACAGCTCCATAGTCTAACTTGAGGATAGGGAGATGAGTAAATGCAATTCAGAACACATTAAAAAATGTCTTTTTACTTGAACAAAAATGATGTCATGTACCCGATACTACAGACATTTATTATGTTGCTTATAAGAGTGCTGGTTTTATTTATTTCTGTTGGTTTATATTTACTGTTCGTTCTGTTTATGAAAGTAACATTTTTTGGGTTTGATTTTTGTTGTTGTTTTTCAATTAAATAGAAACAAGATCTCCCTATGTTGCCCAGGCTGGTCTCGAACTCCTGGGCTCAAGAACTTCCCCTACCTTGATCTCCCAAAGTTCTGGGATTACAGGTGTGAGCCACCATGCCTGGCTAGTAACACTTTTTTTTTTTTTTTAAATGGCAAAGATTTTAGTCAGTGGACAAGTATGAAGAAGAAATTAACCAGTCATAATCTCACTTCATTTAGTATCTGTTGATTGTTTTCTTCTGACATTTTGTTTCTATGTAGATATGTAGATAGACATTTTGTATATAGTGCTCATTTTGTATGTGTATGTGTGTGTGTGTGTGTGTGTGTGTGTGTGTGTTTGTATTATATAAAATGTGTATATATATAAATATGTAAAATATATATATATATTTGTTTTTATATAGGCTTATACTCCATACACTCAATTATAACCCAATTTTAAAATTGAATGGTGTGAACAATATGGTTCATATTAGTAACCATAGATCTACATTTTTAGTTTTAAAAATAAAATTTTTATTTTTTTGAGACAGAGTCTTGTTCTGTTGCCCAAGCTAGAGTGCAGTGGTGGAACATGGCTCATTGCAGCCTTGACCTCCCAGGCTCAAGTAATCCTCTCCCCTCAGCCTCCCAAGTATCTGGGATCACAGAACCACACCAGCCACTCCTGGCTAATTTTAAAATTTTTTTGTAAAGATGGAGTCTCCCTGTGTTGCCCAGGTTGGTACATTTTTAGTAACTGTGGTTTCATTGTCTGGGTAGACAATAATTTAGTCAATCTCTTACTAATGGACATTAAGGACATTAAATTTGAGTGTATATTCATGCTTAATTTCTTAGATTATCTTATTCATTGAAAAAATTCTGAGTCAAAGGAAGTGGACTTTTTTTTTCCCTAATAATTGATATGAGAGCTCCCTGTGTTCACCAGGATGGTCTTGAACTCCTCTGCTCTAGTGATCTGCCCGCCTTGGCCTTGCAAAATGCTGAGATTACAGGCGTGAGCCACCGCACCCGGCCCTGGTGCAAAACTTCTAGCAAAAACATTATTCTAGTTTTTAATATCGTTAGCAATGTATGATTATAATAGAAATAAGTGCCCAATGTAGAAAACTGGGAAATATAGGAAAGCATAAAGAATAATTAAAAAATCACTCTTTTGTTTTTTCTTTTTCTTTTTTTTTTTTTTTTTTTGATAAAATTCAACTTTGCTCTGTGTTGGGAAATTTTTGTAATAAGAATTTGGGAAGGCCGGGCGCGGTGGCTTAAGCCTGTAATCCCAGCACTTTGGGAGGCCGAGGCGGGTGGATCATGAGGTCAATAGATCGAGACCATCCTGGTCAACATGGTGAAACCCCGTCTCTACTAAAAAAAAAAATACAAAAAATTAGCTGGGCATGGTGGCGCGTGCCTGTAATCCCAGCTACTCAGGAGGCTGAGGCAGAAGAATTGCCTGAACCCAGGAGGCGGAGGTTGCGGTGAGCCAAGATTGCTCCATTGCACTCCAGCCTGGGTAACGAGTGAAACTCAGTCTCAAAAAAAAAAAAAAAAAAAAAAAGAATTTGGGAAATATTTTCTTTCTCTGAGTTTCAGATTTTTTAAAATTTTTTAGTTTATTACTTTAATTTTAAATTCTGTCTTGTCCAATGTTAACATTGATTTCTTGTTTTGTATATATTTGTCCATACCTTTATTTCTCAATTTTTAAAAAAAATTGGTTTGTTTAAATTGTGTTTTTTGGTAAATAACAGAATAAGAAATATCTAAGGTAAATTATGTTTTCTTTCTCCTATTTGAGAGGCATACTGATGATGACTGAGTTACCTTGATTTTCTGTGTTTTTTTTTTTTTTTTTTTTTGCACCTTAGTCTTCATTTCCCAATTTATTTGTAGCATTTTGAGACTGCAAGGCATTTTTATGGCATACATATATAGTTACATAAAAGTCACATTTGATTCTAAAGCAAAGATGGATGATAGATAGCCTGTCAGTCTCCATTCCCTCCAGTGAAAGCAGAATGTAAAGTATGGGCTTATCAATATAATCTGAGATAGCAATTGAAGTGAGATAAAGAGTAGTTTAGTGTGTATCTGAATACTAAATGGGAATCAAGAGGCAGAGATGTATTCCTAAAATTCGTGGTGTAACCTTGAACATGTTAATTTTTTACTATTCTTACTCCTTTATGGTAAAACAAGAATGATATTCACATCTCATGTATCTCATGAAGATGTGCCAGTGCTGTAGATGAGACCAGAGACAAGGGAAACAGCAGAGATGATGAAAGTTTCTGCCAGTTTCCATTGTCAAATCTCTCATCATAACAATAAATGTCGACATTGAAGCACATAAGTACATAAGGCAAATATTATCAGATTTGAAGGGAGATGGATGGCAATACAATAATAGTAGAGAACTTCCACATCTCACTTTCAACAACATGTAAGTCACCCAGACAGAAAATAGTAAGGACCCAGCAGACTTAAACAACACGATAGACCAAGTAAACCTAACAAATATATAGCTAACATTTCAATGAACTGAGACATTAGACTACAAAATAAGTCTTAATCAATTTAAGAAGACTGAAATCGTGAATTTGTTCCTGCCATTTTGATACTAGCTGACTGTTTTGCCCGTTAGTTGATGCAGTTTCTTCATTGTGTGGATGCTCTTTACAATTTGGTATGTTTTTTGAGTGGCTGATACTGGTTGTTCATTACTATGTTTAGTGCTTTCAGGAGCTCTTGTAAAGCAGGCCTGGTGGTGATGAAATCTCTGAGTACTTGCTTGTTTGCAAAGGATTTTATTTTTCCTTCACTTATGAAGCTTAATTTGGCTAGATATGAAATTCTGGGTTGAAAGTTCTTTTCTTTAAGGATGTTGATTATTGGCCCCCACTCTCTTCTGGCTTATAGGGTTTCTGCTGAGAGATCTGCTGTGAGTCTGATGGGCTTCCCTTTGTAGGTAATCCGACCTTTCTCTCTGGCTGTCCTTAGCATTTTTTCCTTCATTTCAACCCTGGTGAATCTGATGATTGTGTGCCTTGGGGTTGCTCTTCTTGAGGAATATCTTTGTGGTGTTCTTTGTATTTTCTGAATTTGAATATTGGGCCGTCTTTCTAGGTTGAGAAAGTTTTCCTGGATGATATCCTGAAGAGTATTTTCCAGCTTGGATTCATTCTCTCCATCATATTCAGGTACACCTATCAAAGGTAGATTAGATCTTTTCACATAGTCCCACATTTCTTGGAGACTTTGTTCATTCCTTTTTACCCTTTTTCCTCCAGTCTTGCTTTCTTGTTTTATTTCATTGAGTTGATCTTCGACCTCTGATATCCTTTCTTCTACTTGGTCAATTCGGCTGTTGAAACTTGTGCATGCTTCACGAAGTTCTCGTGTTGTGCTTTTCAGCTCCATCAATTCACTTATATTCCTCTCTAAGTTGTCCATTCTCGTTAGCATTTCATCAAGTCTTTTTTCAAGGTTCTTAGTTTCTTTGCATTGGGTTAGAACATGTTCTTTTAGCTCTAAGAAGTTTCTTATTACCCACCTTCTGAAGCCTGATTCTGTCATTTCATCACACTCATTCTCCGTCCCATCTTGTTCCTTTGCTGGTGAGGAGTTGTGATCCCTTGTAGGAGGAGAGGTAATCTGGTTTTGGGTGCTTTCATCCATTTTGCGCTGGTTTCTTCCCATCTTTGTGGATTTGTCCACCTGTCGTCTTTGAAGTTGTTGACTTTCAGGTTGGGTCTCTGAGTGGACGTCTACTAGATGTTTGCTGATGATGCAGTTATTTCCTTCTGTTTCTTAATTTTCCTTCTAACAGTCAGGCCCCTCTGCTGTAGGACTGCTGAGGTTCACTCCAGGCCCTGCTTGCCTGGGGATAACCTGCAGCTGCTACAGAACATTAAGGGTTGCTGCTAATTTCTTCTTCTGCAGTCTTTGTCCCAGAAGGATACCCGCCAAATGTCAGTCTGAGCTCTCCTTTATGAGGTGACTCTTTGGGTATATGAAGGTCAGGCCTGTTTTTTCTTCAAGCAACAAATTACTTGTGATGTTCTTACTAATGTGTTAGGCATAGGGCCTGGTAATAGAGGAGTGCACGAAACAGACAAAAGCCTTGCTGTCTTAGAATCTACATTTTAGTGGTAAAAGAAAATGAGTAGAACAGCCAGGTGCGGTGGCTCACACCTGTAATACCAGCACCTTCGGAGGCCAAGGCAGGCAGATCACTTGAAGGCAGGAGTTCAAGATCAGCCTGGCCAACATGGTGAACCCTGTCTCTACTAAAAATACAAAAATTAGCCAGGAGTGTGGTGGTAGGTGCCTTTAATCTCAGCTACTGGGGAGGCTGAGACTGGAACATTGCTTGAATCTGGGAGGCAGAGGTTGCAGTGAGCCAAGATCTCGCCACTGTACTCCAGCCTGGATGACAGAGTGAGACGAAAAAAAAAAAAAAAAAAAAAAAAAAAAGAAAATGAGTAAAATAAAAAGAAAAATCAGTAGAAAATAAAAATTATTTTTATTTTTTATTTAAAAAAAGAAAATGAGTAAAAAATTTTTTTTTCTAAAAAAATGAGTAAAATACACAGTATGTTAGATGGAAATATGTTCTGTGGAGAAAAGTGGGACTAGAGCACTCCAAGGTTTGGGGAGGGCTTGTTTTAAATAGAGCGATGAGAGAAACCAATTTGAGCAAAGATCTGAAGGAAATGAGGTGCAAACTGTTCTAGAGGAAAAGAAGCCCATGTAGAGGGGGACAGCAAATGTAAAACAAGCCCCAGAGGTAGGAATGTTTGTGGCTTGTTAAAATAGCCTGAAGGCTAATGTCTGGCTGGAGTGTGAATTGAGGGAGAAAGTAGTAGGAGATGAAATCAGAGAGGGAAGGAGGAAGGCTGTGTAATTTGGGTCTTCTAGACTTTTGTAGGCTTTGGCTTTTATTCTGCATGAGATGGGAAGTTATTAGAGAATTTTTACCAGAGGGGTAATCTAACGTCTTGACAGGTTCACTCCACCTGCTGTGTAGACATAGAAGGAAGAGATGGGAGCAGGGAGACCAACTCTAAGATTGACCAACATGTCAGTCAGGGTTTTCTAGAGACACAGAATCAATATTAGATAGATATTTTAGGAAACTGATTCCTAAAGTGACCATGGGGGCTGGCAAGATTGAATTTTGTGAGATAGGCCATTAGGCTGGAAACTCAGGAAGGATTTCCCTGTTGTAGTCTGGAGGCAAAATTTCTCCTTCTCTGGGAAACCTCAGTCTTTTCTCTTAGGCCTTCAGTTGACTGGATGAGGCTTACCTACATTATGGAGGGTAATAGACTCAAAGTCTACTAATTGTAAATGTTAAATCATACCTAAGGATACCCTCACAGCAATATATGCTAATAGATTCGTATTTGACCGAACAGCTGGCCATTTAATCTAGCCTAGCCAAGTTGACACATAAAATTAACCATCACAAGCAGACTGGGAAGAGGCCAAGCTTTGGAGTTAGGGGTTCAAAATGGAAACAGTTCATGATGAAATGAAAGAAAAGGGGAGTATGAGGTTAGTAAAAATATTAACCTTGTCAAGTTGGTATCATTTATAGCATCAATATTTAACAGGAATGTATTCAGAGGTGATTTGGACTTTGGAGCATTGGTATGGTTGGAAGATAAAAATGTAATATGTTTCTATTTGCAATGGTCAAATAGTGCTTTGTATATAGTGTCCAATTTGTGAAAGAACTATTAAGTATGTAGGGAGCTTACAGTTAGTGAATACTGCATGCCTAGACATGTTACTAAGTTCTTTCTCATATATTATCTTTCTTCATAAAGATAGGCACTTTATAAACTTTATAAGGTAGGCACTATTCTATCTGTTTCGTACATGAGGAAACTGAACTCAGGGAGAGAGAGCTTGTGACTTGCCTAGGGGTATATACCTTCTATATGGTGGAACCAGGATTCAAACCTAGTCTTTCTAGTTTTATTATACCTCACTGCCTCTTAAAGTAGAAACTATTTTCATAGGCATGATTTTTATATTTTAAATAGTATAGACTTTTCTAAATCTAGGGCAATTATGCAATAGGAATGCTGTTTATGTTATACCAGTAGCTTGCATGATCAAATATCTCGTCTTCAGAGACCTCTGACCACCCAGTCTAATAGCTTTCTGCTTTCCACTCTGTTATTTTACCTTGCTTTATTTTTTCCTTCATAGCACTTAGCACTGTATGAAATTATATTCCATGTTTGTTTTCCTCCTGTCTGTTGTCTTTTTCCCCACTGGAATCCAAGTTCTATGAGAAAAAGGGTCATGTCTTCTTTTTCACTACTTGGTAAACACATCTGTTTCTAAAATAGTCCCAGCAGGTAGTGGGTGCTCAAGAATTATCTGTCGAATGAAGAATAAGCATAATAAACTGGATGTGAAGGAAAGGCTATTTCTAAGCTTGTTTAGGATTATATGGTATAATATTATTTGTTGTCACAGTTAGGACTACTTTGGACTTATTTCTTTGAATTCTGTGAATATATTCCTGTGAGTTGAAAGAGTATCTTGAAAAATACTGATTTTGATTTGAAGACTAGACTCTATTTTTGTTTTGCTTTTTTGATTATAAAATGAATACTATTTATTCTTTTTTCAAAAAAATTATTATTTTTAATTTATTATTATTATTTTTTGATACGGGTCTGGCTCTGTTGCCAGGCTGGGGTGCAATAGCATGATCTCGGCTAACTGCAACTTCCGCCTCCCAGTTTCAAGCAATTCTCTTGCCTCAGCCTCCCGAGTTGCTGGGACTACATACAGGCAGGGGCCACCACACCCAGCTAATTTTCGTATTTTTAGCGGAGATGGGGTTTCACCATGTAGACCAGCATGGTCTTAATCTCCTGACTTCATGATCTGCCTGCCTCAGCCTCCCAAAGTGCTGAGATTAGAGGTGTGAGCCTCCATGCCCAGCCATGAATATTATTTATTATAGACCATTGGGGTAAAATTGGGAAGAAAAATGAGAAATAAACCACAGTTTATGTAGTGCCATTCTTAATATTTTTGGCATGTTTCTTTTTTATGCATATGTTTTACATAGTTGGGATTATTAGATGTATAATTTTAAAATTATATATACATACCTATAAATATATGTATAATTTTATTTTACTTTTTATGCTTTGTATACTTAATAGAATGATTATATTAATGTATTCCTGTAATTTCTCATAGCCTAACTTGAAATGGTCTTATAATGTATTTTATGAACTTTCCATAACTTGTCATTTCTTTGAGTGTTTCGAATCTTTATTCTTAATTATTTAAAAAGCTAATAATCACCATCCTTGTGCATAAATCTTTGGGTTCATTTTGAATTAGCTAGGATATATTCCAGGAGATACATCAGCTATATCTTGTGAGATTGTTTTCTGGAGTGTTTATATCTCCTTAACACCTTCTCAAGGATTGAACGTTTTCATTTTGAAAAGGTTTAGCAAACCTTTTGCTCTAAATGATTTAGTAGCATGCAATAAATTCCAACCTCTTTTCAAGTGGCAACTCTTTTCTCTGTGCAGTTTGAATATATGTTGAGTCAGCTAAGGCATGGCCTACTAAAAGATCTACTACTGATACGCTTGGCAGAGAAAAGGATGTTAAGAGACATCCAAACACCTGACAATGGCCAGCCTGTGCCTTCCTATTGAGTTGCCTGGCTGCTATGACTAGAGTTCAAAATTCAGATCATTCACTTAGAATGAAGTTACGAACTGCTTAGCAAAACAGAATCACTCTTATATCTTGTACATATTTATGTACTATGGTTATGAGTACCTACGATGTCCCATGTGTTACGTTACACGTAGAGAACAAGCTGCCAATTGTAGAAAGATTGCATATGAACACTGTCTACCCTAATATAAAGAAGGTTCCTCTCTTTAGAAAACAAGAGTCACTTATTGGCATCCCTATAAAATTTTTACATTATAGGATGCATCTTAGTTACTTTAATTTGGAGTAAAAGGCAAATGTTAAATCCGTCATCTTTAAGATAATAAGAAATGAAAAATTGAGGGTTAAAGTAGTGGTAGCTGTGATGGTAGATAGGAAGAAACTATCACGTAATTTCAAAGAAAAAGACTGTCAAAAGAAACATTGCCCGGGGGCATCTGGTAGAGTTCACAGAAAAGAGATAGATGGATGAACCCCTTATTTAAAAAAATTAATTAAGTAATTGATTAATTTTTGAGATAGAGTCTTACTCTGTCACCCAGGCCAGAGTGCAGTGGTGTGATCACAACCCACTGCGGCCTTAACACCCTGGGCTCAAGTGATCGTCCTACCTCAGTGTTCTGAGTAACTGGATGACAGGTGTGTGCCACCACGCCTGGCTAGCCTTTTTGTATTTTTTGTAGATACAGGGTTTCACTATGTTGCCCAGGCTGGTCTCAGACTACTGGGCTCAAGTGATCTGCCTGCTGTGGCCTCCCAAAGTGCTAGTATTACAAGTGTGAGCCACCACAACAGGCGATTTCTTTACAGTTCTTAAAAATTATGTTTGTGGCTGTGTAGTCCAATTACTGAGATCAAGAGTCACTTGGGTTAGTTTTTACCCCCTTCCATTAAGTATGATTATGTTATTCATTAGTTTCTGTTGATATTCCATCTCTTTTTCTCTTTTCTTGTTTTTTTGTTTGTTTGTTTGTTTGTTTTTGAAACAGAGTCTCGCTGTGTTACCCAGGGGTGCATTGGCACTATCTTGGCTCACTGCAACCTCTACCTCCTAGATTCCAGCAATTCTCATGTCTCAGCCTGCCAAGTACATGCCAAGTACAGGCATGTGCCATCATGCCCTGCCTGGCTAATTTTTTAAAATTTTTGTAGGGGTCTCATTGTGCTGCCCAGGCCGATCTCAAACTCCTGGGTTCAAGGGATCCTCCTGCCTCAGCCTCCCAAAGTGTTGGGATTACAGGCGTGAGCCACTTGCTGTCCCTCATTTCCTTTGTTTTGGATTTTGAATCATAGTTAGCACCCTTTCCCTATACCTAGATTTTAAAGGAATTCACCCATGTTTTCTTTCCTTTTTCTTTTTTTTTGAGTTGAAGTTTCTCTCTTTCATCCAGGCTGGAGTGAAATGGCATGAAATTGGCTCATTGCACCCTTTGTCTTTGGGTTCAAGCGATTCTCCTGCTTCAGCCTCCCAAGTAGCTGGAATTATAGGTGCCTGCCACTACACCTGGCTAATTTTTGTATTTTTAGTAGAGATAGTGTTTTGCTATGTTGGCTAGGCTGATCTCAAACTCCTGACCTCAGGTGACCCACCCAACTTGGCCTCCCAAAGTACTAGGATTACAGGTGTGAGGCCACTACCCCCAGCCACCCATGTTTTCTTCAAGTGACTTAACAGTTTTACTCTTTAAATTTCTGATCTATTTGCAATCTATTGATGTACATTCTGTTAAGTATGGATCCAGTTTCATCTTTTTCCAAATTGCTGGCCAGTTGTCCTAGCATTAAAGAAGTTTCCCAGTGATTTGAGGTACCACTTTTATCATGTGCTAAATTTTCATATATACTTGAGTCTGTTTCTGGGCCTTCTATTCCATTAAGCCAGAATTTGGCAAACTGTGGCCTGCATGTCAAACCTAGCCGTGTTTGTTGCTATTGTTGATGGTTTTTTTTTTTTTTTTTTGGACGGAGTTTTGCTCTTGTTACCCAGGCTGGAGTGCAATGGCGCGATGTCGGCTCACCACAACCTCCGCCTCCTGGGTTCAGGCAATTCTGCCTCAGCCTCCTGAGTAGCTGGGATTACAGGCACACGCCACCATGCCCAGCTAATTTTTTGTATTTTTAGTAGAGACGGGGTTTCACCATGTTGACCAGGATGGTCTCGATCTCTTGACCTCGTGATCCACCTGCCTCGGCCTCCCAAAGTGCTGGGATTACAGGCTTGAGCCACCGTGCCCGGCCGGTTTTTTTTTTTGACAGTCTTGTTCCCAGGCTGGAGTGCAGTGACGCAGTCTCGCTCACTGCAACCTCCGCCTCATGGTTTCAGGAGATTTTCCTGCTTCCACCTCTCGAGTAGCTGGGACTACAGACACCTGCCACTACACCTGGCTAATTTTTGTGTTTTTAGTAGAGGTGGGGTTTCACCATGTTGGCCAGGCTGGTCTCGAACTCCTGACCTCAAATGATCCACCCACCTTGGCCTCCCAAAGTGCTGGGATGATAGGTGTGAGCCACTGTGCCCAACCCCCACCATGTTTTTATAAATAAAGTTATATTGGAGCACAGCCACACTCATTCACTTACAAATCATCTGTGGCTGCTTTCATCCTATAACAGAAGAGTTGAGTAGTAGTTGTGACAAAATCTATGAGTCCTGCAAAGGTTAAAATATTTACATCTGACCCTTTACAGAAAAAGCTTGCCGACCTTATTCTGGAGTAGTTGTGTATTCTTGTGCTATAAAAGTATCTCACTTTTCAATAGAGAAGCTTATTTACAGTGCATTTTGATGTCCAGTAAGACTGATTCCCCACTTCTGTTTTTTTGTATTTTTTACTGAATACTCTTATAAGTTTGCTTTTGCGTATGAACTTGAGTGTCAGTTTGTCTAGCTCCATAAAGTCTTTTTTTTGGTGGGATTATTGGGGGTATGATAAACTTATAAATTAGGGAGAACTGTCATCTTTAGAATGTTGAGTTCTCTTATCCAACAATAGTTACAAAGAAAAGAGTAGAGAAACCTGTCAAAGAACTAATCCAGAAAAATGCCTCAGGTCAACATGGATTTACAGAGAATTCTACCAAACCTTTAAAGAACAAATAGACCAGAAGCACTATAAATTGTTTCATAACACTGACTGAAGGATTTTTTCTTTTTCTTTTTTTTCTGGGAATTACTTGTAGTTTTATTGTCTTTTGATCAGAGACTCTTATTTTCTAATTTTTCTTTTTTACTGAACTTAAGCTTTCAGAAATTTTTTGCATGTGCTGGAAAAGCAAGTTTAGTCTGTACAAACAGAGTGTAAAATTTCAGATCCTGTAAGATCTGCCTGCCTTATTGGTGTTTATTCTTCTGATTTTTTATTTTTTGCTCTCTTGAGAGTAGTGTGTATAGTGTATTTATATCCATGTCTCTCTGCATTTCTTTTAGTTTGTTTCTTTTCATGATGTTCTTTCTTTGCTCTTTTATTTTTGAAATTTCTTTTTAAAGTTAGAAAGGTTTGTATTTTTGCTTTTAATTATAATTTTTGTAATGCTTCTCTTTCCTGTTTTTTTTTTGGAGACGAAGTTTCACTCTTGCCACCCAGGCTGGAGTGCAGTGGTGCCGATCTCGGCTCACTGCAACCTCTTCCCTCTGGGTTCAAGTGATTCTCCTGCCTCAGCCTCCTGAATAGCTGAGATTACAGGCATGCGCTACGATGCCTGGCTAATTTTTTAGAATTTTTTGTATTTAGTAGAGTTGGGGTTTCGCCATGTTGGTCAGACCAGTCTTGAGCTCCTGACCTCAGGTGATCCACCCACCTCAGCCTTCTAAAGTGCTGGGATTACAGGTGTGCACCACCAGGTGCGGCCTGTTTTTTTTAACAGACGGCTTTCACTATGTTGCCTAGGCTAGAGTGCAGTAGCATCATAGTTCAGTATAGCCTCAAACTCCTGGGCTCAAATGATCAGGGCCCACTTCAGCCTTCTGAGTCACTGGGACTGTAGATGTGGGCTACCACCTGGCTAATTTAAAAATTTTTTTAGAGACAGAGTCTTGCTGTGTTGCCCAGCTGGTCTTGAACTCCCTGGCTTGTGGGATCCTCTCATCTTGGCCTCCCAAAGTTTTGGGATTACAGGCATAAGCCACTGCACCTGGCCTGCGGTTTTAGTTTTGTTATTTCTTTGTCTGAATGTGCCATATAATTCTTCTGTTATTTTTCAGACTTTTTTGATTCTTTTTTTTTTTTTTTTTGAGACGGGGTTTCGCTCTTGTTACCCAGGCTGGAGTGCAATGGCGCGATCTCGGCTCACCGCAACCTCCACCTCCTGGGTTCAGGCAATTCTCCTGCCTCAGCCTCCTGAGTAGCTGGGATTATAGGCACGCACCACCATGCCCAGCTAATTTTTTTTGTATTTTTAATAGAGACGGGGTTTCACCATGTTGACCAGGTTGGTCTCGATCTCTTGACCTCGTGATCCACCCGCCTCGGCCTCCCAAAATGCTGGGATTACAGGCTTGAGCCACCGCGCCCGGCCACTAATTGTTTTAATGTCTCCATAGTTTTGCCTTTCTCAGAATATCATCTAGTTGGATCACGTGGTGTGTAGTCGTTTCAGATTGTCTTCTCTCACTTAGTAATAAGTGTTTAAGTTTCCCCCAGGTTTTTTTTGATGACTTGATACCTCATTTCATTGAATGACATTCAGTTGTCTGGATGTACCACACTTTTTTGTGTGTGTATGTGTGAGAGAAGATCTTGCTTTGTTTCCCAGGCTGGAGTGCAATGGTGTGATGATGGCTCACTGAAGCCTCAACCTCCTGGGCTTAAGCAATCCTCCCACCTCAGCCTCCCAAGTAGCTGGAACAACAGGTGCATACCCCTTTGCCTGAATAAAAAAAAAAAAGTTTTTTTTTTTTTTGGGTAGAAGCAGGATCTCCCTATGTTGTCCAGGCTGGTCTCAAAGTCCTGGGCTCAAGAGAGTCTCCTGACTTGGCCTCCCAACGTGCTGGGATTACATGGATGAGACACTGTGCCTGGCACTACCACAGTTTATTAATTCACCTATTGAAGAATATTTTGGTTGCTTCCAAGTTTTAGCAGTTATGTATAACTGCTTCTGTAAACAGACATGTGCAGGTTTTTCTGTGGATTTTAGTTTTCACTTTATTTGGACAAGTGAAAAAGAGCATGCATATTGGATTGTTGGGCAAGAGTGTGTATATAGCAGCTTTCTAAGAAACTGCCAAATTGTCTTCCAAAGTGGCTGTACCAGAGTAGGGTGACTATAGTTAAAGAAAAATGTGTTGTACTTTGATGATGGACACCGTAAATACTCTGACTTCATCACTACACATTATATACATGTAGCAAAATTTCACATATACCCCATACATTTGTACAAATTAAAAAAAAAATAACAAAGTGACCGTACTATTTTATATTTCTACCAGCAGTGAAGGAAAGTTCCTGTAGCTCCACATGTCTTCTCCAGCATTTGGTGGTATTTGCATTTTGGATTTTGGCCATGCTGATAGATGTGTTGTGGTATCTTGTATTAACTTGTATTTACCTGATGACTTATGAAGGGATGCTCCATATTCTATGTTTATTTGTCATCTGTATATCTTTTCTGGTGAAGTGACT
Source organism: Saimiri boliviensis (assembly GCF_048565385.1). Classification (NCBI taxonomy): domain Eukaryota; kingdom Metazoa; phylum Chordata; class Mammalia; order Primates; family Cebidae; genus Saimiri; species Saimiri boliviensis. The sequence goes on from NC_133468.1 coordinate 11,658,116, forward strand.
GATAAGGTTTTTGGCCAATTTTAAAAACTATGTTGTTTACTTTTTTCTTGTTGTGTTTGAAGAATTGTTTCTAGGCCAGGCACAATGGCTCATGTTGTAATCGCAGCATCTTAGGAGGCTGAAGCAGGTGGATTGCTAGAGCCCGGAAGTTTGAGACCAGCCTGGGCAATGTGGCCAAGTGCCATCTCTACAAAATATACAAAAAGTAGCCATGCATGGTGGTGCACACCTGTGGTCCCAGCTACTTGGAAGGCTGAGGTTGGAGGATCATTTGAGGCTAGGGGGTTGAGGCCATAGTGAGTGGTGCTTGTATCACTGCACTGCAGTGTGGGTGACAGAATGAGACCCTGTCTCATAAAAGGAGAAAGAAAAAGAGGGACAGAGAAATGGTTTCTGTATTTCGGATAACAATCTTTTGTCATGTATGTCTTTTGCAAATATTTTCCCTTGAGTTTGTGGTATATTTTTTTCAATTCTCTTGACACTATCTCTCAGAGTAGAAATTTTTTTTTTTTTTTTTTTTTTTTTTGAGACGGAGTTTCGCTCTTGTTACCCAGGCTGGAGTGCAATGGCGCGATCTCGGCTCACCGCAACCTCCGCCTCCTGGGTTCAGGCAATTCTCCTGCCTCAGCCTCCTGAGTAGCTGGGATTACAGGCACGTGCAACCACGCCCAGCTAATTTTTTGTATTTTTAGTAGAGACGGGGTTTCACCATGTTGACCAGGATGGTCTCGATCTCTCGACCTCGTGATCCACCCGCCTCGGCCTCCCAAAGTGCTGGGATTACAGGCTTGAGCCACCGCGCCCGGCAAAATTTTTAATTTTTAATGAAATCCAGCTTCATGTATTGTGCCTTTGATAAGTCTAAGAAAGTCATCAACAAACCTAAGATCATCTAGATTTTCTCCTATGTTATCTTTGAGGGTTTTATAGTTTTCCATTTTCCATTCAGGTTTGTGATCTATTTTCAGTTAATTTTTGTGAAACGTGTCTAGATGGGTGTCTAGATTCATTTTTTTGCATGTTCATTTGTTGATAAGACTTTTCATTGCATTGACTTTGCTTTTTTCCCACTTAAAATAGTTTAGACCTTTCCCCCATCATTGTTCATCTAAAATAGTGTTTCCCTGACTTTGGGCAGTTAAGTACAGCTCTCACAATTTTTGACACATCTGCATACCATTTGTGTGTGTGTGTGTGTGTGTGTGTGTGTGTGTGTTACCTACTGACCATGTTTTTAAAATACGCTTTTTTAAGCGAATCAGAAAAAGGAGCTATAATCACTGCATGACTGGAAAATCAGTGGTGCTTACTGGCATAGATTAGTGTAAAAGTAAATACCATTAAAAATCCCCAACCTGTGCAACATACCGAGATCTTGTCTCCATAAAAGAAAAATTAAAAAATTAGCCAGGTACGGTGGCATGTGCCTGTGGTCCCAACTACTTGGGAGGCTGAAGCTGGAAGATTGCTTAAGCTCAGAAAATGGAGGCTGCAGTGAACTGTGATCGTGCCACTGCACTATATCCTGGATGACAGGACATGACTTTTTCTCAAAAAAACAACCCCCAAACCAAAAACCCATATGACATTTTAGCCAGATAGTTTTTTTTTTTTTAACAGAAAATTGAACAGTAGGCCAGCTCTTTTTGTTAAAAACAGGTAGTAGCAGGTATTAGAGAGATGTGAAAATATCTTTTGATGGAATTAGAACTGAAAGCAAACTGAAAAAGTGGTAACTTTTGCAGTATGGGATTTCTTATACTCTACTAACCTTTACCAGGGTTTTTCAGGGGCTTTCAAAGTAAGAAATGAAATTTATGTTTATACCTAGTGTACATGAGATGCGTATTTATTTGTGTTTGTGTAATATATGTGTGTGTGTATATATATGCGCATGTGATGCAGGAGCTTTTCAGTGCTGCTTCTCCAGCTGGAGACCTTTGCAACTGGCAGTGCCTCGCCCAGGGCCTCGCTCCGCTCCTGGCTTGCTGTTGGAGGTACAGCCTGGCGGGCTGCTCTTGGCTTGGCCCTGGCCCTGGTCCCACCCTCAGTCTGCGCTTCGGCCAGCTGTGCTACAGCCTGCTTTCGCCTTGGACACTGGCATCTGGACAAGGTTTTGGAGACCCAGCAACCGGGGGACCCCAATCTGGGTGTTACAGCATGTCACAGCTCCAGCTTAGGGAGTGCCGAGGTCTGGGCCCTCAGAAGGGTTTTAGCTCTTCTCTCCTTCCTGTAGCTCGCCCGGCTGGGCAGGGGCTGGTGGGGGCGGCGGGTGTGGGCGTTTCAGCCCATTTGTGTTACAGCTCACTTAATCCCGTGCCCGCCTGGCGGAGTTCTACAGTATTACAACCTTTTTTGTACTGGATTCAGTGGGTCCTAAGTTCCTGTCCTGCATTCAGGAAGAATGAGGTTATACTCACAATCAGAGAGTGAGCAGGATGGAGAGTTTTGTTGAGCAAGGGAACAGTTCTCAGCAGAGAGGGCACGCAGAACGGGTAGTCCACTACTCTAAGTCGGGGTAGTCCCCCAGTGTGGCTGAGTTCGAGGCGTTTAATAGGCACAGAATGGAAGAGGTGTGGGCCAGAGGTAGCATTGGAAAAGGCAACGTTTGATTGATTAAAAAGCGTTATTCAGAAAGAACCAATTGGGAAAGAGCTGGCAAACAGGAATAGAAATTCTCACTCCGGGTCTTGGGCTTCATCCAGAACCAGCAGCTGGGTCTTCAGGCTTCAGGCTGTTTTTAGCTTGAAGGTGGGGTTTCACTGGAGACCCACCCGTTTCCGCCTAGGATTTGGTTTGCCTCCTGCTGCTATCACGTGTGTATGTGTTATGCCTATATATTCAGGAAAATTGCTGCCATTTTTAATTGTAAGATATTAATTATAAGAAACATCTCTTTCAGAGATGTTAAAATGTGAAAAAAATGCATCGTAGAATTGAAGTAGATGATATAATATGTGCTCTATTCTATGTAAGTTTTTTAAGTTTTTTTTTTAAATGCTGGTTATCCCTTAAATTGATATTTAAAACTATAATGGATTGCAGTCTCTAACTGGAAAAACAGGGACTTAAATTTTAAAAATATGAATCTTAATTTCTGTTTTACTTAAAAATCAATAAAGATGAATTTTAAATGAAAATGTACAAAGTAAAATAAAAATTTTAGGTGTGGAAGAGCATCTTTATGACATTAGGAGAGAAAAGATTTCTTGAGCAAGACACAGAAAGCATAAATAATAAAGGAAGGCTGGGCGCGGTGGCTCACGCCTGTAATCCTAGCACTTTGGGAGGCCAAGGTGGGTGGATCACCTGAGGTCAGGAGTTCAAGACCAGCCTGGCCATCATCCCCATCTTAAATAATAATAATAATATAATAATAATAATGGAAATAATTAATATATTAAACATCATTAAAATTCTGTTTATCAAAAGACACCATTAAGAGAATGAAAAGTTAAGCCACAGATTGGGAGAAGACCTTTGTAATAATATATTTGAGAAAGAAGTTCATTCTAGTATATATATAAAATTTCTAGAAATCAGTAAGAAAAAGTCTAACCAAAAATTGGTTAAAAGCTTTGTTATCCAGACTGGGTGTGGTGATTCAGCCTGTAATTCCAGCACTTTGGGAGGCTGAGGTGGGCAGATCACTTGAAGCCAGGAGTTCAAGACCAGCCTGGACAACATGACGAAACCATCTCTACTAAAAGTACAAAAATTAGCCTGGCATCGTGGTGCACGCCTGTAGTCCCAGCTACTTGGGAGGCTGAGGCACGAGAATTGCTTGAACCTGGGAGGTGGAGGTTGCAGTGAGCTGGGATCATGCCACTGTACTCCAGCCTAGGTGACAGAGCGAGACTCTGACACACACACACACACACACACACACACACACACACACCACACACACACACACACACCACACACCACACCACACACACCACACACACACACCACACCACACACACACACACACACACACACACACACACACACACACGTGATTGGTGATGATGAAAAGAAAAATGTTCTTCTACATTCATTCTTTCAGATGTTTGTAGTATTATTTCAGTAGAACTACAATTTAGATTAATTAGAAGAAAACTCACTGCACTAAAATAATCCATTTAACAGTAGTTTTAATCAAACTCTCAGTGGATTTAAAATTTATTCGTAGTTTACATTTTTATGAGATGGCAGAAAGAAAATAACTGGTATGTTCCTATATCTTAGCATTTGTCTGGAGGAAGGAGATTTCCAGTCAAGTTGTTTGGTGGTGATTGCGTTAATGTATATACATATATGGCTTGCTTTCTTCTGAATTGCCGTATTTGTATGAGAGATAGGGATTGCTGTTTTGGACAAACTTATCTCTTCTTTTTCAAAATGAATGCTTCCAAAAAAAAAAAAAAAAAATCAAAATGAATGCTTCTGGCTTTCTAGTGGTTTTAATTCCCAGCAATGTGTTGGCAAGATTTAGGCTTTAGAGGCCTCGGTGTAGGTAACAATAACAATAAAAAGGCATTTGGTTTGCCTTTGCCAGTCATCGTTCTATGTATTTATCTTTGGAATTCACAGCAAATAGTAATTGGTAGAATATATTTGGATTTTTCTGCTTGGCCTAATCTTAAGTGTGTAATAATATCTTCCTGATTTCTAACTATATTTGGGATTTGTTTTTGTGACCTAGGATGGTATATCAGGTTTTACAAAATGCTCCATGGAAAATTGAGAATAATATATAGTCTTTTATGGATAGAAAGTTTGAGATAGATTTAGTAAATTAAGCCCTTCTTCCCCCCCACCCCCAATTTATTTATTTATTTCTTCCTTCCTTCCTTCCTTCCTTCCTTTCTTTCTTGTCTTCTTCATCTATCAAAGCTGGAATGGTATTTAAAAAATAAAATTTCCAACTTTTCCCCTTTATGTACTGTTGATTGGTGTGGTGGCTTACACCTGTAATCCCAGCGACTTGGGAGGCTGAGATAGGAGGATGACTTGAGCCTGTGCAACATGGCAAGACCCTGTCTCTAAAAAATTTAAAAAAATTATTTGGGCGTTACGGTGTGAGCCTGTAAGTTCTAGCTGCTCAGGAGGCTGCGGTGGGAGGATTGCTTGAGTCCAGGAGTTCGAGACTGTAGTAAGCTACATGCCTCTGTACTCCAGCCTGGGTGAATCATGCCTCTGTACTCCAGCCTGGGTGACAAAGTAGAACCCCGACTCTTTAAAAAATAAAAAAAGCACTCTTCTTTTTCAACTTTGCTTTTCAGAAATTTAAAACATAGCTATTATTTTAAATAATTAATTAAATAATAAATACTGCTGCCCTTGCAATTAAGACCCTTGCTTTCCTTTTAATTTTAAATTTTCTGCTATGTTTTTGCTCATTTCTTTTAGCCTTTTTTGTATGAATTTGTTATTATGCTTACCTTTGTGTATATGGGGGTCTCCTCAATTCAGCTTTGTTTTATTAAAACATACTGGTTGCAGTTTATTGAATTGATTTCATAGGCCAAAACCAACAGTTGGAAAACACCCAAGACATATTTTTCTCTATGGAAAGTACATTGATTTCTGGATAGAACAGACTTAGGTCTGAATCTTGTGTCTCTCATTTACTAGCTGTGTGACTCTTGACTGTCAGTTACTTACTGCAGAATTTGCAGCATTTTTAAAGTAGGAAATTGATTCCTCATATAACTCTCAAAGTAGGGAATTTTGCAATTGAAATATATTCTGTGTTAGTTTGTGGCTCCTACTGGCAAACATATATTATTGCTAAGAGCCTGTTGTACCTATACATAAACTAAATGAAAATGGAGGCTGGGTCCTTGGAACCAGCTTACCACTTCTATTGATTAGTATGAAAGTGAGAAGGGAGGGTGTGCAGAAGAGATTCTAAGATTATTGAAATGCTGTGAAGAAAGAATGAATTCTGGGTGGTAGCTGAGATTCCATAGCAGATGCACTATTGCTGTGCTAAATTACCCAGTTGATGGAAACATCTTGACAAGTTTTCAAGTCACAATACTGTGTGCTTTTTTGTTTGTTTGTTTTGGAATAATGATGCAATGGGGTAAAATTTCTTAGGCTTTGTTTGTTTGTTTGTTTGTTTTTATGTAGAATTCAATTTCAGAACTGTAATTTACATCTGGGCTACCTAGAATGCATTTATTTGCCTGGGTGAGGCCTTTTTGTATCGGGGTTGCAATGTTCATGAAAATGCACAGATAACAAGGAAAGTTACTTTTGCTAACCTGTTCATCATATTAAAAAACCACACTATATGTATTTTCAGTTATTTTTTATTTTGTTTATTATTACTACTTTTTTTTTTTTTTTATAGAGATGAAGTTTGCTCTGTTGCCTGGGCTGGAGTACATTGGCAAAATCTTAGCTTATTGCAGCATCAAACTTCTGAGATCCTCTCACCTTAGCCTCCTGAGTAGTTAGGAGGCTTGGCTTATTTTTACATATTTTAAGAGATGGAGTCTGTGTTGTGCAGGATGGTCTCAAACTCCTTGCCACAGGCTATCCTTCTACCTTGGCCTGGGATTACAGGAGTGAGCCACTGTGCTCAGCCCTTGAGTTTTTTTTTTTTTTTTTTTTTTTTAATAGCAGTGTTTGGAATTTGATTATTCTTTCCATCCTCTTTCAGTGAACATATTTGTGATGAGTGATATGAAATTTCCAAATCTGACTCTGAGGGTAAAAAATTTGGCTTCCATAAGAGAATTTTCTATTCTTGCCATCACCACTTGTTTCTGTGACCTTATATACAGAATGAGTATCCCTTATCTGCCTGGGGCCAAAAATGTTTCTGATTTTAGAAAGTAAACTGGTTGGAGACCTGATTAATTGAACTAACCAGACAACCATCCAAACCAGGTGTCCCCAAACTTTTTACACAGGGGGCCAGTTCACTGTCCCTCAGACCGTTGGAGGGCAGCCACATACTGTGCTCCTCTAACTGACCACCAGTGAAAGAGGTGCCCCTTCCTGAAGTGCGGCGGGGGGCCACAGTTTGGGGATGCCTGATTCAAACCAATCATCCTTAGAATGGAAACTTATACTACTTCCAGTTATGCTCAGAATTCAGTTTATGAAGACAGAGTAACTGTTTGTGCCTGGGTTTTCTTTACTTTCTTCTTCTTCTTCTTTTTTTTTTTTTTTTTTTTTGAGACAGAGTCTCACTTTGTCTCGGAGGGTAGAGTGCAGTGGCACCATCTCGGCTCACTGCAACCTCCGCCTCCTGGGTTAAAGTGATTTTCCTGCCTCAGCCTCCCAAGTAGCTGGGACTACAGGTGCATGCCATCATGCACAGCTAATTTTTGAATTTTTAGTAGTGATGGGGTTTTACCATGTTGGCCAGGCTGGTCTTGAACTACTGACCTCATAATCTGCTCACTTTGACCTCCCAATGTGCTGGAATTACAGGTGTGAGCCACCGTGCCAGCAATAATTTTTGAGCAGCGATAGATCAAAATTACTTTGAGAACTTGAAAGAAAAACACATGTATAGGCTCCTTCTGTTCCATGGTCAGCCATATGTATATATATATATATATATATATATGGCTTCATGTTATTTATAGTCCTTATTCACACCCCAAGTCCATGGACCTCTAGTAAAGAATCACTGATAACCATGGTTTCCAAATACGAATTTAATGGCAAGCAGGACATACCCCCGAATTTAGAAATCAACATACTCCATGAATTGCCCTACCATGGTGAGGTCAGGGTGTATGTGAAGAGCATGGCAGACTGTCACAGGGGCCAAGGAAAGATGCCTATGGAGAAAGAAGGGCCAGGCTTGAGATGGTAGTGCTTTCGTATATTCTCCCACAGCACGAGTGTAGGTTTTCAAGTGGAGAGAGTGATTTAGCCCACTTCCTTGGGACACTTGGCAATCTGGAGACATTTTTGATTCTCACAGTCGGAGGTGTGGGATTCTCCTGGTATAGGTACTGGCCAAGGATGCTGCTAACATTCTGTAATGCACACCACACCCCACAGAACAAAGAAATATCCATCTCAGAATGTCAAAGTATTAATATTTGGTCTGCCCGAGAGACTGACTGCTTCTTCCTAGATTGTATCTTTGATTGGTAGTAGTATCAGAATAATAGGAGGGTCTGCATTTTAATCTGTTTATATGTGATGGTCCTTGGTAGACATAAGAGGAGAGAAATGATGAGAAGGGTAGAAACTAGACTGGTTGGTATTTCAAGTAACTTTTCCTTCTCCTAAGTATTGGAGATTTAAAGAGGATTTCAACTCTCAGGTTGGCCATGGTTTTACATGAGAGTTTAGATGCAGGGAATGACCTTTCTTTTCTCTTGGGAAACTCATTGTTTTTTCTTACTTCACCCTTGAACCTGTGACCTTTTGTCTCTTGCCTTTAAAGAATAAAATTCACAGTGAAAATAAATTATGGCTTCCGTAAGAGAATTTTCTATTCCTGCCATCACCACTTATTTCTACGACCCTATATATGGAATGAGTATCCCTTATCTGCCTGGGACCAAAAGTGTTACTGATTTTGGAAGTGTTCAGATTTTAGAATATCTGTATTATACTTTTGGAATTAGGATTTTTGCATGTGGGATGTTCAACCTGTAGCAGGCTGAGAAGATGGGGAATAGGAGGGGACAGTATTTTATTTACCAACGTGGGTGTTTCCTTTGTTTTCCAAAAGTATTTGGTGAAAAGGGAGGAAGGAATTATGCCAGGCTATTGTTGTAGTCCAGTGTTTGCCAGTATGTGCTGAGCTATTATTAATAAAGATTATTATAAAAGGGGCACTGTCCATGTCCAACAAACTTGGGAAAGTTGGATTAAATGTATTTAACCTAATTTTTAAATAATAGTATATTATAGAGCCGTTCGTATCCTAATGGAGTGTATTGTAACCTCTGAGAGACAGATATATCTATATCTATGTAGATATATAAAATATATATATCTGAATATATACATTTATGCATACACACACAGAGTGAGAGAGAGCGTGCGCTCTAGAGTATAAGGACACGTATAGCATTTCTCAAACCTAATTAGACTCTTGGATGCTTTTTCCTCCAGGCATCTTTTGTGTCGCCTGGAATCCTCTTTGAAACTGATCCTCTGGTCGGTGTAGCTTGAGAGCAGCATTTTCCCTTTGGTGTCTTCTCCTGAAACCTTTATTACAGAAGTTGAAATGTATGTAGGATGGGAGAACTATTCCAGCACCCATGCTTTATTAAAAACAGTTTTATTAAATTGTATGTCTAGCCCTTTTATGAAGCCTTAGAGAATAGTTGGTATTTTCTTCAGGGGATTGTTTCCTTCTCAACTGTTGAAGTAAGCATCATTTCTCTGTTTTGCAATCAATGAAGAATGAAATTTTCTCACTGTAGAGATAGTTGTTTCTTGTGTAGTGTACAGGGACATCTGACATTTCTTGTGTTTCCTTCTTAAGTAAAGAAGGAAAGGTCTTAGGTCACAATAGCTCTGGAGGATTCTGGCTCTTATATTTCATAAGCTTTTAGTTTAAGACGTATATACATCCTTCATATGTTTCCTCTGCAATACCTGGAGACATGAGGTGGGGACTTGTCGTGGACCGTCCGGGACAGGTAGGCAAGAGGCAAGGTCTCTCGACCTGCAAGAGGGTCCCAATACCTGGAAGAGGGAGTACGCCTGGAAAATTAATAAAGACAGAGAGAAAGTGAGGCGTCTGGAGGGCTGATAGGCTGTGCCTAAACAGCAAATTTTATTTTTCAAAGGTTAGGAATAAATACACTTTCTTGGCTCTGGTTTCAGAAGGAATGGTATCAGCTCCTCTTTGTATCATAGCAAGAGGAAATGCAAATGTATGCCTCACATGGCCTATACAATAAAGAAGTCAGATATGCAATCAGTGGTTGTAAAAAGTAACAGAATTTCCTGTAATCACAAAGTTTGTTTGCATCCAAACATTATTCACAAAGCTTGTTTACATCCAAACATTATTCACAAAACTTGTTTACATCCAAACATTATTCCTCCTGGCTACAGGTATCTCTGGTTTGACCTTGTTTTAGAACTGAGATGTGAAAAGGTTTTCTGATTTTGCTCATCAGAATATCTTTTAATCAGATTCTCCTTTGTCTGCTCCTGACTCAACTTAACTCATCTTCCCCATTCAGGGGTCTCTGAGTCAGAAATCAAAGCCATCCCTTATCTAGGGTACAAGGCAGTCAGGTAAGGTTTAAGGCTTATTCTTAAAGAGTCATAAAAAGGTTAAAAGCAGGAACCGGTTGCCGGCAGGGGGTCACTCGGTCTAGCAGCAAGGCATAGTTTTAGGCCCAAAGGATATTGTGGTTGATATTAGAAACTGATCATTCATCTTTCAGTTCCTATATTTCCGGATAGCTCGACTGCCTCCAGTAGGAAACTGTGTTTGGTATCAAACTCACCGTATAGTGAGACTCAACGCCTTTTGGGGGTCTCACACAGGAATGTTCCCCACAGGGACTGACTTCTCATCTCTCTTACATTTAATTCCTCATTCCTTACCATGCTCTACCTTTCATGTTTCCAGCCATTCTTTCTCCTTACCACTCTTAGAACACAGACATTGTAACTACCAAACTCAGGGGATGGGGTACTGAGTCACTGCTCCCCCTTTGTTTATTCCCCTGAGAAACATGCTGGCTTTAAACCCTTAGGTCCCTTCAAGATAGCAGTAAAAAGGAGATTATGTGGAGAGACCTTCAGAAATACTTTGTTTCCCTGTTCTTCATCCCATTCAGGATTACTTATTGCTTTCAGGACTCCAGCCCTGTTTTGGACCCTTGGACACACTGCCTTTCTCTCTAGCTCATGCTTGGTTTTTACATAGAGCCTCCACCCAGCTCTCTCTCTTTCTCATTGTGGACCTTGGTGCTGTGAGATTTATAGGATTCTACTGAGAAAGTCAGGTGATTTTCCCCACAGGCAGCCATCTGGAGCCATCCTGTCCACATCTCTGAAATCAGAAAAGCTTAAGAAGAAAACACAGGGGAAAAGTAGCATCTTCAAATCAGAGTCAAGTAATGTTTTTGGGAATACCCATTATGCACAAAGCATTATACAGGGTAGTCTCCATCCCCACAACAGCTCTGTGTTTGTATTTGTTCCAGGGCTAAAAGAACTTGCTCAAGCTCACACACATACACATTGAGTGAGTGACCAAATCAGGAATCCAACTTCTCTTTGACTTCAAAGCCTCTGGCTTTCCTACCCCATCATACTGCATCCCTGATCAGAGCCAGTTGTGTGACCCGTAGAGTGGCTAGTGTTCACTGTTGATTCTTATGTCTTTTCCCATATGGATTGTTTGGAAATACTGGGTAAATAGTTCAAAAATTTTAGGACTTGAAGAACATAAACGAAAGATAGGGAAAATTTGAGAGAGGCTTATTCCTTAAAGGCGATAAACAGGATCTTATAAACACTGATAACCTAAATAGCTCTTTTTTTTTTTTTTTTGAGACTGAGTTTCGCTCTTGTTAACCCAGGCTGAAGTGCAATGGCACGACCTCCGCCTCCTGGGTTCAGGCAATTCTCCTGCCTCAGCCTCCTGAGTAGCTGGGATTACAGACAGGCACGTGCCACCATGCCCACCTAATTTTTTTGTGTTTTTAGTAGAGACGGGGTTTCACCAGGATGGTCTCGATCTCTTGACCTCGTGATCCACCTGCCTCGGCCTCCCAAAGTGCTGGGATTACAAGCTTGAGCCACCGCACCCGGCCTTTTTTTTTTTTTTTGAGATGGAGTTTCACTCTTGTTACCCAGGCTGGAGTGCAATGGCGCGATCTCCACTCACCGCAACCTCCGCCTCCTGGGTTCAGGCAATTCTCCTGCCTCAGCCTCCCGAGTAGCTGGGATTACAGGCACACGCCACCATGCCCAGCTAATTTTTTGTATTTTTAGTAGAGACGGGGTTTCACCATGTTGACCAGGATGGTCTCGATCTCTTGACCTCGTGATCCACCCACCTCGGCCTCCCAAAGTGCTGGGATTACAGGCTTGAGCCACCGTGCCCGGCCTAAATAGCTCTATAGTATCCTTCTGAATAATGCTGTGAGATAAATGTTGCTTAAATTTTATACCCCCATCTTACAATTTTAGGTTTAGGAATCTTAGAGAGACTGCTATCCATAAATGAGTTGTTAATCTTTTCAGAGCACAACTAGACCACTTCCCCTTCTCATTAAGTTTCCATTTAGCCATTAGGTGGGAGCTTCAAAAGGGAAAATCCAATCATGTATAATCTCTAGTTAATGGGCATCTATTGAGCGACTAGGTCACCAGAAAGAATAATTACACAGTACCTCTTTGTGCGGTAAACACAAAAATCAAAAGCTAATGCATTCCCAAGGCAAGCCAGATTGTTACTGGCTAACAGCATACTCTTCTTCAGGGAGAAAGTTGGGGCACCCACCGTGCTTGCTAGGGAAGATTGCAAAGCCATTCCAGAAAAACAAGGCTATCAAGGGAGGAAAGGCGAAGGCAGGGGGCCTTCCAAGGCTTTGCTACTTCTAATTGCTGATTCCTTGGGGTTCATTACTGAATAGCAGACCTTTTAGTAAATGTTTTGTGCAATTATTGGAAACTTCATGGGTCTTTGGAATTTCTTGCCATAAGTGAAAAAAATAGTGATGTCTGAGGTCGAGCTTCAGCCTGACTCCCACAATTTTAGCCTTTTTTCTGAGCACACCCAACCTTTGAAAATAATGACTTTATGTTTGCTTTTGTCTAACCACTAACTCCATTGATTTGTGAAAGATGAGCAGCTCTCCCTTGATTCTATGGCATGTGTTAGCCACAAGGCCAAATAGTTCTTGGGTTTGTGTTGGTACACTTGTAGTTTGAGTTTTCAAAATTATTTCTTATAGTTATTTAGGATTTGCAGAACTTGGTATAATTCAAATAACCTGTTTTTCCCCCCTTAGAACACTTCAGTTATGGAAGATCAAAATGAAGATGAGTCCCCAAAGAAAAATACCCTTTGGCAGGTAGGAGTGGCGGCGCGCAGATGAGATGGCGACTGACTTACTGTAGATAAGCTGCTCCCTCAGTGGTGTCCTAGGTGGAATCGAGAGCCAAGCATCTTTGTTTTATTTTGTGCAGTTTTGCTAGTTTCAGAATCCACCCCAATTTATTTTCATTTCCTTAGGGAATTGCCATTACAAATATACTAAAGAATTTTGGAGTTTCCACAAAGATTCTGAAGTGGCTGTAGCCTAAAATGTTCTGTCTGTGGCCTCTGTGTAAGCCAAAGACGGACAGTGATGGCATCCTTTGTCACCAGAATGGCACCGTGCCACACACCAGTGAATACATGAATGGCCTTTTCTCCTTTTGCTCTGGACCTTCACTCTTCTCTCCCATTTCCCTGTCCTTTTAAGCTCATCTCCTTCTCTCTTGGCTCTGTTGTAAGGTTTGCCAGTTTTCTTTCCAATTCCTGAGAGAGATTTTTTTTTTTTTTTTTTTTTTTTGGTGAGTGGTCGGGGGTGTGGGGAGCAAGCAAAGTTTCATAATTTGGTGTTTTATCAACCGTCATGGTACACATGGCTTTCCCCTTCATGACGATAGGATTAAAAGCAACAGAAATCTAAATCCAAAGATGATAATTTAAGAATAAGTTCTCTGGGTTCATTTGATTTGAAACTAAAAAGGTAGATTAGTTAGCAGGAACAAAGTGCACCCTACCCATTTAAGATGAAATGAAGCAAAGCAAAACAATGCTAGGAAGAGCTTGCTGGGCTGAGCATGTGGTTGGAAATAGAATATCGAAAATGTGCTATAGAATAGTGCATATGCCAGTAGTTTCTTTTTAACATTGTGTGCAGACTGAATTTTGTACCCTCCTTCAGGTTTATTATTTTGCAGTGGGATGCTCTTTATTTACTGTGTGTGTGTTTTTTTTTTAGTTGGCAGTGGTTCTTAACACTTTAGCTTTCAGTTTTTCTTTCATCTATCTTCCAGTCAACTAGCTAATAGTTATACAAGCACTCTAGGGAGGCTAGATGATTAGGAATCTGCCTGTAAATAAAATAACACTTTGGCTTATCAAATGAATTAATGCCTATGAAAGTACTTTGTAAATTATAAAGCAGAATACAAATAAAGTTGTTATCATTCTATTTAACCTGTTATGAACCATTATTTTGGCAAGTTATTTGAAATAAAATATAGAAATAAAGGGGGAAGAAAGCATACTTAGTTTCCTTTCTTAAGGTAAGGCACTTTTGAGATTTTAATGTATATCCTTTACTGTTTCATGGTATGTTCCCCTTGTCATAAATTACTGTAATCATAATGCTTTATAAAATCCTGGATCTTGCCTTTTGTTTCGTAATATTATTTTATAAGCATGTTCTATTGTTATAAAAAATACTGCTTTTTTTTTTTTTTTTTTTTTTTTGAGATGGAGTTTCGCTCTTGTTTCCCAGGCTGGAGTGCAATGGCGCGATCTCGGCTCACCGCAGCCTCCGCCTCCTGGGTTCAGGCAATTCTCCTGCCTCAGCCTCCTGAGTAGCTGGGATTACAGGCACGTGCCACCATGCCCAGCTAATTTTTGTATTTTTTTTAGTAGAGACAGGGTTTCACTATGTTGACCAGGACGGTCTCCATCTCTTGACCTCGTGATCCACCCGCCTCAGCCTCCCAAAGTGCTGGGATTACAGGCTTGAGCCACCGCGCCCGGCTGCTTTTTTTTTTTTTTTTTTCTTTTTTTAAACAGAGTCTTGATCTGCTTCCCAAGCTGAAGTGCAGTGGCACAATCTCGACTCACTGCAACCTCTGCCTCCCAGATTCAAGCATTTCCTGCCTCAGCCTCCCAAGTAGCTGAGATTACAGGCGCCTGCCACCATGCCTGGCTAATTTTTTGGGTATTTTTAGTAGAAACGGGGTTTCACCATGTTGGCCAGGCTGGTTTCGAACTCATGACCTTAAGTGATCCAGCCACCTTGGCTTCCCAAAGTGTTGGGATTACAGGCGTGAGCCACCATGCCTGACCAAAGTATGACTTTATAAGTTAATTTTAGTGGCTTACATTATAGCTCTTAATGTTGATGTGTTAGAATTTGTTTTGTTAGACAGTTGCCTATAATTGAGCAGTTATTTCTAACTTTATTATATTGTGTTGGACATCCTTATGCTTAAAGCAGCATAGATGCCCCTTATTACTGCCAATATGCATCACAGCTAAGACTTTTCACTTCATCTCTGTTTTGAACTCTTAGTTTTTGAGTCTGTTTAGACTCAAATGTCTTACTACTATAAGCAAAATTGAAAAATCCTTGTTCAATGCTTCCCCCTGGTGGTACCTGGTGGCACTGAGCTTCTCCTCATCCAATATATGAGGGAAGAAACGTTCCTAGACAATGGGGTGGTAAGATAAATTGAGTGGAAGATAGATGCCTTCCCATCTTATAACTCTAAATATGGACGTAAGAACTTCAGACATGAAATTTATAAGATTTTTTGTCAAGGAAGACTGAAGACTCCTTTGGATATTTAAGAGGATGTCTTCTTTGGGATGGGTGTAGTCTACTTTAAGTTTGGGGACATACTGATAGTGAAAGCTCTTGGTTCTTTCTATGCAAGACTCCTGAGATAAGTCCTAATGGAATTAATATGTATTTGTAATTCACCTCTTCAGACCTTAGAATTATCCTTTGTGTTATTTTTTTTCTGGTATTATGTATGAGAAGGCTATCAGAAGAGTGAGACAGATTGCTTGACTAATATTTGACAAAAGTATTGAGTTTATTTTGTTTTTAGACAGGGACGTTACTGTGCCTCATAGTAGTTGTGGTTTGAGTCTAGTGACTGAGATTATTTTTAATGTTACTGTCCAGATGCAGTGTATGTAGTTTCAGTTTTAAAAAATACATACTGGTTTTATGTAAGGACATGTATAAAGATTTGATGAGAAATGCATTGTTAGTTTAAGTCTGTGAGTTGTCCATAAACCACCCATGTAAGGATGCAGAACTTTTCAGGTATACATGTTTATTTGCCTTGGGTCACTTTCCGCGGAGGTAATTAAAAGAAGGATGGGAAAGTCTAAACTGTTTTGCCAGATTAATAGCCCTGGGAAACAGTATGGAGGAGATTGAAACTGTTGGGTAAAATGAAGCTTTTTGGATTGAATTGATTTCAGGTTTCAACACAACACAGTTTATCTTTGTTATATAGATCAGTGCTTCTCAACATGTGGTCCCTAAATACTTGGGCTCCACTCCAGACCAATAAAACCAGGACCTCTAGGGTGAGACCCAGCAACCTGTGTGTTTAACAACCCCTCTTGTTATTCTGAGGCTAGCTCAAGTATGAGAACCATTAGCGTAGATGTACATAGCATTAACTTTCAACCTTGAGGAAGTAAAACAAACTGTTAATAATCAATCAGTTGCCACTTTGCCAAGTTGAGCAGTTTCTCTAAGATGGTTATCTCCAGCATTGGTTCACGGTTGGAGATAACTCATCTATATCCTGTGTATAGAGATACCCAGTATGTATCTTTGGAGCATCATCTTATAATAAGCTTTGGAAGATGATGATTTAAAGTGCCTTTTACAAATAGCTGTAACTTTGGCATTTCTTGTAGTGACTAATTTGAGGACACATAGCCTGAATACATTTTTAACTACCGAATGAATTAATAAAAGAATGAGTTTGGCTTTTGGGTAAAAGTGGCATTTTAAGATTAAATGCACAGGGTGAAAAATGTTTCTAATGAAATATTAACTAGATTTCTGTCCTCATTAAACTAATGATTTTTTATTTTTCTAAAATAGATAAGTAATGGAACATCATCTGTGATCGTCTCCAGAAAGAGGCCATCAGAAGGAAACTATCAAAAAGAAAAAGACTTGTGTATTAAATATTTTGACCAGTGGTCTGAATCAGATCAAGTGGAATTTGTGGAACATCTTATTTCACGAATGTGTCATTATCAGCATGGACATATTAACTCTTACCTGAAGCCCATGTTGCAGCGGGACTTTATTACCGCTTTACCAGGTAACTGTATTTGTCTTTTGATTCAAAAGCTGAGCAGTGGAAGAATGCCCAGCCCAAGGACCTAGGTGGAGCTGGGTGGATATTTATGAAATGAATGAATGAGTACTGTGTGAGGCAGCATTTCTTTGGGACACATACTTTAATATACGGAACTTGAGGAATTATAATTTAGTATCTAGGAAATACAGTGAGTGTCTTTAATAGCATTCATTATTAGTCATAACTGTTACTTCATTTCGTTTGTTGAATGAGTTGATGATATGCTTTTTATTTTGATGTAGTTTAGAGTGTGCACTTTGCCTTTGTATGTAATTTTAAAAAACATGGCACTCTTTCTCCTTCAAACATAGTTTGTATGTTTGTCCCAAAGTTTAGGACATTCATTCATATCTGAAGTGACTCTTAAGGAATGGCAAAAATATATTGGGAAAACTGCTAGCATGTCTTACTATATTTCTCAAAGCCGGTTTCTGCATTCTCTCCCTCACTACCCTCTTCGCATATATGTCTCATACACACATAGGTGTGTACACACACACACACACACACACACACATCTGGTTAAATTTATTTTGATTTTTAAAAGTAGACTTTATATTTTTAGAGCAGTTTGAGGTTGAGAGCAAACTGGAAGGGAGAATGCAGAGAATTCCCATATTCACAGAGCCTGTTCCCTCAGCCTGCTCCACTGTCAGCATCTCACAGCAGAGCAGTGCATTTATTACAGTTCATGAACCTACACTGACACATCATTATTACCCCAAATTCATAGCTTACATTAGGGTTTACTTTTGCTGTTATGTATTTTGTTGGTTTGGGCAAATGTATAATGACATATATCTACTATAAGAGTTCCTACAGAATGGTTTCACCATGCTCCACCTTTTCATTCCCCTTTGATTTTTAAAAAATAATTTAAAATTTGCCCTGTTCTGTACCACCTTTTAATTGTTTCTTAACAAGGTGATGTCTTGCTATGTGTACTAGGCTGGTCTCGAACTCGAGTGTTCCTTCTGCCTCAGCCTCCTGAGTAGGTGGTACTACAGACACGCACCACTGTGCCCGGCTCTCCTTTGAATTTTGATTGGTCATGAATTTTTTTCTGTTTCTACTTTTAAAAAGATTCTCAATTTAAATTTGTCTTGGGTGAGATACAGAGATTTCACTCCTGTAGAGAATGCTGGCCAGAATGTTATCCTCTGTGTGGCCAGTGTAGTGTGGTGGTTAAAATTGCCATGTTTTCAGAATAAGCCTGGAAGTAGCCAGGGATGAGCCAGTACCATTGCCACAGCCCTACCCCTTGTCAGAGTTACAGGATAGCTGCTTAAACAGTAGCTCCTCCCTTACCCTGTCTGTGATTTTAGAACATCAGGACTCCATGTTCTAAGTACTTCCAAACCAAACAAGAGCCAAGCTCAGGTCTCAGGCCTGAAACCTGGGGCTGCAAATTGACAAGCCAGCTTCTGATTTCTAATGTCTCGTCCCGAGCTTGTAAGTTTACCTCCTACAGTGGAAGTTTGAAGGATATTTGGGAGTTGGCTTAGAAAAATCTCACACTGCGTCCTTTTTATGCTGAAGTGTAGGATGACTTGCACATTTCTTCCATTAGAATCTTTAGAAAAGCAAGATATGAACCCTCTGTTTCTAGAATTGTACTATTTAATTGCTGAAGGTGATCTTAGCCATCACTTAGTCCTGTTTTTCATTGTGTAGATTAGGAAGCCAAGGAGAAATTAATTGGGTGAGATACCCAGAATCATACATCTTGGTTCTGGTGGTGGTGGTGTGAATGATGGTAGGGGTTGCTTCAAAAATTAGTACAAAGGCTAAGGAAAATTCCTTAAATCGGCCCCGGGTATTGAATGTAAGGATTACAACTCAATTCAGTAATACTTTTAATTATGAGGGAGAGATGCAGGGAGGGAGAGAGGGAGACACGCTTTTGATGGTATGAGAGGGAGTTGTAGGTGAATAGAAGTAAGGTGAGGCATGTACACATGGTGCAGTTTCTCTATATGTACAGGGCTGGAACTCAGAAACCGATGGAATCAGGCTGCATCTCACACCAACAAAAGACAGTCGTTTTTTAAGTTGGCAGTAGTATTTTATTCCTCCTAAGTGTTTTTAATTGATGAGATGATGCCTTCATTTTTCTCAAGCAATTTCATTTATTATTTGTTTTCCACTGTTTTGGTTTTATTTTCTTCCCTGTAATTTGTTCCTGAAAACATTTTAGAGTGCCAGGGAACTCACTTTATATTTGCAGAGTAGCCACAAGGTGGCACTGTTGAAGTTCTCTTGATTTGCAGAGTACAGTTCAGCAGCAGCTCCCCATTGGGGAGTGTACAGCCTCGGAGAAGCAGCAGAACAGATGAACATGTGTTATGTATATAAATATGGTTAGTATAATTGTATACAATTCAGTTTTCATTACAGTGAATGTTAAGGCATTGTCCATATCTCTGTTAAAGTGGAATTTTGTGGTATTGAATATTACATGAAATGAATGGACCATTGGCTGGGACATGGAAATACTTTTGTTAAAATACTATTTGTTTTAACAGGACTTGATCTGAACATATATACATATGTCAATATATATCATACATATGTATCTAATGGCTGAGGACAAGCTGACCAAGTCGATTGTGTCAGTTAGTATCTAGTAGAGCTAGATTAAACATGGCATTAGTTCTTAACACAGACTCTGCCTTAAGAGCATCACAGGAGAAACAGGTCCATGTCCATGGTGATACTTAGACTTAATAATGTGTGGGGCAACTTACCAATCATTATACTAATTAGGTGTTTAGTTTTTTCTGTATATCATCTTGATGGTGAGTTTTTGCTCTGTTGAAGTTGACGGTGAACGTATGACTTCATTTGATTGTGAAAACCATTAATTCTGTAAAAATTATCTATAATTTTAGCTTTTAAATGCTTGCTGTGAATATCATACCTGTCAGTATAGGGAAAATGGAAAATGTTTGTGGTCTCTGGCTCCTTTTGGCTCAGTGGAAAAAGTGATAATTATGATACGCCTTTCTAAAAATCATAGTAAATGTTTAGTCTGCAATGTCAATTTCTGCAGGCTGAGTTTGTGGTTTGTAAGAACTGTCGTTAATGGGAAAATTCATACTATATAAAGTAGAGAAAGATTGTACTTCAAAGAGGACGATAAGCATTGGTGATCTGTTTGTTGAGGTGTCTAAGCAATTAAGAATTTCGCAATACTTGGCTTTCAGGCCCTGGTTTATTCAATTCTCTTATCACCAAGAAAGGATGATAAACCATTATGGACTGTAAATGTGGCAGACTAGATTAAAGGTCCTAGGAGATGTGGAAGAACCAGAGTATAGACAAGGCTTTAGGTTGGGCACACGGCCAGAGATGCAGCGTGACAGTGGGGAGAGCATGGGTGCTGGATTCACACAGGCCCTTGGTTTGAATCCTACGCTTGCACTTTGTAGCCGTGTGATCCCACTTTTTGGAGGCTCAGTTTCCTCATCTGTGTGGGAATAATAGTAATAGTTAATTGCATGAGGATTAATGATAATGTGTTATGCCTGGCATCTATTGGGTATTCTGAGGATGGCAGCTTAAAAAAGAACCCAGAGAGGCAGGAAACACCTGCTTCTCCAGAGGTGGTAAGATTTATTGCTAGGAAATTTTAATTATTCACCAACTGATTTCCGAATTGATTCATCCTGACATCATATAGGTGTGTATGTCACTTTGTTTTTTTGTTTCCTGGGTGTTTTATGGAAAAAGATGTTAGACTTTGTGACCTGAGCTGCTTTTTACTTCATTTCTGTCTGAATCCTTAGATTGGTGTTTTCCAAGTGAAAGGCATCCATGGAGGGACTGTTGCTGTTAGCAATTGCATTGTTTTCTTTTAAAATGTTTAGAACTTCAGATTTTCCAACTAGATTTGTGACTAGTGAGGGAGAAGGGATAGCAGGGGTGGGTGGGAAAGGAAGTTTCTTTGCAGCTGCTCTTTGAAATGCATTTCTAAAATAGTAAAAGTTTTTGTAATTGTGTGATCTAAGCAGCTGTGTTAAAACTGGTTGTAGTCAAGGACATTGAATTGACATTTGAGTTTCATTTTGATACAGTGTTGTTTACATATTGAGCTTTGAAATTTGTGCCTTTTAATTGTTTTAATTTATTATTGAAAATTTTCCAGACTTTCATCTGGTTCCTGTAATTAGCAACAGCAGCATGTCTTCAGCACTGTGTGCAAAGTGTTACGCCCTCAAACGGCCAGGCGCGGTGGCTCATGCCTGTAATCCTAGCACTTTGGGAGGCCAAGGTGGGTGGATCACCTGAGGTCAGGAGTTCAAGACTAGCCTGGCCATCATGGTGAAACCCCATCTTTAAAAGATTAAAAAAAAAAAAATTAAAAATAATAAGGCCGGGCGCGGTGGCTCAAGCCTGTAATCCCAGCATTTTGGGAGGCCGAGGCGGGTGGATCACGAGGTCAAGAGATCGAGACCATCCTGGTCAACATGGTGAAACCCCGTCTCTACTAAAAATACAAAAAAAATTAGCTGGGCATGGTGGTGCGTGCCTGTAATCCCAGCTACTCAGGAGGCTGAGGCAGGAGAATTGCCTGAACCCGGGAGGCGGAGGTTGCGGTGAGCCGAGATGGCGCCATTGCACTCCAGCCTGGGTAACAAGAGCGAAACTCCGTCTCAAAAAAAAAAAAAAAAAAAAAAAAAAAAAGGTGTTATGGCCTCAATTTTCTGAGGCTGTAATGTGTCCTCTTGTTGCCTTGGGAAGAGGGGTGGTGGTGGGAGATGGGGGAGTCTCAGCATGATAGAGTAATGAGAGCCAGACACAGGTACTTCAAAAATGCTTAGTTTTAACACCTCAAAGCACTTTTTAGCCCAGGCAAATGGACCACCTTGTTCAGTAACCTTTGTCCTGAATAGCCTTGAAACCAGAAGGTTATATGGTCTGCATGGCTCCTGAGGGTGGCTACTCTATGGTGCCTGAATAGAGATTGTGTGATTCCTGTTCTTCTCAAAACATTTAAGGGGATATGAGACTTACACCAAGAAAATAGACGGGCTTAACTTTTTGCTAGAGGAGACGTGTAATAGTTTTTCTGCAGAAAGTAACAAGCAGATTATTCTGTAGCGGCCCTATCCATTGATCTCCACTAAGGGGATTTTGGGGAGAAGAGAACAAAGACTGACATTTCTTGAGTGAACCTGTTATGTATCTGGCTTCTTATTTATGCTGTCTTATTAACCTTCCCAATAAGACTGGGAGATTCCCTCTGTATAAAATAAGGGCATTTACAGTACCTATCTCAGAAGGTTCTTGTGCAGATTATGTGACATGATTTATGTCAGACATTTAATATCATTCTGATATTATGGAAAACTGAGATCCTAAAAGAAAAACTGATTTGCTTAAGGTCACACAGCTAGCAATTGACAGAACTGAGTTTCAACCCGGTTTATCTGGCTTTACAGGCAATATGTGCTCCACAAGACTAAGCTTGCTGCCTCAGAGAAGTATGAAGTGCATTTAAAGTATTAGTCAAAGGAAATGGGTCATCTCAAATATCACTTAATTGGACTGATGACATTTGAAAGAAAAAATAAGTATTAGTAAGGGATTTATTTATGTAAAAACTCATCGATAGCCTAGTTGTGAGCAACTGAGGTGGGGATTAAAGAGGACTAAAAGGGGTATCATTGCTTTAAACCAATCGTTCTCAACATTTCAGCGTTATCTTAAAAATACAGATTCCTGGGCCTTACCATCTAGAGGTTCTGATTTAGTAGGTCAGGAGAAGATTGGGGGAATCTTCTCTTTGTTGCTGTTGTTTTGAAAATCAGTAACCCTAAGTTGAGTCAGAGATAACCGCACAGCCTCATAGACCACCCATATAGGTGGAAGGTTTGGGTGCTGCTTTGCCATCACAGATGATGGGGATATTGCAGGCTTTGAGGCCTGAAAAGGCAAGTACCTAATGCATTCTTATTATTTATTTATAAAGACAGAGTCTTGCACTGTTACCGAGGCTGGAGTGCAGTGGCGCGATTTCCACTCATTGCAGCCTCCATCTCCTGGGTTCAAGTGATTCTCGTGCCTTATCTTCCAAGCAGTTGGGATTACAGGCGTGTACCACCATGGCTAATTTTTGTATTTTTAGTAGAGGTGGAGTTTTGCCATGTTGGCCAGGCTGGTCTTGAACTGCTAGGCTCAAGCGGTTCGGCCGCCTCAGCCTTCCAAAGTCCTGGGATTACAAATGTGAACCACTGCACCGGCCCCTAATGCATCCTTTTCTTGCTGTTTGTTTCACCTCTGAGAGAGGAGAGGGTTCTAGAGGGGGAAGTAGTTAGGGATGTGTTTATAACCAATTAGGAGAATTTGGGTTAATGATACAGAAATAATATAAACCTTTAAAAGTTCTGAGCCTGGGCAACATAGTGAGACCTTGTCTCTACTTTAAAAAAAAAATTTTTTTTTTATTAGCCTGGCATGGTAGTGCACACTTGTAGTCCCAGCTATTAGGGAGGCTAAGGCAGGAGGATTACTTGATTCTGGAAGGTTGAGGCTGTAGTGAGCCAAACATGTCACTGCACTCTAGCCTGGGCAACAGAGCGAGATGTTGTAATTAGCTATGTTCTGATATTAAGTGTAGAAACAAGATAAGGAAGATAAGTACCTTATTAGAAAGATTGAAAGAGCTAAGTTTGTTAGTCCGTAACTAGAGACGCTGAACAAAAATGTGATTAGGGCTGTAAGATTCTGCAGTTTGAGATTCTGATGAATAATTTGCCAATCCTAGTGATGCAGAGGCAGAAGTAGAACCCCATGTGATTATCCTTGGATTTCCCTGATTTTAAGTAAACATAGAAGATGGAAGAGAGGCAGCCAGGTGCAGTGGCTCATGCCTGTAATCCCAGCACTTCAAAGGCCAAGGCAGGAGGATTGTTTGAGACCATCGGGCAATACAGTGAGACCTCATCTCTACAAATAAAAAAGTTAGCTGAATGTGGGGGGCATGTGCCTGTAGTCCTAGTTACTTGGGAGGTTGAGGTGGGAGGATTGCTTGAATCCAGGAGTTTAAGGTGGCAGTGAGCCATGATTCTGCCACTGTACTCCAACTTGGGTGATAGAGTGAGTCCCTGTGAACCTTTGAGAATGGTACCAAGAAGATCAAACCCCGGATAATGTAAAATTGTCCAAAATGTTGAAGAATTGAAGACAAAATAATTAATTATTTGGACAAAATTATGAAGAATGAAGGGATCGTGTGGTCAGCTAGATAGCATAGTGATAATAGAAAGAAACAACATATTTTAATTCTCATGAATATAACACCCCCCCCCCCCAAGAATAATGGCTTTAAAACAAAGGATTGAAAAGTAATATTTGAGAAAGTTGTGAAGATACTTCAGAATCACGTAGCTCCTGTAAACAAGTAAGCCTAAATACATTGTATGCCTAGATGGTGGCAAAACCTGTGGTTGTAATTTTTGGAATTGTAGAACATTGTGAAGTAATTGAAAACCAGTAGACAGAACTGTTGGGTACAGTTGTGTCCTGTACAGCTTGTCCAGTTGTACATGGCAGTCTTGCATGATAGCACCAGAGATGATTATGAGCAGACATCCTGGAATTAAGAACTCGAGAAGGTGTTTTCAGGGGATTTAGCTATTGAACTTGATGTTGCACTTCAGCAGAATTCTTAGATGAGTTTCAAAGGCTAATCATCCTCTGAAAGATTGTGTATGGTTGTGTAAACCCAGAAGGATGTATACAGAATGTTAAAAGTTGTTCCTGTCTCTGGGAAATGGGGTTTAGAGTCTTAAAAATTTTTGCGCATCTACACTTTATAATTTTTCTATAATGAATGTGAACTAGATATATTTAAAAGGGATACAGAGCAGCTAGTGTCAACATGTAAGTGAAAAATTGCATTACAACTTTATGTAGTAAACCCCAGCATGGGAACATGAAAAGCAGGTATACCGAACTCACCTTATTTCCTTTTTGTATAAAATTTCAGGCTAGTAAGTGGGTCTGAAGAATGATGTAAAGATGGCAGTATCATCACAGGTTGTTTTTACCAAATACCCCTGAGGACAGAATGGAGAGATGTGGGCTGGGCAGTGGCACATATAGATGACTACAGACCGGTGGCTTAGTGTGGGTGTCCTGGGCATATTGATGAGTGCATCAGTGTTAGCCTGGAGGGAAATACTATGAAATAATAGCTACTAATAGCTCGTGTCATGGGTGCTGTCCTTGGTTCTGACCCGTTTAACGTGTTTACCAATACGTTTTAACATGTTTGCCTTAGTACTTTAGCCCATAATGCAGGTCTGGTATGGAATACCCACTCTTCTGGATGTGACAAAAACCAGAATTCTAGAGACTGAAATGGATGGGTCAGATAGAGCTTTGAAGGTGAATTACAGTAAGGATAAATATAAACTTCACAAAGCTGCCCACCCCCCCCTTACAACTAGCTGTACAAATAAAGCATTAGGGGAAATTGTTCTAATAGATGTTTTGTGGGGAGAGGCCTAGGATTTTTTTCTTAACTTACTGCCGTCTTAGACGTCTTCTGTGATATGACTGTCAGATGAAGACAGTGCAGCCTTTGACCACATTAACTGTAATATAAATGACATGTGGAGAGGACAGTGGTCCCAGTGTAGTCTTTATTATCAGACCATAGCTTTGCTCTTTGATCTAGTCCAGAGTAAGAGAATTTTAGTATATGAAAGACTTAGAAATCATAATACCAGTGTAATAATAGTCATTCCTAGAGTTGAAGAAACTTAAGTTTGTGAAGCATTTTTAATGCATCATCTCATTTTGATATTTTCAGAGTCAGGTAGAGATTATTATCGTAATCTTACACAGATGAGGAAACTGAAAGCTTAATAATAATTTACCTACATCTGGCCTTTCAGTACTGAGTTTAGTCCTGCTATACTACTACTAGTTATTTTGAGAAAAAGGAACAGATATTAACCTTGTAGAGTGCTTTCTTGTCTATAAAATGTTTTCATAACTGTTTAATTTGATTCTGACAGTGTGAGAAAGGACAGTTGTTACTGGTGATTACTGTTTTGTATGTTAGAGCACAAAAATTCAAGGCACAGGGATATTTCAGTATTTGTTTCGTGTCATAGAACTAGTAAGTGGTGAACCTGGGACTTGAGATGGCAATTTTCTGGCTATATGTCCTGTGTTCTCATCCCTACATAGAATAAGCCTGGGGATAAGCTTTATTTCTTGTAACTACAGAAGACGTGCTTATAATAACCTCTAAGAGTCTAGGATTTGTAGACATGGGTTTATTGCTTTTGAGGATTTTCCCCATCTGTTTAGGAACAGAAAATGGATACTCACAAAAGGTAGATGAAAAGATTGACAAAAATACATTTAAGCACAATCGACTTTATTTCTTGGATTGTCATTTAACTCTTCATTCGTTTTTTCAAGATGAGTCGGTGTTTTGACTTTTTTGTCTTCTGAGCTTCCAGGGATTCCCAGGGGGTATGGATTAATGAGGATATGATTTGTTATGAGAGATGGTGAATAAGATGGGAATGAACACAGACTTTGAAGCAAGAAATCTGAGTTCCAGTCTTGGTTTTACCAATAGTAAAGCCAAGGTAGTGTATAATCTTGAGGTCTTTATCTCTCTGTGCTTCATCTGTAAAATTTGGAGCATCATTGCCCCATAGAAGTGCTGTGAGAGTTATAGAAAATAAAATGAAAAGTCTTTTATCATAATATTTGACAAATGCAGAACTGTCCAAGATCAGCTTTTACACACAGAGAAGAGTTGCTGTCAATTGTTTTATCATAAAAAATCAGATCCAAAAAGAAGTGTATATGTTTATGTACTCATGAATTTGAATATCTGTAGAACTTTTGATATTACTAAAATATTTTACTTCGTTCAGGATTTCTTTATTCCTCTTATCTTTAAGGAAATGATGGCTGGTACCTTTCTCTTTCCCTTCCCATTCCCTCACTCCCTTTTCTGTTTTGTAGAGCAAGGCTTAGATCACATAGCAGAAAACATTCTTTCGTACCTGGATGCCAGGTCTCTGTGTGCAGCAGAGCTGGTATGTAAAGAATGGCAGCGAGTGATCTCAGAAGGAATGCTGTGGAAGAAGCTGATTGAACGAATGGTACGCACTGATCCCCTATGGAAAGGACTTTCAGAAAGAAGAGGGTGGTAAGTACTTGGGTTGCTTGTTCCCTTGAAAAAATTTCATTGACATAGAGTCAGCTTGATTCCTCAAAAAGGCAATTATACTTGCAAATGTGCTGGCCTATTTTTAAAAAGGGGGGTGGAAATGAGTGGTCAGAAGTTGAAAGAAAGAGTTGTTAAAATTTCTCCTTCTGAAATGTGTATTTCCTTTATTAACTGTACTATGTAGTTTGAATGGGAAGCCAAAGCTATGTATTTATGCTTTTTCCTTCACAGTTTTCCTAGGTCATGATACCATTATCAAAATATAGATATGCCAAAAATACGAAAAAGTCAAGTAGTGCCATTTTGCTGTT
Organism: Saimiri boliviensis; assembly: GCF_048565385.1. NCBI lineage: Eukaryota > Metazoa > Chordata > Mammalia > Primates > Cebidae > Saimiri > Saimiri boliviensis. The sequence continues at coordinate 11,685,719 of NC_133468.1, forward strand.
TGTTATTACTTATAGTTGAGGAAGTAATAACAGTGATAGGATTTTTCAGAGAAAACTCGTAACTGAGATGCAGCTTTATAGCTAGCTCTATGCTGTATGGCCCAGTTAGCACAGAGAAAGAGAGAGCTACAGACAGAGGTGCAGAGGTGGGGCTGTATTTTCCTTATGAGTGAGGGTCAGAGCTGTATTTTCCTTATGGGAGGAAGTTTTATGTATACTAAGTTAGATTTTTCACAAAACTACATTAGTGCTTTTTATTAAACTCTATGGAATAAAAGGCTAGATTGTCGTGTATTAGTACTGGGAAAACAGAAGACCAGGATTATATTAGAGAGCTGTGAATTGAGCTGAACTTGTCTCTAACATGTAAATTTGTCAGAAATCCTCCTTTTGAACTGTTGAAGCTTTATGCAAGTTAAAAGACATGAAAGATATATCTTTGTCAGCACCATGTTTAAATAAAATTCACCCTTTTATGTGTAAAAATGTAACATCTATTTGTTTTTATTTGCCAGGGATCAGTACCTGTTTAAAAACAGACCCACAGATGGCCCTCCAAATTCATTTTATAGGTCATTATACCCAAAGATTATCCAGGATATAGAGGTAACTATGTTTTATCTGTTTTGTGGGCTCTTTGTGTCTTATTCTCAACTCTTTTATGTTGCCTTAGAGAGTGTTCTTTTGTTCTAAAATCGTAGAACTAATAAGTTTTTTAAAAGTTGAGCTTTTGAAGTAAATGTGTCACCATGTATAATCTGCAGCTATTCCTCAGAGAAGATGACGTCTTTTGCAAAGAATATCTAACTTTTCTAAAACATGAAATGCTTCTGCAAGGCTGCCAGTTAACTCAAACCTTAATCTAAAATCATCTTTTTATTCTTTTTTTTTTTTTTGAGATGGAGTTTCGCTCTTGTTACCCAGGCTGGACTGCAATGGCGCGATCTCGGCTCACCGCAACCTCCGCCTCCTGGGTTCAGGCAATTCTCCTGCCTCAGCCTCCTGAGTAGCTGGGATTACAGGCATGCGCCACCATGCCCAGCTAATTTTTTGTATTTTTAGTAGAGACGGGGTTTCACCATGTTGACCAGGTTGGTCTCGATCTCTCGACCTCGTGATCCACCCACCTCGGCCTCCCAAAGTGCTGGGATTACAGGCTTGAGCCACTGCGCCCGGCCCTAAAATCATCTTTTTATTCTAATCTGATAAATTTTCCAAAATCCAAGGCCCTGTTTTTTTAAGTAAGCATCCATTTACATTTTTTAGCCATCTCTAGAGAACTAGAGAAGGCACATTGAATTACCTCTGTACATTACTCATAGTTTTTCATGAAAATGACTCAGATATCGTTCTAAGCAATAGTTAAGTGGATTTTATAGGGCAAATTATGCTGCTCCTGGACTGTTTTGGATTTGAGCATAACTTCACCAGACCAGTAAAACTCTGTAAACTTGATGAGAAACATTGGAGATGTTTGATACCGTTCATGTGTTCTAATTAGTTCAGTTTTACTATTTAGCCTTTTTCCTTGAACCAGGAAAGACATGCACAGGCATTTCTCATTAACTCTTTCACATGTGTTCTTGGCAGGTCTTGGTTACTTCACTGTTTCCTCCTTGGCAGAAAAGTTTAGCCTTTGCTAGGCAATGCAATATCACCCATAAAGTTATACTCTGTTTCCCAAATGTGAAGTAATCCTCTCCCCCAGGTGATAGACATAAAAGTAATTGTGCCAGAATTCATTAACGGAGAAACATGTGCTTTTTTGGACCCCTCCCCGCTTCCAGGCAGATGTGAATAATGGAATCATTCCATTAATAGTAAATCTGAATGTGACTAGAATATTATTATTTAAAACACAAACTGTCTTGAGTAATCTGCTCTCTGAAATGGTCTATAAAGTAACCCTTTATGGATGTTAAATAAAAACTTTTGCTAGATAAATCATAAAGTTTAAGATGTAATTGACCGTCTGCAATTCAAAACATAGAATAAGTTGCCCCTACAGTGTTAGTGTTAACTTTAATCTTAGGTTGATGTGTGTGTGTTGTAGGGGAGACAGGGCTGTCTCTTACCCCTAGGTAGTTGTTCTGAGGCATTGCTTATGTACACATCTTAGAAACTACATTACCTTCTGTTTCTTTTTCCCTTGATGAGGGGCAACTACAAAGTTATCTCCAGACTTCTTTGAATAATTTTATCAAGAAATTCTTTGAAAATCATGATGTTTAAAGTTAATTATGAACGAATAGGAACCCTGGAAGAACTCTGATCAGGTTGAAGATATGGCAACATAGATTATTTTATTGAATCCTCATGACTGCTGTTCTAATTGACAGTGTGAATTCAATATTCTGTGGCATGACAGTATGTGACACCACCTGCCATCATCATTTCCTCAGGCTGAAATGATATTCTAAAGTGAGAGAGGAGGCAGATGTGAGGGGAAACAGCTCTGGGGGAAAACTCTATGTGACACACAACCTCTACATCATGGTGGTCTACCCAGTGGTTCTTAAAGTGTGGTTTGGAAAAACCCACCGGTTGGCCACAGAAGTCTTCTCCAGATTTTTGTGGGCTAGACCTCTTGATAAAGGGATGATGTTTATACTTTGGTATATGCACTGCTAGTAATAATAATAAAAGTAATAAACCACTAATAGCATTTACTTGTGCCAGATGCTTTGTTAACTACTTTATAATGCATTTTCTCATTTAACATTTTGGACAAAACCTGCAAGGTAGGCCAAGTACTTCTTTAAATTTGAGGAAACCTTAAAAGATTAAAAAGGTTAAACAGTTTAGTCAGGATCACACAGCTAGTGGGTAATTGAGTCTGTGATCAGCCATATACCCTTCTATCCTTAATACGAGTTTTTCACAATAGACCACTGGTACCACATCAAAATAGATTTTTTTATTCCTGTTTTGGGAGTGTGTTTTATTCTCTCCAGAATAAACAATATAGACAGTTCTGTGTAGAGTTCTATGTAGAGAGTTCTTTCAGTGATCCATGGATCAAATGAGAGTCTCATGAGCTTGGCTCTGTGCATATGGCGGGTATGAAATCCTCACAAGCAGACTATAATAATTACAAATATCCACTTCGAGTCCTTGCAGTGTATCAAAGTATGTTGGGTGATTTACATAGATTATTGTTTTTTATTCTTAAAACAAGGTGCATGTTATTACCTTTATAATAAGGGGAAACTGAGACTAAAAGAAGTTTTAGAACTTGCCGTGTAATTAAGTAGAAGAGATGGGATGGGATTTTTAACTGAGGTCTGTCTAGCTCTATCTAGGCTGAGAGTTGTCATTTTCAGAGTGGAAAATTCAGGAAGTGAGGGAGAAAGAGGCATCTTTTATGCCTGTTGAATTTCAAGGTGGTCTTTACATCTTTCTGTAATTGTGTGACCATTCAGTGTCCTTGGCTGTTTGTTGAAAAAAGTGTATGAATTAAGATCTGATTAGTGGGTCCTGTTTTAGTTCAGTTATGGGAAAGTAGTAGGTTTTTAAGCACATTGCAGAAAGATAAATTACACTTGGAATGCCAAGTGGCTGTTTATGTACCCCATTCCTCCCCGGTTGCCTGTACATAGCTTCAGAGTCTCTTATGTTTTTTTCCCTTGTACTTTGCAGGGTTGCCAGTTCACAACACCTTTTTTCTTTTTCTTTTTTTCCTTCTTCCTCCACCTCGACAGCTTGGCTCCTGTGCCAGCTCCTGTAATCTGTACCTTCTCGGATTTGGCTCTGATAAGCAGAAAGGAGGCGTTCATCTTTGAATCTGCCCTTTTACATTGACCCACCAAAAATTGGCTTAATTTTAAGGGAAAAATAGAGAACCTGGCGTAATGCAGCCAACTCGTGTTATTCAGGAAATGAGGATGTGAGCATGGAGTCTGGGGAGACTAAATATGTATTGTAAGCTTTCTGCAAAGGTTCATCTCGCCTGGGTGTTCTTGCCACACATAGAGAGGGTTTAGAGGGTCTCCGAATTGAGAAGGAATTCCTAGAAAACCCGAGGCTCGCTCCTAAAAGCAGCAGCCATATTCTCCTTTGCTAAAGTCTTAGTTGTTGTTGTTATTATTATTATTGTTGTTACCATTAATGGTGGACTGACTGTACTTTGCTACAAGTGATTTAATTTAATCCTCAAATTGTCGAAGCTGAGATTTTACTCCAAAGCTCATGCTGTTTTCACTCTAGCATGCCCCCAGGTGTCCATTAACAGAGAGATGGGAATTGTTATAATGGCCTTAGAGTTCTGGTATTCCGAACTTGGATTTTTCTCTTTTGCCATTTGAGTAGTGATAAACTCCTTCAAGTGATCTACCTTCTTCCTCTCTTCATTCATTGCATTAAAGCCTTTGAAGTGCTCTTCTTGGACAGACCACTGGGAAAATGATGGTGTGTTGTATCACACCTTTTAATAAGCCACATTTTATTCAGGGAAAGCAGGGAGCTTTTTTTGTGGTTTGCGAACCTGATATTAACATTGTCCTGACCAGAAAATGTCAAAACTTGCCCACCCACCCAGTTGTGTTTAGGCTTCTAAAAATAATGTTATTCCTCTATACTCAGACATCTGTTTTCACTCTATTGCCAATTTAAATGCCGCTGTATACTCTGTGTATCATGGCTACTTTCCCAGTATTTTGAAAATTTGCACAGGGTAAGGGGATTTTACAAGTTCTCAAAAACATGAAATATTCCTCTACAGTAGCCATACCACATGATGGCTAAGTGAAATGATAGGTATCCACATAATTAAAAAGGTGCACCTGTGTATGACCTCTATTCCTGCTGCTGACATTAAGATAATAGTTGGATTCCATTTGAAGGCTGAGCCTGTCTTCCTGGGAATGTTTAGGGAAGGCTAAGGCTTGTTAGCATTAAGTATCAGCCTAGACTGAGACAATAGTATCTGGCACCTTTGTGAGAATATATATGTATTTGTTGTTGCAGCTCACTATTATTTTTTAGTTAGTGTTTTCAACAACTGAAGAAGAACATAACTGCTACCATTTGCTGGCACTATAATGAGAACTTACAGACATAATCTCATTTGAACCTTACAGTGGTTTTGAGGCAGTAGATACTACCATTCCCATCTTTACAGAGAGTGAAAGACCTTTGCCAAAGTTGCTACTTGACCTAGGTATTTTCTACCACAGTGGGCTACCTGCCAGTTTTAAAGATCTAGTTTTTCTTTAAAAAACAGAAACAAACAAAAAAAACTCCCTGGCTTATAAGCATTCAAGTAAGAGTCAAGGTCATCAGACATCATGGCGTAGTGTTTTAGGTCAGTGTAGTTGACAGGAAGTGCTGTTTTCTTGTGCAGGTAGCCTTGGGAATTGAGAAGAGGAACTACCCAGGGTTGGTGCGCAGCAGAGCAGTCAGCTCCCTCATCTGGCTCCGAGTCTCTTTCATGGCTTTTCAAAACAAGCTCCACTTTGGGATTCAGGAAACTAATGATTTTTAAAACAGTCCTAGGTGAGGACTTTCTAAAATGACACATTAAGAATTGGCTGACAAACGATTTCTTTTAAAATGCAGAAACTTATTTGAGAAAAGTAGGCTTTTTATAAGTGTTGAGAAGCTAAGCCATTTGCTGACTGCCGTTCAACTTAGAATAAAGGTCTGGTATCTAGCAGAGTTTTTGAGAGGTCCTCTTCCCTAGCTCTTACTGGAGGGCTGGGAATGGGGCTATAGCCCAGCCTTTACTGTTGTCATCCTCTGTCCAGACATCTCAGCGGATTGATGTATCACAGGCTGAGTGTGTAGCCTGACCCTGGCTCCTCTGTGTAGTCTTCTGTGCTGCGTCTTTAGGGTTTTGGGTACAGTTAAAGATTGTAGCCACATCATTCACTTCTTGGAAACATTTTAGAGTAGTGGGAGACATGTAGGAAATTCTTTTTGGTATAGGGATTCCCCCCACCTCCTCTTTTAAATTAAAATAATTGTTTTCCCCTCAAGCTCCCATGTAATAGTAAATGTGCTTTTTCTAGTAATTGAAATATAGAGGGTAACAAAGCTGCTCACTGATTCAGTGACTTTTTAAAGCAATTATATACCTCTTTTTTTTTTTTTTTTTTTTTTTTTTTGAGACGGAGTTTCGCTCTTGTTACCCAGGTTGGGGTGCAATGGCGCGATCTTGGCTCATCGCAACCTCCACCTCCTGGGTTCAGGCAATTCTCCTGCCTCAGCCTCCTGAGTAGCTGGGATTACAGGCATGTGCCACCATGCCCAGCTAATTTTTTGTATTTTTAGTAGAGACGGGGTTTCACCATGTTGACCAGGATGGTCTCGATCTCTCGACCTCGTGATCCACCCGCCTCGGCCTCCCAAAGTGCTGGGATTACAGGCTTGAGCCACCGCGCCCGGCAATTATATACCTCTTAAGCCTAAGAATGGCTACATGAATTTTAAAAATAACACCTGATATATATGTAAAGACATACTATGAATTCATCGCTGTAATACTCTGGGTTCACATGAAGTCATACATTCACTAAGAGTCACTGGCCACAAGTTAGACTTATTAGCAGTACATCTGCCTCCTAACTCAGTATTTTCCTGGAATGCTTAGCATGTTGAGATGGCTCAGTCACTATCTAAAAATATATTGTTTCTCTAAATGATTCCAAGCATTGAGTTCTGCTTAAGAAATTCCTGTATTCTAGATCTCTTTTTAAAAAGTTGCTTATCCAGATAGATCTGTTGTCTGCCTTGATAGAGGTAGCAGAAGTGGTTTGGGTTTGTTTTGTTTTGTTTTGTTTTGAAATGTGCTTTTATCTATCTAACACTTTACCAAGTCATTAGAGATGATGACCCAGGCTAGGAAGTTCTGAACTACTGGCAGATAGACAGATGAGTATTTCCCCTCTCCTGGCATCTCCATAGCACCTCCTGGCATCTCCTGAGTGTTGGAAATATGCCGTCCTGCCCTCATGGATGTGTATGGGAGTTCCTTCAGGGCAGATACCATATTTCCAGGACTGTTGTTAAGCACTGGGGCCATAAATGATGGAAATATTCCCTTTTTAAGTATATGAGTGTCGATATCTCCAACCCTCCATTTCCTTTTCTATAAAATGCAAACAATGATTCCTGCTTCCGAGTTTATGATTAAATTAGCCACAAAACATATGAAGTGAGTGACATAGTGTTAGGAAAACATAGTGCCTGGCATACAGCTTTCAGTAAATTTTAACATTTTAGAGTGCACAGAGGCATACTGTCTTCAAAATAAAAAGAAATACAATTTGTTAGCTGTCAGCAGAGCCAGTAAATAAATACCTATTATGAATATCTCCTTTCTTCAACAAAGCAAATAATTAGACTTTTAGTTGCCCAGAGATAATTAGCTACTCAGAGAGGAACTATATCCTGAACTGAAGTGTAACAGGTCATTGCAACCCCTGTTGTTCCCCAATTTCAGGGATCAGGAATTCAGACTTTGGTTACTCTTAGTAGAGACATTATCTCTTTTGAGCCTTAAAAATCACTCATATCTACTACCAGAGGTTAGGTCTTCTGGTGCTCTGGGCATGACCTACTTCTTCACTAACCCTGGCCCAGTGGTCTCAGGCTATAGAGCTCATTATCTCCCTTAAGCCCTGTAGCACTTAGAATTTTTATCACTCATTTGGCACTTACATTTTATCTGGAATTGTTACTGATCTTTTTATGTTCTGTGTGCACTGCCTCAAGAGGCAGGCCCATCTTGCTTTGTAGATAATGAATGTTAGTAGCAAAGGCATGGGTTCAAAATCAGAACTGAGTGTGATTTCCATCTGGTCTGATTACTGATTTCGTGGCTGCAGGCAAATTGAACTCTGTTTTCTTGTTGTACAAAGGAAATAATAAGAGCTTCCTTCCAAGGTTATTGTGTAGATCATTTAACCAAATAAACTCAGTTCAGGGTCTGTCTAGATCCAGACACTATGGGCCTAGGTATTGGAGTGCTGCCTCCCTGAATGCAGTATGCCTCCTGTTGTTCTTTTTATCCTCAGTGCCTAGCACCGTACCTGGAGTATATAAACATCTCAGCAAATGTTGAATGAAAGATAAGAGGAACAACAATCCAGGGCCAAAATGAGACATTACAGAAACATTAAGAAGGTTAAAAATGACAGCAAAGAAAATTCTTCCTATTTAGTTGGCTTTTAGTAGTTGCTCAATATCTTTTCTCATTGATCAAGACAATGCTTTGTTTGGATGCATAGATTGTCAACATATGCTCAATGAAGGTATTTTAATTGGGATTAGGGAGCGACCCAATGAGTTATTACTTACTTGCCTATTTTGGGTGCAAATGGCATTCTTTAAACATACTGAATTCTGTCTAGGCCAGTTTTTTCAAGCCCAGTCCAAAACTCATTGGAAATCCTACGACAGTTGCCAAATGGGCAGGGAAAGTTTAAGAAAAAACATTGTTGGGTTAGTGTCTTACTTGGAAAAGAGCATAATTCCTATCCACAGACAGTTATACAAACCAAGATTGGGGTATCGGTGGTATGCTGTTTCTGGAAGCAACGCCAAAGTCTGAAACCTAGTAGAATAAATTGATTCACAAAAACTCATCTCTTGCCTCCTTTTTCCCTAGACTATAGAATCTAACTGGCGGTGTGGACGACACAACTTGCAGAGGATTCAGTGCCGCTCTGAAAATAGTAAAGGTGTCTACTGTTTACAGTACGATGATGAAAAAATTATCAGTGGCCTACGAGATAATTCTATTAAGGTGAATGAATGAATTTTGTATGTGTTATTTTTAGAATGGTGGTTATGTGTTAGACACTAGATGTGACAATCTTTCCATTTACTTGAGATTGGTTTTTATCTCTTCCACTCAATCCTGGCAGCTCTCAGCGTAGTTCTAAAGAACTAGAGCCAGAGCATTTCCCTGTAACTAATACAGGACCCTGGATTGTCTCACTTCTTATTCTTCTCTAAGCACATTCACACTCTATATTCCATATTAGGTGTAAATAGAAAATATCCCAGTATCACAGGGCTCTTGATTACTTTGCCAGCTGGTAAGAGTATTGCTGGTTTTTAAACCAAAGCTGTTACCTTTTATAGTTTCTGAGAAGGACTTAGAGAATAATACCATAGGATAACAGAGCAACTTAACATTGTTTTCATTCAGTTTTCAATAGTAGATAGACTGGATTATTTCTCCATGTTTAATCTGTTTGATGGCTGATCTGATCTGATTTTATTTTACATTGTTTGCAGCTTATGTCCTCGTATTTAAGAAAACATTGAGCTTTTTAAACTTCGTAGAAAGTATTTTAACTTAGAAACAGGGAAGTCTGCTCTTCTGTTGTATAATTCTGTGAGTTTTGATAAACACACAGAGGTATATAACTGTTAAAACAATCAAGATATGGAGCAACTCTCTCATTGCCCCAGTTCCTTTGTCTTGCCCCTTTCTTTCCCTAGGCTTTTCTTTCTCTTTCCTGTACTTACCCATTCACCTGTTGAAGGACGTTTGTGTTGTTTCTAGTTTCTCACAATTATGATTAAAGCTACCATAAGTTTATACCTGTAGGTTTTTTGGGGAACATAAGTTTTTAGTTCATTGGGTGAAAACTCTGAGGAGTGAGTTGCTGGCTCATATGGTAAGCATATGTTTCACCTGCTAAGAAACTGCCCAGCTGTTTTCCAGAGTGCCTGTGCCATTTCACACTCCCATCAACAGTGATGAGAGTTTTGCTTTGTTGTTGCTGCTTTGTTTTGAGACGGAATCTTGCTGTGTCACCCAGGCTGGAGTACAGTGGTGTGATCTTGGCTCACACCAACCCCCGACTCCTGGGTCCAAGTGATTCTCCTGCCTTCCTGCCTCAGCCTCCTGAGTAGCTGGGACCGTAAGCACATGCCACCATGCCCAGCTGATTGTTATATTTTTAGTAGAGATGGTGTTTTACCGTGTTGCCCAGGCTGGCCTTGAATTCCTGACCTCAAGTAATGCACCTGCCTCGGCCTCCCAAAGTGCTAGGGTTACAGGCGTGAGCCACTGTGTCCAGCCTGAGAGTTGCTTTTGTTCTGCATTCTTGCCAACCCTTGATAGTCTCAGTTTTTTTGATATTAGTCATTCTTTTTTTTTTTTTTTTTAAATAGAGATGGGGTTTCACCATGTTGGTCAGGCTGGTCTTGAACTCCTGACCTTGTGTGTAATTCTCCCATCTCTGCCTCCCAAAGTGCTGGGATTACACGCATGAGCCACCACTCCTGGCGATATTAGCCATTCTAATAGGTGTGTGGACATATCTCACTTTGCTTTAAATTCACATTTCCCCAGTGATGATAGTGAGCATCTTTTTATGTGCTTACTTGCCATCTCTGTATTCTTTGGTGAAGTTTGTTTTCAGATCTTTTACCCATTTTTAAAATGGGTTCTTTTTTTTATAATTGAGTTTTCAGAGTTCTTTATGTAGTCTAGATACAAGTCCCTTGTTAGATATGTTTTGCAGATATTTTTCCCAATTAGTGTGTTATCTTTTCATTTTCTTAATGATCTCTTTAATGGCACAAAAGGACTTAATTTTTTTGTTGTTGTTTATTTGGTTTTGGGTTTTTTTTTTTTTTTTTTTAAAGATGGAGTCACCCAGGCTGGAGTGCAGTGGCACAATCTCGGCTCACTGCAACCTCCACCTCCCAGGTTCAAGCGATTCTTGTGCCTCAGCTTCCCAAGTAGCTGGTACTACAGGCATGCGCTACCACATCCAGCTAATTTTTTTACTTAGTAGAGACAGGGTTCCACCATGTTGGCCAGGCTGGTCTTGAACTCCTGGCCTCAGGTGATCTGCCTGCCTCAGCCTTCCAAAGTGCTGGGATTATAGGCGTGAGCCACTGTGCCTGGCTGAAGATTTTAATTTTGATGAAGTCCACCTTACCATTTTTTTCTTTTATGGATCATGCTTTCGATGTTATATCTAAAAATCCTTTCACAGAATGTCTTGAATCTGTAAATTTACATCTTTCATTCATTACATTCAGAAGTCTTCAGTCATTATTTTTAAAAATATTTTTTTCTGTATCAATTTCTCCATTTGTTCTGAGCCTCTAATCACATAAATATTAGATCTTTTTTTTTTTTTTTTTTAAATAAAGATGGGGTTTTACCATGTTGGTCAGGCTGGTCTTGAACTCCGGACCTCAGGTGATTCACCCGCCTTGGCCTCCAAAGTGCTTGGATTACAGGCTTGAGCCACTACGCCCGGCCAATATCAGATCTTTTGATACTGTTCCATATTGTTTTCAATTTTTGTTGCTTTCTTTTCTGGATAATTTCTATTGGCCTATCCTCAAGTTGACTGAATTTTTCATCTCTTCATCTCTATTCTCCTGTTACCCCGCTGCCATCAAGTCATTTTTTATTTCAGGTATGATATTTTATAGTTTCTGTTTCTCTGCTGAGAATTACTCTCTTTTTCATTTACCTTAAGCATGTCTATCTTTATCCAATGGAGTATAGTTAGTTGCCTAATGTCTTTAACCATGTCAGCCTCTGGGTAATCTCCAGCTTGACATCTGTTGATTGTCTAGTCCCTGAGAATTGATCCTTTTTCTTGGTTTTTGTATGCCAGGTAATTTAAACTAGTATTTTGGGCATTGTGGATATTATGTTGTAAAGACTATGGGTCCTGTTATAGTCCTCTGGAGAATGTATTTGGGTAAGTGTGTTTTTAAGCAGATAGTCAACTTAGTTGCGTTCAGAACACAAGTTCTGTCTTGACTTCATCAGAGGGGTTGGGGGTGTGGTTCTAATCTCTTTTCCACTGTTGAAAACCTTTGCCATGCCACTTTGGGTCTGTCATGGGCTTTCACTACTCAGAGGTTAGTCTGAGGCTTTAGCAGTGCTTTAAGTGTCAGCTCATTTAGACAGCCTTTGCTGTGCTGGTTCGGTCTCTTCTGTGCAAGAGCAGCTCAAGGGTAAGCCCAAGTCATGTGTTGTTTGGGTTCTTTTATTTCCAGCTCTTTTCTCTTGGATTTCCCTAAGTCTCTTCAGCTCATAAGGACATTTTTTCCCCTTTTCCTCTGGCCAGAAAAGTTGGGTCACTCTTGGATTTTTGTTATATTTTCCACTGTTCTGCAGTGTGTCTCCATGACTGGGGCATGAACCCTGTGAGAAGAGAGAGAAAAGAAACCCCCAGAGACCTTTTTCTAGCCCGTCTGCCTAGAAAGAGGGATTTCTTTCAGAATTTTAGCTGCATGTATTGCTATTTCGCTGTAGACCTTCCTGGTCAGGGCCTGCCTTTGAGCAAAAGCCACAATAGGAAGAAAAGGGAAAAACTGGGTGTGGTGGCTCATGCCTGTAATCTCAGCACTTTGGCAGGCCATGGCAGGTGGATCACTTGAGGGTTAGGAGTTCAAGACTAGCCTGGCCATCATGGTGAAACCCCATCTCTACTAAAAATACAAAAAAAGTTAGCTGGGTGTGGTGGTGGGCATCTGTAACCCCAGCTGCTCAGGAGGCTGAGGCAGGAGAGTTGCTTGAACCCAGGAAGCAGAGGTTGCAGTGATCCAGGATCCCACCGCTGCACTTCAGAGCAAGACTGTCTCAATTTAATTAAAAAAAAAAAAAAGAAAGAAAAGAAAAGGGAAAACAACAAACAAAAACAATGGTAAATTCACCCCCATGCAGATTATTTCTTCCAATTTTGACCCATTGCCACCTCTACCTTTTACTGCCTCTCTCCCCTTACTTTTCAGAGTTCTCAACTCGTTTTTATCAGGAGTCAGCTGGAGAGATAGATTGTAGCAGGCTTTCTCTATTTTGGCCCTGTTTTCTGTTGTTGTTCTACTTTGGGCGAAATGAAGTTTTTTTGCTTTTTGTAAATAATTTTTTATTTTTTGTTTTTTAAAAAGTGAAATAGTGGCATTTTAGTAATTTTAGCTACCTAGGGCAAAGGACACTCTGAATTATAGAATATAAGAAACTATTCTGTTGATTTCCTATATGTATGGCAATATTTGCCAAAAGATATTCTGTGGATGTAAATCTACATGATGTTAGCAGGCAGTCTAGGCAAAGAATAATGTTCTCCAAAGAAGTTTAGATAACATTACCCACTGTATCTTCAGCTTAGAAATTCACAGGATACAGTGGCATATGAAGGCTTTGAGAAGGCCTACAATAGAGACACTGTTTCCCAAGTTCCAAAACTTATTTGACCACATAACTGTATTTTTAAATTTTAAATTTTTTTTTTTTTTTTTTTGAGACAGAGTCTTGCTGTGTTGCTTAGGCTGGCGTGCAGTGGTGTGATCTCAGCTTACTGCAGCCTCCACCTCCCGGGTTCAAGAGAGTGATTCTTCTGCCTCAGAATCCTGAGTAGCTGGGACTACTGGTGCCCACCACCACGCTTCTAATTTTTTTGTATTTTTAGTAGAGACAAGGTTTTACTATGTTGGCAAGGCTGGTCTCAAACTCTTGACCTCAAGTGATCAGCCCGCCTTGGCCTCCCATACTGCTGATATTACAGGTGTGAGCCGCCATTCCTGGACCTCAGAACCCTATTTTTATGTATACTTGATAGCCCTAACCTATGGCCACCATACTCTAGAAAATGTGACATATGCTACTATTTAATCCTGGTGGTTTTTCTTTAAGGAGTAGATAAGAATGGTTTATATCAACTTTGCCAAAGCATTGTCTGGCTGTGGGCTTGTAATTCATTTACACTAGATGTGGTTTCTAAATAATTCTCTTAATTGTGAGGCACACCCATTTGACTTACAAGACATAGAATAGTAGAGCAGAAGTACACTTTGAGGAGATTATCTAGACCAGTGGTTAGAAACCTTTTTACTGCGTTCTGCACCAGTCCTTGATCACTAATCACTTTAAAAATAACCCAGGTTCCATTAGGTCAGAAGTGAAAAGCAAGCTTTGCTATCGTAGAAAGACATTATACTTCAATGTCTACAGCATTTATAAAATCTTGATCACTTGCAGTTGCAGTAAACTGTAGGAACACTGCAAATTATGATGGTATTGTTGTACATGTCAAGAAATAGGGCCACAGAGTCTATTTTTAATAGTTCAACCTTTGAACAAATTAATTCCCATCTCTCATTAGATATGAACAGTATTGATAACTTGGAAACACTGGAAAGATTAAAAGAAGGGAGTGGGTTTGGTATATAAGAAGTTGCTTCTTGTCCTGACAACAAGTAAAAATCTGAACAAACTGAAAAATGAACCGTTCTACTTAGATTCCTAAGAGAATCTAGAGGTCACAGGAGAAGCTGCTGCTCCACAAATTGGAGAGACAGACAGATACAGAGAATCGTAACTCACTGGAGCAGAAACCTCTGGGAGAACCAGTGCCTGGGTAGGATAACCTGAACTGTAATTGAAATATTGCTGGAAGCTTAGTGTGGGACAAGTCTGAGAAATAAAAACTGAGGAGGACCCAGTCATCAGGGATCCCCACCACACTTTTGTGCCAAGAGCTCTACCAGGTTCTCACAGTGATTATCACAGAAAAGTCTTGTGCTTACAGCAGCAAGGGGAAGGGAAAAGAAATTTTTTTTGAGGTGGAGTCTTGCCCTGTTGCCAGGCTAGAGTGCAGTGGTGTGATCTTGGCTCACTGCAGCCTCTGCCTCCCAGGTTCCAGTGATTATCCTGCTTCAGACTCCTGAGTAGCTGGAACTACAAGTGTATGCCACCATGCCCGGCTAATTTTTATATTTTTAGTAAAGATGAGGTTTCACCATGTTGGCCAGGATTGGTCTGAATCTGTAGACTTCGTGATCCGCCTGCCATGGCCTACCAAAAGAAACCTTCTTAACTATACCAGAATATTCTGTACTTCTTAACAAGGTCTACCTTCAGTAGAAACTGCTTAGCCAGAGCCTAACTGACCTGGGGAAGGGAAGTACACAATTCCAGCTTCTTCCTCCATTTGGTCGCACCTAAAGGGGTGAGGGAGAACTGAGAAGTACTTGTGAAGTCGAGGTAGAGGCGCACTAAAAGACTGAGAAGACCTAGTCGTGGGACTATAGAACACTTCACTTCTTTGAAGGCCTTCGTATAGCATTTTCTTTTGTCCAGCACTTCATGCCTACCTATCAAGAAAAAAGTTACAAGGCATAGTAAAAGACAAAACACACACACCCAACACAGTGTGAAGAGAGGAAGTGTCAGAACCAGACTCAGGTAAGATATGACAGGGCTGTTGTTGTTATCAAACCAAGAGTTTAAAAGAACTTCGATTAATATGCTAAGGGTTTTAATGGATAAAGTCGATAGCATGCAAAAACAGCATGGTACTGGCACAAAAATAGGCATACAGACCAATGGAACAGAAGAGAGAACCCAGTAATAAATCCCAATACAGCCAACTGATCTTCAGCAAAGCAAACAAAATCATGAAGTGGGGAAAGACACCCTTTTCAACAAATGGTGCTGGGATAATTGGCAAGCCACATACAGGATGGTGAAACTGGATCCTCTCACTTTACGTAAAAATCAACTCAATATGGATTAAGGACTTACGACCTGAAACTGTAAAAATTCTAGAAGAGAACATTGCAAAACCCTTCTAGACATTGGTTTAGGCAAGGATTTCATGACCAAGAACCCAAAAGCAAATGCAATAGAAACAAAGAGAAATAGCTGGGACCTAATTAAACTAAAGAGTTTTTGCACGGCAAAAGGAACAGTCAGCAGAGTAAACAGACGACCCATATAGTGGGAGGAAATCTTCACAATCTGTACATCTGATAAAGGACTAATATCCAGAACTCGAGCAAATCCATAAGTAAACAATCCCATCAAAAAGTGGGCTAAGGACATCAATAGACAATTCTCAAAAGAAGATATACAAATAGCCAACAAACTTATGAAAAAATGTGCAATGTCTGAAAAAATGCTCAACAAACATGAAAAAAAAATCAGAGAAATGCAAATCAAAACCACGATGCGATACCACCTCACTCCTGCAAGAATGGCCATAATCTAAGAACAGTAGATGCTGGCGTGGATGTGGTGAACAGGGAACACTTCTACACTGCTGGTGGGAATGTAAACTAGTACAGCTGCTACGGAAACAGTGTGGAGATTCCTTAAAGAATGAAAAGTAGAACTACCATTTGATCCAGAAATCCCACTGGGTGTCTACCCAGAGGAAAAGAAGTTATTATTAGAAAAAGATACTTGGACATGCATGTTTATAGCAGCAGCACAGTTTCATAATTGCGAAGTTGTGGAACCAACCCAAATGCCCTTCAATCAACGAATAGATAAAGAAACTGTGATAGACACACACACACACACACACACACACACACACACACACGATGGAATATTATGCAACCATATAAAGGAATGATTAACAGCATTCACAGTGACCTGGATGAGACTGGAGACTATTATTCTAAGTGAAGTGACTCAGGAATGGAAAACCAAACACCATATGTTCTCACTGATGTGTGGGCGCTGAGCTATGAGGATGCAGAGGCATGAGAATGATGCAGGGGACTTTGGGGAGTTGGGGGGAAGGTGGGAGGGGCGAGGGATAGAAGACTACAAATACAGTACAGCATCTGCGGGTTGGGTGATGGGTGCACCACAATCTCACAAGTCACCACTGAAGTACTTACTCCTGTAAACAAATACCACCTGTATCCCAGCAACTTACGGAGAAGTCAAAAATAAATAAATTTTAAAAGTTAATAAAAAAATAAAAGGCTAGAAACTAATACAGTGACCAATCTCATACCACAGTGGACTTAAACTAGAAATCAGTAACAAAAAGAAGCTGGAAAAGTGTCTAAATACTTTAAGATTAAGTAACATAATTCTAAATAACACATAAACAAAGAAGAAATCTCAGGAAAAATTTTTAAAATATTTTGAGGCTGAGCACAGCGGCTCATGTCTGTAACCCTTACCCTTTGGGACCGGCTGAGGTGGGAGGATTGCTTGAGCCCAGAAGTTTGAGACCAACCTGGGTAACATAGGGATACTCTGTCTATTTAAAAAAAAAAAAAAAAAAATTAGCTGGACGTTGTGGCATGTGTCTGTAGTCTCAGCTACTCAAGAGGCTGAGGTGGAAGGATCACTTGAGCCCAGGAAGTTAAAGGCTGCAGTAAGCTGTGATTGCATCACTGTATTTCAGCCTGAATGACAGTGTTAGACTCCCTCCCTCCCTCCCTCCCTCCTTCCCTCCCTTCTTCCCTCCTTCCCTCCTTCCTTCCTTCCGTGTGCACGTGCGCGCGCACATGCATGCGCATGTATGCGGGTGTAACTAAATGAAAATGAAAACCCAAGTTATCAAAATCTGTGAGATGCAGTGAAAGCTTAGAGAGAATTTTGCAATTTTGAGTGCATATATTAGAAAAGAAAGACTAAAATCAGTCATCTAAGCTTCTACCTTAGAAAACTAGAAAAAGAGCAGATTAAATCCATAGTAAGCAGAATAAAAGAGTTAATGAAAATTAGGGCAGAGATCAATGAAATTGATAACAGGTAATCAATAGAAATAATTATGAAAACCAAAAGATTTGTCTTTGAAAAGATTGATAAGCCTCTAGCTATGCTAATGTAGGAAAAAAAGAACTCAAATTCCTAATACAGAAATGAAAGAGATCACTATAGATCTCATGAATTTTAAATGAATAATAAAAGAATGTTATGAACAACTCCATGTCCACAAATTTGATAATTTGTCTGAAATGAATTAATTCCCTGAAAGACACAATCTGCCAGAATTGTCATAAAAGCAAATGGATAATCTGAATAGGTCTTTGTCTATTGAAGAAATCGAGTCAATAATTAATTACCTTTCAAAACAGAAAGCACTAGGCCCAGATTGGTTACTGGTGAATTCTGCCAAACATTTAAGCAAGGAATAATACTAGTTCTCTACAACCTCTTCCAAAAGATAGAAGCAGAGAGAATATTTCCTTGCTCATTCTATGAGGCCAGCATTACCTTAGTACTGAACTAGACAAAGACATTATAAGAAAAGAAAACCACAGACCAATATCACTCATGAGTGTGGACACAAAAATCCTCAACAAAATATTGGCAAGCCCAGTCCAACAATATATTAAAAGATGCAGTAAATATGAACAAGTATTTGTCCCAGGTATGCAAGGCTTACCTTCACATTTAACCTTCAAGAATCAATTAATGTAATCCATCATATCAATAAGCCAAAAAAGAAAATCACATCAATAGATGCAGAAAAGGCATTTGACAAAATTGACCACTCATTCATGTTAAAAACCCTTAGTAAACTATGAATAGAGGAGAACTTTCTTAACTTGATAAAGAGTATCTACTAAAAGCCTATAGCTAATATCATACTCAATGCTGAGAAATGTGAAACTTTCTCACTAAGATCAGGAATAAGGCAAAGATGTCTCTACTCACCACTACTTTTCAACATTGTATTCGAACTCCTAGATAACACAGTAAGACAAGAGGAAATAAAAGGTCTACAAATCAAGAAGGAAGAAGTAAACCTGTCTTTGCTTGTAGATGACGTGATTGTAGCAAAAAAATGAAGGCATCAGCAAAAAAAACCTCCTAGAACGAATAAATGATTATTGCAAGGTTGCAGGATACAAGGTTAATATACATAAATCAGTTGCTTACCTACATACCAGCAATGAACAAGTGGAATATGAAATTAAAAACACAGTAACATAACTGCATGGTGGCTTCTGCTTGAAATCCCAGCACTTTGGGAAGCTGAGGCATGTGGATCATCTGAGGTCAGGAGTTTGTGACCTGCCTGGCCAACATGGTGAAACCTTGTCTCTACTAAAAATACAAAAATTAGCTGGGCCTCGTGGCATGTACCTGTAGTCGTAGCTACTCAGGAGACTGAGGCAGGAGAATCGCTTCAACCTGGGAGGTGGAGGTTGCAGTGAGCCAAGATCATACCACTACACTCCAGCTTAGGTGACAGAGCGAGACTCCATCTCAAAAATACAAAAAACACAGTAACATTTATATTAGCATCCCTACCCCAAAACAAAAAACACAATAACATTCCTATTAGCACCCCCCAACCCCAAATGAAAAACTTAGGTATAAATCTAACAAAATATTTATAAGATCTATGTGACGAAAACTGTCAAACTCTGATTCAAGAAATCAAAACAACTAAATAAATGGAGAGAGATTTCATGCTTATGGGCAGGAAGACTATTCTGAGGATGTCAGTCATTTCTTCCCAGACTGGTCTATAGGTTCAATGCAGTCTCAATCAAAGACTCAGCAAACTATTTTGTGGATATCTACCAGCTGACTTTATATGAAGCAAAAGCCAGCATGGATATTGAAGAAGAATAAAGACAGAGGATTAACACTACTTGAGGAATTACAGTAAAACTGCAATAATCATGATGGTGTGGTGCTGGCAACAGAATGGACAGCTAGATCCATGGAAAAGAATAGAGAACCCAGAAATACATGCCTTCACAAATATAGTCACCTGATCTTTTACAAAGGAACAAAGGTAATACAATGGAGAAAAGATAGTCTCTTTAGCAATTGGGGCAGCAGCTCTAGACACCATATTGCCTCCGTTACTCCCAAATAATACAGACACAGATCCTATATACTTCACAAAAATTAAATCAAAATGGATTAAAGGCCTAGATGTAAAACAGAAAACCATAAAATTTGTAGAATACAATGTAGGAGAAAACCTACATGATCTTGTTGGTGACTTTTTAGATACAACGCCAAAGGCATGATCCATGAAAGAAAGAATAAGCTGGACTTTATTAAAATAAAAAATTTCTGCTCTGTGAGAGACATTGTGCAGAGAATGAAAAAACAAGCCACAGACTAGAGAAAATACATGTGAAAGACATAGAAAGAGCTCTTGAATCTCAACAGTTAGAAAATTAATTAACCTATTTAAAAAAAAAAATAAGGCATAGACCTTAACAGACATGTCACCAAAGAAGATACACAGATGGCATATAAGCATGTGACAAGATGTTCCACATAAGTCATCAGAGAAATGTGGATTATAACAATGAGAAACCACTACACACCTGTTTGCATGGCCAGAATCCAGAACACTGACAACACCCAATGCTGGCAAGAATGTGGAACCACAGGAACAGGAACTTTAATTCATTGCTGGTGGAAATACAAAATGGTACAGCCACGTTGTAAGGCAGTTTGGCAATTCTTACAAAACTAAACATACTTTTACCATATGATCCAGCAGTTGTGCTACTTAGTATTTACACAACGGAATCAAAAACGTATGTCTACACAAAAACCTGGACCCAGATGTTTATGGCAGTTTTGCCCATCATTGCCCAAACTTGGAAGCAACCAAGGTGTCCTACAGTCGGTGTATGGAGAAATGAACTGGAGTACGTCTAGACAACAGGGGTAATATTTAGCACTAAAAGGGAATGTATATCAAGCCATGAAAAGACAGGGAGGAACTTTAAATGTGTATTACTGTGTGAAAGAAGCCAATCTAAAAAGGCTACATACTGTATGATTCCAACTCTGTGACATTCTAGAGAAGACAAATCTGTGGAAGCAGTAAAAGACGTGAGAAAAGGAACACTCAGGAGTATGAAAACAACTATTAATAACAATTTACTTCCTTTAATCCTTTTTTCCTTTTCTGCAATATACATAGTCATGTGTCACTTTATAGATAATTTTTATTCTGCTTTTTAAAAATGCTTAACTTTGTAATGAAGCATGATATTTTCTCATTAAAAACTATTCATAGTTTACTTTGAGACTTATGAAATGTTGGACATTTTATTTTCGCTTTTTTATTTTTGTAAACATAGGGGTATGCATTTTTAAAAGGTCTTAATAGTTATGTTGTCATGTTGCTTTCCAGAGATTGAGCCTCTTCTTTATTTATTTTTAGGAGACATAAAATAAAATGGCAAAGCAGGGTCCTGCTTTGTCACCCAGGCTGGAGTACAGTGGTGTGATTGTTGCTCACTGCAGCCTTGCCTCCTGGGCTCAAGCAATCCTGTCACCTTAGCCTCCTGAGTTGCTGGGAGTACAGGCACACACCACCATGCCTGGCTAATTAAAAAAAACAAAAACAAAAACAAAAACATAAATAAAATTTGTGGAGATGGGTTTCCCAGGCTGGTCTTGAACTTCTGGGCTCAAGTGATACTTCTGTCTCAGCCTCCCAAAGTGTTGGGATTACAGGCATGAGCCACAGCACCCAGCCAGTGAGTGAATTCTTTTCACAGATTTTATTTTTAAAAAGTTCCCTTTATGAGGCTGTTGATAAGTGTAATGAGATTAATAGCTAAGGGTTCAAATTAAACAAAATAGCACATCTATAACAGTAGTTAACCACTATTGTCTGTATTCCTACTTGTTATTTCTTACCTGTTCGATATTCAGTATTTCTTATTTAGTATAACCCAAGTATTTCATTTTATAATCAGAACGTAAGGTGGGACAGTAACATTCATCAAAATATAGTATAATAAATCGTTGTTTGTGGCTAATCTTGTCTCAATAGATTTGGGATAAAACCAGCCTGGAATGTTTGAAAGTGTTAACAGGACACACAGGCTCTGTCCTCTGCCTGCAGTATGATGAGCGTGTCATTGTAACTGGCTCTTCAGATTCTACAGTGAGGTGAGTGATCTGGCTTCATTGATCTTGTAAGCCTTCCCTGAGAAAGTCTGAGATTGACATCCTCCTCTGGGAGAGGCATACATAAACTTTGCATACATTTTTACATGCTGTTTTTCAAACTACTTTTGTTGTAGATATGTTTGAGCAAATTAGGCAAGACAGCTAATTTAAGAGTGTTGCTGTTCTTTGTAGAGATGACAACATGCTTTCCCGTAAGAGCACATACCAAGTATTAGGCTGGCTTTTTCCTTTTGGGAAACTGTGGTTCAGAGCAGAGAGGAGGAAGGCAGCTGTTCTAGGGGTGTAGTGGGCACCACCTACAAATACTGAAAGACTCAGAAGCAGTTTGCAGAATCTTTTCAGCAACACCAGGAAAGTAAAATGTGAGAGCAGATAATATACTCGGTACTCTGTATCATTTTATCAGTTCTCACGTCAACCTTTCTGAAGAGGTAAATGTTACCTTCATTTTTGGAGTTGTATTAGGAAACCAAGACCAGAGAGATTAAATAATTTGCTCAGTCACAGAATTAATAAATTTTGAACCTTGAATTGACACAAGTCATGACCGTATATGTAGCCTTGCCAGTAGTGGAAGCACTGATTTTCAGTTGTCACCCAGTGGCAGAATGATGAAGATGAAAGTGGCAGTGTTCTGCAGTAGAAGGAAAGCAATGACTTTTGGGTAAGAGGTGAGCGAGTAGAAAGGGAACATTATTGATATCCATTCCTATACCTCTGGGATAAACACATTTCTTCACACCAAATGGGCTTGGGAGTTAGGTGTAGTGATGAGGCCATCAGAGCTACAGGTCACACAGAAGCCTCAGCAAGACTACTGGTGGCCGGAGGAAATGCGAAAGAGAAGGAAACAGCTCTTCTGGGTTGGGTCAGATATTTGAAGAGGATTGTTTTACAGGTACACGAGCCCAGGCGATTGGAATGGTCACTGAGTCTGTCCCCGGATGCCCACGTTCTCCCCTTTCACTCCTCTCTTTTAGTTGTGGTGACTAGCCTCTCACTTCACTCCTGACTCTCTCACCACCCCTGTTTAAAGCACGCCTAGTATCCTCCCCCGGACTCATTGCTTCCATACCACTGCTTCTGCCAGAGATCGTTTCTCAGCCTCAGAGGCCTGAGTCTTTTCTCCTCTGCCCTGTGTGAACTTGTCCTCTAAGGAAATGAGGGTTACAAAAAAACCGTGATGTGGAAGTACTGCCCCCAAATCCCTGGATGTACAAAGCATCCTCCCCCGGACTCATTGCTTCTGTACCACTGCTTCTGCCAGAGATCGTTTCTCAGCCTCAGAGGCCTGAGTCTTTTCTCCTCTGCCCTGTGTGAACTTGTCCTCTAAGGAAATGAGGGTTACAAAAAAGCTGTGATGTGGAAGTGCTGCCCCCAAATCCCTGGATATACAAAGCATCCAGCTGGTAGATCTGGCTTTGTCCATAAAGCAGCTTTATAAAGAAGTGGATGTGATGATTGATGAGGCATCATGACTTACCAATTTGCAGTGGATAAATAATAGACTCAGAGGCCTGTCAGAGGTCAACAAGAACCATAAGCTTGGAACCATTCTCTGTTCTTCAGCCATCAAGATTCCTTCTTCCTGTCATCTCAGACTCACTGCAAAATTTACTTTCTTGAAGGAATCATCTTTTCTATCAGCACGAGCCTGCGAATACCGTCTCTGAATACCTGACTGCTAAATATACCTAAACTCGAGCAGAGCCAGAATTAGCCACCTTGTTTGAAACCATCTCAGCCCTTCTCAGCAATAAAGACATTGCTTTTAGGGCCCCCTTTTAATCATGTTCTTAGGTTCATTAAGAATGGGTCCTGTCTTTGTCCATTTATGTTGCTCTAAAGGAATACCTGAGGCTTGGTAATTTATAAAGAAAAGGGGTTTATTTCACTTATGGTTTTGCAGGCTCTCCAAGAAGCATGGTACCAGTATTTGCTTCTGATGAGGGTTTTGAGCTACCTCTACTCATGGCAGAAGGCAATGGGGAGCCAGTGTGTGCAGATTACATGTGAGAGGGAAGCAAGAGAGAGGGAGGAGATGCTAGGCCCTTTTCAACAACAAATTCTCTCAGGAACTAAGAGTGAATTCCCTCCTATGAGGACGGCACCAAGCCATTCATGAGTGATCCACCACCATGACCCAGACACCTCCTGCCAGGCCCCACCTCCAACATTGAGGATCAATTTCAGCATGAGATTTGGTGGAGTCAAACCATATCCAAACCATTGCAGACCCAGACAGAACTCAGATACCAGAATCATTTCCTGGCTGTCTCAATAATTAGGCATCATGCTTTTCTTTTCTCTGCTAGAGTGTGGGATGTGAACACGGGTGAAGTTCTTAACACATTGATCCATCACAATGAGGCTGTACTGCACTTACGCTTCAGCAATGGACTGATGGTGACCTGTTCCAAGGACCGCTCCATTGCTGTGTGGGACATGGCTTCTGCAACTGATATCACTTTACGCCGTGTCCTGGTTGGCCATCGGGCTGCTGTCAACGTCGTAGACTTTGATGACAAGTACATCGTGTCTGCCTCTGGTGACAGGACTATCAAAGTAAGTGTGTCTACAGTTATAACCCTACCTGCTCCTGTCCCTTTTAGAACAGAGAAAAAGCAGAAGTGGCTTATACCAACCTGGTACCCGGCAAGATCTTTATTCTCCTCTGTGCTCATGAACCCAGAGGCCATCTGTATACCTCTAGAGTCGTAGGCAAGGTAGGAGGAGAAGCCATGGATCCAGAAGAGAGAACAGTCTTCTATTTCATGAAATGACATTCTTGATCACTTTTTTAAGGGGAAGAGAGCTAACCTGTTGAGCATGTATTGTGTTGGGAGCTTTACTGTCTCAGTTAACACTTCTAGCACTCTTCTGAGGTAGGTGTTGCCCCATTTTACACATGTGGCTCAGAGAGTAAAGGATTGTGTTGGTCATCATCACATCTAGTTAGTGGCAGAGCTTGAATTTAATTTATTCACCACGTGGTGGACTCTGGGCTGGATCCCAGGGATGTGATGATGAAGACATGTCCTAGCCTTCAAGAAGCTTATCATGCGGTAAAGTGGGAGGCAGACTTGTGACAAGGAGCTGAAGTCTAGAGTGATCCCTAGGATATGGTAAATGCAGTCCTGATTCCAATATCCAAGCTCACTTTTTTGAATTTTTAGCTTTCTTGTGTTTTTATAACAGCTTTACCGAGATTCAGTTTCCATACCATAAGACTGAACACTTTAAAGGGTGTAATTCCATGCCCTTTAGTACATTTGCAGTGTTTTATAACATCAGTGTTGTCTAGTTCCAGAACATTTTCATCACTCTCTAAAACCCCCACACTCATTAGCAGTCAACCTGTGTTTCCTCCAAGTCCCTGGTGATCATCTGTCTTCTGTCTTGGGATTGGCCTATTCTAAACACTTCTTAGAAATGGAAGAATACACTATGTGGCCTTTTGTTTCTCGCTTCTTTGACTTATCGTAATGTTTTTAAGATTCATCTATGTGACTTGTAGCATCTAATCAGCTTTGTTCCTTCTGCCTTTTTTTTTTTTTTTTTTTTAAGTAGAGATGGGGTCTTGCTATATTGCCCAGAGTGGTCTTGGACTCCTGGGCTCAAGTAGTCCTCGGCCTCCCAAGGTGTCGGGATTATAGGCATGAGCTGCCATACCTGGCCAGTACTTTGTTGCTTCCAGTGGCTGAATAAAATTTCATTGTTTATCTGTTATTCATTGATGGACATTTTAGTTGTTTCCATTTTTTTGTCTATTATGAATGATGCTGCTATAAATATTGTAGAAGTTTTCGTGTTTTTAATTCTCTTAGGATGGCAACTCCGTGTTTAACTTCTTTTTTGTCTGAAGACAGTCTCATTCTGTCACCCAGGCTGGAATGCAGTGGCACAGTCATGTCTCACTTCAGCCTTGACCTGGGGTCAAGCAGTCCCTGAGCTCAGGGACCCCAGAGGCTCCCACCTAAGCCTCCTGGAATAGCTGGGAGTATAGGCACTACTATGTGCACCCCCCCGCACCCCAACCTTTTTTTCCCCCCTAGAGATCGGGTCTCACTTTGTTGCCCAGGCTTATGTTCAGCATTTTGAGGAACTGCCGAACTATTTTCCAAAGGCGCTCCACCATTTTACAGTCCTGCCAGTGGTACATGAGGGTTTCAGCTTGCTCAAAGAACCTCCTTTTCATGACCAGCATTGGATAGCATTCTTATAATTAACCCCACAAATCACAAAGTATGTAGCATTAGGCTTTAGATTGGATAGTTGGGAAGCTAAACAACTAGGATTTATATGCAGTGACTTACTCCCACAGTCACACCAGTTGTTATGAGACCAGTGCCTGCAAGTTGAGAGGGTTTGAGCTTTATTGCAAAACAGCTGTTTCATAATATCAGCCTGGACGATTTCTCCATATCCCTGCCAACACTTGTTATTATTTGTCTCTTTTATTTTATATGCCCTATATGGTCAGTGGTGTTTCCTTGGGTTTGCTTTGCATTGCCTTATTACTGATGATGCGAAACAACATTTTGTATCCTTATTGGCCATTTGTGTACCTTCTCTAGAGAAATGTGTATTTAAGTCTTTTACCCACTTTAAAAATTGGTAATTTGTCTTTTTATTGTTGAGTTATAAGTTCTTTATATATTCCGGCCACAAATCCCTTCTGCGATACATGATTTGCAAATATTTTCTCCCTTTCTGTGGGTTGTCTTTTCACTTTTTTGATGGTGTCCTCTGATGCACAAATGATTTTAATTTGGATGATGTTCAATTTATCAAGACTTGTATAGTGTCAGTGCTTACGTTTAGGTCCTTAATCCATTTTGAGTTAAACTTTTGTCTTAAGGTATGAGGTAGAGGTGCGGCGCTATTCTTTTACATGCATCTTTGTTTATCCTATTCAGCTACAAGTGCAGCTGGTGAGATAGGTCAGGGCACTCTGGTTGCTGTGCGTCTCCTTTTTTGTCTAATAATGTGTTAAGATGTCTGTGAACACATAAGTCTTTCAGATGATGTCACAAAAGAGTGTAGTACTCGACACACGTACAATTAGAAGTAATATGTCAAAACCAATGGAGCTGTTCAAGAAAATATGCTGGAAAAGAGGGTGACATGAAAGGTGAAACTTTTCCTTTGTTTTTTGGGACGGAGTCTTGCCTTGTCACCCAGACTGGAGTGCAGTGGCACAAACATGGCTCACTGCGGCCTCAACCTACTGGGCTCAAGTGATCCTTGCACCTCAACTCCCGGAGTAGCTGGGACCACAGGTGCACGCTATCACGCCCGGCTAATTTTATTTTTTGAAGAGATGAGATTTCACTGCATTGTACAGGCTGGTCTTGAACTCCTGAGCTCAAGCAGTTCTCCCGCCTCAGCCTCCCAAAGTGCTTGGAATTAGGTGTGAGCCACCATACCTAGCTGGAAGCTCTTTTATTACATTAGCTCCATTGGGTTTGACATGTCAGCTGGTATAAAAACATAAAATCTGGCCCAAACTCTTGCCTTCAGGTAAATGAGTGTCCGAACCATCCAGAGATACTCTCTTTGTAAAGATCCCAAAGACTGAAGACTTTGCTTCCTTCTGCGTTTTATTCCAGTGTTATCACTCAGCAGCCAAGGGAATTTTATGCCGTCTGGTCTGTTCCCCACCCTCCCAACTTTGAGTTAGAAGACACTGTATTTTATAATCACATATTTGGGTCATTCTCAGAAGCTCTGTCTTTTTAAGAAGGATATATTGTGGGAAGACTTTTCTGCATTCATTCTTTAAAATACTGTTAATGTGTTACACAGGTCTGGAGCACGAGCACCTGTGAATTTGTTCGTACTCTCAATGGGCACAAGCGAGGCATTGCCTGTCTCCAGTACAGGGATCGGCTGGTTGTTAGTGGATCATCAGATAATACCATTAGGTGAGTAGAAGTTGGAAGGCTGACAGAGCGGGCTTATTTTTTCCACATTGTTGATTCATCTCCTAGTAGTAATGCTCAAAACAACTGAATGTTTCAGATAAGAAAGCTTTAGGTAACTTTTAGAAATTTATTTGGCTCTGTATACTTAAGTGGGAAAACTGTGTATGCCCTGGGTGTTCTTCCAAGATTCCCCCAGTACAGAAAGTTTTATAACCTCAGCTCCACCCAGGATCACTTAATACCAGAGCTCTTCAGGACAGACTAGGGTGCTGCTGCCCATCTGGCTCAGATTTCCCTCACCTGTGAATTCCCACCTCCCTACCTCACACATGGGTGTATACTTTATTTTTCTCTCCCAAGACTGCATTATGGAATCATCCATTCCTGTCAGGTCATTTACCTCCCTTTTTCCTTCCTAGCACTCAGCCTCCCTGCTTTCTAATAAATCTGACTAGCCTTAGACATTGTGTATCTTATTAAGAACATCCCTTTAATATCTACTTAATTATCTCCTGCCATTTTCTCAGTGTCTCAATATATGCTAGTAGCTTTACATAAGTGACTACATTTAACTTTGGTTTATATTCAAATTGGCTAATCTTTGGTCAAAATAAAGATTGGCTTTAAGATTATTAAAAAAATTTTTTTAAAGGTAAGCAAATAACAAAAAAGCTATAATGGCTGTTAAGTCTGCTTTATCATTTTAGGCTTTAAGATACCATAAAAGTTAGTTTAAAGGCCGGGCGCGGTGGCTCAAGCCTGTAATCCCAGCACTTTGGGAGGCTGAGGCGGGTGGATCACGAGGTCAAGAGATCGAGACCATCCTGGTCAACATGGTGAAACCGCGTCTCTGCTAAAAATACAAAACATTAGCTGGGCATGGTGGCGCGTGCCTGTAATCCTAGCTACTCAGGAGGCTGAGGCAGGAGAATTGCCTGAACCCAGGAGGCGGAGGTTGCGGTGAGCCGTGATCGCGCCATTGCACTCCAGCCTGGATAACCAGAGCGAAACTCTGTCTCAAAAAAAAAAAAAAAAAAAAGTTAGTTTAGAGCTTAAATCTTGATTCTCTTATATTCGTCATGCTTTGAGGTATTGCTTAATGTTTCGTCAATAAACAGTTCTTAACTTCGTCATTGGAATTGTTGAGGTTTTACAAGATAGTAATGTGTATTACTCTTCCAGCTTATAGAAGGGAACCACTTTGGAGTCATAGTGGCAGTACTGAATGGCTTTGATCACAGATTAGAGATGCTGTCATCACGGATACTAAGATTTGATAAGGGCAGCTGTAATAAAATGTTCTTTGGATGTATCGTAGGGATTACTGGTAGAGAAGCTGAGAAAAAGTTATGATAGAATTAATTTGCTCACTTTGTTTTGTACATGCTAGCTAGCCATGATTTTTTTTCCTACAAATACTGTAGAAAATTAATCATAATAGGAAAAAATAAAAAACATCTCTAACTCCAGAATTGTTATATAAATCATATGCAGAGAAAAAGGCTTAGGTGTAGTCGATGGGTTTATATTTCCAGCAGGACACTGCATGTACCTAATAAGTCTCCCACTCTGACCTTATAAACTGTCAGTCCTGGTATTTGGCATATAGTATCAAGGAAGGGGTATCCCCAAGCCTCATCAGGAGAGAGCCACCTCCCCTGCTGGTCCACCAGTTCTAACCTCAGTGGTCCTCATGGACTACACTGGGCTAGAAGTGCCTTGTGAGAGGGGAGCTTAACCCCCTGGCTATATGTGGTATCTCCCTTCCCACCATGTCTCCTCCATGCTTTTACTCTTTTACCGCCTGCGATCCCTGTCTCCCCAGAAAAGTCCTTCCTACACCATTTGTCTGTGTTTTTTTTCAACTCAGACATCAAGAGAATGCCTACAAACTAAATAGAATTGAATTTTCTTGTTTGTTGATTTTATTGAAATAGTAATACAGACACATGATTAAAAACAGTTTCAAATCATATAAAAGGGAATAGAATAACAAGTAAGGCTTCCTCCTAGGTTAGTGCTTGGAAACACACAGATGGTGTAAATGCATACATACAGCTTTGTGTGTGTGGTACAGACTGGAAGTGAGATAGAAATAGAGAGCTCCAAGATAGTACAAAATTACATCTCTGTGACACAGACATAAAAACTTACAGACTGTGTGAATCACGTGTGGGAAATTGTTTCACGGAGGTCTGTTTTTCATTCAAGGCTCTGGGATATTGAATGTGGTGCCTGTTTAAGAGTCCTCGAGGGACATGAAGAATTGGTTCGATGCATCCGGTTTGATAACAAGAGGATTGTCAGTGGGGCCTATGATGGGTATGTCTTTCAGATTTTCAGATGTACTGCTGTAACTATATCAAGATGAAAAATTAATGTTGTGTACTAAGCAACTCTGTATGTACCAGGTCCTATGGTAGGTTTCTGTGTAATGGTGGTTGGCAGGTATTATTATACTAGTTGGTTCGGTGAGGACACTCAAGCCCAGTAAGAACTAAATCTTGCCTCAAATCACACAGAGGTAGAGCCACTGTGCTTCCTAAACTATACTTTTTTTCACTCTTGTTGCCCAGGCTGGAGTGCAGTGGTGCAATCTTGCCTCACTGCAACCTCCACCTCCCAAGTTCAAGCAGTTCTCCTGCCTCAGCCACCCAAGTAGCTGGAATTACAGGCATGCGCCACCACGCTTGGCTAATTTTGTATTTTTAGTAGAGATGGGATTTCTCGATGTTGGCCAGGCTGGTCTTGAACTCCGGATGTCAGGTGATCCGCCTGCATTAGCCTTATGAAATGCTGGGATTACAGGTGTGAGCCATCATGCCACACCCCTAAACTTATGCTTTTAATCACTGTAAACTCCAGCAATAGCTTAGCTGTGAGGGTATTTACTTCTTTGCTTTATCCCTAAATTAAGTCAGGGTGTGTGTGTGTGTGTGTGTGTGTGTGTGTGTGTGTGTGTTTGTTTTCAGTAATAAGTTTCTTCTGTGTGTGTGTGTGTATGTGTGTGTGTGTTTGTTTTCAGTAATAAGTTTCTTCTGTGTTTGTGTGTGTGTGTGTGTATGTTTGTTTTCAGTAATAAGTTTCTTCTGTGTGTGTGTGTGTGTGTGTGTTTATGTTTGTTTTCAGTAATAAGTTTCTTCTTTTTCCCTTTTGGCAAATTGAACAAACCCTCTTTAAAACACCTCACTGCATTTTAAATGAGCAAATGGCAACTGTAAATCTTTCCAGATGACCTTATATATACTTTCCAAATGGGTTAGTTGGTCTGTTTGTACTCCGATTACTAACTTGCAGCAGGTGCTTAATTTGGAGAACGGTATCCTTGGAATTTCACAAAGAGCCCTAGCTTCTGTCAGCCACACCTACTCAGCCCTAGAGAGTCCCCTGATGAATGAATTTGGTGACATAGGTTATCAAGCCTGAAACTGAATTTAGATAACCTGAAGTTGTTTTCTTATCTCCCTTAAAATAATTTCTTTAAAATTTCAGTGATTCTGAGAATGTGTAGGTTGTTAATTTTTCCCAAATCAAGTGTATTGGTTCAGATAACTTGTAAAAACATAAGCATGTTCCCCATTAGCTTTTATAATAGGCAGTTCAGATACACTCCTTTTTGTCAAGGAAATGTTTGGAAGCATATAAATTGTTCACTTTTCCACTAATCACAATCTCATTTTCCTTTCTAGGAAAATTAAAGTTTGGGACTTGCAAGCTGCTCTTGACCCTCGAGCCCCAGCAAGCACGTTGTGTTTGCGCACATTGGTGGTACGTGATCTCTTGAGATGGGAATTGGTTCCCTGTGCTGGAGGATGACCATATGCAGATAGCCTTGTCTAGGTGTATCACAGGAGAGCTTGTGTGTCTCACAGTATGCTTTCAGAGCATTTCACTGTTCATTTCGTTTGCCAAAGTCAGAGAATATTTGATGTTTACATTACTGTGAGCACTTTCCTAAGGGGAGACGTAATGCAACTTAAGATATGAAGGCAGGCTTCTTGATTTGTAGGGCACTGGTTTCCTCATAGGACAAGCAATGTTTCCTTCTTGTAGGTTTGGAAGATTTCTTAATGTGGCTATTTGTAGTTAGGTTTTAATAACAGTACGTTTTTATACTATATATAAATTTTTATAGTATGTATAAGTACTGTTAAATTTTTGAAGAGATAGTCATTTGAGAATACTGGTAGATTAAAAAAATTTTTAGTAGTTTTTAATTTCTATTTCTTCACTTCTTGCATTGACTAGAACATGCAGAACTGTCTTTATTCTTGATTTTAATGGGAACCCTTAAAATGTTTCACCATGAATTTTGATGCTGGCAGCAGTTTGAGGTATAGCCTGGTCATGTTAAAACAAACGATTCTTCTGGTTCTAGGTTTTCCAGTGGATTTTTAGAGAGTATCAAGAATGAGTATTATATATTGTTGTTTACTTTTCTAAGGCCCTTTGTGAGGTGATCTTTGAAATATTGGTAGATGAGAGTCTAGGATACAAAGTTTAATGAAAGAAAAGACCTAGCAAGAAAAGGAAGAAGAGCCTTTGTTCCTGGGATGAAGGACACAACTCAGCGAGTTCCGAACAGCTGCTTAGGAAGTCTGTTTAAGTGGCTGCATTTTCATTTTCTGCCAAATTTCTCATTGTGAGATATCAAGGACTGTAAAGATCTTATTTTATTCATGAAGTTGTTATATTTCATAGGAACATTCTGGACGTGTGTTTCGGCTACAGTTTGATGAGTTTCAAATCATCAGCAGCTCCCATGATGACACTATTTTGATTTGGGATTTCTTAAATGTGCCTCCCAGTGCCCAGAATGAGACCCGTTCTCCCTCCAGAACATACACTTACATCTCTAGATAACAGTCTGCACTTTCACCCGTTTCAGGTGAGTACTGTCCCCTCCCCTTCCAATTTTGCTGATTGAATTCACCTTCCCTTTCTGGAAATTTGGTGATTTGGGTTCCTTGGTGATATCAACCAAGGACTCTTTTAGATGTCAACTTTTGCAGAGTTCCAAGTGTAAGGCTAGATCTTTATAGTCACACCCATACAAGGTTTAAGTTGGAATCTTGCTTCATATTGGCAGATGATGGACATGGTTCCTGTTTTTAAAAACTGTGTTCCTAAGTGATTTTCTAGGGTCATATCAATTGAACACCAGTAAGATTCCTTGTATTTTATTTTGGGGTACAAGAATCTTCTTTTTCTCTTTCTTTCTTGTCCTTCAGTTCTTTTATTTAAAAAAAAAAATCATCTGATAAAACATTCAAAATCCCTTTCTTCCCCATTAACCACAGTCCGCCCAGCACCATCGTTCTTTGATGGTGATAATAATAATCTTCTTTGATGAATCAAAGAAGAGTATCTGTTGAGAGATCCCCAAAACCTATTCTGCTTCCATGAAACACACAGATATGCTGAGAAGCAAAGTCCTTTGCTCTGGTTACAGGAACACTGAGAGTCATTATAACCATTGATGACAGAATGTTTTGATTTTACTAAGGGTGTTAAGTCTGGAAGATGAGAAGTCTTACTTGGCTGTGTCCTAGGAACTGATGACTTAGGAAGAGTATTGACAACTCTTTGTGTTCTGCCAAGGGCCAGTGAAGTCTATACACGTTAAACTTTGTAGATTGAATAAACATGTTTACACATAATCATACTACTATGAATAGATGTATACGAACACTATTGTGATTAATAAAATTTGTTTTTATTTAAAATCATTACTTAATTCTTAGTGGCTTTGTATCATAACCTATTTTCCTGTTCAGTGAATTTCAAAAGTTTAAGAAAGTCCATGTGCAGTATTAGGAATTTTTGGATGGAGGGATTGAGAACTCCTGGTACCTATTCACCAAGTTACCATCATCTTTTCAGACACTCTTTCATCAATATTCCAGATCCAATAAATAGAACTCGACCAGGAAGTTTGTCTTACCTAGAGGTCAAGAAACTATATATATATAGCTAGGGGCCAAAATTCACTCACGGCCTGTTTTTTGTTTTTTTTTTTTAAATTAGTCTCTGCTTATCCATTAAGTTTTTTTCCCCCTGTCTCCACAGGCTAAGAATAGTTTTTACATTTTTGAATGCTTAAAAGAAATTAAAAGAATATTTTTTCATGACATGTAATCATTATATGAAATTTAAATTCCAGTGTCCGTAAATAAAGATTTTTGGAACGCCGCCATGCTCATTCCTTTATGTATTGTCTGTGGCTGTTTTTGTGCTTCAGTGGCAGAGTTTAGTAGTTGCAACAGAGACCTTACGGCCTACAATGTCTGAAATATTTACCACATGGCCCTTTTAGAAAAAGTTTACTGATTTCTGGTCTTGCCCCTGCTCCATCTATAGCAGTAAACCAAGGGTCTGCGTCAGGAATGGCAAATAAGTATTTTCTCCATGCTAACTCAGTTTGGTCAGTAGTGACTGGTGGGAGTGCTGGCTTTGGAAGGATTCTGGGACCCCATGTGGACCCCAAAGGACTAGTAATGATTGGTAATGTCTGCCTTGCAGGAGTGACCTATAAGCCAGTTACCTATTTGCTGTTTGTTACTGGTCTCGAATGTATTCAGACTGTTCCTTATCATAATCTTCTACCTTGCTGCTTTCTTTCTGGATAGATTTTTTTTTTTTTCATTTGTTCTCTTTTCTTCTTTTAAGTACTGTCTTCCTCAATTTTTTTTTTTTTTTTCGTTTCTTTCTGGATAGAGTCTTCATAAATCAGTTGAAAAATCCATATGGCAGAATTATTATAATTATTGAATGGAGCCTTAAAATAGAAATTACAGAGGCAGGAGGCAGGGATCTCTTGAGTGATTGCTCCTCCCCCCATCTCCCCTCCCAAGAAGCCTAAGAAAATATAGGGAAGGAGGAATGGACCCAAGTAAAAACTACTTAAAGAGGCAGATGGGAAAATTTAAGACATCCATATTATGGTTTTCTTTTCTGGTGTATTTAATAGATGAATCGACAACATCTATATATTACCTAAAAGTGCCCTGAACAAGATGCCTTTGGTTGAGAGATGAAGGAGTGATCACCAGTGCCGTTTCTTATCGGCTGTGGTGGAAAGGAAACTCGTGTTACTTCCTCCAGGCCTTCCTCCTGCCCCCCTTTTTTGGAACCCTCAGAACAACTGCCTTGTTGCGATCAATTATAAGTCAATGGAAAAATCTTACCTGCTTAAGGTGGTGGTTCCCTGTATCCCAGCACAAGCAGTAAGATCCCAAATGTATTTGTCTCTTCAGATTGAATTACTTTTGACAACCTTGGCAGTCAGCTTTATAGATTTTACTGCCCTTTTCTCAGTTCTCCCCACCCGCCTTTTGAGACAGTGTCTTGCTCTGTCACCCAGGTGGGGAATGCAGTGGCACAATTTTGGCTCACTGCAACCTCCGCCTCCCAGGCTCAGGTGATCCTCCTGCCTCGACCTGGCAAGTAGCTGGGGCTGCAGGTACTTAGTCACCACATTCAGCTAATTTTTGTGTTTTTAGTAGAGACAGGGTTTCACTATGTTGGCCAGGCTGGTCTCAAACTCCTGACCTCAAGTGATCCGCCTGCCTCAGCCTCCCAAAGTGCTGGGAATACCAGGGTGAGCCATCGCACCTGGCCTCAAATTCTTTTCATTTATTGTAACGTGAAAAAACTATAGCCATGTGATATTGTAAGATTTATGCATAATAAGAAACACTACCCTGATGATGATTTATCCTTGCAGTAAAATATTCACATGTAAAATAGCAGGTGAGAATATCTTCATGTTTGCAAATGCAACAATAGATTTATTTGCGGAGTAATTTTTTAAAAAATTACTAACACTTAAGAGCTGTATGTCGTATTATGTATTCAGTAGCTCAAAATTTATTGTTTTATTACAAGACAGTATTAGACCATTATTAGATTCCCTTAAATATCCTTAATGGGAAAACAGTGGCAGATGAAATGGAATCTTGAATTCATTGAGAAGACTTACTAAGATTCTTGATCTTTATGAAAATTGACAACCTTTTGGGAAAAATCACCTTTATAAAAAGCGTTCAAGCTTTATAAAGTCTCTCTCACTTTTTTTTTTTTGGCTACCTAAGGTGACTTTAGACTTCTAGGTCAGTGGTTTAGTGCCTCACTGATTGTGACATAATCTGAGCAGGTTTTGAGTTGTTTTTTTTTTTTTTTTTTTTTTTAAGAATAGAAAATAGTCTGCATTGTACATAAAAATGATAAATGTGAATATGAATATTCTCGTGAATATTCTGTTTTACATGGGTGTGTGTGTACACTTACGTACGTGAGGAATGTAGAAACTGTGATTAAAATGTGTTTCTGACTCAAAGCCATGGTCAAAAAATTAAGGAACATTAGTGGCCTTTCCCCTGACACTATTATTCTTCTACAAATGATTTATTTATTAAAAAGGAAGTAATTTCTGATTGCTAGCATTCTGATTTTTGATTACTAGCATTCTGATTTTGAAAGACTAATTTTTACATATTTTTGTTTCCTAGTGATGGATGAGGGCTCTTGTGATATCTGGCCCCATGTAGGTTCTGAATATCATAAAAGATTACATTAGGCATAAAATGCAATGTGAAGCATCTTTTGTTACATGTGTACTTTTTCAGAGCAGCGTTGAGAGATGATAGGTTACAGAGTCAGCCCTCTCCTGGAATCCCTTCTCTGTCACTTGATGACTCTTTGAACTAAACACAGCCTTTCTTAGCCTTAGTTCTCTTATTTGTGAAGTGGGTGTCCCGATAGTTTTTTCCTCATAGGCTTGTTGTGAGGTTTAAATAAATGTCGTACCTAGTATGTAGTACACTCAAAACAACTTACAGCTTCTATTGTTAATGCTAAGAAGTTGAGAAGCATAATGTGTTAGGGGTACACATGTAGAAGTGTGCATGGGGATAGGGTGTAGAGTGTATATCCTTACCTAAACACAGTATCCACCCACACTCCCTTGGTTTTTGCATTGTTTTCTCAGGGTTTTCTAGTCTTGAACTACTGGCTACGTGGCTACCAAATGCCTAAGGGAGTTCGTTCACAGCTGAGTGATAAAGCTGGAATTGGTTCTAGACGCTGGGTAGATGCAAAGCAGCCTGACTCTTCAAGTCCCGCCATTTCTCACCTCTGATTCCAGCTCTGCTTCGAGAAGGACACCTTAGCTCCACTGACTTCGAGCAGAACAGAAGCCCATTTCCTTCCCTCATCAGTGAAAAAAATCTAATGTTTCAAATGTAAATTGTTGATAGAAAAGGAACATAGAATTTGTTTTACGGAAGTAAATCGACCGTCAAGAGAAGACTTGGCCTCTAATTTATATTGCTTTGCACTTTGGTTTGATATTAAGAAACAGCATTCTTCTTCAGTGAAATTTTGGGTGCCAAACACCTACCCAGAATGTCCAGGGCTTTCCTTTTCAAAAGTTAGCATTCTCCTTTTGACCGTCCAAGTCATTATGAATTCTGACTTGTTGTATTAGGGACATGTTGGACAATGGAAAAATCTCTCTGGATTGTTTCAGACATTTGTTTTGGATTATACTTCCTTTCTGTACCAATTTCTTTTAATTTAAAGAACTATAAGTCAGTTATATTATCTCCCAACAGGTAATATAGCTCTTTTCTTTTATTAACTGTTCTTTGTCCCCCAGCCATCTCCTGATATTTGGTAGAGTAACACCTTTATACGTGTGCTTGCCTCCTAATTTAAAATACTGTATTCGCATGTAGATATAATGTACAT
Source organism: Saimiri boliviensis (assembly GCF_048565385.1). NCBI lineage: Eukaryota > Metazoa > Chordata > Mammalia > Primates > Cebidae > Saimiri > Saimiri boliviensis. The sequence continues at coordinate 11,723,042 of NC_133468.1, forward strand.
AACAGTTTAACCTCAAAGTTGCTGGAGTCAGGGCCCCCTGTGCTTGAGACACTAATACAGAGTGTGTTCGCACTTAGCCATGGGCTGGGCTCAAGAACCTGATACCAGGGTTGGTGTGGATTACCTAGAACCCTTCCTGCAGTAGTCATACAGTGTTTTAATTTTGTTACTGTCATTGTGTGTGTGTGGTTTGTGTGTGTTTTTAATGAGAATCTTGTTTTAAAATGTAATTTCTAAAGTTTAATACAAATGTTTTATTTGTTGTGCAGTATATATTATACAATAGAGAGGTACCTTAAACATTTTTTGTTCTTATTCTTTTTCTCTTAAGTACTCCTGAGTACTAGTGGTCACTTCCCATAGTATTCATTTGGCTTCACTGTCAAAAATCATTATTCTGTGCAGTTGTAGCCCTGGGAAGGGGAAATAAGAAGGCCCTATTGACAGGCTGTCCTGGCTCTGGAATCCATGCGTCCTGGCCTTGCCAGGGTTCTGGTAGGGCCCACTGGTGTGTTGGAGCCTGCAGGGCAGGGCAGGCTGATGCAGAGGCCCATGCTGAGGGGAGGGTACTCCTAAGTGGTGTAAAGCCTCAAGCCCATGAATTCCACCCTAGTCATCTCTGGTGTCACTTGCTGCTGTGGCCCCAGCAGGTCTGAAAGCTCCCAAGTACTCCTGGGTATTCAGCGCAAATGTGTAAATGGCACTGTCGCCCTGGTACATGGAAAGGATGTTGGCATCCAGTTGGCACTCCTTCTCCCTTATTCAATATTAGGTTTGATTTGCCCTTTGTCATTGTTTCCAAAGATCAAGGAATGTCAATAACATTTTAAAGGACCAATAAACAGCCTCCTATAAATTAAACCTCTTCCCGTGGAAGCACACTCTACGACTAAAGGGAAGGTCCCTGGGCTCTGATTTGTCGTTTGCATTGAGAACGGTGTGGGGATCAATGTGTGTGTATGTGATTTGTTTATAGAGTTGGCTTTGCTTTTTTAGTTTCTCTTTAAAAAAAAAAAAAAATCTTCCCTCCCATGTTACTAAATTAATTTATGTTTTTGAGAGGTTGAGTGTAAACGATAAACCTCCATTCATAAGGTGGATGTTGTAAGCTTGATGGTGGTTGTGAAAGTGATTTAGCTTTGACCACTTTTCATCTTACGGCTTCAATATCAAACTGGTTAGGAAAGCCCAGGGGGAAGGGAGGGGGCAGGGGAGGAGGCAATTCTGAATGAATGAATGAATGGATTTTTTTTGTTGTTTTTGCATGTTTAATATAGAAGTTCCCCTTGTTCCTTGGGAGATCATGGCCTTTGAATATGCACACAACCCTTGAATTGTGCCTACTAAATTATAGCAGGGGACTTTGGCACCCAAGGAATTCTGACTTTCTGGGATTATAATAGTAATTCCCAGCCATACTCTGGACTTTATTTTGCTAACCATAATTAAGCAAATGTAAATTACTGCTATATTAATGTTTTAAAGCACTGGGATAGTCTAATTCTAACTTGTAATTAATTATGTTTGCCAATTATCTGTTTGAAATAAATTTGTGTCTGAACAGCTATTGAAACTGTTAAATTGTACAGATATTATTCATGACAGCTTTGTACTGTGGAATGTGCTTAATAAAAAACAAAAAAGTTTGACTTTTGTCCAATAAATTGCTAAGTAATGCCAGTAAATCAAGTATGAGGATTATGCAGTGCACCTGATCTGGCCTCATGCAACTGTTACTTCAGCTACTGACTCGAAGCCAATACTCCTAATAAAGTGTTGCAATACTCTGATGTTCTGTTAAGAAATTTTTCAAAACACTGTTAAGTGCTATTAGGAATCCAGTGACATACAATTTACAGATTTTAAGAATCATCTTCTCTATAAAATGAAGTTGAAGGCAAACTGGTTTTGGCCTGTGAGAATGTAGAAAATAATATTTCCTTGTCTTGGGCTTTTGCGGAAAGCTAGCTTGAACCTCAGGAGGTAGCTGGGGGAGAGCCAAGAACTCTTTCCCTGCAGACCTGCTTCCCACACATACTTAATTGCTTCACAAGTTACTGTCAACATGAAAATGGCCTCTGAGACATCCCAAGAGGCATCAGGTGTGAATGGATCCTCCTCTTCTTTTTAAAATTTTTATTTATTTATTTATTTATTTATTTATTTATTTATTTTTGAGACGGAGTTTCACTCTTGTTACCCAGGCTAGAGTGCAATGGCGCCATCTCGGCTCACCGCAACCTCCGCCTCCTGGGTTCAGGCAGTTCTCCTGCCTCAGCCTCCTGAGTAGCTGGGATTACAGGCACGAGCCACCATGCCCAGCTGATTTTTTGTATTTTTAGTAGAGGCGGGGTTTCACCATGTTGACCAGGATGGTCTCGATCTCTTGACCTCATGATCCACCCGCCTTGGCCTCCCAAAGTGCTGGGATTACAGGCTTGAGCCACTGCGCCCGGCTATTTATTTATTTTTTGAGATGGAATCTCACTCTGTCACCCAGGCTGGAGTGCAGTGGCACGATCTTGGCTCACTGCAACCTCTGCCTCCTGGGTTCAAGCAGTTCTCTGCCTCAGCCTCCCGAGTAGCTGGGATTATAGGTGCCTGCCGCCACACCCTGCTCATTTAAGAAATATTTTTAGTAGAGACGGGGTTTCACCATCTTAGCTAGGCTGGTCTTGAACTTGTGATCCACCCACCTCTGCCTCCCAAAGTGCTGGAATTATAGGCATGAGCCATCGCGCTGGCCCTTCCCTTCTTGCAGAAGGGCGGTGGAGGTGTGAAAGGTGCAGTTTTGCAGTCCTCTCCACCGTAGCATCAGATACGAATAATTTGTGTGTGTGCAAGTGCATCACTGGTAGAGTACTGAAGTGAAAAGAATCCAGTGAGTATCTGTAGGATTCTACTTAGAAGTTATACTACTCAGAAGAACTGAGTAGAAGCTGAGTTTTTCCAGCTAGTGAGGCTAAGCTTTCCCCGTTAGTCAACCCGACTGGTAATGCGGGCTTTTTGCATGAGATTAGAGTATTTCTATGTAATCGTTCTCACCCATTTTTCTTGTAGAACACGTTTTTTAAATGTGTCATATGTATGTGGTTAAGAGGACTAATATACAAACCACAAAAAGTAAAAAGTAATTTTTCCTCTCCCCCTTCACTCCCAGTCCCTTAAATGATGATTAACCAGTTTCTTTCATGTCCTTTCGTAGATACCCTCTTTTCTATATACAGCTTGCTCTTCCAGCTGGGGAAGACTCCAGGAGCTTGTCTTGTGGGGGCTAAGATCTCGGGGCTCCTGCTGCCTCATTGCGCAGAGCTGAATCCAACCCCTTGTAGGCGCTCAGCATCTGTGGGATGACTGAGTATATGGCCATCTCAAGGTGTTTGCCTGCCCCACAGATAGGACGGTGGACCCTATACATCAAATGCACTAATTCAGCAGTTAAAAATTATATGGGTTAGGTACAGCCATGTGAAAGATTTGTAGGGCAGATCATAAGTAACTTTTTATTAGTTAATGTGTTTTTTTTTAGAGTGCTTTAAAAATTTTTTTAAATATACTTAAAGTTCTGGAGCACATGTGCAGAACCTGTGGGTTTGTTACATCGGTGTACACGTGCCATCGTGGTCTGCTGCATCCATCACACCGTCATCTACATTAGGTGTTTCTCCTAATGCTCTCCTTCCCTGATTCCCCCACTCCCTAAGTAACTTTTTCTGTGCATGTCAGGTAAACCAGAAAGTAGAATCCTATAAATGAGATGGTATTGTTCTATTATTTTCAACTTTGTGGTCATCTGCTCATCCTGTCTTTAGGAAATGTTTGATTTTATTGCTCAGAGTATGTGATTTATTACTGGGCTGGCCTGGGAGAACCTGGTAGTTACAAGGCCAAGGACTTGAGTGGGGACAGAGAACAGCTTAAACCTGGGGTCTGGTGAGATCTCAGTGTGTACAGCTGAAGCGCTCTCTACCCTTCACTACCACCTTGAGATTTAATGGACTTTGCCATTTCCCATTCCTTGCAGGCTGTGTTTGTACTTCCAAATCCCACCAACATGGGGGACTGGGAAAGATGATTTTTTTAAGCATCTAGCTCTGTTGCCCAGGTTGGAGTGCAGTGGTGCAATCATAGCTCACTACAGCCTCAAACTCTGGGACTAAAGGGACCCTCTTGCCTCAGCCTCCCAAGGTGCTGCGATTACAGGCTTGAGCCATGATGCCCAGTGGAAGGGATGTTCTTAGAACACCATTGATCAATTCTACGGGGGCCACTTGTCTACCAGATGGCAGAGAGGAAAGAGCATGGGCTTTGGGGCCCAGAGATCCAGCTCAGGATTGGAGCCCTGCCACCTAATTGGCAGCAGGCCCCACGGGCAAGGGCATTGATTATCCTGAACCCGAACTCCTCAGCTGGGAAGGAAACACAGTGCTTACTATGATTACTAAGTGCTTACTAAGTGCTTACTCAGATTACTATGGGGATTAAATGACATTTCTAAAGTGCCTAGCTACAGTGCCTTGTAGCTTCAACTTAGATGTTTAAACAAAGGGAACAGAATGCTCAGAGGGGAGAAAGGGACAGGAGTTAGTGGAATTTGGGGTGCCATACTATGAAACCAACGTACTCAGGCAATCCTGAAGCCAGTCTGGGCCTCTTGAGGGGAAATACAAGAACTGATCATCTTCCCTGAGGACTGGTCCCAGTGAGAACTTGAGTCTGTAACCAGGGCCTGGGTTGTTCAGTGGGTGGAAGAGGGGGACGGACCAGTGAACAGGTTTATACTGAGTTATATTTGTTAATTTTATTATAAATATAAAGGCAGTCAACCTGTCATATCCCCAGCTAGTATTTCTGGGAAGAGAATGAGGTCTAAACATGTCACTCTCCTAGGTGAACTGTATTGTCTCCAGAGAGGACAGGAGAATTTCACGCCTTCAAGGTGTGTATAGCTGGTGGATGATGCAGGGAAGAGGTTGGATCATGCCCACTACAGCAAGAAGGAAGGTAAGTGAGTGAATACAAAATAAAGATTCATGGGTGCCAGGCTGCTGGTGAAGGCTTTGTGTGCTCATCCTCACAGTAGCCCTGCATGATTTATGTTCTGACCATTTTACGGGTGAAGATACTGAGGCTCAGGTCTGTCTTTGTGAGCAGCTGGGTTTAGCACTGATTCTGGTGTGTCTTGGTGGCCACAGCTGGCTTCTTAGCACACTGCCCTAGCGTCTCCCTCTCCATGCTCTGTGGGCCCCTGGATGCCTAGTCTCTCTCTGAAGAGCCAGGCTGACTGTGGTCCCTTGGCACCCACAGAGCCTCTGCCCTTCTCTCCTCCCCTCCACTGCTATGTCCCTGGCATATATTCTTGGTGTGTCTTCAGAAGTGCACAAAGTGTGATGGAGTGCAAGGGGCCGGACAGGTGCAAGAGCCTGACTGTGGCTGGTCCTGTGGGCCTGGCTGGGGAGTGGGGGCTCCATCCTGGGAGCAGGGGCAGCCAGCCGCTGGCTGGTTTTAAGCTCAGGAGTGACCAGTTGGAAAGCTAGAGTTAGGATTCAGGAGAGAGATGCTCAGGTTCTTTGAATAAGGAACATTGAAGAGGCGAGAGAGGGTGTTGGGAATTGCCGGGCTTGGTGTGGAGGGAGCTGGAGGCGCTGACAACAGCATTCATATTTGGTGCGTGTCTCCTGGGCACCAGCAGATGGGGCTATAACGGAAAAAGACACAGGTCCCTGCTCTCAGGAAGCTTACATTCTAAAAGAAAGGAAAAATGCGCAATGATTGACCGTGTCCACAAACATGCATTTACAAGATAAATTCAGATAATGTTGACTGCTGTGACAAGGTTACACTGGGCGGTCGTTAGGTGTGGCCTGGGGGACACTGGATCCAGGTTTTCAGTAAGCAGGAACTGGTCATGTACTGAGCTGGGACAGAATGTTCCAGGCTGCGGGCATGAACATGCCAAGGCCTTGAGATGGGGATTTCTGGAGTGGGCGACGGGCCGGAGGGGTCTCCAGTCTCCCAGATAAGGGAATTGGGGTTGATTCGATCCAGGGGTAAAAGGGGGATGTGTTTGGATGTGGACATTGGAGGGACCCCAGAGAGGTTCCAGTGGAGCCCCTGGGCTGCCTAGAAGAGGAGAGAAGTGGTAGTTTCAGAAGACAGAGCCCAGAGGAAAGGGGCATGGGAGGACAAGCCTGTGACAAAGGTGGGAAGGAGAAGCGGGACAGCCAGGAACGTGATACCCAGCAGTCTTTGCAGGGCCCGTGGACGCTCTCAGAACTTGGAAACCCTCTTTTGCAAACACTTGCCTCCAAGCTGCCCAGGCCTCCTGGGGAACAATGCCTGTCCACTAATCACACTGAAGGACACCTAATCCCGTTTCACACTTCTTCCAAGACAGCACCACACTCTCCTAATGGCCAGGGCTCTGGCAGCAATAACAAACAGGCGCCTGGGAATAGCTTCTGCACGCCGCCTCTTGCCTGGCCTGTCCTTGGGAACACTCCCCGCCGCCCATCTGCACAAACAGACGGGGGCCAGGTCTGCGCCTCAGGAATGAAGAGATAAAAGGGACCATCGGGACTTTTTCCACCAAAGGCGAAAGCATTTTATAGAACGGGCTGCGAGTTTTTCTTTCAGGAAATTTCATCATGTCTCCAAGAAGGGGAGGGGGAAAAAGAGACACACAGAGAGAGAGAGAGAGAGAGAGAGAGAGAGAGAGAGAGAGAGAGAGAGAGGTGGGCAAGGGGGGCGGGGAGGAAGAGAGAGAGAGAGAGAAGTTAATTGGCCTCAGATTTTCTCACTCCCTTTTCATATTGGTAACACGAGGCAGCCCAGGTCAGATTCAGGTCAGCGACGTTTGGGCTCTTTAGTGCCCCTCTGTGAATACCTCATTTCTGTAATAGTTTTTCCTTTAAAAACAGCTCTGCCTTCTTTGGCAGATGGTGACATTCCATTAGCATATGGAATATTTTTCAAAACACATCCGAAAGCATGTCTCTTACGGAGGAGACTGGGCAAAGCGAACGAGTGTCTGAAAAGTATGTTGGGAGCAACTCAACATTTAACAGAAGGCCTCACTCCCGCCTTTGCCCCCGGCCTCTCCATCATCTCTCCTGCGTTGTTACCGTAACCAAAAGGAGACAGGAAGATGTTCCCCAAAGCTTAGTCTGTTAGCTTTACTGGGACTGTCCCAGTACCCAGGATAGCTAGAGAGAGGCTGAACCTAGGATGAGAACATGATTCTTGGCCTGGGCTGGATGTTGGCAAACCCACGTGGATGTGCCTTTGGGGCGGTGACGGATACCTTGTGCACTGAGCACCTACTATGTGCCAACTATGTGCCAGATGCTGTGGGTAACATACGTTATTGTCGTTCCTGCTGAAATCCATCTCGCACACAGTAAGCATGTGTCAGGGTATGTCACCACCCTGCCCAGCACTCCCCAGTGGCTGCCACTATGCTTAGAATCAAGTTCAAACTCCTTGTTACGGTCTTCAGTAACCTCAGCCCCCCTTTTCCATGTCATTTTATGTCCAGCTTTCCTCTCTCACTCCCACTCCGCGACATGAGCTTTCTTTCCGTTCTTGTTACTACTTCAGGGCCTTTGCAGGCACTGCATGCGTTTCCCCAGCTCTTTGCATTGCTGCCTCCTCGTCATTCAGGTCTCAGCCCAAGTACCTCGTCCCCAGAGGAGACTTCTCTGACCAGACGATCTAAGTTATCCCATGTCCCCCCGCACTGCGTCCTGCGTCCCATTTACTCTATAGTACTCACCATTACTTTATTTGTCGACTTGTATTTATTCAAGACACATTTACTGAAGGCCTACTATGTGCTGGGTGCTAAGCTAGGCAGTGACAAAACGGACAACTATTCCCGCCTCCAGGAAGCCTACATGATGACGCCGCAAGGCAGATGGGAACCGAGCCACGTTTCTGCCTTCCCTGAAGAATCAGGACCGAGCGACGCCCTCCCTTCGCCCTCCACGCCCGCTCTCTGGCTGTCCGCCTGCTCCGCTGCCCGCCCCGCCACGTGACGGAACAGGCATTCACCGAGCACTTCCTGGCCGGAGACCGCGCCGCCGCCATCTCCAGGACGGCTGCCGCCCGGATCGAGCGGGTCAAGCTGCTGCTGCAGGTCCAGCGCTTGAGCAGGCACATCGCCGCCGACCAGCAGTACAAGGGCATTGTGGACTGCACGGTCCGCATGCCCAAGGAGCAGGGCGTGCTGTCCTTCCGGAGGGGCAACCTGGCCAACGCCATCCGCGACTTCGCCATGCAAGCCCTCAATTTCGCCTTCAAGGATAAGTACAAGCAGATCTTCCTGGGGGCCGTGGACAAGCACACGCAGTTCTGCAGGTACTTCGCGGGGCAGCCGGCGCCACCTCCCTCTGCTTCGTGTACCCCACTGGATTTCTCCAGAACCCGCCTGGCAGCCGGCGTGGGAAAGTCAGGCACGGAGCGTGAGTTCCGAGGCCTGGGACACCGTCCGGCGAAGGTCACCAAGTCCCGCGGCGTCCGCGGCCTGTCCCAGGGCTCCAGCGTCTCCGTGCAGGGCATCATCATCTACCGATTCGCCTACTTTGGCGTGTACGATGCCGCCAAGGGCGTGCTCCCTGACCCCAAGAACACGCACATCGTGGTGAGCTGGACGATCGCGCAGACGGTGATGGCCGCGGCCGGCGTGGTCTCCCCCCGCCTTCCACGTGGTCCAGCGTCCTCCGGGGCATGGGGGCGCCTTCGTGCTGGTCCTGCACGACGAGCTGAAGGTCATGTAAGGGCCTCGGCGGCCTCCTCCACACGCACCAAGGGAACCAAGAAAACCACGTAGAATCCTCAACTGTGCGGACCATCGACCTTCGAGAAATTCCGGTTGTCTTTTTCCCAGCCGGATCCCGCCTGTAGACAGCCCAGGAAGGCTCTAGAAAAGGGGCGTGTTGTGATCCATGTCTTGATCGCTGCGGGGAGGGAACCATGGCGTCCTTGCTGCACGCGGGTGAGACACTCCAGTACTGAGACCTAGAGTCCAGATGCTTGTAGGACTCAAGTCGTGTTTAAGTGTTTATTTAAAACAAGAGCACCGCGTCCCGCATTTGTACTTAAGCACTAGGCCCTGTTTTGCACAGCGGAGTGCTTGCAGTTATGTTCTGTGGGCATCCTGCTTCGAAAGAGTAAACAAAAAACGCAGGGCGTGTTGGGGGAGGAGGAGAACCAGGACCTTGTTTGTTTTGTTCAGAGACTATTTTGGGAAGTGGTGATCACAGAGCTCAAGGAATTGCAGTTAAATGAAGAACTGAGCCCACATCTTATAAACAATTGCGTTGAGGCATAGGCAGGAAGTGGTTTTCAAGATGACCCCGCCAGTAAAACAGCAGAGCCAGGATCTGAACCGTGCCCCGTTTGACGCGGAGGCTGGACATCCGTGACGCCTGCCCAGCCCAGGCATCTTGCCCAGGCATCTTGCCGGGTGCTTTCCACACTGCTTCCTTCTCAGCCCGATATTTGGGTCCTCCTGCACTCCCCACCACCCACCCAGCTTTCCCCTGGGCTGTTCTCTAGCATCCCACTCTCAGTAGGGCTACTTGCTCTCTGCAACATGTTGGTTGATATCTATCCTTTGACTCTCTCAGCCCCAGTTTCCTCATCAAAATGAGAATTTGAGCCACAGTATATCTGCTAAGGCATGTACAGTTCCATGATCCAACCTTCTGACTAACCCATCCATAAGTTGTGTTCAATAAGAGGTGATAAATTAGTGGTTAAAGATTAATTTTGATTTCTGCAGTTCCAGCTGAATAGCCATGATCCGTGTAGTCTCATGCTACCTCCTCTCAGACCAGCATTCCTAGCTCTCCACTCTGCTCACTATATTGATCTACGGCTGCAAGTCCCCTTCAACTGGCTTCTGCAAAGAAGGGTGTTTATTAGCTTTTGTCACACATAGCCCAGGAATGAGCTGGCCACAGGCATGTCTGGATCTAGGAGCTCCATCTGCGTCATCAGCTCTTGGGGCTCACTCTCTTTGCCTCTCTGTCTGGCTCTCCTCTCTCACAGTTTCATTCTAAAGCAGGCTTGCTTCCCACATGGTAGCCAGGTGGCTGCCGGTAGCCCCAAGAACACGTCCTATCCTTTGAGTATCTCCAGTGGAGCAAAATCTCTTCCCAGCAGCCCCAAAGAGTCATGGGACCAAGTCTCTTTGCCTCAGTGGGAATCATGTGCCCACCCTTAAAACCCATGGAATTAACCCTAATGGTCAAGGTTGGGGTCCGCCCCACACTAACCACATGGGCTGAGAATGGAAGGGAGGCAGATCTCCAATGGATTAGGATTCTGGGGTCCAAAAAGAAAGGGGAATGGAGGCTGGACAGACAGAGCCCAGTGTCCCCTGCTGCTGCCACTAGACACACCTTTTCCCGTGGGAAATGACTACTTTTGCATGTTCTTCAAGGCCTAGCTCAAATATCATCTCCCCCCCAATCCACAGAGCAGGAGCTAAAGCCCTCAGCCCCTGAACTCTCCCTGAACTCTTTTTGAGCCCTTTTCACTTTCTCTTTGGCATTTGAGCTTTTAATGTGCATGAGCAGAGAGAGTCTGCCTTTGGGGTCAGAAAAGTTTGGGTTCAGATCTCATCTACCCTCTTCAGGAGTCAGGTGACCAAGGACAGGGTATGGCTCCCTTCTAATCAGTCCTCCCTCCTGGACCTGCTCTGAGCATTAAATGAGATGAAGTGAGCCCAGCGAGGGCATAGGGGGAATTCTGATTTCTTTCATGCCAGGAGCCATGTTTTGGTCCTCTCTGTGTCTTCAGCCCCAGTCACAGGTACAAAGAACAGCAGATGTGTTCAACAAACAGACTCCTGGATTCCGGAACTTTGAGCATGCAGTGGAGTTTCCCGTTTCACAGCACTCAGATTCTAAAGTGAGCACAGAGTTCAGATGCTTGAAAAACTCTTTTTTTTTTTTTTTTTTTGAGACGGAGTTTCGCTCTTGTTACCCAGGCTGGAGTGCAATGGCGCGATCTCGGCTCACTGCAACCTCCGCCTCCTGGGTTCAGGCAATTCTCCTGCCTCAGCCTCCTGAGTAGCTGGGATTACAGGCACGCGCCACCATGCCCAGCTAATGTTTTGTATTTTTAGTAGAGATGGGGTTTTACCATGTTGACCAGGATGGTTTCGATCTCTCGACCTCGTGATCCACCCGCCTCGGCCTCCCAAAGTGCTGGGATTACAGGCTTGAGCCACCGCGCCCGGCCGAAAAACTCTTAAAATGTGGATTCAATACCGTGCACAAGGTATGTGTGATGTTACCCAGCGTAGCGATTCCTGCACCAGTTGAGAGTTTGAGTACCATCGAGCTGGCCAAGGGCAAAAAGAAAAGTCTGCATGCAGGTAGTCATTCTACACACTGGGTAGTCATTCAAATAATTCTGCTTTTAAACTAACTATTGGGAGGGATAGGGCGGTGAGAGGGAAAAGGGAAATGAGAAGAGGGTGAATTCTACATTTTAAATTGCCTGCAAGGTTCATTCCACGTTCCATTCTGCTTTTTTTTTTTTTTTTTTTTTTTGAGACTGAGTTTCACTCTTGTCACCCAGGCTGGAGTGCAGGGCATGATCTCAGCTCACTGCAACCTCCGCCTCCCAGGTTCAAGCCATTCTCCTGCCTCAGCCTCCCTAGTAGCTGGGATTACAGATGCGCGCCACCACACCTGGCGAATTGTGTATTTTAGTAGAGATGGGGTTTCACCATGTTGGTCAGGCTGGTCTTGAACCCCTGACCTCAAGTGAGCCACCCTCCTCGGCCTCCCAAAGTGCTGGGATTACAGGTATAAGCCAGCGCGCCTGGCCCCGTTCTGCTTTGCTATGTAGCCTTCATCGTACCTTTAAAATGTGTCAGGAGGCTCGTTTGTTGTGGGGAGAACTGTGGTTCATATACAGAAATAAACTGAAAAGCATGTGTAGCAGGACATGGGGCTCAGTGAACACGGTGGGATTTGAACCCAAGTCTTGCTGACATACCTGGTCCTGTAGAAAACTTCTGGGCCTCTGGGGCCTGCATGACCCACTGGCGGCCTCACCAAACTGGACCTGACCCTCACACCCTGAGACAGCAGTCACTGAGACTGAGGTTCTAAAGCTGCGAGTGCGATTCAACAGGTATACAACGTGGTTCCTTTTTTTCAAGAATTTTGGTTTTTAAGTTTGGATTTGGGGGTACATTTGCAGGTTTCTTACCTGGGTATATTGCATAATGATGAGGCTTGGAGTAAGACAGGTCCCATCACCCAGGTACTGAACACGGTACCCCACACGTGGTTTTTCAATACTTACTCCTCTCTCCCTGCGCCTCATAGCCCCCAGTGTCTACTCTTGCCATCTTGACGTCCATGAGTCTTCAAAGATGTGGTCTTGCTGCTGTTGCCGCCTCCTTAACTCTTGGCTGGAGAGCAGAATTCAGGGAAGCAGAGTTGATCTTGGCTCCCTATCTGTAAATCTTTTTTTTTTTTTTAATTTTTTTTGAGACGGAGTTTCGCTCTTGTTACCCAGGCTGGAGTGCAATGGCGTGATCTCGGCTCACCGCAACCTCCGCCTCCTGGGTTCAGGCAATTCTCCTGCCTCAGCCTCCTGAGTAGCTGGGATTACAGGCACGCGCCACCATGCCCAGCTGATTTTTTTTGTATTTTTAGTAGAGACGGGGTTTCACCATGTCGACCAGGATGGTCTCGAACTCTCGACCTCGTGATCCACCCGCCTCAGCCTCCCAAAGTGCTGGGATTACAGGCTTGAGCCACCATGCCTGGCCCTATCTGTAAATCTTGATAGGCATAATTTCATTCTCAAGACAGGTACATAGCCTTGACTACCTTCGCCATCTTGACCCCCACCTCCCAAACCCCGTTCAGCCCTGTCTAGAACTTGGAAAGCACGTGGCCTTACTTTTCCAGGAACGAGCTTTATTGTTGTGCTTCTGCAGAGTCCTCCATGTGATTTCTGGGACAGCCCTGTCAATCCTCTGAGTGTGATCTCAGCCAGAACGTGTCACGATGGCAGACATGGGAAGAAAGGAACCGGGATGTCCAAATGGTCCTAGACTCCACAGGTGCCCTCAGAGGCGAAGGGGCTTCCTGCTGAAGCCCAGGCCCATCCCACCAGCATCTGAACAGGACTGTCACTACTACGGAGGTCCCAGTTTTGGTGACTGTGGGTTTCAAAACGTTACCTTTTCTTGGGCGAAGTCAGGCTGAGTTGGCACTGGCTCTTTGCGGAGCAGCCGAACCCCATGCTTCCCGTGCAAACCCATGGAGTAAGAGCCAGGGTCCCGAGGCACCTGCCTGGGGTCTGCCCTGGTTGTGTCATGAGGTCGGGAATCCGGGCAGGCTTTTAGCTATCAGATCCCTCCATAGCTGGAGTTCACAGAAACTTCACTGTGTCACTCCAGTGTCAGTTTTTGGTTTTTTGAGCATCGCCTCGTCTGCCACCAAGTTGCTGATCACTCAGTCTCTTCCTGTTTAAATCCAAAGGGACAGAGCCTGATCAGCTCCAGGACTTGAAACTCCTGGGCAGGGCTTTTTCTTCCAGCCTCTTCATAGGTTACCAACCAGCCAGTGGATGGGCTGCTCTTGAGTTCAGGGGACGCTCTTTTACCTAGTCAGGGGCCCTTTCTTGTTCAAGCCCAGCCTAAAGCCATTTTCCTTCCCCTGGGCCTCCTGATGGGGTGGTTTCCCTTAGGAGGGCACTCAGGTGTGGCTGACACCATCACTCACAGATCAGGACCCAAACTTCACCAGGAGGCTTTGCTTCTCCCCATCCACCCCAGCTCCTTGCTAAGCTTTGACAAGGTCAGCAGAACTGAGTGAGATCCAAGGGACAAAGGGGCCCAGGCTTCATGGGTCCTGGAAGTAAGAAGGCTCAGCAGGAAGGCTGCGATTCACAGAGAAACATCGGTTCTGCACTGTGTCTCCGAATACTAACCATTACCGCAGTCTCTACTGGAGTCTCACTTATCTCTTTTTAATTTTAATGTTTTAATTTTTTGTAGTGAAAGGGGTCTCGTTGTGTTGCCCAAGCTGATCTTGAACTCCTGGCCACAAGCATCCTCCTGCCTTTGCCTCCCAAAATGCTGGGATTACAGGCACGAGCCACCACGGCTGGCCCATGACTTATCTTTAGATCCCGGTAGGTAGCCCTATGCCTGGCACTTAGCTGGCCCTCAGGATACTTTTTTTGGAGTAGCCATAAATAAGTAGGGATGCCCCAGGGAGACTGGGATGAGCAATACTGAGAAGTTTCACACAGTTCTCCGGCCAAAGTGCTTGGTCTCTTTCCACCATCACCTGGTTTCCCTGGATCAGTTTTACATCTCATTAATAGCTTAGATTTCATTTTCTTTGTAGTTCCCTTGCAGTGTTTCCCAGTGTGTGTCCTGTGGGACAATAGTTCAGTGGAATATTAATTATAATAGTGCAAAGGGATTCTGAGATCAAGTGAGTTTGGGAAATACCAAGCTAAAGAAAAGGAACCAGGTTTATTTGCTGAGGGACTTATCAGAGCCTTTAATGTGTTAATGTATGTTGTTACCATCCACAAAGGTAATGGAGCCTTTCGTGTTTCCCACACCTTTTTGACCTTGAAATCATTATTTTTTCCCCTATGAGTATCTCACAGGACTAGTGTTCTGAGGAGCAGTACACTGAGAAATGGAAAGGAAATGCTGTCTTTCCCCTTTATTGGGTATGTGGGATTCGTAGAATTTGCTTATTTGTCTGATCCATGATTGCTGGATATGGGAGGACAGGCATGTGTTAGACTGTCCATCTTCAGAGAGGTTTCCTGCTCTTCCTGGTGGTCCACTAGTTATGGGCTGTGGTTGCTATGGTGATAGCAGGGAGGCTGCAGACCCCAGAAGGGATTAGGCATATCTGTGTATAAACTTTGGACAATTTCTTCCTTTCACTTGGGCTTGAGTCACAGCATTGCGTACCCCAAGAAAACATCATGAGATATGTAAAGTTCCCTTACTCCCACAAAGCAGCCTGGTTTTCGTCTTTGAGTATGGACGGGCTGGTAGGAGTGGAACAAGGGATGATGTATCGTTTCTCCTGAGTTTCTCAACTTCAGCACGACTGACATTTGGATAGGATCACTGTTTGTGGGGCCTCTCCTGTGCCTTGGAGGATATTTTCGGCGTCTCTACCCACTGGCCTCTACCCACTGGATGTCAGTAGAAGGTATCATCCCTCCTGCCTCCCCATTGTGAAAACCCAAGATGTCTGCAAACATTGCCAGGTGTCCTCTAGGAGACAAAATCCCTCTCCATAGAAAACCACTGCTTAAAGAGAAGGTTGTGCACAGTCTGTGGAAGGCTGTTGGAATACTCTTGGAAGCATTTTATCATACTCTTGGAAGAAGGAAAATAGTGCTATCATGCTCAAAGCATGGTCTGAGAGCCTATAAGACATGCCAACTAATTAAACTCTCCCTTGGGGCGTTTTCTTAACTCATCCTTAAAGCTCATGTATCTGTTGAGTTTCTTGGTTGCAAGTTACAGAAAACCCAATCCAAAATGGTCTAAGCCAGAAAATGAATTTTTTGGCTCTAGTAACTGAAGAGTCCAACATAGTCTAACTTCAGGTACAGCTGGATCCAGGTGCTTAAACAGTGTTAGCAAGCATTAATAATTTTTCCAAATCTTTGCTCTGATTCCTCACTATTGATTTCATTCTCAGACACGCTCTTCCCATGTGGCAGTGAGAAAGCTGCCAGCAGCTCCGGCCTACTCCTCACTAGAACAGATCTGGTGGAAAGGGAAAGCTTCTCTTCCCTCACGGTTTAATGCAAGTCCTGGATCTGATTCCCATTGGCCCAGGATGCTATGCTATTCTCATTAGCTATGCCGGATTCACATGCCTGTCCCCGAAGCTTAGGGAGGAGCCAACACCAACGGAACCCGTCAGTGGGGAACAGGGGAGGAATGGTTCTTTAGAGGCAAACGGGGGCAGTTACTTGAAGAAAGGTTAGTAGATGCTGGTCAGGGAAGCACCTCTATTTCCTCATTAATAAAAATGCTAAACAGCAGCCAATGGCAGCTCCCACTTGTGGAACATGAACTCTGTACCAGACCCTTCCTGCACCGCGTTATTCCTAATCACCACCAGCATCCTGAGAGGCAGCTGTTGTCAACCTATTTTACAGATGGGTAAGTAGAGTCTCAGAGTTAGGTGAAATGACTTGGCTAAAGTCACAAAGCGGGGCAGTGGCTGAGCCACAGACCACAGGCACCCTTTCCCCTCCTCTAGGACACCCTCTGTAACCAACTTTCTTCCTGCAGCAATCCGAAAGGAGTCACAAGGTCTCCTGTTGCTGTTTTGGCAAGAGGTGGGCAGATATTGGAGGGCCACCCTCCAGGCCACTGCCCAACCTTTTCTTGTCAATTTCACACCAGTTTGTGACAATCATCCCTGAAGGGCCATATTGATAAAACAAGAAAGGGAGTGCTTGGCTGGCGTTTTCTGACTTGGCTTTGTTTTCTCTGCTTGGTCTGTTTTCCTTGCCTCCTTTTTTGCCCATTGCTGCTGTTTTATCTTCCATTCCCCTGGGGGGCCTTCAGAGGGTGCATTATTAATAAAGCTAACATTGGCCAGGAGGGGCGGCTCATGCCTGTAATCCCAGCACTTTGGGAGGCTGAGTTGGGTGGATCATGAGGTCAGGAGTTTGAGACCACCCTGGCCAACGTGGTGAAACCCTATCTCTACTAAAAAAATATATATATATAAATTAGCTGGGCGTGGTGGTGTGCTCCTGTAATCCCAGCTACTTGAGAGACTGAAGAAGCAGGAGAATTGCTTGAGCCTGGGAGGTGGAGGTTGCCATGAGCCAAGATCATGCCACTGCACTGCAGCCTGGGTGACAGAGCAAGATTCTGTCTCAAAAAAAAAAAAAAAAAGCTAACATTTCCAGAAGGCTTACCATGTGCTGGACACTGTGTCAACGAATTTCCATGACATGAATTCATAACTTTTCTCAACTATCATATAAAGTAGACACTACTATTATCCCCATTTTGCAGATGCAGCACCTGAGACCTGGAGAGGCTGAAGGACTTACCCCAGGTTACCCAGGCAGCAGACGGGAGAATTGGTGTTTGAATCCAGGCAGGACCTATTGCCTTTAGTATGGCATCAAAACTTCAGGAAGTTGCAAACCAATGGCCTGTGAGTCAAATCTGGCTAACAGATATATTTTGTTTGGCCCACATAGTATTTCAAAAACCATTTGAACTCATTGCCAATGTTTAAAAATTGAGAACCTGCACATTAAAAAAAAATTTGTTCTTTTCTGCTTCTCTTGAAAAAAAAAAAAAAAAAAAAAAAGAAGACTGGCACCACTGGGCCTACATTCCTGCCTGGCAGAGACTGGCTGGAGCTGCAGCTCAGTTCCAGGTGCCTGCTTTGGGTGGGGTGTGTTCCTCCAGCTCGACACAGTCCCCACCACTCCTTAAAGCTTTCCCAATGTGGAGGCCAGTGTCATTTGCTGTGGCTCACTGTTTGTGCTCTGCTGGGTCCCATGTGGCCCTCCTGGCTTACCTGCCTGGCTATGGAGGGCATGTGGCCTTGCTGCTCCTCCCCCACGTGCACGGGCTCCCGCCGGCTTCTGACCACAGTGGTTTGGGATTGCTGTAATCTCGCCACAAATTCAGTGGAAAGGTCTCCTGCTGGTGAAGCTCTCACTTAGGGACTGGAAGAGTTGGACAGTACCCCAATCCCACCCCTTCCCAAACTTTGGTTTATTGGTCAGCCAAGGCCATTTTCTTGGCAGTGTTTGTCTTGGGTACATGACCCCTTTTTCTTGCTCCCTAAAGAGCCCCCTAACGTTTTCCTAATCCTCCTCAGGAGAACCATCACCTGGATTATCATGAAACCCGAGCGCACGCGGCGTGAGGTACAACCCTTTACAACTGGCGGACCATCTCGTTTCTGCCCAGTTCTGTTTGTTTAAACTCTTTGCTGGCAGGACCCCAGCTCAGGGACAGAGTTCCATGGTGTTCACAGGCAGATGTTCTGGCCTGTTGCAAGGACCAACGTTCATAGCCAGGACAGGAGAGCTGGTGGCCGGAATCCAGGGCGAGGGGGTGGAGGGCACTTCACGGGCGTGTTCAGGGAGGAGAGGGATGGATGAGAACAATGACTCACAGTACTTTTGCAAATGGAGTTTACAGGCCCCATGTAACGCATGAGAACACCGAGGCTTAGAGAGATGGGGTTACTTGTACAAGGTTACAAAGCTAGAGGAGGGAAAAGAAACGAAATATTTTATAGTTCAGGGCATAGGACTCTGCCAATTTCAGGCATGTAGATGATGATGGTGGTGGCAGTGGTGATAATGATGATAGGATCTGAAAGGCACGGTGAAGGCCTTAAAGATCTTCTGGATGTGGTCATTGTAACCTGTCAAGGCATGACCTGGATTCTTTTACAGCATGGCTTCTCCCCTAGAATCACAGAATGACCGAGAGGGAGGACGTTGACACTGCACAGACCTGGGGCTGACCCGGCCCTGCTGCTGAGTGGCTGAGTGGCCCCTGGTGACTTCCATGAGCCTCAGTGTCCTTATCTGCAAAATGGGAGGAAAGAGTAGATCATAGGAATTTTGTGAGGAGTAAATGAAAGACTGCGTATAAAGCGCAGAGCCTGCATCTGGCATGCGAGACTTGTTGAAAGAATGTTAACTTGTCCCGTTTTACCGTTAACTGGCAATGTGAGGTTCTGTGCACAGCCAGGGTTCACTGAACACGGTTAAGCCCAGAGTCCTTATTTGGAGGCAGTGGCAAGAAACCAGGCTCAAGCCGCAGTGCTTCAACTTTCTAAGCATGCAACTTCAGGGAACATCACGCCCCCTGGAAGGGGGTAAAGTCGGTGCGGGGGATGATACTTCTCTTGCAGGTCTGTTGAGGGATGAGATGCTGTCTGTAAAGTGTTCAGCACATAGTAGGTGCACAACCAAGTTATTGTTCGTGAGGACAGCTTGTCTCATGCCCAGACTGGGCTTACCCCAGAGGGGTCAGGGTCATGTGCACATCCTTTCCTTCCGGCAAATCAAGGTGAACTGGATGAATGGCTTGGCACCTTCTCACATGCAGACGTGCTGGGAGTGGGAGGTGGACCGGCGGGGTTCTGCACAACCTGGAGCTCATTTCATGGACAGAAAAGAAACGGGAAGCCAGGCACCCTCTCCTGAGGGCCTACTGTGTCCAGATGCTTTGCTGAAATTGAGAGTATTTATTTCTCAGTCACAAACTCAGGTGTGAGAAAATGGAGCTTTGTGTCCAGAACACAGTTAACTCTGGTTTCCAGCTCCCTCCGTGAGCCTGACCGCAGGCTGCTTAACCCAGTCCTCTTCCGGCTGGAACTGAGGGATTTAAGCTCTGATTTGGGTTTATAATGCAGATGGCCTCCCAGACTCCTCCTCCCGCTCTGGGTCGTGCTGGAGGTAGGATGTGGGGACTAGGGGGATCTCCTCTGGCTTGGCCCCTTCTCTCCAGCCTGGCTCCCAGGGCCTGATGACTGTTGTACCAAACCATGGCCTTGACCTCCATCTGGCGCTGGCCCTGGAGCCCTGTGAGGTGTCAGTCTGGATGTAGTGGGAGGTCTGTGGGAGGCCGGCTCAGGAAAGGCAGATGCCTTGAGGCCTTCCACAGGTTTTCTCAGGTGCGGACACCCAGCGCTGCCATCCGCTGTCCCAGGGTGCAAACAGCTGCATCCCCGTATTCCAGGAATGCTGTTGCCTCTGCCCTCGCAGCGGGTCTCATCCTGGCAACAGCCTGCAGGGTTGGGAGCAGCTGTGAGCCGTTTGTGCAGGAGTGCTCGGGGCGATGGTCACGGGCCTCGTCTTTCAGCCTGGGCGGAATGGTACTAAAGCTTGCCCTCCTTCTCCTAGGTAGCACTGCCTCGAACGTAGTCCTAGCAAGACTCCTAGGAGTCTTCTGATCGTGGTGGGAGAACCTATCTGCATCACGGCTCACAAACAGCGCTTTTAGACCCTCTCCACTGCAGTGGAGGAAACAGCCCCAGAGAGGGGAAGACTTACCCAAGTCACACAGCTAAGAGGCAAAATCAGGATTCAGACTCAACCTCCCAGTGCTCACTCCACTGTGCCTTGTTGGCCTGGCCGTAGAAGGCCTCCTGGCTGGAGGTCATTGCCTGAGCCTGGGGATGACACACATGTCCACTGGATGTCATGATTTCTCTACTGAAGCTAGCTCGACCTTTTGGCAGTGACGCAGGATTTTTCCCTCTCCTTGGGCAAGGCGTCTCACACGGGACACTCAGGGGTTGGCTCCCCCTCCTTTTGGCTCAAAGACAGGACGTAAGACCTGTATCCTGTTTTCCTAGGGTGGGGAAGGTCTACACACAGGAGGGTCCCCTCTTTCCTGGGGACGTGGGACCACCACGGCCTTCTCTACCCCACTCCACGGCCCCCTCCACAGCCTCTGCCCAAATCCCCTTTCCTGGGCTCCAAGTTGTATCACCTTAGTTAACTCTTCATTCCCCAAGTCTCTAAGAAAAACATGTCCTCCCCACGCCGTCTCTCCACCTAGGAAACAGGTGGCCTTCTCTCTGTCTCTCTGTGGGCGTCAAGTCAGGACAGAATGCACTGAACAGCAAAGCCCTGCCTGGCTCTGGGCTGCCTGCTGTGTGCTGAGGACCTGGGGACAAACCAGCCATGCTCCCAGCTGAGCAGGACGTCCTCACAAGACTGCACAGTTTGAACTTGCTGAGGTCAGGGCTCTGCATTGACCTGACAGAGAAAGATAGCATAGGCATTTCTGGGGGAGTCCTGGGGCCGGCGTTTGAGGCCTGTCACAGTGCTGAGGCTTAAATGACAGGACACGTGTAGCTAGAGCAGGAAGTGAAAGGCAGGGATGGGACTCGAAGGCTTGGAGCACGGCCACCCATCATCCGCACCACCTCCAGCATCGCCTCTCCCCTAGGCTCCACCCCACCACTCGGAGGCAGTGGAGAGAGGTCAGGACTCGGCGCAAGACAGCCTGACCTCTTGTTCTTTGATTCTACCATCAGCAAATGACCTTGGGAAGGTCCGTTGACCTCTCTCAGCTTTCGTTTTCTCATGTGCAGAGTTAGAATAACACTTAGGCAGTGCAATCATAGATACAGAAAGTACTTTGGAACAAGCAAAAAAAAAAAAAAAAAAAAAAGACCAATGTGGTGTTTGTCAATGGAATGTTTTGATACCATTTATCAAGATAATCTTCATTAAGTATTCTAAGAGTGGGCCGGATGTCGTGGCTGAGGCGGGCAGATCACCTGAGGTCAGGAGTTTGAGACCAGTCTGGCCAACATGGTGAAACCCCATCTCTACTAAAAATACAAAAATGAGCTGGGCGTGGTGGCGGGCACCTGTAGACTCAGCTGCTTGGGAGGCTGAGGCCAGATAATCACTCGAACCCGGGGGTAGAGGTTGCAGTGAGCCAAGATCGCACCACTTCTCCCCAGCCTGGGTGACAGATCAAGACTCCGTCCTCCCACCCTCCCCAAAATATATATATTCTAAGAATCAAGCCCAAAAAGGAATGGGGGAAAGGATCTAGATTAACCAATGGGGTACATTGGGCAATAACTACTGAGTCCTCATTTTATAGGTGGGAAGTAAAGAGCTTTATTCTTTCATTCAACAAAATTTTATCTGGGTGATGGCTCATGCCTGTAATTCCAGTGCTTTGAGAGGCTGAGGTGGGAGGATTGCTTGAAGCCAGGAGTTCGAGACCAGCCAGGGCAACATATCAAGATCTTGTCTCAAAAAAAAAAAAAAAAAAAAAAAAAAAAGCCGAGAGTGGTGGTGTGTCCCTGTAGTCTCAGCCACTCAGAAGTCTGAGGCGAAAGAATGACTGAAGCCCAGGAATTTGAGGTTACAGTGAGATGTGATTATGCCACACACTCCAGCCTCGATGACACGGTGGGACCCAGTCTTTAAAAATAAAACAGCAAAATCAAAATACTTTATCTAGTGCTGGGAAAGTGCAGCGAATAAGACAGGCAGCCAGCCAGACAGAAAATATGTCCAGCCCTTTCACATCTAGTCTCTCCTTCGCCTTTCCACGAATCCAGTGATGAAATGCGCTTGGAGAGGTAAAAATGAATTTTCAAAAACATATAGCACCAATAGCAGACAGGTGAAAGAAAAACACACATTAAATACATATTAGCTATCATTTCACGACCAGCATGAAAGCCAGAATCATTTTACCCCAGAGCCTACTTTTTCCCCCTTGTGGTCTCGCTAAGACCGGATTCTCTTATGTTGTACGTATCCTGTTGTATCCATTGGGATGCATTTGGCTGTAAGCAAATAGGATTAACCCACTAACAGTAGCCTATGCAATCAAGGCATATATATATTCTTGCTCTGTCGCTAAGCTGGAGTGTAATGGAGCCATCCTGGCTCACTGCAACCCCTGCCTCCTGGGTTCAAGTGATTCCCTTGCCTCAACCTCCCGAGTAGCTAGGACTACAGGCTTGCGCCACCATGCTCAGCTAATTTTTTGTATTTTAGTAGATGGTCTCCATCTCCTGACCTCGTGACCCACCCGCCTCAGTCTCCCAAAGTGCTGGGATTACAGGCGTGAGCCACCGCACTCGGCTGACATCTTATACTAGGTATCTGCAGGCAGGCAGTCAATCCTAGGTTGGTTCAAAGATTCGAAGTTAACATCAAACTCTCTCTTTCTTCTTATTCTGCCATCCTCAATGTATTTCCTTAGAAGAGTCCAGACATATTCCCTCACAGTCAGGAGGCCTGCCACTGCTTGGAGCATCGTGTCTTTGTACACCGTCTTTGCATCATTGTCTTCGCATCATGTCAGGGCAGAAAGTAGGGGTTCCCTATTTACTAAGAAGAACAAAACTTTCCCAGAGGCCAGACATGTCTTTGACTAGAACTGGATCACATGACCATTTCTAGCTATAAGGAAGGGCAAGCAGCCAATGAAGGGGAATGGGAGTGCCCTGGCTTTTTAGATCAAGGATGCATCCTCTAGGGCTTGGGCGCACCTGCTGAGGCTTGGGGTTCTGTTAGCAAAGAGGAAGTGGGAGGCTGGCTCCTGGGGACAGAAGGGGACCTAGGTGACTCCTGGCCCTCATCGCCTCTCCAGGTGGTTATATTCCAGCAGTAAGGGAGGAAGTCCAATCTAGCACTTGGGGTAACACTGCTGTCATGGTTGTTCCTGGTGGGAGGATGGATGTGGTGAACTGAGAAGTGGGGGTGGGGGCTGAAGGGAGAGGGAGAGAATTGGAAACTTTGGGTAGCAGGGACCATGTCATGCATTCTCTGTGGCCCCACGTCCCACGCGAGGCCAGACGCAGCATGGGGATTCAACAGGTGTCGGATGCTTGAATGAACGAACGAACTGGGGGCGGGGGAACGGGGGCAGGACTCATCTGCTCTGTCACCTGGTGTTCTTATCCCCACAGGCCCCTGATACATTCCTTCTGGAGCCTGGTTCCAGGAAAAATGTTGTCTCTACCGAGGTTTGAACATGCTTTCTGTTGTTGGAAAATGAAAACTATGCAACCCCATGTGTTTCTCTTTCTGCCTTAGCTGCCAGAAGCCAGAGCCAAATGTGTCGCCCAAGTGCGGGGAGCTGTGCTCCCTGGTTTCTGAAGCACCACCCTGCTTCCTTTGGGGAGCACTGTTCAGATTTACCTGCCTTGCACCAGAACCTCTGGGCACCCCTATGCCTAGCCCAGCTCCAGGGCCAAATCATAAAGAAATTCAAGTGCTTGACAAATAAGCCCAGAGTCGTCCAACCTGAGAAAAGTGTCTTATCAAAGTCGACACTCTGATCTCATAGAGACAAAATAGGAGAGCAATGGCTTCCATCAAGGCTGAAAGCAAACATTTTGTCTATCTTAATGACCAGTGAATCACTGAGTCCACCGTATTTTTCCACTTCAAGTTGTTTCTGGGCTGCTGAGGAGACACGCCCTTCCTGGGTTTAACGGCCCTTGTGTCAGGCGGTGGAGAGGAGGCGTGTTTACTTTTTGCAGGGAAAATAGTGGTTAATGGTGGGACGGATGGACCTGATTAGTAATTGGTGATTTATCCCATGGACGTTCTTTGGGTTTTCCTGGTGGTTTGCGCTTGAATTTCGGCTGAATGAAGTAGGAGGAAAATGGTTTCGAGGACAAAGGGGTGGGATTGGCTCAGGGTTGAGGGCTGTTTCAGGGACAGGTGGAGGTTTGCGAAGACTGAGGGAGAAGGTTGTTCCATCTGTTGTTCAAGACTCTTCCTCTGTGTTCATTCAGTCACTCGCTTAATCGCTCACTCACTCATTCACTTATTCGTGGTTATGAAGTTCCAAGCACATTCTCTGTGCTGGGGATACAGCACACCTCACACCTCCTAAGCATCATGGAGCCAATGCGATGGATACGCTCTCTGCTCCAGACTGCATCTTCTGTCCCCTGCCAAATTCCTTTGTTGAAAGCTAATCCCCAAAGTGATGGTATTTGGAGGTGGGGTGTTTGGTAGGTGAGTAGGTCTTGAAGGTGGATTCCTTGCGAACTGAATTAGTGTCCTTAAAAGATAGACTGAAAAGAGCTCCCTGGCTCTCTTTCCACCACACGAGGACACAGGAGGAGTCAGCCCTAACCCAGAAGAGAGCCCTCACCGGAACCTCATCATGCTGGCACCTGGATTTCAGATTTCCAGCCTCCAGAACCATGAGAAATCCATTTCTATTATTTATAAGCCACCTGGTTTCTGGTGGCTTTTTTTTTTTTTTTTTTTTTACAGCGGCCTGAGCTGGCGAAGACACCCTCCTTCAGAGGAGCGTGCAGACTTGGTAAGGGAAACAGATGGGCCGACAGATAATTCCCAGCAGAGGTGTGTTCAAACACGAGGTAATAACAGCTAACGCTTACTAGGCATTTGCCACATACTAGACACGATTCTAAGTGCTTTTCATGTATTAATCATTTGTGTCTCTCAACAGCTCTGGGGGCTTGGTCCTAAGCAAATGGAGGAACAGAGATGTAAGTAACTTACCCAAGGTCACACAGCCAGCAGATCTGCACTGAAGCAGTGTGTCCAGCTTTTTATCATCATGGTATCCAGTTCTACTTTGGAAATGAGGTGGGTCTGCCTCAAAAGGGAAGGGTTCCCAGAGAGAGTGATGTTGAATGTGGGCTTTGAGGAGGAAGTAGAGAAGTTTTCGAGGTAAAGGAGGACACAGGAAGATGCCCCAAGAGCTGAGAGTGCCTGTCATGTGCAAAGAGTGGCAAGGGATGGAGGTTTCCTGAGAGGGGAAGTGGAGGAGAGGTCGGCATGGCCAGACCCTGACCCTTTCCAAAAAGAGGGAGTTGGGTAGTCTGATTTTAAATGAAGAAATAGCTCTGGCCAGGCACGGTGGCTCACATCTGTAATCACAGCACTTTGGGAGGCCCAGATGGGAGGATCACATGAGGTCAGGAGTTCAAGACCAGCCTGTCCAACATGGCGAAACTCCATCTCTACAAAAATACATAAATTAGCCGGGCATAATGGGCACCTGTAATCCCAGCTACTAGGGAGGCTAAGGTGGGAGGATCACTTGAACTCAGGAGGCAGAGGTGGCAGTGAGCCGAGACGGTGCCACTGCACTCCAGCCTGGGTGACAGAGTGTGACTCCGTCTACAAAACAACAACAACAATAACAACAAAGAAAATTAAAACAAACAAACAAACAAAAAAAATAGAAAAAGAGAAAGAGCTCCCAGGCAGCTCAGTGGAGAACGGCTTGCAAGGTGGGGGAAGATTAAAGGTAGGGGAAAGTGGACACCTGCCGTTTCAGCTTCCTAGCACCTGCTCTTCCAGGGGACACCCTCCCTTACTCTGAGGCCTGGTGGTTTGATTGATGCTGGCTGTACCCTAGCTGGAGTGGTAGCACATGACTCAGGTTTGGCCAATCAGCCTCTTCCATCCCCCGACTGCAGGGATTGGGTCAGGAGTGTACATGTGACCAGAGGCCGACCAATGAGACTCAATTCTGAGATTTCTGTTAGACTTGTTGCAGGAAAGAAACTTTCTCCTAAGGTTGCTGAGCTGGGGATGTCCACCTGGAGCTGTGGGGGCCATGCTGTCACTACGTGAAGATGGGGTGCTTGACACCAAAGCTGCATTTGTTTCCTTGGGTAGCCATAACAAAGTGCCACAGGCAGGGCAGCTTAAACAGCAGAAATTTATTTTCCCACAATTCTGGAGGCTAAGTCCAAGATCAAGGTGTCCGCATTGTTGATTTCTTCTGAGGCTTCTCTTCGGCTTGTAGATGGGTGGCTGTCTTCTTCTAGTGTCTTTACATGGTCTTCCCTCTGTGTGTGTCTGTGTCCTAATCTCTTCTTCTTCTTTTTTTTTTTTTTTTTTTTGAGACAGAGTCTTGCTCTGTCACTCAAGCTGGAGTGCAGTGGCGCCATCGCAGCTCACTGCAACCTCTGCCTCCTGGGTTCAATTGATTCTACTGCCTCAGCCTCCTGAGTAGCTGGGACTACAGGTGCCCACCACCACACCCTCTAATTTTTGTATTTTTAGTAGAGATGGGGTCACACCATATTGACCAGGCTGGTCTTGAACTCCTGACCTTGTGATCCGCCCTCCTCGGCCTCCCAAAGTGCTGGGATTACAGGTGTGAGCCACCTTGCCTAGCCATACACTACTCATAACAAATTAAGTTCCACCTAATGACCTCACTTAACCCTAACCACCTCTTTAAAGACTCTATCAGAAAATACAGTTAAATTGGAAGAACTGGGGGTTAGGATTTCAACATACTGGAGGTGGGAGTTGCACAATTCAGCACATAGCAGAAGCCAACACAGAAAAAAAACCACAGAAATGAGGTAAGAGACTGAGGCTTGACTTTGTTTGAGCTCCTGGATCCAGCTGTGCCTGAAGCTGAAACTAATACTACCCTGGACTCTTGAGTTTTATGATCCAGTAAATACCTAAGTCCTGCCTCTCCTTTTCTTCCCCTCATGAACCTAGTTGAGTTGGATTTCTGTCACTTACAGTTAAAATTCCTGAGTAATACATAGAGGAACTAGTTAACAAACTATTAAAATAGTCTACCCCAATTTAATCACACTTGCAAGGACATTGCTTGTATTTACACCAGATCTGCCTAATTCTAATAGCTAGAGGTAGCAAATATGGTAAAAATTGAGCCAAGGTGGCACTAATCTCTCCCATTAAGTAGGAATTCCTACCTTAGCTCTGAAGCCATGTAGGAGAGGGCCATTACTGCCAATGTTTCTAATGTGTACAGTAGGCTGGGGTGCTGGCAGGGAAAAATTAAACATGTAATTTGTTTTTTGTTTTTTTTTTAAAAAAAAAGGCTTTCTAGGCCGGGCACAGTGGTTCATGCCTCTAATCCCAGCACTTTGGGAGGCTGAGGCAGGAGAATAGCTTGAGTCCAGGAGTTTGAGACCAGCCTGGCCAATGTGGTAAAACCTCATCTCTACAAAAAATACAAAAATTAGCCAGGTGAGATGGTGTGTTTCTGTAATCCCAGCTACTTGGGAGGCTGAGGCAGGAGGATCACTTGAGCTCAGGAAGCAGAAGTTTCAGTGAGTCAAGATGGCGCCACTGTACTCCACCCTGGGTGACAAGGCAAGACCCTGTCTCAAAATAATAATAATAATAAAGCTTTCTAGAAGGGAAAAATCACCTTGGGAAGCCTTGAGTGGGTGCCATGGAGAGTGGGCTCCAGACATCACTGGCTCGCAGGTGCTGCTGGGGTTGACTAGAGGGGAGCTCAGGGGAGCAGCGGCTTTCTTCCAGCAGATTACGGACTTGGGCAGGAACTACTGAACAAGCACTCTGTTAGGCTAGGCTTCCTGAGACCTCGTGCCTGGGCTGAGCACAACAGGGCTGTGGCTGACATGGTGCCCACTGGCCTCCAAAAGGAAAGAGCGGGGAGAACTAGAAATGGGGCTGGAGGAACGTCAGCGTCTCCCTCCTGGGTGGGCTCCCTGGCAGTCCTGGGAGCTGGCCGTGTCTGGAGGACGAGCCTCCTTTAGGTGTGCAGCTGGCTTTCTCAGTGCCACTAAGGTGGATTGGGATCTCTTTCAATGAGAGGGTTTTCGAGGGACCCTCAGCTCAATGCTCTGCTGGCTTCCTCCAGGGATGCTGAGAGGTGGCCCTTCTAGTGGTAAGATGAGGGCCCCATGGCCTTGCGGAGTCAGCCACATGGCATTCACTAAAATCCCTGTGCCTGACCTACCTGGTGATTTGGGGCAAGTGACTTCACCTTCATCAATGGCAAAGGGGAACCAACCTCACAGCCTTCTCCTGAAGCTGAAGTGAAACGAAGCAGTCATAAAGGGACAGGCTTTGGAGCCCCTGGGTTTGCATCCCAGTTTACTTACTAAGCTGGGTGGTCTCGGGCAAGTCTCTCCCCGTCTCTGAGCCTCAGTGTCCCACTCTGTAAAATGGGCCTATCAATAGAACTTATTTCCTAGGGCAAATGTGAGGAATGACTGAGATAAAACATGTAAACTTCGTGACAGCAAAGCGTTTTGTTATTTATTTATTACCTCTGCAGTTACTGGGACATAAAGATGCTAAATAAACGGAATCAGTTTTTATTGTTATTATGATTCACTGTTATCCGGCACTGGTTGAGGCTGCTCTGTGTGACGTCCCACAGGCACTGTCTGTGAGTTCCTGGTCAGGACGGGGAAGACAAGACCGCTATCTCTGGCACACTTCGCAAACTCTGTCTCCAGGGATAGGGTGAGGCTCCTGTTGCACAGGAAAGGGCAGAAGGGAGGGCTGGGGGTGTCCTCTGCACTGTGGAAGCACCTCACCTGCGTCATTTCACTGTAGCCATACTCACGCCCCATCAACCAGATTCGTTTATTGCCCCACTTGATGCTGGGGTAATATTTATTACCCGAGGTTTATCAAGCTATAGCCATTGAGATCATACTGCCAGGGAGAAGTAGAGCCAGGGTTCAAACCTGAATTTGTACTGTTTCAAATCTCTCTTTTTTTCCCCAGGCTGGAATGCAGCGGGCAATTACAGCTCATTACAGCCTCCGACTCCTGAGCCCAGGCAGTCCCCCCACTTCAGCCTCCCTGGTATCTGGGACCATGCGCGTGTGGCACCATGTAGTTTCCTTCTTTTTAAACAGTGTGGTATGCAGGAAGCAGTGAAGGAGGGACAGAGGGTCAGAGCCACCGGGTGGAGGGCACTTCCTGGGCTGGCTGGGGCAGGGCCTCTAGGAATGGGTCTCAAGGGCAGGATCCACTGCCTTCTCTCATATTTGGCAGGTCCTGTGTCCCCTGCCTGCTCCGTACCCCCAGAATTCTTTAGCAAGTGGCTTCATCGAGACGGGAGGGACTCTTTGCTCAGAAAAAATGGAGTGCAGAACCTACTTCTACCCGTGCCAGCACCAGCCTTTGGAGGCAAATAAAAGGGAGTGGGCACTGGGATGGCAGAGCCAGAGTTGCACTAAAATCTACCTGACAAATGGCCCCTCTCCCATGAGCCCACGAACAGCAGAGAGGAAGGTGCCCAGGCCAAGCAGAAATATTTCTGCAGCATGGCTGAGGTCAAGAACAAGCAGAGCTGCCTCCTGTATACCTGAGAAGCGGCCTCCAGGTTCAAGCAATCCTCCTGCCTCAGCTTCCTGAGTAGCTGGGATTACAGGCACCTGCCACCACACCCAGCTAATTTTTGTATTTTTAGTAGAGACAGGGTTTCACCATGTTGTCCAGGCTGGTCTCGAACTCCTGACCTCACTGCAGATGGAAGCATGCTTTGGCTAAACTGGAGTTTGAGACTGGCCTGGGAACTGGGAAAGAGGATACATTTGGGAAAACTGCAGTGTAGAATGCATAACAGTAGAAGGAGTCTCATGGATGATTATCAGGTGGCTCTCAGAATCAAGAGGAAAGCTGGATATGAGCTTTAGGCAGGAGGGGGAAACTGAGGCAGGAGGAAGCCCCTGTCTAGTGATGGTCCCTTTCAAATGCACTACCTGCTCTGGGTCTTGCTATGCCCCCTGGACTCTTGACCGTCTGGAAGCCTCTGGGAGTCACTTCTTGCTCTGTGCCTCTAGGTCCCTCCTTCCAGAGTCAAATCCCCCATGGGGAGGGCTTCTGGATAAAATACAGGATGCCCAGTGACTTTCAACTTTTCAGATAACCGAAAAGTAATTTTTAGTAGAAAAAAAGTTATTTGTCTGGCTGGGCATAGTGGCTCATGCTTGTAATCCCAGCACTCTGGGAGGCTGAGGGGGTGGATCACTTGAGGTCAGGAGTTCCAGACCACCTTGGCCAACATGGTGAAACCCTGTCTCTACTAAAAATACAAAGAAAATTAGCTGCGCATGGTAGCAGGTGCCTGTAATCCCAGCTACTGAGGAGGCTGAGGCAGGAGAATTGCTTGAACCCAGGAGGCGGAGGTTTGTACCACTGTGCCCAGCCTGGGTGACCAAGTGAGACTCTGCCTCTAAAAAAAAAAAAAAAAAAATTGAAGAAGTAGAAAAAAAGTTATTTATCTGAAATTCAAATTTAGCTGGGTAGCCTACATTTTTATTTGCTAACTCTAGCCACCCTATTCAGAGTGCTGGGCTCTGCTTTGGTGGTCGGTGGGAAGGAACGTTGCCCCTTTCACTTCTGGGGTAAGACTGTCAATCCTGTTGGATTGATCACACTTGTTTAGATGAAGAATAGATTAAAAAAAAAAAAAAGCAAATACAACTGCAATTCCTTTAACTCGCCTCCCCCCCTCCATTTTTTTTTGAGACAGGGTCTCACTCTGTCATGCAGGCTGGAGTACAGTGGCATGGTCAGGGCTCACTGCAGAGTTGAGGTCCTGGGTTCAAGCGATCCTCCTGCTTCAGCCTCCAGAGTGCCCGGCACTACAGGTGCATGCCACCACACCCAGCTAATTTTTATAACTTTTTTTTTTTTTTTTTTGTAGAGATGGGGTTTTGCCATGTTGGCCAGGCTGGTCTCAAACTCCTGGGCTCAGGCTCTCTGCCCTCCTCAGCCCCACAAAGTGCTAGGATTATAGGTATGAGCCACTGTGCCTGTCCTGTTCCCCCATTTTTAAAAAAAGTCACCTCCCTGATTGGTTTTCAAAGCTGCCTTCACTCAAAGAGGGCCTGGAGGATCGGAATGACCCATAGAGTCGTTCATTGTGTGTGCAGGCTTTTCATAACACAAAAGGTAGGTCTTCCCCATCCTTCCCATCCTCTCCTTGCTGGTCATCTTATATGCGGAGAATCCAAGGATCTTCTTACTGATGAGTCCTCACCTCTCACGAGCAGGTGAAGAAGGAGTGGAGCTGAAATGGAAATAATCTATGGGCTGGACTGTCTAGACAGCGTTCGCTCCTCTGGATAGGGAGGAGAGCAGACAGAAGCACGCTCTGGCCAAACTGAAACTCAAGCCGTCACTGCCAGCCCTTCCCGAGCCACCTCAGATGAGCCTCGTCTCTGGGCCACAGCCAGAATTAGCCTGGGGCTGTTTCTCATTCCTATTTCAAAGGATCTGTGCTCCGAGCAGAGGAAAAGCTTGAACATTTACAGTAAAAAATCTAGTAAAAAGGGTAAGAAACAGAGGCTCCTCCTTTCTAGCTTTCTTATCTTTTTGTTTTGGGGAGGGCAGTGAAAGAAAATTATTTTTTTAACTATAAAACTTTGTCTTAAGATCAATTTTGGAAAGAAAAGCATCTACTAATTGAAAACATCACTTTTGGGGCCCTTAAGTCAAGGGAAACAGGTGCAGGTTTGTGGTTTTAGAGAGAGTATTTCTTTTGGAAAAAAAGTAGGAAAAGTATCCAGATAAGGTCCTTCCAAAGCCAAATAGACTTTTATTTTTCAGCCCTTTATTACATAGAAGGCGACTGAGATTAACTGAAAAGTTAAAAGAAAAATCAACCCTCACCCTTTTAGGTAACACTCCAGTCTCTCCTTTTACTTTCCAAGGCTGAAGAGAGAGCAAATGTTTACTGCAATTTTGATAAGATTCCCTTTCAATGTGGTCTGTTCCTGGATGGAGTCCCATCTTTCATCTGCTTTTATTCTTAATCCTGTGGTTAAGCCTGGGCCTCCCTTTTCTTCTTGTACAAGCTCAACAGAGCTGGCATTTTTCCCTTACCATTTCAGTGATGTGTTTTTCAGTGTTTTATCTGGTTGTGAAGGGGCAGGAATGTCAAGGTCAAAAAAGTATTGGAGGGCCGGGCGCGGTGGCTCAAGCCTGTAATCCCAGCACTTTGGGAGGCCGAGGCGGGTGGATCACGAGGTCGACAGATCGAGACCATCCTGGTCAACATGGTGAAACCCTGTCTCTACTAAAAACACAAAAAATTAGCTGGGCATGGTGGCGCGTGCCTGTAATCCCAGCTACTCAGGAGGCTGAGGCAGGAGAATTGCCTGAACCCAGGAGGCGGAGGTTGCGGTGAGCCGAGATCTCGCCATTGCACTCCAGCCTGGGTAACAAGAGCAAAACTCCGTCTCAAAAAAAAAAAAAAAAAAGAACTATTGGAAAAAGTCAGTAGTATTTCGGTACCTGCTGAGGGTTAGGTGCTTGGATGTTATATGTTTCTGCATTCCCACAGTAAAACCATGTGAGGTTGGGGAAGTTTTCTTTTTTTTTTTTTTTTCTTTTCTTTTTTTTTTTTTTTTATGATCCCTTTAACGCCCATGGCATTAGTAACGATGGCCTCTTTCATTTCTCAAGTGAGTCATTTTTGTCTTCCCTGTCTGTCTCTCTGTCTTGTTCTGTGCCTTTTTCTCTCTCATTCTCTCTTTTCCACAGCTTTTCCCTCTTTCTCCTCCTCCTCCATCTTATTCTTATGCATTTAGATTAGATAGAATGAAGAAAAATGAAGATTGTTCTGAATCTTTGCTTATTCCTTCTCTAATGCTATCCATTCTTTTTTTTTTTTTTTAATTAAAGACTTCAAAAGAAGAAAAGTGGTGTAAAAATGGGTTATTTTGTTTTACAGTTTTTGGGGATTTTTAAACATAAAAATTATAAAAAGAGCAAATAAGAAGAAGCAGAGAAAAAGGAATGTCTGCACACTGTTGGTGGGAATGTCAAGTGGTACAGCCGCTATGGAAAAGAGTATGGGTGTTGCTCAGAAAATTTTCTTTTTTTAACCTCTCTGGGTGGTTGAGGAATTGGTGGCTCAGAGAAGAGCCTCAGACACAGCTGGTGTCTCAGAAGAGCTGGTGACACAGCTCAAGGTGACACCACCAGAAGCTGAATTTGAAAGCCAAGTCTGTCTGACCTCCAAGCCTTTGCTCCTGTAATCATACTACCTTACCTTCTGCCTTTGCAAGCATGAGGTGGCGAATCAAGCTAAGAGCTATGAGAATACCCAGAAGCACCTTTCTTCCAGATAACTCACAACATCTTTTCTTTGGGAACTCTTCAATAGGTTTATTTCAGTGAAAGATACACCATTGCCGTGGTTTTGGGGAATGATTCTGAATCTTATCTTACTGATTAAGAAAGATGGTTAATGGAGCCTGTTTCTTTAAGAAATTTACATCATATATTAGTTAGCTGTTGCCATGAAACAAGTCACAACAACACTTAGTGACTTGAAGTAACAACATGTGTTATCTTACAATTTCTGTAGGTGTGGACACTGGACATGATTTAGCTGGGTCCTGTGCTTCAGGGTCTCTCACAGGCAGCACACAAGGTGTCATCTGGGCTATAGTCATCAGACGGCTGGATTGGGGAAGATCTGCTTCCAAGTTTATTTACATGGTTGTTGGCAGGATTCAATTCCTGGTAGGCTGCGAGCTTTAGTTCCTCATTGCCTGATGGCTGGAGGGTTCCCTTAGTTATGCTTCATGTGGGTCTCTGCAGCATGGCTGCTTGCTTCATCAAAGTGTACAAGAAGGGAGCTAGCAATTGGAACGTGTCAGCAAGGTGGATTTCACATTCCTTTTTTAAGCTAACCATGGAAGTGATATTCCATGACTTTTGGTGTATTCTGTGTGTCAGGAACAAAACACTAGGTCCAGCCTACCACTCAAAGTATGAGATTACACAGGGCATAAATACTATGGGGTGGGGATTACAGGCAATTATGTCAGCAGCTACGTATCATACACGAGAGAAGTGGAAATGGTGGTTATAAGAATAGCCATAATAATAGTAAAAAGGCCGGTGAAGACAGCCAGCATTTATTGGGTGTTCTTGATGTGTCAGGCACTGGGCTAAATGCCTTCTATGTGCTGTCTCATTTAATCTCCTCATCATTCTTATGAACTTCCCTGAGTTACTACAGCAAAGAATTAGGACCCAATTCTGTTGTTTCTACTCCAAAGTTCATCCCTTTACATGATGCAGATCATTGATATGAATGCAATGAGCTGCTGAGGCCCTAAGAAAGCCCTGATCGAGAGAGGAATCTGACAAATGAAGCTGAACTCACTGCTCATCAGAAAATTGCAAATGAACATGACCAGAAGCCATTTCTTACCCATCAGATTGGAAAAGAAAATGTAAGTTGGTAAGAGTGTGGAGAATTTTCATACACTGCTGAGAGGCTATAAATTTTTGTACTGTCACCTTGGAGGAAAATATGGCAGGATCTATTAAAATTTTAAAAGAACATAAAAATTAAAAATGTGCATAGCCTATGACCTAGAAATTACACTTTTGAGTATCTACCTTAGAGAAATACTTGCACATGTGCACAAAGAGCTGTATACAAGAATTTTCATTGCAGTACTGTTTCTAAGAGTAAGTAATAAATAGTAAAACTGAAACATAGTGCAAATGTTCATCAGTTTTAAAAATGGCTAAATTGTGGAAATTATTCTACCAAAAAGACGCATGCGCTTATATGTTCATCACAGCACTATTCACAATAGCAAATACGTGGAATCAACCTAGGTACCTATCAGTGGTGGACTGGAAAAAGAAAATGTAGTACATATGCACCGTGGAATACTATGCAGCCATAAAAAAGAACAAAATCATGTCCTTTGCAGCAACATGGGTGCACCTAGAGGCCATTATTCTAGGTGAATTATCTCAGGAACAGAAAACCAAATACTTCATGTTCTTACTTGGAAGTGTGAGTTAAACAATGGGACTCATGGACATAAAGGTGGAGACAGTAGACACTAGGGACTACTGCAGCGGGAGAGAAGAGAGAAGAATTGAAAAACTAACTATTGGGTACTATGCTCAACACCTCGGTGATGGGATCCGTTGTACCCTAAACCTCAGCATCATGCAATAAATCCAGGTAACAAACCTACACTTGTACCCTTTGAATCTAACATAAATGTTAAAAGTATTTAAAAAAAATACATTGTGGAGCATTCGTACTGTGGGAAACTATGCAGCTGGTAAAGAGAATAAGGTGGATCTGTGTATTAGTTCATTTTCAAACTGCTGAAAAACACATACCTGAGACTGGGCAATTTACAAAAGAAAGAGGTTTATTGAACTTACAGTTCTACAGGCTGGGGAGGCCTCACAGTCATGGTGGAAGGCCATGAGGGACAAGTCACATCTTATGTGGATGGCAGCAGGCAAAGAGAGAGCTTGTGCAAAGAAACTCCCATTGTTAAAACCATCAGATCTCATGAGACCCATTACTGTCATGAGGACAGCATGGGAAAGATCTGCCCTTAAGATTCAATCATCTCCCACCAGGTCCCTCGTACAACATGTGGGAACTATGGGAGATGCAAGATGAGATTTGGGTGGGAACACAGAACCAAGCCATATAAATTTACGAGTGTGGTATGGAAATAGCTCCAAAACATTTTACTGAGTAAGAAGAGCAAGTTGCAGAGTTATACCCTCAGCATGATACCATTTAGGTAACTCCCAGCAATATTACATCTCTCTCTCTGTATGTGTGTGTGTGTATGTATTCAAATGCATGAGAAAAAGTCTAGAAAGGTGCGCACTAAACTGATTGTATTGGCCAGAACTAGGTAATATGGCCACCCTTGGGAGCAAAGGTGTCTAGGAAGGTGAATATTTTTTAGTTTGCTAATCAAGAAAAGTAAGGAAGAAGGTAGTGAATGGCTTTTAGGTGGCCAATTAAAAATGTCTGCCATAGTTTACCCTTTTAGTTACCAACATCCACTTGTCTTTATTTCTATACATATACTCTATGTACAGTTCAAAGTCCAAAGGCAGTTATTGAATCTATGTTGAAATTCAGGATCTCTGAGTAACAATGTGCAGTCCACTCATCAGGACCAGATGTTAGAGGATACTGCCTGCTTGTTACCTTAGCTACATCTGAAAGATATTGGGGTCGATGTCTTTTCTGGGAACTGCATCACTTTAGCAGCCCATTTCTTCTTGGTAGAAGTTCGACCCCCAAGGATTATTTTTAGAGTTGAACAGTCACAAGCTGTCATAGATTGTTTGGAAATACGCATTCCTCAAAAGTGTAATAGAGATCCAGTCTTTGGTTTCAGAGACTTCCATATGTAAGTAACCACAAAATATTTTATCTAGACAGAGTATGTAAGCCTAAATAGTTTCATTTTTTAAAACTCACTCTCTCTCTCTGTGCCCTACCCAACCCTTCAGCCCTTGGTTTACTGGCTGATTATTTAGGGCAATTTAAAATAGCAACCTTGGGTGGAGAAACATCTCCTTTAACTTGATCTTTGTGTGTTGGTGCTCCCTCTTTATTTGGCAGGAAACTCTTAAGGGAAGGTACTAGACAACAGCTTTTGGCACTGATATAATTTCCTGCTAACATTGTGGCTTTATGGCTGTTGTTTGTGCTGTTACTTGAGCTTTTTTGACCCACAAGACTTCAAATTGTGGGATTCTCAGTCAATTTAGATTAGAGGTTGTAGTCAGATCATGCCTCCTTTAGCAAAGCTGTATCTTTTCCACTGGCTTGAAGACTGGCTAGCTCTTGCTGGCAATCATCTCTCTCATAGGACCTGGTAAAATGGTAAGAATTGGCCAGCATGGATTAATACTCCAGAATTTTCAATAATTTCTTTGTACTCCATATTCTCAATAGATATAAAGTCTTAAGGCAGAGCAGGCAACACTTTGACCAAATGTTTGCAAGTGCATAAGAAGGATCATCTGCTTCTTTCAGTAATAATTGGATCCTTCTTCTGCCATATTTAAGCTTCTGTTACTTTCATTACCCCACTCCTGGTATCAATTAATTTTTTTTTTAATCAGAGAATACTTTTAGTTGTGCATGAGAGAAATTGACTCTGATTTAATAAGCAGAAAAGAGCTTAATGAAAGAATAGTGATAATGTAGAGTTGTTGCAAAGGCAGAAGAATTAGAAATAATGTTCCTAAAAATGCTAGAGGACTGATCTAATGAGAAAGCTATTGCTATTGCTACTACCAAGCACTAAATTCTATATCTCACAATGCTGCCAGGAACTCAACTTTAGTGCAATGAATACTGCTGCCAGCACTGATGTTATTTCTCTTCTAGTAATTTGACTTTTAAACTACTCCCAACATCCTCACAACCAGATGTTTCTGGTGATACCTTCTCCAGCAACATGTTTTGAGTAGAACCCTTTCCCATATTCTTACTTTATATTGAAAGTCTACATGAATACATCTTATTGGTGGCACCTAAAATGCAGACCTGTGGTTAGGTGCAAAGGGGGCTAGAGAAACAAGTTTTCTGAATTCTACCTTAGAGAGAAAGGAATTCATAAGGCTGAAGATTCTATAAATGTATTAAGAATGTTCATCAGAGAACATGACAGATCTACACATTGGCTTTATTCACAGGCTGTATGTCGTGTCCACAAAAGTTTCAGGCTCTTCTGTTATGGTGACAAGAGGGCCGAGAAGCTCCAAACTCACATCAAGTTCAATCCCGATGGAAAAAAGTAAGTTTCCCCCTTGCCTCCACAAAACTTTTGAGATACACTTTAATTGGTCAGGTTCATTTTAATTGGACAGGTGAGGTCAAGCACTCAACCCTGAAATAGTTCCAATGGCCCAAAGCACGGCATGCCTTATGGACCAGGATTGGGTTATGTGTTCTACCCTTGAAACAGAGATTTTCATCTCTGTGGCCTGAGAAAGGAGGGGAGAACCACAAACAAGTATTGGGAAATGGGGAACGGATCCTGATAAAGAAACAAATAAAAAAGAGTTAATGTCTTTCATTCTATATAGAGAGCAGGTGATTTTGCTCATGTCTTTCTAAAACTTCCTCTAAAAAATTTTTTCAGCACAAGAAATATCATTGGTTGATTGGAGTTATTTATTTATTTATATCAGTGTGAAGTTAAGGGTTCCTATCTTATACAACAGGTTACAATCAGTTGCTATCCTCATTTATTTAATAATAAAATTGTCCCAGATTTGTGTGGTTAGAGCCCCTTCACCCTGAATTCTGTATCTTTTTAGATGAGTCCCTATCTTTCTGTAAGCACTTCTTTATTTTTTGGTAAAACATCAATCTTAGGCTTCACTCTTACTTTTTCTGGGCCAGCCCTGGGATCAGTCCTCATGGAGTATGGGGTTTTATTTTACTCTACCTACAAGCAAATAAGAAACTGTTAGTATTTCATGAATGTTGGCAGAATACATGAGACTCCTGAGTCCAAGATAAAGGACTTTATTACTTATGACACAGGAAGTAACATAAGAATTAGCATAATTCATTGGTTTTTCTGCACCCCAGTCCAAGGGAGCAACGTGATATGACCCAGATGGATATCATGTGTGGAGTATGTTTGCATGGCAACCAAAGAACACTGAACTTGAGGAATCCACCACTTTTTTTTTTTTTTTTTTTGAAGTCTTACTCTGTTACACAGGCTGGAGTGCAGTGGCACAATCACAGCTCACTGCAGCCTTGACCTCCCAGGCTCAGGTGATCCTCCCACCTTAGCCTTGTAAGCAGCTGGGACCAGAGAAGTGGACCACCACACCCAGCTAATTTTAATTTTTTGTAGACACAGGGTTTCACCATGTTGCCCAGTCTGGTCTTGAACTTCTAGGCTCAAGCAATCCACCTGCCTTGGCCTCCCAAAGTGCTGGGATTATAGGAATGAGATACCATGTCCAGCCTGATCCACCACTTTTATAGCAAAAAATAAGCAAGCCTAATCTTTATTCTGGAAGGAGACATTACTTGTTCTGCAAAGCTGCTCACTGCAAACATAATCATGAGATGGGCCTGGGAAGGAGTAATCATATCTTCCATTCTTGGCACACCAAGCAAGAATGTGCAGGTGTTCTTGAGCATATAGCAGTTTGCCTCTTCAGGAGCCATTTCTCCATTGACCGTTGGCTCATTTTAGTGGAGGATGATATTTAGAAACCAAGATCTACTATGTTAAGGTGCTTATTGGTATTGAGCTGTTGCTTCTAGATGCACTTGGTGGACAGAGCTAGGGAATACACACACACACACACACACACACACACACACACACACACACACATTTTAATCTCTATCAATGCATCTAATAATCTCTCTTTTTCTCTATCTTCATAAATTCCCACTGATTTCTTCAATCCAATACAATAAGTTCATCCCAGTTTTCTGCCTTTTCATATTTGTAACACTTCTTGGACAAAAAGAAACTCATAACATATTTACTAACTTGCTTAATGCTCCTGTAAGTAACCAACCTATTATCACTGCCACTGCTACCCACCCTACAGTCATATGAATGACCTCCTGACCTGATGTGCTGGGATGCATCTCTCTTCCTCCTATGTGGTTGCCTTCCTCCTGGCCAGTGTGGCTCCAACACCCTGTGCTGGTCCACTACTCATGAAGACACTCTTCTGACCTACTCAGACTTCGAGTAACTGCCACCACTCATGAAGATACTCTCCTCACCTACTCAGGCTCTGAATCCCCATGCCAGGCTGTCACCAACACTGCCTCCCTGCATGAGTCCCCTTCTTACCCTACCTGGTGAGACATCCTGGGCCAGGCTATCCTTGCTAGAGCCACCACTCTGTGTAGACATGCTCCTCACCTCTCTCAGTTTCTAAAACTCCCATCCTCATCTTCTGTAGACTCCTACCTTGCTCAGCCACACCTGGTGGCTTTTAGATTCACTTAATCAGGAAGAGAAAAAAGGAGAAAGAACACAAATGATCAATGTTAACAGCTGCAAAACACAGCATGATGTGGCTGTAACCACCTCCTTACACCACCTCCATGTTTGCTTAACCACTTCCCAGCTGTATTAAGTAGAGTTATTTATATTTTCTCCTTTTCTAGATACCATTCCAGGAATCAAACTATAAACATAAATCTCTGTGCATCTCTCTGTACATCTCCCTGATGATTTTATTAGGACAGATTCCTAGAAGGGGAATGCTTTCTGGGTCAGAGGGTCTGGATGTTTTGAAAGCTCCTGGTCTTTGTAGCACAGATTCAGTGTTCATCTTACAATTCATGCAACCTTAAATAAATAAACAAGCGTGACTCTGTCCCAGAGGCTGCTTGGGATTTTCTACAGATGATACTTGTTTTGCCACTGAATGACATCATCTCCCTTTTTACACCAAGATTGATGTGGGAAATTCAGTATAAATACCCTGCATCAACAAGCCATTGTGTCACCAGGCCTTTTAAAGATGGGCAGCTCACTGCAGTGTGTTGGCCCAGCCTGTGAGGGACAGGCGCCTGTGATTTATAAGGTCCAGGCATGAAGTCTTCAGGAAAGTTGGTGAAGTACTTTATAGGTCACCTGTATTTTTCCTACCATAGATGTTTTGACTCACGGGTTTCCTTTATGTCACTCTGTCCATAGTCTAGGTATTATTAAAATGGAATAAAGAAGTTACTGTAGCAGAGGCTGAGTAGCTCGGGGGAGGGAGTTTAAGATTCTAAATAGGAGAGGAAAGAAGTAACAGGAGAGGTGATTAATTAGGACAAATATTGGCAGCCAAGCAACCCAGTATTTGCTGCACGAGGACCACTGATCCAGCTTTGTGCTAGGAGTTGTCGGGGAGTTCACTTGTTCATTCATTGAACAAAGACTGATTGGTCACCTACTTTATGCCAGGCACTATCCTAGGTGCTGGGGACCCAAGAAGAAAGTGACATTGTCCCTGCTTTTTAGGAGTTCAGAGTCTTGAAGAGGAGAAAGCAAGTTCATCATGTAATATCTGCTGGAGCTCTTGGTCCAGCTTGTAGAAGTTTCTGTGATGCTTCTGAGCAGGATGCTTGAAGTAGAAAAATGTATCCATTACTTGGCTGTGGTGGGGGAAGTTTTTTAAGTCAGAGAAAACAGCTTGAGCAAAGGTACACATTTCCCTGAGGTCACTAGCAAGGATTTAGTGTGTCTGTTCCACATGTCCAACACTGTGCTAGGGACTGCAGGGGTGAGGGGTGGGGGTGGGGGAGGGGCAGATTTTATTCCTCAGATTTTAGCTCAGAAGGTTGTGAGAGGACTGTTGGCAAAAAGTTATTAAATGATTTTCTTCCGCTTTCAGGATAAATTCCAAATGTCTTACCTAAGCATCCAAGGTTGACTCAGTCAGTGTTTGCTTTGTGACAAATAACCACACAATATCAGTGGCATGCCCACCTGAGAAGCGTTCATTGTTCTTCCTCATGTATGTGTGGTTGGCGAGGATGTGGCTGATCTTGGCTGGGCTCACCTGGGCTGGTCTCTGGGCTGTGTGTTGCATCCCAGGCCTGCCCCATGTATCTCTCGACCTTTCTAGGTCAGTGATGGCCTAAAGGATGTTCTTGTCATGGCAAAAGGGAAGAGTAGAAGAGGTCAGTTCTAACCTTAGAAACACATTTCTAGCTTTTGCTCCCCTCTTCTCTGCTAGTGTCCATAGGTCAAAGCTAGTCACACAGATGTGCCCAAAGTAAAGGTGAGGAGATTGCACTCTGAGGGTCATGGTAAGGGTAGGGTTGTATAACAGATCCCCTGCAATCTAGCCTCTGCAGAGCTTACCTGCCTCTGCAGGTAAGCCTCACGTCTTTCTTCTCTTCTGGTACTTCTGCTAGAGCCACATGTGTTCCCTGGACATGCTACATATTGTGCACATGCTATTTCACCGACCCAGGATGCTCCTCCCTGTCTCATACATTTGGTCAACCTCATCGCATCATTCCTGACTACGCAGGGCCTGGCTCAGAAGATCAGGGAGGACATCCTTATTCGTCTTTCTTTTCCTCTCTGCAGGTATGAGTGGATCACGGAGATTCAGGGCCCCTCGTGGTGCTTGGTTCTCTCTTTGAGTATTTTCTCTTTCTTTCCTCCCGTCTTTCTCCTACTCTTCGTCTCTCTCTCTTGCTGTTGTTCTTAGCTTGCATTGGCATGAAAATTTTAAGATGAACATCTGGCTTAGAGACAGTTGGCCTTACTTTGACCCTGAACCCTGACTAGGATGCTTTGCAGTGTAGAAGGCTCACCCAGGCAGCTGTTTATAGAGCAGCTCCTCTGGTTTCTCTTCCGCCCTTGCTCTTCAGGTTCTCTGTGTGGGGAGGGTGGTGGCGGTAGTAAAAGGCAGGATCCAAGCATTCCTGGGTCCTTGTGGTAACACCATCAAATAGTTCCTATTCTACCTGTCCTTAAACTAAGGTACAGAGCAGGTTGTACAGAGTAGCTGTGAATGAATGAGTGAGTGAATTATGGGTACATTTCTTCTATGTAGCTTTCCACTCATCTTTAGGACAGGTGAGCCTTGAACTTGAGCTCCCAAAGGCAGAAGGAATGAAGCAGCAATGACAAGACCCAGACCTGCCCATCTTAATCAGCTTTGAAGGTTGCCGTCACCACCAGCAGCAGAAAGCAGCTCTGAGAAGTGGGCGTGTTTGCAAAGCAGACTTTGGGGTGGAGACTTAGCTCAAAGCATCCTATTTGCAGAGGTTCTAGAAAGTTATGGAGCTCTGGGGAACCAGCCTGGGGCCACTCATAGCCCACTTAGTGCCAATGTTGTCTTTAGGGGCCTCCAATTCCCTTTATCAAGATCTTTTTTATATTTTTTAAATGGAGCCTGGATACTGTTAACATGAACGTTGAACAGGTCAAGCAGTTCCAGCCATTATTGATAATAAAAAGAGGGATTCTACAAATGTAACAGCCAACCCAGTGCCCCAACAGGCAGCATTTTTTTCTTGGTCTAAGTTGTGGGTTCTTTCTGCAATTTAATAAAGAAAAATACTGAGATTGGGAGAGGTTAAGTGATCTCTCACGGGTAGAAAGTGGCCAGGGCAGACAGTTAATCCTGGTTGGTCTGGGCAGCGCTGACTATCTTCTGCAGAGGTGTCATGGTGTTGTAGAGGGCCGCGGGTCAGCTCAGGGCCATGAAGGAAGCAAATTTCAGGTGTGAGGACTGAGGAACCAGCTGTAGAAGGCAGAGGCTGTAAGGATTTGGCATTTGCATAGGAAGTGGGGTGGGCGTCAAAGTCCAGCATCAAGGTTGCAAAGCATGAGTGGGTATCTGAGACCGGTTTCAAGGTGGGGCGGGGGGCAGGTGTGTGAGCCTGAAATGGAAAAGGGCGGCCAGAGCGGACCTGTTGGGCCTCCTCTATCCTCAGGCACCTGCTTTCTGCTGCAATTACAATGCTCCCATGAGACTGCACCGCAGAAAAAAAGTGCTCCTTAGAGCAAAATTCGATAATCAATGAGTGGGCAGCCCCGGCCCCTCCCAATAAAACATTCGTTGTCAAGAAGCCGCATCTACCCTGTGCTCACCAAAACCGGCCAGATTCACCTGTCTACCTGTACGAGAACGGGCAGCAGTGAGCACTGTGGAAGGATCGGAGCGGCTACACCATTAGGGAGGGCGTGGATTGGGTGACGGTCATGCACGTTTGCTGCTGTAGGCCCAGCAGTTACCGCATTATCTTGGTATCAGCACCCCAGTTTTCATGTGGGTGCTGTCCCCCATGTAGCCCTTGTTTCCAAGGGAAGCAGGCCCAAATC
Source organism: Saimiri boliviensis (assembly GCF_048565385.1). NCBI lineage: Eukaryota > Metazoa > Chordata > Mammalia > Primates > Cebidae > Saimiri > Saimiri boliviensis. The sequence goes on from NC_133468.1 coordinate 11,766,952, forward strand.
CCAGCTCCAGAAGGTGGCCCTGGTTGGCCTAAGTTTGTGCTTACAGCTCAGTGCCCTGGCCTCAGTGACTGGCAGGGGTCCCAGGGAGGCATTTCTTGGGAACTTCTGAAAAAGAAGCTTTGCAGAGCTCCCCCTTTTCCACCGGACTAGGAAGCCCTCATGGCTTCCAGCAACCATCTTGTGGCCAAAGGGGAGGGAAAGCAGAGGCCAGAGGCAGAGGGGAGAAATGGAAGGGAATGAGGTTCTTGGAGACTCTGCCGAGCTGCTCACAAAGCTTTACTGAAGCCTGTGCCTCCTCGGCACTTCTCAGTCGCAGGAGTTAATATGTTAACACGTTCGTTTGGTGTGACTTGGGAATGCACGGTTCCGGAGTGATTTAGAGGGCTCCTGCCTCCTCTGTGTTCTCTTTGGAAGCACTTCCAGGCCATCTTGCAGATGCAGCCTCTGAGTTATACCCCTGCACTGGGCTCAGGGGACCTGAGGGGGAGGTCACGGATCCCTGCCTGCCTGCGAAGGACCAGCCTCTCCCCCACGCCATTCTTCTCCCCTGCTCTGGTCCATATATCAGACCAGCCTAGCAACCATGATGACAGCAAAATCTCAGAAACTGGGGTGGGGGACACAGTTTTTAATATTTTTCTTTTCAATAAAATGTTGTCTTGATTTCTTTTCTTGAGACTTCTCTACCCATTTTGGATGAGGTCAGCCATAAGACAGAAGCCTCAGGGGCTATAGGAATGGACTGCTCAACTGAAATTTGGACAGAATGTGCTCTCTGGTGCTTCCCAACTCTGACGAGCTCTGGTTCTGTGAAAGTTGATCCAATGATGGTAAAGGGACTCCAGGAGCATCTGCTGGGTGCCAGGCACCTCCTAGCCACTCTGTCCTTCGCAGGAGTGGAAATGGAGGCTGTGGATAGCTCAAGGCTACATGGAGGCAGAGTTAGGATTGGAATTTCACTCCTTTTGACACTAAGACCTCTACATTCCACGACTGCACGTGCTCTACCCTTGCTTTGGGACCTGTTTTTTTTTTTTTTTTTTTTTTTTTTTCTGTAAAGATGGTTACTTTACTTTGGAAAAGGTCAGATGGAGGGACACACTGCAGCCTGAGGGAATTGTTTTTGGAGCTCTTGTCTCACAGGATCCTTTTCTTCTCATGAACTTAGTTCAGCCAAGGGTGCTTGAGAGGCCAGTTTTCAGTCTTGCCCCCCCCACTGAAACTTGGAAGAATGTGAACCAGCACCAGCGAGCTTGCTGGGTGAACTTGGAAGCAGCAGAGACTGGTCAGAGTTGGCCTGTCTCTAGCTCCCTGTGTACAAGTGGAGGGATGTTTGTTGTTTCAGCGGCCACTGAGTAGAACTCAGAGAGAGGGCGTGGAGACCTCAGAGGCCAGGCAGGCTGAGGATGGCTTGTGCGCACACCACAAACCGGCTTCCAAACATAGCCACAGGTCAGGGGAAAAACCCCAACCTGACTTCAGAAGCTCTCCTGATGGATGTACAAATCCCCTTGAGGAAACTCTCTGGATTTTTGTTGGATGTTCACTGTGTTTCCTGGATGCAGTTTGGAAGAGAGTAAACAACTCAACTTTTGTTGGGCAGGAACTTAGAAGAAAGGGGATGCGGCTCTGTAACCCAACTACACACGCCTTCCTGCATGGAGCGTCTCTTCAATGTGCTCTCACCCAGGGCCCAGTCCTGTGTGAATAGTCTCATGCACTGAGATGGCGGGAAAACCTGAGGGATGGGGAGCCTTATCCGGATTGCACAGGTGAGGCCATGGGTCCAATGCTGGTGAAGAGACTCACACCAGCTCAAACAACCTGATGGTGCTAGAGTCAGGATTTCGATCTCAAACTGGTTATCTCCAAAAGTCATCTCTTAACCACTCAGTTTAATGGCCTCATCACTTAATTAACTCGCCTGGGAGAAATGCCCCGTTCAGGTATGTACACAGATAGTGTGGGCCGGGGCCAGGAGGAGGGTGCGCTGTGCAGGTGGACTCGCGTATTGAGCTGACCCATTCATGAGCCTCCTCTGCCAGCTGGTCATAGGGCCACCCACCCCGATCCCATGAAGCTGATGGAGAGGCATGGGTATGACACTGGTGCGCGGCTTGGTGGCCTGGGCCACTTGTTCATACATCTGAATTGTGCATTCTGGACCTGCTGTTGCTCAATCTAGAATGTGCCTGTCCCATCTTACAACAGGCTATAGCTGGGCCTGTCCAGCCTCGTGACTTGGTGGATCATGACAGGCAGTTCTGGCTGCATGTTCACTTGATATTTCATGGCCAGGTGCCTCGTAACGAGCAGGCAAATAGCAAGCCAGGAGCTGCTTGTTGAAAGGTACATAGTCCTCCAGCACAGGTAACATGGTCTTGTTCTGGAAGCCCAGGGATCTATGCAGTGATTCTTCTACTGGGGCCTTCCGTAAGCTCCTCATGGTGATTTCTTTCTCTTACAGAAAACTCTAATATCGTAGGGCCAGCTGAGTCATGTGGCCCAAGTGGCAGGGCTGCTTGCTCACAGCCTGGACCTGCCGCCCAGCCCTTTTCCGCTCTGGGTCCCATTTGCACCAGGAGACTTTTGTGTCACTCAGTAAACTGTTTCAGAGCAGTTTCCCCAAATGTGGAATGTGCTGTCTCCAGACCCCAAAAAGGCACACCAGGCTTTGTGCTTCCTTTTGAGTGGTGAGAGGTGGAAGATGCTTTAACGTGTCCTTTATTTTGGAGGGGATGGCCCCTTACATAGTAAGGCCCACCCTTGCATGCTTAGGACTAAAAATGTCACTAATATAGAGGGTTGTTGATATTTATTTATTTATTTTTTATTTTTTGAGATGGAGTCTTGCTCTGTTGCCCAAGCTGAAGTGCAGTAGTGCAATCTCAGCTCACTGCAACCTCTGCCTCCTGGGTTAAAGCAATTCCCCTGCCTCAGCCTCCCGAGTAGCTGTGACTACAGGCACGTACCACCACCCCTGGCTAATTTTTTGTATTTCTGGTAAAGACAGGGTTTCACTGTGTTAACAAGGATGGTCTCTATCTCCTGACCTCATGATCCACCCACTTCGGCCTCACAAAGTGCTGGGATTCCAGGTGTGAGCCACCATGCCCAGCTGATATTTATTTTTTTAAGGGACAGAGTCTTACTCTGTCGCCCAGGCTGGAGTGCAGTAGTGCACTCATAGCTCACTGCACCCTTGAACTCCTGGGCTCAAATGATCCTCCTGCTTCAGCCTCCGGAATAGCTAGGATTACACGCATGAGCCACCACACCTGGCTGAATTTTTTAAGGTTTGTTTTCCAACCTCTGGAGCCCATGTGCCTTAAGAAAGCCTCTTGCATACTTGGCATTTCTTGCTCATTTAGTTTGACTAATTCAATGTCATTGAGATAGTAATATTTGCCATGTCTGTTATTGTTATATGTGATGTTCTACAGAATGTGCAGATAGGGTCTAGATCCCTTTGGACTATATCTTGAAAAAGAATGGGACAACTTACATAGTCCTAGACTCTCAATCTGCGCTGTGGACTGCTCCATGGGAATGCAGACTGCTCTTGGCATTCGTTCTTGACAGGGATAGAAAACAATCCATTGGCCTCAGCGGGGGTTGCGTGCCATGCACCCTGAGCTGTGTTAGTCTGCTCTCGCAAAGATGTCACATCTGGACCAGCCGCTGTAACTGTCAAGCTTGTGCAGCCTGCTGTCATCCTCCAGCATCCATCTGGTTTTTGTAGGGCGTGGATGGGTGAGTGAAATGAGGATATTACAGGGACCACCACTGCTGCTCCTTTAGGTCTTTAAGGGTGGCATTAATTACTGTCATTCTCCTAGGGCTGTGATTTTATTTTTGATTTAATGTCATGGCTGGGGGATGAGGGCAATTTTGAAGGCTTCCACTTTGGCTTTCTTCACCAGAGTGGTTCCATCTGCCAAGGAACCAGTGTGGGGGCTCTCCTAATTATAGCAAACGTTCATTCCACTCACACATTTGAGAACCAAGGAAACGACCACTAGTTGCGTCCACTGTGAACCAGCCCATAGACCCCATACTGGGGACTGTGTTGATGTTGCAACTCAGATCTGGTGTCCGGTAGTCCTTGAAATATCTGAGTATTTCCCCTGACATCTCACCTGGCACTAGACGCCCTTGGGGAGTGATTGAGGGAATCATGACTGCAAACACTTTCTGTGGTGTTCCAGGGTCTTTCCTCATGGGGACCCTGTACTCCTTCAGTTGGCAGTTTCTAGGTCTCAAATCAGAGCAAGGGACCATGATATTTAATTGAGGTAACCTCTCTTAGTCTCCTGAATTAATCATCCTTGATTTCTTTGAATTGTATACAGTGAGAAATGCCCTTTTGGGGAAGGTACCTTTGCTTTGCCCCTAGGGGGCACTGCATTCTCTTTACCTTTCTGTAGGGCTCCATGGGCTGGGCTCCCTGCTTCCACCCCATCCTGCCTAACTCTTCACTATGCTGCCACTGACCTTGCCTCTGATGGTCAAGCGCTACCACCTGGTCTCTGTTATTTTGTCATCCAGTTGTTATCATGAAGACTGTTCCCATAAAAGCGTCTCCTACCGACAGCACTGGCCATGAGAACACCAACCCTGACCTTCGGTGAGGCTGCTATTCCTCCCAGTGCATTATGTATTGCATCAGTAGATGGGGCATCGTCTGGGCTCACCTTCAGAGCAGAGTGGGAGGACAGAGCAGAAGAACGTATCTACTCGAGCACACCCACGTCTCCAAGTCTGAGTCTTTCTTCCATCATGTGTGATAACAGCTCTGAAATTCTGTTTGACTCAGTGCCAGCCATTCCAAAAGCCACCAAAGGACGTTTTTAGCAATGTCTCCTCGCTAGGGTGTAAAGTGCTGTATGGTGAGACAACGTGCCCATATGGATAAACTTTTCTTTTAATGACCATATTCTGCCCCTTTATCCAGCATATGACCTCTTCTCCTGCTGATCCACGTGGCTAGGTCTTGCAGCTCCTTCAGGGGACAGTCCCTTTCTACCCTTAGCAGGTGCAACTCTTCCCTGACTCGGTTATGTTGTCTTAACTCTAGTTATTGGTCTAGTAGCCAGAAGAAGGATGGGGGCGTACTCTCAGGCAGTGTGCTTTCTGGAAAGGCACCTCTGCATCATGTTCAAGCAAGGGAAGAATTCTAGCCTTCAGCAGGGAGTAATGGGCCACTTCTGCAGGCCAGTGGTTTCAGGGGATTCTGGGAATTCATGATTTTCAACTGTATCAACCCAGATGTCTCTATCCTGACTCAAGGTCATCCTCCTCCCCAATCAGGACCCTGACCTTGGCATAGTAGCCTTGCTGGCACTGAGAATTCCACCTTCTCTGGACTTCTGCTCCCCCTATGATGTTCTGAGCCCAATCCAAAACTTCTTCTGACCTCTCCTGCAGAAAATGAGCGTCTTTTTGTGTACTGCCAAAAAACACCCTCTGGCTTTCACACTAAGTCTTCCATTGATGATTACTTCTCTGTCACGCCCGGCCTTTCATTGCCATTCTCCCAGGCATCAATAGTGTGCAGCAACTGCCATCCTGTTCCATTGTGCTGATAGTTGCCACTTCCCTAAACCTTTCAGAAGCCTAAGGCAGTAGACGCATGAGTGCCTCCCTTGCCTGGCCATCCCCTCCCACAAGACTGGTGAAGATTGTAACCATTACACCGCAACCTTCACGCCAGGGGCTAACTGTCCTCCATTCGCCGTGGTGAGGCAGGGTCCTGCCAGCTGGACAGCAGGTAATCCAACTCTAAAGTCCCATTTTGGAATCTACTTGTATCCCATCTATCTTAGGCTGCATTCCCCAGGAAAGAGACTCTGAGATGGATCTGCAAGCAGCTGGCTTATTGGGGTTCTCAGGAACAGTGCCTGTGTAGAGAGAAGCAAGACTGAGCCAATGGAAGGTTGAACGGTGACGCAGTTGCAGCAGGGGATCCAGCTGATCCCCCAGGGAACTCAAGCTGAGACGCCCTTCAGAGATGTCCAGACTTGAGGCAAGGAGGCTGGGTCTTGGTGTCCTGGCACTAGTCAGTCACGTGATGCGGGCTTCTGTGGGGAGGGGAGTAACAGGCAGTGAGTCAGCTTCCTTTAGCTGAGGGTGACAAAGAAGAATATTATTCTGACACTTGTTAAAATGGTGAGGAAGCCTATTGCAATAGGGGAGAGAGATCTGGCTCAACTCTGAATACAGCAAGGATGACAGGGGATTTATAGGGTGAGGGGTTGGGGATGAAAAATGAGGAAGAGGAGACATCAAGTGTAGGGGGCTTCTTGCCAAACTTGCCTAGTAGGATTCTTGCTAAACTCAGGCCAATAACTTACACATCAAAGGTGGAGATAAGGACCCTGACTGGATATCAAGGGTGGTCAGATGTCAAGGGACGAGGGGATTCACACCAAACTGACTTAGCAAGATTCTGGCTAAGACTGGACTCGAAAAATTTGCAGGGATGAACCCAGAGGCCCAAAGTTGAAGCCTGGTCAAGAAGAGGGCTCAGAGGAGCCTAAATAAAGTTTGGTTAAAGACAGAGCCTTTGTCAAGGGCCATGCTGAAGATGGGTCTCAGCTGTGACCCACTGGCCAGTGCGAGGAACGAGTTGTTCCTTGGTCTTGCAAGTGGCATCAGGTCCACCAGTGTCCGATGTTAAGATTCTCTTTGCCTGTTCACTGGTCGCATGTGGTCACTTTCTGCCCTTCACATTTCCCGAATAAACGCAATCTGGGTAGAGTCAGACAGAGAACTGCTAGGCTGAAAGGAGAAGAAATGGGGTTATTGGGATAACTGGAGCCAGACTAAAAACTAGATGACTGAAGCCAGCACACTCACACTGCTTGGACTCCGATGTTGAATAAATTGAGTTATTGGTGTTTGAGCCTCTCTCCTGCCTGGGAAGCAGAGATCAGTGACCGTCTAGAACAGGCTAGGTGGTCTAGCTGAGGTGGTCTCTTACCCATTGCTCTCATGTAATGGGTAAGCTGAGGGGGTCTCTTACCCATTTGCAAGCTGAGGGGGTCTCTTACCCATTGCTCTCATGTAATGGGCATGTCTGGGAGAGGGCTGAGGGTCAGGTAGAGATACAGGTGGCTCTAACAGGGTCATTAAAGCAAATTTAATCTAATTTGTCCTGGGAATCCCCAGTTTTATGGTGCAAATGCATTCAACTTTCACAGACTTTTACTACAAGCCATGTGATGTAGGACAGTGTAAGATATTGGGCTCTCTGATGTCTCCCCGGTTATTTCTGGGAATCTCTAGGGGTGTCTCTAGTGAGATCAGCCTTTTAGATGATTTTTCCAACTCCCTTAATAATGTCTGCTGTCCAAAAAAACTACCTGAGGGCAGCACATTGCCAATGTCAATGCCACTGGTGAGCTCCATGAGATGCAGGTATTTGGATGAGGATTCCGCACCCTCATTGCTCCCATGAGGAAAGCATTGCAACCATTACAACCCATCAGGGGCAACTCAGTCAGTGTTCCTGGGCCCCGTCTGTACAGGGGCCAGGATGAGTTCCACACAGAGCATGCGGGGGCTTTCTGTGAAAAGCAGCTTTCTCACTGTATTGAGAGGGCCCCAGAGAGCCAGGCTCTCTTTCTCTCACACCAAACACATTGAGGACAGACAGTAGCCATACCTGCTGCTGAAAGCATGTCACAGACATGGGAACGAGTAGTCTCAGGACGTGGACAGTGGATGAAAGGGCGGAAAGGCCCCCGGCCCTTCTTGATGTTGTTGACACACTACATCAACGACATTTTAAGTAACCCATCCCCCAGAAAATCTAATCTTAGATGAACAGATAACTTTACTGTCCCAAGCCAGTTTGAATTGGGTTTTCTTTTATTTGCTCCCTGAAGCCCTTTGACCCAATGCAGCTCTCTTTAACTTCTGTCCTTAGCTCCTCTCTTAAAAAGACTCAGACGTAAATCACAGGACTTAGTTTTTTGCTGTTTGCAAATATCTCCTCTCTCCTCTAACTGAAACTCCCCACAAATCCACCCATGGTGACCACCCTTGCACTCTCAGCCTCAGCTCTGTCATAGTTGAGGGTTCTACCTGGGTCTCCTTAAATAAGGAGAACCTGAGACAGCGAATGGGAGGCAGATCACAGCACCAATGGCTGGAGAGCCTAGGAGGGTAGGGATGGGTACTTGGAATGAAATGCGGAGCCACAGTTCTAGAATCAGAACTCTGGTTCCAAATCCCAGCTTCACCAGTGTAAGACTAGGGTTGGGCCAGTCATTTACTTCCCTATGCCTCTACTTTAAATTGGGCTTAATAAAAGCATCTGTCACAGAGGCTTTTTTGTTGTTGTTGTTTTTTAGGATGAAATGAGATAATGTAGATAAGATGCTTAAATAGGGCTGATACACAGTAAGTGCATAATAAATGTTTCCCACTGTTGGCTGCTCTGATGGGTTATCATCTGAGTGTGTAGAAAAGCAGAGCAGGGGTCTGTTTCCCACCTTGGGGCTCTCAGCTTCTCCTGGGTGAGCTGGGCTAGTATCTGGGCTGAGTCTGCCTAAAAACCCAGAGAAGGAATGGAAACTGGGTTAGTCCTTGGTGTGGAATTCTCTTGCTTTCTACATTGAATCCAAACAGCTTGGTGGTGGTGATGGAGTGGGGCGGTAGGAGAGTAAGTGGCTGTTGTCATGTCTGAGCACACGCCCCGTCCTCCTTCTGTGTGAGGAATTAGCCTGGATTTGAGTGTTTGGAAGGCATCAGAAGGTGGCTCACCACAGCTTTAAGCTTCTTTTCATCTTGCTTGGGCCCTGCCACATCTTTATTAGGTTTATAAACTCTTTTTTCCCCTTTCTTTAAAAAAAATCTCTGTTTATTTGTAGAGCCACTCATTTTAAAACTTGTGCAATATCTTAAATGTCATTTTTGCCCCAGTCTGCTCATAATGCATGAGCAAGTGTCTCTTACATAACTCTTACATGCAGCTCAGAGGCCTTTGAAAGTAATGATTCCCAGCAAGCATTTAACACGGACAATCATTACATAACATGGAAAATGTACAACTCCCATAATTAATTTGATCTAGTCTTTTGAAGTCAAAGAGATAGAGGCTACGTATTGACCTTGCCAGCAGAACTGGTTAATTCTGCCAGTTCAGGCTGGGTCTACTAAAGGCCTCAAGGAGACTTGATGCAATCACATTAATGCCCAGTGTAGTGAAATAACCAGCCAGACTCAGTCCTCAACTGGGTCATCTCTGTCAGACAACTGGCCTTCGTTTATTTTCTCTTTCCACTGTATTGGCCTGGGAAATTGGATTAATTGGCCTGTTGTTTTGGCATTGGGTACAGTCAAATCATTGGCCAATTTGGTGGGGAAAAACATCTGTCAAGTTTGTTGTTCCGCTAGCTGATCTGAAGCCCTGTGTAGACACAGCTGTACTTAAGATCTGTTGAGAAATATAGATCCAGTGAACATGGTGGTTGGATTCACTGGCTCCCTTTTGACATGGCTGTGTTGTGTTGGTGCTCCAACATTCTTCATGCAAGAGGTCTCACTTTGCTTGTATATTCTGGATGACTGATTAGTGGGAGGCTTTGCTGAGGTGCGTTAAGAATCATAGGGACATAGGTTTGCATCTTGGCCACTAATTACTTGTATGACCTCTGGAAGTCACTTTCCCTACTGAGCCTCAGTTGCTTCACCTGTAAAGTGGGAACAATTCCAATACTACCTGCCTCATACCATTGTTGCCAGGTTTGGGGACCAATCATCTTGGTATGCCCAGGATTGAAGGAGTTCCTGAGATGTGACTTTTGGTTTTAAAACTGGAGCATTCCTGGAAAATGAGCAGTCACCTGGTGAATATTAAATGAGACAGAGTCTGCAGAGTATTTAAGACATGTGAAAGACATTTTATAAAGGCTGAGCATATTATTACAGTCTAGTTTTTGATCAAGCACCCATTATCTGGAGCTAGTAAAAAATGGGATGATCCCTTCTTCAAGATAGTGTGAGTTCCTCATAGCACAGGAGAGACCACTCTCCTCTCTCATATGTGGCATTTATCACCCCAATTCTTCCTCTGTGTCAGGTGAGGTTGACAGGCTTCTAGAGTTTCAGGAACAGTGAAACTAAGAAGTGCCCAGCTTTTCATCACAATCTAGAACTTTCTGGCTCCAAAGCCAGGAAGCCTGCATTCTGTGTCCTGCTCTGCCACCACCTAGTTACGTGACTGAGATGGTAGCACTTTACTTTGGTGAGACTTAGTTTCCTCAAAGGGAGAGAATGATATCGTCGTCTCATGGGGCTCTCGTGAGCTGGAAAGAAATCATGCATGTAAAAGGGCTTGCTGAACTGCAAGACATCATTCAGATGGGAAATGTTTTATTAAGGGCCTAATCCAGCAGATTTTCTTCACTTCAGGAAAGAATGGCAGACTTCCACTATCTTTAGACTTGGAGCCCAAAATCCAACAGTTGGCCACCCTGCCACCAGGCTCTCGCTACGTGATATTCAAGCTGGCTCTGCTCTCAAGGCAGTCAAGGTCTATAGATGGACACATTCAATGTCATGAGTTGAGATAAGAGAGGATCCCAAGCCAGGTGTGGTGGCTCATGCCTGTAATCCCAGCACTTTGGGAGGCTGAGGTGGGTGGATCATGAGGTCAAGAGATCGAGACCATCCTGGCCAACATGGTGAAACCCCATAGCTACTAAAAATAGAAAAATTAGCTGGGTGTGGTGGCATGTGCCTGTAATCCCAGCTACTTGGGAGGCTGAGGAAGGAGAATTACTTGAACCCAGAGGCGGAGGTTGCAGTGAGCTGAGATTGTGCCACTACCCTCCAGCCTGGCGATAGAGCAAGACTCCATCTCAAAAAAAAAGAGGATCCTGGTCCAGGTGCACTGGCAACTCTGAAAAGAGTCAGGGGACCCAGCATGGGGGTCAGAGAAGGGCCAAGTGTGGGTCAAGCTGAAGAGTGAAGGAAAAATGTTCTAGGCAGAGGGGAGAGCTCGAGCTGCTGTGGAGGTGAGGAGTGCCTGCTTTCAGGAACTGTCAGTGTCCCCGGGCAACACTCATGAAGTGGGAACCTGACGAAGGTAAGGTGGGTGGGGACCAGCTCATGAATGGTCTCCTATGCAGTGTTACTCTGGATTCTTTTAGTTAAGAGAGGCAACTAAACTAGTTGAGTGAAAAGGGGGATTTTTGAGAAGATCCTGGTATAGCTCAGAGAATTGAGGGCAGAAATACAGAAAGCCCAGGCTTGACAGTCCCTGGTCCCTTCTCTCATTCTCTCCCGTCCTCAGTTACAACCTTTCCTACCAGAGGTGGCCAGCACAGCATGGAACGTGATCATCAGCGGCCTAGAGGCACATCTTCTCCAGTTCATCCTCCAAATTCAAGAATCCTCCCTCCCAGTTCTAGTAGAAAAATCCAGGGCGAGATCTCTGATTGATGGTGTTCAGGGCAGGTGCCCATCTCTGGTGAATCGCTGCAGCAGGGAGAATGGGGTGTTAGGAGTGGCTCTGTGGGTCACTCTGCTCCCAGGTGGGGGAAAGAGGTGTTGAGTAGCGATGGTGATAAACACAGTCAATCCTATTTGCAGATTTCTTGTTTGTGAACTCACTTACTTGCTAAAATTTACTTGTAGCCCCCAAATTACTCACAGTGCTTTTGTGGTCATTCACAGACATGCAGAGAGCAGTGAGAAATTGGAGTTGTCTGGTACATTTAGTTGCACACGTTCCTGGCTGAAGCCAAGCAAGGCGACTCTCTGCCTCCTTGTCTCATTCACCATAAGCCAGTGTCCTTTTCAAGGTGTATGCAGTGCTGTGTTTCTTACATTTTGTGCTTTTATTGATGATTTTGCTGTGTATAACATCAGTGCTGAAGGACTGTCAAGTTTTCCCAAGTAAGTGTAAGAAGGATGTGATGGGGCTGGGCGCAGTGGCTCACACTTGTAATCCCAGCACTTTGGGATGCCGAGGCAGGTGGATCACAAGGTCAGGAGTTCGAGACCAGCCTGGCCAACATGGTGAAATCCTGTCTCTAGTAACAATACAAAAACTAGCTGGACATGGTGGCACATGCCTGTAATCCCGGTTACTTGGAGGCAGAGGCAGGAGGATTGCTTAAACCCTGGAGGCAGAGGTTGCAGTGAGCCGAGATTGTGCCAATGCACTCCAGCCTGGGCAACAAGAGCTAGACTGTCTCAAAAAAAAAAAAAAAGAAGGATGTGATGTGCTTTACAGAGGAAATATGTGCATTGGAAAAGTTTCATTCGGGCATGAGCTGCAGTCCTGTTGGCCATGCTTAGTACAATGTTAATGGACCAGCAATATATGTGAAATACATATTAAAATTAAACAGAAACAGACACATGGCAAGATTATATATTGATTTGTTGATGAAAATATTGTGACCAGAGGCTTGCAGGAACCTAAACCTGCATGTCCCCTAGGAACAATGGTTTGGTGTTCGTTAAGTCGGCATTTGTGGTGATTTTATAGAACATGACTGTGATGAATAACAAGAATGCACTGGACCTTGCAAAAAGAGTTGAGACTATCCTGGAAGCAGTAGGGAGCCACTGAAGGGTTTTAAATGAGAGAGAGATGGATATGGTTTGTGTTTGAAGAAGTCCCTCTGGCTACTGGGTGGAGGTTAGAAGAGAGGACCCAGGAATGAATGCAGAAGAGTCAGAAGGTGGTTGTAGAATCCTCATGAGAGATATGACATCTGATCCAGGAAAGGAGGCTGGGGAAGAGGAGAAGAGGAAGAGCTTGAGAGAGATATTTAATTGGTAAAGTTGGTAAGAATGGAAACTCACTAGATGATGGGAGTAGGGAAGGTGGACCCCAAACATCTCTGTGCTTTAAAAATGTCAACATCTGATTATTAAAGGAATGTCTCATTGGTCTGCACCACGTGTTTCCCTCCATGAGGGGTGGTAGGGAGCCTCAGCCTTTGGTGGGGAGCTGAGCAGCTGTAAGAGCTGGTGTTTGGGGACAGGCACACATTCTCCCAACGCCCTCCCTGTTAACGGCACGAAGGACCAGCTGTGTTTTCTCTGCCTCCTTACATCATCACCAGTCATAAAAACCTGACCAAGGGGAATTGTGCTGACGATCTGGGCTGTGATGTATGAGACAAAGGAGTCCAGGGGGCTGGTTTCAGCGTTTGCACGGTTACGATTGCTGCCGGTTGGGAGAGAAGGCAGGCTAGACCTGGCATGCATTGCATTTGACGATCGTCTACGGTTGCTCTCCAGGTCAATAGTTTCCCGGCTTTCAGCAGACTCTGATTGTTTAGTTCAACCCCGGCCTTTTAATACAGCTGGCACGCTCCAGCAAGGTGCCGCAGCTGGGGTGGAATGCCTCCCTGCCCGCCCCAACTCTGCTCCCTGCAAACCTCAAGGTCTCCAGCTCTCTAATCACAGAGGCCCTCCTTTCCTAGACTTCGGGGTTCTGGTTCAGCACCTTCCTCCAGCCTTGCTGTCTGCTCTTGGTCTCTGGGTGACCCATTGAAACACCTCACCTGAGGCCGACAGGAGGCTTCTCTGTGTCTGTGTATCTTGGACTTTCCCTTCACAACAAAGAGCTCTCTGATGATGCAGAGGAACCCAGTCCTGCCCATTCACACGTGGGCTGTTAGTGCAGCCCTGCTCTGCCCGTGAGCAAAATCCACATCTTTATTTTAGGGGACAAATGTTCATCTGCAAATGACTGGACTCTGCCAGGTACTCGTTTAGAAGACAAAAATGGAGAAAGAAAACCCTTATTATGCATCATATGTTGATAACAACTCACATTTTAGAGTGTTCATCACATACCAGGCACAGTGCTAAGTGCTTTTACTTAATTTACCTTTTTAGGTAGCTTTTTTGTTTGTTTGAGACAGAATCTCGTTCTGTCACTCAGGCTGGGGTGCAATGGTGCAATCTCAGCTCACCATAACCTCCGCCTCCCGGGTTCAAGTGAGTCTCCTGCCTCAGCCTCCTGAGTAGCTTGGATTACAGGTGCCTGCCATCATGCCTTGCTAATTTTTGTATTTTTAGCAGAGTTGGGGTCTCACTGTGTTGGCCAGGCTGGTCTTGAACTTCTGACCTCAGGGGATCCGCCTGTCTTGGCCACCCCTGCTGGGATTACAGGCATGAGCCACCATGCTTGACCTTTCTTAGGTAGCTTTTACTGTAAGCACAGAAAGGTTAAGGAAGGTGTCCTAAGTCCTGCTGCTTGTGAGTGAGTGACCCAGCCAGGATCTGAGTCCAGGCTGCCTGGTCGACCCCGGAGCTTGTACTCACCACTGCTTCATCAGCAACACCAGTATCATGGCGGGGAAACACTCTCCACAGCCTGTGCTCCTGCCAATGCGCATTGCTGGCCAGCACTGGGATGAACCAGGGTGCGTGAAAACCCAGTGACTCAGAGCCCAGCGAGGCCCTACGGCCATCCATCTCCATCGCACGACTGGGGTTGAGGATTCTTCAGTTTTCAGAATTTAGGAACGCAACAGGAATGCACCATCTCCCAAAGCACACACTTAAAAAAGGATGATTTTTTATTTCTAGAAAATAATTTCAACTTTTGTTTTTAATTCGGGGGTACACGTGCAGTTTTTTTCCCTGGGTGTATCTTGTGATGCTGAGGTCTGGGATACAAGTGATCCTGTCACCCGGGTACTGAGCATGGTACCCAATAGTTTTTCAATTCCTGTCCTTCTTCCCTCCCTCTCTAGTAGACCGTTGTCTATTACTGGCTCTTTATGTCTATGAGAACCTGATGTTTAGCTTCCACTTATAAGTGAGAACGTGTGGTATTTGGTTTTCTGATCCTGTGTTAATTCACGTAAGATAATGGCCTCCAATTGCATCTACGTTCTACAGAGGACATAATTTCTTCTTTTTTTATGGCTGTGTAGTATTCCCTGGTGTAAATGTACCACATTTTCTTTATCCAATCCACTGCTGATGGACATCTAAGACTGATTCCATGTCTATGCTATTACCACACACTTTTTAATGTTAATTTTTAATGGATATTTTTCTTTACACAAATAATACATGACTGCATTTGTATTGTAAATGTTTCAAGCATATTAAAAAGAGAATGTGGAAGTCCCTCCTCCTCTCCCTTTTCCCCATTCTACATTTAGTAGAAAAAAAGTTGCTACTTTTTTCCTATGAGAGCGTCCCATCCTTGCATATACTACCATTGAAAGTGGTAGCCGACTTTCAATAGTGACCACCTCTATTGACCACCAGTCTGCTTCCTATGCGTTTTCTGACACTTGCATGTATACACGTACACCCCTTTTCTCCCCACCCCCCCTTTTTAACCAATAGGATCATCCTATCTGTATTACTTCGCAACTTGATTGTTTTTCCACTCATTACCTTAGTGGTCTTTCCAGGAGGATCCCTGTTGCCCTCCCTCATTCACTGGAATAGCTACATAGTATTCCATATTATGGATTACCATGATTTACTTAACCCACTTGACCAGGCACTTTCCCAGCAACACAGATCATTTGAAAAAGTAAATTACCCGTGGTTACTGAGTGGTAAGCAAATAAATAATAAAGTCTAAATGGGAGAAGGTTGTCAAGGGCGGAGTGTTAATTGGGTTATAGGAAAAGAGGAGAGGGGATGGGATGTCTCCCCCAGCTCTGACCCAGTGCCTCCTGCCTGCAGGCGTCTGCTCCGTTCAGGGTGCTGATGTCCTGCTGGCCCACCCCACAGCCGTCAACCCTGCTCTCTTTCCTATTTTAGTGTTTCCATCCAGGCCCTTCGAGCCCTCTGACCACATAACCACAACATGCCTCTCCTCTGCTGCTCCGGGGAGGTTCAGATACATACAGGTTGCCTGAGTTCCTGGACACTCATGGCATCAGGGACAAGAGCTGGTTAAACCTTGTCAGCTAAAAGGTTCCGCAAAGTCAGTCTGTAGCAATTCACATTCCACACGGGCATCTCACCCGGTCTTAGTAAAACCCAAACACCGACTTTTGTTGAGACTTTGACGAGCCCCTGAAACCACCGAGGGCCCGGCTTGCCTCGGCACACGTCTGAAATATGTCAGGCAGGTGTTTCCAAAGAACGTATGTTACAGGAAAATATATCCTGATGTAATCTGACTAATTTGGCTTTTGCCTTACTTTCAAGAGAACTGGCTATTTGTAATGGAAACAGTGCTTGGGCCACTTCAGACGGGGCTTTGTAATGTGAGCTGGTAAAACCCTGCAGGTGCTACGGGGGCCCCTGTTTTCATTTTACGTCTCACGTTTGTTTATTTAATGTGTTTCTCTGGGAGGGGAAAAAAAAAAAAAGAGACCCGGGAGGGGTTTAACAAGTCATTTTTCATTTCAGAAAAAAGAAATGGTTTTGTATTAAGAAAATTAGCGTCGAGCGGGGCGGCAGGAACCCTGCCGGTGACAGGAAGTGCACATGGCCTGGGAGGATATGTTTCTTGAGACTAATTCCCCAAAGACACGTGTTCAGGATCCGACATACCTGGGGCCCTTGGCAGAGGCATCAATTAGAGAGTGGGAAGCAGTGTTTTCCTTGCTAATTCTTGGCTACCGAATAGGGGTTACTGAAAGCTCCCTTTTCCCCCCTTGGAGTTAGGCAGTTTTGAAAAATTGTAAAATTATGAATTCGACTTTGTTTCCAATCAAGGGAGGGGGAAATGCTTTCCAGGGTGCAAAGCCTGTGTGCTGTGGGGAGAGTGCTACGTTTCACCCTCCGATGACAGAGCACCCACGGCCAGCTCTGGGGCACTTGCCCCACTAAGGTGGGGGCGCCCTGAAACTGGAGGTAGGCGGGGTGAGGGTGGGTGTGAGGAGTTGTGGAGACAGCTGCTGCAGCACCCGTGCCAGTTAGAAAGGGGATTCTAGTTAGAAAGGACGGGAGGGAAATGAGACCAGCCCTGCCCGTCTCTATTATCAAGATTCATTTCATGCAGGTTGAGGGCAGCGGGTAGCCATCATCAGCACAGAAAATGTGATGTATTTGTCACCCACGACTCTCCTGTGCCCCACAGATTGGGTTCAATGAGACTCAAGTCCCGGTTCCCTGAGCTTAATGGGATGGTCCAGTGCTTGTTCCAGCTCGCGCCAGGTCTTGGGTGAGTGTTTTCATGCACCCCTCTCCCTCTTGGTCCTCGTGTTTCCAAGAGCTGCCTTGGGCCTGGCTCATGGCAGTCTGTGCAGGAAGCTCAGCCCCTTCACCAGTTTCTACAGGAAAATCTGCCCCCAAGCATGTCATGAGGGCCATGACCGATGATGGGTGCGGGCACAGGAAGCTGCTGCACCACAAACCATCATCTTCTGCCACCTCGCAGGTCTGTCTGGATCTCCCTTGCCTTCCTCTGCCTTCTCCTCTCCCTGGAAGTTGCTACTTTTTTCCTATGAGAGAGTCCCATCCTTGCATATTCAGGTCCCTATGGAGACTCACTTCCCCCCAACAAACACATTTCCCTTCCTAAGAAGAGTTCTGGTGAATAAAATGTTCTACATAGGCCAGGCACAGTGGCTCATGCCTGTAATCCCAGCACTTTGGGAGGCCAAGGTGGGTGGATCATGAGGTCAGGAGATGTAGACCATCCTGGCTAACACAGTGAAACCCCGTCTCTACTAAAAATACAAGAAATCAGCCGGGCGTAGTGGTGCATGCATGTAATCCCAGCTACTCAGGAGGCTGAGGCAGGAGAATCGCTTGAACCCAGGAGGTGGAGGTTGCAGTAAGCCGAGATCGTGCCACTGCACTCCAGCCTGGGCTACAGAGCGAGACTCCCCGCCCCCCTCAAAAAAGTTCTACATATACGTAACTGTATCCATTTGTGCCTTGCAGAGCATTGAAATATAACAGCATCATCCAGACCCACAGAATCATACATAATCATAGCCAGTTCAAATTGAAAAAGGCCTTGGAGATCCGCCAACCCACCCATTCAGCTTACAGGTTAGGAAACAGATGCCCGGCGAAGACAAGGGACTTGCCCAAGGTCACCTTGAAGTTGTGGTGGAGTTCGACTAAGACCAGGCTTCCTGAATCCTGCCCCAGCATGCTCTGCTACAGGACCCCATCCCCAAATTCTTTTTTTTTTGAGACAGTTTTTTGCTCGTGTTGCCCAGGCTGGAGTGCAATGGCACGATTTTGGCTCACTGCAGCCTTCACCTCCTGGGTTCAAGCGATTCTCTTGCGTCAGCCTCCCAAGCAGCTGGGATTATAAGCGCCTGACACCATGCCCGACTAATTTTTTGTATTTTTAGTAGAGAAGGGGTTTCACCATGCTGGCCAGTCTGATCTCGAACTACTGGCCTCAGGTGATCCGCCCCCCTCAGCCTCCCAAAGTGCTGGGATTACAGACGTGAGCCACCGCACTGGGACCCGAATTCTTTGAAGACTGCTTTCGGGAAGGGACCTGAGAGCTGTACAGGCACATCCATCCCATGCTATGGCCTGTGGGTTCTGCCAGCTACATTTCTTCCTCTCCTTTCCCATTGCCTTGGTGTGGGGAGGCAGCAGACACAGTTTGATCTGCATACTGGAGACAGTGACACAGTTTGCTCTGCATTCACTGCAGCTGGCTTGTTGGGAAAAAATTAAGATAAAGTGAAAGAATATCTTTGAAAATGATAACACTCAGTATTTGGGAGGGTTAGTAGGGACACACTTCTTATACACTGCTGGTGAGAATTAGTACAATTTTGTCCCAAAGCAATTTGGTAATATATATGATGAATTTGAATAACATTCGTATGCTCTGTTTTGCCATTTTTTTTTTTTTTTGAGACAGAGTTTTGCTGTTGTTGCTCAGGCTGGAGTGCAATGGCACAATCTCGGCTCACTACAACCTCCATCTCCCATGTTCAAGTGATTCTTCTGCCTCAGTCTTCCGAGAATCTGGGATTACAGGTGTGCACCACCATGCCCAGCTAATTTTTTGTATTTAATAGAGACAGAGTTTCACCATGTTAGGCAGGCTGGTCTCAAACTCCTAACCTCAGGCGATCCACTTACCTTGGCCTCCCAAAGTGCTGGGATTACAAGCGTGAGCCCTTATGCCTGTGTTTTGCCAAACTTTTAAAATGAAGTTTAATATGATACAGCTACATGCATAAATTTTCAGTGAAGTGCTTGATGAATTTTTACAGACAGAGCTATGCACACATCATACAGATCAAAATACAGAATATTGCCAGCACCTCAAGAGCCTCTCTTGTACTCTCTCCTGGTCATTACTTCCAAACAGTAGTCAATATCCCAACTTATATGACTATAGACAGATGTTTGTCTGACTTTGGATTTCATATGACTGGAAGCACAGAGAATATGCTCTTGCGTGTTTGTCTTCTTGCAGTGAACATCGTATCTGTGAGACTTCTCTGTGTTTTCACATGTATTTGTTTGTTTTCATCACTAGGTAGTATTTCATTCCATGAATGAATATAATACTATTTACTTGTCTATTCGACTATCGAGGTCATTTAAATGGTTTCTAGCTCTTAAGTACTAGGAATAATGCTGCTATGATATTTTTGGTCGTGACTTTTTGTACACACACGTATATGCATTTCTTTTCTTTTAAATTTTATTTTACTTTCTGTTCCGGGATACATGTGCCGAACATGCAGGTTTGTTACATATACATGGGCCATGGTGGTTTGCTGCACCTGTCAACCAGTCATCTAGGTTTTAAGCCCTGCATGCATTAGGTATTTGTCCTAATGCTCTCCCTCCCCTTGTCCCCCGTCCCCTGACAGGCCCCGATGTGTGATGTTCCCCTCCCTGTGTCCCTGTGTTCTCATTGTTCAACTTCCCCTTATGAGTGAGAACATGCATATATATGCGTTTCTGAAAGCATACATTTGGAGTGAAACTTTTGGGTCATGAAATGTGTATGTTCAGCTTTAGCAGGTACTGCCAACAGCCTTTCAAAAGCAATTGTACCACTTTACACGGCCACGGAAATATATAAGAGTTCTAGTAGCTGTATCCTTGCAAAATTTGATGTCAGATTAAAAAATTTAAACATTCCCACTGTAGTGGTGATACTTCATTGTGGCGTTATCCATTCCTGGACAGCTAATTGGCCATTTGGATATGCCCTTTTGGGGAGTGCCTGTTCACATTTTGACTTTTTAAAGAGATGTCTGTCCTTTTCCTATTGATTTGTAGGAGTTCTTTATATGATCACGATTCAGGTTCCTAGTTGGATGTGTGTATTGCACACGGCTTCTCCCATCCTGTTTGCCTTTTTGCTCTCTTAATGGCGTCTTGAATAACAATTCTTAATTTTCAAATGGTTGAATTTATTAATCTTTTCCTTTATTTAATGTTCTTTGTGTTTTGCTTAAGAAATCTTTGTCTATTCAGGGTCACGACTATACTCCTAGGTTTTATTCCAGAAGCTTTATTCTTTTACTTTTTACATATAGGTCAATCATTCACCTGGAATAGAATTTGAAGAGTCGATGCCCATATTTTCCCTAAGGTTGCGCAACTCATCTGGCACCATTTATTGACAAGACAGTTCTCCCCACACTGCTTTGTAGCGGTGCCTTTGCCATAAGGCAGGTGCCCGGATAGGTCTGGGTCAGATCAAGTTTGTTATCCATGTCATTTAAACCTCATATTCGTATTTGTGTATCTGTGTTGTCAGTTGGCTGTGACACATGTGTCAAAACATCCCACTATGGTTATGGAATTCATTATTTCTCCTTTTAGTTCTTACAGTGTTTGAGGCCATATTATTAAGCTCCTTGGAATTTAGGATCCTTAAGTATTACTGTTGAATTGAACCCTCTATAATTATGATTTGTTTTTTTTTTTTAAGATGGGGTCTTGCTGTGTTGCCCAGGCTGGGGTACAGTAGCATGGTCATAGCTCACTGCAGCCTCAAAATCCTGAGCTCATGTGACCCTCCCACCTCAGCCTCCCAAGTGGCCAGGACAACAGGTGTATAGCGCCATGCCTGGCCTGAATTGTCATTCTTTATGTCTTATAACACATCTGGACTTCATGTCTATTTGATCTGATAGTAGAGCTATACCCACTTTTAAAAATTTCTACCTACTTATCTACTTTTTAGTATTTTTCTGAGTATATTTTTCTATCCTTTTACTTTCAACCTTTCTGGGTCTTTGTATCTCTTGTAAGCAACGTACCTTTAAAAAATATAGATTAACAGTCTTTCTGTTTTAATTGGAGTATTTAGTCCATTTTCAGTTTTTGGCTTTTATGAATAAAGTTTCAATAAATATTTTTATACAAGATTTTTTGTGGGTAGATGGTTTTTCCTTGGGCAAATATCTGGAAGTGAAATGTTTGAGTCATAGGGTTGAGTCATTACTTTATTTATTTATTTATTTTAAGGACAGCATCTCAGTCTCTCATTCTGTTGCCTAGGCTGGAGTGCAGTAGTGCAATCGTGGCTTATGGCAGCCTCAACTTTCTGGGCTCAAGCGATCCTCCTGCCTTAGCCTCTCAAATAGCGGAGGCTACAGGTGCATGCCACCACTCAAGGATAATTTATTTTTCGTAGAGAGAGGATCTCACTATGTTGCCCAGGCTGGTCTCAAACTCCTGGGCTCAAGCAATCTTCCCACCTTAGCCCCTAAAGTGTTGGGGTTACAGACATGAGCCACCGTGCCTGGCCTATTTTATTGTTTTTAACTAACGTTATTTAAGTATGATTTGCATATAATAAAAAAGAGACTTAAATTGTACAGTTTGATGAATTTCAATAAATGTGTACCCTGATGTGACCAATAAACCAAATCAAGAGCTAGAATACTTCTATTATTCCAAAAAGTTTCCTTGTGTATCTCCCCCAAGACATTGATTTATTTCTATCATCATAATTTAGTTTTGCCTGGAATCACACAGCAAATCCCCCCGTTTTTTTTTTGTGACAGAGTCTCACTCTATCACACAGGTTGGAGTGCAATGGTGCAATCTTGGCTCACTGCAGTTACTGCCTCCCAGGTTCAAGTGAGTCTCCTGCCTAGGCCTCCCCATTAGCTGCGATTACAGGCATGTGCCGCCATCCCAGCTAACTTTTATGTTTTTAGTAGAGACAGGGTTTTACCATGTTGGGCAGGTGTCGAACTCCTGATCACTCAGGTGATCTGCCTGCCTCAACCTCCCAAAGTGCTGGAATTACAGGTGTGAGCCACTGTGCTTGGCCTGAATACTCTTGTCTTTCTTATTTCACGTAACAGTGTTTTTGAGACTCATCCATGTTGTTGCATGTATCAGTAGTTCATTTAAAAAATGTATGCTTCACCTGGATGATTCTCCCCAATCCCAGTAAAATGTATGCAAACAGTATTCTATTGTAGGCATATACCACAATTTATTTATGGACATTTGAGTTGTTTCCAGTATTTGTCTTTTATGAATAGAGCTGTTCTGAACATTTTTGTGCAATTTTGCTTTCTTTTCTTTTGGATAAATACTTGGAAGTGGAATCACTAGGACATAGTGCAGGTGTGTATTTATAATCAACTGCCAAGCTAATTTCCAGAGTGAGTTGGACAACTGTATTTTATTTATTTTTATTTATTTATTTAATTTTTGAGCTGGAGTCTCATTCTGTGGCCCAGGCTGGAATGCGGTGGCACAATCTTGGCTCACCACAACCTCTGCCTCCTGGGTTCAAGTGATTCTCCTGCCTCAGCCTCCTGAGTAGCTGGGACTACAGGCACGTGCCCCCATGCCCAGCTAATTTTTGTATTTTTAGTAGAGACGGGTTTTTCCATGTTGGCCAGGCTGTTCTCAAACTCCTGACCTCAAGTGATCTGCCTGCCTTGGCCTCCTCAAGTGGAATTGTACAATTTTAGAATTCCATCAGCTGTGTATGAAATTTTCAGTGCTCTCTCTTCCTTGTCAACATGTGAAATTGCCATAGCATCTCCTTGTGATTTTAATTTGCATGTCCTGGATGAGCAGTGATGTTGAGTACCTTTCTCGTGCTTGCTGTCTATTGCTGTACCTTCCTTTTTTGAGACGGACTTTTGCCCTTGTTGCCTAGACTGGAGTGCAGTGTGTGATCTCGGCTCACTGCAGCCTCTGCCTCCTGGGTTCAAGTGATTCTCCTGCCTCAGCCTCCTGAGTAGCTGGGATTACAGGCGCCCGCCACCATGCCCAGCAAATTTTGTGTTTTTAGTAGAGACAGATTTCTCCATATCGGTCAGGCTGGTCTCGCCCGACCTTACGTGATCCGCCCACCTCGGCCTCCCAAAGTGTTGGGATTACAGGCGTGAGCCACCAAGCCCGGCCTGTATTCTTCTTAACTGTCTTTTCAAACGTACAGCACACTGAAAAAATTGAGTGGTCTGTTTTTTTCTTATTGATTTGTGGGAATTCTTTATACATTCTGGATGTAAGTCTTCCGTCATATACATGTACTGTGAATAGTTTCTCTTAATCTATAGGGTGTCTTTCATGTTCTTAATGTGTTTGCTAATATTGGTGAACTGAATAGTTCTTGAGAAGAGAAGGATCTCTTAAATGCCAACACTGCTGTGCAGGATGTGGGGAAAATACTTATGACATGCTGCTAGATTGAAAAAGGAGAAAACACAAAGCTGAACTTGTGATTATGACTTTAACTCTTTCAAAATATGCATTGAAAAAAAACTGTAGGAAAATACATAAAACATTGCTTTGACTGACCATGGGTAGTGAGGTCATTCTCCCCTGCTGCCTAAAAAATGACAGTAAAATATACATAACATAAAATTTACCATTTTTGTCATCTTATTAATTTATTTATGAGATGGAGTTTTGCTTTATTTTTGCCCAGGCTGGAGTGCAATGGTGTGATCTCGATTCACTGCAACTTCCACCTCCCAGGTTCAAATGATTCTCCTGCCTTAGTCTCCTGAATAGCTGGGATTACAAGTACCCATCATCATGACTGGCTAATTTTTTGTATTTTTAGTAGAGATGGAGGTTTCACCATTTTGGCCAGGTTGGTCTCGAACTCCTGATCTCCAGTGATCCACCTGCCTCAAACTCCCAAAGTGCTGGGATTACAGGCATGAGCCACCATGCCCGGCCATTTTTGCCATTTTAAAGTGGGCAATTCCGTGGCATTGTGTACATCACCACTGTGCAGCCATCACCACTATCTAATCACAGAACTTTTTTCATCACCCAAAACAGAAACCCTGTACCCATTAAGCAGTCTCTCCATTCCCTCCTTCTACCAGCCCCCGGCAACCACCAATATGATTTCTCTTTCTATTCTCTTGCTATTTGAAAAACATATACTTTATGCTTTATTTTTTTTTCCGGATTTTTGTTAATGCATTTTGATATGTGAAATGGAGCAGAAACAAAGAAAAACAAAGAATGAGCAAGTAAGTTACGTGGCATCGCGTGCTGAGCTGTACGTCAGAGCGGGGAGGCGGCAGAACTCATGTTGTGGCGACAGCTAACATGGGTTCAGCTCTGACGGTGCCTGTGTGATTCCTCTGGCGTGTATCTCACACCCACCCCAGCAGGCAGGTTCTGCTATTATGCATCATACTATACATGATGCAGAATCTCTTCCCAGGTCTCAGGAGATCCCGTTTTTTTCTGACTCCCTCACCACTCTGGGAATGCATATGTGGGCAGAGACCATACTGGTTCTTCTCTCCAAAATATTGCCAATGCCCAGTACAGCCCCAGCTCATCTTTGTGTTTATTAAGAATTGCTGAATGTTAGCCGGGCACAGTGGCGGGCGCCTGTAATCCCAGCTACTCGTGAGGATGAGACAGGAGAATCGCTTGAACCTGGGAGGCAGAGATTGTAGTGAGCCGAGATCGCGCCACTGCGCTTCAGCTGAGGTGACAGTACAAGACTCTGTCTCAAAAACAAAACAAAACAAAACAAAACAAAACAAAACAAAACAAAACAAAACAACACCCTGCCAAAGCCAAACCAAACTGAAACAGAAAAAGAGTTGCTGAATGGATTAAGAGTAGCTTGCAAGTGTACAAGACAAATTCCCCTAACTAGAGTTCTTAGCTCATGCCTCATCCTTTTCTCCCACTCATCACTTTGCTGACCCCTCTCTGGAGCATGACCGGCCACATCTAAGTCACAACTTAGCTGGTACACTAAAGCAGAAAGAGTGAGAGGGGTCTCTAGGTGCAGCCTTGAGTCACAAGCAGGCTGGAAGGAAGTGGGAGCTGAGGGACCAGGGACTGTGTCTTGAGCTGTGAGAACATATCTGAACGGTAGATTCATTAGGTCTCTCCTGGCTTTAATGACCAGGGCGGGAGGAGAGAAGTAATAACGAGTGACATTTATATAGTGTGTTACGGTTTACATAGCTCTTGCATGCACATTACCTCATTTAATCCGGAAGAAGCACAGGGTGGGGTTGAAGCTCGTGGCCCTGGGCTTTGCCTGTCTGGGTTTGCATCCTGACTCTACGACTTACTATGTGACCCTGGACTATTTAGGCATCTTGCATCCCAATTTCCTTATGTGTGCAATGAAGGCACTGATAGTAACTGTCCCGTATGCTTGCTGTGATGATTAAATAAGGTTATGCCCCTAAAGCACTTAGAATAGCATCTGGAGCATAGTAAACACTAAATAAAAATTGGTGCTTATTACTCAGTCCTCTCGATAGGCCCAGGAGATGTATAGACCTATTCCATTTTATAGGCAAGCTGAATGGGGCTGAGAAGGATAGAGTCCACCTGTCTGAGGTCACACGGTGGAGAAGCAGGGGTGAAGGGCAGGGCTAGCCCTAGGTCTGTTGGACTCCTGAGCCTGGTTCTTTCAGGTCCTTCACGCTACCTCCTCTGACGTGCACTTAGTCTAGGCTCAAAGGCAGAATAAACTGTAGCGGGCTCGTGCTTTTGAGGCTAGTTTATAAAAAGATCACTTGGGCCCGGGGCTGTTTTAATCCCAGCACTTGGGGAGGCCGAGGCAGGCAGATCAGGAGGTCAGGAGTTCGAGACCAGCCTGACCACCATGGTGAAACCGCGACTCTACTAAAAATACAAAAATTAGCGGGTCGTGATGGCACACACCTGTAATCCCAGCTACTCAGGAGGCTGAGGCAGGAAAATTGCTTGAACCTGGGAGGCAGAGGTTGCAGTGAGCCCAGATCACACCACTGTACTCCAGCCTGGGTGACAGAGAGAGACTCCAACTCAAAAAAAAAAAAAAAAAAAGATCACTTGTCTAGATGAGCTAAGGTCCCAGTGAGATACTATAGTGGAGAAAGCACTTTCTACTCCACCAGAGTATGATGAAAATGTAAATAATTGTTATTATTGAGATGTTAACAAAGTATTTTGATTTTTTCCCTAGCATTTATTTGTCCCCTTTTGGGGACAGCACCCCAGTATCCCTAGGAAAGCCACACTTCCTCCACTCGGTCGGTGCTGACTGTATCCCTGGATGGAGGACAGAGCTCTGGCCAATCAGAGCATTGCATCCCCTCAGCCACAGGCTTAGCTCAGGAATGGGCATGTGACATAGTCTGCGAGACAAGGCCCAACTGCAGGACTTTGCTTGCAGCCACTGGGGAAGAAGCATTTCCTTCCTTCTGGCCAGGCTCGGTGGATATGATAGGACGGCCTGGCACTTCTGAAGCCACCCTGCCTCACAGTGGGGTTGGCCTGCCTGAGAATGGGGCCAGCCCAGAGGCAAGCCGAGTAGACAGATGGAGAGATATAGTCCAGGTCCCCAAATGTAACTGAGCTACCTGTTTTTTCTATTACGCTGCCTTGTCCTAAGCATCTGCTAGGTTTCCACACTCAGCTTCATGGTCGTTGCACCCTCCTCATATCCCAGCAGCTGCTTGGAGGAAGTGGGAGTAGCTCTACAGGACAGAGGAGGAGACAGGCTCTAAGTTAGGGAGTGATTTGGCTCATGTGCACAGGGTCTCCAGACCCTTCCTGCTAAGGGCACAGCCCTTCTACTAAGAAGGCAGGCTCAGGGTCTGGATGAAGCCCCTGCCTTCTGTCTTCCCCTGCCCTCAGGCAGCGATGCATTCTCTAATGGGAATGTCACAACAAAAAAATTGGGTGCCCCAGGAAACGTGTCTTCTTCGGCTCCATCCCTCATCTCCCTCAATTGTCCTCCTGACATCCCGATTGGAGCCAAATTGGATTTATTGCATTTCACAATTCTGTTGAACCAATTTGTGGATTAAGAAAACAAATGAAATCCACATTTTTATTTGACACCATCAAAAAATAGGACATGCAGACAGGAAACGGACATTCTGGTCTTGCAATAGATTGAGTGGAGCCCAAATCCTTGCTTCTCAGAGGTTTTCGTTGTTGTTGTTTCCTGTCAACCTGATTGTCACAGACCTTTGGAAGCCTGTCCCCACATCTTCTCTGAGACCTGGGGTCGGGTCCTTACGTTGAGGCTGAGCACCCACACCTGGGATGTGATTCCTTTCTGCCCTCACCCCATCATTCTCTCTCCAGTTTCCCTGCGATTTCCTCTTGGCCATAGCCTGGTGTAAGTTCCAGCATTTTTGTATAGCTGTTCTAGCAGATTTTCATTTTAGTGCCAACCCAGGCGCTCTATCCCTTCCTTGAACTCTTAGTTAGGCCAATAAATATTTATGTAGCTCATTGGCAATTAATTAGGTGCCTTTGGCACTGCATCCAATGGCTTGTAAATCAACATAGAGATTTCACTTCCCCCATGTTTGCTTCTTGGCTTTCCAGCAGAAAGACAAGCTATGAGTAGGCAGGGACCGTGATTTCTACTTCTCTGTATATGTGTACCCTACATGTAGTAGCATGCAATGAATATTTATGGCCTTATAAATTTAATCGGCATATGATTACTTAACAATAAAGCAAGGACTTTTCCAGAGAGAAAAGACATCATCTTGGCTGGGCTGGATGGAGGGTAGGCTGATTACACAGATTTAGAGTGAGGGCTCTGATGCCAGACAGGTTAGAATCCTGGCTCCCCACTTACTGAGCATGTGATGTTAACCATGATGCAATCTCTCTGTGCCTCGGCTTCTACCTCATAATCTAGAAAAAGCAATAGCACTTGACTAACCCTAACACAGGAAGCATGCTCTAAATGTCAGCTATCACGATTTTATTATTTCCTCCGAATAAGACTTATATTCTTAAGAAATACACATGCTGTCACACAGGTAGCCTTTACTGTATCCAGTTTTTGTCTAGAGTATCAGATTCTTATCATTAAAAGGTGAATAATCTGAATGATTGTGATTTTTTCCCCCTCATTATACTTGTTAAAGGAAGAAAAAAACTAGCTGATAAAAAACAATTAAAAAAGCAGACAAAAGAAAAATCTGGAATAAACCAATGTAAGCAAAACGGGAGAACCTGAGGATGAGGAAGGTTGCCAATGTACCCACGAAGGAAAAGAGAGGTGGGGGAGAAAGCCATCAATTAAAATTAATTAAACATTTTTAATGATCTCTGATGCTGACCTCATGCTCCAGGTGCCTAAAACAAAGAAAAGAAAGGCAGATAATTGGGTGTTCAGGACATTTTCCCCAACTGGCCACTTTCCCTTTAACAAGACCAAGCCTGTCTTCTCCACTGTACTCTCGTGGGCTAGCTGGGTCAGTACGTAAAATCATGGCTCAGAAGTCCCAAGACCTGGCGAGTAGCTGTGTAGACCCAACTCCCTGGCTGGGTGGATTAAACTTACTGCACCCTGAGTCTCTGCGTTTTGTGCCAGCTCCAGCCCAACAGTCTCTGCCAGGCCTCCATTTCCCACGTGGAAAACTGCAGTGCTTGCTAAGTGATCTTGTTCGTTATCCACTGAAATCACCTTGTCTTGACTTTTCTACTTGTTTTTTATTTGTTTCCCCCATTAGCCTATAAACTTCTCATTCCCAGCATCTGGGGCACATGCATGGCCCAATAAACATTTCTTCATTGAATGGAAGGAGCTGTGAATAGTGGCCTCCTCCAGCAAAGAACGTTCTCTCTCCCAAAGGGAAATCTACTTTGTCGATATGAAAGTGAGCTTCTTAATAGGTCTGTGGGGAAACATTTTGCTAACTCCATCCAAGTCATAACAGACTTCAAAGTCATAAAGGCAGTAATATGCTTCCTTTTAAGTGTGTCATTTGTATTTTTTCACACCCAGGAATGGTGAACTATCCCCCAATTATTATTTTGTGCTTTTGAGGCAGGCCGGCCCATTCACCTATGGGGACTCTGGTGGCCAAGCACCTCCCACCTCATTCTTGGCAATTGTTTTTATCTGCCTCCCTTCACACTGGCCCTAGCTCAGGTCTGGGAATCTGCCCAGGGTCTGACCTTTGAGTGTCTGTCTCATGCAATTCTGCTGCCCTGGTATTGACCCTCAAGGACACGGACGTATACTCTCTGCCACATTCATGACCACCTTGGGTGATGTGTCAAGGCATCTTAGTACAGCCCAGAGTTCCGTGGAAGGAAATGGCCCCAGGCTGCTTCCTGTTTGAGGTAGCTCTGTTCTGGATCACTTGGTCCTCCTCTCTCCCTCCTGCCACTGCTGATTGCATCGCGGCAATCACCCCAAGGTCATCCCAAAGCCAGGCTGGTGTGTAGAGCCTGGCTTGGTGCAGGAGCCCCAGCCAATGAGATGGGTCAGTCATATCCCACCTGCCTCTCCTGGGATTTGACTTGGGGAATGTGGGCAGAATCACAGTCAGTAGAAGTTGGAAGCTAAGTGGGAGCAGCCACAGGGGGCTGGGGCAAATCAGAATTATGACGAATCAGAAACAGAAGCGCAGAGTTGAAGACGAGATACGAAGCTTGGAAGCAGGAAGACATGGGGCAGACACACAAAGGAAGCCAACACTGGAGAGCGGCAACATAAAGGGGGTGTGCTGGAGGAGAGCCCCAGGACTCCTGCAGCTGGGCACTGGAGCCACCTTGAACTCTCAAAGACCTCCCTGCCCCAGTCTCCACCATCCCAGGTGTTGGCATCCCCCTGGTTTTGGGGGAGATTCTGGCTCCCTTGTAGCACCACAATAAACTCATTGCCTGAGTTATTCCAAGTGACTCCCTGTTCTTTATGGGCTCACAAGCCAACACACCAAAAACAGCCACCATCAATGGGTTAGGGGCCCAGACCAGCATGGCGGGGACAGAGGAGGTGCCCAAATAACCAACTCCTCTGCCTCAGACCCTAATACCCACAGTTAAACCCTTGGCTTAACTCCTCAAGGGTCTAAGCTCCATTTTTTTTTTTTTCTTTTTTTTTGAGGCAGAGTCTCACTCTGTCGCCTAGGCTGGAGTGCAATGGCGAGATCTCGGCTCACTGCAACATCTGCCTCCCGGGTTCAAGCGATTCTCCTGCCTCAGCCTCCCAAGTAACTGGGATTATAGGCACATGCCATGACGCCTGGCTATTTTGTTTGTAGTTTTAGTAGAGACGGGTTGCACCATGTTGGCCAGGCTAGTTTTGAACTCCAGACCTCAAGTCATCTGCCTACCTCGGCCTCCCAAAGTGCTGAGATTACAGGCATGAGCCACTGTGCCTAATCTCATTTTCTTTTTTTTTGAGATTATAGTCTTACTCTGTTGCCCAGGCTGGCGTGCAGCGGCATGCTCTTGGCTCATTGCAACCTCTGCCTCCTGGGTTCAAGCAATTCTCCTGCCTCAGCCTCCTGAGTAGCTGGGATTAGAGACACGCACCACCATGACCAGCTAATTTTTGTATTTTTAGTACAGATGAGGTTTCACCATGGTGGTCAGGCTGGTCTCGAACTCCTGACCTCATGATCTGCCCACCTGGACCTCCCAAAGTGCTTGCTTGCTGGGATTACAGGCATGAGCCACCGTGCTCAGCCCTCATTTTCTTTTTTAAAAAATGTATCCCCAAGTTTTGTTTACATGTATAAAATATATATTTTATCAATATATTTATAACTGTATCTTATAGACAATATAAATACATAAGTATATGTAATATAAAAATATAATGTAAAAACATACATAACTACTGTATGGTAATATATAACTATAAATGCAAGCAAATATCATTCAGATCCTTCCCATAGAACTCCTGCTGAAATAGCTGCAAATGGGAAAAAACAGATTCTGGTCCCAATCCCCTGCCAAATATTCAAAGTGGAAAATTGGGATAATAATTTGCAAAGACTTTTTCCATCCCAAATGACAATTGATTAATCCCTCCTGGCAAACAAATTGCTGTACCATCCCCTGTAAGTCAGATGTCCTCTGAGATTAGTGTAATTGAAACCCTCATGACTATCCAAAGATTTCAGGTGGCTCTAATAATTGGTACATGTATAATAACTCCATCAAAACAGAAAACAAAAAGTCATACAAAGGGGAAAATAAATAACCCCAAATAATGAGGCTGATACAATTCCAGTAATGAACAACTAAACTCAAGTTTCCTGGAGCTAATGGGAAAAAGGGGAAGTCCTACATAAAAATGATCATTGTTTAATCAAAATAAATTAATCAAAAGAGAAGGGTTTTCTTTTGGAATTATTTAAAAAAATCAATTCATTCATAATTTCATCATAGTAATACTGTTATTTTTGATTGTATACATATATTCCAGTCCTTGTCTGCAAGTAAAATTGAAATTTGTTTTTCAAAAATATTTGATTAAGCAAAACATGCAGATAGTGTGAAAACAAGAAAGTATGAAAAATATACTGAAAGTTTCCTCTCCTTGTTATATATCTGCCCAGCTTCAAATTCCCTCATTCCCAGGCAGGGTTGTATCCTTCTAGGGTTTTTATGGATATTTAATAACATCATCATCATCATCACCAATATCAACAACAAAATATATATTCTTATCTTCAGCCCTCTTTTTGCACCTTAATTTTTTTTTTTTTGAGACAGAATCTCACTCTGTCGCCCAGGCTGGAGTGCAGTGGCACCATCTCAGCTCACTGCAGCCTCTGCCTCCTGGGTTCAAACAATTCTCCTTCCTCAGCCTCCCGAGTAACTGGGATTACAGGCACATGCCACCATGCTGGGCTATTTTTTTTTTTTTTTTTTTTTTTTTTGGTATTTTTGGTAGAGATGGGGTTTCACAATGTTGGTCAGGCTGGTCTCGAACTCTTGACTTCAAGTGATTTATCTGCCTTGGCCTTCCAAAGTGCTGGGATTACAGGCATGAGCCACCGTGCCTGGCCTACACCTTAATTTTTTTCACTTAATTACATATCTTGCAGGCTTTCCCATCTCAGCAGGAGGAAAGTGCCCCATCCATATGGGCAGTTATAACAAAATGCCTTAGAATGGGTAGTTTGTAAATAACACACATTTATTTTTCACAGTTCTGGAAGCTGGGAAGTCCAAGATCAAGGCACCAACAGATTCAGTGTCTGGTGAACACTTGTTCCTCATAACAGACACCTTGAGCTGTGTCCTCACATGATGGAAGGAGGAAACAGGCTCCTCAAGACTCTACTATTAATATAATGACACTAACAAGCCTCTATTAATTATTAATATAACGGCATTGTCTCACTAATGAGGGCAGAATCCTCATGACCTAATCACCTCCTGAAGGCGCCACTTCTTAACACCATCACATTGGGTATTAGGTTCCAATATATGCATTTTGGGGGTCACCCATATTCACACCACAGTAGAAAGCTTCCTTATTCTCTTTTATAGCTACATGATTGTTCATTGTCTGGCTCTACCATAACTTATATAACCAGAGCCCTCCTGGTATCATTTAGATTGCTTCCATTTTTTTGCTATTGCAAATAAAGCCGGGGTGAATAATCTTATACGTATGTAATTTGATGTGTGGAAAAATGTAGCTGTGGGATAAATTCCTTGAAACAGACTGTTGGGTCAAAGAGAAAATGCATTTGTAAATTTGATAGTTATCACCAAATAGAGATTTCAGGAACGTATACTTCCACCAGTACAGTCAGATGGTTGAATGCCCCATAAGATCCACACACTCAGCCAGAACTAGTATCCTCCTGCCACAGTCCAGGGAGGAAGAAAGAGACACGTGAAAAAGGAAGAGCTGGTTATCTGATACCGGCTATGTGCCAGATACACTCTGTAAACACACCCTAGACATATTGTCTTCCTATAAGGCAAAGTGTGTTTCCCCGATTTTTATATGTGAGGAAACTCAGTCTCAGGTTAAGGAAACTTAAACAACGTCTCAAGAAAATAGAAGAGTCCTGAACCCTTGACTGGCTCTGAAGCCCGTGTTGGTTCCAGGGGACCACGTCATGGTGCCAGGGAGGATATCTCAGCCGAGCTCTGGTGTTCCCCTAAGGCTGTTTCTGTCAGCATTCATGAATGTCAAGAGTGGACTTCATTTCCCAACTACTTTATTTTCTTGCCTGCTTGGAACTTCAAGAGTCAGAGCTCTGTCCTGCTTAGAGAAACCCGTGGCAACGCCTTACCGTTCGTGCTCTCCCCAGGCCCCAGACCCGCCATCACATGTGACTTTTAAGTGTGGAGCAGTGCTCCTCCAGGTGCGACTCTCCCAGAAGAACATCCAGCCACAGTTCCAGGTCCCGCACGAGCTGCTCCAGCTCTAGCACCTCTTTCTCTAGCTTCTCCAAGAAGACATGCAAATTCTCCTTCAACCAGTTCCTGATGGCCTTTATGGGTTCTTCCGAGGGCTCGTTGGTCTGATATTCAAGCCCCTGGAAGGCAGACACCCGAGTGGCGTCTTGTGCTTTCTCAGATAGGACCCTCCTCCCTGCCCCCACTGGGGGGCAAAAAGATCCCTGGGCCTTTGCACGTGCTATTCATTGTGCTTATAGTACCTGTCCCCACCTTCTACCTTTGGCCAGCTCCTACTTATCTTTCATGACCCATGTTGCCAATGCCACCTCCTCTGGAAAGCATTCCCAGATTGCCTCACCTCAGTATCTTGCTGGATATGTTACCTGGGAATCGCCAAGATTCTGGTAGTAGTTACAGTCTCGGATCCTTTCTGACACCTCCCAGCTGCTTCCTGAAATAGGCACAAACATCACCTCTTTAGAGCAAATGAGTGCTAATTGAAATAAATGTAGTCGGTCATCCCAGTGCAATGAAGGGAGAAGGCAGGTTATGGAGGTCCCCTTAACATGCAGCCATCTTTGGAATACTCCACCAAGCTTCATGAGGATTTGGTTCCTCTTTTCTCGGATTCCAGAATGCTCACCCGATATCCCTGTGCTCAAGTACAGCACCAAGATCAGCAATGTCAACAGAGTCTAGGGTGCAAGAAGAGGAGGAGGAAGAAGAACATGAGGATAAATTCTCTACAGCTCCGCCTACTTGCATCACAAAGGGCCAGACATGGGAGTGTTTATAAGACAGTTTTTTGAGCTTAACTTTTTTCTAGTTATCTAAGTCACACTTGCTTACTACAAAACTCCCAAACTTTGAAGAAATAGATAACATGGCAAGTTACTGATGTTCAATTTGTGTTTTCTCTTATTTAAACATTTTTTGTTTTAATTGATCTTTAAAAGCAATCAACTTTATTGTGGTATAATTTACAAAATGTACACATTTTAAATTTACAAAATTTAAAATGTATAGTCTGATGAGTTTTGATAAATGTCTATACCTGTAGACTGTCACCGCAATCAAGATGTAGAACATTTTCATCACCATAGTTCCCTCATGCCCTTTTTGATGTCAATTCCATCTTCACTCCTGCCCTGACTAGAGAGAACCATTAATCTGTTCTCTGTCACTGTGAGTAGTTTTTTCTGTTCTATAACCTTGTATAAGTGGAATTACACAGTGTGTGTGCTTTTGCATTTAGTTTCTTTTGCTTAAGATAACATTTTTGAAATGCCTCATTTTTTTGTGCTCAGTTTTATTGATGAGTATATTGTGTGTTTTATTGATGAGTATTTATATTATATGGACACTGAATATTGTACAATTAGTTTCTTTACCTGTTGATGGACTTTTGGGTTGTTTCCAGTTTGGGGGTGTTATGAATAAAAGTGCTATGAACACTCATATACAAATCCTTGTGTGAACATATGTTCATATTTCTTTTGGGTTAATATTCAGAAATGCAAATGCTGGGTTATATAGTAAACGTATGTTTAATTTTAGAAGAGACCACCAAACTGTTTTCCAAGGTGTTTGTACTATTTTTTATTCTCATTAGCAATTCATGAGAGTTCCAGTTGCTCCACATCCTCGTCAACATTTGATATTGTCAATCTTTTTTACTTTTCTTGAGAACAGATCTTGATCTGTCACCCATGCTGGAGTGCAGTGGTGTGACCTTGGCTCTCTGCAGCCTTGACTTCCCTGCTCAAGCCATCTTTCCACCTCAGCCTCCTGAATAGCTAGGACTAGGGATGTGCATCACAATGCCTGGCTAACTTAAAAAATTGTTTTTAGTAGAGATGAGGTCTCATTATGTTGCCCAGGCTGGTCTTGAACTCCTGAACTCAAGTGATCCTTCCACCCTGGTCTCCCAAAATGTCCCAGTCTTAATTTCAGGCATTTTACTGTGTAGTGACATCTCAATCTAGTTTTCATATGCATTTCCCTAATGACTAATGATGTTGAGCATCTTGTCATATGCTTATTGAGCATTCATAATTCATGTATCATTTTTTGTGGTGTGACTATTTAGGTCTTTCATCTATTTTTTAATTGGACTATTTATCTTTTTCTTCTTAAGTTGTAATAGTTTTTTTTTTTAACATATGCTGGGTATGAGTTCTTTGACAGATATTTGGATTGTGAATATATTTTCTAGAAGTCTGCATCTTGTCTTTTCAAGTTCTTATCAGTGTCTTGAAAATTAAAATGCTTCAGTTTTGATGAAGATCATTTCACCAAAGTTTTTCCTTTTGTGATTGTGCTTTTTATGTGTTGTTTAGAAACTTTTGCCTTCTTCAAGGTTGTGAAGACTTTTTCCTCTTCTAGATATTTTATCATTTTAACTTTTACATTTAGGAGTACGATCCATTTTGAATTAATTTTTGTATTTGACGAAATCCCACATGAGGTTCGAATTTCAGCCCTGAGAATGAATCCTTCAGGAGCTCTCCAATTCAAGAGCATTATCCTATTTACTTCAGTTCGTTCATTCATTACGCATCTATTAGGCACCACACACCATGCTAGGCACTAGGGATTCAGCAGGAAACTAAACACAAAGTCCATTCCTCCTGGAACATACCTTCTACTGGCAGTGCTGAGAATTTAATAAGACAGTGTCAGTAACAGCCCCGGCAAGAAGTGCCTAAGCCCGTAAGCTGTGTTTCACAGGAGTAGGATCCAGGGACAGTTGGGTGCAAGGTTCATTCCGGGCTTTGGGGCCCTTACTGTCTGTCTGGAGTGACAAAAGGAGCCCAGATGGAAGGAAAACAGTATGTACCTGGTCTGGCCTCACCTGCTTCTTGTCCTCACACTGGCTGCCCCTTCTCCGTTCAAGCAGCTGGGCTGTCACCTGCTCTGCTGCCACCTGCCTCCTGCTGCCCACTTGCTGGGTCGCCATAGCCTCAGATCTGGCTACTTGGGTGGACCAAGGTCCCCTCACTCAACAGGCAGAAGGGTACCCTTCCCCCCTCCCCCCTACCTGTGGTCACCAGGCATCCCTCAAGCACTGAGTTCTGATGTCACAGAAGGTGGGGACAGCAAGGTTCCCATCTTCCCACCATCCTGATTTTTAGTCCCTTCCCTCACTTTTTTCATATGAATGTAGAAAACAAAGGTCAGGAAGAAATCCATCAAAAGATTGTTTCAGGATGATGATTTTTCTGATTCTTTTCTTCTATATTTGCAAGTTTTTAATAAAAAATGCTAATTCTAAAGTATAAAAAACAATAGGTTAGGTGCAGTGGCTCACACTTGTAATCAATTCCTAGCACTTTGGGAGGCTGAGCTGGAGGATTGCTTTAGTCCAGAAGTTCAACATCAGCCTGGGCAATATGGTGAGACCATGTCTCTATTAAACAAAATTACAGAAAAAGCTATTTATAATTGAAAAATGTATGGAAATAATTATAGATTCACATGCAATTGTAAGAAACAATACAGAGGCTGGGTGCGGTAGCTCACACCTGTAATCCCAGCACTTTGAGAGGCCAAGGTGGGTGGATCATGAGGTTAGGATCCCCACCCTGGCTAATATGGTGAAACTCTGTCTCTACTGAAAATACAAAAAAAAAAAAAAAAAAAAAAAAGAAAGAAAGAAAGAAAGAAAAAAAGAAATTAGCTGGGTGTGGTGGTGCATGCCTGTAGTCCCAGCTACTCAGAAGGCTGAAGAATCACTTGAACCTGGGAGGTGGAGGTTGTAGTGAGCTGAGATTGCGCCACTGCACTCCAGCCTGGGCAACAGAGTGAGATTCTGTCGTAAAAACAGACAAACAAACAAACAAAAAAAAAATACAGGGAGATCCTGTGTCCCGTCTATGAAGCTTCCCCTCATGGCACAGTAACAGCCTGCATCACTGCAGTAGATCACAGCCTGGATATGGACACTGATGCACTCTACCAATCTTAAGCAGACTTCCCTAGTGTTACTTGTTCTCATTTGTGTGTGTGTGTGTGTTTAACTCTAAAGAATTTTGTGTAGGTTTGTGTACTTAGGACTACAGTCAAAATACAGAAGAATTTCAAAACTGCTAGAGACTTTGTGCTGCTTCGTGATGCCTGTTGCCTCCCAACCCCGCCCACACTGTTCCTAACTCCTGGAAACCACTTACCTGCTCTCTCTTTCTAAAATTTGTTTATTCCAAATGCCACATAAATGGAATGAAACAGCATTTAACCTTTGGGGATTGGCTTACAAAAAAAAGCATAGTATAATTTCCTGGAAATTAATCCAATATATTGCATGTATCAGGAGTTCATTCCTTTTGAGTGCTAATATTTTGTGATATGTGTATGCCATAGTGAAGGACATGTTCCAAACATGATCAAAACCTGGCTGCCTCTCGTTTTTGACTCTTGTGAGTAAAGGTGATCTGAATATTGTTGTACATGCTTTTAGGTAAACATAAATTTAATTTCTCTGGGATAAATGCCTGAGAATGCAATTGCTGGGCTATAACCTCATGGCATGATAGTTTTATAAGAAATTGTCAAACTTTTCCAGAACGGCTGTGCCATTGTACATTCCCATTAACGGTGTATGAGTGATTTGGTTTCTCCTCATACCCACCAATATCTGTTTTCATTATTTTTTAATTTAACCATTTTGATAGATGTTTAGTGACATCTCATTGTGGTTTTAACATGTATTTCCCTGATAGCTAATGATATTATGATGTTGAACATCTTTTTTAAAAAAATTATTAAACAATTATTATTATTATTATTTTGGTGGAGACAGTGTCTTGCTATGTTTCCCAGGCTGGTCTTGAACTTCTGGCCTCAAGCAATCCTCCCACCTCAGGTTCCCAAAGTGCTGGGATTACAGGAGTGAGCCACCATGCCCTGCCTGAACATCTTTTCATATGCTTGCTTGCCATCTGCAGCTCCTCCTCAGTGGAATATCTGCTCCTGTCTTTTGCCCATTTACTAATTGGATTGGTTTTGCTACAGTTGCCTTTTGAGAGAGTTCTTTGCTCATTTTGGATACTAATCCTTCTTAGGATATATGGTTTGCAGATTATTTTCTCCCAGTTTGTAGCTTATCTTTTCAACCTCATTACAGGGAGTTTTGCAGAGAAAATGTTTTAAGTTTTGATCCAATCTACCACTTTTTCTTTTATGAGTTGTGCTTTATTTGAGACAAGTCTAAAAACTCTTTAGCTAGCCCTAGGTCCCAAAGATTTTCTCCTATTTTTTTTTTGGTTGTATAGCTTTATGCTTCATATTTCAGCCCATGATTCATCTGGAATCAATTCTTGTATAAAGCATGAAGTTTAAGGTCCATTTCTTTTGTTTATGGATGTCCAGTTGCTCCAGGACCATTTGTCCTGTATTCTGCTTCATTGATCTATGTATCTATTCCTGAATCATGCCACACTGCCCTGATTGCCGTAGCTATTCAGTGATCCTTAATAGCAGGTAGAGTGATTTTTCCTATTTTGTTTTTCTTTGTCAAGATTGTTTCAGCTCTCCTAGGACCTATGCCTTTCCATATAAACTTTGGAACAAACTTATCTAGTCCACAACATGCCCAGCTGGGATTGTGATAGGAATTGCATCAAACCTATGAATCACTTTGGGGAGCACTGTCACCCTCACTATGTGGTGTCTTCTAGCCTGTGAACACAGTATGCTTCTTCATTTATTTAGCTCTTCTGTTTTGTTTGTTTTTTAACCAGCATTTTGTAATTTTTGGAATATGGCTTTTGTACATGCTTTGTTAGGTATACCTAACTATTTCATATTCTTTGGACTTTCCTTATACTTTAAAAGCCCCCATGTACCAAACAAATTTCATGTCTTAAGAAATCATCAATGTTCCACATTTTTTTGAGTTAACTTTACCAAAATTCCACACACATAGTTTCTGATTGGCACCCAGATAACTGATATATTGAGACCTGCTATATGCTAGGCATTCCACTAGATTATTTTACTAAAGCTTCTCTAGGCTATAATTCTATGGGCAGTGGGGAATTGAATCTGTCTTACTATCGCATTTCTAATGTCCCTCATGCAAACCGTTACATAGTAAATGTTCAGTAAAAATACCTGTTGAAAGGATGAATCATGCACAATCTCAAACTGTAGCCTCCGAGAAGCCAGGAACTGTGTCTGGTGAATCCATTTTTGTGTTCATAGTACTTGGCTCAGTAGATATTTGCCGAATGAGTAAAGCAGGTGGTATGATTTTTATGTTTATGAAGAAGTCAAGGTCCAGAGAGGCTAAGGAAGGAAATCAGAATTGTTGGGTGTCATGAATGAAATACCTACTGTGTGCCTGATCCAGGCTAAATGCTTTCTGCACAGTATCTCATCTAATAGTAATTGCCTTGCAAGGCCAGTGCTGTTAGTTTCTGTTGGGGATGTCACTCTCCTTACTCAGTAGCACATGCCCTGCCTTGGTATGGGTCTATGTAACTCCAAAGTCTTTTAGTTTACCACAAGGAGTTAATGTAGTTTCAGTTAAAAACAAAGAACGTTGCCATTCTTGTCTTTTGTGGCTTCATTGTACGTAAATAGATGTGGGACTTCCGTTAGATTTTCTGAATATCAAACATAGCCATCTTCCCTCCTGCCCTTCCAACTCCAGGACTGTCCTAGGTTGGCGCCTGGGCACTTCATACAGTCTCCACTCTTTCCTGCCTCTTCTTCTGCATATCTTTATCATGATTACTGAAGCGGCTACGTTGTCTGGGGTAAATACACAGGGTTCGTCGTCTTATGTCAGGAAAATTTACCACACGGACACACATAATAGGCAAAAGAGAGAGAGAGGGGACTTCTCAGAGGAAAAGACCAGCCAGTGGTGGATGAGCCAGAATTTTACAGTTAGGCTTGAGGAGGTGGGGTCTGATTTACAAAGAGCTCACAGATTGGTTCCATCAGGTATGATATTTACACAGTGAGTGTGGAAGGCGAGCCACCCCGCCCTAATCTTATTACGCAAATGAACTTTCCCCTTGGCTGGGGCTCTCTTGTCTGCTCCTTACTGTACACTTGGCAGACAAAGAGAAGGGAAGATGGAGCCGCCATCTTGAACGTGATTGGCACAACTGTCAGCATCCATGTCTGCAGCTCGATTTTACAGGCTGCTCTTCGCTAGAAAGGAAAATGATTGGGGGCTGCTCTTCTTTAAAAGGAAAACCCTACCAAGCACTTCTGTGCCCTCACTATCTAAGTAATTTCTTCTTAACTCCTGCATTTGTATCATCCTATGTGCAACTAAGATATTTGAAGAGTTTTCTAAGTCCTGGGCGCTGTGCAAAGTGCTTTTCATGCATTGGTTCACCATATAAAAATTACAACTCTAGGTGGTAAATCATATTTTTTTATGGAGATGATCTGTAAAATCATCTCCATTTTACAGATGAAGAAACTGAAGCTTAGAGTGAGTAAGTCACTTTCCCCAAGTGACTCGGCTGGTAAAAGGCAGGGATGAGATCTGGACTCCACCATTCTGGGGACAGCACCCTGGCTCTTGGTGGCCGTGAGATACTGCTTCTTCCCTGGAAAGATTCAAGAACAGAGAAAGAACAAGTCCAGCCCAAGACAGGCCAAGGAAAGGTACCCAACTCAAGTGTCTTGCCTCCCACTTGAGGACTCTCCAAATGCCGTTTGCATTGTCCTGATGCTCTTGCATGCACCCATGCAGTTGCTGGCTCTTGGGCTTTATCTGGTGGGCACATTAGAAATGGCAAGTGTGGGTATGTAAGGACTGCTCATTAAGCTAATTATGGCACATCAAAAGTAACGAATTACAGTCACAAAAAGTAATGAATTACAGTAAAAAATTACAGTCACACACAAAAGTAATGAATTACAGTCACATTTTTCTAGGAAACACAATAAATTCTTCCAGGAAACCCCTTTGGAAGGCAGAACTTTTGGGATTTGGCCTCAGGGCAGGGAGGGGAGGGAGGGAAAGCTTCCCCATTTGGCCCTCAGAGAACTGTGGGCAGGGGGCTGGCAGAGGGTCAGTATGGCACTGGGTGCTCCACACTTCCTAGTAAAGGAAGAGGGAGAGGATGAGAAAGGAGAGGGAGGCCTTTGAAGGAGGGAATTATGGAGCAAGTCAATGTGAGAGTGAGTTGGGGGGTGGCAGGAAATGAATGGAAATGTGTGAATGAATAAAGATTTCCAGGGGAATAAATAATCAGTCTTGAAAAACTGCACTCTGCCAAGGGAGAAATCTGCCCCAAACCTAATAGGTGGAGACCAAGCAGTGCCTTGTGCTTGAGTCCTGTCTCCCAATAATACCTGGGTTCAAATCCTGGTATCATTGTAACATTCACTTGGGAAAGTGACATCATGTCTCTAAGTCTCAGTTATCTGAAAAGTGAGGCCAATAATAATAATAATGCATGTCGTACGGGGTTACTGGGAGGGCTAAACAGGATGAATTAACTGGATAGTGCCTGGCTCAAACTGGAACCTCAGGTAGTTTCTCTCTCTCTCGCCCCCTCCTCTCTCTCTCTCCTTCTTCTCCTCCCTGCTTTCCTCTCTCTTCATTCCCACTCCCCCCTCCTTTCCTCCTCCTCACTTCTCCAAGTATTTGATGGGCTGCCCCTGTGCCAATTCAATTTAATTCTCCCAGTAATGTAAGATTGCAAAGAGTTTATATGAAAAGTCTATCCAGAAAACCGATAGTGATGACATAATTGGCAAGCCTGTACAGGAGTGGGTGGCAACTACGGAAGGAAGAGGACCGGATGGCTTCACAAAGGAGGAGGCATTTTTGGCTAGCCGAGGGGAGAAGAAAGGATATCTGGGGAGACTGAGAATTACGGGAAAAGACATCACAACCTGGGCCTGAAACCAGAACCCAGTCTTAGCTTGGGTCTGGTGCCCCGCCTTTCGTCTACAGAGAAAAGACTTGTATTTTAACAAACATTGAAAGCTCAGATGCATACAGGTACTCAACAGTTAATAAAACAAGAGAAGTAGTCTGGGTGTGAAACAAAAGGGCATGGTGGGGACCATGGCAAAATCATAACACACATGTCCAGAAAGGCCAGCCAATTGTTGCATGAGAATGTGGGGTTCAGTGTGGTGAGAACTGATTTATTTTCAATCGAAGTAAGAAATTCAGTTTTTTGTGTGAAACCTCCTGACTTGTGAATGTTGGCAACAAACTCGACTTTAGGAAAAAAATTCACTGTGTGAGCCTAATGCATGCCATCAATTTGTGAATTCTTATTGTGTGTCTGCTGTACTCAAACTACGCCTGTCCCTAATCCTCGAAACAGCCCTGCTCTGTGGAACCATGGCGAGCCACAGAAGCCCCTATGGCTAACTAAAATTAGAAAAGGCCAATCTTGAGAGAGACCTCCGGAGTTTGACGGGAAGGCTGAAACTCCAGGGAGAAGAATAGTCATCGGGACCGTGGACAGGGGCCTATCACAGGCAGAGACTGACCCAGAGCGGAATACTGGGGTAAATGTTTAACCTGGGTGGTGAGATTCCAATGCCATGAAATAATTCTAAATTCTCTTGGTGTCTATATTAGTTATCTATGGCTTCTGTAATGAATTATTACAAACTAGATGGCTTCAAATGACAAATTAATTTTTTGTAGTTCTGGAAACCGTAAGTCCAGTCAGTAGCACTGGGCTGAACTCTCAAAGCATCCGTCTGA
Organism: Saimiri boliviensis; assembly: GCF_048565385.1. Classification (NCBI taxonomy): domain Eukaryota; kingdom Metazoa; phylum Chordata; class Mammalia; order Primates; family Cebidae; genus Saimiri; species Saimiri boliviensis. The sequence goes on from NC_133468.1 coordinate 11,810,138, forward strand.
CTGTACTTCCTCCAAAGGTTCTAGGGGGGAACTCATTGCTCAGCTCTTTCAGCTTTTGTGGCTGCCAGCATTCCTTGGCTTGTGGCTACAGCACTCCCATCTCTTCCTTCATGGTTATATTGCCTTGTCCTTTTCTTTTGCTCTCTCTCCTGTCTCTCTCTCCTCTCTCCTCTCTCTTCTCTCCTCTCTCTCTCTCTCTCTCAAATTTTTCTATCTTTCTTTTATAAGGATTCATAGGATCATGCTGGGGGCCCTTGGATAATCCAGGAAAATCTCCTAACCTTTTTTTCTTTTTTGAGACAGTCTCACTTTGTTAACAAGGCTGGAGTGTATTGACATGATCTTGGCTCACTGCAACCTCTGCCTCCTGGGTTCAAGCAATTCCCGAACCAGCCTCCGAGTAGCTGGGATTACAGGCATCCGCCATCATGCTCGGCAAATTTTTGTATTTTTGTAGAGACGGGGTTTCACCATGTTGTCCAGGGTGGTCTTGAACTCCGATCTCAAGTGATCCATCTCCCTCGGCCTCCCAAATTGCTGGATTGCAGGCATTAGCCACCTCACCCAGCCAAATCTCCTTGTCTCAAAACCCTTCATTTGATGACATCTGGAAAGTCCTATTTTGCCATTTAAGGTAATATTCACAGGTTCAAGGAATTGAGATACGGGTGTCTCTTCAGGCTTTTCTCAGCCTACCACTGGGTCTTTGGGATGCTCCCTGAAGATTCAAAGCTCTGGGCAGGGTCAGCTGCTAGGCTGAGGTAGGGAGGATGCTGGGGGCTTCTGCTGTTTCTGCAGTGGAGACAAGGCTGTGTCACCCCCCAAGACTCACCTGATGGGTGGTTACCTCCAGGGAAGGAGGGATGGGGGCTGTTGGGCATTGCCAATGTCCCCTCCTTCCTTCTGCACTGAGATGGAGACCTCGTTCTGGGAGACTGGGGGATGTCCAAGCTCTTAGCCCCAGAAGGGCAGGGTCTATCTCCCTTTCACAGTCTGTGGCACAACACCTGGCACTGAGTAGGTGCTCAGGGTTTCTTCACAGCCTGCTGCCTCCAGGTTCTGTTCTCTTTCGCTGCAGCAAGCGGGCGGTTGGGAGGCCAGGCCAGCTGACGGGCAAATACACACACGGACACACAGCCTTGGCACAGGCCTGTCTGCTAGGGCCACAGGCCACACCAAAAATACCCTTCTGCATGCCCCATTAACCAGAGGGCCAAAGAACTGTGAAGAGTGGACCAAAAAGGAAAAAAAAAAGCGGGATTAATTTATGAGGCGTTCTGCTGCCTGGATGGCTCATTGCATACCCGCTCTGGCGATGCCGCTCTGTAATGTGCTTCTAGACTTACTGTACTTCGACATCCAGGGGCTCTTTTGTAACATGCCAAGTATTCCGCCCTTATTGTTCTAGGCACCTCCTGTTGGTCATTGGGCTCATTTATTTCAGTCGGAATTTCAGGACCAGACACAACTCTTATTACTCACTGCTTCGGAGAGGGAATAAAAGAGCAATTGATATTTGGAAAAATGAAAACTATGTCCAGAATACTCTGGGCTCTGAGGCCAAGAAGAAAAAAAAAAAAAAAAAAGGGAGGGGGAAGCTGGAGGGAAAAATAAGGCGGGCTCACCCCGTCATGCACTCTGTCGTGGCCTGTCTCGGAGACATGGAGTCTAGAATGTCTGCAGACGAATGAATCAATGGCAGGGCTCTGGGAATTCCTCAGGCACCTGGGCCCTTCCACCCATGACTTCAGCCGCCACCTGCGGGAGCAGAGCTGGAAGAGTTTGGAGTGTGAAGCACCCCTCAATTAGTTGAGTGTGTTAAATTGGGTCTTGGGTTGGAGGGTGAGGGAGAAACCCCAGTGGGGTTGTTGAATTCCTAAAGTCGCCTGCTCCTGAATCCAAGACTCTTGTGGAAAATTAACTTTGGAATAGAATTTTGATGCGTGACAACCCAGATGCTTGCTTTCAGGACTGATAGGAGGCTGAGGAGTCAGACGGCTCTGTGCATGGGCATAGAGATGATGATGATGATGCGTTCCCAAGCCCCCGTCAGTGCTCTTTTGGGGGCATGAAGGCAAGCATCTCCCTTGCCATTCAAGACCCTGACCCTTTGCCTGGTGCATGTGGGTGTGAAATCTGTGACTTCGCTGTTCCTGGAAGTCCTGGTTGAATGCTGGGTTTTTGGCAGACAGAGAGGCTCCTGCAGATGCAGGAAAGTGGGGTATGGGTTTCGCTCTGCCCTGGCCAACAAAAACTGCCAAGAGTGACGACATACATAAAAGGGAAGGGGTGGCTACACGTGCCTCCGCCTTGTTGTGTTGCGGTCTGGGGCTTGGGCTGCAGAGCTGGGCATCCTGAGGACAAATCTCACTCTCGCTCACTGTGAGACCGTGGGCTTCGTGCTGTCTCACGAAGGGGTCTCTGTTCTCCTATCTGTAAGGTAGGGATAAAAATACCTGCCTTAGGCCAGGTGTGGTGTCTCATGCCTGTAGTCCCAGCACTTTGGGAGGTCAAGGCGGGTGGATCACCTGAGGTCACGAGTTTGAGACCAGCCTGGCCACATGGCAAAAACCTGTATCTAAAAATACAAAATGAGCTGGGCATGGTGGTGCCTGCCTGTAATTCCAGCTACTTGGGAGGCTGAGGCAGGAGGATTGCCTGAACCTGGGCGGCGGAGGTTGCAGTGAGTTGAGGTCACGCCACTGCACTCCAGCCTGGGCAACAAGAGCAAAATTTCATCTCAACACAACAAAACAAAACAAAACACCTGTCTTATCGGGTTGTTTTAAGGGAAGAAAGATAACATGTACAAATTCTGACCCACGGCAGTGCTAGCGCGGGCTCACTTTTCTTACACATTTGCTGTCAAGCACAGGATTAAGCACTTAATTCCTTTCTGGAATCCTCGCAGCAACTCCACAAGATGGAAACTAAAACCACATCTGCTTTACAGATAGGAAACCGAGGCTAAGGGAGATTGGGGGCCTTACTCACAACTCCAGAGCCTGAGTTCTTAACATCTCCTACAACAAGCCAAACAGGGAGACAGACTGGCAAAGTTCACCGCTGCCTCCTCTTCCTGTGGCGATGGGGAGGACCATACTGTATCTTCATATGAACATGGGCTGGAGCTGTTGCGGGACTAACAAGATCCTTTCACATGGTAGAGTTACCCTCAGAGGGGCAAGGTGCCCACTCCAGGAGACACGTGCCAGCAGAGCCTGAAGGAGGTGGAGGCGGGAGGTAGGGGTGGGGGAATGCTTGGTTCTTGGTGCTGGAGTGTGAGGGCAGCCCCGTCTTGGTCTGTTCCAGATGTTTCTTTCTCTCTCCAATTGTGTACATTTGAATTTGAGGCAAGAAGGTAGCTAAGGGCCCAGGGATGAGAAGACCCTGTTAAAGGGGCGATGAGCACATGGCGCTTCCAGCACATCTAGTGAGGGCTCAGTGTCTATCTGTCAAATGAACGTGGTGGAGGGCGAGCATCTGGAGGTGGAAACCAGCCCTCTGAGGTTGAAAGGACTTCAAGACGGTATCAAAACATCCATGTCTGGATGTTTCTGGGCTAAGAATCCTGCCCCACCTCTGACTTCATTCTCTGACCACCAGAGTCTCCGCATTCCTTTCCCCAGGGGGTCTGAAGACAGCTGGGGTCTTCTAAGGGGTCTCCTGGTCTACGCTTGGGAGACCTGTGGGCCAAAATTTCAGGCCACATTTGTAAAAACAGGGTGAGACTGTAGACACGGCCCAAGACAAGGCTCCCACAGACCTTGAGCCAGTTTCTTTTTGTCTTAAGCTGTTCTGGGTTTCTGGCATTCGGGAATAGAGGGATTCTTGACACAATAGCCGCATGTCAGGTTGTGCTTTTACAAGGAACACGATGAAACTCTCTTCTGCATCCAAGACGCTTCCTGGGATTTGTGGACGAGCCTTGCGACCAAGTTCAAAGGAGGCTTTGAAGGAATTGGAAGGTTGGGTGGGGCAGGGCAGGGCAGGGACAGTGTGCCATGGGTCGACCCGAGGTAAACCCAAAAGGAACTTCAAACCCACAAGGGGCATGAGACTGCTGGAATCCAGGGTCCCCTGGGCCATCCATGGTGCAAGGCCTGTGGGAGTTGGGAGAGGGGTCGGATGGTGAGCTCTGCAGCCAAGCAGACCTGGGTTCCCATATTGTTTCTGCTGACTGCCTGTGTAACCCTGCATGGGCTCCTTCCTCTCTCTCTGCTGCCTCAGTTCCCTCATCTGTAAAATAGAAGTGACATTACTGTCTATTTCACAGGCCATTGTGTCAAGGTGGGGGCAAGCATGGGATCACTGAATGAGGTGGGCCAGGGGGAGAGTGGGCCAAGGCTACATGCCATCGATCCCTGCTCTGCATGCCAACAGCAATCACAACAGCCAGGTGTTAGGACAGCAACAGCTAATATCACCAAACTCTTGATTGTGCCTGGTCTAACAAGCTTGATCTCACCCAATCCTTGCAAGCGCCTTCTGAATAGATGCCGTTCTTCTTCTATTTGTCAGATGAGAAGTCAGACACAAAGTCCATAGCCACTGAACCACACGCTGCCTCCTGAGAAGCACACAAACAATAAATGCACAAATGACTTATCTAAATTCTACTCACCATTCAGGGCCTGGCATGAGACCCGCCTCCTTGATATGGTTCTCCAACCATATGTCTCTTTACCCATCTGGACTGCAGACAGATATATACTTTTTAAAAATAAGTTGTCTTAAAAATTAGGAGCTTTCCCGTACAAATCTAGATTTGTGGCTTTTCTTGAAGAATGAGAGATCTGGCCACACTGACCCATGTTCCTGCATGCCAACACTTGCCTGAGGCTGGGCAGTCCAGTTTCCTTTAGATGGGGCCTGGGTGCTCCTGCTGGTGACTGGACGCTATGCCTGGCTGGTCTTGAAGACATCTGGCTTGAATCTTACTCTCTGTTAGGTTATCTCATCACAGTGCCTTGAATCATTAGCAAATTCTTTCTATGCATTTTTTGGTCTGCCCCATGAGGGCACCAGCTCCTATGGGAGGGAAAAGCCTTCCACATCTTTAAAATCTCTCCTGTCTGGGGCTGTGTGGGCCCCAGGGTCCATGACCTGTAATTATCTGTTAATTGGATTAACCAAAAGCAGGCAGCCCCAGACAGAGGGCTCGGAAGGGATTCAGTGACATCAGAGGAAGGGATTCAGTGACCTCAAAGAGGTAGTGCATCTCTGTCGCTCTACCATGGTGGACGTAAAACTGATGCTTATCTAGCCCCTGCTGTGCACCAGGCATGGTGGAAGGAATCATGGGGATATTATCTCACTGAGCCCCCACCATATCCTTGAGACTGAGGTCACTGTCCCCATTCTACAGATGAGGAAAGTCAGGCTCAAGAGAACCGAAGAGACCTGCCTAAGGTCAGAACCAGCTTGCTGGTGGCTGAGTTAGGATTCGAACCCAGGTCTGTTGACTCCCACACTGACTCTTTCCACACACACCCTGGGCCAGGTCTCCACGCCAGACCCCTCTCTGCCAAAGAGAAGACCTTTGCGATGTTTTGTGTCCTTGAAGGCAAACCAAAAGAATTCCCTACAACTCGCTGCTGGCATTTCAAGTATTGGTTTATGGGTTTCTTGGTGAGAATGCATCCAGGGGCCTATCACCCTTAGTGAAATAGATACTTTTCCAATCAAAGAGTCAAACCAGAGCTTGGCTTCTTAGAAAACCACTTGTCTGGAATGCTTGCCAGTGACCAGACGGTCCCACAGTTCAGATTTTTAAAACTGTCTCAAATGTATGGAGAGACCTTTAGGGTGGAGGGTGGGAAAGGCACATACCTTGCTGTGGAAATACATTGACATTCAAATCGTCAGGGCTTCTCGGCTGGCCAGGGTCAAGTCAGCCCTTTTGTGGCGTTCTCAGGAGTCTCGCTGCCTTGCTGAACCCAAAATGAGCTTTTATTTTATGAGACTTTTCTTTCATGAAACAAAAACAGTAATTAAAGAGAAAAACCTTCTATAAACAAGTGTCTATAGTTCTCGTTTGCTTAACTTTTTCCAACCTTATGAAAAATTGGAACTGAAATTGCCTTCTGAAAGAAGGTTCGGGAAGTATTTTCTTTCAGGTTCATTCAAAATAGTCACACCTCCTTCTCCACCCCTTCCCGAATGCTGATGTTTCCAATGGTCTTCACCATATCCTGAAACTAATAAAGTGGTGTGTTTTCATTATCTCTCGCCACAATAATAAAGATATGCAAATGACTCTGAATTTAGTTTGTGACCTAAACCCTCACCCCAAATCTGGATGGAATCTGAGATCCTAAATGGTTCAACCATTTGGACTGAAGAGGTTGGTTAATTTCATCCAAGAACCAGTCATAGGCTGGTTAGGGACTGGTTAATTCATTCCAAACGGTCAACCGAGGATGGTGAGCAGACATAACCTGTGGTTCAAAAGGTTTCCCTTAACCCTTCCTGAATTTTGATCTGGGATTTATACAAACACAAATTATGTGTGGGGTGGAGTGCAGCCAGGAAGTCTCTGAGAAAACTCCATCTTACACATTTTCTTTGAGACGGCCAGACATAAATCTTTGAGGATATCCGTCTTCCTACCAGAGTGGCTGGATTTTTATGGTTACTACACCCTGGTTAGATTTTAATGGATAAAATACTTTTTTTGAGTCCAGGGAAAGAGCTAATATTCCCTGAGTAGCTAATACAGTCTTTCAAGCAGAAAGGAATGACTATTTTTTTAAAAAGTCAGAAACTGTACGCTACCAAGGGGTGAAAAGGATGTGTGTGTGTGTGTGTGTGTGTGTGTGTGTGTGTGTGTGTGTGTGTATGTGTGTGTATCTGTTTGAATGGATGAATGAAAGAATGGCACTTTGGGGATACGTTTTCACTTCTTTTCAGGATAAGCAAGTTAATTTTCTGCCTCTAAAATAATAGATAAACCTGGGAAATAGGTTGTCTTCCTCTAAGCTAAAGTAAGGTAAATATATATTTGTCAATTCAAACTACCCTTCCTTATACCCTTAAAAATCTTTAATAATAATAGAATGTCAATTTTTAAATCTGTGCGTTCATTATTGGTTTGCAGTACTCAATCTCCCTCCGTTTTCTCCTTCACTCGTTCTTTCAAATATTTTTATGAGTACCCACTACATGTCAGGCACTGTCCTGGTTCTCTTGAAGTTCCATACAGAGACCACCAGAGAAATGTGCTGACCATACCAAGCCAGCTTTATTTATTAATTATTATTATTATTTTCTGAGACAGAGTCTCACTCTTCAGCCCAAACTGGAGTGAAGAGGCATGATCTCGGCCCATCGCAACCTCTGCTCCCTGGATTCAAGCAATGCTCCTGCCTCAGCCTCCCGAGTAGCTGGGATTACAGGCACCTGCCAACACACCTGGCTTTTTTTTTTTTTTTTTTTTTTTGTATTTTTAGTAGACATGGGGTTTCACCATGTTGGCCAGGCTGGTCTCAAACTCCTGACCTCAGGTGATCCACCTGCCTCGGCCTCCCAAAGTGCTGGGATTACAGATTACAGGCGTTAGCCACTGTTTCAGGCACAAGCCAGATTTATTAAACTTGCTGAGCAAGGAAGAGCACCACCCTGAGAGAGTCCCATAGTATCTTAAATGGGAATATTAGCAAAGGGCACTTATAGGGGCTTAGGGAATAAGGATTTGAAGGTGCTCTGCTGGGCACTGGGGGCACAGAGACAAACGACTCAATTTGACTTCAAAGAGCTCACAGTCTATAGATTGTAGGCAGACTGTCGCACTATAGTAGATACCAGGGAACACAGAGGAGGACCCCGACCTGAGGTCTACTGAGGAGCCTCCAAAGAGGACCTCTGAAGGAGTTAAATCTTAATGAAATGCACTAGTAAGAAAGGAGTGGGGAGGGCGTTACAGGGAATAGCTATGAGATGTCAGCGAGCCCTCATGGGGCATTTGAGGAACTGCAAATAGTTTAGGCTTGGCTGCAGGAGGGCAGTGGTGGAAGACAAAGTCAAAGAGGGCAGGAGAGTCTGATCATTCAGGATCCTGGATGTCCAGTTAGGCAGCTTGGGTTTTATGCAGAAAGGCTGTGGGAACCATATGAAAGCAAGCACAGAGGGGAGAGCTCTGGGTGCAATGGTTAATTAGGGAGCACCCTTGGGAAGGTGAGGTGGATGGGTTTGGAGAGAAGGAAGGAAGACGGTTTGCCTTATCACTGTGGTTCAGATGTGGAGGGCAGAAAGCGTGGGTGTTTGAGTGGGAGCCGATTTGCCAGGCACTGCTCTTGCTGGAGATGCAGCAATGCACAAAGACAGGAGGTCCCTGCTCCTGAGAAACTGACTTATTCACTCCAGTCATTGGATCAGAGTATCAGTCATCCATTGAACCAACACAAGTTAACTTTTGGACCTGGTGTGGTGGCTCACACCTGTAATCCCAGCACTTTGGGAAGCCAAAGTGGGCAGAACACTTGAGGTCAGGAGTTCAAGACCAGCCTGCCCAACATGGTAAAACCCCATCTTCACTAAAAAATACAAAAATATCTAGGAGTGGTGGTGCATGCCTGTAATCCCAGCTACTCAGGAGGCTGAAGCAGGAGAATCACTTGAACCCGGGTAGTGGAGGTTGCAGTGAGCCAAGATTGCACCACTGCACTTCAGCCTGGGCAAGAGAGCGAATCTGTCTCAATTTAAAAAAAAAAAAAAAAAAAAAAAGTTAACTTTTGAGTGCCTACTGTGTGGTAGACACTTTCTTTTTCTTTTCTTTTAAAAACTTTTTAACTGTAAGCTAGAACACAGATCAAGAAAAAAAACCACACAAAACAAATGGATAGCCTCTGAATCATCATTAAGTGGACACCCTTGAAACCACCACTCAGCCACCTAGAAGCCCTTTCATTTGCCCTGTCCTGCAATCAAACCTCTCCCTCCTCTCAAAGGGAACCAGTATCCTGACTTTTATAGTAATCTCTTCCACTTTTCCTTTTGGTTTTATCACCCAAATATACAACCCTAGATGATATAATTTAGTTTTATTCATTTATTAAAAACATATCCCTTTGAAATACCTTTAATCTATAGGTTACCCGTATATCTTTTTCTCTTTTTCTATAATGTATGTGTTCAAAACCTGGATTGATTGACCTGTTTGTTCTTCTACACTTGGGATTTTACTCTTTTTTACATTCTCTTGGTGCAGTTGGACATGTTCCCCTGTCCCATAAATTTCCTGCAAATTGGCAGCTGTCAGAGGCTTAATCAGATTCAATGTGTTAGCAGGACTAGAGGTGGTAGTGTGTAGTTTTCATCAGAAGGCATAGAATCTAGTTTTTGCTTTTTTGTGTGTGATGTTGGCAGCCATTGCTGACCAATACTAGATCTGTTAATTCATTGGGGGTTGTGAAAATGGAGATAACCTAATGCCACCATTTTGTCTTTGTATACTGGCTATAACTTTTTTTTAGGAAGTTACTTTCCCTCACTTGCTGTTTGATTTCCTATTTGAAAGTATATAAAAGGAAAGGCATGATGAATGTTTGATTCCTTCCTATGATCCACTAAAAAAATTAGTTTTAAAAATATAATTAAAAACTCATAGATTTAAACATATTTGATAGGTTTCCAATTCATTGCAACTTTCAACCTTACTGAAGCTCCAATTATTCTATATTTGGCAAGCGGAAGCCACTTCATATTGGCTTCTGGTTCCTTCTGATACAACTTAGTAGCCTTTGATAGCTTTGAAGCCATCTGGTATGCAAAATAGCCCATGCTCATCTTGTACATTTCCAGCTCCAGGCTTGGAATCAGCCATTTCTTTAAGAACCCCGGTTTCTACTGACAGGATATGGTGTTTAAAGAGGACAATCTGGGTGTTTACTGTTGTTCATTGTGACAGGGCTGCTCATTGTTTCTAGACCTCTTCCCTGAAACAGTATGTGTGTCGGTGTGTACATGCACACACACATACCTTGTGAGTTTATACTGATATGTCCAATTCAAATTCAGAACTTCAGAGATATCACTTAGCGCTCTGTATGTTATATTTGTATCTGCTTCTACACTGAGAACCCTGGACACAGCAGTTGGTAAATCTGAATAAACCATAATTATTCATTTGCTTTGTTCCATTTCATATATACAATCATCACAAAATAACAATATTAAAGCTACCACCATGGATTAAGATTGCTGAAACAGTTCATTTTCTTTCATATACTAGCTCCACTCTTCTTCATTAAAAACACACACACACACAAAAAAAACGGTTGTACTATATCTACATAGTCAGATCAAAGAAGCATTTTTTACTATCATCTTTCCCTTTTAATTCTCATTTAGCCTTAGTTCTATGCATAGTTGTCCCTTCTGTAATTTTTGTTGCCTGAAGATCATTTTCTAGTAGATTCCACAAAAGACTCATGGGAATAATATTTCTTGAGTTGATAACAGTTTGTACCCTTTATATTTGAAGGTTAGTTTTGCTAGATATAAAATCCTTGGCTCATCTTTTCTTTCCTGTCTTCTGGCATAAAGTGTTGTTGTCAAAAAGTCTGATGCCTATCACATTTTCTTTCTAAGTCACATGGTTTTTTTTCCCTATATGCCTGAAAGGCTTCCTTTTTCCTTTAATGGTCAGTGATTTTCCTAGAATATGTCTAGTTTTTGTCAGCTTGGGTCAATAAATTCTCAGGTACATGGTGTCATCATTCATTACATAGTTTCAAGTCTCTTCAGCTTAGGAAATTTTTGAATCATAGATTCTAGCATTTGTTTGTTCTTTTACTTTAGTTTTCTTCCTCTGGGAATTATTTTATCCATAGGTTGGATATTCTTTGTCTATATTCAGTGTTTATAACTTCCCCTCAAATTATTTTAAATCTCTTTTAAAATATTTTTATTTTAACATTGTTTCTCTTTTTCATATTGTATTTATCTTAAGGCATTATTTGATGTGTTTTCTGCACTGTGCTTCTAGTTTAGTCTTCATTTATAAAATCACTCTTTTCCTTTATTTCTAATTCTGTCTTGAGTTCTGCCATCTCACTTCTGATCTGAGGTTTTAAACTTTTGATTTATGTGGTTCTATCATTGCCTTAAGGTCTTTTATTTATCTCAAAATATATGCCAAGATTTTTATTTCTTTTTAAAGGATTTTTCTGGTGTGTTCTTATTATCTAATTATCTGATTAAAGAACTGAATAATAATTTTTCCACTAACACTGTACAGGATTTGTTCTTACTGCTTTTAATGTTTATCATTTTTATGTCAATTTAATTTTTTTGAACTCCTAGGTAGTTGTTCTTTTATCACTTACTAGGTTCCTCTTCTGTTATTTTCATATAAAGTAAAAAATTATAGCAGCTTGCTTTTTGGGACTTCTTGGCTATGTTCTCTTTCACTTTATCTGTACTTTTTCATTCCTTTATCTGTTCCCCTGTCCTATTTAATTTTGATTCTATTCCCAGAAGTTTTTCCTCTGTGTTGGATCCTGTCCCAGAAAGGAGTTCTTGTGGGTCCATGCTGAGAGTGTGTAGGAATGACACCGCACCAATCTGTCCCTTGCTTACTGGTTCTATTCATCCCTTTTGGAAGTCAGCAAAGGCCCTCCTAGGTTCAGCTGCTGTGGTCAGGTTAGTCTGTCACACTTCCTCATGAATGCCTGTTGTCTATTTTGGGGTCCTCTTGTTCTGGGGGCCATTAGATTCCTTGTCGCTTCCATTACCCTCATGGATGCCAATAACATGGAGCCCTTATGGCTATTGGTGCTTTGGGGTTTGTGGGCATTCATTTTTACCTAATTTGTTTTAAAGATTGTACAGGCGTTTGGGTTTTTCTACCCGATTGCTCTGTTTTTATTATGGGGTTTGAGGACATCTAAAACTGTACTTCCATCATCACTGCCCCCACTCTTCTAGAAACCATATGTACCTTATGTGTTAAATGAGTTATGATACAACAGTCCAATGAAGTAGCTATTATTTTTTCTCTTATGCAGAGGACGTAAGCAAGTCTTCCAAAGAGGGAAATCATTTATACCTAAGTGGGAGAGCTATGATTTGAAGCTACGGAACCCTAAATCTTCTATAGTGACCATCATTATTCCCATTTTAAACCACCCAATCAATATTTAAATACCTGCTTTGTTCTGGGCACTGTAGAATAAGCAGTGGACTTAAAATAGGAATAATAGTAATTAAAGCAAACATATATATGGAGCAGAAATATTCCAGGCTGTGTGCTGAGCACATTACACACTATACCATACTACCCTCATTACCACCAGGGCTCTAGATAATTACGATGGAACAAACTGGGATTCAAAGAAGTTAATTAATATAAAGCAGATCATGTCACATTACCTTGCTTAATAGTTCACAATGACTCCCTATCATACTAGAAATAAGATTAAAATCTTTATCCTGACATGTAAAAAACCTACTTGATCTGTCTGCTGTCTACCTCTCTGACCCTATCTTAGACCCCTCTCTTCCCCATCCACATGCGCCAACCACCCCAACCTTCTTCAAGCGTTTCAGCTGTTCCAAAATCAGTCTCACTGTAAGGCCCTTGTCTCAGCTGTTCCAGCTGCCACATGGGCTGTTCCTGAATGTCGCAAGCATGGCACCTTCCCGTGGCTTCAGAGAGACCTTTCCCAACAGCCCAGCATAAAGTAGCTCTTTACTTATCCTCTGTCACCTCATCCGATTTTAATTCTCTGTGTACCATTTAGTATTATGTGATACCCTTGTTGTTTATTCATTTACTTACTGTCTTGCTACACTTACCAAATTACAAGCATTATAAGAGCAGAGATCGCCTTCTGAGAGCAGAGCCTGAGTCAAGGGTTTAGGTGCAAGTACATCTGGGAGGTAGTTCCAGAAAGGAGGAGGGAGAGAGCAGGAAGAGTGGAAACGGGAAAGAGGAAGAGCCAATGCAAGGTGTGCTGCCGAGATTGTGGCTGGAGGCAGCAGAGCCTCAGTTCCCCTAGGATCTCAGAAAAGTGCACGAGATGTCTCCCAGACTTGCCTACATGAAGGATGGGAGGCTGGAGGGTTATCCACCAGATTTTGCCGCCATTGATTAAGGGTAGCCCCCAGGAGTATTAGCCCTACACTTCTGTGTTGCATTTACAGAAGGTCCTAAGAGGCCCCTTTCATGTCAGAAAATTTCTTGGGGGAGGAAGCAGAGTGTTCCTCAGTGCACCTGGTAGGTGGGAGGCTGCACCGAGGTGAGCTTGATCTTGTATGGAAGTGTCTGCTGTGGCTGTGGCTGACATAAGAGGGCAGGAGCAGTGATGCCACTGCAGGGCCCACACTTAGTCTGTTCTGCAAGGACAGCCCAGGCTGGAAAGTGGAGCCAGTGCACTAAGACGCAGAGGAGGCAGACTGTGGGCTCCTAAAGTCTGTTGTTGTTGTTTTTGAGATGGAGTCTTGCCCGGTCGCTCAGGCTGGAGTGCAGTGGCATGATCTCAGCTCACTACAACCTCTGCCTCCTGGGTTCAAGTGATTCTCCTACCTCAGCCTCCCGAGTAGCTGGGACTACAGGCATGAGCCACCACTCCTGGCTAATTTTTGTATTTTTAGTAGAGATGGGGTTTCACTATATTGGTCAGGCTGGTCTTGATCTCTTGACCTCGTGATCTGCCCACCTTGGCCTCCCAAAGTGCTAGGATTACAGGCGTGAGCCACTGTGCTTGGCCTGAAGTCTGCTTTTTAACTGGCAGGGCACACGGTATATGGTCCTTACCCTTCTCAACCTCCCCAATTTGGGCAGAGCAGGGTGAGAGGCATATACAAAAATAAAAGGGAGACTGCTGTCCTCAGCTGGAAGGTGCGGGAAGAGGAGATGAACTCAGGCTGAATGGAGAGGTCGGAACGAATCTTGGAATCATATGACCAGCTACCACTTTATGGAGCATCGACCATTTGTTCGATGAATACTTTCTCTAGTTTTTATGACTCTAGATGAAAGGTATTTCATTCTGATTTTATAGACACCAGTGGCAGAGGGAGTTAAAGACCCTGGCCACACGGCTACCAGGGATTTCCGCGCAGGCCTCTCTGGCTTCAGGGTTGAATTGGCCTCCTTAGTACACAGAAGAGCCATGAAGAGGGTTGAGCATGGCCCCAGCCTCTCCCACTATCTTGCCTAGAAATCTGGCTCAAGGGCCATCAGTACTCAAGCTGGGTTGGGCCGGACTGGTTTTCTTGTGTACTCCTGTCTTGGGTATGCCACAATCCTTACTGGAATACTTGTGTTTCCACACCTAAGGGCAGGCCAGCAGTGACTTCCTAGCCATGAGAGGGGCCCGGGCAACATGTAACATTCATTGATGTGCAAGAGGTGGGACCCGGGGCCCACACGATTGAGCCCCAGATTAGTTGGTGAGGGAGGAATGGAAGGGTTTCTTTTTCCTCCTTGCTCTGCTCTCCTGGACCCCAGCAGCTGGTGCAGATTCAGATAAGCATCTGCACTTTGGGAAGCTGATTCCTACTGAATCCAGCCCCTGAACCGTCTGAGGTCCACCCATCCCTAATTTTCATATGAGTTATATTAAAGTGTCTGATGGGAAAGTATGTCTTGGTTTAAAAATAGAATAATACAACAATAAATCAAGAAGAAAAAGCAAACTGAAAAAATGCAGAAAACAGATGAAAAGAAAAGGGAAAAAGTGAACGGTATAAAAATACCCTCCATGCCAGGCACTTCAAATGTGATTTCCTGTGGCCTGCACTTTGAAAAAGCCTCCTGTTACGCCATGTGCCGCCTCTGAAGGCCAACGGGGCAGACCAGAGAGGCGTGTTGAGACTTGGAGGCCAGGGCGACATCTGACCTGCTTCTGCTCCAGACATATACACCGAGGACACGTCAGATGATTTTCCGCTCGGTGGAACTGAGCCCCGTGGGCCTGCTCCACCCACCCCGTGCCCACCCGGCTCTGACACACTTCCTGTTATGGGCGGTGGGGCACACAGTGGGGCCGCTCGTCGAGGCCAGGGCACTGGCTTCCCTGTGGGTTGGTTCAGACGACTTCAAAAGCTGCATCTGGCATGCGGAGAAATGATTTAAAAGTGAACTTGGGTGGCTCCCAATCCGACCTACTCCAAGTAAGTAGAAAGAAAACATACATTATCTCATGTTAAAGAGCAGGCTTCTTTGAAGGCACTGCCAACTATTTATGAAATCCTAACTTACTGCTGAAAAAAGCCCCCCGACAATCCCAGCAACCGCTGGCAAGGCCAAAAGGACAGGAACATGATGTCAGGATGCCAAATTCCAAATTGGCCAGGATTGCATGACAAATTTGTGATTCTAATCAACCAGCATCTCAAACGTATGCCCCAAGAATATACTGTCTGTATCAGGGATGCACTTGTCTGATATTAAATTATGCCAAAGAAAAGTGAAATAAACATCTTTTCCAACAGGCTGATGTGGGAGGGGCGAGAGGTGGTGGTATAGAGTGGAAAAAATAACATTTCAATAACACGAGAGAAAAAAGAACAAATCAAGACTGACGCAGCCTGTGAAATTGTCCAGTTCAGATGTTTGGTGCTGAAGTTTGCTGTGTATCATGGGACGTGGAAGCCTGGTTGGGGTGGAGTGTGGAGTGTGGGTGTGGACGGAAAGGGATTCATACCCCTGGGGGCACCTGACACAGATGGGTTTGAACCTGAGAAGTGTCCCAAGATAGATTGGGCTCATATTTATAAACCACTAAAATGTTCCTGGTTTGCCAGGCAAGAAATTGGCAGCAGGCATCCTCTAAACATGTGTATGTGTGTGTGAATGTTCGCGTGTGTGTGTGTGCGTGTGTGTGTGCCTGCACACGTGTGTCCTGGCCGTCAGCTTGAGGCCAGCTGCACTTGATTAGTAATCTCCAGCATGCCCACAAACATGCATGTGACTGAGGGGATGGGATGCCCTTAAGAAAATGCGATTTGTTAATGCCTTACTGTGGATCTCAGCTACTTTTGCCACCCTTCTGTGCCTGAGAATGGGATCTTGGGGGAGGTGCTACGTGGGGCTGCCTATTGAGTGTGGGCAGAGGAAATAAATGTGCTTAGGACTCTGCCCCTTTCTCACTGCACTGATTCCACTCTAGGGATGAATAAAGGACCCTCGTGGCCAGCAATCAGAAACTCCCAATTTCAAGTCCTGGCTTTGCCTTTAAAGAGAGAAAAAGAGGACCAGGCACTGAGTGCTGAACTTAAACATTTTTTTTAAAAAACTCCTGGAATCATGCACAGGGAAACCATTACATCTGTTCCTTTCTTAGTGTTAGGGTTATTACGACTAAAAACAAAATTGAGATATATCAGTTGCAAGTGCTATAGGCATTACCATTTAAAGTATTATTTTTATTAAGGAAATGAAAACCTCCCATTTCAAACTAACCTCTGAATTAGCTCCGCCCTGGTAACTGAAGTTTCTGACATTTATCATTACCTTGGGTTATGCGTTGAAAGTTCATGTTCAAATGCAAATCCTATCGGAGAAGAAGAAACATGTTAAGGCATGTCATATGTACCTGCTCATCTAGTATGGCTCAAGGCCGAATTCTTAAACTTTTGGGGGTCATGGAATCCTTTGTGACTCTGAGGTGCCCTCACAAAATGCGCATCCATATGTTCACATGAAATTTGCTTATAATTTCATGGTGTTAATGGATTCATTGAAATAGAAGTCCAGAGATCTCATATTAAGATCCTCTTGCTCTAAAAGTTGGAAACAGATTGGATGATACATTTTGAAGAATGCCAGGAAGGGTCAAGGGCAATAGGCACAGCCTTGGAGGGCAGATAAATACGCTCAGGTGTGGAGAGCTGAAATGACCATCTCAAGGTTATAAAACCAGAAGATGATGGAGCTGGGACCAGAACCAAGGGCAACTGGACTTATTGCCCAGTGGAGTCCTGCAAGGAACCAAGGAAGCCTGTGTTCAAGACTCCACTCTGTCACTTCTGTGTGACCTTGGGCAAGTAATTTAAGTAGCTTGGGCATGTGCTCTAATCTTCAGCTTCTTTATCTATAGCCATGACTTAACCACATACTTAAGCGATTCGTCTATTAATGGAGAAACTGATATTTACCTTAAGCGTTCCCTATGACTTTGACTATTGGTAATATATGTGAAGCATTTCATAAACTATAAAGCTCCACATAAATTCCTAGCATTATTGCTATTGATGCTGAAGGACAGGTGGTAGGGTCTAAATATTTGTGTCTCCCTTACATTCATGGGTTGAAATCAAATCTCCAGTGTATTGGTATTAAGAGGTGGGGCCTTTGGAGATGACTAGGTCATAAGGGTGGAGGCCCTGTGAATGGGATTAGTGCCCTCCTGAAAGAGACCTGACGGAGCTTGTTTGCCCTTCTGCCACAGGAGGATGCAGCAAGAAGGTGCTATATGAAGCAGAGACCAGGCCCTCACCAGGCATTGAATCTGTCAATGCCTTAATTTTGGATTTCCCAGCCCCCAGAACTATGAGCCATGCATTTCTGTTGTTTATGTCATCCAGCCTTAGATAATTCATTATGGCAACTTGAATAGACTAAGATAACAGAGAATGTAAATATATGGCAACTTTTGTTCTGGAAACTTAATAGTGAAAAATTAGGGCACTATAGTCTAAACTATTCTAGTTTGAATCTGGACAAAATATAAGGGAAAATTGTGGAACAATTTCTGCCATGGGTACTATGATGGCTGATCTGAACAGTGAAGGACTGTGAGTATATTAGTTAGGAATTTTTCTATCATGATGAAAATCCACCTCAAAATGGCCTAAGCCAAGAAAAGAAATTTATTGGCTCACATATTTGTTTCTGTTTATTATTTCACTTTGTCTTCCATCATATGGTCTTGTTTCTTGGCATACCTAGTAATTTTTGATTAAACATTGTATAAAAACATTGTAGACTCTCTAGATGATATTATCTTCTTCCATAGAAAAACGCTTTCACTGTTTCCTATGTTAGATAGATAGAGTGGGGGCTGATCACCTTAATCGAATCAAACTAAGGTGAGTCAAGGCTGGGTTGCAATTTTAGTAATGTTCCATCTAACTCTGTTTGCTTCTAGTCCTCCAGGACTGCCAGTTGAGAGATTAATGTGTTCACCTCAAACTCCTTCTCCTAGCAAGGCCTAAAATTCCAATCCTTGTCTCTCCAGCGCTGTGAGATTGTTGAAAACACTATCCTGCTTTTAAAAGGCTTTTTGTTTAGCTTCAGAATTCAACAGCTCTGTTGGTTTCTCTGTCCTCAAACAGAGGGAGCTCTGCCCAGGAAAAGTCTGGATTCTTATTCTCTCTTTTGCATGCCAACTTGACAAAGTTTTTCCCTAAGGAGAAAGTAGCTTCAGAATGCCAAATCACCTTTTTACGCTTCCTACTCTCTGAGTCTTATCTCCTCTAGTTCTGATTGTTTCAGCAGATTTCTAATAACTCTAAATAGGTTAGAAAGGAAAAAAGAGTTTGTGCCTGGGCTTTAAGTTTTTCCTCAGAGGGAGTATAGCAAAAGTCTCTAGATTATATATCTTAGAAGTCTAGGGATAGATCTGAAACTACTAGAAGAGCTGAATCCAGGTGACCAATGATATTATTAGGCATTTTTTCTCTCTCTCTTTCAGCTCCATTTCACTCCATATAGGCTTCTTCTAAAACAACATTTTGCCCCTGAGGTTGCAGAGAAGGCCTCTAGAAACTCCAGACTTACAGTAGATTAACAATCCTGGTAGAAAGAGAAAGCTTCTTTCTCAATAACCTCAATAATTGGCCTAGTTTGGGTCATGTGTCCACCCTGATTCAAACACTGTGACAGGAGAATAAAATATGATACTTCTCTTTTTTTTGAGATGAAGTCTCGCTCTGTCACCAGGTTGGAGTGCAGTGGCCCGATCTTGGCTCACTGTAACTTCCACCTCCAGATTCAAGCAATTCTCCGGCCTCAGCCTCCCAAGTAGCTGGGACTACAGGTGTGCACCACCACACTCAGCTAATTTTTTTTAAGGAGAGATCGGGTTTCACTATGTTGGCCAGGATGGTCTCAATCTCCTGACCTCATGATCCACCCCCATCAGCCTCCCAAAGTGTTGAGATTACAGGTGTGAGCCGCCATGCCCAGCCAAAACATGATACTTTCTAAGGCCTTGTCACATGCCTACCATGGAGTCTGGGTGTGATCAACTTCAAATGACCCACCTAACTAAACATGAGGGCAGGGTGGTTCTCTGGGCCAAAAAAAAGGAGGTGTTATTTTTCTAGAGGAAAGGGGAATGGATGCTGGCCAGTCTATAGATATCCTCTACAGTGAAAGTTGTGCAAAGAAGGCAGGACTGAGGTGTGGAAAGCATTCATCTGCCTCTTCACCCCAGCTCCTGCCGTCATTCTCAGAGATCCTCATTTCCATGTAAACAACTCATCAAAACACCTCAAAATTCCTGGGCCTTCGTAACTCTCATAACTCTTACCTCAACTCCAGTTCAACCTCACTCCCTGCACTTGGTCATTACCTGAAAATGCTCATGTCTCATCCTCGGATCCCCTACACTTCATGCCTGTTCTGTTGCTGACCCCTGAGACTCCTCAGTCCTTGACCTTTCCATTTATTAGCTAGACAGCACCCACTTGCCAAGCCCCCAGCCCCGGGATGATGCCACTTTTTACCTTTTCAAGTCCTCAAGTGGCCTGATGCTGGAAGAACTCATGCAACTGTGAAGACTGGTACCATCGTGAAAACACTGTGGTTTCTTAAGTAGCTTTGTCCTTTGTCTTGTTTTGTTTTTGTCTTGTTTTTATTTAATATTCCATTCCCTTCACAGATGCATTCAAACCTTCACCATCTCCTTCACAGTAGCCCATGAAGGCCATTAGGGAAAATCTTTCACAACTTCCTTTTTTTTTTGAGATGGAGTCTTGCTGTGTCACCCAGGCTGGAGTGCAGTGGTGCAATCTCGGCTCACTGCAACCTCTACCTCCAGGGATTCCCTTGCCTCAGCCTCCTGAATATCTGGGACTCCAGGGATTTCCCTGCCTCAGCCTCCTGCCTCAGCCTCCTGAATAACTGGGACTACAGAAGAATGCCACCCATGCCTGGCTAGTTTTTTTTTTTTTTTTTTTTTTTTTTTGTGTGTGTGTGTGTGTGTGTGTGTGTGTGTGTGTGTGTGTATTTTTAGTAGAGACAGGTTTTCATCATGTTAGCCAGGATGGTCTTGATCTCCTGACCTCGTGATCCACCTGCCTGAGCCTTCCAAAATGCCAGGATTACACACGTGAGCCACCGCACCCAGCCCACAACTTCTTATTTTTTAATCCATACACTTTTTGCATCTGCATTAGAGAGGGCCTGCAAAGGTTTGTGCTTGCTCGGTATACATGTCTCTTTCTTCTGGTAATAGTGTCTCAGTTTTCCTCTGGGAAAACCCTTGCTCCACTCAGTTTGTCTGGTTTGAATGGGAGTGATCATATCCTTTGAATTTGGGTGTTCAATAAAACAAGTTAATCTTCCTGGCCAGGGTGACTGTGTTTTGAATAGATATAGAGCCAAAGAGTATCCAGTGAGAAACCACCTCAGGAATGATTCAGAGTGAGAAGTTTATATTTTGCTGGGATGACTAAGCTAGGAGGGTAAAGTTTGTGCATTAATCACCAGTATGCTTATGCTTATACCATGAAAATAGGTCCTACATGAGACTGGAGTCATCGTAACTCTAAGAGATGAAAAAAAAAAAAAAAAGGAAAGAAAGAGAGGGAGCCAATTATGTGATCTGAATCCCCAGCTCTAGCTATTCCTGAAGGTGCTACTTCTATACTTTTTAGTTAAAGGGGTCAAGAAATTCCCTTTTTCTGCCTATGTCAGTTAAAACTGGGGTTCTCTTACTACTAACCAAAAATATCTTGATCAATATGCACACATACCCTTATCTTCTTTATTCAGTACCAGGAAACAGTGCATCCGGATTCTTTTTCAGATTCATCTCTCCATCAGTGCTGTTCGTGTATTCAACACACATTTCTTGAGAGCCTGCCTCAAGTTAGATATTGTTCCTGACACGGGGGAATACTGTAGGAAACGAGATGAGATCTTTCCTTCAGGGGGCTTACTGTCTAGTGGGAAAGAAGGCTAAAATGAGAAAGATTATAAAATTTGAGCTGCGATAAATGCTATGATTGGTGCTAAGATGGAGAATGGCTGGGTGGTGGAGGAGAAGTAGTGGGAGCACTTTAGTTACCTTTTTAAAAATTGCTGGTTTAATTTTACTGAGGTTAGAGGGTGTATCCTTATGATTGTCTTTCTCTCACATTTGTTGAGAATTTTTAAATGCTTGTTTTATATTCTATGTGCACTTGTGTGTATTCTGAAGTTGTTGTGTAGAGTGTTCAAGAAATGTTAATTAGGTCAGTTTTGTTGATAGCATTTTTTAAAGTCTGTTGTATCCTAATTGCTTTTTGTTTCCTTACATCAGTTACCCAGTGATGTGTTAAAATCTTGGCTTATTGTCTATTTCTGCTTTTATTTATTTATTTTTAAAAATAAGAAACAAGGTCTTTCTCTGTCACCTAGGCTGGAGTGCAGTGGTACAATTATAGATCATCGTAGCCACAAACTCTGGGCTCAATTGATCCTCCTGCCTCAGTCTCCCGAGTAGTTGGGACTGTAGGCATGAATCACCATGCTCAGCTACTGTTTTTTTAAACTTTTTTTGTGTGTGTGCGTGTTTTTTTTTTTTTTTTTTTTTTTTTTTTTTTTTTACAATCTACTTTTACTATACGTATATATTCTGAAACTATTATTAAGTGCACACAAATTTAGGATTGGTTGATATTCTTGTTGAATGAGTTCTTTCGTCGTCATGAAATGTTATGTATCTCTAAGTCCTACTTTCTGGTGGAAATTTGCTTTGGTGGTATATGACTACATTAGTATAGCCACCACACTTTTTTTTTTTTTTTTTTTTAGACAGAGTCTTACTCTGTCACCCAGGCTCGAGTGCAGTGGTGCGATCTCAGCTCACTGCAATCTCCACTTCTTGGGTTCAAGTGATTCTCCTGTCTCAGTCTCCTTGAGTAGCTGGGATTACAGGTGACCACCACTATGCCCAGCTAATTTTTTGTATTTTCAGTAGAGATGGGATTTCACCATGTTGGTCAGGCTGGTCTTGAACTCCTGACGTCATGATTCGCCTGCCTCAGCCTCCCAAAGTGCTGGGATTCAGGCGTGAGCAATCGCACCTGGCCAGCCACACACTTTTAAATGTTAATGTTTGTATAATGTATATTTAATGGCTGCAGATAATTGGCCTTACAATGATTACTGAGACTCAAACGATTCCGCATAGACCAACCATATCTTTAAAGTTTATTAATTAGCCCTTTCTGCTTGGTTGCATTCCAGATGCTACAGGGTTGTCTTTACTATTTACTCCAAGGGTGGAGGTACATTTCATTGTCCAGCAATAAATATTTGTTAGTTTAGTATGAGACAGATATTTCAGAAATTATCAGAGAATCTTAGAATTAAAAAGAGTTTGGAAAATAACAAAAAGATGAACTCCCAAGGAAGATACACAGAGAGATAAAGAGAATTAGTTCCAGAGGAGGAGAGCTCTGGGAAATTCTTGGATGATATTTGTTTAGGGATGGGAGCTTGAGGATTCACTATGTCAATAGGTGAGGTAACAAATTGTTAACAGAGATAATTTTCATTGAGTAGAAACTTGAATAAAGGAACAGAAGCAAGGACACAAATAAAAAGTCTGTTTTAATGGAAGGTTGAGACAATCAAGATGAGGCTAGAAAGATAGGTCAGCCTTGTGGTGGAGGGGCCAAAATATGAATTTCAGGAAGCTCTGTAGTGTACAAATTCACCAAGACTCACTAGAGTTACTTAAATACAAAAGAGCCAGTATGAAAACTGCTGAAGTTTCATCTTATTGGTGTATAATGTTTGGAGTAAGAAGAGCCAGTTAAGAAGGTGAGAGGAGATGAGGGTCAGTATTCTGGGGACAGAACTTCAATGGAGTGGGTAGAGGATAGCCCTAAATAAGAAAGAAAAGCAGCAGATATTAAGCTTTGATTGATGAACTGAGAGATGTGGTGTGTGGGGATGAATAATACATATTTGTGTGTGAATAGGAAGATTTCTAAAATATTTTTGTTGTAGTTAAAAATATATAATATAAAAATTTCCATTTTAATGGGTTTCAAGCATACTCTTCGATGGTATTGATTACACTCACAATGTTGTGCAACCATCACCATGATCTATTTTCAAAATTTTCCATCACCCCAAACAGAAACTATGCAACCATTATGCAACAACTTCCCATTCCCTCATCCCCACCAATCCCTGGTAACCTCTGTTTTACTCTCTGTCTCTATGACTTTTCCCATTGTAGATGCCTCATATATATAAATGGAATAAGGTGGTATTTGTTTTTTTGTGCCTGGATTATTTCACTTAGCATAATGTTTTCAAGGTTCATCCATGTTGTGGCGTGCATCAGAACTTCATTCTTTTTTATGACTGAACAGTAAGTATTCCAAGGTATGGCTGTACCATGTTTTGTGTATCTGTTTGTCTGTTGACAGACACATGCCTTGTTTCTACCTTTTGTCGGTTGTGAATAATGTTGATGAACATTGACATACAAGTTTCTAAATCTGTTTTCAATCTTTGAGTATCTACCTAAGAGTAGAATTGCTGGGTCAAATATAAAGATGTTTATGTTTGGCTTTTTGAGGAACTATCAAACTGTTTCCATGGTGGTTGTACTCTCACATTTCCACTGTCAGTGTAGGAGAGTTCCAATTTCTCCACATCCTTGTCACACCTGTTATTTTTCATTTTATTGATTATTGCCATCATAATAGATGAAAAGGGGTGCCTCACTGTGGCTTTGATTTGTGTTGCTCTAATGACTATTGATATTGAGCATCTTTTCATGTGCTTATCGGCCATTTGTATATCTTCTTTGGAGAAATGTATTTGTGTTCTTTGCCAATTTTTATTTATTTATTTAGGCTGGCAATCTGCCACTTTTAAAATATAACATTGATTGCTTAGATGGTTTGATGCAGAACAGCTTTCTTCTTATTCTGAATTTGGAAACTTTATACAACTGAATACAGAGAGAAAAAAAGGCACCAAAACCAAACTGTAATTCTCTGTTCGTGTGGCACAAACCAGTTTTGCACATAACATGTAGCAGCAGGTTTTAAATTCCCTTTAGAAAAATATGAATTCTACACATTTATTATTGTTTTCTGCTTAATGCATAAGCTGAGATCACTAAGATTAACTTCCTTCTTGAAGAAAGACAGGAAAGAGATGAACAGAGAATCAGAATGTATGATAAATCTTTCTGAAACTGGCATTTAACTGTTAGGTAACTTGCCCAGAGATGTTTGGAAAACAGCCTTTTGGGATTTTTTTGTTTGGTTTTTATAGTCAGGTGTTTCTTGCAGTGATTGAATCTCGGCATTGTGGCCATTGATAAAAGAGAAAAAACTTGCACCTCAAAAATATTTTCAGAAGAATATATATATATATATATTTGGAATATATATATATATATTTGTAAAAGCCTGAGAGAAGAGGAAAGAGAATCAAACAAAATGTATAGAAACTAATTAGCTGGATGTGCAAACTAAACTATGATTCACCCAGGGTTTAAAGAAGCCACAAACTTCACAGTTTAATACTGGAGGGAAGGGGCAAAACAATGAACAAATAATACATTTCTCAACCCCACTAATAAAATGTGGCAAGACGGTATTGACTATCAGGATTAAGATCAAAACTAAGTAAAACTTTAAATCAGTTTTTTTTTTTTTTTTTTTTTGCTATTGTTGAGTTCTAGGAGTTCTTTGTATATTCTGGGTATTATTAAACTTTTATCAGATATGTGATTTGCAAATATTTTGTCCTATTCTGCAGGTTTTCTTTCAGTTTCTTGATAATGTCCTTTGATGCATAAATGTTTCTAATTTTGATAAAGTTCAATTTGTCTATTTTTTCTTTTGTTTTTCATGCTTTTGATGTTATACAAGAATCTATTGCCAAGTCCAAGTTTGTGAAGATTTACCCCTGTTTTCTTCAAAGACGTTTATGGTTTTAGCTCTTACATTTAGATCTCTGATTCATTTTGAGTGCATTTTTGTATATAATGTGAGGTAGGGATCCAAGATCATTCTTTCAGGTGTGAAAATGCAGTTGGCTCAGAATAATTTTTTGAAGAGACAGTTCTTCCTTTTTGAATGGACTTGGCACTCTTGTCAAACAATCATTTGACGTTAGCTCTATGGGTTTATTTCCAAGATCTCTATTCTACTCCGTTGATCTCTATATCTATCCTATACAGGTACCACATTGTTTTAATTACTGGAACTTTACAGTAAATTTTGAAACCAGGGGGATAAATCCTACTTTGTTCTTTTCAAGATGATTTTGGCTATTCAGAGCCTCTTGCAATTTCTTATGAATATGAGGATTGGAAAAAGAAGTATATGAGGATTGGTTATTCAATTTCTGCAAAAAAAAAAAAAGGGGGCATTGGGGTTTTGTTAGGGATTGTGTTGGCTCTGGAGATTACTTTGGCCTTTGGGTAGTATTGACATGATAATATTAAGCCACACTAGCCATTAATACAAGATGCCTTTCCATTTATTAAGTTTTCTTTGATTTCTTCCAGCAATGTTTTATAGTTTTCAGTGTACAAGACTTTCACTTTTTTAGTTAAATGTATTCCTAGATAATTTACTCTTTTAAATACTATTTAGAGTAGAATTGATTTTTAAATTTCCTTATCAGAGTGTACATTGCAGAGGTACAGAAACATAACTGACTTTTGTGTATTTATCCTGTGTCCTACACATTTGCTGAATTTTTTTATTATCTCTAGTTGCATTCTTTATCATCTCCTACCCTTTATGTTTTTGTCATAAATTACATCTTTATACATTGTGTTCCCAATAACATAAATTTATAATTTAAAACATGTATTTGCCTTTTAAATCCTGTAAGAAATAAAGATTGGCATTACAAACCAAAAATACAATAATACAGGCTTTTATATTTATCTAGGTATTTATCTTTACTAGGGATCTCTTTTTCTTCATACAGCTTTAAATTACTGTCTAGTGTCCTTTAATTTTAACTTGAAGGACTCCTTTCAGTATTTCTTGTAGGGCAGGTCTAGTGGTAATGAACTCCCTCCACTTTTGTTTCTATGGAAATGTCTTAATTTTTCCCTCATTTCTGCAGGACAGTTTTGCTGATACACAATTCTATGTTGACAGATATTTTTTTTTTTTTGCACTTTAAATATGTCATCCCACTGTCTTTTGGCTTTCGTGGATTCTGATGAAAAATCCGATGTTAATTTTATTGAGGCTCCCATGTACATGATATCATTTCTCTCTTGCTGCTCTTAAGATTCTCTCTTTGAATTGTTGTAAGCCTGTAGTTAATTTCCAGTGTTATGAAATGTTGGTTTTGACAACTTATGCCAGTGTTCTTGTTGCTTTCATTGTATAGAAGCTTTGGGAGGTCCTTTTTTTCTCATTCCAGAAGTGGGTCTTCTGGTCTATTTACATTTAATGTAATAATTGTTTTAGTTGGGTTCTGAGGCAGGAAAGAGACTGGCCAATTTCAGAATTGAGGTCAGGTCAATGTGAGTGGAACACAGTAAGAGAAGGAGGAGACAAAAAGAGATGAGGTTAGAGGAGGAGGCTGGGGCCAATTCAGGCTTTGAGGTTAATGGTAAGAAATTTGGATTTTATGCAACGTGAATTAAGGCTTAGGAAGTTTTCAACAGGAGTGTGACATGTTTGGATTTACATTTTAGGAAGATCACCATGGCCACTTGAGAGGCATGGATTAGAGAGAGTAGTAGGAGCAAGAAGGCCAGCTAAAAGTCTGTTGCAATCACCTGGTGAGAAGTGATCTAAGCCTTGATGAAAGGCTTTCCTTTCCTTTCTTCTTCCAATTTCTCCAGCACTGTTTCAGCAGCCACCTCTCATCTATCCCCTAAATTTTCAATCCCTTCTCTTTTCAATTTTTCCTCAGTCTCTATACATGATCAAGTCACTCAGATTTTATAAAATAATCTTTGTTTCACTTCCTCTTTCTAGTTACCATCCAATATCTTTCTCTTTTCCTGCAATATTTTCAAAAGAGAAATCTACAACTGTTGTCTGACTTTCACTTTTTCCTTTTTCTGGCCAGTTCTCTGTGCTCTTATTTCTGCCTTCCAATCAGTACCTGGCTAAGTATCCAGTAACTTCCTCACTGCTGTATAGGATCCACCTTATATTCCTCTCCCCTCATCTCCTGCCACTCCCCTCTGTGGATGGCTTGTTCACTGCTGTCTCTATTGTTAGGCTTGATGCATGGAATATAGGAGTTGCCAAATTAATTTTTTCTGAGTAAAAGACTTAATGCTGATATTCTAGAGATAAGACCAGCTATTCACAGAGGGATTTATCATTTCCTAGGACCGTTCTTGGTGAATATCAGTTTATTCACTTATCATTATCTTCCTTTTTTCAGTATCAGGACACAGTACATCTCTGTTCCTATTTAAAATTAGCTCCTCGGCTGGGTGCTCATGCCTGTAATCCCAGCATTTTGGGAGGGTGGAGTGG
Source organism: Saimiri boliviensis (assembly GCF_048565385.1). Classification (NCBI taxonomy): domain Eukaryota; kingdom Metazoa; phylum Chordata; class Mammalia; order Primates; family Cebidae; genus Saimiri; species Saimiri boliviensis. The sequence continues at coordinate 11,837,798 of NC_133468.1, forward strand.
GCAGATCACTTGAGGTCAGGAGTTTGAGACCAACCTGGCCAACATGGTGAGATATTGTTCCTACTAAAAATGCAAAAGTTAGCTGGGTGTGGTGGTGCATGCCTGCATTCCCAGCTTCTAGGGAGGCTGAAGCAAGAGAATCACTTGAACCCAGGAGGTGGAGGCTGCAGTGAGCTAAGATCATACCACTGCACTCTATCCTGGGCAACAGAGTGAGATTCCATCTCAAAAAATAAATAAATAAAATAAAATTAGGCCCTCTATCTGGGATAGTGATTAATTTATTCTTTTATTCCACAAACACCTCTTGAGGGCTCATCTTGTCTCAAGAATCATTTATAATTAGTATCATCATTACAATCTGTCTTATTCATGGTGCACAGTGCCTTGTACATAGTAAGCCCTTAATTAAAGTTTGTAGCTTTGAACTGATTTGCTATAGGATATAATAATTACATTTATCATGTTCCAGCTCTCTGTAAGATTAAAGCCAGACACATTTTAAAAAATCTTTTCATTTAGGTACATTCTTGTATACAGTAAAGCACATGGGTTTTATGTGACTCAATGACCTTTTAATGGTTATACCTTGGGTGACCATTACCCAGGTCAAGATATAGAACTTGTCCCATACCCTAGAAGACTACTTCATGCCTTGACACAGTTTTGAGCATATGCACATGAATAAAAAGACTTTAGAATTTTATTATATGTTTTCTTTTATCCTAGAATAAAAAAGGAAGGTGCACAAGAAAGTTCAAGCATAAAGCTAAACTGAGGACATAAAAATCTTTAATGCTACTTGACAATTGGTAGTAAATTGTTTGATTATTCAGAATCAGGATTCTTTTACTTAACTGAAGAGATGTGACCTTCTGCCAAAAATAATCTTTTCCCATCAATTCCTACCATAAAATTGGAAACATTATCCGGGGGTACAAATACTGGCCTCTGGCTGTAGACTCACACTCAAAAACAGCGACTCCCTGATAAAACTTCACCAGTAACACCCAAAATGTTAATACAACTCACAAAACTCAGAATTATCTGCAGAATTCCAAATAAATTTCAAAATCAAAGCACTGGGAGTGAAAATGCAATAAGAAATCTTTGGTAATATCATGGCCTCATGTCACAACCTTCTTGCAGCAGAGTAATCCCAGGAGCTAAGAATTCTGGAGGCTTGGCTTTACAGGTAGTGGGTGGTGGGTGGCGGATTCTTGGTACTAGTAGTGCGACTGAAGTCAATTTGCTTTTCTGAACCACAATTAATTTCTCTCCAGTTTTAGGATACAAATATAAAAGCCCTCCCTATTTGACAAGGCTTTTTTGAGGGTCAAGTGAGATAATACTTAGTGGGTTTGCTTGTTCATTTATTTAGTTAATTACCATTTGAATAATATCTATTATGAATCTTTTATGTACCCAATACTGTGCTAGAGTATAAAGTGATGAACAAGATGGTCCTGTTTTCTGCTCTTGTGGAGTTTATAATCAATCGTAGAATAGAGACGCTATACAACTGTATGCAGAGCTCCCTGTGAAATATGATATGGAAAGGTAGGCAGTCAATTTAAAAAAACTTGATTACAATACAAAATTACAAAAACAATACCTATACAACTTACACAGTTTATTTTTACTGAAAATATTCACATATACATTCAGCCAACAATATTATGATGTAGGAAAGTGTCTTTTTGTAGGATCTGAGTTTGCAGAATAAAGTTCTATATACTTTTTATCGTGTAAACCACTTTCTTTTTTTTTTTTTTGCTATTAAAAAATTTTTTTTAATAAGAAAAAGAATAAAGAAGAGGAAGAAAGAGAAAGAGGAAGAGGGAGAGAGAATGGGGGTATTGCTTTGCTGCCCGGGCTAGAATGCAGTCTAAATATGGGTATGCCTATAATTGTCCTTAATAATGGAGACATGAAAGAAAATGAGGGAAGAGAATAACAAACAAGGAGCCACCCAACATTTCGTTTAAACTTCTAAGTTGATATGATGTGGTGCTGATAAGAGTGTATATTTTGTGTAAAGTGGAGAGTTCTATAAATGTTAATTACGTTTACTTGTTCCAGATCTGAGTTCAAGTCCTGGATATCGTTATTAATTTTCTGTCTCATTGATCTGTCTAATATTAATGTTGAAGTCTCTCATTATTATTGTGTGGGAGTCTAAGTCTCTTTATAAGTCTTGTATGTCTGGGTATTCCTGTATTGGGTGCGTGTATATTTAGGACCTTTAACTCTTCTTGTTGTTGCATTAATTCTTTTATCATTATGTAATGTCCTTCTTTGCTTCTTTTGATCTTTGTTGGTTTAAATACTATTTTATCAGAGGCAAAAATTGTAACTTCTGCTTTTTATTTATTTATTTTTGCTCTCTGGTTGGTTGGTAAGTCTCTCTCCATCCTTTGTTTTGAGTCTTTGTGTATCCTTGAATGTGAGATGGGTCTGGATGCAGCATACAGTTTTAGTTTTTTGTCCAAATTGCTTGTCTTTGAATTGAGGAATTTAGTCAATTTAAATTTAGAATTGATAATGATATATGTGAGTTTAATACTGTCATTTAATATTAGCTTGCTATTTTGCCCATTAGTTGATGTAAATTCTTTATTATATTGATGTTTTTTACTTTTTGGTATTTTTTAGAAAGGCTGATACTGTTTGTTCTTTTCTATGTGTAGTGGTTCTTTCAGAAGCTCTTGTAAAGCAGGCCTGGTGGTGATGAATTCTCTGAGTGCTTGCTTGTTCACAAAAAACTTTATTTTTCCTTCACTTATGAAGCTTAGTTTGGCTGGATGTAAAATTCTTGGTTGAAAGTTCTTTTCTTTAAGGATGTTGAATATTGGTCCCCACTCTCTTCCGGCTTGTAGGGTTTCTGCTGAGAGATCTGCTGTGAGTCTGATAGGCTTCCCTTTGTGGGTAACCTGACCTTTCTCTCTGGCTGCCCTTAGTATTTTCTCCTTCATTTCAACCCTGGTGAATCTGACGATTATGTGCCTTGGAGTTGCTCTTCCTGAGGAATATCTCTGTGGTGTTCTCTGTATTACCTGGAGCTGAATATTATCCTGCCTTACTAAGTTGGGAAAATTTTCCTGAATAATATCCTGAAGCATATTTTCCAGCTTGGATTCATTCTCTTCGTCACATTCAGGTACACCTATCAAGCATAGATTAGGTCTTTTCACATAGTCCCATATTTCTTGGAGACTTTGCTCATTCCTTTTTATCCTTTTTTCTCTAATCTTGTCTTCTTGTTTTATTTCATTGAGTTGGTCTTCGACCTCTGATATCCTTTCTTCTGCTTGATCAACTCGGCTGTTAAAACTTGTGCATACTTCACGTAGTTCTCGTATTGTGTTTTTCAGTTCCATCAATTCGCTTATTTTCCTCTCTAAATTTTGTATTCTTGTTGACATTTCGTCAAACCTTTTTTCAAAGTTCTTAGTTTCTTTAGATTGTGTTAGCATAAGTTCTTTTAATTCACAGGAGTTTCTTATTATCCACATTTTGAAGCCTGCTTCTGTAATTGGAACACACTTGTTCTCCATCAAGCCTTGTTTCGTTGCTGATGAGGAACTGGGATCCCCTGGTGAGGGAGAGGCGTTCCGATCTTGGGTATTCTCAGCCTTTTTTGGCTGTTTTCTTCCCTTCGTTGTAGATTTATCCATCTGTGGTCTTTATAATTACCGTCTTTGTAATTGGGTTTCTGAGTGGACGTCCAACTTATTGATTCTCAGCGCCGAAATCTGAGCAACCCACTGTGCCGACCAAATCAGCGGCATCAAGATGGATGGTGCCTCTCTGACTCTGCACCAAGAACCGACGCTCCGAGGCGCCGGCAAAACCGCCTCGCCGGTCCCGAGAGTCGCGCTGGCGACCCGTGGGGCTCCTCCGCCAGGAATCTCCCGGTGCGCGAGCAACAAGAATTCATGTGAAGGTATGGCGTCCTCTCGTTCTTTGTGTTTTCAGTGGGAGCTACAATCCGGAGCTGCTAGTGATCAGCCATCTTGGATCTACAACCACTTTCTTTAAAGTGAAACAAAATATGTATAAGTTAATACAAGTGCCTAATCTTTCTAAAATTTTATAGCTCTTGTTGCTGGTTGTTTGGAGTTTTTCCCTCACCTCCATCCAACAGATATAATTTTCTGAGACTTGCCTAGATTGACTCTTTCCAAAGTGGTCAAGTTGGAAACAGTAATGTTTCTTTAATGCTCATTTTGCATTTGTTTGCATAATATTTAATTAAATTATGTAATGACAGTATTGAGTACAACTGCCATAAACAATTTAGACAGTAAATGTAATGATCTCTTGGTCAGTAAACAACTCACATGTTGGGAGTGGAAGTTGATGGGCATGCTAAAGGGTACCTCCATGGGACATAATGCATTTGGCTGCAAGGAACAGAATCTTCAAATGAAACGAGTTTTAAGCATTGCTTTCGAAAAACTCTCAGTGCATAGTAAAAATACACATTTTAAATTGTCCCTTAGCACATATGCAAATCCACATGCATAGAGTATAAACTGAAGCAAATTTTTGTAAGCAGCACTTACCTTTACTTTTTGTGATGCTACCTAATATTTTTTATTTTTGTCTATTCTTCCCTATTTTAATTCTATTAAAAATGCTAGTCACAACCCACTAATATAATCTCATGTCTCATTAATGGGGTGCAACCCGGAGTGTGCAAAACACTGGCTTAACCCGATAGGACATTTATTAGTTTTTGTGGGAAGATATCTAGAGGAGAAGCCCTTGAGATGCTGCAGTAGCTCAGCAGCACCCTCAAGGTCACAGGTATTTTCCATAGACTTCTTTCTGCCATCTGCAGCAAATTCAGAATGTCTCTGCTCATGGTGCAAAATGGCTTCTACATCTAGCAGTTGTTACAAGTGGACAGACTTGCACCCAACACAAAAGAGAGAAAAGAAACTTTTCCCAGAAGCCCCCAGCTGCTCCTCCTCTGGTCCCATTGGCTAGGATTGGTCACATGTCTGTGCTTCAGCTGCAAGGGAGTCTGGGAAAGCAGGTGACTGGCATTTTCAGCCTCTTTATAGGGATATGTGCTCTGCCAAAAAAGATGAAGGGAAGGGGACTGTGATTGGGAAGGGGGCCCAGTAGGAAGAGCATTGAGACCTGGCAGGTGTGAGCACTCAGCTTGCTCTGGGCATCAGTTTTATGTTACCCAGAGGGCAATACTAGAGAGAGTTTCTTAATCCAGGAAACTTCCTAAGTAGAGGGTGGTTAGATGAGTGCCTAACTGCAACATGTCAAAAGCTATGAAAAAAAAAAAAAAAGATGCACTGCTTTTATTGGTTCATGTTGCAGGGGACTTACCTGGGCCAGGGAACTGGGGAGGCCCCTTCAGGGAAGCGGCTCTGTTAAGCCAGTATGGAGACGGACCGTGGTGGTGGGTGGTAGGAACAGTGTTCCAGGCAGAGGGAAGAGAGGGAAGAGCTCATGACAAGGCTAAGCAGAAGGAAGGAGGGGTCATGGTTGAGGCGGCATATTTATTTCACTTGCCCACTTCCTGTGGCCCTAGCCCTGCACTAGGAATCCATGACTAAGAGAGGAATAGGACATCTTCTGCCCTTGGGAATGTCACTGTCCCTTAGGAGAGGGTGATGTATGAACAGTCGTAACTAGAAACCAAGTGGAATGTATATCTTCAAAATGTTATGATGTCTCCTGGTGGAGCTGACACAGGGGCCTTCTTTGGTGGCACCTAATAGGCAGGATCTGCATGTGTAGAATTAGCACAGGTCACGCCTTCCAGCGGGAGGGCCTGCTGTGAGCAAAGGCCTGGAGGCAGGAAGGCAGGGTCAGGGGTCAGCCTCTTAGCTGGAGGGCTGGGCGCCTGAAGGGGAACCAGAGGGGATAGGGCAGGGAAGGTTAGGAGGTGGCTCTGGCCAGCATTGTCCCAGTTCCCTGCGTTGAAACCCAGCCATCTGCAGCCCCAGCCTTGGCTAACCCTCCTGGCAGTGAGTGTGACACTGGGCCCTGTGAGACAGAAGGAATGACTCAGGCTTTGCTGTTGTTTAGCATATTTTTTTCCCCCAAAGCAGAGTGACTCCCAGGGAGAGGCCCTTGCCTGGCCCTTCTTCTTGGCACCAGCGAAGGCACCTCTCCTGTCTCGTTGGAGAAAGGCCAGTCTCTGAATGGTCAGAGGTCACTGGGTCTCATGTCTTCCCCACTGCTGGCCCTTTAAGCAGTGAGGCTGGGGGCTGGGACATCAGTGTTCCCGCGTCGAGGGGACGTCCAGGTCTGCAATTCATGGGTGTTGGCCCAGGAGGAACACTCAGGGCCTGAGACGGGGTGATTGGGGTGGTGGTGGGCAAACCTTTGTGGCAGTCCCTGGGAGGCCTAGGAGGGGCCACCGGGATGTGAGTTGAACAGTTTCACTTTCATGTGAGGTTTCTCAACTGCTGGCATTTGGGGTGGGATCATGCCTCACGGTCGGGGGCTGTCCTGTGCACTGTGGGATGTTTAGCAGCATTCCTGCCCTCTACGCGCTAGAGGCCAGCAGCATCCTTCTCCGAGGTGCGACAACCGAAAAGCTCTCCAGACATTGCCAAATGTCTCCTGGGTTGGTAAAATTGCCTCAGGCTGGGAATTGAGACCTTAAGGTGAGTAAAGAGACATCTCAGAGCTTCCCTCGGCAGACCACTCTGTTAGGACCACAGGAAACACTGCCCACCTTTCTGGGACCATGCAGGTGATAATTTAGAGATGGCAAAACTAGAGGCCACTGGGGGCAGCTATTTGGCTGGAGGTCTGGGCACCAGAAGGGGAGCCAGAGGGACTAAGACAGGGAAGGTTAGAAAGTGGCTCAGGCCACAGCGTCATGTACAGGGCCTTTGGGGTTGGTCTGGACAGGGGTGATGGCAGAGGAAACCGAGGGGAGCGAGAGGCGTTTGGGTATTGGGTTTGCGGAAGAGGGAGGAGCTGAGAGTGGCTTCTGGTGTCTGGCTCAGGCCACTGTGCAGACTGCTGTTTCAGAAGCGAAGGCAGGGCACCAGGACAAGGAGTAGCTGGGGTCAAGTGGCTGCAGGGACGAAGGCCAATACCCTGAACTCAGGCCTCCTTCTCTGGTCATCCCCACTCTCTCCAACCTTGTCTGATATTTGTCCCTCAGCATCTCCAAGAACCAGCCCCATGGCTGCTGCCATCCAAGGCAGGGAGGACGAGCAGAGGCCGGACGGGTCACTGCCCTGGCTGGAGCAACCTCACGTCTTTCCAGCAGAAAGCTGGGGCTTTGGCTATGTTGCTGCCACCATCGGATGCTAGTTCAGTTTGGCTTTCTGTGGACAAGAGCCCGGGGGAGGATTTCTAGCCAGGTTGTTTAACGGCTGGTGGAGGAATGGGGAGCTAGAGAAAATGTCACTACCCCTTTCCTGAGGATCGCACGAGAGAAGGCCTTGGCCTGAAAGGACTGGTCCTGAGGCAGCTGGCCCTTTAAGAAGAACTGTTCTCAGCAGGACTTTGGTGTCTTCTGGGAAAGGTTAGGTTTTCTGAGCAAGGGTGACCTTCCATGAAGGCTGGGCTCCTTCAGCGAGCTTGCTCGTCTGGGGAGTTGGGCCTTGGACAAAGGGATCCTGCATGGTGGCCACAAGCCAGGACTCCGGCTGGAGGAGTGTGATGGCTTTATACTTGGGCATGTCCTCCCCTTCCTCCTTCTCTCCCGACTGCTGTCCTTCTACCGCTCTTACCCCCTCCTTCTCAGCTGCGATTGACCCTTGCTGGGGCATGAGGCCTCCCTCCAGGCCTTCTGAGGTCTGTCAGGAACAGCGTCTGCCCTTGCAGACAGTAGACATTGAAATGCAAAGGCAAGCGGTCCAAACAGCAATTCGGGAGGCAGGATTCAGCACTAAGTATATACTCCAAGGCACGCAGCGACCACCTCATTCTCCGAGCCAACACAAGCATCTGCTTTCTGTGCCTTTGCACGATTTGTTCCCTTCACCTTAAATGCCCCCTGTAGTAGACACTTGCCATTGTCTTTGGGCATCCAGCAACCAAATCCCCTTCCTATGAGACTTGGTGAGTGCAGAGTCCGTTCCCGGGAATAAGAGCTCAGAATCCCAACACCACCTTTCTCATCCGGTCCTGCAGCTAAGGTGCGGCGTGTCACCCAGACTCTGCTAATCAGATGTGCTTGGCATGGGCTTGACATCAGGAGCTGTTGAAATGGAATAGTAGGGACGTGGGGAACCCCTCTGGTGGTGGAAGCTGTGGTGTCCCGTGCTGGGGGTGGGTGGTGGCAGTGATATCCTCACTGGATCAGTTCTGTGACATGCTTTAGGGCAATGCTCTCGGCTGTTTTGCCTAGAATGTCGTTATTCATCCCTCCCAGCAGTTTCGAGAGCTTCTGCCATCCTTTTAATGAATTATTTTCCTGTTTAAAAGAGCCGGAGTCAGCACCTATACTTGCAACTATGAACTCTGGCAATTTTGCCCTTCTCTATAGAAAATATTTATGTCCCTGCAGATTCACAGGTTGAAATCTTAATGCCCAGTGTGATGGTTTTTGGAGGTGGATCTCTGGGAAATGACTAGGGCATGAGGGCATGACCGTCATGAATGGGGTTAGTGCCCTATAAATAAAAGGCCCCAGAGAGCTTCCTTGTTCCTTCTACCATGTGGAGACACAGTGACAAGATGTCTATTTATGAACCAGAAAGGGGGTCCTCACCAGACAGTGAATCTGCCAGCACCTTGACATTGGAATTTCCAGCCTCTGGAACTATGAGAATTGATTTCTGATGTTTATAAGCCACCCAGTCTACGAGATTCTGTTACAGCAGTCCCAATGGACTAAGGCACTCTTCCTCTTCCTTCCACTGTCTGGCAAACTCCAATTCATCTTTACATAATCTACTCAAATAGCACCTCTTTCAGGAAGCCCTCTTGGATTCCTCAGGCAGTAAGTAGCTAAAGCATCTGGGGCTCCCAGGTGCATACAAAGTATTATGAGGGCTGTAGCAAGTCAGGAGATGGTTCAGATGCACTCACTGAACCATCTCCATCGGGTAGCGGAGAGGGGAGGAGGGGCAGGGAGGGGAGGTAGGAAAACAAAGTAGTGACAAGCTTGAGCTCTAGAGTTCAAATCCTAGATCAGACGCACGCTGGCTGTGTGGTTTTAGGCAATTTATGTAAAATCTCTGTGCCTCAGTTTCCTCCTTCACAAAATGGGGGCTAGTATGGGACCTATTTCATAGGATTGTTGTGAGCATTAAAAATTACACATGAGAAGTGCTTGAGAAGAGTTCCTGGCACTTGGCAACTACTCGATAAATATGCGTTGTGGTTTTGGCAGGTAGCAGGGTGCAGCATCAAGTCAGGAGATGTAAGTTCCACCCTAGCCTGGCCAAAGGCTGTTTGAAATAAAGAGAATCCTATTTCAAAGCAGCTTAATCAAAGGATATAGAAGTCTTTCGCGGGACCCCAAAGCGGAAAAATAAAGATGAAAAGTCACAAGGGTCCAGAATCAGGAAATGGAAGGTCGGCGTCACCAAGCAACTATGTACTCCATCTTGCTCTTCCTTTCTGAAGCCAATCCGTCTATCTTCTCTGTTTCTTCTTCCATGCCCACACATGGGCTTTCCATGTCTTTCTGTGCACATAGCTCCCAAAGTTACATGCAGAAGCCATCTAATGGTCTCTGAATCCCAATCCTCAATTCCCAACAGAGAGTCTCAGATGAACTCAGTTTGAAGGAGTCCATCCCTGGTCCAGTCAGTGGTGGCCAAGAGGTGGGGCCAATGTGGTACAAACCTGAGCTAGGCAGACTGGCCCTCTCTCTGTCTCAGCTCAGACATATATAGAAAGTTTTTATGAACATATTAGTTGGAATGTTTTCAGCCACAAGTAACAGAATACTCAAGTAAAAGTAGTTTAATTATCAAATACCTTTATCCTCTTAAATAACAAGAAGTATGGAGCAGGTGTGCTGGGGTTGGTTTGTGGCTCAATCTTGTCATCAAGAAGTCAATGCCTTTTCATCCTTCAGCTCTGCCGTCCATAGTCTGTTACTTTTTATCTTTAGACTTGTCACGTCATGGCTACAAAATAATTGTGGTAGCTCCAGGCATCGCACCTTCACTGGACAGTATCCAAACCAGGAAGTACAAGGCCTTTCCTCCTGCATCAATTTCTTTAATTGAGGAGTCTGTAAGGTTAGAGATTTCTTCTTATATTTCCATTGGTCAGCACTACATATGCAAGGGAAAGGGAAAATATCTGCCATTTCCAACTTCTACTACTGGAGAGAAAATTCACCAGGAAGGAAGAGTGTAGGAGAAAAGCTGTTGAATAAGCAACTCACCATGTCTGCCATGGTGAGAGTCACTTTAGTCTGGTCAACTGCCAAAGTAGGGTCATTCTAGAAAATACCATTCATTGCTTAAAATAAAAGCATTAAAGATAATGCTCAGCGTTGTTTTTGCTGATAGAAATTTAGAAATCATTCGTGTACAAATACATCACGTCCAAAGGGCTGTGTTTAAGACTATTTCTTTCTAAGCCTCTACAGTATGCATGTCTGTATAGAGTTGAGTTTCACAGATGGACCAGTGATGTGCTGGCATTGATTCTGGCTCCACTTGGTGCTTTTCTGCTCTTCAGAAATGTATCCAAAGATGTTTTTACTTTGACTTTCTTCTTTTCATGGTAAGAAGACACTTCTTTAAACAGCTCATGGGCCAACACTAATGACTAACACGATAACCAAGACTAAAATGGATGCACATGACTGCTGCACACCGTCTGTGGGGAGTGGGTGGAGCTGGCCTAGTTTTCCTGCAGTGCATGGCTTTGTTCTTATCTGTGAATGTTTGTAAGTATAGGAGTTTCAGTGCAGATGTGAAATTGTTTTTGAAATATTGGTGGCTCTTATGATTTGTGTGTGTGTTTTTTTTTTTTTTTTTTTCAAGAAGAAGCTTTTCTTTGGTTTGATGCTCACTGAGGGTAGAAAGAAAGCCCAAAGAAAAAGAGGTGAGGGTCCCACAGTGCAATGACTTCCTCCTCAGTGCATGAGTGCAAAGTCACACAGTCATGGATGACTTGTCTGGAGGTCCTGAGTTCCTCATTCTATACCATGGAAGTCATCAACGTGCCTCGTGGCAGAAGGTTCTGGTAAAAGAGAGCCCAGGCTTTGAAGCTAATTGTCTTGGGTTTCATGGCCATCTCTCCCACTTCTTTGGCTAAAAGAGCAGCAATGGGCAATCTCATTCTCAGTTTCCTCAACTAGAGCAAAGTCAAATCCTGGATTTTAGGGTCTGGTGTGGGATCATGGGAATTGGCTGGGTGATTTCTTAAGGTCTTTTCCAACCTTGAGCTTCTGATTCTGAAGATTGGAGTCCACCTCCAAAATCATGATTATCTCTTCTTCCTCCTCTCTCTTCTTTTCCATTATCATCATCATCATCATTATAATCATCATAATCATCACCATCCCTGAGTGAAACGTTGTCCTAGGCACTGCCCCGAGTCCTCTACCTATTTAAATTAATTGAATCCCTGTGGCAAACATACAAGGTAAGTACTGTTGCTCACATCTCACAGATTAGGAGGCTAAAGCGCAGAGAGGTGAGAGGATTTGCCCAAGGTCAACCCAGCTGGTAGGTGGCAGAGTAGAGATCCGAACTTCCAGGCTAGGATTTGTTTTATTTAGAAGCCACTCTGTCCCCTGGATTGTTTCCAGTGCTTCTCAAGGAGCCCATGTTCCTCAAATAAACATGCTCTAGGATAAAGCTGTAGCCCCAAAGACCAGGCCTAGGAAAAGCTTTCATGCAGACTCAGTGGCTACCAGCCTCCTCTTATAATCAGGTAACCCTCCTGGAGAAGGAGCTTAAGGGTCTTCTCCCTGAGCGGCCTATGCCTCAAGTGGATTCTACTTCCATACGGTGACATTTGGGGATTTTGCCTGCTCAGTATCCATCCTCTCTTCTTTTGGTGACAGCACCCCAATTTTTCTTTTGGGGAAATCACCTCAACTCCACTCTTAATGTGTTTGGGGAGACTGACTCCTCTCTTCTCTCCCCACTTCCCACCCACATGTTAGGGATAGTCACATGATCTAATTTTGACCAATCAGAGTGTTCTCATCAGACCAAAGTTCAAGTTGTCTAATGATCTGCAGTCCTGGGACTTTTGTGGAACTGTTGGGAAAGACAACTTCTTTCCTGCTGGAGGGCTCCTGGGTCCACTCAATGTGAAAGGCTTTCTGAGAAGCTGAGGCAGAGGGATGACAGAAGACACATGTGAGCACCTGGATCCATCAGTTCCTGAAGCCAGTCCTCTCTGCTGGAATGGGAACAATCAGGACTGATACACCTGAAAGATACTGACTGCAGCACAAATTGTGCTAGAAAAAAACGATTTGCTATTTCCATGTTTGTAGCAGATTGGCATCCCCACCCTCCCACCACAAGCTCAAACACTTGTTTGGTATATAACTTTGGCTTGGAGACTGCTTCAGTTTGGCTTTTTTTTTGGATGCAAGCAACTGTTAGTTGTCTCCTGGAAAGGGAGACTCATTGAAGGAGTTCCCCTGATGGGAACTGGAATTGGAGTTCAGGCAGGAACTGAGACAGCCCGGGAGCCGGAGGCTCTTGTGTCTCTGTTGCAGTTCTGTTTCTCTCTGCTCTTGTTCGCTCTGTCTCAGTTTCATTCACCAGGGCCTCTGCCGACTCGTGAATTCTGCTCCCTTGAATCTCCACGAGCAGACGGTCCACCATGGCCCTGACTCCAGCACGTAATATCCTTTCTGTTTCAGTTCTCATTGGAAACTCCCAAAGGAGGAATAGAATTAGCCCAGCTCATCCCTTCCTGACACATCTCAGGTTGCTGGTCGGTCTGTGGATTCCTAGGTCTGCTGTCATCTCAGGTTGCAATAGCTGTGCCTGGGGTCCTGGGTAGGTCTGATGCCACACAGTATCCAATCAGCTGTGCTGTCCCACGGCCCACTTAAGGCTTCCTTTTCAGGAGGAGCTGTGGGGTGGCAGAGCTGTGGTTGACATCTCTTGTGTGAAAGAAAGGCTCTATTTGAACCATACCTAATTGTCAGTGAGTCAAAGTGAGGAACATTTCATGGAGAGGCTCAAACTACTCTCATGGAGCTATGGCTTAAGTGGGAAGATGGACAGTGGACGAGAAGACACTCCCATTTACTCTAACCATGGTCAGTGATGAAAGATGGGCGGCTGTCCTAGACAGCTGTGGGAGGGCCCATTGCAGAGTGTGCATTCAGGGAAGGCTCCTGGGAGGAGATGTCATTTGAGCTAAAGCTTGACCAAAGGATCCAGATGGATCATGCTGGTAGGCAGAGAAACAGCATGTCTAAAGGCTCCAAGTTGGAAATGAAACAGTGTATTTGAGGAACTAAAAATGATCTTGTGACTGGAACACTTAGGGTAAGAAAAAGAGAGTTTTAAAATGTGGTCAGAGATGGCTGGGCAGAGTGGCTCACACCTGTAATCCCAGCACTTTGGGAGGTCAAGGCAGAAGGATCACCTGAGGTCAAGAGTTCAAGACCAGGTTGGCCAACATGGCAAAACTCCATCTTTACTAAAAATACAAAACATTAGCCGGGTGTGGTTGTGGGTGCCTGTAATCTCAGCTACTTGGGAGGCTGAGGCAGGAGAATCGCTTGAATCCGGGAGGCAGAGATTGCAGTGAGCAGAGATCGTGCCATTGTACTCCAACCTCGGCAACAGAGGGAGACTCCGTCTCAAATAAATAAAAAATAAAAAATAAGATGTGGTCAGAGATGTTAGTAGGACCTGTATCACAGATGAGTCCTGGTATGACGCTGATGTTTTATTCTGATTGCAACTGGAAGGCATCAGTGAGGATAATTCAATTTTTACTTTCAAGGTCTGTGGCCTTGGGAAAGTCATGTCTCCAAGCTTTTATTTTTCTCTTCTGTGACATGTAGATAAGAATTGAGCTAATTTTTTAAAGACTCTGTAAAGATTAAATAAGAAAATGGCTACATGAGATAAACCTGTTTGAAAACAGTTGTGCCTTGGCAGACCTCTGTAAAGATTCCCTTCTTTTTCTTTAGAAAAGAAACAGGAAATTGCCATCCATTGGCAAATTCCCTTCTCCCTTGACCAACCTAGGTACATTTTGGACTCAGGGTTTCACTTTTCTATTCTCTCAGCTTACATCCAGATTTGGCCATTGTCTGCTCCTTCGTCATTCTTTTTTTCTTTTTAAAGACAGAATCTTGCTCTGTCGCCCAGGCTGGAGTGCAGTGGCGCAATCTCAGTTCACTGCAGTCCCCAGTTCTGGGGTTCAAGCGATTCTCCTGCCTCAGCCTCCCAAGTAGCTGGGATTACAGGTGCCTGCCAGCATGCCCGACTAATTTTTGTATCTTTAGTAGAGATGAGGTTTCATTATGTTGGCCAGGCTGGTCTTGAACTCCTGACCTCAAGGGATCCACCGACCTCAACCTCCCAAAGTGCTGGGATTACAGGCATGAGCCACCAGGCCTGGCCTCTCCTCGTTCTTTTGTTGAGGACTTTGCACATAGACTGTTTGGGAGTATTGCATTTCATACATCTTTAGCATTGTTCATCATTCTCAATCCTGTTTCCATTACTTCAGCCCTTCTCAGGGCAGAGTTCCTTCCCCTGTTTAGCATTTATGTCACTTGTCTTAAATAGACCTTCTCTTGATTTCATCTGAACTCTTATGTTTTATGGAGATTTTTAGCTGAATGGGGGAAGTTGTGATTTTATCATTAACCCCATGGGGAAGGCAGATCACACCTGTATGTTGAAGAGAACTTTGGAGCCAGACAGAACAGGGTCCAAACTCTTGAGTTCCTCTTTTCTGGCTGTCAGGCAAGTGACCTCACCAGTCTGACCCCCAGTTTCCTCATCTACAAACATGAGGCTAGAAATAGTGCTGACCTTGTTGGGTTATTGGGCCTGGTGTGAAGCAGGTCTTCAATGATGTTAGTTAATTTCTCTGTCTATTGCTCCCTCCACCCACTGCCTCATGCCTTGTTCTTTGACCTTTGCATTGATGATCTTTGGTCTGATTCTCGGTATGCACCTTTTCAGAATCCATGGGTCTCTATAAGCATCTAGTCATGTTCCATGCATTGCGGTCTTCGAGGTTAGGCTGACTTGGGTTCCACTTCCAATTCTCCTGCTTAGCAGTTTGTCCCTTGAATTCTTGGAGGCTCACTTTCCTCATGGGCCAGTGGGAGATATCACAAGTACTGCTATGGCTGGAATGTTTGTCGCCTCCAAATTTCATATTGAAATTTAATCCCCAATATGGCAGTATTGAGAGGTGGGGCCTTTAAGAGGTGATTGGGTCATGAGTGCTGTGCCCTCATAAATGGATGGATGGGTTAATGAGTGGGCATGGGAGTGGGACTGTGGCTTCATATGAGGAGGAGGGTCCCAAACTACCAAGCTCAGCCACCTCACCATGTGATGCCCTGAGCTGCCTTGGGGCCCTGCAGAGAGTCCCCACTAGAAGGAAGGCCCTCACCAGATGTGGCCACTCGACCTGGGACTTCTCAGCCTCCACAACGGTAAGAAATAAATTCCTTCTCTTTATAAATTGCCCAGTTTCAGATATTCTATTATAAGCAACCGAAAATGGACTAAGGCAAGTACCACAAACATTAGCTGAAATAGTATTCTGGAAACACTTAGTGTAGAGCCTGGCATATTATAAGTGGTCAATAAAAGGTATTGCTATTACACATTACAGGAACACTAGACTCTAAACCCCTGCAGGCAAGGGCTGTGTTTCTTCATCTTTGTCCACCCTTATCCTTGCAAAGGGCCTGAAACACCATGGGCCCTCAGCTTGTTTCAATTCCTTCCATCTCCTATAACAAAAATAGACCTACTTTGTTGCCAACTTGGCAGGAACACTGGCATCTCCGTAATATCCTACCTGTTTACAGAAATGCCACTTTCTAAGATCCTGGAGATGGGTTGGGATTGCAAAGTGAAATCCCTCAGGACTTGATTGAGTGACCCAACTACAAGCTGCTGTTGGGAGGATGGGGAAGGTGGACGGAAGCCAGGACCCCAGCAGGGGATTCTCTAAAGGCAGGGCCCTCCCTCCAGAGCTGCTTGTCTTATTTATGTCTTCTTGTCTCATTATTTTTCTAAGAACCTTTTTAGAATTTCACTGGGAATCAAAAAATACATTTTGCCAAATTCAGAGGCCTTGTAACCACAGGGCCTTGTCCTAGTGACCAAACTAAGACCAAACCGTAACCTTCTGGCGCTGTTTACAGCTGGCAAAAGACCACTTTGAGTTTCAGAGCAAAAAGAGTTAGAAAATTCTATGAAACGCCTCAGAAGACTCACAGACATCAAACAGCTCTAACAAAACCAATGTTATAATTAGTTAAGTATAAATGAATCAGAACCATATGGCTTAAAGGCTAAAGGAAAAAGAGTTGGAGGAAAAAATGTCCTCTGGGATTTAATCGAACAAAAATTGCTGAAAAGATTGTTGATGTTCACCAAGCTCAGACCCCAACTGGGTGCTCTCCAATCCCAATTTAGCATTTCTCCCCTTCCCAGGTACTTCCCGTGAAGCCAGGGTGACTTGTGGGGCCTGCTCTCTTGATGCTGGGAGTTGTGGGGGTGGAGTAGGTGTGAAGTGGGCACTAATGCTCAGGGAATCTGGGGAGCACTGAGAAGGGGTGCCCAAGCCAGACTTGGTAGATTGGGAATGGCTTCCATGTGGAGATGAAACTGAGCCAGGGTTACAGGTCGATGAGGAGTTGAGGGGCTAAGGGTAGAGCGGGCGTTCTGGAGGAGGCAGTGACTTATGCATATGCAGAGGAGAGACTAAACGTGGGATGATCATGGAACTGCAAGATATTTGGAGTGGCTGGTTCTCCGCTCATGCCTTCCTTCGCTGGCCACCCAATTAAAGGCACGTGCCCCCTCCCATACACTCCCAGTCACATCTCCATGTGGCATTTTCCTTGCCACCCTTCTCACTCTCATTTCTTCCTTTGCCTCATTGTTATTGACATTCCCTAGCACGTAAGCTTCCAAAGAGAAAGGCTCTTGTTTGTCTTGCCCCCCACTGTGCACTGTGTTTCTAGCAGCTAACATAGTATCTGACTTGGTGTGGCTGCCCAGTAAGCATTTGAGGAATGAATGAATGGAAAATGAATGAGTGAATGGCTGGAGAGCAGAAGAAATGAGGGATGGGGAAATAAGCAAGACTGGAGAAGTGGGCGGCTGCCAGGCCTGGAAGACTTTGTACATGGTGCTAAGAGGCCCCTGAAGGTAATGGAGAGTCAATCAAGGGTTTCTAGGGAAATGTGATGAGGATGTGATAAGGTCAGCACTGTGTTACGTTATTAGGAATCAGTGAAGGTGGGAACCTGGAACCCCGGAGAAAACGGGTGGCAACCAAATCCTATGTTTGTTTGGTGTTTCCCCATCATCCCTCAAAAGGTGTGAAAGGTGGTGAGCTGTGTAGAATAGGTGATTGATTAATGCTGCGGAGTTACTAAGGAGTAGATGACTCTTAATTGCTACGTACAAGCCGTTATTTTCTCATTTAGAAAAAGGATCTTGTGGTTCACTGTGAAAAATCATCTTCCAGAAAAAAGAAAGAGACATGTGTATGTCTGCTCTGTCTCAAATGTTTTCTCTGAACCAGAATCTCTTTCCGTAGGGTGCTGTCCTGGCAACTCTCGGGTTACGTGAAGCTGGGCAGAGGTTTCTCTGACATTTCAGCAGAGTCACAAGTGGGTGGAATGGGAAGCTCCAAGCTGCAAAATAGGTAAGTTGCTCAATGTCCCTGGAAAACCTCCGAGGACAGAAAGTGTGATTTGGGGGAGTATTTTAGGTTCAGAGACATCTTTATGTTAGGGGAGAAATTCATGTGCCAGGCTCTCGGAGTTGTTCATAACAGTGTGTTATTGCTGGAAGCCCCAGAGGAGCTTGGACTGAGCTCCCTTCGCAGGGGGCTGAGCCTCCCTGAGAAACTTGTTTACTTCCCCAGACACATCAGTCTCACCATGTTCACTGCCTCTACTCCTCCACTTTACTACCCTCCCCAACCCCCAGATGCAGGAGAAGCCGGTGCTCTTCTCCATGCAGAAGACACTGTAATCACCATAGCTAGCTCTTCCCAAGTGGTTGCCACGTGCCCGCTCTCATTTCAGGCGTGTTCTAGGTGTATCGTCTGCCTGGGTCTTCACAGCTTGGAAGCTCAGAGAGCTGAAATTACTTGCGCAAAGTCACACAGTACCAGTGGAGGCTCAAACACTGTTCCTCTTAAGAGTCTCTCACCTCAGGTGATTTTAACCCTTACAGATGGAGCTTGCCAGAAACCCAAGCCCACTCTTTTCCTCCACACCATGTAACTGCTCTGGTCTTATCAAGACGCATCTGCCTTCTCTCGTGGATTTGCATAGTAGCATTTGCAGGGAGCGTTTGTGGGCTTGGGACTATTCAGTGGCCAGCAGCACTTCCATCCCCTCTGGAGACCCACCCTCCATTGTGCGCAGTCACGGGAGAGTAGGTGATGCACCTGCCCCCTACACAGAAGCACAAACACCCAGTTCTTTCCCTCTCTGCTCCAGCTGCAACCAAAGGGTGTATACATAATCCAGGCTAGGGTAGCCACATGTTCTCTCCAGGACTTGGACCCTTGAATGAGAGATTTGGGGCTGGGAGGAATGGCTAGAGGCTCTCCAGGCCAGCGGCAGTGGTGGTGTGCTGGCCACCCATTCTCGTGACCTTGCTAAGGCCCCTGTTGCTTAACTCTCTGGCAAGCCCTTGGTTTCTGGCCATTTTCCAGACTTCGTCACTCTTCTCTGCCAATTCTATTAGCCCCTGATAGCCTTCCAATAAATTCCACTTGATTACCACATGGCTTGCAATCAAGAACCCAGCCTAACACACAACCATTTATTAAATACCAACTAAGAGCCAGACACTTGACATGTGACATCTTGTCAGATCCTCAAACATTCTGGTGAGAAAAGCGTTATTATACCTGTTTTCCAAATGAGGATACTGAGGCTCAGGGAGCTGGGTGATGTGTCCAAAGATGCCCAGCTACAGAGTGGCAATGCTGGAATTTGAAGCCGGGTTTTTCTGATTCTGAATTCCACGCTATCTTACTTGCCTTTTTCATCTGCTGCAGCTTGTGGTGCCTTGGCGAGACGGCACTGGCTAGTCTGGGACTTCCAACGTGCAACCTAAATTGCTGGGCTGAGACTTGTGGCAGAAAATGCTTTCAAAATCCAACTTGCTCACATACATGAACACCTGCCAGGAAGGAATTTAAGGCGTTTGGTCTAAACATGGAAAAGCTGAGTTCATTTGCCCCAGAGGGGGCACCTGCAGGGAAAAGGAAAAATGGTTTTAACCCTTTCTCTGAGTCAGAAAATGAGGCCTCCAGATTCTCCTTTCATTCTTCAAGTATCAGAAAGATCTGGGCGGTGAATTCCACAGATGAGATTCATTGTGAGGGCAGAAGAAATCCATGGAAATGGTGAACTCCTTCATATTTGTGCCTCTCGATTGTCAGTTTGGGGGATGTTTGAAAGAAGTTTGAGCTGTGTCTGAAGAACCCATTTATTTTTATGCAGCTTCCTGGGGGAAATTTTGGAATTCCTCAAATCCAAGACTTTTGAGATTTTAGAACCTCCGAGAGGCCTGATCTGTTGACCAATCCCCCAGCCTTCATACCCCAGCCACCTCCCTACTGCCTCCTCATAATTACACTTTCTTTATTCTCCTGTTGAAGGACATTTGGCTTATTGCCAGTTTGGGGCTATAATAATGAAAGCTGCTATCAGGATTTGTGTATAAGTGTTTTTGGGAACATGTGTATTCATTTTCTTGAATAAACACCTACAAGTGGAATTGCTGGATTATGGGGTGGATATGTATATATTTAACTCTTTTCATGTTTCTTTTTGTAGTAGCTTTACTGAAGTATAATTCACATATATTTGTTTATAAGAAACAGGCCAATCATTTTCTAAAGTAGTTGTACCATTCTGTATTCCTACCAACAATGTATGAGAATTCCTATTGCTTCACATTCTAGCTTAAGTTTAAGATTGTCAGTATTTTTAATTTTAGTCATGCTAGTGGCTAGGGTTGTTTTTTTCTTGTAAATTTGTTTAAGTTCCTCGTAGATTCTGGATATCAGCCCTTTGTCGATGGGTAGATTGCAAAACTTTTCTCCCATTTTGTAGGTTGCCTGTTCACTCTGCTCTCCTTAAGCTGATAAGCAAATTCAGCAAAATCTCAGGACACAAAATCAATGTAAAAAATCACAAGCATTTTTATACATCAAAAATAAACAGAGACCCAAATCATGAGTGGACTCCCATTCACAACTGCTACAAAGAGAATCAAATACCTAGGAGTACAATTTACAAGGGATGTGAAGGACCTCTTCAAGGAGAACTACAAACCACTGCTCAAGGAAATAGAGGGCATAAACAAATGGAAAAACATTCCATGTTCAGGGATAGGAAGAAACAATATTGTGAAAAATGGCCATACTGCTTAAAGTAATTTATAGATTCAATGCTACCCCCATCAAGCTACCACTGACTTTCTTCACAGAACTGGAAAAAACTACTTTAAATTTTTATGGAACCAAAAAAGAGCCTGTGTAGCCAAAACAATCCTAAACAAAAAGAACAAAGCTGGAGGCATCATGCTGACTTCAAACTATACTACAAGGCTACAGTAACCAAAACAGCATGGTACTGGTACCAAAACAGATTTATAGACCAATGGAACAGAACAGAGGCCTCAGAAATAATGCCACATATCCACAACTATCTGAACTTTGACAAACCTGAAAAAAACAAGCAATGGGTAAAGGATTCCCTATTTAATAAATGGTGTTGGAAAAACTGGCCAGCCATATGCAGAAAAGTGAAACTGGACCCATTCCTTACACTGTATATAAAAATTAACTCAAGATGGATTAAAGACTTAAAAATAAGAACTAAAACCATAAAAACCTTAGGAAAAAACCTAGGCAAAACCATTTAGAACATAGGCATAGGCAAAGACTTCATGACTAAAACACCAAAAGCAATGGCAAAAAAAAGACAAAACTGACAAATGGAATCTAGTTAAACTAAAGAGCTTCTGCACAGCAATTTACTAATATTTTGTACAAAGATTTTTGTGTCTATGTTCACATAGGGATATTTGAATATTCTATTTTATTCTGCAAAGTTATAATAACTTTTTAAAGTAATTTGATAATTTTATCTCAGCTGTGAAATTTATTGCAGTAGAATTTTTCAAAATTAAAAAAATCATTTTGATATATTGAGAGTTTGTACTTATATACTCTCTTTTATTCCTGATATTGGTCATTTGTATTCTCTTTTTTTCTTGGGGAGAATTGCTAAGGGTTAATCAACTGATTTAGTCTGCTTAAAGAACCAACTGTGTACTTATTTTATCTTCTGTGTGATTTGTATTTAATTGGCTTGCCTTTCCGTAGCATTTTAAGATGGTAACTTAGAAAATTGATTTTACATTTTTCTCTTTTTCTATAGAAGCATTTAAATATGTACATTTCCCTGTAATTTAGCTAAATCTTATCAATTTTGAAATATTGTATTTCTCTTATTAGTTCAAAATACAATTTGATTTGCATCATGATTTCTTCTTTGAATATGTGTTATAAATGTGCTGCTTAATTTCCAAATATTTGAAGCTTTCTAAATAATATTATTAACTTCTAGTTTAATTCTAGTGTCATCATATAACACACTGTACTAGAGTATAATCTTTCGCAATCCTCTGCAATGTGTTTTATGGGCCTGCATTTGGTTATTCAACAGCAGTTGGGTACAGTGTTCTTTAAATGTCAATTAGGTCAATGTAGTTAATAGTCTTGTTTAGGTCTCCTATGTTCTTATGATTTCTGTCTAATTCTATCAATTACTAAGAAAAAGGTGTTAAAATATCCAACATGATTTTTGAATTGGTCTACTTCTCCCCTTAGTTCTGTAGTTTTACTTCATGTATTTGGAAACAGTGTTAATAGGCTCATTCACATTTATGGTTGTTATGTCTTCCTTATGAATTGACTCTTTTGATCATTTCCAAACGCCCTTCTTTATTTCTTGTAATTCTTCTCTTCCTGAAAACTAGTGTGTTTGAAATTAATATAGCAAGTCCATTTTTTTGGTTGCAGTTTGCAGATATATATTTTTCTATTATTTTTCTTTCAAGCCATTTGTGTCTTTATAGTTAAGAATTCTGTTCTTGTAGACTGCATATAGCTGGATCTTCTTATCCATCTGATAATCCACCTTTTAATGGAAGTGGTTTTTCAGTCTATTGAAATTTATTGCAAATATTGATAAGGTTGGATTTTGATCTATTACTTTTTTCCTTGTTCTACATATTTTTTTGTGTCTGTTTTTGTTTCTCTATTTTTCTTCTCCTACATCATTTGGGTTAGTCAAATACTTTTTAGTATCTCTTTTTAATTTTCCCATTGTATTTTTAGCTATATCTCTTTGCATTTTGTAGAAATTGCTCTAGAGATTACACTATGCATCCTTAATTTATCAGAGACTATTGAGTTAATATTGTACAAATTCACATAAGATACATTACTCCAAGATTTCACATCTTTACAATTCTGATGCTTTAAAAAAAAAAAACTTTGATATTTCCATTCAAAATTAAAGAAATGGAAAATTGTCAAAAAAATATATAGTTTAAAAAAATTATAGTTTAATTAACCCTATCCTTTGTGTCATTATTATAATGTATATTGCATATACACATGTATAAATCACACAATATTTGGGTTTTTTTTCTTTAAACTGCCATTTAAAAAAATTAAGAGCAGAAAACAATCTTTTATACTTACTCACATATTTATTATTTCTAGTGCTCTTCATTCATTTTTATATGGGTTTCCACCTGATGTTATTTCTTTTCATCCTGAAAAGCTTAGTTTGTCATTTCTTGTGTTTTAAGCTGATTGGTTAAAAAAAAAAAGCCTGTGCATTTTTATTTACTTATAAAATAGTTATTTTACTTCCTTTTTTGAAGGATGTTTTGCTTAACATCTTCAGTTGATCTTTTGTTTCTTTCAGTATTTTGAAGATACCCTCCCATTGTCTTCTGGTCTTTATTGCTTTTTGTGAGAAGTTAGTCATCATTTTTATAGTTATTCTTTTGCATAGTATTATTTTCCTCTGGCTACTAAAAGATTTTCTATTTATCACAGCAGTTTCACTGTGATGTGCCTCTGTATAATTCTATTTGTATTT
Organism: Saimiri boliviensis; assembly: GCF_048565385.1. Taxonomy (NCBI): domain Eukaryota; kingdom Metazoa; phylum Chordata; class Mammalia; order Primates; family Cebidae; genus Saimiri; species Saimiri boliviensis. Next base: position 11,861,103 of record NC_133468.1, read on the forward strand.
ATCCTGCATGGGTTTTCTGAACTTTTTGTTTTATTTTCCACAAAATTACTAGGTAAACATGTTACACAGGTAGATATATTTTTACAGGCTATTGAACCTCTGTTTATCTGCTTTTCCCTCTCTTTTCTATAGGTTGAGTAATGCCTATTACCTATTTTCAAGTTCACAGTTTCTTTATATTTTCATCTCTAAACTGCTGTTAAACACACTCGGTAAAATTTTCATTTTAAATACTATAGTTCTTAATTCTAGAATTTCTACTTTGTTTTTAAAAATAGTCTCAGTTTGTTGGCTGAGATTCCTCAACTATTCCATCGTTATGACAATGTTTTTCTTTAAATCCTTGAACATATTTCTAGTACCTGCCTTGAAATCCTCTTTTGCTCATTCAAACATTTGAATTGTCTTGGAGTTGGTTTCTATTGGCTGTTTTCTTCTCTTGATTACAACTCACACTTTTCCGTTTCTTTGTATATCTAGTAATGCTTCATTTTACACTGGAGGTTTTGAACAATACCTTGTAGAGCCTATGGATTCAGTTATGTTCCTTTAATGAGTGTTACTTTTAGTTTCAGCAAGGCATTACCTTGGTTGAGTTCAAATTCCAAACTCAGTCTTTCTTGTGGTGGATAACCGCTGAACTGTTTAATTCCTCCAGCTTCCCAGCTGTTGCTTTTTGCTGAGAACCTTGAAATCTTCCTTACACATGCACAGTGCGTGAGTCAATAAGAATTTAAAGGAGTTTTTAATGTAAATTTTTCGGGTTTCACATTTTATGGCTCCCTGTTTTTCAGCATTTCTTCCTCATTTTCTACCTTTGTGGCTGCTCCAAACTGCCTCCTCTGGTTCCTAAAGCCAGTGTGACTGAGGCCTTTTGCTTGAGTTCTAGCCACTCTGAGCTACATAGACTGAAAAGCATTTTAAGGCAAAAATGTAGTCAACTTCCTTCCAGTTCTTGTCCTTTTTTTGGTAAAAAGGTAACAATTGCCTTCAAATTGCTGTTTTGTCCAGAGTGTGTATTGTGACTTGCAGGAGGGTTATTATACTACAGTTTACTCTACTGGAAATGTAACTCCCCAAAATTGTATATCAATACGTTTGTTTATTTAATGCCTGTCTTCTTCACTAGAGGAGGCTTCATAAGGGCAAGGACCAGTTTAATTTTGTTCACTGTTGCACTCCTGCTGCCACTCAGTAAATAACAGTAAGTTGAATGAATGAATGTTACTTAATTCTCACAACTCCCACATCATCAAGTATTCATATTCTTTCCTTTCCCTTATTTTCTCTATAGATTTGCTCCTCTACTAGCTCTTCTCGTAGTCATGATATGGCTGCTACAGTATCAAGGGTCTCATGCAGACAAGAAATGTCAAGAGGAAGAGGAGAGCCTCACTTTTCCCAGGCTTTTCCTTTAAGAGCAGAAAAACTATCCCCAGAATTCCTCCAGCTCACTTCCCATCTTACGTCAATGGCCTGAACCGGCCCATATGCCCACATTCTCAGTCAAATACTGATAAGGGAAAGGGGGCCACTATGAGTGGTTTAGACTAATTGGGTTTATCATGAAGTTCCTTGAAGCAGAAGTATACAACAGAATGAAATCTTGACTCCACTTTCAAGAATAAACAGGGAGAGATGACTGAAGGAGGCCAGCAAAATCAGATGTGGGTTCTGTCCTCATGGAGCATACGGCTGCACGGTGAAGATTTACCTAATTTCACTAACAAACTTATAACTGTGGTCAGTGTTCTGAGGGAAAGGAAATCCAGTTGTATGATAACATATGACAAAAAAAGTGAACTAGGATGGAGGTGCGGGTGGTGTGATTGGGAAAGCCAGGGACATGATCTGCAGGATGGCTGGCCTGGATCCAAATTCCGCTCCACTTACTTGCTGTGTGATTTTAGACAAGTCGCTTCATCTCTCTGAGCTCAACTTCATCTATAACGATCCTTCCCGGGGTTGTCAAAGGATTGAATGAATCACTCTATGTAACTACTTGGCACACAGTAGGTGCTTCAGTGGCTCCTTTTCCAGATTAGAGAAGGAGAAAACGTGTACATTTGGAGTTAGCAACAAGACAGGATGATTCCTCATGTTTGTTTTGGAAAACAAGTCTTAACCTCACAGCCATGACAGAGTCTGACATCATCAGACATCAGGCCTGTTAAGAATCGCACTCTTAATTGAAAATGTCCAGAGTTTGTGATTAATTGCAATCCTTTTCGGATACTTTCCCTGAGAATTTAATTTTTCTCCCCACCCACCCAGAGGTCCGGCTTACAATACAACAAGTACAATAAATCTTGCACTGAAGATGGCCCCTCTCTAGTGCAAGCTAGAGCAGGACTCGTCGGGATTAGAAGCCTAGACGGTCTGGAGTCACCTGGTGAGGTTTACGCCCACAGCTGGGGCCCAGCCTATCTAATTAGGACCAGAAAGTGGTTGAGAAGGGGACGGGTGCATATTCTAGGCGTCCTCCTCCAGTGTCTGTTTCTAATAATGGCAGCAAGTAGCAGAGGCGGCAGGGTGAGCGTGGAGCGTGGTGACATCATCCCCCCAGCTGTTTTACACATCTGTAACATGGCTCATTAGGACTCTCTTAACACCTCATCCTTCCCTGCTCCAGTTGGGTGAGAAAAGGTGCTCGCTCTTACATGTGAGGGGCCCCGAGATTGGGGCTGATTTCAGGGTCAAAGATTCGCTTGGACACTCTACCAGTCCTCAGAATTTTCATGGAGACACCCCTGTGCAGCATGCGCTCCTTGAAAGTGCTAATGGCTTCAATATGAGGCTGGCACTTCTGCGCGATGGCTGGTGTTCAGGGCCAGCTTAGTCTTGGGGAGTAGGCCCCGCGCGGCAGCTGCAGAAATGTTTTTGCTTATTTTGAGCATTCTAAGTTTTTCCTAGCCATGAATAACAACAATCGAATAAATCATCCCACAGTGTAGCAGTGTAGGATGGTCTTTTTTTTTTTTTTTTTTTTTTTTCAAGAACAACCAAAAAAATGGCATATCATGTACTATGGATATTACACATAAAAAATTCCACCATATTTATAGGCAGTAGTTAACTAACTATATTTAGATATTTGAAACTGTCTTAAATCAGATGAATGAGAAAAGCTTCCTGGATTTTAGTGAAATGCCTGAATGACTAAACCAAAAAAATAAAGTTTTATGGCTATGAAGTATAGTACATATTCCGAAATAAAAGATAAGTGATATTTACAAAATAAAAAGAGAAACTTCGTCAATAGACAGCCTCATGGAATAAAGCAGGGTCCCAGATTAAGAGACCTTGGTTTGAGTTGTAAAATCTACTCAAGAGGAGGGTGCGAGGGCGGAAGCCATTCATTTTAGCTCTTTAAATTTCTTCTTTGAATGGGGATGGTAAAATGCCCCTCATAGGATTTTTGAGAGGACTGAAAATATAAAGTATGGAAAGTGTTTAGCATTGTACCCATCACAAAGTTAGTGCTTAAATATATTAGCTATAATCATTAATGCTATTGCTGTTCTTACTTCTTCTACAACTGTTATTGTTGAAATGCAAAGTCAAAATGGTACATTTTTATCGACTATTGAGTACTGTAATGTTTCAACTAACACATAAGGCTCTTGATTAGAAGATAATTATTGTATTGTCTCTAAGGAAGCAAAAAGGCTGCCGGTTAAACCATGGCACATTGCTTTCTGATTCTATCAACTGTGAGAGGTAGTCTTTTCAGTTAGGATAGGGTAGGTGAGTCTGCAGTAACAAACAATTACAAAATTCCGGGGCGTCATGCAACTGACGTTTATTTCTGGTTTGCATTACAAATTAAACTCAGCACTCGGCTCACTGTGGTCACTTAGGAACTGTATTAGCTTGTTTAGGGTTGCCACCACACAGGACCACAGCCTGGGTGGCTTATGTAAGAAGTCTGCTATGGCTACTGTCACACTTCTGGAGGCTGGAAGTCGACATCAAGGCATCAGCGGTGTTGGTGTTTTCTGAGCCCTCTCTCACCGTATCTTCCGTCTGTGCCCTTCTGAGTCCTTGTCATTTCTTCTTCTTTCTTTCTTTATTTTTCTTTTTTTGAGATGGAGTCTCGCTCTGTTGCCCAGGCTGGAGTACAGTGGCACTGTCTTGGCTCACTGCAACCTCCACCTCCTTGGTTCAAGCGATTCTCCTGCCTCAGCCTCTTGAGTAGCTGTGACAACAGGCATGTGCCACCACACTCGGCTACTTTTTGTATTTTTAGTAGAGAAGGGGTTTCACTGTTAGCCAGGATGGTCTCTATCTCCTGACTTTGGCCTCCTAAAGTGCTAGGATTACAGGTGTGAGTCACTGCACCCGGCCATCTTTTCTTCTTATAAGGACACCAGTCATATTGGATTAGGACCCATTCCAATGACCTCATTCTAACTTAACTACGTCTTTAAAGACCTGGTCTCCAAATACAGTCACATCCTGAGGTACAGGAGTTAGACCCTCAATACAGGAATTTCAAAGGATATAACTCAACCCATGACAGGAACTCAGACTAGTGGAGGCTCCAGATCCTCATAACCTCCCAGGATCATTTCCAGGGGCAAAGGGACATGGCAGACAACACGAGTTTTCCACGGCTTCCTCTCGGAAAGCACACTGTTGGCAAAGCAAGACACAGGGTACGTCTCATTTCAAAAGGCGACATGACTGTGGAAGTGTAATGCTCCATTGTACCCAGAGCAAAGAGAATTGCCATAGTTTTTGGACCACTTATTATGCCTAGCGTTCCACTATTGGAACATGAAGCTTATTTATACCCTACCGCTCAAGGTCATTGCCAAGGTCTGATTTTTCACAAAAATTTGCAACCTCCAGCATAAATGGATTAATAACCATCACACAGCCCCATTTCAGAGCTATTGATGTGAAAAAAATGTATATCTTAGAACCAATAAAATAGGAGATATGAGAGATCGTCATTACTATATGGTGAGGGTGACAGTTTAAATCAACAGGGCCTGCTTAGCCAAGGCACCCTCTCTGGGCCTTAATATTCTCATCTAGAAAATGGAATAGGCGATTCTCTAATGATCAATAATTTAATGATCATGAGTGAATGGTCATTATAAGTACAAGAATTAAATTCTGGAAAGCATCATCTCTCAGGCCTTTGAAAATGATCTAATTTTGTAGATTGCACCCTCTATTCTTGCAAGTAGGCCCATGAATGTGGAAAGTGAATGCTGAGAGCCATGAAGTTTTCCTCCTCATTGTCCATTTCTCTTCTGGTAGCTTTCCAGGTGTGTGGTCAGGTTAAGAGACTGAGGCTTAAAACAGGAAGGCGTTACATTCCTCTCACCATGACAAAACCTGAGACAATGAGAAGATAGATTCTTTTCCTCCTGAGGCTGCTGAGGCAGGATCAGATCTCTCTCCCGGGTCTGAAGGAGATCATAGAAGGTTCAAAGTTCCAAGAACCATTCTGCCACCATAAGAATCCAGAACTTAGAGTATAATTAAAAAAAAAAAAAAAAAAAGAATCCTGAGAATGAAGCCAACCTCATGCTAATTGTCAAGACCACGCTGATTTGAGTTTATTTGAGTCCTTGGAGCCAGCCATGCCGGAAGATTTTTTACTAACATGAATAAAAAATTCTATTTTGGATGCTGCACTTTGAGTTGGGTTTTCTATTACTTGCAGCTGAAAAGCTGAAATGGTCCTATGTGATAAGAGAGTAAGACCATGATTTTGAGCATTTAATCTAACAAGAACCACAATACTGTGCCTGAATACCAAAAGGGGATTAGGTGTTGCCTTTTGACAGTATATGAAATAACTAATTTCTATCGCTTTCCTGTAATGGCCATCAGAATTTCTGTTTCAAAATTTAGTTTTCTGAGTTGAGCTTTAATGCCATACATGGACAGTCATACGAAATTCCAGAATGCATTTATTATAAAAATATCGCTGAAGATATTGTCACATGTATCACTCAGTGATGCTTTCATAAGTAAACTTCTTTTAGAATTCAATATTAGGAGAAATCTTAGGAAAGGATATGCTCTTCTCCTCTTCTGAAAATATGTGAATAACTAATCTTATATTCCTGAGGCTGGATGTGGCGGCTCACGCCTGTAATCCCAGCACTTTGGGAGGCTGAGGCAGGTGAATGGCTTGAGCTCAGGAGTTCAAGATTAGCCTAGGCAACATGGAGAAACCCTGTTTCTACAAAAAATACCAAAATTAGCCAGGCTTGATGGTGCATGACTATAATCCCAGCTATTTGGGGGGCTGAGGTGGGAGAATTGCTTGAGTCCAGGAGACAGAGGTTGCAGTGGGTTGAGATCACACCACTGAACTCCAAACTTGGCAACGGAGAGGGACCCTGTCTCCAAACACAAAACAAAACCAAAACCAAAAAAGCAAAAAGAACTAATCTTGTATTCCTTTTTGCTTTGGCTGCCAGGAAGCTCAGAACCAGTTTTCAAAGCTCAATCTCAAGTTATTTACACTACCTTGTGGTTGGTTCGTTTTCCTTTTCTTTGGTTCTTATGTTCTGTGTATGATACACATCACATGTTTTTGTTTTATACCACCCCAAATTCCTCAATGGAAGAAGCATGTTATAAACAAATAAAATGTGTCCAGAATTATTACCATTGTAAAAGTGATTTTAGGAGAGAAAGAGTTAGTAACTATGCTAACATTTTCTCTGAGTTGAAATCTGAAAAAGTGGTCAGGGACTCTCAAATTCAGGTATTGGTATGAATTATAAGAGCCTTGCATTTTCATCCTCCTGACCCACAAAGCTCTCTGTTTAGTCTGACAATTGGGGTACCTGACTCCCTGAGGAGATGAGTGCTTTGCTCTGGGGCCCGGGGAGTAAAAAAGTGATGCAAATCCAACAGGCTTTGGCTGCTTACTTGCCAGCCATGGGACTCGGATAAGTCACTCAGCTTCTCTGGGTCTGTTTTCTTTCATGGAAAGGAGGGAATGCCCCCTACAGGAAGCTGTCGTGGAGAGTGAAGGACATTCCAGATGCATAGCACCTAGCAAGGTGTCTGGCAGATTGTGCCACCAAAGGCCAGCCATGTCTTTCTTTTGCAGAGTGTCACCTGCTTTTCTATACCAGAGGCCTCTGTCTTTTTACAGAGCCACATGTTGGATGTGATTGCCACATCGGACTGGATTCCCCTCTAGCCTTGTGTTTGTTGATCTTTGCCCCTTAGCCTTCATCCAGAGGCAGCCCAAGAAATAGCCCCACATATTCTACGTTCTATTCCCGTAGGGCTATTGCAGAGACTTGGTTCTCTATGTGATTTAGGGTTCCCAGATGAAGCCCTACATGAATTTTTATTTCAGAAGTAGGTGTTAAGGAAAAGTTTTGCTGGGAGTTATTTTCTCTCTCACAATAAATATTAGGCAATTGATGCTCCCCGACCCCCCACTTCGGCTTCTGGGAAACCCCAAAGAAAAAACCATGAGGAGATAAATAACTTCAACCGAACCCCCAATCTCAGGAACCACCAAGAAACAAGTGAGCTGCACCATCTGGTGTGGAGACACTCACAACTGAGGGGAAAGTGGAGGGCCCGGGTGGGGCGGGGCGAGGAGGAAGAGCATGCTGTGGGAGAGCGCAGAAGCCCTCAACATTATTTTCTCAAAGCTTTGACACCCTCCTGGAACGTAGGATTTTCCTTCTCTAGATTTTGGTTATTGCAGACCATCCTACAGCCAACCAACCCCCAAGCGTGTGAGCCACCCCAGCCAGGACCAGCAGAGCCATCTGGATGCGCACAGCTGACTGCAGATGCATGAATGAGCCAAGACCAGCAGAATTTAAGAGCAAAAATAACGGTTTATTGTTTTCAGCCGTTGAGTCTAAGGATGGTCTGTTGTAAGAACAATAGCTGATACACTCTCCCAGTGTCTACAGTTATGGGGTACACAATAAGTACTAAATAAATGGCTGTTTTGTGGAGTGAGATAGTCTTATTAAGAGCAATAGCTGAGGCCGGGCATGGTGGTTCATGCCTGTAATCCCAGCACTTTGGGAGGCAAGCAGATCATGAGGTCAGGAGATTGAGACCTGGCCAACATGGTGAAACCCCATCTCTACTAAAAATACAAAAATTAGCTGGGTGTGGTGGCACACACCTGTAGTCTCAGCTACTCAGGAGGCTGAGGCAGGAGGATCACTTGAACCCAGGAGGAGGAGGCTACAGTGAGCTGGGATCACACCACTACACTCCAGCTTGGGTGACAGAACAGGACTCCACCTCAAAAAAAAAAAAAAAAAAAAAAAAAAAAAGCAAATAACCGATATACTCTCCCAGTGTCTGTCGTTATAGGGTACACAGTAAGTGCTAAATAAATGTCTGTTTTGTGGAATGAGAGTCTCATTAAGAACAATAGCTGATACACTCTCCCAGTATATAGTAAGTGCTACATAAATGCCCATTTTGTGGAACGGAATTGAGGATCTCTATTATTATGTGGCTTTAGGGTATTTCCTAGTTGACTTCCAAGTTTAAGGAGGGAAATAGGTCAGAGAAGAGTGTGTACATTTGACTGTGGCTCAGCAGACCTGAATGACAGTCCTAAATGCTGTCTGTCTGCAGTACATGGGCCACTTCTATTGTTCTGTAGGTCAGTTTCCTGACCTACAGAATGAAAGAGAGAACCAGACTTGCATAAAAGTCAGCTAGAATCTTGGCCATGATCAAGCAGAAAACCTGCCCTGCAAGAACGCTGCTACCACCAGAGCCACCGCTCCCTAGATGTCACAGTACCTTCCTACTGTCCCACATTGTGCTGGTTGCTCCTGCCAAGACAGTCTCTCCACTGTCCCTCTTCTTGGTGTGACCAGTTCCCCAATGAGTCATCTGTTTCCTCCTGAGACCTCGAATGATGCACCTGCCTTCTTTCTTCAGGCTTCACAGGTTGGTGGCCTCAGGCCAAGCTTCATGCGCTCTCTTATTCAGTGTCACCTTCCCAACCACAGTCCTCTTAGTTGGGTCACAAGCCAACTCCTGCACCCATCAGTGTGGCCATGGGGTATAATGCACCAACTAGATTGGCCTGGGCCACACTTTCCTGGACTGGTGTGGAGCCTCATCCAAACCACATGAACTGGGGGTGGGATGGGGCTGGATCCTCCTGTCTCACATAGGAGAGAAAAAGGCGAGAGATGCTGGGGAAGAAGTGAATGAAGCCTCCTATGAGTTGCTTCAAGCTCTCTGCTATTGATGTTTTAGGGAACAGGGATGGGTGGTATTAAAGCCTGTGTTCCAATCCTGTCTCTACCACTTACCTGTCATGTGGGTTTAGGCAAGTCCACTTACTGCAGCCTCAGCAGTCTCACTTCTAAAGTGGAGAATGCACTTCCCCACTCCAAGTCTGTGTGCAAACGAGGAAGCACGTGCACCCTCTTTGGCACCCAAGCTGCTGGTAAACACTAAACAGTGGCAATTATTATTATAATTATTATCATTCCCTGGCTTGGGCCTCTGGGAGTCCAAAGTTGCCCAAGGACCAGCTGCAGATCATTAGGCTTCATGTGGCTGACATCTGGGCTCAGAGAAGCAAGTGCTGGGGATGTGTCCCAGTCACCCAGACCAGGCCGTAGGCTGAGCCCACCAAGCACCTGCATGAGGGGAGGTGCGGGTTTCTGTCCAGTGTGGTGTCTTGCAGCTTGTTTAATGAAAGCCTGTTAACAGTCTTGTTTCAACACACTGGAGGGGTTACAGCGTCTGAGTGATTAGGGCTGAGGAGGGAGCAGCAGGTGGCCCTGAAAGCTGAGTCAGGGGAGTGGCTGGAGTAATTACCAATGCCATCTCTATCCAGCCCTTTCTGCTGCTCAGGTCTTGTGCTAAATGCTTTACATCTGTGTGGAGACTGCTATATGTCTTCCAGAATCCATTCTTCTTTTTTGGGTGTACGATCAGAACCCCTGATTTTAACCTCAGCACATCGTTGTCCAGAATAAAGGCAGTATGTCTTACCCTCTTCCTTTTGCCAGGTAGAACCATATTCTGACCAATGAGATGTAAGCAGAAGAGATACGTGCAATTTCAGTATCATGCTTTTAAAAGGAAAGAGCATGCCCCTTTCCTTCTATATGCAGGCTGGAATGCAAACATGTCAGCGAGCTACCTTCAGTCACGTGGACAGAGCAATACCTTAGAGACAGCAGAACAAACAAGAGGGAAGGAATCGAGGATCATGGCCCCATGGAGTCACCATAACAGCCCAGAATTGCTTATGCCTGGATTCTCATGTGAGAAATAAATGGATCTCCACATTGTCTAACGTGAGTTCTATTGCTATAAAAGATCGTAACCAATACATGTGCATTTTTATAAGAACATATTTCTATCCTAGGTTGAGATGAGAAAAGCGAGGTTCAGAAGGTTTAGTAACTTGCTCAAGTATATTAGTTAGTACAACACTAGCTGCTGTAACAAGTAGACCCAATACCAAAGATATAGGGTCTTAAGTACTATGAAGTTTATTTCTTGCTCACTTCACAGTAACATGTGGCAAAAAAATCAGTAGAGTAGCCTTTTCTCTTCCACCATCTGGGACTCAGGATAACGGAGGTGCTTCCATCTGTTGAAACATGGAAATTCCAAAGTTGCCCTAGGGTCATGTTCATTCCAGCCAGACTGAAGGGGGGAAAAAGCAGGGAAGGGCAGGGAGGTTTCATGGACCAATCTGGAAGTGGCACACATGCTTCTCATGTTTCATTGGCTAGAACTCAGTCACATGGCCAAATCTAACTGTAAAGGAAGCTGGGAAAGGTAGTCTTGCTGTGTGCGCAGGAGAAAAGGAGACAATTTTGCTGAAGAGCCAACCAGTTTCTGCCACACTGAGATCACTTAGCTAGAAGTTACAGAAGGTGAACTGGTCAACCTAATTCTGAAGCTTAATGTTATTTGCGTTCTCCCTGTTGCCTCCCAGTTTTGAAGCAAAGACTTTAGACTTTGTTTGATGTCTGTGATGGTCTTGGGATGTGTCAATGTGGCTAGGCTACAGCCTCCAGTTATTTCAATCAATGTGCTATCTAGGTGTTGCTGTGAAGGTATTTTATAGATGTGATTAATGTCCCTATTAGACTTTAAGTAAGGGAGATTATGCTAGATAATCTGAGTAGGCCTGATTCAATTAGTTAACAGGCCTTAAGAGGAAAACAGGTTTCTATGAAGAATAAATCCTGCCAGCGGGCGGCAGCTTTGGCTGGTACCTGAGAGTTCCCGGCTGTCCCTCTTGAGGGTTTGCCCTGAATTTCAGACTTGCCTGGCCAGCTCCCAAGCTGTGTAAGCCAATTCCTTGCCATGGATCTCTTAATGTGTATCTGCTAGGGATTCTGCGTTGCTGCTTGAACAATATCATTTGTCCTCTGCCTTCTTTGTCCCTAAGCCCCCCAGCTTTGACAGTACCTCATACTCCACTCGTGTTTACTAATGCATGCCACACGTTTTTGCTGAGCAGTTATTATTTACCAGTGACTGTGGTATATACTAAGTCCTCAAACAAATCAAAATAGTCTCTGGCCTTGTGGAACAAGTGGAAGAGACAGGCTTCAATCAAAGGATCAGACAAGCAAATGTGGAGTGACATCCTATGGTAAGTGCCATGACAGGAAAGCTCAGAGGCCTATGAGGAGACCTAATATCCAGCTGAAGGGTCAGGGACAGCATTCCCGATGAGTCACATGGAAACCAAGCTCTGAAGGAAGCAGTGCACTCAGCTGAGGAGTGTGGGCGTGGCCTAAGAAGGCAGGTGTTCCAGGCAGGGGGAACAGCATGAGCGACGGGCTGGACATGGAGGCAGAATGGCAGGTTCAGTGATGGAGATTAAGGTAGCAGGGCTGGGGAGCTCCTAGCAGTAAGAAGTTGAAGGAAATGAGAGGCAGGCCATTTTGAAGATTTTGGTCCTTATCTTAAAGCTCTGGGAAGCCACCAAAGAATTCTCAGCAGAGAGGTGATATGACCAGGTTTCCCCTTGAAAGATGATCTGAGCTGCAGGTGGCAGAGAGGACTGGAGAGTCCCATAGTGGAGGCAGGAAGAGTAAGCAGGGTCTCCAGTGTCCCTGGGTCTTTCCTCTTATAAAGGAAGCAGCTGCTGTACCAAGCCTAAGGATGTGACCTTTTCCTCCCGAATACCCTTATGCTGTCCTTTCCACCTCCCTTCTATTTGCAAACTATCCATTACTTCAAGACCAGTGAGGTAGGAGGCAGGACTTGGCAATGGAGGTGGGGCTCAGACAACAGACCAAACTGATGGCCAGCTAGAATAGGGCCAGGGTGGAAGCAGCTTTCCATAAGACATGCCCACCAGCGGGCCATGCCAGTGTACTGCACAGTGTCTGGTATATAATAAGTGCTCAGTGAAAATGTGTGGCATATGTTAGAACACGAAAGGAATATGAGGGACTGTCACAGGTGGGGAGCTTAGGGACGAGAAAAATTAGGCAGAGGACAAATGATATTGTTCAAGCAGCAAAGGATCCTAGGGTCCAGGTCTTCATATCATATGTATGAGAAGGTATGTACCATTCATATATAGATATGAATATATAAATATATAAATGGAGATAGGTTTTTAGACCATAGATTTCTTATTTGGGTCTGTACACCAGAAAGTCTGTGGTTGGTTTGTAGAGACTCTGTAAATACAATCTTTTTTTGTTTGAGATAGAGTTTTGCTGGGTTGCCCAGGCTGGTCTTGAACTCCTGGGTTCAAGGGATCCCTCCACCTCAGCCTCTTGAGTAGCTGGGACTACAGATGCATGTCACTGCACCTGGCTATGAATATGAAAATTTTTCCCATGTTTTGAGTTTGGATCTCTTTTGCTAAGAGGAGTGTTTATCAGATTTGCAGCAGGGCCTGTTACCCCCCAAAAAGGTTAAGAATCACTACACACTGGGGTCCATTGGGGGGAAATGGGGGAGGGACGGGGGGGTGGGGAGGTGGGGAGAGAGAGCATGGGGAGAAATGGCAGATACAGGTGAGGGGAAGGAAGGCAGCAAATCACACTGCCATGTGTGTACCTATGCAACAATCTTGCATGTTCTTCACATGTACCCCAAAACCTAAAATGCAATTAAAAAAAAAAGAATCACTACTTCAGACAAACATAACAACATGATAGCTAACACTTATCCATTTTATAAAAACTCATTTGGCACCTTTATGCCAGGCCTTGGTGGATTCATGGTGACCCCACATTGTCCCTGCCTCTCTTGAGGGCTTGAGGCTTTATGCACTCCAGGTGGATGGGTCCTCAGATCAGCCTGCAAGGTGTGTGCCATCTGCTGATGAGAATCCTAGGGCTTAGCAGGATTCACTGACTTCTTCAAGAACCCCGAGTTATTTATTCATTGGGCACTCACATTGGGCTGGGTCTGCGCTTACCACATCCGGCCTCTGGCCACACGACTGAGCACATGAAATGTGGCTGTCCCTTTGCAGACAAATGTGCTGTATCTAGAAAATACACAAGGGATTTTGAAGACTTAGCAGTTTAGAAAATGTCTCAATTTTAAAAATATTGATCATTTGTTGAAATGATTTACTTTAGATCTGTCGGGTTAACTAAAATATGTTCTTAAAATTAATTTCATTTGTTTGTTTTTGCTCTTTAAATGTGGCTACTAGAACATTTAGAATTTTGTATGTGGCTTGCATTTGTGGGTCGCATTCTATTTCTACTGGGTAATGCTGTGGTAGGCTCTCAGGCTCTGGTGGTGAGGAAGACAAATACGAAGAATGGCAGTTCTTGGCCTGGGCACACTCTAAAAAAATTCCTTAAAAGGCTAAATATAGACAAAAATAGAAAAATGCACTTAAAAGCAAAGAGAATGTGAATCTCAGGTGGGCAAGAAATAACCATTTACTATTATCTTTTTTGGCCAGCTTTAAAATGATTCAAAGGTCCCATTCTGATGGCCTCTCAACTTCAGTCATTCCTGGGGCAGGCTCCCGTACTCTTGGGTTATGTCAGGGAGAGAGCCTTTGGTCATCTGTCTCTCCTAGTGCACACTGGCTACCAAGGAGACGCTTGTCACCTGGGCTGCATATTCTCTTAAATCCACTTGGGGATGGAGTCTTTGCCGAGACTGGAAACCCCAGTATGTAGGGTAGCACCACATAGCCACCTCTGGGATTCTGCCATCCCCTAGGACTCTACTGCTGTGGGTACTCCTTTCCTTACTGTGCCTCTTTTTGCATCTACCCTCAACACACATCTACACCCCCAAGACCCTGATGATCGTCTCTTTAGCCAGCAGAAGCTAGAAGTCTGTGATCTGCAGATTGAAGGCTGAATCTAGCCTAGCGATAGGTTTTATTTGGCAGACAAAGTGTTCAGTTTTTAATTTGACTTTGATGCCAGCATTTTAAAGTCATGAGCTTCCCTTTCTTTTTTTAAATTTATTTACTTATTTATTTTAATACCTAAAAGCTGTATATATTTATGGTGTATAGCATGATGTTTCAATAGAGGTATACATTGTAGAGTGGCTAAATCAAGCTAATGAACCTACCTATTACCTCACATACTTATCATTTTTTTGTGGTGAGAACACTTGAGATCTATTCTGTTAGCAATTTCCAAAGTCATAAGCTTTCACATAAAAATTAACATTTCCAGCTTCTCTTGAAATGTTAGAACCTCCAGCGACCCTGGGCCTCTGTTCCTATGGCAATGAATGGCCAGAGGGAGTAGCTGCAAAAAGCTATGTGAAAGGATCCATTTCATTCCTTTTAGTGACTGCATGCTTTTCTACTGTTACGTGTGATTTTTGGATGCTTTTTGTGTTAGAAATAAACTAAACTTTGCATTATTTTGAGAAGCAGGGCTGCGACTAGGGTGAGGCAAGTGGGTGCCTTGGCTGCAGAATTTAAGGAGGCGCTCATGCTTGCACAACTCTGAGAGCGAGCGCCTCCTGAAACTTTGCACCCTGGGCGTCCCACTCACCACACCTCAGTCTCAACTCCACCGGGGCTGTTTTCTTCCAACACATCCCTCAGTCTTCTGCCAGCTTCCTCTGCTAAGGTACATATAAAAAGAGGCTTTTCCAGGTATCCTTGGTCAATCTGGGGAGAGTCTTCGCTGGCCTTGAGTGGGCTTTGAGGTGTGAGAAGGAAATAAGGCATAGGCACTGTCAGGAAAGAAATAAGAAATGTGATTGGAGAGGGGAAGAGAGGGATGGGGGAGGGAGTTGGATGTGGAGTGAGGAAAGGTTTTGGTTTTCTTTTAATTTCAGAGGTGAGAAGCTAGAATGGATTGATAGGGGGAGGGCATAATGGGATGGAAGAGGCTATACATCCCGATGGGGTGGGTAGGGAATGAGATGAGCAACAGCTGGCACTGTTCTGTGTGTGCTGCCCGCATGCCAGGAGCCATGTGGAGGGCTACGTGCCACGCCCTCCGCCACACTTCCCACTGCCCTGGGAAGAGACAATCACATCATCCTCATCTTGCAGATGGGGCAACCAAACTCAGAAAGGTGAAGCAGCTTGCTGGAGACCAGACAGCGGAACCCTTCTTTGAAATGCTGCATTTGAGGGTTGATGAACACTGCTGGCAGAGTGAGTACCCGGCACACGCACATCTGTGCAGTGCTGTCCATAGCAGTGCACAGAAGGGGCTGAACACAGTGAGGAACAACATGGGACATGAGGTCAGGGGACACAGGCGGCATGCCTTCTCAGCCTCTCTCAACTTTCTTTCAAAGGATGCCTTTGGGCAATGGCAGGGGTGATTTTCTACCCGTCCAGTTTTGGGTCCTGCCAAGTGGTGGGAAGCTTTGTGTGAATACCTTTCAGCCTTTTGTCTGCTGCCCTATTCCCAGCCCCCTTCCCCAAGAACTCCAATGCAAGTATTTGTACAGTTATAAAAACTGGATTACAGGAATAATCTGTTTCCATAACAATAGGACCATATTGCTGCATAATCATATAATAAGAATGTGACTTTTACAATGAACAGTCACGTTGTGATTATGTGACAGTGACAATTCTGGGAATAGGTGCTGTCCTCTGCAATGCCACAAAGCCCAGGAAAGCTTGATCACAGCGGCCAAGTCATGGCGGCCATGACGCATGTGGCTAGTTTTGTGACAGAGCTAGGGTTGAACTCAGGTCTGTCTTTTTTCAAAGTCAAAACAGAAGGGAGGAAGATTCAGCCTTGGACAAGAGGCAGTCCACCTCTCCTCCCAAAGCAGGAACTTAGAAGGAATGGATAGCTGTGCCTACAGGTAGAATTTTGTGGGGCCAGTATGTGAACAGAAAGGGCAGAAGTTGAGGGTGACCTTAAATCCTTTTTAAGGAGGCAAGAGGTAGGAACACTTGCTGAGAGCAGAAGAGGACTGATGAGACTGGGAGTTTGAAAGAAGAGTTTAATGTGCTGGAGAGCTACACTGGGCTGGGGTTGGTGACCTGGTAGTGTTATAGGGCACCATCGAGGACCGGGTTGAATTTGGAGACCAGGGTTTAGAAATGAGGCCCGTATGTCCGCTGTGGTTTTCCCTAGCAGCTCTCTGCAGCCTGGGAGCTGAAGCCAGGAAGGCTGATTGTTGTAGTCGTCTAGAGCTGGGGTTTTGCTAGGCTGGGTAGCAGAAGAAGAATGGAACTAAGGAAATTACATACATTGGCGAAGGACTTGTTCAAGTGAGCAACTGTAGGATTTAAGGCAGCGTACTCTCTGTTGTAAGTGACAAAACCCCAATTTTACCTGACTTAAGCAGATATGCTTATATATCCAGCAAGTCCAGGAATGTGATGGTTTCAGGCATGACTGGATCCAGGGGTTTAAACAATGTCAAGACACCGTCTTTGTCTATGGGCTGTGCTTTCCCGTATTGGCTTCCTTTTCAGATGGTTTGTCCCTGTGCAGCATCCATCTTTGCCCCTTGCAGCTCCAGGTCTGTAACCAACTAGTTCAGCAACTCCAGCTGAAAGAGTGGTTCATGCTCCAAGGGTTCCAGAAAATGCCATACAGGATTGACTCATTGCCAATGACCCTGTCCAGGGAAGGCAGTTTTCCAATTGCCCATTAACCCTAGAGTCTGCTCTACTTGAGACCCAGAGGGTCTCAAGGGGTGTCCTCTACACATGGGGAGCAGAAGAAGAGAGGGCATGAGCGGGAGGTGGAGGACACGTGTGGTGGGTGGAAGGGAGTCAGTGAGTGGGAAGGGCAGAGGCTGTGTTCTTAGAGCTGGGAGAGGCGAGCTTTGAACAAGGATTATCACCAGGGTAGATGTTAGAATGAATGTGTGAGCTGGGCTTAGGGGTGTGGATTTGTCAGGGTTCTTGGCTGCAAGCAACAAACGTTTTCTCCACCCTAAGCAATAAGGACTCCCATTAGCAGGACTTCGGGCACTCCCAGAGTTGACACGAGGCTGGAGAGCTGGGATTGGACTGAGAATGGGAACCAAGAATGCCCCGGGATAGAGGAGGCAGGAAGATGCGGCAGAAACAAATTGGCCGCCCAGTGCCACTGCTGCTGCAGTGAGTCTGACCCCCGCCGTCCTCATGTGCTGAAGTCACAAGCTCAAAACGTAAACTCACACGTGCAGTCCTCCTCCGTCTGGGTCTACGTCATGGGCCTGCCCTTGGCTGGCCTCTTGGGCGAGGGAGAGAGCCCAGTTTCCCACCCCAGAAACACATGAGAGAGAGCCGTGGACAGAAGGAGAAAGCAGGTTGAGAAGCTGGAAAGCCAACCAGGCGACCACGTCCGTGTAGATGGAAGTGAGGACGGCTTAGGTGCCTCAGCTGACCCACCTCTGGCATGTTTTCCACAACAACTCTGCAGGCTGGCTTTTAGTGCTTGCAGAAAGGGAGACTGAGGCTCTGGTGGGTGAAGTCATGTGCCCGAGGTGATGGGTGGCAGAGCTGGGATTCCAAACCTAGGCATGCCAGTGCCCAAAGCCCTGGCTGTCTCCTGCCTTTGCCTGCTGGTCATGAGGCCCATCTGGACCTTGTGAGGTGCAGGCTGGGTCCTTGACAAAGGAGTGCTCACTGAGTGATCCTGCAGGTGCCCTGGGGAGTGGCCTCCGCTGCACCTGGGACTGGTCTATCCCCTGAAGCAACCCCAAGGCACAGACTCCACAGCAGTCCTGGAGAAAGGAGAACAAGTGACGTCCCCATCCTTCTCTTCAGCCATGGTGTTTGTTTGTTTTCTTGGATGTTATTTTGATGTCCCTTAAAAGCAGTAAACGTGCCAAGGCACACTGAGTCCACTCTGGGAGATGGTTGAGTCGCAGGGTTGCGGGCAGGGCACTAATGACCCAGGCGCCAGGGCCAAGCCCAATCCCGGCTCCAAGGCTCCTTACACAAGGCCCCTCCCCTCCCCACCCGGGACAGGGTCTGGTGGCCAGAAAAGCACATCCTGGCAGTGGGACCGCCTCCCGCTCACTGTCACACATTCTGGGGAAGCTGGTCTCTCGCTTTGTGTACTCCTTGAGAAGGGAAAACTTCCTGTTTGTTAAGAAAAAAGCCCTGCAAACGGCAAGACGCCCTTGGACATCAAAGTGTTCTTACGACACAGCATCCTAATGGCTTAAGTATCAATGAATCAGGGACATATGGATCCCATTTGCCATAAAGTACACACGGGCTTCAAAATCCTGGGGAAACATGCCAGGCAAAATATGTTTCAGGTTTTATTGAACCAAAAAATTCTAAGAAGATAGATTTTCGACGGTTACCAAACCCAGAATACAAGTCTGGCCGTCCAGCTGACGGCAGAGAAATCTTGGTTCCCTTAAGCCACGGTAGCTTAAGCCATTGTCCCTGATAGGAGAGACAAATTAAATGAGGTTTCGATGCAATTGAGATAGAAAAGGCTCTTACGGGATCTTTTCCTTTATAGGAACATTTTGAGTGTGTCTGAGAAGAGTCTCGCTAATTTTCTAGTAGAACAATGGGTTCAAAATTTAGATAATGTGATTTGAAAGGACAGCAGTTATCTGGGGCAACACCCAGAAAATGAAACTTCAATAAAGCTCCCTAGGGAATTCGCTTCTTTCTCGCTCTGAAAACCTGCCCAATAGGAGAGGAAATGGAAGGAAAGACGGAAGGAAAGAGAGAGGAAGGAGCAAAAGGAAGACAAAGAAACAAGGAAGAAAGGGAAGGAAGGAAAGGGAGAGAAGGAAGAGAAAAGAATGAACATTTTCTTAGAACTGAAGCATCTGCATCGGGAAACATGGTGTCACACACGCTAACGTGTCTTAGCAATCGGGCTGTTTTTGCGTTCTGCAATCCGTTTTTCTAGTCGTATAGTTCTCGCTGGTTTGCAACCTTGCTTTGTGAAAAGTGTCATAAAGAAATGCTTTACCATGAACGCACTCTGACTAGATCATATTTCAGGTTGCTACTCTCCAAGACATTATCCCAACGAGAATCCGTGTACTGTGGAGTGATCTGTCGGAGCCCGTTAGAGGGACAGATGAGAGGATTGGACTGGGGCCCGGGCTTTGTAATGAAACCTTAGCTCAGACAAGGGCCAAAGAGGGGGCTGTGGTTTGTCGGGTGTGGGGAGGAGGGGTCTTGAGGAATTCACGCGGCTTCACTCTGGATGGGTTCGAAGCCACGTTCAAAGCCGCTCAGTGCTGAAAGGCGAACATTCCTGTCTGTGGGCTCCTTCACCGTCCTTCACCCTTTGGTAGGTGAACCAGCTCTGACCACCGATGCCTCATGCATGAGAACACCAGATTGCCACTTGACTTTATTTTTAGTGTTTCGATTGTGTGTTATGTCTCTGTGTGTGTTTGTGTCACTTTCAAGTGGAATATGGTATGTTATAAATAAAGCCCCACTTTCTCCTATTCTGATCACACACCATATGAGTGTTGTGGGGGGCAGGGGCAGAGGAGGAGGGATCGGGGTGCCTATTCCACTGGTCCACATGCATCTGAGATTTTCTTTTGAAAATCCCAAGGCCTGGCCCACACTGACATGAAATTATTATGTACTTCTGTTGTACAACAAATTATCATCCTATACTGTTGCAGCAGGCATTTCTAAAGCGAATGCAGGTTGTAGTAATTTTGTCATACAGAGTAATATGTCACACAGACCATTCTGGATTTAGACCAATATATACAGTTTCTGGCCTAAGCAGTAACACATGTTTGGAGGAGAGATCGTTTCATTTTACTGGAATGGACAGTAAGTAGAAACACATTCCATATTTCTTTTTTTTTTTTTCCTCTTATTTCTCCCTGCCCTGAAATTTGGAAGCCAGAGTGCCCCGTGCACTTGACCTCAGGTTTTCAGCTGCTTACAAACCATGGTGCCCAGAGTTCTATGATGCCCGTGTGTTCAGCAACTGGTGGCTCATGAAATTAAAAAAAAAAAAAAAACACAAAAACCATTGCTCAACAGGTTTCTCAGAAACCCTCCAAGAACTGTTTTCAGCAAATGCAAATGGCACTCAAAATTTGCCCAATAACGTGCTAGCTCAAGTTCAGAACTTTTCTGCAGCTAATTTTAGGCTTTCGAAGGCTGGCTTGTGGAAACCTTTTTTATTTTCCCCTCCTTTTTGCTTGATGAGTCTCAAAACTGCCTTGTGAAAGGAACAAAAGATGGACAGGATGAGCAGTCAGGGGACTGATGCTTTTGCTGCAGACCCTGCATATTCCCAACTCAGAGATACTCAGGTTATCTTATTTGCCTGGATTCCCAAGGGGACACTGTTTCACCTTGCCATTTGTCCGGAGACAGGGGGTGAGGCAGGGCAGTGAGGTTGCTAGCTGGTGGCATTTGCTGCTGCTGATCCTGGGGTCAGGAAAAGTGTCATTGGGGTTGGAGAAAAAAGGAAGGGGAAGCTGGGTGCAGTGGCTCATACCTGTAATCCCAGCACTTTGGGAGGCCGAGGTGGGTGAATCATGAAGTCAAGAGATCAAGACCATCTTGGCCAACATGATGAAACCCTGTCTCTACTAAAAATAAAAATAGAAATAAAAAAATTAGCTGAGCATGGTGGTGCATGCCTGTAGTCCCAGCTACTTGGAAGGCTGAGGCAGCAGAATGGCTTGAAACTGGCAAATGGAAGTTGCAGTGAGCCGGGATCGTGCCACTGCACTCCAGCCTGGCGATACAGCGAGACTCTGTCTCAAAAAAAAAAAAAAAAAAAAAAAAAAAGGAAGGGTGTTCATGTTAATGAGACACCTACTTTGTGCTTTGTACAAATTGGATTTCACTCAAATTCTCACAAGAATGCTATTTCCTAGTGAGGAAACAGGTATTCAAACCCCACAGTTCCTCCGTGGGACTGGAGGATCCGGCTGTTGGGCCTAGCACCTCAGCCCTTTCTCTCCTGCGGGCTGTGGCTCAGTGCTCAGCACACCATCCTTGGCAATGCTTTATCTTCCATGTGCTTGGTTAATGCAGGCGCTGTAGGATTAGAAGGTCCTGAGGTGCAGGGACCCTGGATTTACCTTGTGTATCTTATTCCTCACTTTGGGCCTCGTCTTAGTGGAGAGAATCCTTTAGATCAGTTGTTCTCAACTGGGCATGGCTTTGTCCCCACGGACATCTGGCAATACATGGAGGTGTTTCAATAGTCACAATTTGGGGAGGGGTGCTACCCTCTCGAGGGTAGAGGACAGCGATGCCATTAGCACAGGACAGCTCCCAGCAACAAAGAATTCAATAGCCCCAAATGTCACTAGTGTGGACATTAAGAAGTCCTGCTTTAGAAGGAAAACAGTCAGGTCGAGCCTCACGTTCACAAAAACAACCTAAGTCACTTGTCAGAAAGACTTTTTTTTTTTTTTTTTTTTAAAAAGGAAAATGACTACCAGACATGCAGCATACTTGCTTAGAAAGTTAAAGCCATGGCCCACCAACCTTCATCCGTGACTAAAACAAATTGAGAACTAGCAAGAGTGGTAAATGGCAGAGAGAGACTTAAGCCAGAACAGGGGCTTCTTGAAGGCATGGGTTATGTTACATTAATTTTGCATCTCCTGTGCACAGCACAGGGCTCAGCATCCAGCAGGCGCTTTATAAATGCATGTTGCATGTCCGATGGAATGAATAGACCCTCTTGGTAGACAATGTCACACTAAATTGTATCAGCCACTGAATTGCTGAATGTTACACTCTATTCAGCTCTACAGCCACATCCCAGACTTGCCATTGATGGGAACCTCACTCTCTCACAGAGAAGTCCATTCTGTTTTTGGACCACTGTAAACATTGGAAAGGCTTCTAATCATGGTCTGGAGCCCCTTTCCATGGTAAGGGCCTAATAGCTGCTGTTGAATGACCACTGGTTAGTGGAATGGTATAGCCGGGGTTAAAAGATGTTTAAAAGAGTCCAGGGCTACATCTTGGTCACCTTTCAATCCCCAGGGCATTTCCTGGGCCTCACAGATAGGAGCTTGCTCCCCACTTATTCCAAAAAAAAACAGCGTTCATCATTGGAGGCCACTTCCTGTCTTGGGATCCAAAATGTTCTCCCACCTGGGAAGCCCCTGCCCTGTGCTGGTCTTCTCCTTCCCACAAAATCTCAGAGGGCTTCATGGAAGGCTGAGCTCTGCCACCTCCAGGATTTCTGCAGGTCAGAGCCTTAGCAGAAGAGGTGAGGTGATAGACTTTGAAGCCAGCTCGCTCTGGGGGCTAGTCCCACCTCTGTCACCATGCGGCTGTGAGGCCATCAGGTTTCCTTTTTCTCATCCATAAAATGGGGAACCGATGCCTCCCTCCTAGGTCACACCCAGGGAACGTGATTATAATAAGAACACCAGCTGTGGCTTACTGAATGCTTGGCATATCGTTGACTGGCAGGCACTCTTTTTCATCTTTCCATGAGTACGATGTTTTCTTGGCCTTACTTTACTTGCAAAAACTGAGGCATGGAAAAAAGTGACTTGCTCAAGATCTCAGTGTCAGGAAGGGGTAGAGATGAGTCCACACCAGGGCTAACTGGTCTCAGAGTTTAGGTTTGTTTACCATTCCATGCCAATGCTAAATCTACGCCTAATCACTTCATTCCTGTTTCCCCTTTCCAGTACACACTTCAAAATGGTGTTGGTGGGCTGGGCGCAGTGGCTCACGCCTGTAATCCCAGCACTTAGGGAGGCCAAGTCGGGCGGATCACAAGGTCAAGAGATCGAGACCATCCTGGCCAACATGGTGAAACCCCATCTCCACTAAAAATACAAAAATTAGCTGGGCATGGTGGTGGGCGCCTGTAGTCCCAGCTACTTGGGAGGCTGGGGCAGGAGAATTAATTGCTTGAGCCTGGGAGAAGGAGGTTGCAGTGAGCCGAGATTGTGCCACTGCACTCCAGCCTGGCGACAGAGCGAGACTTCGACTCAAAAAAAAAAAAAAAAAAAAAAAAAAAAAAAAAAAATCTTGGCTTGCTCTTTAATGACTTCCTTAACCTGGACTCTGTCTCAAAATCTCCTACAAGCTGCAAGAAGCCACGGTCTCACCTTTCCTGAAATCAACACTCTCCCCAGCCCCTCCTCCTTCAGGCACAAAGGAGGTGCTCGGGTGACATTTGCTTCCTTGGAAAAAGATGGACGGGTTGCATCTTGTCCCTCTTCGTCTCTCTTTACACACACACAGTCGTGCACACAGCCATACAAGCATGTGTGTATTGTGCATATATTGTACCCATTCACGCACACACGTACACACACACTCACATTCCCCACACAGACACACATGCCCTCATATGTGAATACACACACACACTCACAGACTAGACATGCAGTGAACACATACTTGCCACATATATACACACACACACAGGCTGTACACACACTTACACATATCCATCATCTACACATTCACGCACAGACGCACACACGCCACATGCACTCCCACTGCTGAATGCTCACACACTCACACATACTTATACACTCCCATGTACTCTCTGCCCCTGGGACTGACTGTCTCCTCAGCGAGTGGGGGTCCCAGGTGGGGCCCGACTGCTGGTTCTCAGCCCCTCACAAGCCTGCCTGGGGAGTGAGGCCTCACTTAGAGGCTTCATTGTCAAAAGGCATGCTTTCTACCAAGATTGTTTTGAACCATGGACATTTCAAATGCATTTAATTTACAGCCATGGGTTTTGTACACGTCACATATATTTTCTCTCTGGGAAGCCCTGTTTCTGGAGCCGAGGCCACCGCATGTGTGTGCCAGGGGGAAGGGCGAGGGTCTGGAGCGGCAGAACGGCTTTTCCACGTGGGTAATTGTGGTCATCAGGAAAGCGTCTCACAGCAGTTTACGCTTTCTCTGTTTACCAAAGCCCCAGCATCTGTTCTGAGACAGAGCTGCTGAGTTTAGGGCATCCCACAGCTCAGCCCATCCGTGTCAGCAAGCTGCCTTCACCGACAAGATCTGAATCTGTAGACAAGAAAGGAAAAGAAGAGAGAAGTAAAGAAAAGAAAAGACAAGAAAAGTGGCGGGAGAAGAGGAGGGAAAAGAGATGTCAACAGATGCTCTGAAGTGGCCAAGGAATTCTGTTTACTCCTTGGCGATATTTTTGCCTTTTGTTGTGGCAAAGACCTGCCTTTTACCACGTTGTTGAACTATCTTCAAAGTCTGGAAATCTGAGGGCCATTCCAATAAAAACCTTTGTTGGGCTGCAGCAGAGAGAACCCCAAATTCAAATGAATTCTCAGCAGTTGGCAGCAGCAGTGAGAACTGGGCAGCCTGAGCCAGAAAAAAGAAAGGAGACCAAGAACCCCTGTCTCCATGACAGGAGAGGGCACAGGGCACTCGAGGTGGAGGGTCTTGCCAGTTGAAGGGTCCTCGAAAACACTGTGGGGCCACATGGAACCTAGTTCAAACCCTGCTCCACCACTAATTCAATATGTTTTCTTGGACCTGCCACTCTACCTCTCTCTGAGCCTCAGTTTTCACATCTGTAAAATGGGTGTGTGTGTGTGTGTGTGTGCATGTGTGTGTGCATGTGTGTGTAAGTAACCATCTGTAAAGCTGGTGTATAGCTTAGAGACGAAGTATGTAAAGTGCTTGGCACATGGGAGGTGTGGACAGATTTTAATTACCATCTCCTTGCTAACACAGAAAAATCTGACTGTGCCTTGGGGCCTATCCTCTCCACTCCAAGCACTGGGTGTCCCAACATTTCTAGGAATAGTTGTCATCTGGCATCTTCTGTTCCCTCCACCTTCCAAGATGAAGGGAGGCAAGTCTATGGGTCTCTCCAAGATAGGGAGCTAGTCCTTTGCCCATCTGTCTGGGTTAGAAGGTGACCACAGCAGGCTGATGTGGGCTGACACTGTATGGCCCACCCAGATGGGAATCAAGAATGAAAGCAACCAGTCCCCAGGAGCAAGGGATGCCCTAGAAGGGAGGGCATCTCATTTTTGTCAAGTGTGTCTCTGTCATCTGTAGGCATTGCTCATCCTTTTCCTGATCAGAGGTAGAGATGGATCTTATGTGGGCTCGTCCAGTCCATTCAAGCTGAGCAAGGCAGCCTCCATGTCCACAGTAAACCTTGGACATCATTCAGTTTGAGCTGTTCATTGTGATACCCAATGCTTATTAGGCCATTCATCTATGCATCTATCCATCCATCCACCCAATCATCCACCCATTCACCCATCCATTCATCCATCCATCCATCCACCCACCGATTCACCCATCCATCTACCCATCATCCATCCACCCAATCATCCACCCATTCACCCATCCATTCATCCATCCATCCATCCACCCACCGATTCACCCATCCATCTACCCATCACCCATCCATCCATCCACCCATCCATCCATTCATCCACCCAGCCATCCACCCAACCACCCAACATCCATCCACCCACTCACCCACCCATCCATCCATCCACCCACCTGTCCACCCATCTACCTGTCCATCCATCCATCCATTCACCCACCCACCCACCCACCAATCCATCTATCCATCTGGCCATATTCCAGGCTTCATCCATGTGCTGGGCTTCAGGCATGGGGCTCAGTAGAACCTGCCTGGTGGGAGAGACAAGCATGCAAACTCCAAGAGATGGTTCAGGTGTTGTGGGAACCCAAGAAGGGACCTTGGCCCAGTTTCACAGGAGCTGCACAGGGTGACAGTGGACGTGGCAGTCTTCTCAGAACAGAGTACGCTTAAACTGACTCACGTTTGTCCAAGTCTCATGATGATATAATTTCCTGGGCCTCAAGATTGAAAATTTCCCTTAAAACTGTGTTCAGGGGCCTGGCTCATGAAGCATTGTCTGTATGACTGGGGAGCCACTGTAAATGAGGGCAGGGGTGGGCAGTCCAGTGTGACTGTGTTTGAGGGAGGCACACAGCGCTGAATGTCATCTAAGGGAGCCTTGCCACCTCAGAACCCCCATTTGACTGGATCCCCAGGAACTGCTCCCTGTGCTGGGCACTAAGGGATCAGGGTGGGCGAGGGCAAGTGGTCTCCCATTCTCAAGGGAGAAAACAGTGACTGATGCTCCAGGGGAGAAGCAGGGTGACAAGAGTCACAGAACTCAGGTATCGGGCCTTGTGGTCAAGGAAGGCTTCCGAAGGAAATGACCTTCAAGCTGGAACCTGAGTGGGGAGTGGACATTAGTAAGAAAGAAGGCTCAGGCAAAGGGAACAGCAGATTCAAAAAGACAACAGAAGCCCCACAGCAGGGAGAAGCTGAGTAATTTTTCTACGGCTGTAGCCAGGGAGTGAAAAAGCAAAGAGAAGCAGGGGCCAGGTTGTTGGGGATGAGGTCCTTGGGGCAGGGCTTGAAACCAGGTCTGGGGCTCACTGGGCTCACCTGGTTTTCTAACCTAGTCTATTCTGGATCTTTCTTGTCCATTCTCTGCTATGCCCCTTGGTAAGCCTGTTAACTGCAAATGTGGCTGCCTTTTCCTTCTGCTTAAATCCTCTCTAGATCTCCATTACTCTCAGGGTAAAATCCAAGCTCCTTGCCATGACTTTTTAGGGTCCCAGGGTTGTAAGAGGTGATGGAGTACTTACTCCAAGACCTTCAGTAGCCAAGACCTTCAGCTTGGCCGGGTGTGGTGGCTCACGCCTGTAATCCCAGCACTTTGGGAGGACGAGGTGAGTGAGGATCACCTGAGGTCAGGAGTTCGAGACCAGCCAACGTAGTGAAACCCTGTTTCTACTAAAAAATGCAAAAATTAGCTGGGCATGGTGGCACATGCCTGTAGTCCCAGCCACTCAGGAGGCTGAGGCAGGAGAATCGCTTGAACCTGGGAGGCAGTGGTTGCAGTGGGCCAAGACTGTGCCACTGCACACACAAAAAAGACCTTCAGCTGTAGGGCAGGTAGACACGGCCTCCAGTCCCAGATGCCCTACTATGAGTTGATCTTGGAGAAAGAAACTGCCTTACCTTTCTGAGCCTCAGTTTCCTCATCTGTAAAGTGGGCACAGGAAATGGGATCATGCCTGTGTTCCCCAAGAAGCTTCCAACAGGTAACAAATCTGTGGCCAGTGACAACCTCACGAGCCTCATTTCCACCTCTTACTACATGTTGTACGTCTCACAGCTAGCACCTGTAGACACTGGGGTGCTTGTTGCTGTTTCCTGCCTCGGCTTACACAGTGCCCTCAGCCTAGAACACCTTCTTTGCCACTGACTGCCCTGACAGCCTACTCACCCTTCAAGACCCAGCTCAGAGCTCCTTTCCTCTGAGAAGTTCTCTCCGAGTTTCCGCCCCTTCGTTGCTCCAGTCATCGTAAAGAGCACCCCTGCACTTCCCAAAGCCTGTCTCACTCCACGCCTAACACCTGCTAGTTCAGAGTCAGGTCTTCTTGGCTCTTGAGCCTCAAGGGCCAGGCATGGAGTTTCACTCCTGGCCAGTCTACACCCACACTCACTCCACACGCTTATTCTGACTTGATTCTGTTTGCATTCTCTTTTCCAGGCTAGAAATGGGGACGGGCACCCCGAGCCAGGCGCTTGCTCCAGCCCAGATCCCCCAGCAGGAGGCTGGTTCACTGCAAGACCAATCTGGAGGCTGCTGGTCATCTCCTTTGAAGACACAAAGACAGCGTGTGTGCTGCAGTTTCAGGCTTCTTCCTGCTGGAACCTGGGCTGGCCTGTGCCACTCCTGGCCACAGGGAGCCCTGGGGCACTGCCACTCTTGTTTTGCCCCACCTGAGAGATGATGGGCAGGCCCTAGCCTTCCATTACCTATGCCAGGAAACACCTCCTGGGTCATTGCCAGGCTCGGATACAGTGTCCCCATACAGGGGCAGTGAGGACGGAGGAGTGTTCACCCCAGCTGGGCTTCTACCCCAAGGCTGCAGGGGCCAGGAGCCAGGCTTCAGACTTGTATTTAGGCTATGGGAGGTCCTGGCTAGAAAAGCTCTCAATCCAACTTTCATATTCGTAAGAACATGCAAAGTTCCCCGCTGCCTACCAAATGCCAGGCTCTGGCTGAATGCTTTACGTTGCTTTAATCTCACATAACTTTACAACCCTGTGAAGTAGACACAGTTCTTATCCCCATCCCTGTTTTACAGATGAGGAAACTGCTGCACAGAGAGGTTAAGTAACATGCCCAAGGTAACACAGCCAGCAGTGCTGGAATTTGAACGAGAAAATTGAACTTAATGAGCTTAAGGCTCTGTGTTATACATGCAGAAGCTGAGGCAAGAGTGGGGAAAAGCCTAGGCCTTTTCTTGCTTTACCTCATTGTTGAAGAAAATCCACAAAAATCTTTGCCTTTTGTTTGTTTGATTGTGGGGTCACCCAGTCCTCGGTTGCATCCCAGCTAAGTGACCTTGACCAGGCGACTCCAGCTAAGCGTCAGTTTCCTCACATGTGAAATGGAGCCACCATGCCCTCCCCTGTGCAGCTGTGAGGGGTTCTAAGTGAAAAGTGGCTGGACACAGGGTCTGGCAGGGATGAGTGAGCAAGGCCCGCAGGGGATCAGTTCCCGCCATTACTACTGCTCCATCAGCTTCTGTAAGGCATTTGCGGCCCCAACAGGAAGAGCCTTAGAGTGACAGAGACTAAGACCCAGCAATGCAGGGCAAAAGATAAAAAAAGAACTGGAGGAGAGGAGAGAAGCTACACCACGAGGCCTAGAGAAGACAGTCCGTCTCTCCTTCACCTGCTGCTTCTGCAGTTTAGTTAAGCGGAGGCCTCTGGAGTCAGAATGATTAGGCTCCAATCTTAGCACCACCACTTACTATTAAGAGTTCTTGGTCTTTGGGAAAACTATCTGCTCTCCATGTTCCCATCTGCAAAATGGGACAAACAATAGTGACTATCCCACAGGCTCGTGGTTGTGAGGGTTACCGGGGCCAAGGCGAGTAGCACAGTGCCTGGCTTGGAATATGGGCATTATTACTGAACCAGCACACACTTGCTGGGCACCTGCTCTGGGTCAGGCTCTGGGGAATCATGTGCCACCTCTATGATGATGTGTGTCCTGAAACAGTTCACATTACAGTGGGGAGACAGATAAAGGAGCACCCGGATGCCTGAGGAGTTATGAATGCTATGAAAATTAAACCTGGAGTGTAGCTCTGAGCTTCCTAACGGCCAAGCCAAAGAGAGAAACAGATTATGTGGTTTTCATTTTCTAGAAGTACATGAGGCAGACAATTATTTTTCCTGGGCTCCCAATTCCCATTGTACTTATGGAGAGAAAGGGGATACAGACGGGTTAAGCCCCTCAAGCAAGGTCACACAGCTAATAAGCTAGCAAATACTAGCTGGGTCTTGATCTGGCCCCTTCCCAAGCCTGAGGCCTCTCTGCGGTTTAAGACTGGTATCACAGGATACCATGTCGCCATGCCTGGCTGGTCTATGTTGATGTGCATGGGAGCAGCCTTCCATCCCTGTCCCCACATGTTGGCAAGTGTGCAGTAGCCAGGGAGGCTGGATCTTAACTTTCTGGTGAGCAGACCCTTTGCAGCCACGTGGAGGTGAAAACAGGCAGTCTGTGTATCATTTCTGCTACATTAAAGAGGAGGCAGTGCAATGAAAAACAGAATTTCTGGTAGGTTTGAGCCATAGACAATTGCTTCTATTTGGCCATTTTGGCCCATAAAAATGGCAATATCACATGGTTCAACCTAATCATACTTACTTAATATTGCGCTTTAAAATCCTAAAATAGATTCACTTCTTCTCTTTGCTCTCTTCCTATGAAATAACATCCCAAACCTCATGGGGTCGATGTGCTAGTTATACTGTTTTCTCGAGCGGATACATAGCTACTAACATTTCACAGACAGTCCATCCATGTGCCTCTGGAAGTCGTCTGTTCCAGGCAGTGGTCTTTAGGGCTGAACCTCCTGAGTTACAGCTGGGGTCACCACCTGCTTGTTGCGCTCACCTCACCGGATGGTTAATTCTGTGATTAATTTACCATTAATTAAACCAAGTCGACTTGGCGAGGCCATAGTGCCCAGATACTTGGTGGAACGTTTTTCTGGATGTCTCCGTAAGGGTGTTTTGGGGCAAGATTAACATTTACATGGATGGATTTTAAGTAAAGCAGATTGCCCCCTCTATAGTGGGTGAGCTTCATCCAATCTGCTGAAGACCTGAATAGAACAGAAGGCCTGACCTCCCTCAGCAAGAGTGATTTCTGCAGCAGACGGCCTTCCGACTTGAACGGCGACATCGATGCTTCCCAGGGTCTCCAGCCTGCCAGACCCACCCTGCAGATTTTACCTGTGGGGCTCCGAAATTACGAGAGCCGGATCTTTAAAGTAAATCTCTAGCATCTATCCATCTATCCATCCATCCATCATCTGTCTACTGTATATGGTACATGTGTATCTATATGGACACATAGGTACATGTAAACACCCTATTGGTTCTGTTTCTATGGAGAACCCAGACTAGATGCCCTTTGCCTCCTCTTCTGGGCCATGGGGTTGCTATTAACTTGGCTGTGCTGAGGCACAGATGAGATGATGCAACCTAGTGAGTGCCGACTAAGTGTTATCTGTTACTGGTACCACTGTTATCAATGCTACTGATGTTAGATGGGGGACGGGCTTCTGATCCCTGCCACGTGCCCTGACCTCCCTCGTGCACTCATTGTTTCCACAGAAGGTGCCTATCCTTAGGGGGCATTTCCTCCTAGGAGCCTGGGCTCTGCCTGCCAGCCCCACATCGCCTGTGCATGCACCACACGCCAGGCTGGTTGGTTTGAGAGTCTGGGAGGCTGCAAGGCTTCGTGGAGTGAGCGCTGGATTGGCGCCAGCAAGGCTGTTCTGGGGATTAAATGAGATTTGGCCTGAGCAGCCTTTGCCACAAGGTACTTGGACACAAGGCTGGTTTCTCCACTCTGTGTCATGTGAAATCTGACTCAGGATATTCAGTCTCAATGCTTTAGGTGTGGGGAATGGGGAGGCTTCCTTACCTTAAACTTCTACAAGAATTCTGGGAACTTCATATGACTAAAAATTAGGGCCGAGCATCTGATCTTCTTGGGCCATGGTTTGTTGGCAGGCAGGGAGTCCCTCCTCAGTGCCCATCTGGGCCATGAAGTCTTCACTGGGCATCTGAGGCCCAAGGGAGGCAAGGCCAGCTTCCCAAGTGTCTGGCTGGTGCTGCTGCCCCAGGCACCATGCTCAGAAGGGCCTCATTCTTGGTTTCATTCTCTCTGCTGCCATCTTGAAATTCAGAACAACTTTTAAACAAGGGACCCACATTTTCATTATACACCAGGCTCTGGAAGTTATGGGTCCAGTCCTTCTCCAGGAGGCCAACGATGTGCATCTTCCTTGGAGATTCCACCGGCCCAGGGCCTTCACGGGGATGAAAGTCCCCTTGGCTGCAAGTGGGGCCATCTTTCCCAACCACATGTTCATTCTTGGAAATCTCACCTCCTTTTCATCCCTTGGAATCAGCCCCTTTTAGACAAGCCAGTTTTTTGTGTCTGTGAACTTAAAATTTTGCAAGTACAGCCCCTTACTCCCCACGGGCCAAGGAAACCTTGGTCCTCCAAGACATGAAGCCCACCTTTCCTTCTTGAAAAAGAAAAAGGGGAAATCCTCTTACTCTTTCACGGCGAGACCCCTTGAATCCTTCACATAGCCCGTCTCTCCATCGGAGAGTATCTCCCTCAGCACTGGATAAACGGTAGGTCCCTTCCCTACCTGGCACTAGCCTGAAGTTGGGCATTACTGCTTCCATTTCAAAGATGAATAGACTAAGACCCAGAGAGATTCTGAGCCTTGTCAACAATCACAGAGCCTCCCAGCGTCCCACTCTTCTCAGAGTTTCTGTAGACCAGAGAAGTGAGGAAATGAGGGTATGCGTGGGCAAAGGTATTCTTTACATAATTTTCACTCCTCTAAACAAACAGTCTTGGATCAGTTTATAATCAGAAATCGCGACTGTTCTCGTTTATGGCAGACGTGATCTTAAGAGTTAACATTTGTATCTTATTTGTTCCTCACGGCAGCTCTATGAAGTTTGTGTTAAGGCTTTTTCTTTTTGAGATGGAGTCTCGCTCTGTCGCCCAGGCTGGAGTGCAGTTGCATGATCTTGGCTCACTGCAACCTCTGCCTCTTGGGTTCAAGCGATTCTCCTGTCTCAGCCTCTCAAGTAGCTGGGACTACAGGCATGTGCCACTATGCCCAACTAATTTTGTGTGTGTGTATGTGTATTTTTAGTAGAGACGGGGTTTCACCATGTTGGCCAGGCTGGTCTCGATCGGCTGACCTCGTGATCTGCCCACCTCAGCCTCCCAAAGTGCTGGGATTACAGGCGTGAGCCACAGCTCCCAGCTAAGGCTTCATTTTAACAGATGGGAAAACTGAAGTTAGAAGAAGCTGAGAATGATGCCCAAGGTCACAGAGAGCTCTGAGTTTGAAGCTGGGCAGGTAGTGCCAGCTGCAGCCCAAGGCGGAAACCTAAACCCACTCTTGTTAGCTGGGAAACTCTGAAATGCTGCCCCATCCAAGCCACGTCACGCTCTGCAGTGGGGAAGGTCTACTCGGGAGGTGCAGAGGTGCTCAGAGGATGGTTTCAATTTTCAAGCCGTGGTCTGACCACTCATGTTTTTGGAAAATTAAAAATTAAATCTTGGCCCTGAACTGAGAGCAAAGAAGCAGTATTCTGCTCTTGGAGCTCTGCCTGCTCACCCTCGTGAATTGGGGGCTCTATATTGTGAGGGAAATGGCAATTTCAGCTGCCAAAGAGTAGATTACACTCCCTGCAGCCCTCGAACCCAAGAGTTATTGCTGTGGGTAGAGAGCTGGGCGGCGTTGCCCTGGCCTTAGTGAATTGGAAAAGGCCTTGACATTTTGGGATCTTCCTGAAACCCTATCCAGGTGCAGGAAGGAGCTGTGTGCTGGGGTGGGAGGGATTGCCAGGGGACAATGAGGTCAGGATTCTGAGGACAATGCTTATTCAGATGAGAGCTGTGGCAGTGGCCAGGCTGCCACTGCAAAGTGTGGATTGCTAAGATAGTCTCCCACAGGAACCTCCAGGTCTTCTTCCTCGCCCTGACTGCGTCGTGGAAAACCCGACGTCTGTTTACGAATAGCTCTCCCCTCTCATCAGCCCGCTCAGGCCTCGTCCTGCCTGGATGGCTGTCATTGCCCCTTTGTGGGACCTCCTGCCTCGTCATGCCCGCTCCATACTGGTCAACCCCACCACACTTGGAAGTGCAGAACCTCAGGGGTCCTTACTGTGTAAGTCTGACGCACTGAAGGACTTGACTGTGGCCGCACCCTCCAGCTTTGTCTTCTGCACCTGTCGCCCACATCCAGTCACGCCAAGCCACAGAGGCTCCCCAAATACACCACGATCTTTCCCACCTCTAAGCCTTTGCCTCTTCCACTCCTCTGCTGGGGACACCCTGCCTCCTTCGTCGGTCCCGCTTCCATCCTGCCCACTTCACCAAGTTGAAGCTTCCGGAGGGCAGGAACCAGTAGACCTGGATTCCATGTCCCAGCTTTCCATGTCTGTCGAATTAAAATGAAATGAACATAAATTTGCATGTGCATTTCAGGACTCCAGTCCATCTCTCGTGGAGTTTGAAGCCCAGAAATAGATGAAGAGGAGGAAAATTATCTTATCAGAGCTCCCCTCTGAAATTAGAATCTGATTGATTTTTTTGCTGTTCAGTGATTATTTCTTGAGCATGTACTGTGTTCCAGGTTCAGTATGGGGCCCTGGGCTGGATACCGTGTTGTTGGATGCTATTATATAAAGTGCAAAGAGACACAGCTTTCTGGAGGGCCGAGGCAAGAAGGGAGACTCCAAATCAATGAGCAATTAGATGTGCGATTGAATAAATGTTGCAAACTGCCAAAGGGCACCTGTCAGAAAAACCAGGAGGGACAAGTAGACGGTTGGGGGTGCCTTAGACAATGTGGTCAGACGTTTCCGGGAAAGGGAGGCATTTAAGCAGAGGTCTGGGGGCCTTGGGAAAGAGGTGCCCAGGCAGAGGGAAAGCGTGGGCAAAGGCCAGAGGTAGGAAGGCGCTTGGTGCTTTTGAAGGACAGAAAGGAGGCCAACGTAGCTGAAGTGACGTGAGGGAGCAGGAGTGGGGCTGGTGCAGAAGACAACCTCTCTCAGCCTCCTCTGAACTCAGGGCCCTTCTCACCATGGAAGACTCGGGACTTGGAACAAAAAAATGATACTCTTTTCTGGAAGTATATATGCCCACTCTCTCTCAATCTCCCTCCCCTTCTAAGAGGTCTCCACTCTGTCAGCCAAACAGATAGAGCCTGTGCAGGAGGAGGGGGAGGCCAAGCCCAGGCAAGAGCTCATTCTCCAGGGCCCGGAAAGGCCCAGAGCATCCCCAGACTTGGCCTTGGAGAAGCCAAGTTCCTGAAATGACATCTTTGGGAGAAACCCAGGTAGGCTGCGGTGCTGGGAACAATGGCAAAGGAATGCTTCAACTCCCCCATGGGTGCTGAGCGGCCAGAGAGGGGGCTCTCCAGACTCCACTGTGCCTGGGGTGCCAGTCTAGCCCCGCAGCTAAGAGCTTGAACCCTGGAGCCCTGTTGCTTGGGTTTGAACATCATTTCAGCATATGACGACTGGTGATCTTGGACAACTTGACCATCTTTGGCCTCCCCTTCCTGAACTGCACGTAAAGGGGAAAACAGTACAGAGTCATCATCAGATTAAATGAGTTGATGAATGCCAAGCACCTGGAACAGCGCCTGGCACTTAGTAACAATGTAATAGGCTTCAGCTAGTATTGTTATGATTCTTTTTTTTTTTTTTTTTGAGATGGAGTCTCGCTCTGTTGCCAAGACTGGAGTGCAATGGTGTGATCTTGGCTCTCTGCAACTTCTGCCTCCTGGTTTCAAGCAATTCCCCTGTTTCAGAATGCCATGTAGCTGGGATTACAGGTGCCCACCACCACACCTGACTTTTGTATTTTTAGCAGAGATGGAGTTTCACCATGTTGGCCAGGCTGGTCTCGAACTCTTGACCTCAGGTGATCTGCCTGCCTAGACCTCCCAAAGTGCTGGGATTACAGGCATGAGGCATCACACTCGACCTGTTAAGATCGCGCCCAGCCTGTTATGATTCACCAGGCCTCAGATATCTGGGAACTGCCCATCAGCTGCAGGCAGAGAGCAATGTGTATAAAGGCCACTAGCCTGGAAGACCTTTTTTGGGAAACACGTACATCAGTTTGACATGTGTCCCGGGTGAATCTTGTTTGTTCTACTTGGCAGCTTGTTCCCCAGGGAAAATTCTCCCCGAGACTTTATTGGGTATAGGGACAGGTAGGCACGCCTGTTTATCCCTTCCTCCCCTTGGGTGTTTCCACCGAGGGAAGCGTAGGTGCTGTAATGGAAATCTGAGATTTATATTCTCATTAAACATGATGAGCAACCCGATCCTATGGGTGCACAACCTCAGTTCATCCAGTTATCAAGCTCCAGGCCTTAACAAAATCAAAATATTTAAAAAATTTTTTAAAAACTTTTGAAAAGCACATTTACTATTTGTTTTCCCAACAACAGTTTCCCTCCGATTTAAAATCATTGATTTGAGTGAAATATGACCCATATGTCTCTGATTAACTTGCTGGTTAGCTAATTTACAACTGTAAAGATGGCTTTGAAATGACAAAGTCTCACACAAAATCTCAGCGCCATGATTATTTACACTTGGACATCAAATAGCTCTTGGGAAATACTTTGTGAAGTGGCTGGGGGCTTTTTGGGTTAAAATTTTATTTTCTTTTGAATTCATCATGGCTGCTGCTGTTTCTTTTCATGCTCTTCTATCTGCTCCTTTTCTCCCCAGTTCCCTTCTTTTTCTTCGTTTATTTTTAATGAGGATTCAGTAGAACTTGGGTCTTGAAAACCTACTTGAGGTTGAGACTCAGCATGCTGAATTGAATTGCTCATAAACCCATCCAAACAAATGCGTGTTCCCATCGTACAAAACACTGGTTTCCTAGAAAACTGGGCACACTTATCCAGTAGGGCAAATGGGAGGCGGTGGGCTTCAGGGGTTGGCAAGGTGAGAAGGACATTCTGAGCATGTTCAGCTTGGATGTTCAGGCTGAGATTAAGGAAAAAACAAAAAAAAACCCCTAAGATTTTTAACACTGGGAAGCGAGTGGTCTAGGGATGGTTTTGGAGATATATTTGAAGAGAAAAAAAAAAAAAGCCTAGGGAAATTGGTTGAATGTTTTTAGGAGAAAATGTGTTTGTTCAAAAGTTAAAAGTTAAGAGATCCAAGGTCGAGGGTAGATTTTTGTCTTCCTGTTTATTTTTGTCCTGGATTCTCCACTTTCCCCACATCCGATTCTTTGCCAAGTGCCATGGAACCATGGAGTTTTCTCTCCCTGAGCCTTCTCCCTGCATTCTCCATCTCCCCCAAAGCAGCATTTCTCTACGTCATCCAGAACCCGAACCATCACATTCACCTCTTCCCCTGGTCTCCCGTCCCCACCCTGCACCACATCCCAGCGGGAGCTTCCTGTAGCAGAGATTAGAATGTGTGCCTCTGGTGCTTAAGATCGGTCCGCAGTAATGGTCTGTGTGGCTGAACACTTCCTCTGTGTTGTCGCTGTGTGGATCATGGTTTTGCCTCAGTTTGCCCTCCCCTCCATTCTGTGAAGATTTCCTCTCTCAACCCTACTTCCCAGGTGGGGAAGCTGAGAATCAGATAGACTGAGTCACTCAGAGAGGCAGGGGGAGGCCAGGGAATCCAGTCCAGAGCCCCCACCCTGAGCCTGAGGTGCTGCCTCCCCAGGGTACCTGCAGGAGCAAGTCCAAACTCCTGCAGGGTCCACAGGCCTGAAGACCCTCTCTGGGACCCTCTCTGCCACACCTCACACTCCTCTCCCACACCCACCCTCGCCTCCAGCTATGCCAACCTATGAGTTCACACGTCCACACCCGGGCACAGGCTGTTCCCTCTGGTAGGAAACACCCTTTCCTCGCAGCCCCAGCTCTGCCCAGCATGCTCTGTTCATTCTCAGGGCTCCAGGGCTCCTCTTCTGGGAAGCCTCCTTCACCTGCGGAATGCCACTGTCTGTGCCAGCTTGGCATCCTGCTTCCCCTTCTCCTGACGATAGTGCCGGATTTGCATGGGGCTGGCTCCCTTCAATTTCAGGACTGAGCAGGCCACCCAGACTTGGCCAATAGTCAATCAATGATTCCACCTGTATGGAGACTACAATGAGTGGTTGAGAGAGTGGCACCTGATCTGGGCAAATTCACCAGTACTCAAACCTGGGAATTTGGCTGAAATTAAAAGTAAACAGGGATTCTCCTTTCACAGGGGTTGCTAACCCTGTTGAGCTTGGAGGGCACTCCCGGTGGACAGCTTGCCTGTCAGAGAGTGGCACTGTCTTCAAAATAAAGTCAGTGTGGCTGAAAGCACAGCTGAAGCAGGGGAGAAACGCCTGTTGACATTCTTGAGTTCCTGGATAAAGCCATGCTTGAAGACAGTTGCCCTGAACTTTTCAGAAACATGAGCTAATCAATCTCTGCCCCACCCCTGCCTTTTTCCCTCCTTAAACCAAGTGAGTTGGAGTCCTGTCACTTGCCACCAAGAGTCATGAAGAACACACCATCCAAGTTCATACCTCCCTCCTCTGTGCCACCTCAGGACCCAGTGTCACTTCTATCATTTCTGGTATTCCCACCTAATTGCAATTTATTCACTC
The DNA here is from genome assembly GCF_048565385.1 of Saimiri boliviensis. Lineage (NCBI taxonomy): Eukaryota > Metazoa > Chordata > Mammalia > Primates > Cebidae > Saimiri > Saimiri boliviensis. Next base: position 11,899,170 of record NC_133468.1, read on the forward strand.
ATGTGTCTTTGCTACTGGACCCCAAGCTTCTTGAGAACAAGGACAGTGGCTTCTTTATCTCTGTCGTCTCAGCCAGACTAAGAAGCAGCAAGCTGGCATTAAAGTCATGGACTTTGAAGTCAATCAGCCTGGGTTCGAATCCTGGCTCTGCCTGTTGCTGAACATGAAGCCTCGCCAAGTTCCTCACTCTACCTCCTTGAGTCTCAATTTCCTGAACGCTCATTATAAAGGGGCATTATTAAGAAGGAATGAGGTCACTTTCACTGCCTTAGCTCAGTGCCTGGCCTCTATGAGGCACTTCGTAAGGGGTAACTATAGTTATTATTATACTTTGGTCCCAGGGAGTCAGTCTTATGAGAATCACAGATCATTGCATGGCAGACCAGGGGTGGGGATGGTTCACACACAAGCATAGCCACAGTTTCCCGAAATGGTACCAGCATTGTTCCCAGATACTAGGAGACCCTGAGCTGGGAGGAGTTTAGGAGCGTGGGGGTACCAGCATTGTTCCCAGATACTAGGAGACCCTGAGCTGGGAGGAGTTTAGGAGCGTGGGAGGAAGTGGGCAGCTCCTCTCAGCCCTGCCCCTGAGGCCATGGCAGTTCTCTGGCGGGGAGTGGGCATGGGTGTGTAAGCAGAGAAGGAAAAATCCACCCTCCCAGGGCCTCTCCCCATGACCAGCCCCAATACCCTCACTGCAGACTCAGGGCTGGAGTTCTTTGCTCTGGGGAGAAGTGCCTTGTTAGCAGCTTAGGCACTGGAGTCAGGCAGTCCTGACTTAGTACCTTGGCTTTCCACCTTCTTAGCTGTGTGTCTCTAGGCAAGATACTGACCATCCCTGAACCTCTGTTTCCTCATTTTCAAAATGAGTTTTTTAGAAGAAAAATGAGATCATGTAATGTAAGCTCTTAGACCAGTGCCAACAAATGGGAACGATTATTTTTAAGGATTAAAATGAAGTCCGTGAGGGATTTCAACTCCCTGCTGCCCTGGCACTGAGCTGGTCGTTTGGAAGCAGCAGGGCCTTGGACTCCAGGATGGACGCACTCAGCCCTCCCTCCAGAACACTGTGGCGGCTGAGGGTGTGTATGACGAGATCCCGCTGCCTGCCTTGGAATTCTCACGTACCCTGCAAGTTACACAACTTCCCTGTGCCTCAGTTGCCTCACTTATAAAACAGAGATAAAAACAGCATCTACCTCACTGGGGAGCTTTGAGGATTAAATGACCTAATGCATTCAATACACTTAGAACCGTGCCTGACGCATGGCAAGTGCTTAATAAACATTAGCTATTAGTCATTTCTAGAGTAAGTGACTGCTCATTTCATCGAGAGACTTCCATCTCAAAAGAAATAGAGGAAAATGTGCTTGTCCTCAGTAAACGTATAGTCTAAATTGGGGCCATAGTGATAAATCACAATAATGATAGTTACTGAGTTTTAAATTGTGTTTCTGCAGATGGCGGGAAGAGCTGTCTTTTCCTCTCTTGTCGCAGCGCTGTAAGACCACACTCAGGCTGGGGCTGCCTGGACCACGCTTCCAACTTCGTAGGGTGAGCTAATCCGGGCAGATGAAGCCAAGATAACACAGAGCCTAGAAGTGAGAAGGATGAGGTTGTAGAGAAGAGAGAAATGGGAAGTGGGCTAGGGAAGACGAGAGAAGGAAGAGAGAGAAGGAGACTAGGAGAAAAAGCGGACTCCCAGTTCCTGGGTGCTATGGCCCCTGCTCCCAGCATCACTCCTTTCTGTGGGTCCATGAGCCAATGAATTTGTTGAGTTGCTTGAGGTACCATGTTTCATAGCATCCAACATGCCATCAATTGCAAGATGCACTATTATTTAATATGACAATTAACTCTCAACGGATTGCAAAGCACAATGTTAAAACACGGAACTCAGGGCAGAGGAGATGAATATGATGGTTCAAACTGGGCTTCTGTTTCTCAAAGAATTGTTTCACAATTCATTCACGTGCTCTTCCTCCCCACTCTGGAAACACACCCTGGCACAGAAGGCCTGCAGTGTCTTCATCTCTTACAGAAGAGGTCTTTGGAAGGAGTAGGAGGGCAGCACAGCCCATTCACTTGTGGAAATAGAGGAATAAGGTATAGAAATGTTCTGTCTCTTAAATGGCAAAGTTGCAAGCTCTGGGCTGGAGCAGATAGTGGAGATAGTTGCTCCAGAAGCAATTCCCATGTACCAGGGACACTTACTCTTCACATCAACCTTTGAGTGAGCTTTGGCTGCCCCTGTTTTACAGCAGAGGAAAGCAAGGTCTGCTTCAATTAACCTACCCGACCAAGCTCAGGCAATAAAGGCATCACAGAGCCAAGATTCCAACCCTTCCCAACTGGCGACATTGTCCTCCCTGTGGAACTTGGCTGTCTCCTTAGTTTGGTCTTAATTATCCCAAAAATTGTCAAATAAGACACACTCCAGTGAGAAGCAAAAGCAGAAGTGTTGCAGGAGTGTTACAGCTCAACACTGTCTCTCAGTGATTAAAAATAATGTTCACCTTCCGGTGTTCTTAGAAATTCAGGAGAAAAACAGAGGGCCACATTCTCAGCTGGCTACTGATCTCTCCCGGTGCCCATTCTATTTTTTTTTTTTTTTTTTTTTTGAGACAGAGTCTCACTCTGTCACCAGGGTGGAGTGCAGTGGCACAATCTCGGCTCACTGCAACCTCCACCTCCTGTGATTCTCAAGTGATTCTCCTGCCTCAGCCTCCCAAGTAGCTAAGACTACAGGTGCATGCCACCACATCCAGCTAATTTTTGTATTTTTAGTAGAGACGGGGTTTCACCATGTTGTCCAAGATGGTTTTGATCTCTTGACCTCATGATCTGCCCACTTTGGCTCCCAAAGTGCTGGGACTACAGGCGTGAGCCACCATGCCTGGAGGCCATCCTATTTTCATCTGAACATCTCCAGGTATGAATAGAGGCTTCAAGGTGTTAGGGGGCAGGCCTGGAATCCATGGGCAGGTCACTTTCCTCCCACAGGCCTCAGTGTCCCCATCTGTAATATGCCAGGAGCCTGGGCTAGACTAGCTCACCTTTAAAGCTCTTCCAAGTCAAATAGAAACTTTAGTTGTTAATTTCGCTTAAGCATTTTATAGGTTGTAAAGCTCTCACTTGGTTCTCTGATGAGGCAGCCCTCAATCTTTTTTCTGTTGGTACACCATAATGAGGTTGACATATCTGGTATTCCCCACAATTCCACTGGGTAGCTGTAGTTTCACAATTTCCATCCTACTCAAGAGAGCATATTAGAATGCAAATGAGAAGGGATGACGTTGGCATAGGCTAACCTTGGATATGCTCTAAGTTATATAATTTTAGCCCAAATCATTTGAAATATCAGTGCTTTGTTGTAAGCCTATAATTACATTGCCAGGCTTTTCCCAACTGCTTCTGACCCACAAGGTTGTCTAGACACTGGATCAAAGCCATGGCTATAATGAGCTCAAAAGGAGACAGCACAGGCTTCACATCTGTGTAAGAGCTATAGTAAATGGCATTTTAATAGCTGGTGTCCAGGTTCCTTCTAGGAAAGGAGTTGTGTTTTACTGTGAACTGAATTGAAGGGATGGGAGCAGTGATCCTGAGGGCCCTGGGAGTCAGAGTTTCCAGGAGGAGAGCTGGGTTGCCCCACACAATAGAGAAGATGTGGAGTCCCCAGACATAACCCAGGAGGGAAGAGGTAAAGGGTAGAGGAGCCAGGGAGTGAATGGAAGGTTATGCTGTGTTGGATATCTCCCAGCTCTGTGATTCTCAAACATTTAGATGCTCTCAAGTCCCCAATGAGGGGTGTGTGTGTGTGTGTGTGTGTGTGTGTGTGCGCGTATCCAGTGAATGAGGCTATCAGCCCATATACGTATACTCATAATGTAGGAATCAAGAAGCATGGCTAATGATGGGGCCTCAAACCTCTGCAAATGTTCAGAAGTCTTGGAAGTTCCTATCTGCTCCAGTCCATAGGATTGGGGGATTCAGGACATCCTAGTTAGGCTGTTAAAGCTTCAAGTGCTGTTAAAGCCCCATCTAACATCTGGGTTTTCATTCACTTTACAGATGAGGAGCCAAAAGAATTTGGCAGAATTGGCCAAAACCGGCTCATTCCTTCTGCTGGGCCCTGATGAGGCACTTGTTTTCTGTGGTTCCCACTCCCGGTTTCTCCTCTTTTAAATTCTAACTTATTCATCCGCGTAGTAAAGCCCCTAGGTGATCCCAGCTTCTGCCCTTCCCTAACTCTGATTTACTCAGATTTTTAACTTTTGAAATAATTTCAGATTTCCGAAAGCATTATTAAGATAGTACCAAGAGTTCCCATGTACCCTTCACCCATTTTCCCCTAATTTTAACATCTTCCATAACGTTTGTCTAAACTAAGAAAACTGATACGACACCATTAACTACTCATAGACTTTGCATGAATTTCATCAGCTTTTCCCTAATACACTCTGTTTCAGAATGCACTCCAGGGCGCCATGTTGGATTTAGTTGTCAAGCCTCCTTAGCCTCCTCCAATCTGTGCTAGTTCCCCAGTCATTCCTTATTTTTCATGGTGTTGCGTACTATACATGTTGGCTCTCCATGTATGCATTTATCTACCTGTCAGATGGGTCCATCAACTCATCCACAAGGTGGCCGGCCATGTGTGAAGCCTTGGGAGCTCAGAAATGAATCAGATGAGATCCCTGACTTCAAGGATCTAACAGTCAAGGAGACTCGCAGGAAACTAGCATGAAATCAGACTAATAAAAACCATGACAGAGGAAAGCACAGGGCAGAAGAGCTGAGCCCATGAGTACAAATGGAAGGGCTGGAGCCCAAAAGCACAGAGCACCCTTTGTCAAACTTTGCATTGAGGCAGAGGAACAATCCTCCCTCAAGGAGTGCCTGCAATTATATAGGAATCCTGATTCATCGGGCATCATTGCAGGGTGGGCAGACAACATCATCTCATGGTGCAACAGCATGCTTCAACAGAGATGCACGTGTTCCATCTGTGACAGACAGGCATTGTAGGTTGAATTGTACCTGCTCTCCAAAGTATGTTGAAGACTTAACCCTTAGTACCTGTGAATGTAATCTGATTTGAAAATAGGGTAATAAAATTAAGATGAAGTAATACTGAATTAGGATGGGCCCTGATTCAATGACAGGTGTTCATATAAGGTGAGAGAAATTTGGACCCAGACATGCAGGGAAAATGCCATGTGACCATGTGACCATGGAGGCAGAGATTGAAGTGATACATCAACAAGCCAAGGAGCAGCAAGGATCGAGGGTAACCACCAGAAACTGGAAAGAGTAAGAAAGGACCCTCCCTAGAGTCTTCAGAGAGAACATGGCCCTGCTGATCCTTTGACTTCAGACTTCCAGCTTCCGGAACTGTGAAAGAATAGATTTTTGTTGTTCTAGACCACTCTGTTTACAGTAATTACCTATGGTAGCACTAAGACATTAATACAGTAGCTTCTAGAATGGCTCCCATTGGCCTCCACATCTTGGTATCCATGTCTGTGTATAATCCCCTCCCACTGAGTGTTGCTGAGGAAGAGAATACAGTGAAAGTGATGGATGTCACTTTCTAAGATTAGGCTATAAAAGACTGTGACTTCTGGAGCTCTTATTCTCTCTTTTCCTCTCTCTCTCTCTCTCTCTCTCTCTCTCTGGGTCTTCTTGCTGGCTTGCTCTGATGAAGCAAGTTGCCACAATGTGAACCACCCCATGGAGAGGCTCACGTGATAAAGAACTGTGGTGGCTCTAGTCACCAGCTAGTGATTCGCCGAGGCCCTCCATCCAATGCCCATGAGGAACTGAATCCTGCCAACAATCACATCAGTGAACTTGGAAGCAGTCTCTTCCCTAGCCAGTTCTTGAAATGACTGAAGACTTGGCCAACACCTTAATTACCACCTTGTAGAAACCTTGAGCCAGAGAATCCTGCTAAGATGTGCCCAGATTTTTGACCTGCAGAAATGGTAAGACAATAAATGTTCTAAGCCAGTTCGTTTTGGGGTAATTTGCTATGCAGCAATAGATAGCCAATAAAGCATATAACAGAAACAGATGGAATTAACAGCTGATTGTAGCCAGGTAGAAACACAGGTCCATTGTTTACAAGTCTGTAGATTTTTTTAAAGGAAGGCTAGCTGGAAATCTAATTTTTAATGGAAAATTTCCAATTAGAACAATATTTCTCAATCAAGAAAGACTTTGCCCCCCAAGGGACATTTGGCAATATCAAGATATCTTTTTATTGTCGTGTCTGGAGGGCGTGCCTGGCTTCCAAGGTATAGAGGCCAGAGATACGGCTAAACATCCAGTATGAGAAAAACATGTGGCCCAAAATGTCAATATAATGTACAAGACAGGTCCCTCCTCCCAGTATCTGGCTCAAAATATCAATAATGCCACTTTGAGAAACCTGAATAGAAAAACACTGCTTGAACTAAATAAACAAGTCTGTTGATTACATTTGGTGGGAGCTTCCAGGTTGCAATTCCTACTGTAATGATTTTTTTATCTTATTTCATGGTGTGACTGGTTTCTGATACAATCAGACCTCGTAGGGCAGGAATGGCTTTATTCTTTGTCACTATTTCCTTTTAAACCTACTCTGTTCCATCTCCCTCCCCTGCCTCTACGTGATATCTTGGGTTTCCCAAGCTCTTTCAGGTATTAGAACATATCATTATCAGCTATTAAAAATGCAGCCACATCTAATATTAAAACTGAATCTCTCATTCAATTGAAAATTTCTTTCCTCAGTCTGGCCTCACCTGAGAATTCTTCAGATCAGCCCTCAGGAAGAGAGATGTATCAATCAGAGTTCAGTGCAGAAAACAGAAACCATGCCAGGTATTTCCAATGAAGGGGCTGAATACAGGAAATTGATTAAATGGGTGTTAGAAGATGGAGGGGCAAAAAGGGGAAGGCACAGCAACACCGAGATCAGGCACTGCAGGAAGCAGCTGCCACCCCTAGGGCTGTGGAATGGGGAGAAAGAAGGTGTTGTTATTAAATTCTATCAGCTTGGAAGAATTGTTGTCATCTTCAGAGCTGAGGCCATTGGGTAGGAGTTGATGCTCAGAAGCCAGGGGCTTGGGAGAGATGCAACCACCTGCAGAAACACTGCCAGAAGAAGGAAACAGAGAGCTAGAGGGAGAACAAACAATGGCTTTTTCACTCCACTGACCCCTCCCTCCACCTTCTGATCTCATTCTAGGGCCTCTTATTGACAGAAACTCAAAGGAAGTCAACTTGGAAAGCATCTTTTAATGCTGGGAATTTTAGTTTACAGACTCCCGGACCCCATTTTGCTGGGCAAACGGAAGGTAGGCATGAGCCAGGAGACAATGGCAGACTGCATGTGGGGATGGCTGTCCTTTCACCACCCCGTACTCCTTGAGTCTCTATACCTCCTCCACTCTGCATGTTGTTCTGGCTCCTTCAGCACCGGGTTGCAAGGGGAGAAAGTAAAGGTCCCCACAGGCCAAATGCCCTGTAATATCTGAAGTCTACAAAGCACATGTTCCAGTGTACTTCGGTCTTGGAAAGTAGATAATTGGTTCTCCATTCTCTCTGGTCAGCCAATGAGCAAATGCTGGCTCTCTCTTTTATAGCTTCTTCACGGACCTCCTGATGGGGACCTTGAAACTCCCATTTTTTTTTCTCTTATGTGACAGTCCCTGGCTGGTAACATACAATGTCCCCCAGCTCCTATGCTTTCATGATATGCAGCACACAGAGATCTCCTGCTGGGGTCCTCTGGCCCTGGCAGGCCTTTCTCTTTGGTGAGGTCCTTTCCAGAAGGCTCTAGTCCAGCTGTCTCATGGTGCTCACTTAGTCCATGAGAAAAGTCAGTGTTCCCCACCCCCCCCACCCACACACGAAAATCTGGAGGGGCAAGTTACTTCATAGTGGCACCCTCTCTTTAATTAGTCCTCACTGGCAAACTAATGAGGCTTTTGCTTTTAGACGTCCCCAGGTGAGAGTCAGGAACCATGTCCAGTGACTCCAGGAAAATCAGTCAAGTTTCCTCAAAGATTCTTCTATCAACTCTGATAGCACCACTGAATAAACCTACAGCAGAACGCCTGAATAAAAGCAAATAGTAAAGGCATATATTTCATATAACAAACTCCCAGTTTGGTTCAGAGGCTTAATAACTCTGGAACGGTGTCTTTATGAGTCTCTTTGGCCTTACTTTCATGGTGACAAGATGGTTGCAGCATCTCCAGGAATCACATCTTCATCTGCAAAGTCCAAAGTCAAAAGGAAAGGGGGTTATGGGAGGAAAGGCCACGTTCCGTCTCCCTCTGTCTTTTATCTCTCCCAAAAGGCCCTAGCAAATCTTCCCTAACATCTCATTGGCCAGAAGTAGATCATACATCCACTCCTAGGCCAATCACAGACAAGAGAGAATGGAAAGACCAAGAGTAACTTAGAACAATTACAAGTCAACCTTCGAGGCCAGAATGAAATTGGGGTATGTTTTCCAAAGAAGAAGGGGAAATGGCCTTGGGTAGAGAACTAGCAGTATCTGCCACAGACATTTTGTCACTTCTGGAGTTTTGCGCTATGTAAATACTGCCCTAAATATTCCTTTGCACGGCCAGAGCAGTTACCTGCATCTTAGTGCCCCGTGAGCTGCAGCCTGCCGGCTTCTAGGCCAGTCATCACAGCCCTCTGTTTTGGCAGATCACCTGGAGTGTGTGAGTTGCCGGCCAGGGTTCAAATTTTCTGGCTGTGTGCCCAGGGACAGACTATTATCAGCTGATACAGACAATCTGATTACTTCCATATTTCCCTTTTCCTACTTTTATTTTGGTTTAGCCTTTGAAAATTTCTTGAGCTCTCGTCTAGTCTAGTCAACGCATTCTAGTCAATCCCAATCTCAGAATGTGCAAAACCCAACATTAACAATTTAGAACAAAACCTGAAATCAACAGAATCTATTTTTTGTTTCTATTAGCCTCTTCTCTGGAAATCTTGCAGTGTGCAGTTTGGATTAGTGACTGGTTTAAGAAATCTCACTGCCACCTACCAAGCACTTCACCAGGAACCACATTTAATGAACCCCAATAATTAGATCCTCAAGAGAGGCATTTGTTGGTCAAATCGCAGAATAATTATTGGTCACTGTTACTTAGGACAGGTATTGTTAGCTGTTGTAGTAGACAATCTCCAAATTCAGTGGCTTCACCCAATGGAAGTTTGTATCTTATCACATAGTCTAATCAGGGTTTCCTGGTCAAGGGGACTTCCAAGTACGGATTCAGCAACCCAGGCTCCTTCCATCTGGTTGGCCTCCCTCTTCCACAGTCCTAAATCCTCTCTAATCAACCAATAGATGGAGAAGAGGATATGGGATTATGTATGAGAGGCCTTGCAGGGTGAGCCCTGGAAGTGCACCCGTTACTTGTCTCCACTCTCCAGAGTACGCACTCACACGGCCATACCCACACAGGAGTGGCCAGGAAGGGTGACCCAGCTGTGCACCCAAGAGGAAAGCCCTCTCTGTCAAAGCAGGTGCCAGCTGCTTTATGTACATTATCTTGTAAGGTGGGCATGAAAATTCCCATTTTAAGATGAGAAAGCCGAGGCTCAGAGAGGTGACGTGTCCTGCCCAAGGTGACACAAATCATATATACCAGAGGAAGAACATCTCCTGCATTTTCTGCAATTGACTTCATACTTTTGCCTTTCACATTTAGATGTGTGGTCCCCTTGAAGTCCACCTTTGTACGTACTTTAACATAGGGCTCTAGTTTTAGCCTTCTCCAGTTTTCCCCAAAACCATATACTAGACAACTTATTTTTTTCACAACACTTGATTTTATGGCTTTTTTTCCAAAAGGGTCAAATCAGTTTCCCTGTCACTTCACCTTCTTTCAGAGCTGACACTGTTATTTAAAAAGTCAGTGCCATTCAATGGTAGAAAAGCGGTAACTGACTTCTTTTTTTGCTAATGAGATGCTTTCTCTCATTTTCTCCCCCCAAATACACTTCATTTGTGAATTATCTACTTGAATTCCTTATTCATTTTTCTAGTAGGGTCTGAGTAACTTTCTCATGGCTTCACGTACATATATACATACAGATAGTGAAAGCTCTTTATGTAATAAAGACATGTTGCCTCTGCTTGCCGTTTTTGCTAAATATATTTTCCTGTCTTTTCTACGTACAGATGTGCTGAATTTTCCTGCTGCCAATTCTGTCCATCTCTTTCTTTGTGATCTTTTCTGATGCTTCTAGATTTAACCAGACCTTCCCAGAGGTCTGATAAATATTCATGTCTTTTCTCGTCTGTGGTTTGATTTTTAAAAATATTCAATTCTTTAGTGCACCTGGAATGCATTTCAGTGCACAGTATGGTATGAAAGTCTCTAACTGCAGGTTTATAAGTTGCAAGAAGTCATTTACACTTCCTTCTCCCCCATCTCGAGCTGCTTTTCTTTCTCCAGGCCAAAAATAAGCAAAAATATCAGAATTGGTAACAAGTATAAGGCTGTGATCACTTTCCCTCAGTAGAAGAGATTATTGTGTTGTGCAGAATAGAATTATTTACTATGTACTAGAGTTCTCTTTATTTTGCACAAATTATGTCACTGATATTAGCCATCAGACATCCTCATGGAATAGAAATCACTACTCCTGTTTTACAGAGGAGGAAAACCAAGGCTTAAGTAACTTGCTCAAGGTCACACACGGGGGGTGGGGGGGTGACTGTTATTTTTTTTTCTTTGCATACCTCACTTTCTTTGCTCATTCATGACCTTGCCTTCTACCTATTAACTTAAAATGTGCTCATCTTCTTGAATTAAGGTAGAATAATATTAGATGAATTCACTTTTTTAAAAAAGCAACCTTGAAATGTTCAAGAGCACCCAAAGTAGAAAAAGATACTGAAGACTGTCCAGAAACTCCCAAAATAAATTGACACCATCCCATTGATCATCCCATTGTGATCTTTTCCAATGCTTCCAGATTTAGGCAGATCTCACCAGCAATCTGATAAATAGTCTAGTCTTTTCCCCTTGTCACCTTGGTAAACAGGAAGTTTATGTGAAGTGACTTCTAGGAGAATTAGCTCTAGGCTTCATAGTCAGGAGCTCATGTGAATCTAAATAAATGGGTGATTGCCAGCGATTTGGGTCAGAAGGAGGATTCTCATTGATTTGCCTTCCTGTTTTAGGAAGATTTTCATTTTTGTGAATTTGAAAGACTACTTGGTGAAGGGAGAAAAAGCAAGACTGAGCAGAAAGGAGGTGGGAAAATGTGAGTAAGCACTGACTCCCCACAGAGAGACCTGCTGGCGTGGTCCGGTGCTTTTGTGTGCTGCGGTGTCCTGTAAAACGGGGCTACTGACTGACCCCTGTTTTGCAGAACTTGCCATGGGAAGAATCACCTAAATCCGAACCCAGGCACACCAGGTGCCTGAACTTGTTAAGAGCCATCTCTGCATTCTCTCAGGCACTTCCCACATTAGTCCTCTGAGGAAAGCCCATCACGAGGATTTGGTGACATGCCGAGATTGGCCAAGGCGCATATTTGGAAGCAGACTAGAAAAATCTCCTGAATTAGGAAGGAAGGAGGATGCTAGAGAGGGAAGAAGGACGTTTGTGTCCAAAGGTCCAAGTTGCTGTTCTGTTCCCTCTTCTATAGGCGAGGAAAGGATGAAGGTTGAAGGAAGTGCAGCAAGTAGCTCAGGTTCACAGAGGATTTAGTTCCTGGTCTCTGGGCTACAGAGGCTGGGAGGGAGGGGGTCTCAGAAAATAAAGATGGGGGTACATGTAACATGACGACTTGGCCAGGAGTGAAGCACCATCAGATAGTAAACCCCACAAGGACCCCAGGCATCTTGGGGCAGAGAATGTGATGGTCTTGACTCTTAGTGAGGTCACTTGGAGACATTATGGTTTTCCAAGCCAGAAGAGTGACCAGCTCCATGAAAGGCCGGGTATATCAAGTGACCACACAGCTCAGATCATAGCACCATGTCAGGGAAATAAACGTGCCTTCTAGCCCAGCAAGGTTCTGATTACAGGTGTGCTTGTCTCAATTAAATAGAATAAGCAATAGGTACTTTTAGCTTGGCAAAGTGGTCAGGAACAGGTTTCAAGAACAAACTGGGCTAAGCCATTCCTCCCTAAACTACAACAGAATCCTAATTTCACAGTTCCTTAGCTTTAAACTAATCTAAGTATATGAAATCCTTCAGCATCTATCATCATGGTAGCTGGGGGTGGGTACAAGTACAAAGACCAGAGTGGGGATAGAGCAATGTGTGAGAAAACCCTGGATTCTGGTATCGCTCTACTGCCAAGAATATCTCCCTGCCTGGAACAGTTGGAAATGGAAGACAGTATTTTATGATTTGTCTGTTTGTTTGCCAATTTCAAAGAAATCTTGATGTAGGAAGTTTGAAAAACACATAGAAATATAAAGAAGTAGGGAAAAAAATCACCCATAATCCTATCATCCAGTAATAACCAGTTTACACTGTGGTATTTTTCTCTCTAGAGTTTCTTTCTGGACTTTGTTTCTTAAATAAATGTGATACTTGGCTTGAAACCTATCCACTTCCCAAACTGGATGAGATGAGGCCTGCAACATCCTGCAAATTATATATATATATATATATATATATATATATATATATATATATCAGATTATAAAATGTAATATGCTCATTAGAGAAAATCTAAAAACTTCAACAAGGATGAAGAAAATTAAAATTCTACCACGCAGAGAATTTACATTGGGGTGAATTTCCTTCCCATCTTCTTTCTTTACATTTCTTTGACTACAATATACATGTTTACCTAATTTTACATTCTACTTCTTTTCCTTAACATTGTGTCATGTGCATTTCCTCCTGTTATTGCACGTTCTTTCAAGGCTACATAATATTCCTGGGTATGGACATTACGTACCTTCTTTAACTCCTTTATAATGAATGTTCGATTTTCTGAGCATTGTGTTTTTTAAGAATCCCAAAGCTCCTTTATTTCTTTAGGATTGATTCCTTCAAGATGAATTACTGGGTAAAAGTGGATGAATCTTTTAGAGAATACGAATCTTTTAACACATACTGCCATATCGTCCTTTGTAAGGTTGTAACTGGAGCCGTGCAGGGGAGTTCCTACTCCATTATACCCTTGAGAGCTCTGCCTGTTTTACTTTGCAAAACGCTATTGCTAATTGGATAGGTGATTGTATTATTCCTGAACTAGGACTCAAAATGGCTACTGCCTTTACTGGACACGGCTTTGTGACATTAAGTCAGCTAGTTAACTCTTGACTCAGTTTCCTCATTCTTACCACAACGTATCCTTTAAATGCAGAAGATGATTTCAGCTTAAAGTCGGAAATACTGGTTCACATTCCAGCTTCAGCTTTTGAAGACTGCATTTCTTAATCTGTAAAATGGGAATAATATCTAGATTGCAGAATAATGGTGATTAAAAAGCAAAACAAAATATCACAACAACAAAATATGTAAATTGCCCAACTCCATGCCTGGCACAGAGCAGATGCCCAGTGAATATTACAATCATCTTCTTTCCTCTCTTCTTTATCCTCAACATAGAAACCCTTTGAAATGTCAGGAAAAGTAGCATTCATCTATCCCATTTCTAGTCGAAGAGACCAAAGCTCAGAGAAGCTAAGTAACTTGCTTAAAGTCCTGGTAGCTGGTAAAAGACAGCATGAGGTCCGCTCCCAAAATCTAAAGGAGGGGACAGCTGCAGAGCTAAATACAGCCTAGGCGTCTGTTTTACTTGGCCCACATAACCAAAAATAAGAAAATAGAATAAAATTAAATAAAGACAACGTTTAAAAAGAGGAGGTTTTACATCCATGTACGATTTCCGGTTTCTCTTGAGAAATCTTTCGATCTGGTGACGGGGCTAGTGGAGTCGACTGGCCCCTGTCCCCTTTGCAAAGGCCACGCACTTCCAGTTCTCCAGGTCTACACTGGGTGTCCGTGGGTTTCCAGATCCTGCCTGGCTCCTGGGTGCACGGCAGTTTGCGACCCCTGCTCTGACCCCCTGTGATATTTCCCTGAAGGGTTTCTGGCCACCTCCCATGGTGCGCTCTCGCGCTAACCTCAGACAGAGCGGGCCTGGACGTCCGCCCTGAGGCCGGAGAATTGCCCACCGAGCCAGGTCCTGCGGCGGCCCGTTGTAGTCAAAGAATGTGAACGTACATTGTTCTCCGCCTAGCCGCATTCATGCGGGGTGAGCTCACCCTGGCCCGCTGCCTCCTTCCCCCAATCTCTCCAATTAAAAACATATTACCTTCCCTCTCCGCCCGGAGCAGCCCTGGGCCGCAGCTTTATTTTATAAACACATTTAGACAAGTTCAAAAAGGAATGATTCATGCTGGACCTGAGCACTCCTAAAGGCGAGGGCTGCCGAGCATTTTCACAGGGCACGCATCCTGAGCCGGACCAGGCCCGCCCCTCGGGGGGTATCATCTCTCCCGCTGGAAGGCCGGGATTACCTGGCCGCAGCTGGAAGGACTTACCCGCAAGGCCACCTTTCCCCACCCCCAGCGCAGCCTCAGTCAGGGGCTGCGCCCAGATCAGACCTAACCACGGGGGGGGGGGGGGTGCTCCTGGAGGGGAAGGACGCAGACCCAGCCCCTCCCCCGCGGGGAGGCTTCCTCTGATCCCCACTCCTGTCCCCAACCCCAAGGACCCCTCCTCCTCCCTCCCCAGCGGCTCAGCTCGAAGGCTTCCAGACTCACCCTCCCACCCTGGGTGAGTTCCCTCCTTTAACCCAGTCCATGCACCCTGGAGGGTCTTTTATGCTCTTTCCACAGAGCCAGGCTTAGTGTCTGGCACAAGGAAGGGCACGAGGCGGGTGTCAGATAGAATCATAGTAATAAGCATGAGGAGCTTGTTGAATAGACAGCCTTGAGAGGGTGCCAGGCACGTACTTAGTAATTTACATATATTCTTTCATTCAGTCATCACACGAACCCTATGAAGTAGGTGCTGTTTGTGACAAGGCCATTTCACAGATGAGGAAATGAAAGAGTGGCGGGATTTGGTTTCAAGTGAACTCCTCCACCCACAGGGTCTGCCTTAGTTGTCAGAAATGGAAGAGCCCACTGGTCATTTGGTCTTGTCACTTAATTTTACAGGTCTAGAAATGGAGGCCTGGACAGGGAAAGACGTCCTGGAGACGGTAAAGGATGGAGCAGCGTTAGCAAGAACCCCAGCTCCCTGTCTCTGTGTTGCACAGCACCGTGCCAGCCCGTGGCATCATGCCTGACACACCGTAGGAATTTAACAGGTATTTCTGAAGGAGTGAATTTTTTATGGCACTCCCCCTCAGACCTCAGTTACTGTGACTGTATCTTACTCATATCTGAATCCCCAGTGTCCAGCATCAGACCTAGCACAATATCTGTTGAAGGAATGAATCGGCATCCGATTGTGCCATTAGTCGGTGCAGTTTAATCCTTCATTATTATTTTACGGTTACTGGGTTATTAATTTTCTCTCCTCAACTGAAGGGTAAGCATGGGATCTTCTCCCTCCCTGGTAGGCGCGACTGCTTAGCACGCAGAGGTGCTAATTTCATGGATGATTACTCACTGATCCTTACCCTTATTGCTCTCTATTGAGTACCTACTATATGCCAGGCACTGTGCCAGGTTCTGGCCAAGTGCTGTGATACAAAGGCAAGTCCAGCCATGACCCACCCCCAGGAATGACCATGGTAGCACCCTCAGCAGCTGTTCCTGCCCTTCCTTGCTCACTGTGACCATGATGTATAGGACTGTGGGGACCTTGTCTAACTTCAGAGGAATCTGGGATGAGGAATTGTCCAAAGTCCTTGGTCATCTCTGCCCATTCGCCACCAGTCTTCCTAACCCCACGCAGTCCAATAGTGCCAATCACCAGGAGCAGGAAGTTGCCAACTGTATTCTGCTCATTGAGCCAGTCATTCAACAAACTTTTAGTGTGGGTCCACTGGGTGCCACATCCTGTAGCTGTAAGAAATTGACTGCACTTGGCTGGGCGTGGTGGCTCATGCCTGTAATCCCAGCACTTTGGGAGGCTGAGGTGACCAGACTGCTTGAGGCCAGGAGTTCAGGACCAGCCTAGACAACGTGGTGAAACTCCGTCTCTACGAAAAATGTAAAATCAGCTGGGCCTGGTGGCACATCCATGTAGTCCCAGCTACTTCTGGGGTGCTGAGGCAGGAGGATCTCCTGAGCCTTGGGAGGTTGATGCTGCAGTGAGCTGTGATCACGCCACTGTAGTCCAGCCTGCAGGACAGAGACTCTGTCTTCAAAAAAAAGAAAGAAAGAAAGAAAGAAAAAGAAAAAAAGAGAGGAAGAGAGAAAGAAAGATGAAAGAAAGATGAAAGAAAGAAAGAAGGAAGGAAGGAAAGGAAGGAAGGAAGGAAGGAAGGAGAAAAGAGCGAATGTGCACTCAGGAGCAGCCTTGCCAACTGTGTCTGTATTTGTTGGAAGGCTCTTGGGGCCAAGTGACAAAACATAGGCTCAGGCAAAGGAGGAACTGATGAGCGTCTATCACCAAACACAGGGATGGCCTCAGGCACTGCGAAGAGTCTTTCTCTACATCTCATATCTTTGCCTCTTCTTCTCAGGGCTGGCCTTTTTTCCCCTGGTCACAGTAAGATCATGGCCACTGTCAATATTAGGATTCAGGATTCCCAACATCACTCCCTCATCTGCCTGAATAGAAAATCCCTAGGGAGGCTGAAAACAGAAGAGAGGGTGCTGCTTTGACAACATAACAGAGTGGGTGACAATAAGCTTGTTTCTGGGTCATTCTTTTAGTGTCTTTGGCCTGTTTCATCTTGATTCCTATAACTAAGAGCCTGATTCACAGCTGATGTGATGGTGAGAGGAATGAGTTACACGATTTTGGTTGTAAGTAGATTTTCTAAAGATAATTGTTGTCGGGAAGGATATTCAAGAGCTCTCATAGAATTCAAAGGAGCACAGAACAGAAAAGAAGAACCCCAGTGGCCATGGGTCTTCCACGCTTGGAGTTCATAGGACCTTTTCCTCATAGCATCGCCCTTTATGAAATTCACCTCCAACAATGACCAGCTTCTGTAGTTCCAGCCACTACCAGTTCAGTTCCAAATGTCAGATTCATGGGGAGCAACTGGAATAGGCCTGGGGTGGGTCACTTGCTCATTCTGTGCCAAAGAGCAGGTTCAAGAGGTAGGGTCACATTGTACTAATATGACAACTCTTATCAGAGCCCTGGATGGAGGATGAGGCCCAGGTTGGGTTTCCAAAAGATGGTGCTGAGCAACCAAGCCACAGAACAGAGAGCACTGGCTGGCAGGGGACACCTGATTTTTGGTAAAAGCTCTTCCATTGGGAAAATCCAGGTTCCCTGCCTTCCAGGGAAACCACTTGGTTTAGAGGAATCAATAGGGGTTTGGGAGTCGGAATTGGATATAAATCCGTGTTCCACCACTTTCTAGGTGTGTGTGACATTGAAAATACCAACACCCCAGCCTCAGTTTCCTCGGGTATAGAATGGAAGTAATAATGCCTCCTTTGTGAAGGCTGATGTGGGAACTGAATATATCCAACATATTCGGTGCCTTGAACCTGGTAAATGCTGACTAAGCACGTTGACTTATTTTCCCTCTCAAGGATTTTGTGTCTGTGACAATGAATATGCTTGACACCTGAAACAGTGAGACGTAAGACTCTCAGATTCAAATGCTTCCAGAAGCCTGACAGTGACATAAATGAACGAAGAGGGCCTAATGTGAGGAAAGGCGAAGCTAGGGCACTGACACTGACCTCGATGTCTTGAAGCGGTAGGGAAAGAGTCACAGCAGGGAGCATGCGCCTTATACAGGATGCAGCCACAGCCCTTCCAGCCAAGTGCTGCCACTCAGGAATGTGTGACTCATGTTGTTAGATCTTTGGGGTTTTAAGGAAAAGTTAGAAATTGGATTTTCGTAGGAAATTTTCAAACTTTTAAATATTGGCAACTAACTCAAAATTTTAAAAATTAGTAACATCAAGAGAATGGAAAAAACAAACCACAGACTAGGAGGAAACATTTGCAAAAGATCTATCTGATAAAGATGCCAGATTATTAATCCAAACTACACAGAGAACTCATACAACTCAATAATGAGAAAATGAACAACCAATAAAAAATGGGGAAAGATCCGAACAGACACCTCAACCAGAGAAAATATACAGATGGCAAATAAGCATACGAAAAGATGTTCCACATCATATGTCGTTAGGAAATTGCAAGTTAAACAACAATGAGATACCACTAAATGCCTATGCGAATGGCTAAAATCCAAAACACTGACAACAACAAATGTTGGCGAGGATGTGCGGCAGCAGGAAGTCTCATTCATGGCTGGTGGAAATGCAAAACGGTATAGCCCACTTTGGAAGACAGTTTGTCAGCTTCTTACAAACCAAACATACTCTCACCACACGATCCAACAATTGTACTCCTTGGTATTTACTCAAATCAGATCAAAACTAATGTCCCCACGAAAGCCTGCATGTTTATAGCAGCTTTGTTCAAAATTGCCAAAATTTAGAAGCAACCAGATGCCTTTCAATAGGTGAGTGGATACATAAACTGTGGTACATCCAAACAATGAGATATTATTTAGTGCTTAAAAAAAAAAGAGCTATCAAGCCACGAAAACACAGGAGGAACCTTAAATGCATATTACTAAGTGAAAGACGCCAATTTGAAAAGGCTACATACTGTGTGATTCCAAGGGAATGACATTCGAGAAAAGGTAAAACTATGGAGACAGTAAAAAGATTACTGGCTGGCAGGGATTGAAGGGAGGGAGGGAGGAATGAATGTGTGGAACACAAAGGACTTTCAGGGAAGTGAAATGCCTCTGCATGATAGTGTAATGGTAAATACATGTCACTATGCATCTGTCCACACCCATACAGCGTACAACGCCAAGATGTAAACTGTGGACTCTGGGTGATTCTGAATTGTCTGTGTAGGTTCGTCAGTTGTAACTGATGTACCCTGCTTTGGGGACATTGATAACGGGACAGGGTATGCACACGTTGGGGCAGTGGAATAAGTGATATCTCTGTACCTTCCTCTCCATTTTGCTGTGAACCTGAAACTGCTCCAAAAAAATCAAATCTATTAATTAAAAACTAAAAAAAAAAAAAAAAAAAAAAAAGAGAGTAGGCTGAGCACAGTGGCTCACACCTGTCATCCCAGCACTTTGGGAGGCTAAGTGGGTAGATCACCCGAGGCCAGGAGTTCGAGACCAGCCTGACTAATATGGTGAAACCCTGTCTCTACTAAAAATACAAAAATTAGCCAGGCCTGGTGGTGTGTGCCTGTAGTCCCAGCTACTTGGGAGGCTGAGACAGGAGAATTGCTTGAACCCGGAAGGCGGATGTTGTAGTTAGCTGAGATCCCATCACTGCACTGCAGCCTGGGGTACAAAGAGACACTCAGTATCAAGAAAAAAGAAAGAAGAAAAAAGAGTAGCAACCTATCATGTGCTGTATTTGACCTGAAGACCCCTTGGGCTATGAGGGTATGACTCCTGAGAAACTGAGCCCACCTTCTCAAAGCCAAGCACCACCTGGCTTCAGGACTTCATCTTTCCAATCAGACACACATATTAGGTGAAAGTGCCTTCACGTTCCTAAGTTGTAGTCACCATCAGAGATGCCTGTACCTGCCCATCAGATGTTCTGATTGGCACAAAATAATACAAGTGGCCACATGGAGGTAAAGCAGTTCTAGGCCCTAGCCCAGACAACCTGCCTGGAGTTGAGTGACAGTCCTTAGGCTTGGAGTAAAGAAGAGCTGAGGACCTCATCGCTGCCTTCTTAACCCGAATGTCTAGCCTGGAATGTCTGTGGTCATTAAGGAGAAAAAGATCATGAGAGGGCACATGAGGATCAGGCAGGGAACATCCTCCTTAATCACAGTTGTGGAGACAGGGCATCTGGTTCTGCTGCTTGGAGCCCTGTGGAGGGAGTGGTGTTAGTGGCCCATTCTGTAAGAGCGAATGCTGCTTAGGGAACCACCGTGGGCCGACTGGAAGGCTTCGTAGGGTCCTGAGCAAAGACCAACACCCTCTATCCCTCACTGAGTGACTTCTGTCTGGGTCTCCAAATTACACCAACACACTGCTTCAGCCAGGTGACCAAGGTCAACATCAGCATCACCAATCACATTTATAGCATGTACTCTTAATGAGACATGATGAAAATGGTACTTTACCTCTGTGATCTTTTTCTCAAAAAGCCCAGTCTAATTACCAGAAAAATACCAGGCACATTCCCATAGAGGGGCATCCTACAGAGTACCAGACCAGAACTTACCAAACGATCAAGGTCATCAGAAATAAAGAAAGTCTGAGAAACGGTCACAGCCAAGAGGAACCTGAGGAGACAGGATGATGAAATGTTGATGATGAAATGGCATGTCATGTGCTGCACAGGGTCCTGGAACAGAAAAAGAGCATTAGGTAAAAAACTGAGGAAGCCTGAGTAAAGTAGGAGCTTTAGTTACTAATATAAACTATGAGCTTTAGTTAATCATACTGTGTCAGCATTGGTTCACTAATTGCAACAAAGGAACCCCACAAATGTGAGATGTTAAGGGGGGAAGCTGTGCAGGTGTTGATGGGAGAAGAGATGATGGATGAGAACTCTCTGTACTATCTGCACAATTTTTCTATAAATCTAAAACTATTCTAAAAAGTAAACATCATTAATTAAAGTCTATTAGTTTGAAAAATCACCCACAGAATGAAGACTTTGAAGTCAGATAACCAGATAACTTGGATTTACATGTTGGCTTTAGTACAACATTTGAGCTGGGCAACCTTGGGCAACATATTTTAACCTCTTTACGCCTCTGTTTCATCATTTGCTGTATAGGGCTAAGAACAGTTTTAAAATTTTTTCTTAACTCCCTGGGTTGTTTGGAGAATGAAGAATGTATTGCCTGCAAAGTGCTTGGCTCAGTGCCTGCTACATATATAGCATTCGTTAAGTGATAAGTATTATTATAGGCATGTATTCACATACACATGTACTAGAGTTATTACTGATGCAGGGTTTATTTTTATTGTTCTATTTTATTGTTTTTTAAAAGCAAAAACTGTCATTTTTAAAGTGTCATCCAGTTCTGTTTCTAGCATAAAAGGTCTTTTGTGTTTAAGCCAAAAGTACTCGAATTGTTTTTCTAATCATGTGGGCATCAGACAAGCAGACATTCACTGCTTGAATTTGAGTGCAGGTTTTGGTGGGGGGTAGGTATTTGTCTTCATCAGAGCCGAGGGCTTCGGCCTTTTAGTGGACTCCGTTTCCTCTGCCTATTCCTTCCTACTTCCACTGGGAGGAAGGTGAGGCTATCTGCATAAAGGCCCAGAGGACTTCTGGAGGGAATGGGACTGAGATCACAACACTCATCTTTGAGGTTCAAAGTTGTGAAAAGGCCTCTGATGAGAGATGTCACTTGACCAAAAGCTCCCTCACCCTGTCCAGCCAGAAAGGAGGTCTGGCCCTAACACCATAAAAACCCTGGAAGAAAACCTAGGCAAAACCATTCAGGACATAGGCACAGGCAAGGACTTCATGACTAAAACACCAAAAGCACTGGCAACAAAAGCCAAAATAGACAAATGGGATATAATTAAACTCCAGAGCTTCTGCACAGCAAAAGAAATAATCATTAGAGTGAATCGGCAACCAACAGAATGGGAAAAAATTTTTGCAATCTACCCATCTGACAAAGGGCTAATATCCAGAATCTACAAAGAGCTAAAACAGATTTACAAGGAAAAAAAAACAAACAAGCCCATTCAAAAGTGGGTGAAGGATATGAACAGGCACTTTACAAAAGAAGACATATATGTGGCCAACAAACATGAAAAAATGTTCGTCATCACTGGTCATTAGAGAAATGCAAATCAAAACCACATTAAGATACCATCTCATGCCAGTTGGAATGGTGATCATTAAAAAATCTAGAGACAACAGATGCTGGAGAGGATATGGAGGAATAGGAACACTTTCACACTGGTGGTGGGAGTGTAAATTAGTTCAACCATTGTGGAAGACAGGGTGATTCCTCAAGGACCTAGAAATAGAAATTGCATTTGACCCAGCAATCCCATTACTAGGTATATATCCAAAGGATTATAAATCATTCTATTATAAGGACACGTGCACACAAATGTTCATTGCAGCACTGTTTGTAATAGCGAAGACTTGGAACCAACCCAAATGCCCATCGATGATAGACTGGATAGGGAAAATGTGGCACATATACATCATGGAATACTAGGCAGCCATCAAAAACGATGAGTTCATGCCCTTTGTAGGGACATGGATGAACCTGGAAACCATCATTCTCAGCAAACTGACAGAAGAACAGAAAATCAAACACCGCATGTTCTCACTCATAGGCGGGTGTTGAACAATGAGAACACATGGACACAGGGAGGGGAGCACTACACACTGGGGTCTGTTGGGGGGAAATAGGGAAGGGAGGGTGGGGAGTGGGGAGTTGGGGAGAGATAGCATGGGGAGAAATGCCAGATATAGGTGATGGGGAGGAAGGCAGCAAATCACATTACCACGTAGGTGCCTATGCAACAATCATGCTTGTTCTTCACATGTAGCTAAAACACAATTTTATATATATATATATATATATATATATATATATATATATAACAAAAAAAGAAAAAAAAGAAAGGAGGTCTGGCTCAGGAACCCAAGGCAACCCTGTGGGTAGGTGGGGAGGCCAATGTGCCAATGCTGAAGACGGTCCTGTGGGTACACCACCTGGCATCGCCTCCTTTGGCACAGAGACCCAGTGAGCACACCACCAGACTCGTAGGGCTTCCTGTCTCATCCTGCGCTGAGAAACGCTGACTCGAGGGGCCTGAGCTGCCGAAGTCACCAGTGTAGCAGACAAAACCCCACACACGGCCTGTTTCTCTGCCGTGCCCCACATGCGGTGAGAGAAACCTTGCATCTGAGTCGTAAGCTCTCTGTTTTATCTGGAAACGTTATGTGGCTGTAGCCAAGGACACCATCAGGCTTCCCAGTTTCCTATTCCAGAAGATAGTAACCAGGCCTTATGTCCTGGTGCAAGCAGACCCTGGACAACTTGATCATCACAGAAGGGCCACTGAGGAGAAATGACTTTTTTACAAGCAGGAGATCCTGTAATTTGGCTCTTAACAGAAATGTAAGTGACCTCCTTTGACACCTTTTTTTTTTTTTTTTTGGGATTTTTAGTATTTATTAAAATACAGGTCAAATCAGTGTGTTTTGGTTCATTTCAGTTCCTTCACTGCCAAACCGGGGGGCAGGGACTGCTTCAGTTTCTCTGCCTTCTCCTTGTCTGTGATGACCAGGGTATAAAGGTATCTGCTGCATCGAACTTTAAACTTCACATTGTCCTTATTTTTCTTGATCTTGACGGTTTTTTTTTTTTTTTTTTTTTGAGACAGGATCTTGCTTTGTTGCCCAGCCTGGAGTGCAGTAGTAGCATAATCATTGCTCACTACAGCCTAGCGTAAACGGTAATTTTTGCGGTATGCTCAGGGCAGCCTCTGCGACGCTCGCGATTAGCTAAACACGGCCCTAGAAGCTCCACGGCCTCGCGTTCCCCAAACAAGTCTTTCTCTTGGGAAATACGGTGAAACCACTCCTCCTTTGACACCTTGAGCTGGAGGACTGTGTACTGGTTACCTGCAGAAGTGTCCATACACACAGACACTTGTAAACACGTTTAAAATGTGTACTATGCACACACACGTATGTGCAGACATATGCTGCCCACACTGCTTATTGTCTTGGCAAGAAAAGTTATTTTTTGCACTCAGCTTTTCTTCCCAAGTCTTGGATTCTTGGAAAGGGACTGCAGCTGGGGGTGGGGGGTGGGGAAGGAACGGGGGAGTGGCAGGCCCTGCGGAGAGAAGCTAATTTGTTTCTGCAGTCGACAGATGGGGTGAGGACAAATTACACAGTGGGTACTAAAACTCCTTTTTAAATTCAACAATATTTGCAAACTGATCTGAGCCCCCCAAAAGCAATAAGAGCAAGTGTACAGTCTGAGTACCAATTCCAATGTCTCTTAAGGCTGGGGCTATTTAAAAAGCTTTAAGGCATGCCTGGCTTATAGTGTATATATCTCCAAGTAAATATTAGCCACAACCTCATAGAGTCACTAGGAAAAATACGATAGATACATCCTGGATGCACAGAGAGGTTTCTGCTACAACAGATGTGAGGCCCTTTGGTTATTCTAAAATGACTAAATTTAAGGTATAAAACAGGACAACTACTGTGGGTTTTTTTGTTTGTTTGTTTGTTTGTTTGTTTTTTGGTCATTGTAAAGCAAAATATGTTAGTTGTAGAAAACTTAGAATAAGTATGAATAGTAAAATTTCCTCCACCCAGAGAGATTGGATGTTAAGTAAATATTTATAAATATTATTGACATGTGAGTATATATACACCTGATTTAGGTAGAGATATAGCTATAACTATAGCTGTATGACTTGCCAATATTGTTACATGAAACTGAGGTACTGAGCATTTTCTCATGGTGACTTGAAATAATGTTAATGTCCATCTCTGCAAGCATAAGCACACAGATCTCTTTAAGCCATGAGAACACTTAGGAAAGAGAACAGAATTGGCTGCCCCACCCCCAACCTCCTCCAGCCCTCCTGATCCCCACCCCAGCCCCCTTCTCCCCACCCCAACTGCCAAGAAGAGTGGGCTGCTGCAGTGAACTTGGATATTCAGCATCCTCGGAACATTTGTGCACATCTGGAGGAATGGTTACGAAGATTAATGTCATGCTCAGTGTCAGAACTCCCCCTGACATTTCCTCAGTTTATCCAAACAATTTAGGGGAGTTCTCTGGGGATTAGGAACCACACTCAGCAGTGCAAGGCCAATACTTAACCTCCTGAATTCTCATCTCCCTGGAGACACGTGTGCAAGTTTTATTCTTTAATTGCTAAAACAACGGGGTCGTGTACAAAACCAATACAGCAAGATCTTGAATTAGTTTCAGGCAAGAATGCAAAAAAGGAAAATCTGGGTTTATGGACATTATATTAATGTCTTTAAGCAAGGTTTGAAAGCCAATAGAAGCAGAGATTAAACGATAAATAAATTCATGTTTTTGAAACCACCAATGTGTATTAAACAGGATTTTGAAGCAAGTGAAGTACTTTATGTGTGATTCAGAGACGATTTTGTTATCTTTTTCCCCTACTATGGGAAGAGATTTAGCTTCATTTTAAACCAGTAAAAGGTTGTTTAAAAATTATTTCTCTTTATGAATAAGGTATGTCATGTAACTGATATGTCTTCTATATTGCTTTGGCTGCCAGGGGGGCTCAGGAACTCATCGATTCAACTTAAATTACTGCATGGGTCTTGCATATCTATGTTGTAATATTCCCTCTGGTTTTGATTTTTTTGATTTCCCCCAGCCCCCATCCTGGTTTTTATCTAGTTAGAGTTTTGTTTTATTGCGTGCATTTTTTGTAAGCCACCTCAAATCTTTTGTTAGATTTGTAGATCAAAACAACTTGGATTTGTGGTTTAGTTTAAGAAGAAATGAACATTTTGGTTTGGTTTTGGAGTTCAGCAAATGAGTGTGATTAGCTCTGATTTGAGGTTTACAGTTCTATTACATTAAAGTCCTTGGTATTTAATACATCAAAGAGCCTGAGAGCTTGCACTTAACCTCCTTCGTGTTAACACTACACAGTGCATTGTATGTCTGTTTCCAATGATCACCGCGTAAGAAGCTCTTGGAGATTCTGTCCCGAAATCTTGCTCACACTTTAGGCATGGTGTTATGGATGTATGAGACCCAATTTTCAAACACAGTGTCAATGAACAGTTGAGGAAGGAAAGTGACCGTACTTGCTCCAACGATTCCCTGCATATTTGCTTTTAAAGAGATGAAAGCCCAAATCTTCTGTATGCAAGAGGATACCAGTCCTACTTTGCTCAATATCTTATTTCCTATTGTAGCCATTCCGGAATCATTCACCAAGGTCACACTGAGAGGCACTTGCGTTCCCGCACCTGTACACCTGTCCGGGAATCAGGAACCTTCCGACCAGGGAAAGGAGCAGCTTTGGCATGAGAGATAGCAGATAGCACAGTCTCCCCAGGGAGGGAGAAAGATCGTAAACAAGGCTTGGGGTTGAATTCCAGAGCTTTGACTTTCCACATTGGCCCTGGTGGATCCCCCAAGGAAGCCCTCAGATTCCGTCAAAGACCACTAATTTATGTTAACACCTAGACAGAGGATGCTTGTTGGGATGGAATCAGGTATGCTGGGTGCTGGTTGCCGTGAGGACACTCGCTCGTAGTCAGACCTTATGCCAGCTTCTTAACATCCCTGTGTCTTTCTTTCTCTCAGGCCCAACAGAGGGGTGAGGAGGCTGACCAAAGGGAATCCATTCATCTTGACCTCTGCTGTTTTTCGGAGACCTTGTTTTCCATTTACCAATCTCATTTATTAGCTGCATGGCCTTGAGCAAATGACTTCATCTCCCTGAGCCTTGGTTTCCTCAATTGAAAGTGGAAATGATCTACTAATCATGAAGCTAAGGGAAACTTAGGGCTCAGGGCCTCTCCCTTTGAGCAGCTTTCCTCCAAAGCCCGGGAAGAGGGCTGGCAATGTGTTCCTGTGGTCATATGTTTTGGTAAAATTTCTAAAAGTAGGATATTTTAGTCCCAATTGGTCAAGACTACTGTCGCTTTCCACATGATTTTCTCTCTCACACTTTACCGTAATCGTTTTGGAGTCAGGCTAAGGTGAAGACGAGTGGGGCTACCTTTGGCCTGAGTTTAAACATATTTGTGTAGTTGCCTTTCTAGGGTAGGAATGGCTTCCAGGAATACTCCCACTTCTGCTTAAATACTCCTGCTTCCCCTTGAATAATCCCCCTGACCAAGCCCAGGGTATTCCTAGAAGCCATCTCATGATATGAAAGTTTTCTAGTGTGACTCACACCAGAAATATGGGGGTAGTAGAAGAGGAACAAAGTTTGAAATCTATGGAGTCAGAGGCCAGTGTGTGAACAAAGATACTTCCAATCATCAGACGTGTAAAACTATAAGCAGGCAACTTGGTTTCTATAGATACATAATTGAAATAGTTCTTTCTTCTCAGAAACATGCCCAATAATGCAGCCTATGAAATTATAAAGTCACCATTCTTTTTTTTCTTCTTTCAATGGGAACCGAGTAACATAATCGTTTATTAAGTTTTTGTTTCTAGAGCATAACCAGTAACAGAACTACAAACAGCTAGTATATTTTTGTGTGAATTTGCATGTTTTTGCATCTCAACTCTCAATAAAAAAATTTTCAATCATGCTAAAGGAAACATTGAATTATCTTTCTATTTCCATAGGAAATATTACCTATGGAATATTATCTTGTCATAGGATGATCAAAGATTATGTAGCCAAAAATAGAGGGATAAAAGTATTATAGAGAAATGCTAGGCAATATTTTAGTTAAAAGTATATACATTTTATGGCTTTCATGATGTTTACGGTATCTGTTAAGCTTTTTAAAATATGAGATATGTGTGATTTCTTTTTTACACTAAAATATTCACTTTTGTGCCTGATTTTTATTTGTAATTTCACAAGCCTCAGGGTATAATCTGGTTACTCTTTTGAAAATGGGCATAGTTACAGCCCCTTTGCAGACAGATGGGAGATGTTCTTGTGAGATGTGTGTAAAGGCTTCCCTGACCCAGGACTGGGCTGCTTAGTAGATAGCAGTTATTACTGCGATTATTATCACAGGAGATAGAGCAGGAAGTTGTCTGCTAGGAGCCTGGGGAAACCCTTCAGTACTCACAGTGTATTAACTAAAGGGAACTCTTTCATTCATTTCAACAGCAGCAGCACACGTTTCTGGGGAATATCAAACCTCAGTGCCCCACTGCACTAGATAGCTATAGTTTTGCACCCAATTCTATCTATCCTCCTCACTCTTTCGAGAAACGTTCTTTTCTGCCTTGTATGGCTATGACTCAGTCATCTGTGTTCCCTGGGACTCTCCCTACCTGGCTATAGTGATTGACGTAGAGTGACTGGATCACTGCTCTGTCTTGAAATTTTTGACCTTGACACTAGAGGGATCAGGTCTTAGTCCTTCTATGGTAGAGGATCTTAGAAGTGTGCTCTTGGTAACTGCTGGTGACCGTGTTCCTAGCCACACCTGTCTGAGAAAGAAAAGTCAGAAGTCAGAGAAAAAGAGGCATTCCAAGTGAGGAGAGAGAGTCCCAGGGTGCTCAGCTCCCTGGTTCTTATGGTTCCTGAGTTCCCAAATACACTCCTATATTCCCAAAGTCATGCTGCTTCTCTAATACGTGCCTCATTTTTTCCTAAAATAGTCAAGTTGGCTTTCAGATAAGACTCATGGCTTTCAGATAAGCTCAATTCCTGACTGAGCTGAGTCCACACACTTCTACTGTAACAACCTGTGAGAAGCTAAGGAAAATCCTCTGCTTGGAGGAAAATAACATCATCTGGAGTTTCTAAAATTTTTATATGAAAGCTGTCAATATTCAATAAACAGTTATTGGCTGGGCGCGGTGCCTCATACCTGTAATCCCAGCACTTTGGGAGGCCGAGGCAGGTGGATCACTTGAGGCCAGGGGCTCAAGACCAGCCTGGACAACATGGCAAAACCCCATCTCTACTAAAAATAGAAAAATTAGCTGGGCGTGGTGGCTCATGCCTATAATCCCAGCTGTTTGGGAGGCTGAGGCACGAGAATGGCTTGAACCCGGGAGACAGAGGTTGCAATAAGCTGAGATTGTACCACTGCATTCCAACCTGTGCAACAGAGTGAGATCCTGTCTTAAAAAATAAAAAAAAATATTATCAGGCATAGCAAGAGAAAAAATATATGTAATAGAAACAGGCCCACAGGTGATCTGAATATTGGAAGATTCAGACATAGACTTTAAAAATTGAGATTAATATATTCAAGAAAATAAATGACAAGTTGAACATTTTTACTAGAGAACTCAATCTTTAAAAAAGAATCACATGAAAATACCAGATATAAAAATATAATAATTGAAATTAAGAATACAGGCAATGATTTTAATGTCAGATCTGATACAGCTGAAGAAAAGTTTAATGACCTGAAAGATGGATTCATAGAAAATATACAAATTGAAGCATAAAGGTTAAAAGAATAGAAATTAAAAAAAAGCCATAAAATACATATGGAAATGATGAAAAGATCTTTCTTACATGCAATTGCAGTCCAAGAAGGTAGGAAAAAGAGAACAAGACAGAAGTCATCTTTAAGAAGACAACAGCTGAACATTTTTTTAAAAATCTGGTAAAAAGGTCAAACTATAGATTCATGAATCACTAGAAACTCCAAGCTCAATAAATATAAAGGGAAAACACACCTTAGCACATCAGAGTAAAACTGCTGAAGGCCAAAGACAAAGAGAATTCTAAAAGTAGTTAGGATGAAAATGACACTTTGTCTTCAAAGAAGCAAACTAAGATTGGAAACTGAAATGACATAAGTCAAAAGAATGACGTAAATCAAAAGCCAATGGAATAACATATTGAGAGTGCGGGGGTAAAGTTATTGCCAGCATAGTTTATAGCCAGTGAAAATATCCTTCAAAAATGAGGCCTACAAGACATTTCCAGACAAACAACAGAGAATTTGCTATTAGATGACTGGTACCAAAATAAATACTTAAAGGGGCAGCCTCACAAACTTCTTTCAGATACCATCCCAGAAAGAATGATGTGCAGAAATGCAGAAATAATTGACAAGCAATGGAAGGGATAGATATGTAGATAACTCTAGAAAAAGGTTGACTGCATAAAATCATGGTAATATAGTTGATCCTAGAACATGGGTTTGAACTGTACAAGTTCACTTATGCGTGGATTTTTTTTCGATGAAAGTTACAGAGTGTACCTGCCTCCCCTTATGATGATTCACTTCCACTTAATAAATAGTAAATATGTTTTCTCTTCCTTATGATTAAAGAAAAGACATTTTCTTTTCTCTAGCTTACCTTATTGTCAGACTATAGTTTATAATACATACAATAGACAAAATAAGTGTTAATTGACTGTGTATGCTACCAGTAAAACTTCCAGTCAGCTGGACGCGGTGGCTCGTGCCTGTAATCCCAGCACTTTGAGAGCCCGAGGCGGGCGGATCACGAGGTCAGGAGTTTGAGACCAGCCTGACCAATATGGTGAAACCCCATCTCTACGAAAAATATGAACTTTAGCTGGGCATGGTGGCACATGCCGATAGTCACAGCTACTCAGGAGGTTGAGGCAGAAGAATTGCTTAAGCCCAGGAGGTGAAAGTTGCAGTGAGCTGAGATCACACCACTGTACTCCAGCCTGGGCGACAGGGCAAGACTCCATCTCAAAACTTCCAGTCAACAGTTGGCTATTAATGGTTAAGTTTTGGGGGACTCAAAAGTTAAATGCAGATTTTCAACTGCACAGGGGGTTGGCACCCTGAACCCCTGCATCATTCAAGGATCAACTGCTGTAATGTCTTGTGGTGTTTCAAATACATGTAGAATAAAAATATTTGACAGCAATAACATTTAAATTTAAAGAGAGTATATCAAATTAAAGTAAGAAAATTAATTTTTTTAAAGGCAATCTCACTCTGATGCAGGCTGGAGT
Organism: Saimiri boliviensis; assembly: GCF_048565385.1. Classification (NCBI taxonomy): domain Eukaryota; kingdom Metazoa; phylum Chordata; class Mammalia; order Primates; family Cebidae; genus Saimiri; species Saimiri boliviensis. The sequence continues at coordinate 11,929,934 of NC_133468.1, forward strand.
ACAGTGCTGCAGTCTCTACTCACTGCAATCTCAACCTCCAGGGTTCAAGTGATTCTCCTGCCTCAGCCTCCTCAATAGCTGGGATTACAGGCATGTGCCACCATGCCCGGCTAATTTTTGCACTTTTAGTAGAGATGAGGTTTCACCATGTGCATCAGGATGGTCTCGAACTCCTGACCTTGTGTTCCACCTGCCTCAACTTCCCAGAGTGCTAGGCTCACAGGCGTGAGCCACCATGACTGGCCTAAAAATGTTTTAATTTTACCGTTCACAAATGGCAATAGTACTATCATCTAGTAGGCCTCAATAAGTCAAGGATGCTTATTGTCACTGTTAAGAAAAGTCCAAAAAAAGAATAGTATGAGAATGTAAACTACCAACATAATAGAGGGTAAAATTTAAATAATTAATAAATGATTAATTGAAAAGAAGGCAAGAAAGCCAAGAAAGAAGAACACAAAACAGGTGGGACAGACGGAAAACAGAATTTGTGATTGTACACCTCCATCTATAATTCAGTATATGCGCAAGTACATTAAAGGTGAATAAACTAAATATTCCTATTAAAAGGTAATGATTGCAAAGCTAGGATTAAAAACAAAAGCAAAAACAGAATTACATGCTGCTTGTCAGAGACACATCTTAAATACAAAGACCCAGTGAGGTTGCGTGAGTAAAAGAATGGAAGACAAGCAAACGAACAAATCCCCTGCGTATGTAGCTAGGCTATGTTATTGGCAAAGACATCTTTAAAGCAGAAATAAAGAGGGACAGTAATAAAAATGATAAATGATAATAAAAAGCATCACTCCTCTGGGGACACATAATTCCAAACGAGTATGTGTCTCATAACAAAACTTCAAAAATGAAGCAAAAATGAGCCAGGAGCGGTGGCTCACTCCTGTAATCCCAGCATTTTGGGAGGCCAAAGCGGGCAGATCACCTGAGGTCAGGAGTTCGAGACCAGCCTGGCCAACGTGGTGAAAGCTTGTCTCTATTAAAAATACAAAAAACTTAAGCCGGGTGTGGTGGTGTGTGCCTATAATCAAGCTACTCAGGAGGCTGAGGCAAGAGAATTGCTTGAACCTGGGAAGCAGAGGTTGCAGTGAGCTGAGATCACACCACTGCATTCCAGCCTAGGCGACAGAGCAGAACTCAGTCTAAAAAAGAAAAAAAAAAAAAAAAAGCAAAAATGGACCGAATGAAAAGGAGAAAGCGAAATCCAAAACTACAGTGGGACATTTTAACACACATTTCTCAGTGACTGATAGAAGACGGAATCAGCGAAGACAGAGAGGACCTGAAAAAACAGAATGAACAAACTGGGCTGACCTGATATACACAGAACACCGTACTCAACCATTGCAGAAAACACTGAACTTTCCTGTCTCAGAGTCTCTTCACTCTGATAGCCTTCGTTGGTTTAATTTTATTTCTTTTCTGTTTGTATTTCCATCATTGCCTCAAATCTTTTTGAAAGGAGTATCAACAAATAAATTTAAACAGACAGATAAATGGATAGGCAAGCTGTGAGTTCAGGAGTCTGAGAACTAAGATTCCCTTTCTGGCATATACCTGTTTAAACTTGAACTTACGGTTCATAAGGGAAAATAGAAAAAAAAAAAAAATAGCAGCTTTACAGCATCCTGGTGAAGCTTCTATAAACCAGTGCAAGTCAAGTGCCTCTCCAGGGCTACACAGAGCGAGTGTGCCAGCCACCCGTGGTAGCTGTTATTATTGTTACTATTACTTTTTGAAGAGAGCAGGTCTTTTAAATGATGAGACTCTGAACTTGCTTTCCATCCAAAATCCTCCAGGCAGGCAATCTGCTGAGCCAGCTTTTTTGCCTGCACATGTCTGAAGAACAGGAAAGAAAAATGGATCAAGCTGGCATTTTCTCCCAGCTCAGTTCAGTAAAAAGCTGTAAAAACAGACTGCACGTGCCTCTGGGCCAGGCAGGGAGGCAACGAGGGCAATATCCCCGGGGGCGGCCGGGAGAGGGATTGGTGCTCACCACAGAACCAATGAGGATGAGGCTTTCCTGCTGACAAGATCCTTGCAGAATGTCCATAACTAAGAGCATCTGGACTGGGGCAAGAGGTCTGGCTTTCTCTGAATCATACTAGGAAGGGCTCAAAGGCTGCCCCCATAGATTGGGTCAGCATGGGATCCTAAATACTCATGAAAAATGTAATACATCCAACTCTCCTGGAAAAACCTCTGCTCATTCTTCAAAACCCTAGTTCAATAGGAAGCCTCTGTGAATTCTCTTCTGGTACTCCAATGAATCATTTCTGCCTGCTGTGTCACTTCTACCCCAGCACCTACATTTTTTTTTCTTTTTTCTTCTTTTTTTTTTTTTTTTTTTGGTGGTGAGGGGGACAGAGTCCCACCAGGCTCTGTCATCCAGGCTGGAGTGCGGTGGTGCAATCTCAGCTCACTGCAACCTGTCTCCCAGGTTCAAGCGATTCTCCTGCCCCAGGCTCTCTAGCAGCTTGGATAACCCATCCCACCATCATGGCCAAGGCACCTACCACCATGGTCCACTAATTTTTTTGGTACTCCTAGTAGAGATGGGTTTTCCCCTATGTTGGCCAGGCTGGTCTCGAACTCCTGACCTCAAGTGATCTGCCCATCTCCATCTCCCAAAGTGCTGAGATTATAGGCCTGAGCCACCACGTCTGGCCTCCCAGCATCTACTTTTATTGTGACCTTTTCATGCTGCTCTAAGGATCATCAAATTACGTATCTGTCTCCCTCAGCAGGCTGGAGGTTTATTATATCTGAATTTTCAGACCCAGCCCTGGACTAAGCTCAGAGTACTGAAGCCATCAGAAAGCACACATATGAGGGAATGAAAAAAAAAATGAATTTTATTCAGCAAAGATATATTTAGTCATATAATGTGCCATACACTGCTAGCTAAATATGAGGTACAAAGCAATGAACAAAAATGAAGTCCCTGTCTTCATGAAGCTGATACTCTAAAGAGGAAACAGGCAATAATCGGTATACAAATAAATAAACAAAGGGTAAGTATTTGTGGTAAGTACCACCTCTGGGGCCCAGGCCTGTTCAGATGATTAAAGACACCTATCTTCAGGTAGAGGGCAGGATTAGTGAGAGGACTATTTAGTTATTATTTGAGCTTTGCGTTTAGGGGGTGGGTGAACCTCTTCAATATCCCCAATTTTTCTGTACCCTAAAATTCTCATTGTACTACATTCAAAATAAACAAAGCATGGTCTTATTAGAGAAGCAGGTAGCTCAGGGTTTAGCAAACCCGAAAACTCTTAGGACAGGGATGACAATTATGTACCTCCACTGCCTACTACCCGTCCTAGGGCAGACGCTGCTAATGGATCACAGCACACGTTTCAGCTGAGCCTAGGTTCCTTCTCTGCATAGCGCTTCAGGCAGCCACAACCAATCAACCCCAACTGGCAGGCAAGTTGAAACCTCTCTGCACCCCTAGCCTGGGGCATTATTGTATCTCCTTTCTGGCTGAGAGAGTGTAGTACTGTGGCAACGACTTCAGGGGAAACCAAATCCCTGAACCGATCTTGGCAGTGGCACTTAAAAAAAAAAACCTGAGAAGAAGAACTGCTTTTCAAATATTTGGTTTCCAAACATATTTATTTGCAACTCCAAGTCTACTGACCATATGTATTACATCTGTTCTGGATTGGGATTCAAACAAGGTTTCTGATTTATTAGCTTTAAAAAATACATCTCTAGGTACCTCTGCACAAAGATGCCCGTGAAAGAAGCCTCGGTCTCACAAAGACACGTTTGCCTCATGCCATAGGAGTCAAGAGTATCTAGGACCCTAAGGTCCATGAACAAATGCCATTGCTGAATTTAAAAGAAAGAGAAAAAAGGCCTCTGTTTGACAGCTTCCAGTGCCTTAATGTGAATTACGTACCCCAGCTGATTTCACATAGCCTTGCTGAGGTTTCACAGATCGGCAGCGGTTGTGACTCTCTCCTGAGGCTGCTAGGCTCAAATAAGTTTGCCAGCTTCTCCTGGGTGGCTCCTCTCTGCAGTTTCCTGTAAGGACCATGGCCTTTCCCCTTCAGCCCTTGAACTTGCCCCAGGGGGTCCTCTGGGCCCTTGCTGTGGTTGCATATGGCTCCTCTTCTGCCATGACCTCCCTGCTTAGCCCCCTCTTATCCCATGGAGGGCAAGAGGAAGTGAACTGGCTCTTATGGTGTCCAGGACAGTGGTTATCCGTCTGACTCAGACAAGCATCTGGATCTCTCAAAGTCTCATTTTTCTCATCTGTGAAATGGGAATGAGAGTAACTCCGTCTCTCTGGTTGTCATGATGATTTGATGAACTGATTGAGAGCAACAGTGCAGCTCATAGGGGCTTCCCATAAATTATGCATCTGCAACAGGCCCACGACTGTGGACAGGTTGATTTCATTTTCACAAGAAGCCAATAGCCTAGGCTCTCATGCCGTGGGGTGCATTCGAATCACCTCAGAATCTTGTCAGAAGACACATTTTCTGATCCCACCCACAGAGTCTGATTCAGACAGTCTGAGACAGACTGAGAATTTGCTTTTTTAACCAGCCCTCCGGGAGGTCTGGACTGAAAGTCTCTTGACCACCCCTGAGAAACGCTGTACAAATAAAGAGAATCTCACCTCAGCTTTGCAGATAAGGAAGCTATGGTTCAGAGAGGTATAATGAACTAAGCCAGGCCACAGGAGTAAGTGGCTGAGTTGCGATTTGAACCGGGACTGATTCCAGAGCTTTGGGATATCCCACCGGGGAATATTTTTGTCAGAGGAAACTTTCTGCCCACTGTGAGCCCCTCCTTCAGTCCGCCTGTCCTTTGGCACATCCTCTGTCCTTTCCCATGTCAGCCTCTGCCCAGGGAGAACCTGGCCACTGGAGAACGTGCTGACCAACAGCGGCTTAAAATCGAGGCACTGTCGCTGGCTGGCTGCAGGACTTTGGGAGGCTCTTTAGACTCCCGCAGCTGTGGATCTGGGATTCTGTTTGCCCTCCGCTTGCCAGCCCACCCTTCTCCACCTGCCTCAGTGGGCTCCCTTGCTCCCAGCCTCTGCTGGGTCCTGTCAGAGGGGGACGATAGCAGAAGACTGGACAGCAGGAGGGAAAACACATCAGAGTGTTTTCTTCCCAGTCTCTCCTGACAGGCTGTAACTCATTACCCAAGGCCACAGCTTCAGTTGGGTGGCCCTCTCTCTCTTCATGCTACAGGTCTTGTGGGTTCTGATGATCACGTGCCTCGTGCTGCCCCTCCAATCCTAGGGTTTGCAACAGCTCCCCACTGTTGCTCTCCTGGGAGGACTTCAGCAGCCCTGTCAATTTCCCTTCCCCTGCCACCCTTGTAAAAAGCCCTCGTGACCCCCTCCTCAATTCCCCAGTGAGTAGCCATCTGTTCCCTGGACCTGCCTGATGCACAGTTTCTACAGCACACATCATCTGAGAATCCTGACAAAAACCCTGAGAACTCCATCAGGGTCTGGCAAAGTGTGGCCTGTGGACCAAATATGGCCCACCACCTGTTTCTGTAAATAAAGTTTTATTGGAATGCAACCATGTCCATTCATTTAGGTTTTGTCTATGGCTGCTTTCACATTACAATGCTGGAATTAAGTACTTGTGACAGAGACCCTGTGGACCTCAAGCCTAAAGTTTTGACTCTCTGACCCCTTACAGAAAGTTTGCCCAACCCTGAACCCCAACCTAGAATAAGCTAGTCAGTGACAAGCCCCCAGGCACGGTGCCCAGCACACAGTAAACTGTGGTAAGGTCTGGCTCTTCTTGCCTGGGTGCAGTGGCAGCAATGCGTATTCTCTCAGCCAGAGAACTTGGGAGCTGGAAAGGGGGTCGGGGGAGGGCTACCATCTGCTTTGTAGGATGCTGGGTCACAAAAGCCTTTTAAAAAGCAAGCGTTCTTGGTGAGCTGCCACTTCGTGCGCAGGAATCAGCTCTTCCTCATTCTTCCTCTCAGCACCTAGCTTGGGGCTCCCGGCAGAGTCAGCATCTATAAATGTTTGCTGTTAGATGAATGAATTCAATTAACCACCCATCAATTGGGGTGGAACTTTGCAGAGACCCAGCTTTTATGCAAATTAGGCTCCTTCAGGGATGCTACAGCTGTCGCCAAGTCTTAGCGGCTTTTCCGCCAACACTGATTTCTGGAATCCACCGTTTTCACTGTATCCCATTGGCCACCTCCAGGCATCGCTTTCCTTGGTGGCCTTCCTACCTTCAGGCTCACCCCTGCAGGCTGCCTCTGCAGAGCATTCAAAATCTTGTTTCTAATGCATAAACCTGATGATGCCATTCCCGTTCTAAAAACCTGTCCATGGCGCCCCGCCGCCTGCAGGATGATCTTCATCTCTGCTTGCCTCAGTACAGCAGGCAATGCCCTCCTCCACTGAACCCTGTTCACAGACCCTAGCTCATCTCTCACTTCCCCCTCCCCTCTCCTCCACATTAAGTTCCAAGACCCTGCAATCTTTCCGGGACCCCACGCATACCTGGATCTTTGTCACCTGCTACCTGGAGTTCCCGTCTGTACCTCTGCTTCATGATAACTCGTACTCATTACTGGGGCCTGTCTGGGGCTTCATCTCTTCCAAGGAACTAAATTGCTCTTTTTCCAGCTGCACCGGGTGTTTCTCTGGGGCTCTCCAGTATCCTGTGCTGTTCTCTTTGGAAACTTGGAATGTGTTTACCTGTTGTCCTCCTATGCTGTACTATAAGCTCTGAGCAAGGGGGCTATACATGGTGGCCATCTTCCTGGCTGCAGGACACAACGGGCACTCGACCAATGAGAGCCTCCTTCCTCCCTCAGCCCAGGCCCTTCCCACCTCTTTGCCCTGTTGTATCCTCCTGAGTACATACGCCCAAGTCTCCCACTCCTTGAGAAGCTACAGGATTCATCATTTGGGGTAGAGCGGTGCATGTTTGTACCCAGTTTCTGCCTAAATGCTTGAAAATTCTTGCAAAGTCCAAAACAATGGCTGGAATGAAAACTACATTATTTAAACACTAAATCGAAACATATTCTTCCAAAGAGAAGCAGCCACTCATTTGAATTTCAGAGCTTAGGAAACCCGCCAGCAACTCCAGACAACTCAAATGTCCTTTGTGCGGGTCCAACCCCTCATGCTGAGGGACTGATTGGGGTCTGAACCGAAAATCCAGCTTTGTTCTGAGAATGAGATGACAACTCACGCCTTGGCAACTGTTCCTTTCCTTTCTCCGCGGAAGACCATGTCAACCACCAAAGAAATCTAAAAAGGTGTATCTTGGGCAGCTGGTGGGGAAAGGTATTTAGCCACTTGATGAGGGGCAAGTGACTTCAGGGGCCAGGAAGAAAATGTAAATGAGGGAAGCGGGATGTGGAGCCACAGAGAGGGAGGGGCCTAAGGCGGAGAGGGGGCCTGCAGCTCACTTCCAGCCTTCGGTACTAGGGTCTTTCAAGAGAAACCAGAAACATGGAATTTTTTGTAAGAAAGCTGGGTTTTTGATGTCAGTAATGAATTCAAAGACTTTGAAGCCTGGAGGAGGTCAGGTTGAATTCAGCCTGCGGGGTCTGGGTTTGGACCCGCAGTCTTCTCTTGACCAAACCCTCGATGCTTGGTTTCCTTAGGAATCCTCTCACCATCCATTTTCTCGCTAGCCACATCTCACAGATGGGACAGCCAAGGCTCAGAACCACATGCACAGAGCCACTGGGAAGGGAAGGGCCGTGTATGATTCAAACCCAGCTCTGTCTGATTCCAAAGCCCTGGTCCCTTCCTGGTGGCTGAGGCTGTGGCAGGACCTGCCCTGGGGTTCCAGGCACAGAGGGTGAACTGGGGCTCTGCAAAGCCCTGCCCATCTCCCAGCCGGCAGCTGGGGTAGAGGACCCCTCTGTGTGAGCTCAGCATCTGGTTGTCAAACGCAGGCTGGCTCGGCTCCATCGTCTGGCTCCACGTGAGAAACGGGCACTTTAAGCATTGCAGACGCAGCTGGAGGGGCAGCCAGGCCCTGAGAGAGCCTTCGGGGTTGACATACACCAAGGCAGATTCAAGATGAGCGGGGACAGTGGGTCCTCGCTCTCCCAGTCCCGGCCCGTCTGCTGGCCCTTCTCCAGTCTGGCCTAGTGGGCTGTCTGTCTCTCTGCGTCTCTATCTTGACTCCTCTTTCCTTCTCTTCCTTTGTCTTCTCACCTCCCTGCCTCCCAGCTCTGCCCTTGGGCCTGGCTTTCCTTCCTTCCCCTCCTTCACCTCCATCTCTTTCACTCTTCCTCCTTTTCAAGCCCTCCCTGTCCTTTCCCTTCCCCCTCCCGGTTTTCCTTCCTTTTTCCTCCCATTCTTTCTGCTTTGCCCGCCCCCCCGCTCTATCTATCAGAGTAACATGCAGAAACCGTTCACTCGACTTCCGTCCCACATTCTCAACAAAGAACAAATAAAGAGAATGCCACCAACAAGCGCCAAACACTGCGTTTCCATCGACCCTTTGCTCGGAGGAGAGGGACAGATGAATTTCTAAAAGATTTTTTTTCTCTCTCTCTAACATATTCATGACTTGGCATCCTATAACAAGTTAAGTATTTTTCCAAACACAGCTAAACTGGTGTGCAGAAGGCTAATGAATTCTGCTAAAAGAAGCTTTCATCTACAAGTCACTAAAATGTTCTGTTGTTTATTCCCCACCATTTCTTTATTTCTCCACAGTCCTCTCCCCCTACACACACACACACACACACACACACGCACACGCACACACACACACTCATACACACCCTCCTTCTCACGAGCTCATGCAAATTTCCTTATTGCCATTCCTTTGAAGGGAAAAAAATTCTGATCCCAAATCTCTGGCAATGTTCTCTTACCAGATCCTCAGGAAAAGGGCAACGGGTCTTTGCTTCGTGCCTTCTGAATTCCAGGGAAGCTCTCCGCCTTGGCTTACGGCCTCCCAGCAGCCTCCCCAGGAGAATAGGCCACCAGCCATACAGGTGAAGAGCCTGCAGCTCAGAGAGGTGGAGTGACTTGCCCAAGGCCACAAAGACAGGCCAGAGTTGAAAGTCGAAGTGTCAAAGCACTCCACGTGGCAGTCTGGAAATTCTGCGGGTAATTTCCGAGCTCCAGAAATAAGCTTTGGAAGCTCTCCTTTGACAAGCTCATGCATTACTGCACCCAAGAGTATCTCCTCCCTTCCCACAGATAATAGCAACATCAGGAATTTTATCCAAGCCTCACTTACCTCATACTGTGTTTCATCTCATCCGTACCGAACACCTGGAGATCAGGAGGGTGGGGTAGTTTCTATCCCCATTTTGCAGGCAGGTTGACTGAGCCTTGGAAAGGTAAAGTGACTTTTCCAGGAACCTTGGTTCACTGGCGTGAGGGCAGTGAACTGGCTAGAACCAAGGTGTCCTGTACCTTTCTATGGATGTGGGTATCAAGGCCTGAGTGGGAGACTATGGACAGGACAGGTTTTCAGAGTGACACCTGCAGGTGATTTTTAAAAGCTATAATCTTGTTTTGTCAGTTTGCAATCATTTCTTCGAACTTTGGCCCCAGTTTCCACATCCGTCAAATGGAAGATCCGTCAAATTGCTGCAGGACTCAATGTCAGAAAAGGAAAGAAGTTGGAGTTTGAACAATTCCAAATGTAAACAACAGCAACTATTCCGCAAACCCTGCCGGAGGCATTGCTGGCGTCCACCGACGGCTTGCTCGCCTCTCCGTCCAGGCGCGTGGAAGGCTGCTTCTCCAGTCCGCTCGGCTCAGCAGGGCAAGGGGGCCAGCTTTGACCAATGGGTGTGGGCAGCAGTTACAAATGTCACTTTAAATGCGTTTAATTGCTGGCTTGCGACCCCCCGCTTTCTCTCTCTTTGTCTTTGGCATTGACCGACAAGACTTCCCGTTCCAGATGAAGACGTAGAAGATGGTGGAATATCCTTCCACTGGAATTGCGGAGTTGTTGCATAGAGAGCATTGCCCTGCTCTCTGGCCTTGACCCAGAACAGACTCTGCAGAGTTAAAACGCAAGCTTTGTGTGTCAGCCACGGAGATTTGGGATTCTCTTACTGCAGCATAACCTAACTTACGGCTGTTAATAGTCACCATCATGTGGGCATGTAAGTTAAGAAAGAATCTCTCAAAATGACTCAGATTAGTTCACTTGCAGATTACCTGTGATGATGAGGGACACAGCTTACTCACCTCCTAAAAAGAAATCTTCTGCCCTCCTTTTCTGGCCTTGTTTTCTGGTCTGGTCTTCTCCTACATGCCTGGGGCAGGCTTCTGCTGAGTCCTCTTTGATTCCTGCTCACAGAGAGGGGTCACTGTGGTCTCCTTTCCACAGAAGGGAAGTAGCCCCTGACTTGCAGGGGCCACAGTGGGATTTTCACGTCCTACCCCTGACCTCCTACTCGCCCCATGTACTCCTGCACCTGCTCAGGCCTCAGCATCCATCCTCCCTGGCCCCTCTGGCCCAAGATCCCCCCTCCCTGTCCATTCTCCACATTGTCTTTTGATAGTTTGTCCAAAACACTGCAGTAATTAGGTCACTCACTGCCTAGAGCCTTCCATGGCTCCCTTTTGCCCTCAGGATAAAGACCAAGTTCCATAACTGACATCTTCTGGATCTCATACCTTCAAAACTTACTTAAAATGTTCCCTCTTCCCTAACTGTTTGCAGTCTCACACACAATTTTGTAATTTTATTGTTTACACATCAATATTCCCCACTAGACTGTAGGCAACTTCAAGGGCAACATGAGTGTTTAGTCCAGGATTTGCCCAGAGCAGGCAATGAAGAAATGTTTGTTGAGTGGAAAATAAATAAATGATCTAAATTAAGCTCTGCTTCTCCTGCCAACTGAGTGTATGATTCTGGGCAGTTTCTTTCTCCCTCTGAGACTCAATTTCCTCATCTGTAGATTGGGGCCAATAAGCGATTCCCTGCCTGTTACAGTATCTACAGTCTTTGAACTCCAGGCCTTTTCGGAGGACAGAATATTTGTAATTCCAGGGCATGTGGGATCACAGTATACCATGTCTGAGGAATTGAGGGGAGAGTAATGAGATAATTGATGCAAAAATGCTTTGGAGCCTGTACAAAGTTAAGGGATTATTGTTCAGACCCAGTTATTGCTTTTGGAGCTTGCATTCTGGAAGGGAGATCTACACATGGGGTGCACTCTCTTATCACCCACCCTAGTCCATGGTAGACATTACAAATTAATCCCCGAATTTTAAGCAGGCATCTCCAATGGATTCATATCGAACTGAGAGATACAGTCTATTTGCCATCCTGGCTGCAGAGGGAGAAACAATCTTCCCAATCCCAGATAACCGTGTTAAGTGTTTCATGGACCCCAGAGAATCAAAACCTCAGCCTTGGCTTATTGACACCAGCTTCAAGCCTGATTCTTTCCCCACATAATCTCATCCAGTCTTCACGATGACCCTGCAAGTCAGGGCTCTTACTCTCATTTCACAGGCCAATTTCTGAGACCAAGACCTGGGGCTACTGACCCCAGTCTGCCCATTTGAACCTGGGTCTGTCTCCGAAGGCTATGCTCTTGCCACCCTTCCATATACTACCTCTCTCAAATAGGAGTCTAGCAGCTCAGGCAAGGGCCAAAGATATCAGCGGGGCCATCCACAGGGCTGTGGATGAACTAGCACCCAGGCACCCATTTTCCAGCAGAGATTTTTTTTGTTCCTGCTGTATTCAGAGGGCCCGCCAGGACTGGAGTCTGTCTATTGGGACAGCCGGCACATACTGTTTTGATGTTGAACCCGTGCCCACGGGCCCAGTGATGGACAAGCCTTTTACACATCTCACAAATAAAACTCCCAGAGTCATTTCCAGCTTGGCCCGAGCTGTGGGCACAGCCCCAGAGGCCCTGGCTCTGCTAATTCTCTCATCAGCCTAATAGGAGAACAATTATCACAGTCAGGACACAAATTTAGCTCCAGACACTTCTCTGGGAACTCAGAGGGCTTGTGACTTATGGCTTCATTTTAAAGAGGAGCAGATTGTTGACATGAACTCTGGGTAGTTCTCATTTTTCTCCAGGAACTAAGTTGTACTTGCTGTTAATGGTAGAATCATTAGGTCATGGCTGAGGTCCACAAGAGGATAGGAAACCCAGCAACTTGGACGTAGGCTGAGCTATCTATAATTAACCTAAGAGCCTGTTTATTTGACTATCTCAATTACAGACTCATTTAAATAGCATTAAAAATAAAAGATGAGCCCCAGGAGCAGTAGAAGAAACATCAGGATGCTCTTTTGTTCAAGCTTCCCTGGGATATTATTTGAATGCCTAAAAAGCCACTGATAGAGCAGCCACCAAGAAAACTTGTTTTAAAAAATTTTAAATTGAGACCAAAAAAATGCAAACATGAGCAACACGGAGCACCCGCAGGCATGTTTTACAGTGAAGTCAAATGATCAGGGTTTGGATGTCAGCTCTGCCGTGGGTTGGATGAAACGTACGCAAGTCATCTAATCTCTGGAAACCTCAGTCTTCCCCCTTGAAGGATCAATGGAAAGAGGTCAGCTGACATTGATTACCATCACAGCAACACGTCTTGAGCGTTTATGTGCCAGGCATTGTTCTATGCCCTTTATTTATGGCAACTCATTTAGTTCTTACAGTTACACAATGAAATACGTGGTATTATCATCTTCCATTTTACAGATGAGGAAGTTGAGGCACAAAATAGTTAAGTGACAAAGCAACATACAAGGTATCAGTGCGAGGAGTGTGGACGCTGGGATTTGAAAGCAGGCAACGTGGCCCCAGAGTCACTAGTTTTGCCCCTGTGCATAACCTCTACTCTACCCTGCCCTGGGAAGAACTACACCACCAGAGGCCCTCAAAACATGATTCAGTTGAATCTATTTTGTTTTCTTTGCATCCCAAGTGTGGCTTTCTGATGGTTGGGCACATTTTTCTATCTGATATAAATAGCTTTTTTATTTTTCTCCCTCTGTCCCCCCTCCAAATATCAGTCAATACTAGAGAGAAAATAACCGTGTCTGGTTCATGGTGACAAGGTCAATGCTCCTTTGGAGAATGCTTGTTGGTGCCTTCTCTGTCCTGGGCTGAGAAATCACAGGACTTATTTTAAGCCGAAACATTCTTATATTTAAAGCTTGTCATCAGGCTGAAGTTTGTTTATTGCATTCCATAATTATGATGAATATATTTTAAATAGAAAAAGATTTGAAATGTAGGACAGCTGCAAAAAATATGGTGTCAATCACGGAGAGTCAACCCACATCTGGAGTTAGAACTTGGGTGGGAATGGCTTGTTTTGCATTTTTATGAACAGATGCATCCAGATTAGATGTACCTTATAAACTTCACCCAGACAACTGTCAGGGCCAATCAGCCTTAATTGAATGCGACATTTTCTCCACCAATTCGCCCTGAGCCCAGGCCAAGAATCCCCCCTGTATCACGCACAGGCCCTGTGTGAGCTCTGCTCGCTGTGCACATCGGATCTGTCAAACACAGGCCAAATTAAATACTGGACTTCATTCCACAATGACTTCCAATTAGAGCAGAATGAAGTCTGGAGGGCTTTGAATGCCCCCCTTGGCCCTGTTACTTGGAGACACAATCAGTGGAGAAAGGGGAGTCAAGAGGTCTGTTGCACTCCCATGCTGTGCCCTGTGCATTGTGCACTTAATGTATGCCAGCCTCATGCACTGAGCACTTACTGTGTGCCAGGGATCACGCTTGACCCCTTACATACACCCTCCCTGTTAGTCCTTCCAATAGCCCTTCAAGGTGGGCATGACTCTCCCAACTTGACAGGCCAGGAAACGGAGGTTCAGAGAGATGAATGGAAGGTCTGGCCCAAGTTTGCAGGCCAGGAAAGCATGACTATTCTCATCGGCTGGCTTCATTTGGCTAATGGTGGTTGTCAAACTCCCATGAGGACATTCAAACACGTGGGAGGTCATTTTCGTTCGTTCCAATGACTGGAAGGCCTCAGTGCCAGGGACCTGGGAATGCTAAACCGCTTGCAATGGGAGACAGAGCCAAGGAGTAAAGAATGGTCACCTCATCCCCCAACCCCTGCCCATTTATCATCTCTTGATCTGACCCACACAGGCTGACATCTACAATTAGGGAGTATATGATTTGGCGGGCAAATCAGGCTTTGAGAACATTTTCTTATTCCAGATTTTCCGAGATACCACGTGTTGATGCACAACTAAGACCCAAGTGTCAAGATAGCAATGGAGAAGGGGAAAGAGGACAAGAGGAGAGATGGAGGAGGATTTCATCGTTCCAAGGGAATATCCAGTAAATATCACTACTCAAAATTATTATCCAGATCACCATTATTATGCCTGAGGTTCACAAATGAAGGCCAAATTCTGCTACAGGTTATGTGTGAATAGTAAAATCTTCACAATCCAAGATTTCTACTTCCCAAACTGGAGCTAAGGTAGTCTCCTAAAGGAATACTCAATCATAATAAGAATAATACTGTCTCATGCTCCAGCTCCTATTCCATGAGCTTAACGTATGTCATCTCCAAGCCTTACAGGAATCCTGTGATATAACAGGTATTATTCTGGCCTTTTCAGAGACGGGAAAACTGAGGCTCAGCGAAGATAAGAGACAGCCCAAAGTCACACAGCAAGCAGGAGGCAGGGCCGTATTTTGGGTCTGATTCAATGAACTGGACTCACTTTCTGAATCTTGAACTCAAAGGAAATCATAGCTAGTTTTGGTGACAAAATCTAAACCAAAGATGTTCTTTTTTCTTAAAATCGTCCCTTGAACTGGTTTGAATGAAAATCCAAAATGAACATTTACTTAACTATTCAACCAGAGAAGGACTGGAACATCAAAATCTTGGCAAGAGTAAGCATAAATGGAGGTCTCTCTCCATCAGCACGCCTGGTTTTAACAAGTACCATCATTTGTGTCTAGTTCTGGGTAACAAAGAAATTTCCACAAGTCAGCAGCCTGTGATGAAAGGATGTTGCTGATCTGGTTACAACAAACTCTATTAAGTAAAAAAAATTCCATCTGACAGAGGTTTTCATCAGTCCCTCTCCCTCCCAGAGACACTCCGCTCAATGAGAATATGAGTTTGGGATTTGTCTTTTTGTGAAATGAAAATGAACTTAACAAAGAATTTACAAAAAGCTTTTTGTTCACCAAGGTTGCAAACTCAGAGGCCTCCAGGGGCCAGCCAGGTGAGTGGAACAGATGGAGTCTGAGCATGCTGTGCAATAGAGAATGGTGAGGACTGTGGCAAACTGAAGAGCCCGTGCTGAGGCCAGCTGCAACTCAACTCCAGCCATTTGTTTCATGGCGACACAAGGTTTTTTTTTGCTTTTCAAGGGAACATGAGATTTTGATATAAAGTCTCCTGGTAGTGGA
This sequence comes from Saimiri boliviensis, assembly GCF_048565385.1. Taxonomy (NCBI): domain Eukaryota; kingdom Metazoa; phylum Chordata; class Mammalia; order Primates; family Cebidae; genus Saimiri; species Saimiri boliviensis. Next base: position 11,945,342 of record NC_133468.1, read on the forward strand.
AGTTTGATAACAAATTTAAAAATAAACTGTATGAGACAAAGCAAAAATGCCTGGGTCTCAAAGTGGCTTGTGGGCTGCTGATTTATGATCCCTGATACCTCACACCTCCTTGACCTTCACAGTGGCTACAGGGGTGGGCACCATGAGCATCCTCATGTAACAGTGGAAGAAATGGGTTTAGAGAGGGCAACTATCATGCCCAAACTACACAGAAGATTCTCCCACAGGGTGCAGAGGCCTGGTGTGGGTACCAATGACCTCACTGCAAATTATCTAAAGCCTTCGACAAATTAAACAAAATCCATGTTGGTATTTTTACTTCCAAAAGCAGTCAGTCCCTCTTCCCACTTCTCCTCTATGTGTCTCGAATCTCCCTCTGCCTTTTTCTTATAAGGCCACCTGTCATTGGACTTAAGGCCCACCTGGATCACCCGGGATGGATTCATCTCCAAATCTTTAAGTTAATAACACCTGCAAAGCCCCTCTTCCCGATTATAGTCTCATTAGCAGGTTCCAGGAGTTAGGACATGGGCGTATTTTCAGGGGGACAGCCACCATTCAACTTAATACAAATTCTTTCTCCATCTATCTGCTTCTTAAATTTAAATTTGTGTTTAAATTCGGGACTCCCAACCTGCTGTATTACGGTGGCACCCCAATATAAGTAGCCTGCTGGGATGGTGGAGTTCTCAGGAGAGGGAAATTCCTCACCCAGATGACTAGTTGATGTCCTTCCTGTACTGTTGATTGTCTTAAATGACTAATGGTGTGAATTGACAGTGTCCGGCTGGGCATGATGACTCATACCTGTAATCCCAGCACTTTAGGAGGCTGAGGTGGGCAGATTACCGGCAGATTACTTGAGGTCAGGAGTTTCAGACAAGCCTGGTAAACATGGTGAACCCCCAGCTCTACAAAAATACAAAAATTAGCCAGGTATGGTGGCCTGCGCCTGTAATCCCAGCTGCTCGGGAGACTGAAGCACAAGAATCACTTGAACCCCAGAGGAGGAGGTTGCGGTGAGTGGAGATCGTGCCATTGCACTCCAGCCTGGATAAGAGTGAGACTCTGTCTCAAAAAAAAAAAAAAAAAAAAAAAAAGAAAGAAAGAAAAGAAAAATAGTAGTGTCCTCTTTGTCTTTTTCTGGAAAAACATCCTTCCAGACTCCTAGAAAGAAAGGCCATAGCACTGTGGCACTGGGATGATGGGTCCAGTTTTTGCCAGTGAGCAGCACAGCCTGTCCAAATTAGACTACCTGGCAAAAGGAAGTGTTTCAGAAAGCTAAGCCTCTCTCGCTTGCGTCTACTGGTATCAAAAGTCACCATCCCAAAGAACAGTATTGAACAGCTCAAAAGTATTGTCTTCCACAATTGCACATACACAATACTGGACTGATAAGAAAGTTCCCTCCAGTTTCCTCCTGGTAAAAATGCCTGGGTAGCCATGTTTGTCACTGACACGTAATGACGGGCTCTGCTTCCCCCTTTCTTGCTGCTTGTGCACGCTTCCTAATTTGAAGGAGCCCAGCCAGCGATAGGAAACGGTATGTTGCAAGAAAGCAACTGAAAGAAAGGTTTTATCTTTCAATTAACAGGAGACTTTTTAACAGGGGGAGAACACACAGGAAGAAAGCATTCTGGGAAACAGCTTAGAGGGATTTGGGCTCTGAAAGGAAAGGAACTGGGGTGGAGGTGGGGGCTGAAGTCTGCTTGCTGGCCCCTACTAAATTTAGGATGAGGGTCAGGGCAGAACCAGGTAACTTTGAAGTGGGAATCCTCACTGCCTACAAAGCACTTTCACAACTCTTGCTTAAGCCCAAAGCAGATGCCACGGGAGCCACTGAGAATGGAGGTAAAAGCACTGGGGTCAGACCCAGGGCTGAATTTCCAGCGGTTCTACCCACTGAGCTGTGTGACCTTGGGCAAGTGACTGGCCCTCTCTGAGCCTCAGTGTTCTCAGCTATGAAATAGGGACAATAGCAGTACTTATGCTACACCTTCAATAATTATTTCATTTCTAAACTAGAAAATGGGATTGTCACTTTGTGGAAGGATTTTTTACTTTATAAAGGAAATTGCCACAGCACCCATGAACTTGACCTTCCATTTGTAACAGTACCTGCAGTTTCTCAAGAGATTAGTGATTACATGGACACACCAGGAGACCTCCCACACCTAGAGGGGCCTTTCATCTGTATCCAATCCCCATCTGCAAACTCGATGTGTCAATGATAATTGCAAGCTCTCTGAGCTGTGTGAAGAAAAACTGAGAGGATAGACCTGGTAGCAGTTACGATGCTTTTGTTAGCAGAAAGACACAAGCAATGAAAACCCGATCTGAAATCCAAGGGCGACTTTAAATTTCCTTAAAATGTATGATCTCATGTAAGAGTTTCAGAGGCACAGTGGCTTGAGGGTGGGTTGCATCCATAGTTCAATGTTGTCATCAGAGGCATAGGTTTCTCCATCTGTCACCTGCAATGATGGCTTCATTCCCAAAATGCAAACAAGATGGCACCCGAAGCCCCAGGCACCACATCCCAGTATAGCAATGTCCAGGAGAGGACCAAGTGCCTCTTCCTCTAGCTCACTGTTAGAGGGGAGGAGACTACGTCTTGCAGCAGGCACGCTCTTGCCTCTGCTTAGATATACTTTAGCTATCTGATGATTCCCTACCTGAGTATTGTCACGGTACAAGGGATAGCTGGAACTGGAGAGGGGTCGACCTCTTCCAAAGCATATAGCTCTGTAGGAGGGAAAATAAACAAAAAGAAGAAAGTCTCTCCGTTTGGTTCTTCTAGAAGCGGAACTTGAACTTCCTTATTTGGAAACACCAGCAGGAGAATGAGGAATCAAGACAGAGGAGAGAAGATGGCCTTCATCAGGCCAGTTGGGGGTAAATGCAGCTGAGACCACTGAGAAACCTGGAGGACGACATGGAACACGCCTCGGAGACAACCGGACCTAGGGCTAGGAAGCTAAGATATTTCTCCACAGCACCCTGTTTATCCTGGGTTCAGGGCTACTTCCTTCTAGTACATTAACCAGTACTTTAACTTTGCCCTGAGTTCAGGCCTAGCAAGTTTCCACACATAGAAAAAAAATCCCTGAAGCAGAGAATTGCAGATGTTTGCAGGTGGAGGTGAGGACGGAGGGGCGATGGGCAGAGCATTGACAGCATCTGAAACAGGAGGGTGGAGCCTGGGTTGGCAGCCAGCAGCGGGAACCCTTTTCAGTTAAAGAAAACAGTCCATTTTCTTAGCATGACCAAGAGCAGGCAGCCCTTCTTGACACGAGCCACAAGATGTCCAGGACATATTTGTCACTTGAACAGTAGAATTTTTCATGAACTCCTCAAAGACCCAAGGTCTTGTCTCATCACATGCAGACTGATGAGTCTTTCCAGATCTTTCCTCTCTGTTCCTGGGTCATCTTTTCTGGGAGTGCCCTTGAAACCATTGGGATTCTAAAGCAAAGAAAATAACACTAATAATAATAACAACAATAGAAGAGGCTACCACTTTGAGCACCTACAAAAGTCCAGGAATTATGTTTTCATGTCTTATTGAACCCTCACAGCAGCCCAGTGAGGTAGATCATGTTATCCTCATTCTATAGATAGGATTGAGGAAGAGAAGAGACTGGCTCAGCTAAAGTCATAAAGGAATGGGGGAGGTGGATCTCATCACAGTCAGCCAGTTGGCTGGTAAGAAGGGCTGAGCAGGGCCTGGTACAGTCGCTCACACCTGTAATCCCAGCACTTTGGGAGGCTGAGGTGGGTGGATCATTTGAGGTCAGGAGTTTGAGACCAGCCTGACCAACATGGTGAAACCCCATCTCTACCAAAAATAAAGAAATTAGTTAGGCATGATGGCAGGTGCCTGTAATCCCAGCTACTCAGAAGGCTGAGGCAGGAGAATCGCTTGAACCTGGAGGCTGAGGTTGCAGTGAGCCGAGATTGTGCCACTGCACTCCTGCTTGGGCAAGAGAGTGTCTCCGGAGGCAGCAAAAAGGGTCCAGTGAGCGCTAGAGACCACATGAGCCTCCTTGTAGGTTGAGAAAGCATGTCGTAGGTTCAGTAACATTTGGTTGCATTTAAAAGTCTCCACAAATGGTATGGGGTTAGTTCCCCCATTGTAGGAACAAGGAAACGGAAGGGGATAAAAGTTCAAATCCAAGAACATTCTGAAGGAGCGAGGATTGAAACCAAGGTCTCTCTGACCTCAAGCTCTTTTCCACCACACTGTGGGGTCTGTGGTTGCATCCTGGCTGTTGAGACCAACCACAGGGACCAGCTGACTGTCTTGTGGTGGCTGAGAGCTGAGGCCTTGGCTCTGGCCACCATACTGTCCCTGCCCACCGTGGATCCTAAAGGACTGTGGGAGGGAGGGTTTGGGCCCTTGCTGCCCAGTTGAAACATGGTGTGAGCCACAAGTGCAAGCCACATACGTAAGTTTTAATTTTCCAGTAGCTGCATTAGAAACGTAAAGAGAAACAGGTAAAAATAATGTTACTATGTATTTCGTTTAACCTAGTATAGATCCATATATTCTAATTTTAGTGAATAATGGATATACCACATGACAAATGGGTTTTTTTCTTTCTAATTTTTTTTAAGGATTTCATATCCAGTGTGCATTTTACACATACAGCACATCTCAATTTGGAGTAGCCATACTTCAAGAGCTGAAGAGCCAGTAGGCTGGGCAAGTTTGGATGATTCAGAGAAAACCTTACCCTTCCCACTCTCCTCTCATTCACCTCCTACACACATGCCACACATGAGAAAATCAAATCATTATATATATATATAGATAGATAGATAGATAGATACCATTTGTATATATATGTTATATAATGGCTTGAACCTCTGTCTCCCTGGTTCAAGCCATTCTTGTGTCTCAGCCTCCCAAGTAACTGGGACTACAGGCACACACCACCATGCCCAGCTAATTTTTGCATTTTTAGTAGCAATGAGGTTTCACCATGTTGGTGTGTACACACACACACACACACACACACACACACACATATGTATTTTTTCAAAATGATAAGGGTATAGAGATAGAGAACAGGTTGGTGATTGCCAGTGGTTAGGAGGAAGACGAGAGATAAGCAGGTGTGATCCTACAAGGTAGCTCAAGGGAAATCATTACGATGGTGGAATAGTTCTGTGTCTTGGTTGTGGTGATTGTTACACAGATTTACCTATGGGATAAAATGACCTAGAACTATACATACAGACTGCACTCACGTCAATATCCTGACTTTGACATTGTTCTAGAGCTATGTAAGATGTCACCATTGGGAAAAACCAGCTGAAGGTATACAGAAACTGTTTGTATTGTCTTTGCAACTTCCTGTGAACTTACATTTATTTCCAAACTAAAGGCTTAAAATTAAAAAAAAAAAAAAAAAAAAAAAAAAGAACAGAAAAGAAAAAGGAAACAACCTAAATGTCCAAAAATATGAGACTGGGTAAATAAACTATGCTATCAGTCACTTTACATAGACATTTTATTGTGTATACAATTTATTTCATGTATTTATTTAATTTTTTTTTTTTTTGAGATGAGCTCTCACTCTGTCGCCTAGGCTGGAGTGCAGTGGCATGATCTTGGCTTACTGCAACCTCCGCCTCCCGGGTGTAAGTGATTCTTGTACCTCAGCCTCCCGAGTAACTGGGACTACAGGCACACACCACCATGTTCAGCTAATTTTTGCATTTTTAGTAGAGACGAGTTTTCACCATGTGGGTGTATATACATTTTATTGTTTATTGCCATATAATGAAATGATTCTGAGCCATTTAGAATAATCAAAAAAAACCACATAAGCAGACAAAGAAAATTGGAATGCGCAGCAGCATATCCCATAAGATTTCCTTGTTGAACCTCGGTTTGTGTGTGCACCAGACACACGAAAGTCTGATAGGATATGACACAATGTTAGCGGTGGTCATCTCCGGGTGACTTTCGTCTTTTGAACTGCCCAATTTTTTTACAATGCACATGTGTTACATTAGTAGTCAGGGAGAATATGCTATTTCTATGTTGGAGGGAAAAAAAGAGTGGAAGAAAGCAGCCAAAGGGCAGCAGATAGCGTGGCCATGCCATCGCTCTGTCCCAAATGCAGCTCCATGAACATGTGCAAAGGGAGATCAGCAGAGAAGTTGTCCCAGGGGAAGGGACAGTGAAATACGTGCTTTGCTTTCCGGCAGGAACCAAACGAAAGGAGACGGAGTGATTCAGACCAAAGATCACAGCAAGTCGGGAATAAAACAGCACCTGGTATATTACAAACCCGAAACACGTGTGTGGACTGGGGAGGTTGTGTAAAAAAGAAGAGAAACTGGTTGTTGAATCTGGGTAGGAATTAAGCTATGAGCTCTCTCTGTCTCTGTCTCTCTCTTAAATAATCTTTAGTATTTTTGCTCTGTCATCCTTTCTGCTAAGAGAAGCACCTGGTTTTATATTTGCAACCGAAAACTCAAAATACCTTTCTGCTGGGCTTGTGTCCATCTGGGCCCAGGGAGGCCACCGCTCCTGAGCAAATCATCCTGAAGGCTCAGCTGGGGTCCTGAAGGAGCAGAAATTTCTTCAGAGTTGGGGTGGCAATTAGATCTCGCATGAATAATCCAGACAACAATAACCAGGGTAATTAATATTCCTTTTATGTTAAAGAATTTACTGTGACCCAGACACTGTCTGTCACTGCTCTGCCTTACGTTCTAAAATTGGTATTGCTCCGTTTTACAGATAAGGAAACGGAGGACTAGGGGATGTAACCAGTCGAAGATCATGCAGCTAGTCCTGGGGAGCTCCAGACACATCTGTCCCCAAAGCTATGTTCTTTCCACACGGGGCCTTGTGTGGTCCCCTTCATTTTTCTTGGGGACGCAAGGATAAACGGAAGAGGGGACAGTCTGCACAGAACCCTGTGGCTCCTCCCGAGGGTAGACATCGGCCGGTGCCACCCGAATGGCCACTCCTGATGCAGCGGGTCCCTGGATGGCAAGCCTGCGCGGCTGGGACGGGATCTCCTGCGCACAGGCTCCCCCTTATGGAAATGAGGGAGACGCCGCGGCAACTCCAACCTGCTGCTCCACCCAGGCAGAGGCACTGGGAAGGGCTGCCCATGCCCACCCAGCCAAGCGCCTGCCCCCGGCTCCCCGCGCTGCCTGCCCTGGGCTTCGTGCTTGGAGCACGCTCTAATCCCCAGAGCAGGCGTCTTCTTTGGTGTTCCACTCGAGGACACGTTCTTGAATCCACATGCTGCCGAATGTTGATAAGTAAAATAACATAAGCTGACAGAGCCCTGAGAAGAAGTGATGATATTTACAATGGCCTTCTCAGGGAGCCTTTTCCTGTTTAGACACCAGAAGGAAAACATCCTTGCTTTAAAACATATACAGCACGTGTAATGTTTTATTTTCTAGGATGGCTGAGAACTGCTTTCTAACCACAGAGCTTTGGTTGAATCCTGTTCCTTCTGTGAGCCTCAGTGCCCTCGTCTGTAAGATGGGCATAGAATGGTTGTGACTGGTGCCCATAAAGGGCTTAGGCATGTGCTTACCCACCCCTTTAGGTCCTTCTGGGAACCTTTCAATCCTAGTGCTCATTCACTTATTTGGTAATTAAGCCACTCAAAAAAAAAGTGTTTACTGAGCACCTACTATGTGCCAGGCCCAGCAATGAGGAAATCACTGGGGTCCGACATGTCTTTAAAAACAAGGGTGAGGCCTGGCAGCCAGGAGGCATGCAGGAAATGTTACGTGAAGCCGTCGGTGAAGAGACGACAGAGAGGAGGAGCGACCGCGTGGTTTCCCTGACCTGCAGCCCACTGGGTCAGCTGGACCCGGAGCCAGGACACCTGGCTCTGACTTGGTCCCTATTTCTCTGTGACCTTGTCCTCTGCTCCTCCCTCCCTCTCTCTGAGCCTCCACTCATCCACCTGCAGAATGGAAGAGCAGAAGGGGATGCCTGGAGGAGGTGCTGTGATTGGACCCGCCAAGCCTCCTTTGGGTTAAAAGACAGCCCTACTTCAGACTGCCTCCTCTCTGTCCCCTGTGGGCCTCCTCACATCATGGTGCCCCATGGGATTCTCTTGCCTGTTTTCCCTGAGCCCCAGAACACTGTCCCTGCTCTTTAGATGTGGGCAGGGCTGGGCGTGGGGACCTGGCTCTGGAATCTGAACCTCAGTTTCCTCATCTGTAAAAGGATCTGCAAAAGGGCTCCTCGGTGGTTTGATGCTGAGGACTCCGAAGTGCATGGGTGTGAGAATGCTTTGGAACCATCCGTGCCCTCCATGGATAGAGAGTCCTGTTGATCCTATTAGCTTCGGGATCCCTGTGGAAGCCCATCCTATGAGATGCGCTTTCAGGGGATGAGAAACGAGGAGATTCTGCTGTAGGTCTTGCCAAGTAAATACCCCCAGGCTTCCTGAAGGAGGACATTCCAGAGCAGACTTCTGGGATGAGCGTGAGTTTGCAATTTGAGTGGCAGGGCTGTCAGTGTGGGGAGCGGGATATTCCACGTGGTGGAAACTGAGTATACAGAAGCTCATGGATTGAAATAGCCTGGAGTTTGGCTTTGATCCTTGTAAGTGAAGATCTTCAAGCCAGTATTCCGTTCGGGAGGGCAGCTAACATGGGGGTCTAGGAAGAGGCTAGTAAGGTAGGCAAGACACCCTGGGCATGAAGGGCTTTGGATGCCAAGACCCTTGGGACTTTGGATTTCAGACCATGGGAAACCATGCTCGTGTAACTTGGGCAGAGCAGAGAGGGGAATTGAAGTGGGAGAGACCGGGGTGGCAGGAATCCAGGGGGGAGAGAGAGTGAGAGCCGGCTGCGGTCAAGGCTGTGGTGATGTGGAAAAGGGAAAGTATTTGAGAGATGTTCCCGAGATGGCCCCAACGGGGCTGCGTGATGGATTGACTGTGGGGTGTGAGGCAGAGGGAAGATCTTACCATCTAGCTGGAGGGCCCAGACAGACACCCGGGAATAAGTGAAGTAGATGAGAGAGAGGATAATTAAGTGCTAAATTGTGCAGCTTAATTTATTGTTTGGACAGTTGCCTTGTACTATAAACCGCGTTGCTCTAATGAGCTCATGACATGAGCGAGCAGGGAAAGTATGCCTAACACATTGCCCATCACACCGGGGCCATCTGTGGGCACTGCCCAGATGCCTATCTGGACAGACACTCTGGCTGCCAGGCTTCTGGACTCAGTTTGCAATTGGGGGTACCAACAAGTGCTGGGCCAGGGCACCCCTGGCAAGATCGCTTCCTTAGAAGCTTCAGAATCCAAAAGGCCTGAGACTCCCAGGGGTATTAGTCCTAAAAAGGAAGGAAGGAGGCACAGAGTTGGAATTTGATTGTAATGCAGGAGCACGGGTCCTGCCCCGGGGTCCCGGGGAGCTGGATTCACATCTAGCTCCCTTCTTGCTCATGTGACCTTGGGCTGGCCCCCAACCTTTCTAAGCCATCCTTGTCTTAATCTGTGAATTCAAGCAAGCACCCGGAAAGTGCTCTGTGAACCTTAGTTATCATGAAAAGATGCTCCCAGTTAAGAAAGATGTTGAAAACAACAGATATGTAAGAACACTCAGCTTACCTACCTCTCATAGACCGTGTCCCAGTCCCGGTGCTCCTGGGGATGCAGAGAACTGATCCTGTCCACCTACACTGGAAGGGAAAAAACAATTCACCTTGATTCTATGACTGCATTTATTGAGTCTTTTAAAGAGATTTTAAGTGTGTGACAAAGTGAGAAGGGTTTGTCTTGGGAGAGCCCAGAGAGGCTTTTTGAAGAGAGTGTACCCCAAACAGGCCTTGGAATAATAGTCTAGACCTTCTCGCCAGAGAAATAGCCCCTTGCACCTGCTCTTCTTAGCAAGGTTGCTGGAAATATCTTTGTTGGAGGTGCTTAGGAGAATATCTGATTAGAGGGGGTAGGGATGGCGATGAAATGGAGCTGCATTTACAGAGAATTTTCTATGACATTGATAAGGATCCATTTTTCCATAGCAAGGAAAATCAAATCTGATAGAGATTGTGGAAGGGCCAAAGCTCCCGCTAGTCCATCTCCCCCAGGCCACCATTCCTCATAACACCGACTGCAATTGTAATGGAGAGATTGTCTGTTTGATTTTCTGCTTAAAATATGCACTACCAGCTTTCCTGCAACAGAGGATGCCTGGCATAAGCACTCAATCCATTTCTGTTGAATAAATGAATGAAGAAAGAAGAAAGCAGAGGTAGTGGTCAAAGACATTCAAGTGGAAACGAGGCTTTATTTTCACCTGTCAGGTCACCAAAGATTAAACAGTGACCACGCATATTCAGCTTAGAACACAGTGAGAAGGAACAGCTCTCTGGACACTTTACGGGGTGGTAGAGTTACAGCTCTTCCCAGTGCACAGTTTGGCCACCAAGAGCTTAAAAAATGCTCATGCTCTCTAATACAACAGCACCACTGCTCAGGAGGGAGTCTCAGGAGAGCCGTACCAGTGTAGAAAGTTGTCTCACCGCAAGATACTGGAAACAACCTAAATGTTCAACACCAGAGGATCGGTTAGAAAACTATGACGATCCTTGGAATGGTATGGAGGCATTTAAAATCATGATAGAGCTGTGCATATGTGGATGAGTGTTCACAATGTGTTAAGCAGGGAGAAGCAGTCGAATTCCACAAGGTGTGCAGATGCCAGGTGAACCTGAGGGACAGTGGCCATTGCTGGGTATTTTTATTGTCTCTTTTTTTTGCCTACCTGTATTTTGACATTTCAAAACAAGGAGAATGTATTATTGCTCTCAAACAACGAAGCTGTCTCCACACTGGCTTTTTTTTTAAGAAGAAGAAGAAAGGTGAAGCTGGTGGGAGCAGGAACTGTGCAGAGTTTCTTAGACTTTCCTCTGTCCCGATGGTACCTCTGCTTCCCGAGGGGCTCTCAGCTCATCCAAGGACACCCCCGATTCTCTCCCCCAAGACAGGGAGCAACTAGGACAGCCACAGGCCCTCCCTTCCCGGGGACAGTTGTGGTGTCTCATGACAGCCCTTTGGGGGCACCTCCTCTCAGCTGGTGTCCTCAGGACCACACTGTTGGCAATAACCACAAGCCCCATCTGAGGCTCATTCTTAGCCACTTCCTCGTCCCTGGGTCCTGGGCTTAGCCTCCTGTCCAAAGTCAGCCCCAGCTGGCTCCGATCCCTGCCACACGGCTCATCCGCGGCACTGCCTCACCTCTCAGAGCCGTCTCACTCGTAACTCAGGGTTGCCATATCCAGATTGTGGGCTGTTGCCCTCTCTGCTGCCCACTTCCTCTCCCACACCCTCCCTCCCTGGGCTCTCCACTGGCTCATGTTTATGGGACCTCGGGACCCAGCGATTTCTTTTCCACTGCTTACTGGGGGACAGCCAGAGAGGTAGGTCCTTGTCTTTCTTCCATCCGGGAAACTTCTCCGGGTGGTTTGTGTCAATGGGAGGAGATGGCAAGAGGGTCCCTGTCCAGAGGCCAGAGGTTAGAATGGAACCACAGAGAAGTTGCCTGGAAGAACAACTTAATGGACATCAGCACCCCACTTTCCCCAGCTCTCCTCTTCTCCAGGTTCCGGAGAGTGGAGGTGGTGGTGGGGGGTGGGGGAGGGAGAGGGACTAGGTGTGGGGGCGGGACGGGAGCGTTGTTGGGGGAAGCAGGTGATGAGGGTGGAGGGGAGGCAGCAGAAGTGTTCGAGGTCTCTGCCCCATCTACAGGGCTCCCCTCTGGGTACCTTTGCAGAGGCTCTGCCTCCCAGCAGGGCTTTCCGTTATTATTCCTGGTGACCAGATGGGGAGCTAAAGCTCCCAGAAGCTTGTTCAGCTCATTCCTCTGGGGCGGGCTTGGGAAGACCTAGGCTCTGGAATCAGGCCAGGCAGAAAGCCACCTCCCCCATTTCCAGGTAGGATGCTCTTGGGCAAGTCAGTCGCCTCCCTGAGTCTTGGTTTCCCAATCTGTAAAATGGGTTGCAAACTCTTTGAGAGTGTCACGTGAAGTGCAGCAATAATGTAGCCAGATCACCCAGCCCCATGCCTGATATCACGTACAAACACAATAATTGACTGTAACCTTTTCTTTCAATAATAATAATCGTCCTGCCTGACTCTAGATTCCACCGAGATCTAGAGGCGGGAGAGTACGGAGTGAGCACGGCCCAGGGAAAACAAGATCTTCTTCCTTTGAGATAGAACCACGTGGGCACAAATATTAAAATTCAAAAGAAATCCTCCTGTCCTTACTCTCCGACCAAATGGGAATGATCTGACGTTTCCTGACAGGATTGCCTCTTGCCCCCACGCCACGTGGAAGGGCCAGTTCCACACATCTGTGTTTTTAGGGAACTTTTCCAGCATGCAGTTGCCTCAGCAATACAGGGTGACAGACAAAAACAGAAGCACCTACTCTGGGTCAGGCACGAGCTCTTGCATCTGCAGAGCACTCTGGGGCCAGAAAGGTCCAGCGACTTGCCCCAGCGAAGTCTGAGTTGCAAAACTGAGTCTTGAACCCAAATCTGTCTGGCGCCGGCCTGTCAACGTCTGCTTTATTTTTCTCATTGCCGTGATTCCTCCCACCTCATTGACTCTTTGATTTAAAAAACGTATGCTTTCAAGCATAATACTGTTTACAAACTTACAGTGGAGTAAGGGGTGTGTGCGTGTGCATGCATGCGCGTGCTTGTGTGTGTGTGTGTGTGTGTGTGTGTGTGTGTAGTGTGCCGTGTGTAGTGGGCTTTCCATTCTATTTGTGGCTCTGCGCGTGAAAGAAAAATAAAACACAACAAATGCCCCTGAGTTGTCTCACATCAGGAGAGTGGCTGCCTTTTCCCCCACCCCAGAGTGGCTGTGGCATTGTGAGCAGGCTGCAGACCCCCCAAGCAACCAGAACATTCTGTACCTTGTGGCAATTAGTCCCCACTTGGCTTAAGGACTCTGACATCAAAGGAGGTCTCCGCCTGCTGCCCAAGGGAGGCCAGGGGAATGCCTCCAAACGGAGCCCTTTCCCCCTCATTAGGGGGCTCCAGCCACCAGCAAAGCAGACTCTGGACAACAGACCCGGCCCCATCAAAGACCCCCTTCCCCCGGGAAGGCCTCAGTAATCCGGGGTCTGAGTACGCCCTGCCCCCTCCCCTAGACCAGCTCAAAAGCCGCCGTCTGGGGACACCTGACTACTCTCCAGTTCAAAGCCAAGTGAATGCATTAACAAGACAAAACACCATTTTCCTGTCTTAAAACTCCTAGGGTCCTGCTTTGAGCTGCCTGCAGTTCAGGCCTGGAGGGTACACAATCCCTCCCCACTTAGCCATGGGGCCTGAAGTCAGGCCCCTCCTCTGTCTTCTCCAGGCCTTTGAAAGCCCAGGAACACAAACAGGGGCTAACTTAAGCCACTCAGCAAGCCCTCTTCAGACCTAATCTCTCCTCAGTAAGGTAGGTGGCCAATCTGGAGCCAGCCCGCCTGAGAGCCAGGGCTGAGTGTGGAGAAAGCAAGCTGGCTCTGAGGTTGCAGCCTTCCTCTGCAAGCAAAGAGACTGTTACTTCTGTCCCGGAGCGAGTGGTCCATGAGGAAGGGCTGCAAAGAGTCTCCCTTCAGAATCCAGGATGCTGGAAGAGAAGCAACAGATTTAGCCATTTATTCATCCATCCACTTGATTGCTCACCCATTCATCTATCCACACATCTACTGATCCATCTGTCCTTCCATCCATCCGTCCATCCATCCCTCTGTCTGTCCATCTATCTGTCCATTCATCTATTTCTCCGTTCATCCAGCCAGCCATTGCATGCCAGATCCTGCTTCCATCCCTGGGTATCTAGAAAGGAATCATATACAGATCCTGCTTCCATCCCTGGGTATCTAGAAAGGAATTATATACAGATCCTGCTCTGAAGCAACTCCCAGTCTATAGAAGGAGCAGCCAATGCCTCGTGGCTTAAGAGAGAGAGAGGTCTGAGAGGGAGCAGGGAGCTCAGAAGATGGAGTCTGTGGTACCCAGGAAGATAATACAGAGGGTATGAAACCTGGAAGATGAACAAGAGCTTTACCAAGGAGAAAGGGAAAAGATGGCATTCCGGGGAGCTGCCAAATCACTGAGGCCTGAGACAGGCTGGAGTGTTTGTGTAGCTACTAGTTGTTTGACTCCTGCAGTTTGTTTAAAGGAGTGTGGTGTGGTGGGGGAATCATAAAAGGTGAGACTGGGGCTACAGAATGTGAGTCCCATCATTCCTTGAACGCCATTCCTCAACAAGCACTCAGATCCACGCACATGTGCGCATGCCTACACACACATACACTTACACGAACAAGCCTTCACACATGCAAATAGCAGGTATATGCACCAATACACAGAGGTGAACACCTTCACACATGACGTGCTAATGCAAATGCAAATCTGTCCATGCATGTGCAAGCTCATTCACAGTAATGTGCTCACATACACATAAGCACATCGACCCATGTTTGAACATGCTCTCTGATACACACAAGCATGTGATCACATGCAAACTACATGTGTGTGAGCATGCACAAGTGTGCAATGCATACACACACACATATACACACACAGAACCAGGGAAAGGCCAGGAATAGGAGTCCCGCCTCTAATTATTCCTCTGTCATAAAAATGTGCCCTAGGCAGTGAAACCTGGCAGAGCTGGGCCATCAGCTGTGCTCAGGCTGGAGCCAGGTGTTCCTGGGCTTCAACTGGCTTTGCCAACGTGGCAGGGCTTCCCATCCTGATGTCAGCCTCCTTTCCTTTCCTAGCCCTCCTGAGCCAGTGCTGTTCCCACTGTGAGAGCTGCCTTCTACAGCCATGACCTTGCTTGGGTGATGAGACACGCCTGAATATGTTCAGCGTCCCACCACAGGGCAGAGTGGCCAGAGCCAGCCCTGTGATGTTGTCTCCTGGACAAATGCCCAGCCAGCCCTGGGCAGGGCAGCAACATTCCAGGTGCAAGACCCAGTGGGCTTCATCTCACTCTTCCAGTTCCATCTCACAGGCTTCCCCAATAGATGTCTTCTGCTACAGCCGCGCCCTGGATCTTCCCTGGACCCCATTTAATTCCTGATGGGATTGGTCATCAACATCAAGCCACAGCTGGGATGCCTCTGAGTCTCAGAGACTGGGGTCTTCCTGGAGCAATAAGAGGTGGGGTATGATGGAGGTGACATTAGCTGAGCTCTCTTCATTCAAGATCACTGTTGAGGCACTGTTTGACTTAGCCATAGCCCTTCTCTTATTCCAAACCTGGTCTTTCATCCTCCAACCCACCTGCCCATCCCACTTCCTGTATATTTACCTCCCCTCTGTCTACTCCTCTTTCTATCCAGCCACCCGGTCATAGATATAATTCTTAAACAATCTACCCATTTACCCATCCCCTAAAATTTTCAACCATCCTTCCATCCATCCTTCTACCTATTCACTCATTCCCCGTCTATTTACTCATTCATTTCATATCTGTTCATACACCTACCCATGCAAACATCCATCCATTCCTCCATTGCTCATCCATCTAACCATCCATTTTTTGAATACCTACCTGTCCAATCATCTGCTCGTCCACCTGCCCATCTGTCTATTTGTTTGTTCAACCATTCAGTCAGCCATATGCTGATCTATTAATAGACACCGAAATAAAAAAAGACCTGGATTCGAATCCTTATTTCACCACTTACTATCAGTAGCAGATACTGTCACTTCTCTTCCCAGATCCTCCCAGTCCTTACGAGCTCAGTGCATATAGGTCTGAGTTCCATCTACCAGAACCTAAATCTTTTTGCCTGAGAGCTTCCTCTGCAGCTGACCCTTGTCTGTCTCTATGTGTAGAAGGCTGGAGGTGATGGGATATTAATACCCCTTAGAGGCAGCTGACAAACAATGACTAGCCAGCGTTTGTGTATAAATACCCCAGCTTTGTTGTCCTTGGGTGGGATGACTCTGAGGTCGATGTTCTTTACTGGTACCCAGAGTTCCCAGCAAGATTAAGCTCCATTTTCCCACAGTTTTCACTTTGATAACATACAATTTACTGGTCGCCTTCACTTCCCCACTTTGTTATTTCACCTCCCAAATAAGTGACTTGCATTTGCATCCTTGTTTCAAGGTTGGCTCGTGGAGAACCCCAACTACTACATGTGTGGCTTGGACAGATTTATTTATTTTTTCTGAGATGGAGTCTCACTCTGTCGCCGAGGCTGGAGTACAATCTCTGATCACTGCAACCTCCGCCTCCCAGGCTCAAGCAATTCTCCTGCCTCAGCCTCCCAAGTAGCTGGGATTACAGGCACCCACCACCATGCCCAGGTAATTTTTTTGTATTTTTAGTAGAGATGGGGTTTCACCATGTTGACCTGGCTGGTTTTGAACTCCCGACCTCAGATGATCTGCCCGCCTCAGCCTCCCAAAGTGCTGGGATTACAGGCGTGAGCCACCGCACCTGGCAGGACAGAATTAATATGATGCCTATCCTTCGGTAAGTAGTCAACAAACATTAGTTATTGCTTTTATTATACACTACTACTGACAATAATAGTAATACATAGCAGATGGTGGAGGTAGTGGTGATGATGTTGGAGGTGGTGATGTGGTGATAGTATTGATGGACAAGGGGGTGCCAGTGGTGGCAGTGAGACATTTTTGTAGGCGCTTGGCCACTTTCTGGGGTCTTCCTATGGAACTTGGCCAAACTTCTCACGTTGATTCTCCCCTGTCCCCACATTTCGAAGCACGCTTTCCTGAACAGGAACTTGAAGAAGAAGATTGTGAGGGAAGGGGCTGGGGGCTTAAGAAATGGTTCCCAAGTCACAGAGAGGAAGGGGAGGCAGAGCAGGAGGAGAGGCTGGGCTGACAAGGCCTGGGCTGGCCCGTAAGAGGTACTTCCGTGCTTGCTTTATTTTCCTCTTTAAATTCCTTCCCATTGAGCGCCAGGAACTGCTTCTCAGACATCCCCTGTATGAAGAAAACAGTCAAACATTGTCTTCGGAACTCCTCACTGCCTGGGGATTGCCTGGGCACCAGGGCCTAAGCAGCCTGAGGGACTCTGAGCTGTGGCCCAGCAGCTGAATCTAACAGCTGGAGGCCCAGAGAGGGGAAAGAATGCCCTAGGGTCACCCAGTGTAAGTGGGGCCAAAATGAGATCTCTTGGCTTACCATTCTGACTTTAGCCAATATACCACAAACCTTTTGACCCCTGAGTCACCCAGAGTCAGAGAGGAAAAGAATGAAAGATCTGACCAGCTGGGCACAAAGATAGAAAAAGACAATAGAATACCAGGCCTCTGAAGTCTTGCGGCTCACGCTTCCCCACCATCCACTGGGTACTCCTCAAGCCCCGCCTCCTCCGCCCAGGCCGCCAAGAATGGGAAGGACTGCAGTCCTTGGGAGACAGACTCTGGGTTTCCAGGGTGGGGTCCTGGCAGGGCCCAGACTCGTGCAGGGGCCCCCACCCCACCCCAGGGGATATCAGCCACCATCACACGCTGGGGAGAGCAGACGGGCAGGGGCAGAGTGGCGCCAGCCCCTGGGCTGGCCACTGCAGGAAGACCTGCTAGCACCTGCGGGCACAGCTCCTCACCCCTGTCTCTCCCTGTGCAGGCCTCATTAATACCCTCCCTGAGGCTGGGGGTGGAGGGCAGAGAGAAACAGCTGAGGCAGTGGAAAGAGATCCGGCTTGGGCCTTTAACTGGTCATGTGACTTTCACAAACCATCACTTTTCTGTGTCTCCAGTTTTTCATCTGTACAACTAGGGTCACAGCATATACAAAATGGAGCCCATTAAGGGAAGCCCACATGGAGCCCCTATCAAGTGCCAAGCACGCAGTAGGTACTCATTAAAGGATGGCTGTCATTGTTTATCCCCAGGGCTTACAAAGCCGTCCCCTTCCTTCCCAAATTCATGGTGTCGCAGGAAACCTTGGTCACACCTTCAGACTTCTCAGTGGGAGCGTTTCCCTCCCCAGGTCATCAAAGCCACCCACGCCTCCGAGTGGAGCAGAGCCTGGTGAGGAGTGGGCCCAGTCTACACCTTAGACCATGCCACCTGTCTGAGATCTGGCAAGTGGGCAGTGCTTGTCAGGTGGTGCCCCGGTCCCAGGGGAAACTCTTAGCTCTGCCGCTTGCAGAAAGCCTATGCAGCCTACTGGGTAATCCCTTAGATTTCTCATCTGCACAGTGGCATAACAGTATGTATCCCCATAGGGCTGCTGTGATGGTGGAAGGAGAGAAGGGGTATGATGCTCAGAGAATGGGCACCTCCCTGTGCCCACGCACCGCCTTTACTGGGGACTGGCTCTGGGGGAGACCCTGAGCTGCTGCAGACAGGCCTGGACAGCCCCAGGAAGGGGGAGGAGGAGGAAGGAGAGGGGAGAGCAGAGAGCAGGATGGGGTGGAGGGGCAGTGGAACAATAGCCAGGCCTGGCTTGTGGTTTGCATCCTGAGAGAAGTGAGTCGACGCTTTCTTGTCATCAGACTTTCCAGTCACCTGCCTGGGAACCTGAGGAAAAGATTGGGGAGCCAAACACATATTGTTTCTTTTGTTGGAGGTGCCAAGTTTGGTGGGATGAATTGGCCATCTGTTCTCCCAGCTACGATCTGGCAAGCTGGGAACCTCTGCTCTCCGAGTTGCCAGTTTCCGTAAGTTGCTAACAAAAGCTGGGGGTCGGGGAGGGGACGTGGACTCCCCTACCTAGCCATGGCCCAGCTGGCTGACCCTTCGTCGGCCGGGACCCCTGCTCTAGGTCCACGGGGTGCTCTGGGCCTCAGACTCTGAAACCTGTGGGTGAGATGGAAAAAAGTCCCCATGACCTGGGCTGACCCTGAGCCTCTCCGAGCCTTGGTTTCCCCACCCATAGAGTAAGGGTGGACAGGGACCGGCACGTCCTCTGGTTCTGATGTCAGAATCCATGGTGTCCCTCTGAGGTCTGGGGAGGGAAAGGCCTTCTATGTGGGCAGCCCTGGGGAGGGACAAGGTGGTGCTGGCCCTTACTGGGGGCTAAACATCAAAGTTCCTGAGCCTGCTTTGCCAGGGTCCAGCCATTGGGCCGCAAGAGCCTTCCATCTCCCCTTTAGCAAGCTTCAGAGCTGGGATTCCCAGCCTGGGGACTGGTTTTCTCTGGCAGGAGTGGTAAATGGAGTTTAAAACCCCAAGCAGACATCTTCTTAATTTAGGAACACCAAGGGTCTGTGGCAGAATGCTGGATGAAAATGCATTTTCCCAGGGGCAAGGAGAGTCATTTTCATCTGGTTCTCCAGGGACCCTGTGACCTTACAAAGGCTGAGAATGGGTGGCCTGGAGCCTGGAGCTTTCTAGAGTGGCAGCCCCAGATGCGGTACAAAGAGAATAATCAAGCCCCCCACACCTCAAATGCAGGTGGTCCCAGAGTGAAAGCAAGCAGCTCAGATGCCTCTGAGCAGACGCTGAGTGACAGGTGGTCAGGAGAGGACAGGTTCAGTGTGGACTCGGCTTTGGGAACAGGGTGGTGGCTCTTGCCTCACTCACACAGATGCCTGCTGCCCTCTGTCAAAGAAAACCAGAGCGGGACAGTAAAGCAGTACAGACAGATTTTATTCAGACTATCGCAATAGGGGAGCAGAAACCTTAGTACAAAACTGGGCTCGACTCTGAATACAGCCCGGGCAGGTGGGAGTTTATAGCTGAGGAGCAGGGAGGGGGTCAAGGGATGGAAAATGACCAAGAGAGGATTCTTGCTGAAGGTGGGCCAGGGTGACGAGACATCCCCTGGGGCATGGTGGAGGATGAGAAACCTGATGGGATATGAGGGTGATCAGATGTCCAGGTGCTAAAACAGGATTCTACCAGGAAGTGCTCAGATGGGCCTAGGAGAAGGTTCTGGAGCCTGACTGAAGCATAACCAGGCAAAGACTCTTTGTCACCCGTCACTGATAGTGCAGACACAGACTTCAGCTGGGACCTGCGGAGGAAATGTGACTTGCTATTTAGGCCTCATTTATGCTGTGCTAATGGCCTCGGCAGGCCAAGGGCTGACTTCGCCGCCTCCGGTCTTTGTGCAAAAGACCCTGCTTCACCCGCTCCTCCTACTTCTCCAGAGGACAAAGGAGTCCCTGCCAGAAGATCACCCATCTGCACTAAGTCTTCTGAAGCCTTATTTTATTTAACTTTTAGAGCCTCGATAGACATTTAGGCCCCATTTCACAGACGTGGCCACTGAGACTCAGAAAGGTGGAATGACACAGCCAGGCCGCTCAGCCTGCAAGGGCTAGAGCCAAGACAGGAGCCCTAGCTGGCACATTCCGGTGCCTTCTACATGCAGCTGGAGCTCCTGGGCTGGTCCCTCACCCCCTCAGCCCCCCACCCACAGGCCCGGGGCCAGCACTTGGGCCAGTCTGGGCATAGCCAGTGTCCAGTACTTCATGCCCACCCCCCGCCTCAGATGGCCTGCAAGCTGCTAGCAGGTAACACAATCCCAAAATGATTCCCAGCCGCGACAGCTCTGCACACGCCCCTCCCCCACAGCACGTCTGCTGTGCTCCATCCAAACTGATTACAGCCTCAGCCTCGGAGCAAGGGGGCGGGGGAGGGATGAGAGCAAGTCGGCCTCCAGAAGACTTGAAAGAAAATTTGAAACACACGTGTGCTGCCCTGGATCTGGGTAACCCTAAGCCCTCAGCCCGTGTGGCCCAGCGGTCTCCATCCCCCCGCTGCCCCCAACCCCCACCCCCGCCACCTCCTCCTCTCGAGCTCCACCTGTGTCTCCGATGGGGCTGCTTTCCAGGCTCAGTCCCTGCCTGGGGCAGCTGGCTGGGTCTCCAAGACCTGAAGAACTTGCAGCTGGGAGAGACCCCCACCACCAGAGCCCCCCCATCTCAGAAGAGGACACTGACATCCACAGCGGGAAGGTTTCCTGGGATAAAGGGCTGAGCAAAGCAAGACCCCAGACTCCGGGAGGGAGGAGGGCACAGGCGGCTTGGAGCACAGCCCTTCCCTGAGCTCCTCCAGCCCGGCCTGAACTGCATCTCGTTTCTCTATTCCCATGCACCCACCCTCATTCCCAGGAGAACCTGTCTCTTCTCTGCCCTTGCACCTGCTTCCTTCTGCTTTAACCCTTTCCCAGTGGGCCTGGGCTCAAGACCTTCAGGGTTCTGGGTCTAGAGTTTGAAGAGGGAGTGGAGTTGGCAGGAGCTGGCTCTAAGAGCTGCAGCCAGGGTTGGGAACCAAAGGTGAGTCCAAGTGACAGGCCCTGCCTCACGCTGTTTATATGGAACGTCCTTCTAGCAATCAGCGTATGGCCTCCAAACATGTGGCTTCAATCTTTCCTTTGAAATATTGGTGGTGAGGGGCGGAGGGCTGCTGCTGCCAACCCCCGCTGGACGCCTCTCTGTGCAGCCCAGCTGAGCACTTGCTGTAAACGCATCGCTCCGAGGCCTGTGCCGCTCGCCAATGGCACGCACACTTGGTTTGCAAGCAGGATTCCTGTGTGGGAGGGTGTGGCCTGGGAACGGGGCTGAGGGGCTGGAGGAGCAGCTGGGCGGCAAGAGGAAGGGCGTGGGGCTTCGGAGGCAAGCAGCGCTGGGTGCGCCTCCCAGCTCAGGCGCTTGTGAGCTGGTGGTCACGGCCTGGGCAGCTGGCTTCACACCCCCTACGGCTTTGTTTCTGCATCTGTCAAATGGACACACACAATCATCATCTAATAGTGTGACGATGACATGCGACCTTTAGCAGTGCTGCACACGACGGGCTCAGTTTGTGCGAGCCCCCACCCTCACCTTATCTGCCCACCTCTCCTGAGGCTCATCGTCTGCTGCTTTTTGGCCTGGCTTCTGTGCACAGCTGCTTTCTGGCTTCACACAGTATGTTCTGGAAGTCAGGAGAAAAGGATCTGGAGCAAAGCTTTGTCAGGGGTTGGCTTCGGGGTACTGGACAAGACCCCTTCCCTCTGAGGGCCTCAGTCCTCTGAACCGTAAAGTGGTGGTGGGTGGGAGTGGGGAACAGGGCGGTGGCTCTTGCCTTACTCACACGGTAAGTGTGGCTGGATGAGACGCCCCCTGGGCAATTTCCACATCTAATATTAAGGGGCTCTAGGGGGCCCTGGAAGACAAAAGTCCCGGGGCTGGAGGTCTGAGGATGGGGTAAGGGCAGGGCTGGGGTGGCTGGCTGTGAGCTCTTTGAGATTCGAAACAGGCACACGGAGCTTACCTGGGCAGGTATGGAGGGCGTGTCCTCTCCATCGGCCCCAGCCTCCCACCGCTGCCTCCAACTCACCTCTCCACCTCACCCCCACCTCTCCACCTCTCCCTCTTCATGATAAACCATCAAGTGACCTGAGTTCCAGGCCCAGCAGACACACTCCTTTGGGTGACAGGAGTGTGGTAAGAAACATTTCCCTAAAAGCTGCTTCAGAACCCCCAGGGTGCTGTTAAAATGTGGAGTCCAGGGCCCCAGCCCAGACAAATGGCATTGGCATCTGCAGAGACAAAGCCCTGGAGTGAGTATTTTACCTAACTCGCTGGGTATTTCTGGGGTGCGTCCAGGGTTGAGAATCCATTACTGGTAAGGTGCAGGTTTTGGGGTTTGCTGGACCTGCTCTCAGCTGGCTGTGGGACCTTCGGCAACAAATTTCCCCCCTTCCAGCCTCAGTTTTCCCATCCGTTAAGTAAAAAAGAATTGTTCCCATTTCACAAGGTGGTAGCAGGGATTGAATATCATCTGTATTAGTTTCCTGGGGCTGCCATAACAAATGACCACAAGGAGGTGGCTTAAAACCATAGTTCTGGAGGTCCGTAGTTCAAAATCAAGGTCTCAGCAAGGTTCTCTCCAGAGGCGTCAGGGAAGAACTCTTCCTTGCTCTCCCAGCTTCCGGCGGCTGCTGGCAGTCCTCTGCATTCCTTGGCTCATAGCTGCATCCCTCCAGTTCCTGCCTCTGCCTCCGAACGGCCTCTTCCCTGTGTGTGTCTGTGTCCAAATTTCCCTCTTCTTCTAAAGACAGCAGTCATTGGATTAGGGCCCACACTGATCTCATATGACCTCATCCTTAGCTTGATTATATCTGCAGAGACTGTATTTCCAAGTGAGGCCACAGCCACAGGTATCAGGAGTTAGGACTCTTTTGGGGGAAAACGATTCAACCCAGTGCATCATCCATGCAGTGCCTGGGCATGGAGGAGGCTTACAGTGGGTGGATAGATAGATACAGAGTGAGCAACAGAGGAGGAATGCTGTGGGTCCTTGAAGAGACACGTGCCCTCTCTGTGCCTCAGTCTTTCCATTTGTAACCTAGGGATAAGAGTAACTTCTGGCAGGATGTGGTGGCTCACACCTGTAATCCCAGCACTTGTGGGAGGCCGAGATGGGTGGATCATTTGAGGTCAGGAGTTCGAGACCAGCCTGACCAACATGGTGAGACCCAACTCTACTAAAAACACAAAAATTAGCCAGGTATGGTGGTGGGCTCCTGTCATCCCAGCCTCTCAGGCAGCTGAGGCAGGAAAATCACTTGAACCTGGGAGGTGGAGGTTGCAGTGAGCTGAGAGCACACCACTGAACTCTAGCCTGGGCGACAGAGTAAGACTCTGTCTCAAAAAAAAAAAAAAAAAAAGAGTATCTTCTTCCCCTAAGTGTTTAAGGAAAGGTGCACAGAGGACCTGGCACACAGAAATGCTCAAGAAATGGCAGTTCCCTCTCCATAAAGAAATAGCGGTGTGCTGAGGGCATGTGGTGGCTAGTGTCCACAGTGGCTTCCCTTGTGACTGGGAGAGGAGGAAGGCGGGTACCGATGGTCAAGAAGGGTGCAGTGCACAGGTTGGTGCTTTTCAAGAGCTCCAGGGTCATGGAGGGAGAGGGCTTGGTGAGCCATTGACCTTGGAGTCTGCGAGGCATCCACCCCCACAGGGCTGAGCTCACAACCAGGTGCTGGTGTCCAAGGGCCAGGCAAGACCGTGGCAGCAGGCTGCATCTGGCAGAAGGTTTTGTACTGGAGTGATTGGAAGTGACGGCCGAGCTGGGCGGGGAACGAGCAGGGCAGAGGAGCCAGCAGGCCGGCTGCAGGCTCAAGCTGCAAGGCATTAGTCCAGGGTCTGGGCTGGGGGTGGGGGAGGGACGGGGGGA
The DNA here is from genome assembly GCF_048565385.1 of Saimiri boliviensis. Taxonomy (NCBI): domain Eukaryota; kingdom Metazoa; phylum Chordata; class Mammalia; order Primates; family Cebidae; genus Saimiri; species Saimiri boliviensis. The sequence continues at coordinate 11,969,456 of NC_133468.1, forward strand.
AGGACACTCGGTGGGAGTGGGGGTGCTTCTAGATGGGAAGCAAGAAAGTAAGACCGCTAGGGAAGACCCTGGAAGCCAGAGGGTGAGCTGACAGAGAGGCAAGGGCCATGGAGGTCGCCGGGCTGAGCGCCTCAACCATGCTGTTCCATAGAATCCTCACAACCTCTGGAATCAGATGCTTGCCTAGCTCCATTTCACGGAGAAGGAGCCTGTTTCCTTTTACATGTACCTGCCTGGCTCCTCCTTCTCCACCTCCTATTACTTTCCCTTCTCAGCCCTCACCACAAAACCGTACAGCTTTTTGAAATCTGTAAGTTGGGTTCAAATCCCAGCTCTACTGCTTGCTGGCTGTTTGACTGAACAAGTCACTTCCCTTTTCTAAGTCTCCATGTTCTCATCTGTCAGATAGTTCCAGCTTCCTGGGTGCTCTGGGGAATGAGAAGAAAGCATGTGGGCCCTGGAAATGGTACATGGTGGCTGCTCAATAGACATGCGCTCCGTTGTACGTCTCCTGCTGTCCTGTGATCCGAGGCTCCGCCAGGCTCTGGCCAGTGACAGGGAACACACCTGGTGGGATGGGGACTCTGCCCCAGACACCAGGACAGGCAGATACAGGCCTTGCAGCAGCTGCCCAGGCTCTCTGCCAAACTGGGCTGGGTGAAGGGGGCCGTCGGCAGCCAGACACAGAACTGGCTCTGCTCCACTGAGCCCTTCCTTCTGGTTCTTCCTTCTGGGGTCCTTTACAGAGCCAGTCAGGGTGTGAGTGACAGTTTCCTGGGAGCACTTGCTAAAGATACCCTCGCACCTGGGGAAACGACTGTTGGCCTCGGAGCTGCCGGGGCCCTCAGCCCCCGGGTGGCAGGTCCACAGCAAAAATTTGCCCTAAGAAAAGATGAAACATAATTGCCCTTTCTCCTCCAAGTCCAGGGGAGACCTCCCTCACCGGCTCGTCCTGGGAAATCAAGACTTGTTCTCCTGTGGTTCCTATTCCCCAACAGCGTTGCAGTAAATTAGCCAGCAGAAGGCCGGTCTCCTGTGGATTCATCAAAAGTTCGCCCATGTCTTGGACAAACTGCAAGGAAGAATGCTCCTCCAGCTGCTCACCCTCCAAGCACAGCCTGAGTGATAAAGATAATAATAACGTTTCTTTTGTCCTGCCACGATGCGTCCATACGATTCAGGAAAAAATACCATGAATCTTTCCAGATGAGAAAGCTACGACTCAGAAAGGAGAAATGGTCCACATAAGGTGAAATCGCTGAGCAAGTAGCTACTGGAGAGGAGTCAGCCGCCGTGATACACAGCGTCAGTGCGTGTTGGTGTCCTGCCACGTTTCCAGGCTTTGTAGAAAACCATCGAATGGAACCACTTGCTGAGTGGGTGGAAGGGATATGGTGAGAAGGCATCATCCACTTTGTCCTGCAGAGGGTCTCTCCTCTGCCCCAGGTGACAAATAAGAAACCTGTGATTCTCTTGGGGAAAGGGAATGGTGTTTGTTTTTGTGGACAGTAGAAAGTTACAGAAATACTTGCCAAGAAGCTCAGAAACAAGTTTACAGTAAAATTGCAGTCATGGGCCCAGTGTGGTGGCTCACGGCTGTAATCCCAGCACTTTAGGAGGCCGAGATGGGCGGATCACGAGGTCAGGAGATTGAGACCATCCTGGTGAAAATGGTGAAACCCTGTCTCTACGAAAAATACAAAAATTAGCTGGGCGTGGTGGCACATGCCTGTAATCCCAGCTACTTGGGAGGCTGAGGCAGGAGGATCTCTTGAACCAGTGAGCTGGAGGTTGCAGTGAGCCAAGATCACACCACTGCACTCCAGCCTGAGTGACCGGGCAAGACTCCGTCTCAAAAAAAAAAAAAAAAAAGAATACCTTTCACTTTCTCCCACGTTGGCCTCCTGGGTGAATGGCCCTTTTTCTGGTTCTGAACATCCGCTCGTGGTGTTTCTTTAGCTTGTGTTCACTAATCTACCACAGCTCCTTTCCAGAATAAGCTGAAGTACACAAACAAGCAGGTATTATTCATTGACCATTGTTATGACTGCTTGGGGATTTTCATAGCTTCAATGAGCTGGGTGTAATCTGATCAGGGCAGGACTTAGTCTGATGACCAAATGCCTTGGGCAAAAATTCACCTGAGACTGTCCACACATCCAGACACAGCACCTGTAAACAAGTATCCAGGCACCAACTATAGGCCAAGAATTGTTCTGGGTGCTAGACATGGTAAACAAGATAGACAGTGTCTACTTCCTCACAGAGAGACAGACAATAAACAGATATTTAGATAATAGCTTTATTTTAGATGGTGACAAGTGCCAAGGGTCAGAGGCAGGGTTTGGAATGAGTACCCTGAGGGCAGGCCGGTGGTTCCTTTGAAGAAGTGACATTGGGCCAGGCACGGTGGCTCACCCCTGCAATCCCAGAACTTTGAGAGGCTGAGGTGGGCGGATCACTTGAACCCAGGAGGCAAAAGTTGCAGTGAGCCAAGATCATGCCACTGCACTGCAGCCTGGATGACAGAGCAAGATTCCATCTTTAAAAGAAAAAAAGAAAGAAAGAAAAGAAAAAGAAGCGACATTGGTGATGAGACCAAAATGCTATGGAGCAATTGTGCAAAGACCTGAAGGAGGAGAACTCTAGGCAGCAAGTGCAAAGGCCCTGGGGCCAGGAGGAGTGAGGTGTGTTAGAAGAAACTTGCAGCAGGAATGGAGATGAGTTCAGAGAAGTGGGCAGAGGCCATATCACCAAGGTTTAGAGGCCCGTGATGAAGAGCTGGGCTTTTTCTGAATCTGATGCAAAGACACTGCAAGGTTTTAGTATGGTTATGATATAACCTTGGCACTTGTCACTCACAAAAATGAGCTTTACTTCCGCTAAGTGGTGGGTTCATATTTGAAAAGCCAGCTGCTTTTTCAGAGTGATAGCAGGGCTTCAAATTCAATTTCCACATTTGCTTTGGAACTCTGCCAAGATCACTCATGATCATATTTTTTCAAGTATACATTTTAGCGTTTCTTCAAAGTGAGGTGTCTAGAACATTACTGGAATATTAATTTTTCCATTTAGTGAAGCATCAATACTACTGGCCACAGCTTGTGAACCTGTTAATACTGCTGTAACTCTGGATATCTGATATGGGTTAGTTTCTCTAAGAACCTTAATTTTATGCTTATAGTCTTTGTTAGTTAGTTTCTCTAACTACATTTCAGAGATGGCCTTTGCAACAGAACGGAGCTCGTTGGTAATTCCTGAGTAATAATGGTAATTGTTATCATTGATTGAGCATTAAGTGCTGAGCTCACTGGTAAGCCCTTTGCAAATGTGGTTTTATGTAATTCTCACCACCCTTTCTCTATTTATAGATATAGGAACTGAGGTTTAAATAATCGCTTTGATTAATGTGAAATGCCTACATATAGTACAGTCCTGAATTTATCTTTCAAGGAATCTTTCTTCTGCTCTCTGCATCAGGAACTGTGCTAAGATCTAGACACCCAGCAGTGAACATGAAAGACATGGTTCCTGCTCCAAAAAAAAACTTCTTTTCTAATGGGGGAAGTTGCCTGGGAGACAGGCAATGACCCTATAGGAGAATAAGAATGGAAATAAAGGATGGTCCAGAACACAAGAGGAGACTTCTGACTGAGACTTCAAGGATCTGGGAAAGGCTTTCTGGCTGTTGTGACTTGTAGGATGAAGAATCCTGAAAGACGGGAAAGAGCTATTCTGGAACAGGGGCACAGGGGCGCTACTCCTCCCAGACACCGTGGAGGACCCCATGTTCCACCATCATCACCGAGAAATGACAGCTTAGCAGGTTCTCGATGAATGAGTTGGAATTTGCTAGCTAAGGCAAAGGATTGGGTTGAGGAAAGGGTTTTGTAAAGGGTTGAGTCAGGGAGGTTTGAGGGATCCTGAGGTGATTAAAGAGCTTTGAGTTCATTGTGACAGGCATGTGACAAGCCGGGGTTGGGAGGAGAGTGACTACAGGTGATATTGATGTTAATTACTCCCACTTCCCTTATAACTTTTAGGAGATGCACAGGGTATTTGATCATCCTGTCTGAACAAATCATTTCATAACATAAAGTGACTATATCACACATGATACTTTATTACCACTCAAATACATCAACTGGATCATAAAAATTATTAACATTTGTCCATGTAAGAGCTAAGCACCCGTCATATTTTGTTATTTGAATAATTGATATCAATCTACTGTGTAAAGTCAGGAAATTTATAAATCACATTTATAAATGTGTTACGTGATTTATAAATCACAAAACCAAATAATTTTAAGAAAAAATCTTGAAGGTAGTGTATAGTCTACCAACAAGGACTTTTAGTGACAAATCATTGACCGAATTGCCCAATAATCCAAGTAAGAAATTATGAGGATCTTTAAACAGTTGCAGGTAGAATAGATTCAAGTACTTTATCTGAATAACAGAGAAATATTCACTCTTTTTAATATGTAGCTTCTCCTTAACTGTCTCTTCTCAGACAATTACCCTTTACATGCACTAAAACAGGAAGGGCCAACTCTGGCCACACTGCCTTTGAGTTAGCCCTGTTCTGCAAGGAGAAGTGCTATAAAAATAAAGAAACAAACAGGAAGGATTTGCAACATATTTAGCATAGGATCTATATCCTTAATATATAAAGAGCTCTTACAAACCAATTACAGAAAACAAGATAAACCATATGCCAGCCCATAAAACAAGTGTCAAAAATTCAAGTGGATTTAAACCATATAAAGACTATTCTTTGAGGAAAAACAGCAAATTAACAAAATATACACGATCATAAATATTATAATACAGTTGAGCTCAAATCTGTCAGTTATGACAATAAATGTACAAAATATACATTATCATAAATTTTATAATACAGTTGAGATCAAACCTGTCAGGTATAACAATAAATGTGAATGAGCTTAGTTCGCCTTTAAAAAAAGATTTAATGTTGGCTCACAAAATAAAATTAACTATAAGCTGTGTAAAAGAGATAAATCTAAATTAAAGGGATTCAGAAAGGCTAAAAATAAAGAGATTTGGAAAGGTTAAAAATAAAGTATTACCTGACAAGTGGAAACAAAAACAAAATCAAGTAAGTGGGAAAAGTGATCTTGATATCAGGGCAAGGTAGAATTCAAGCCAAAGATCATTAAACATGACAAAGAAGGATACTTCTTAATGCAAAAAGCCACAATCTACAATAAAAATATAATATTAATATTTATGCACCAAATAACACTACAACTATCTCCATGAAGCAAGAACTCAAGAGATACAAGAAGATAAAGATAGAAACACACAAATAATCTTTAGCACACTACTGATAATAATCTTCACTACAAGACAGATGATGGGGTGGGGAGGGAGAGAAGATCTAAATATAGTAGGGTAGATCTTAGAAACATAGATTGAAGTCTATATCCTGATAACAGAGAAGTCTTAAATGCCCACAGCACATTCACAAAAAAGATCATGAAGAAAACATCATAACTTTCATAAGAAATAAATATTATTACATTATATAAATACTCTGGTCATAGTGAAATTGTAATAATATCAAAAAACATGCAGGACCTTCTACCTGGAAAATTTAAAACCTATTAAACAACTCCTAGGTGAAAGAGAACTACAAACTGAAATAACAGAATTTTAAAAAATTAGTGACATGAAAACAATCTATATCAGAATCTATGGGACACAAGCTGAAACAGTGATCAGAGAAAAACTCATTACCTTAATATTTTACTCAATAAACATGAAAAACAAAACTCAGTTAATTAACTTGGTCACTCAAAAAACTAGAACAAGAACAAAAGCAAAGCAAACTAAAAGAAAGCAAAATAATGAGAATAATAATGGTGAAACAGAGATGAATGAGGAAGACAATAAAGATCTAAAAGATCTAATTAATAAATCAAAATCTTGGTTTAAAAAAATTCAACAAAATGGACAAAATAGTAGCTAATTTAATCAAGGATAAAAGGAAGAAAGCACAAATATACAAAATGTGAAATGACAAGAAGAAAGATAAACATGGAATCAAATACAAACTTTAAATGTATGCATGAATACTTCGTAAATTTTTATGCAAAAAAATTAGAGAATAAATGGTTATGAAAACATAAATGTGTAAGACCATAAAAAACCGATTTCTTACTACTGGAGAAAAAAATGCTATGGTGTTAAATTTTAATCTGAAATATCAGTATGAAGACATGGTTCTTAAGGCATGGATAAATAGAAGAGAAAGAGAGAAAATGTGTGTGGGGGACGGGGGTGTGTGGGTGTGGTGTACAGGTGTGTTGGTAGCTTTGCCCACTAGAGGGCCTCGGAGCAATAACACCCCAGCAGTAATGAACACAACTGTCACCCAGATGATGGTTTCTAAACATCATTCTCCAATAAAAGGAACGAAGGTTATTTGGATAAGTGGATGATTCTAGGACTAAAACAGAGAAAATATAAGATGAGTCTGGAACATCTTTTGTTGGTAAAAAAAATTTAAAAGATGTAGTCTTGTTGAAAGAAGAGCAGGAGCCAAACTGAAGAGCTCTTGATGTCCAAAGCTGGGGCAATCTGAGCAATAAAATAATGAGAGTAGTGGATTATAACCTGTACAATTCATATTAATTGAGTCCACATTGATATAAGTACTTGATTCAATCAATAATAGGGGAGAAGGTACAGCTCCTTCATATGGTAGAATTCTAATGAATAAATGTAGAAGGTAAGAGGAAAGTAGAAAAGCACCATGAGACAAACACCACGGTAATAATTGTCACAAACAAAATCCACTGATGGGTTCTAAAATTAACAGTGAAAGTGTAGGAAAAACAAAATTTGCAGTCTCAAACTATTGCCCCATGATATTTATTATATATAAAGAAAAATATATTCTCTTTATGGTAAAAGACTAGGCAGAAACCACCTTTACTAAGTGATCAAGATCAATATCATCAGTATGAAGACATGTCCACATTATAAACTCCGTAATATCATGCACTGAGTAGAATCCAACTTCTGTGTATTCTTGTCAAAAAGACAAAATCCTCCAATCAGAAAATATCAGACAAACCCAGACTAGAGGCATTTGATAAAATAACCAATCAATATTCTCTCAAAGTAGACAGGTCATGATGAATAAGGAAAGACTGAGGAATTATTAGCGATTACAGAGAGCTCAGAAAAAAAAACAAACAAACAACTAAACGCAACATGGGACCCCAGACTGAGATCCTGAGATGAAAATATGATTTAGTAAAAAAACTGGCAAAGTTAAAATGTGATATTTACTTAAAAGTATTGTACCAATGTTAGTTTCTTGGTTCTGACAGTTGTACTATAGCTATATAAAATGTTATCCTTAAGGAAAGCTGGATGAGGAATATAAAATTTTTCTGTACAAATTTTGCAACTTTTTTTGTAAGCCTAAAATTAGTTCAAAATAAAAAGTAAAAATATATTGAAAAATAAAGTATGCTCCCTGACCACAAAAGAATTAGAATACAAATCTATAACAGAAAAAGGTCTAGAAAAGACTTCAATATTTCAGAATTCAACATATTTCTAAATAACCCAGGGGTCAAAGAAGCAATCACCAGAGAAAGAAAACCTTTTGAGCTGATTAAAAAGGAAAATCACAACATATCAAAATCTGTAGATACAGCTAAAGCAGCAATTAGAGGGAAATTTACAGCATGAATTATTATTAGAAAAGAGTAATAGTTCCAAAGCATGACATGAGTTTCACCTTAAGAAATGAGAAAAAGAAGAGCAGGCGCTGGGTGTGGTGGCACACACCTGTAATCCCAGTAGTTTGGGAGACCATCTCAGGCAGTTCACTTAAGCCAAGAAGTTTGAGACCAGCTTGGGCAACACGTCTCTACCAAAAAAATAAAAACAAATAGATTAAAATAAATTTTAAAATAGCTGGGTGTTGTGGCATACACCTGTAGTCCTAGCTACTTAGGAAGCTGAGGTGGGAGGATTACTTGAGCCCAGGAGGTTGAAGCTGCACTGAGCTGTGATCATGCCACTGTATTCTAGTCTGGGCAACAGAACAAGACCCCGTCTCAAAAACAAAACAAAAAGCACAAAGTATACAGAAGGAATAAAATGAAAGAAAAAATAACTAGAAAACAAGCAATAGAGAAAATCAATAGAAGCAAACATAATTCTTTGAAAAGATCAACAAAATCAATAAACTTCCAGCCAAACGGATGAGGACCACAAAAGGAGAGGAGAAGACACAATTGTCAATATCACCAGAAAAAGAAAGCAAATGGGCAAAAGACAGGAAAAGGTATTTCAAAGAGGAGGAAATATATTTAGTTAATAAAAATATGCAGAGATGTTCAATCTCATTCGTTACAAGAAAATGTACATCAAGGCTACTTAGACTTACAACATTTAAGACACTTGACAATGCCAGATTCTATAGATAGGATGTTTCAACAGGATCTCTTACATATTGCTGGTGAGAGTAAAGACTGGTACTATTTTGTTCTATTTTACAAACTGAGCTTTGTGTAATCTAAAACCCAGTAATTCCTCTCTCAGATATAGACACAACAGAAGGTCGTTAGGAGAATTTAAGTGCCTATCCAAAGGAGAATGGGAAAATACATTTTCGTATATACACAGACGGTTATTTTACAACAGTTAAAATGAATGAACTACAGCTACATGCAGCAACATGGATAAATTTTAGAAACATACGTTAAAAGAGAAAAACCAAGTCTGGGATTTCTGGAACACAGATTTTGTAACAAGAAAAGCTAAACAACATATTGTTAAGGCATACATATGGATGTGAAAAACTATAAATGTATGTTTCAAAACCAAGGAAATGACAAACGCAGAAGTCAGGATAGTAGGTCCCTCTAGGGGGAAGCAGGAAGACTAAACAAGAGAGGCACATATGGAGAAATGTGAGTTGGTGATCATGTTCCAGGAGGGCCTGAGTGGGCACTGGCTTCATCATGTTCCTTGTATAATTAAAAACAAAATTGTCTGTGTTCAGTGGCTCATGCCTATAATCCTAGCACTTTGGGAGGCTGAGAGAGGTGGCCATATCACCTGAGGTCAGGAGTTCAAGACCAGCCTGGCCAGTATGGTAAAACCCTGTCTCTACTAAAAATACAAAAATCAGCCAGACATAGTGGCACACACCTGTAATCCCAGCTACTTGGGAGGCGGAGGCAGGAGAATCGTTTGAACCCAGGAGGCAGAGGTTGCAGTGAGCTGAGATTGTGCCACTGAACTCCAGCCTGGGCAACAGAGCGAGACTCCATCTCAAAAAAAATAAAAGAGGACCACGTATAAACCGATAATGATAGTACATGGTGAGCCAAGAAATTACGATGAATCTAATTACAGCTGACCCTTGAAGAACACAGATTTAAACTGCAAGGATCCTCTTATACATGGATTTTCTTCCACCTCTGCCACCCCTGAGACAGCAAGACCAACCCCTCCTCTTCCTCCTCCTCCTCAGCCGACTCATTGTGAAGACAGTGAGGATGAAGACCTGTATGATGATCCACTTCCATTTGATGAATAGGACATATATTTTCTTTTCTTTATGATTTTCCTAATAACATTTTCTTTTCTCTAGCTTTATTGTAAGAATATAGTATACAATACATATAACACACAAAATATGTGTTAATTGGCTGTTTATGTTTTGAGTAATGCTTCCAATCAACAGCAGACTATTAGTGAAGTCTGTGGGACATCAAAAGCTATATGCAGACTTTTTTTTTTTTTTGAGACAGAGTCTTGCTCTGTTGCCTAGGCTGGAGTGCAGTGGTACAATCTTGGCTCACTGCAACCTACACCTCCTGGGTTCAAGCGATTCTCCTGCCTCTGCCTCTTGAGTAGCTGGGACTACAGGTGTGTACCAGGACACGTGGCTAATTTTTTGTATTTTTAATAGAGATGGCATTTCAACGTGTTAGTCAGGATGGTCTCGATCACCTGACATCATGATCTGCCTACCTCGGCCTCCCAAAGTGCTAGGATTACAGGTGTGACCCACCTCGCCAGGCCATAGGCAGATTTTTGACTGTGCAGGCGGTTGATGCCTATAACCCCTGCTCAAGGATCAACTGTATATATTCCTGAGAACCAAAATAAAATAAAAGCTTAACATCTCTGGCAAACAGTACATGCTCAATAAAGGTCAGTTGTTATTGTTTCTAGCCTCAGCCTAACCGACTCCTTATTGTTCAGCCTGGGTGTTGCCTCCTCCAGGAAGCCTTCTCTGCTCCTCTAGGATGGGTCAGGCTCTGTCCACTCCCAGTACCCCCACAGCCTGGGCTGACTTAGATTCCAACACTTCTTTGGCTATGTGGGAACTGACTGTTTATCAGCCTGTCTCCCCTATCAGGTCATATAATCCACACAGCAGCAACCACGGTCCTCTCTGCATTTCCAGTCCTTGCTTTTGCCTGGCAGCTGGTGTAGTTTTGTTGACCAAGTGCATGAGTGAGTGGCAGGCAAGATGGTTCCCAGGCCCTGGAGAAGGGGAAAAGGTACATGGACTGTGGCAAGGGCTCAAAGTGTGTCTCTAGGCAGGAGCAGATGGCACATGGCTCAGGGGTGTCATCAACCCAGGGCGCAGGAAATAAGGAAGTGCATTGTCTGTAGGGAATTGAAAAGCAGTAGTGACTATAGGTGACCAGCTTTTTATTATCACCATGTACTGGCGATTCTCAACAATGTCTCCGACACAATACTGCCTGCCACCCCCGACACACAAAATTTTGTTGGTCTTAGTTCTAAAGAACTTAATGTTGAAGTTATTGTTAAGTTTTAATAATACATAGGTAAGCTTTACATTAGCACGTTATCATTGCTTCTCCTTAAATAAACCTTGTATTCCCCATGGAAGTTGTATTCTCCTGTAGTTACTGTGCTTGTTTTGAGACTCAGTTTCTCATTCTGAACACAGCCCATGCCTCTAACTCTCCTGGTATTACAAATCCTGGCATTTAAATAGCAACAGCAGAGTGATTGGAAAGATGGTAACATAAAATGTGGGATCCTCTGACTCTGTCATGTCATTCATTGGGTCTTCTTAGAGTTTAAGATGAAAACATGAAACAGGACAAACAGCAAGCGGTCGGTTTTTTGTTTGTTAAGTACCAATTTTTGTTTGTGTATGAAATATTTTACCAAATTTGAATAATATCTTTCAATCAACACTTACTATTTTTAATTGTTAATGGTTAAAATGGAAGAGTCAAGTGAGATGACAATGATGATGACTGATTGTCATATAATTAATACTGAAAATAGTTGTGAAATACACAATTACATGATCCACACTGGCTGGGGACCCAGGAGCTGGAAGCCAGGACTCTAGCCCCGTTCTCCATGCATACTTCAAAGCTGTAGTCCCAGAGACAAGATTTGTGCATGCTACAGCCCCTGCTCTGGGTCACCCTGTTCCCACTCCTGCAGAAAGAGAGGGGACCAGGTCGTGGTGGCCATGGTGTCCCACTATTCTCCTGTAGTTGGGATAGGAGCCTGAGAGAACAGAGTGGAGGGGCCCCTAAGCCAGTCAGCTAAGGCCCAGAAGAACAGTGTATTCCAGCTCAGATACTGCACTTTTTCCACAAGCTTTGCAACCAGCAGACCTGAAGATTCCCTCCAGTGCCTATGCCACCAGGGTTCTGTGTTTCAAGCACAAAACTGGGTGGCCATTTGAGCAGACACCAAGCTAGCAGCAGGAGTTTCTTTTTTCATACCCCAGTGGCACCTGGAATGCCAGTGAGACAGAACCCTTCACTCCCATGGAAGGGGGGCTGAAGCCAGGGAGCCAAGTGGTCTGGCTAAGCAGGTCCTATCCCCATGGAGCCCAGCAAGCTAAGATCCACTGGCTTGAAATTCTTGCTGCCAGCACAGCAGTCTGAGATCTACTTGGGACAATCAAGCTTGGTAGGGCTAGGGGTGTCTGCCATTGCTGAGGCTTGAGTAGGCAGTTTTTCTCTCACAGTGTAAATAAAGCTGTCAGGAAGTTCGAATAGGGCAGAGCCCACTGCAGCTCAGCAAGGCCTCTGTGGCCAGACTGCCTGTCTAGATTCCTCCTCTCTAAGTGTCTCTGAAAAAAAAAAAAAAAAAAGCAGCAGCTCCAGTCAGGGATTTATAGATAAAACTCCCATCTCCATGGGACAGAGCACCTAGGGGAAGGGGTGGCTGTGGGCCCAGCTTCAGCAGACTTAAATGTCCCTGCCTGACAGCTCTGAAGGAAGCAGAGAATCTCCCAGCACAGGGTTCGAGCTCTGATAAGGGACAGACTGCCTGCTCAAGTGGTCCCTGGGCCCCCATGTATCCTGTCTGGGAGATACTTCCCAACAGGGACTGACAGACACCTCATACAGGAGAGCTCTGGCTGGCAACTCGTGTGTGCCCCTCTGGGATGAAGCTTCCAGAGAAAGGAACAGGCAGCAATCTTTGCTGTTCTGCAGCCTCCACTGGTGATACCCAGGCAAACAGGGTCTGGAGTAGACTGCCTCCAGCAGACCTGAGGTAGAGGACCCTGACTGTTAGAAGGAAAACTAACAAACAGAAAGGAATAGCATCAACATCAACAAAAAGGACATCCACACAGAGACCTCATCTGAAGGTCACCAACATTGAAGACGAAAGGTAGATAAATCCACGAAGATGGGGAGAAACCGGTGCAAAAATGCTGAGAATTCCAAAAACCAGAATGTCTCTTCTCCTTCAAAGGATCACAACTCCTTGCCAGCAAGGGAACAAAACTGGATGGAGAACTGACAGAAGAAGGCTTCAGAAGGTGGGTAATAACAAACTGCTCCAAGCTAAAGGAGCACATCCTAACCCGATGCAAGGAAGCTAAGCACACTGAAAAAAGGTTAGAGGAATTACTAACTAGAATAATCAGTTTAGAGAAGAACGTAAGTGACCGGATGGAGCTGAAAAACAGCATGAGAACTTCATGAAGCATGCACGAGTTATCAATAGCTGAATCAATCAAGTATAAGAAAGGATATCAGAGATTGAAGATTAACTCAATGAAATAAAGTGAGAAGACAAGATTAGAGAAAAAAGAGTGGAAAGAAATAAAGCCTCCAAGAAATATGGGACTATGTGAAAAGACCAAATCTACTTTTGATTGGTGTACCTGAAAGTGACGAGAATGGAACCAGATTGGAAAATACTCTTCAGGATATTATCCAGGAAAACTTCCCCAACTTAGCAAGGCAGGCCAACATTGAAATTCAGGAAATACAGAGAACACCACAGAGATACTCCTCGAGAAGAGCAACCCCAAGACACATAATCATCAGATTCACCAAGGTTGAAATGAAAAAAAAAAAAAAAAAAATGCTAAGGGGAGCCAGAGAAAAAGGTCAGGTTGCCTACAAAGGGAAGCTGATCAGACTAACAGCTGTTCTCTCAGCAGAAACCCTGCAAGCCAGATGAGAGTGGGGGCCAATATTCAACATTCTTCAAGAAAAGAATTTTCAACCCAGAATTTCATATCCAGTGACACTAAGCTTCATAAGTGAAGGAGAAATAAAATCCTTTCCAGCTAAGCAAATGCTGAGAAATTTTGTCACCACCAGGTCTGCCTTACAAGAGCTCCTGAAGGAAGCACTAAACGTGGAGAGGAACAACGGGTACCAGCCACTGCAAAAACAGATCAAATTGTAAAAACCATCAATGCTATGAAGAAACTGCATCAACTAACGGGCAAAATAACCAGCTAGCATAATAATGTCAGGATCAAATTCACACATAGCAATATTAGCCTTAAGTGTAAGTGGGCTAAATGCCCTGATTAAAAGACACAAAACTGGCAAATTGGATAGAGTCAAGACCCACTGGTGTGCTGTATTCAGGAGACCCATCTTGCATGCAAAGATATACTTTATAGTCTCAAAATAAAGGGATGGAGGAAGATTTGCCAAGCAAATGAAAGAAAACAAACAAACAAACAAACAAACAAACAAAAAACAGGGGTTACAATCCTAGTCTCTGATAAAACAAAGTTTAAACCAATGAAAACCAAAAGGGACAAAGAAGGGCATTACATAATAGTAAAGGGATCAGTGCAAAAAGAAAAGCTAACTATACTAAATATATATACACCCAATACAGGAGCACCCAATAAAGCAGCAAGTTCTTAGAGAGGTACAACGAGACTTCGACCCCCACACAATAATAGTGGGATACATTAACACCCCACTGTCAACATTAGACAGATCAACAAGACAGAAAATTAACCAGAATATCCAGGACTTGAACTCAGCTGTGGACCAAGTGGACCTAATCAACATATGCAGAACTCTTCACGCCAAATCAACAGAACATACATTCTTCTCAGTACCACATTGCACTTATTCTAAAATTGACCACATAATTGGAAGTCAAACACTTCTTAGCAAATACAAAAGAATGGGAACCATAACAGTCTCTCAGACCACAGTGCAATCAAATTAGAACTCAGGATTAAGAAATTCACTCAAAATTGCATAACTACATGGAAACTGGACAACCTGCTCCTGAATGACTACTGGGTAAATAACAGAATTAAGGCAGAAATAAAGATGTTCATTGAAACCAATGAGAACAAAGACACAATGTACCAGAATCTCTGGGACACATTTAAAGCAGTGTGTAGAGGGAAATTTATAGCACTAAATGCCCACAAAAGAAAGCAGGAAAGATCTAAAATCAACACTCTAACATCACAATCAAAAGAATTAGAGAAGTAAGAGCAAACAAATTCAAAAGCTGGCAGAAGACAAGAAATAACTAACATCAAGCAGAACTGAAGGAGTTAGAGACATGAAAAACCCTTCCAAAATAATCAATGAATTTAGGAGCTGGTTTTTTCAAAACATCAACAAAATAGATAGACTGCTATCCATGGTAATAAAGAAGAAAAGAGACAAGAATCAAACAGATGCAATAAAAAATGATAAGGGGGATATTACCACTGATCCCACAGAAATACAAACTACCATCAGAGAATACTGTAAATACCTCTACACAAATAAACTAGAAAATTTAGGAGAAATGGATAAATTCCTGGACACATACACCCTCCCAAGACTGAACCAGGAAGAACTTGTTATTGGTGTATTCAGGTCAAATCCCTGAATACACCAATAACAAGTTCTGAAATTGAGGCAGCAATTAACAACCTATCAACCAAAAAAAGGTCAGGACCAGATATTCACAGCTGAATTCTACCAGAAGTACAAAGAGGAGCTGGCACCATTCCTTTTGAAACTATTTCAAACAATAGAAAAAGAGGGAATCCTCCTTAACTCATTTTATGAAGCCAGCATCTTTCTGATACCAAAACCTGGCAGGGACGCACCAAAGAAAGAAAATTTCAGGCCAGTATCCCTGATGATCATCAATGCAAAAATCCTAAATAAAATACAGGCAAGCCGAATCCAGCAGCACATCAAAAAGCTTATCCACCACGATCAAGTCAGCTTGATCCCTGAGATGCAAGGCTGGTTCAACATATGCAAATCAATAAATGTAATCCATCACATAAATAGAACCAATGACACAAACCACATGATTATCTCAATAGATGCAGAAAAGGCCTTTGACAAAATTCAACACCCCTTCATGCTAAAAACTCTCAATAAACTAGGTATTGATGGACCGTATCTCAAAATAATAAGAGCTGTTTATGACAAACCCACAGCCAGTATCATACTGAATGGACAAAAACTGGAAGCATTCCCTTTGAAAACCGGCACAAAACAATGATGCCCTCTCTCACCACTTGTAATCAACATAATATTTGAAGTTTTGGCCAGGGCAATCAGGCAAGAAAAAGAAATAAAGCGTATTCACTTAGGAAAAGAGGAAGTCATATTGTCTCTGTTTGCAAATGTCATGATTGTATATTTAGAAAACTCCATTGTCTCAGCCCCAAATCTCCTTAAGGTGATAAGCAACTTCAGCAAAGTGTCAAAATACAAAATAAATGTGCAAAAATCACAAGCATTCCTATACACCAATAACAGACAAACAGAGAGCCAAATCATGAGTGGACTCCCATTCACAATTGCTACAAAGAGAATAAAATGCCTAGGAATACAAATAACAAAGGATGTGAAGGACCTCTTCAAGGAGAACTACAAACCACTGCTCAAGGAAATAAGAGAGGATACAAACGAATGGAAAAACATTCCATGCTCGTGGTTAGGAAGAATCAATATTGTGAAAATGGCCATACTGCCCAATGTAATTTATCGATTCAATGCTATCCCCATCAAGCTACCACTGACTTTCTTTACAAAATTAGAAAAAACTACTTTAAATTTCATATGGAACCAAACAAGTGCCTGCATAGCCAAGACAATCCTAAGCAAAAAGAACAAAGCTGGAGGCATCACACTACCTGACTTCAAACTATACTGGTTTGAAGGTTACAGTAACCAAAACAGCATGGTACTGGTTCCAAAACAGATATATAGACCAAGGGAACAGAACAGAGGCCTCAGAAATAACATCACACATCTACAACCATCTGATCTTTCACAAACCTGACAAAAACAAGCAACGGGGAAATGATTTCCTATTCAATGAATGGTGTTAGGAAAACTGGCTAGCCAGATGCAGAAAGTTGAAACTGGATTCCTTCCTTACACCTTATACAAAAATTAACTCAAGATGGATTAAAACTGAAATCTAAGACCTAAAACCATAAAAACCCTAGAAGAAAACCTAGGCAATACTATTCAGGACTTACGCATGGGCAAATACTTCATGAGTAAAACACCAAAAGCAATGGCAACAAAAGCCAAAATAGACAAATGGGATCTAATTAAACTAAAGAGCTTCTGCACAGCAAAATAAACTATCAACAGAGTGAACAGGCAACCTACAGAAGGGGAGAAAATTTTTGCAAGCTATCCATCTGACAAAGGGGTAATAACCAGAATCTACAAAGAACTTAAACAAATTGACAAAAACAAAAACAAAAACAAAACCAGCCCCATCAAAAAGTGGCAAAGGATATAAACAGACACTTCTCCAAAGAAGACATTTATGTGGTCGACAAACATGAAAAAAGCTCATCATCACTGGTCATTAGAGACATGCAAATCAAAACCACATTGAAATACCATGTCATACTAGTTAGAATGACGATCATTAAAAAGTCAGGAAACAACAGATGCTGGAGAGGATGAGGAGAAATAGGGACCCTTTTACACTGTTGGTGGGAGTGTAAATTAGTTCAACTATTGTGAAAGACAATCTGGTGATTTCTCAAGGATCTAGAACCAGAAACACCATTTGATTTGCAATCCCGTTACTGGGTATATACCAAAAGGATTATAAATCATTCTACTATAAAGACACATGTACAAGCATGTTAATTGTATCACTGTTCACAATAACAAAAACTTGGAACCAACCCAAATGCCCATCAGTGATAGACTGGTTATAGACTGACGTTTCCCCTACCTTCAGAGATGAAAGTCACTGAGTAGGAAGAGGCAGAGAAGGGAGCTTCATCCACTCTCAGTAGCCAGCATGGCTTCTGATGCTCCCCAACGGCCCCTCCAACCGTGATGTGAGCTCGTCAGCATGTTTTGCAGAAGCTGTGGCTTTCTTTGGTCACTGGGCACAGAGCCAGACCTGGGCGAGCAGGAGATGAAGTAAATGTGGCACATATACACCATGGAATACTATGCAGCCATAAAAAAGGATGAGTGCATGTCCTTGCAGGGACATGAATGAACCTGGAAGCCATCATTCTCAGCAAACTAACATAGGAACAGAAAACCAAACACTGCATGTTCTCACTCATAAGTGGGAGTTGAACAATGAGAGCACATGGACACAGGGAGGGGAACATCAAACACTGGGGTCTGTCAGGGAGTAGGGGGCTAGGGAAGGAGTAACATTAGAAGCAATACCTAAAGTAGATGATGGGTTGATGGGCGCAGCAAACCACCATGCCATGGGTATACCCAAGTAACAAATCTGCACATTCTGCACATATACCCCTGAACTTAAAGTCTAATTTTTTTTTTTTTTTTTAAAAAGGGTGTCTGAACTTGATGGAGTTTATGTTAAGAAATAAAGTTTATATTTTAATTTTGATCTTTAGTTCCATTTTTTCCATGAACTTTTTGAAGTTCCCTCATAGAAAGTGTTCCATATGGCAGGAGGGGTGACTTTAATCCCGGTGAACTGAGAGGCCTCGGGGCGTCTGTGAGAAGATCTGGGGAATGCTAGCTGAGAGACTAGGGAATTATGGCCTCCCTAAGACATGATGCTGCTGGAGCCTGCTGGTGCCTCAGTAGGGACCCATCCCATCTTCCACCCACCACAGAGTGTGGAGAGCCCTGGCTGGACCCCTGCCCTGCCACTCGCCCACTGCTGACTGTCACCAGCTCCGTGCCCCTCCCTGCTGCGCCAACATTTTCCTCCTGTGATGGATGGAAATTTCCCTGCTTGAGTCAAGTCAAATTTCTCCTGATTTGTTGTTTTACACACACTGAGGCTGGAGGTGGATCCCGCATGATTCATAAAGAGAAACGTTCTGCCTGTGAAGGAGAGTAATTTATAGGCAATGTTTCCCCTACCTTCAGAGATGAAAGTTACCAGGTAGGAAGAGGAGGAGAAGGGACCTTCATCCACTCTCGGTAGCTAGCATGGCTTCTGATGCTCCCCCACAGCCCCTCCAACCGTGGTGTGAGTTCGTCAGCGTGTTTTGCAGAAGCTGTGGCTTTCTTTGGTCATCAGGCACAGAGCCAGATTTGGGCAAATGGGAGACAAGAAGGACCGAGCCCCCCAATATCTTTCCCAGCTCTCCCGGCCCCTCCTGCTCCCTCCTGCCCCCTCCGCCCTGACTCCCTCTCTCCCGCCGCCTCTCTCCTCTCTCTCTTTCTCTCTCATGTATGAAAATAAATGAAGTCAAGTTTCCCAGCCCTTCTCGTCTGGAGGGGACAAGGGGAAGGAGGCAAGCAGCCAGCTGACACTCGCCTGACCCAAGCCATACATCATGAAGGTCACGCGGCTGCCAGGGACAGGTCTAACCTGTGGTCACCAAGACTTCAGGGTTGGACAGATCTTTGCTACGGTGGTTGGTTAGGGGTGGACTTCACAATCAGAAGAGGAGAAGACCACATAGAATCTGTGGAAGGAAGGAAGGAAGCAACTCTGCCCCAGACACTGTGCCAGGTGCTTTGCACATAGAAGTTCAGTTATGACCCAGTGAGGCAGGGATCACAACCTCCATTTCAAAGACAAGAAAACTGAGGCTCAAGGGGTGGAGGGGGTGGCCTCCAGAACTGTGGGTTTGACCACATACCCAGAAAGTGCCAGCAAGCAGAATATAGATCCCCTGGGTCCTGAGAAGGGAGAGAAAGGGGGCAGAGGCAGAAGGTTGCAGAGGTTTAGGGTGGATCTGAGGATGGAGGTGGGCATGAACGGGACTCCAGGTGAGAGTGAGCTGAGCCTGCAGGGGCTCATGGCCATATCAGTGAACTGAAAGGTAAGCCAATGCAGGTAAACTGAGTCACCTCAAGAGGGTGATTTTCAGCTGTCCCCATGACATCTCAGTTATGCCCCTTATCCCACCATGAAATCATACTTCCCGAACCTGGCCCCAAATTTTGCACGTGCGCCCCCCCATCCCAGTAGACTGCTCCTTCAGGCCACGGTCCTGCAGGGCCTCAGAGACTCCGCTGGCTTCGCTCTGCAGCACACATGCTCTCTCCCAAGGCTTGCGCTCTCACTCTTACTTGTTTGTTCACTCACTGGACCATGCCTGGGCTGGGCTTTCAGACGTCTGTTGCCACAGCCCCTGCCCCTAGGCGCTCCTCATCTAGAGGGGGACATACCAGGTGGTGGGCCCCATGATGGATGGGCAGGGAGTCAGCAAATGAGTCCCATGATGGATTGGCAGGGAGTCAGTTGGCCCACAGAGAGGGCCAACTCTGCCCGGACCATTCAGGCAAGACTGAATTGGGCTTTGAAGAGTGAGTAGGAGTTTGCTTGCCAGACTGAAAAGTAGGGGAACGATGCTCTAGGCCCCAGAACTGTATGTGCACAGCAGAGATGCAGGCAACCATCCTATTCACTATCCCTCATTTACCCCAAGCCTCCCTCCACTCCCGTGATCCTGACCCGCCATCTTCTCTCTGTCACTCTCTAGCCCCTTTGCTGCTGCAGGACCTGAAGCCTCTGCCAGGATGCACCAGGGCCACAGGCCCCACTAGCCTTCCCCGCAGTGTCCCCTGGTAAATATGCTCAGGGACACATGAGTGAACCATAAATTCAGCCTTCTGGGGATGGATTCTGCTGAATAAAAAGCACATTCAGTAGCGAGAATATTTGTTTTTGTTTTCTTTCTCCCAGTAAATGGAAACATGCACTGACCTCACTTTTCTCACAAGTACAGTAGCTTTCCTGAGCGGCTGTCAGGCCTGGGGTGCCAGGAAAAAAGTGGTGGAACATTCAGCATCGGGAACAAGGGCCTCAGTGGCAGCTGTGGCCGGCCAGTGGAATACAGCTGTCAGGCCGCTGACATGAGTTTCCGAGGGGTGGGGAGGATCCTGCCTGGGCCTCCCAGGGGGCCCTGAGCATCGCCAGGATGGGACTCTGAGACTGCTGTCCTCCCAATTCACCTTCTGCCACTGTGGACGGAGGGTCCCAGGCAGATTGCAGGCTGGCGGAGAGCCTGCAGAGAGCCTTGGCTCAGACCTGGGCTTCCGTCCCGGCTGCCATTTCCTGATTCTGTGGCCCTGACTAGTCATTATCCTTTTCGGAGCCTCAGTTTCCTCAACTTCATTCCAACTTCATAGGGTTGTGTAAGTTTTAAATATTTTAAAGTATCAAGAAATACTAGTCTTCAGTCCTTCCTGACCACCCCCCAACACGTCCAATTTAAGCCCCACCTCCTCCGTAATACCCTCCAGACCCAGTGAACTCTTCCACCAGATTTTTTTTCCTAAGGCCTTGGGATAATGAGCACGTTTCTACGAGAGCAAGACATTCATCCACCCACCCACATCCTGATCTACTCATCCATTCCCCTACCCATCCACCTATTCATCTACTCACTAACCCATTTATCACCCACTCGTCCACCCATCCATCTGTCTATCCATCCTCTTATCCATTCATCCACTTACCCATCCACCTATCTATCTACCACTCATTCATTTATTACTCACCCATCCATATACCCATCCTCATATCCATTCACCCACTTATCCACCTATCCATCACACACTCATCCATCTACCCATCCACCTATCCACTCACCTACCCATTTACCCATCCATCCATCCATGCATTCGTCCATCCTCCATCCATCCATGCATTTGTGCATCCATCCATCCTTCCATTCATCTATCCATTCATCCATCCACCCATTAACCCACTTACTCACCTACCCATTCATCCACTTATCTACCCACTTATCCATCCATCTATCCATCCATCCATCCATCCATCCATCCATCCTCTCACCTATCTGTCTCTCTATTCACCCATTCACTTACTTACTCAGTGAACACTTTCAGCAGCGATGTGCTTTCCCACTGTTGGGAAGATGTGCTGTTCTATCATCTGACCTTCATCAGATATAGTTATAGTGTGTACTGCCCGCTAGAGACTATGAGATTGTCCTCAGTTTTCTCCATAGCCATGGATGGCAGAAAACATTCATTTGGTTGCAAAAAAAAAAAAAAAAAAAAAAAAAAAAAAAAAAAAAACCCAAACTAGCTCAAGAAAATGGGAATCTAATGATTCATGTAACTGGAAAGCCAAGGTATAGGTCTGGTTTCAGATGCAGCTTGATCCAGGCTCAAGTGCCAATTCCTCATGTCTGCACCTCTCAGATCTTTCCTCCTCCAAGTAGTAGCAATGCTGGCAGCAGCTGCAGCCTCAGCCTCACATCCACCCAGATTCCAGTCCAGAAAGAAAGACCAAAAGTCTTCTCCAGAAACCCCACATAGACCACATGGGCTGAGAATTGAAGCAAGATAGAAACCAAAGTCAAATGGGGAGGAAAGTTTAGAAGATGGAAAGGCAAACACCAAATACCTGCTACACATCCTACATGCAGGCACTGGATCCCCAGTTGAGTGGGAGAGCTCTGCACAGCCCCTAGAGGCTGACACCCAAGGGGAGGCAGCAAACACACAAACTAACAAATGTTGAAATCAGATCATCTTGGATGGTAATACTTGCTGGAGTGACAAACAGGACAGTGTAGTTAGAGTGACTGGGGTGAAGCTATTTTATTTTTATTTTTTTTCATCCATTTTTCTTCTTTTTTTTCTTGCATTTTAGGTTTTGGGGTACATGTGAAGAACATGCAAGATTGTTGCATAGGTACACACATGGCAGTGTGATTTGCTGCCTTCCTCCCCTTCACCTATATCTGGCATTTCTCCCCATGCTATCTCTCCCCAACTCCCCACCCCCCACTGTCTCTCCCCTATTTCCCCCCAACAGACCCCAGTGTGTAGTACTCCCCTCCCTGTGTCCATGTGTTCTCATTGTTCAACATGCGCCTATGAATGAGAACATGCGGTGTTTGATTTTCTGCTCTTGTGTCAGTTTGCTGAGAATGATGGTTTCCAGGTTCATCCATGTCCCTACAAAGGACACGAACTCATCGTTTTTGATGGCTGTGTAATATTCCATGGTGTATATGTGCCATATTTTCCCTGTCCAGTCTATCATCGATGGGCATTTGGGTTGGTTCCAGGTCTTTGCTATTGTAAACAGTGCTGCAATGAACATTTGTGTGCATGTGTCCTTATAGTAGAACTATTTATAATCATTTGGATATATACCCAGTAATGGAATTGCTGGGTCAAATAGAATTTCTATTTCTAGGTCCTTAAGGAATCACCACACTGTCTTCCACAATGGTTGAACTAATTTACACTCCCGCCAATGGTGTAAAAGTGTTCCTATTTCTCCACATCCTCTCCAGCATCTGTTGTCTCTAGATTTTTTAATGATCGCCATTCTAACTGGCGTGAGATGGTATCTCAATGTAGTTTTGATTTGCATTTCTCTAATGACCAGTGATGATGAGCATTTTTTCATATGTTTTTTGGCCTCATGTATGTCTTCTTTTGTAAAGTTGGGGCGAAGCTATTTTAAAGAAATAGGGAAGCTGACATTAAGGTCAGATCTGAAAAATAAGTCATCTGGGCCAAGAGCTGAGACAGAAACATTTCTGGCAGAAGGAACAGCAGGTGCAAAGGCCCTGTGGTGGGAATGTGTTATGTAGGTTCTAAGAACAACAACAACAACAAAAAATAAGGCCAGGGAGCACAGCAGTGAGCATAACCCAAGAAGAAGGTGAAGAGGTTGGAGGGGCTAGATCAGAGAGGCCCTTGCAGGGCCTGATGAGTTTGGAGCATATCTCCCCACCAGTGGGTAGCCAGGGAACGCTTTTAATTGAGGAAGAAGATAATCTGATGTAATTCTTTTCAGGATCCTTTTCAAAAATTTTTTTCCTCAGATATAACCTATACATGGTAAAGTACAAAAGCACATTCTTCTTGGGTGTTCAGCTCAAGGTGTTATTTCTTATGCATACATTGCTGTACTCACCACCCTGACCAAGGTGGAGAACATCTTCAGCCCCCAGAAGCCTCCCTCTGCCCCTTCCTACTCAAACCTCTTTCCCGTAAGAGGCAACCTCTTTTCTGACTGTCATCATCATAGAATAATTTTGTCTGTTTTTGAACTGTATGTAAATGAAATCCTACACTATATGTTCTTTTGTGTTGCTCATCGCTGTGTGTACTTGACGCTCACGCTTCTGCACGTGGCAATGATTCTTCCCTATTAACTGTTGCATAGTATTCCACTATTTTTTACTCCCCTATGCTGGGAGGTGGACACTTCTTTCATAGGATTGTCTCAGTTTCTTCTTCAGCCAGCATCGGGCTTGGCACAGGATTGAGCAAGCCCCATTTTGGAGGTCGAACTAAGAATTCACCCGGGATAGGACAAGACAGGCCATCTAGAATGGAAACTGCTAGATGTCCTCTCCTCCAGGCCTGACATCTCCCAGGCCCTGGCCACCCCTCTCACCCACCTCCCTAACAACAAAGTTCAGGTGCTTGCACTTGGCCGGGCAGAAGTTCTAGTAAATGCCAAGCCCCAGAGTCCCTGGTGGCCAGTGTGAGGGACGTCGCGGGAAATGAGAGGAGCTGTGGCTAGCCGCCAGGCAGTGACTCTACCACCAAAGAATGTGCTCTTGGCCAGGGTCTCCTTCCTCTCTCTTCTTGGCTTTTTTCAGGCGGCCAGGAGTTGGCAGGCCTGGGTGCAGATAACGTCGAGAGCCCCAGGCCCTCTTCTGTCATCGCCTCCCCAACGTGAAACTCAAGATCTTGTTTATTTATGAGGAAATTCTGTTCTGCTGCTCTACAAACGGTGTATGGGGGCCAGGGCACATGGAGCGTGGAGCGAGCCCAGCCAGGCCCCAGCATGCTGTGTCTCTCTGCTGATGCAAGCTCAGAAGGAGAGCTGGCAGTGACTGGAGGGCCGGCCCAGCACTCTCTAGATGGGGCCAGCGGGTGAGGGATGAGGGGTCCCTCC
This sequence comes from Saimiri boliviensis, assembly GCF_048565385.1. Classification (NCBI taxonomy): domain Eukaryota; kingdom Metazoa; phylum Chordata; class Mammalia; order Primates; family Cebidae; genus Saimiri; species Saimiri boliviensis. Next base: position 11,994,079 of record NC_133468.1, read on the forward strand.
TTCTCTCAAGCAGCCAGAAACCCCTTTCCTTCCCTGAGAGACCACAGGCACTAACAGCCCGGTGGCTTATCTGATGAACCTGCTGCAAGGCCAGCGCCAACCCTTCTCTGGCACTTACTTCTCCCCCTACCTTCCTGGGAAGGAGGAATGAGATGGTGTATGTCAGTCCTAAGGGATGAGAGAGAGAAAATAAAATCCACCAATTTATTTTATACTAATGTAAACCCACTACATGCCAGGTTTATCCCTGGCACACAGCGCATTTACATTAGTATAGAATAAATCCATTCAATTGATTCACCAACACTTAATTCAACTCACCAACAGTGCTACCAGGTAGATATGAATGTCCTCATTTTTGATGAGGGGCTAAAGTTCAGGTGATAAAATGACTCATCCAGGAGCATAGAACTGGTAAGCATAAGAGATATGACTCAAACCAGGGCTGGCCCACTCCACGTCTGCCATCTGGATGGGGTCGACTTGAGTGATCACTCAGAAACAGCCAAGGTTCAGCCGCAGCAAAGCACAGATGAAATCGTTTTACGTCTCACTTGAAATCTCACCCCATCATGCCTCCCTGCCTCTCAAAATGACATGTCCTTTCATAGTACATTCAACAGAGTCCCAAGTTACAATGAAGAAGATTACTTGTTTTATTCCATTCCCATTTCAGATGAATCTGATTGAAAGACATGACAGTAGCTGAGCCCTCTTGTCCAAACAAGGGTCATGTGCTGAGCCCAAATCTTCTGTTAACATTTCATGTGGATGGGTGGAATTGGTGACCATTGAGTTATGGTGCAGGCACGTCTCTGTGAAAATTGCCCTTTCTTCTGTGCTGCCAGAGCCATAGACCTAAAACCACATAGGGAAACACTTTAAAATGACAGAGGATCACATATATCAGCTATGAAGTAAGTATAAATGGGTAAAATACTTTTATTAAAAGTCAAAGACTTTAGCTTCCAAACAACAAACAAGTCATTCTTTTGTTTCTCTAAAAGTTTTCAAAATATACCTACATCGAATCCCAAATCTTCCAGTCTGTAACCCTGACTTTGGGGGAGGCATTTATCTAAACCACCAAGATGCCCATCCATAAAGCTCACATTGCCAAGGACGTGACCTCTGGTTATGTGCTTGGAACTTGAAACTGACTTTGCCCAATTATCCCTCTGCCCATCACTGTGCACTTATGAGCAATAGTTTGTGGTCATGGACTTCTCTGAGATGTCTCCACAAATCCCTCCAGTGCTCCTTGTATGAAGTCTTGCTCCCTGTGTTGAAGACATAGGGCAGAGCCAAGGAGGAACCCCATTGTGTCTCCCTGCTGAAATGAGGTGGGACTTTCCCTTGCCCGTCTTACTGTCTCCATCAGATGTCTAGCTGGGCCAAGGGAGAGTCGAAGACTGCACCATTGCCCCAAAAATGGTGGTAAAATAATACAGCGCAAACAGCACTTTCAGTAAGGAGGAAACTGTCAGGACTCCCATTACACAGCCAAGGAACCTGAGGCACTGCTAGTAAGGGGTGGAGCTGGGATTCAACAAGGTGAACTGGCATCAGCACCCATGATCAGAACCATTCTGCTATTCCCTGCCAGCTCTAGAAGGAGAAGTCTCCCAGGGCACTGTCTCAAAACATACCCATGCCTGGTCCCTCCTGTCCTAGGATAATGTGGGGGTCTCCAGTCTATAAGACATCTCTTCTTATCTCAGTCCTTGCATCTAACATACACTGCAGATGTTCGTGTGTAAGTGCCTGAGTCCTTACTTGACTATGTGCCAGGCCCATTAAGAGATGGTTTATAAGGGTTATCACATGCAACATGGACCATCACCACCCGCCAAGCACACATTGCAAAGGGCATCCTAACAGGCCCCCTGTGAGCAGTGAGGTCACTTGGCCCAGAGTCACTTGGCCACTCGGCTGAACTTGGAGAGCCTCTCACTCAGGACCCTGTTCTTTCCACCCTTCTTGTGGCTTCTAGCTCCTTCTTCCGAGTGAGGTCAATGCATCACAATAGCAATAAAAGTTCAGCAACAATACAGCCCCTCCCTTGAGAGAAAGGAGCCCTTCCCCAGAACTGGAATGATGACCAGTTCTCTGAACTTTCCTTCCAAGAGCAGGAGGAGCCAGAACATCTTGACTGGCTTTAACCGTCTTGTCTGACTCTGAGTTGGTAACTTCAGTGCTTCCTCCCTGCCCACTGCCCACCCCACACGCATGCACCCCCAGCCCCTTCCCCAGTACCAGAGCCATCTTTCTCACGTGTGAATCTGCTGTTGTCTCCTCTCCTCAGAAAACCTCAGGGGCTCCTTAGCACCCTTTCCCTCTCTGTGTAAGACAGCTGAGTGTGCCCTGTCTCAGTACACCTACCTTGCTAAGACATCCATGCAGCGAATGCTTCATATACTCCTTCACAAATTGAGTGAGTCCACCTGGGAGCTGGGGATAAAGAGGTAAATAAAACTGTAATAGCAAACATCAGGTACAGGATAGCCACTCCCCAATACTGTTGTCACTGGCCATGTGGGGTTATTGAGCACTTGAAATGTAGCTAACACTGCTAAGAAACTAAACTTTTAATTTTAAAAGTTAATTTAAATGTAATAGCTGGGCCAGGTGCAGCAGCTCATATCTGTAATCTCCAGCAGTTTGGGAGGATCAGGAGGTCAGGTGGATCACCTGAGGTCAGGAGTTCAAGACTAACCTGGCCAACATGGTGAAACCCCATCCTTACTAAAAACACAAAAATTATCTGGGTGTGGTGGTAACCACCTGCAATCCCAGCTATCTGGGAGACTAAGGCAGGAGAATCACCTGAACCCGGGAGGTGGAAGTTGCAGTGAACTGAGATTGCACCACTGCACTCAGCCTGGGTGACAGAGCAAGACTCCATCTCAAATAAATAAATAAATGCAACAGTTGATAATTTCATTATTGGAAAATTTTACTTAAGTTTGGGACAACTTAGGTATGTGAATCTACTTTTCCAACTATACATTTTATAAAATATTAATAGACATCAAGCATTTCTAATAAAAACCTAGCACCTGAATTGAGATGTAAGTGTAATATACATGCTGGATTTCAAAAGCTCCAGACTGAAGAAAATAATGGAAAATATCTCACTGATAACTTCATATAGATTGTAGGTTGAAATGATAATATTTGAGTATATTGTGTTACAATATATTATTAAAATTAATTTATCTCTCTATTCATTTTGGAATGCAGCTACTGGAAACTTTTAAATTATGTGTCCCATTAAAATTAGATTGGCCTGTGCTGCTGTAGACAGATCACTCTGGGCGGCCACTACTAATCGATCAGAGGTGGCACATTGAGGTCAAATATGTTTGCCCTCCTTGGAGAAGAGATGGTGCCTGCTTAGTGGAACTCGAAGGGCAGTGGAACAGCTGGCTACTATCACGTGGGAAGAGATGCACAGGTTATACCACAGCAGAACATTTGATTGATTGGCTCTGCCTAGCAGGAAGTCTAGGAAAACATTTTAGGAGGTGGCATTTGAATGAATGAGGAAGGGCATCCCAAGACGACAGAACAGCACCAGCAAAGGCAAGGAGGTGAGTGCAAGCAGGTGGCTGGATGGGCAGCTGTTTCATGGGGCTGCAGCCTAGAGCTCCATGGAAGGACTATTTGGAGATGCCTGAAGTCTGCTCTTACCTACTCAAGGCCCAGGGCCTCCACTTCATTTATTCCCCTGCTTGTTTCCCTTTCTAACTTCCCAGCCTTGGGTGAAGCTGGAGACAGAGACTGAAGTGTAGAGAGGAGCAAATCCCAAAGATTTGAAAAACAGAACAGCCCTCAATTACTGAAAGCAGGTCACAGACAGCTAGGGTGGAAACGAGTTCATTGGTAGGAGTCAAGCTGTAGTGCCCCTTTGAGGCTCACATTTTGGCTCCATGGGTAGATCATTATTTTTGTTAATTGATCCATTTATTCATTCAATGTTTATTAAGCACCTACTAGGGACAGTGAATTATGGAGACTGCAGAGGCAAAGTCCTAACACTCCACTGGTTTACAAAGGTTGGGCAGTCAAGACATGCTCATTAAACATTTAACTAATGCTACCAATGAACATAGGACAAAGCTGATGTAAAGTAAGGGCTCAATAAATACTTTCCAAGGCTTGCACAAGGATGTTCATTGTACTATTGTTTATAAAAGCATAAACTAGAAACAACTTAAGCTTCCATCAGTAGGGAAGTGGTTAATAAACTGTGACATATCACCATTAAGTGTTTCTCTTCTGCTGAGAGGGTAGATAGGTGGATGGATGGGTGGATGAGTGGATGGATGGGTGGATGAGTGGGTGGCTAAATGAATGGATGGGCAGAGGAAGGATGGGTAAAAATTCAGAAGAGGAGAAGAGAAAAAAGTGAAGTAGGAAGGTTAGAGAAAGTGTCGCGGGGAAGGCAATGTGGGAGAAAATGTCTGGCCCATAATACACAGTCAATTCCCCAGGTCATCTAGTAAGATAAACCCCTCCCTCCCAAAGGTCCCTAGGAGTGTCCCTCTATGCCTGTGAACACATCTCCTCCAAGGTGCCCTGGCTGCCCTCCGGTCGTCTGTGGCAGCTGCACTTAAACCCTGCGGATGCCAGAATTTCATGGAGATTTGTGGCAACATGGGGAGAATGGCCCTCTCCCTCTTTGAGTCCTACGGCAAGGCTTCCTGGTCCCCAGTGTATTATAGAACTTTCCATCGTACCAGCATACTCTGCTGCTAGCTTGTTGCTGAACCCAGATATGACTCCACGGGCTTGGGCTGGTACAAGGATAAATTCAAGGAGTCATGCCCATTCCCTTCTTGGGACCTCCCAGGTCAGCCCTCTATGCCCAAGTCCTTCTTAACTTATTCTCTCCAGGAAACTCCTCATCCCTCCTGTACATCATGTCTGCTGAGTCCATGCCCCCAGTTCAGCAGACCTGCTCAAAGGCATGTCTGATTTCCATGCAAATTGAGTCAGTTCTACCCCTCCATCTACCTCCTACCCTGCCACATCCACACACACGTGTGTACATGCAGGCTCACTTGTGATCTAATCAGCAAACTGATGTTTGCGGATTGGTAAAAGGAATTGTCCTTAAGATGAAACTCTCCGCACACTGAGAAGATACCATAAGCAGCTCCCTCCTGCTTCTGCTTCTCAAAAAGAAAGGATCATCTCTCCCCCACCCAAGCACCCTAACCAGATTCCACAGGGAGGGGCATTCCTGTCTTGTGACTACCCCTACCCCTGCTCTCCACTAACACAGAGAACAAAGCCGAGCACACCTCTCCTTCCTGTCCACTAAGTACACGCCTTGGTGCCTCCTACATGAGCCTCGTCCTGCTCAACCATTTGCAGCCTCTGAGCTATGTGGAACCATGACAATTCTGAGCTTTGACCTTCCAAGATCCTCAACAGACATCAACTTGCTATATTCTCACGTCGACACTGAGAGGTGCCAAAGGAAAGATTTTCACGCCCATTTCACAAACGAAGACCCCGAAGCCTTGGCTGTGGAGCTTGGGCTTAAAGACATAGTAGACACCATCAGAGTGTGTTCCTGGGGTTACCCTCACCTGCTCATCCCTGAGGATATGAAGGCCCACATTCCCCTGCTGGTTTGCTGAAGGCTGAGGATTGTAGTAGAAAGAGCACTGGCTTGGGAGCCAGCTAAGCCTGGGTCCAAATCCTGCCTCTATCAACAGTTCCTGGATGGCCTTAGCTAAATCATCCCTGGCCCTGTGGGGATCACAGCACCACCACCACCACACCCATGCATGTCACACGGAGAGGGAGCAAGGACGTCCTCAGGGAATACCTTAAGGAGCAACTCGAAAACCAGGTTTAAAAAAGCCACACACCTAGATGTGGGTGGTTTTTGTGTTAACATCAGAGATCACATGGTACCCAGAATTCCAAAGGAGAACCATTGCCAGGAAGGCTGTGGGAGCTCCTAGCATGACCATTAGGACTTGAAAGTTGTAATGAACTATAGGTAACTTGGGGCTACCCAACATTTATTTATCCTCTGTATGAATACCCTAAATCCCTCAGAGAATCACCACTCCCACTTTGTATGGAATCTTGATGGAAACCCAGGGGCTCACTAACCATTAAAGGACTATATCCTTTATTTTGTACACCTGACATGGTAGAAGGCAGGTATATGACAGCCAGAGGGAACTTCCTCCTAAAACTTTGCGTCTTGATACTGCAAAAAAAAGGAGGCTGGCCGGAGGACACTCACCATGGCGGCAGTGGCCGACTTTATAGGGCCCGCTGCAAGGTGGTTGTTACGGTTCCCAGAGATGCCTGAGATGCCAAACAACCTTCCTTTCTCAGCCTGCTCCTCCTACATGCCACCAATTTGTGGTCCTTCAGCATCCTTCCAGTGGCTACCCAGCCAGCACTGTTAGCCAGTCCCGGCTTCTGCTGCTTACAGTCACCAAGCTCTGAGAGAGAGGCAGATAGAGAGCAGGCATTCAGTCAGTACTTGTTCAATGAATGCAGGAATGAATGAGAAAATGAATGTCCGTGTAATGCATGTGTGTATGACTGAATGAAAAAATGTAATAGTGAATGAACAAAGGAAGCTCCTGCCTGCTTCTCTGTATGCTTATCTCACCACACTTCCCACACTCTGTCAACAGCTGCCAAGGAGCTTTCTTCTGCTGCCTCGATGTTCCAGGCTCCCTCCCTCTACAGGGACTTGGCATGTGCTGTACCCTCTCCTGTGATGATCATTCCTCTATTTACCTTTTTTTTTCTTTGAGACAGGATCTTGCTCTGTTGCCTAGGCTGGAGCACAGTGGTGCAATCCCGGCTCACTGCAGCCTTGACCTGCTGGGCTCAAGCAATCCTCCCACCTCAGCCTCCTGTGTAGCTGAGACTACAGATGCATACCACCATGCCCCGCTAATTTTTTTATTTTTCATTTTTTGTAGAGATAGGGTCTTGCCGTGTTGCCCAGGCTGGTATCAAATTCTTGGGCTCAAGCTATCCTCCCACCTCAGCCTCCCAAAGTGCTGGGATTACAGGCATGAGCCACTGTGCCTAGTTTTCCCTTTACCTTAATAACTGTTCATCTTCATACTCAGTCATTTACCTAGAGAAGCACCTGGCCTCCCAAAGTCCCACCAGATTATGCCTTGTTATAATCTCCCTCCTAGACCACTCATTAGACTAAACAATTTTTTGTGCCATTATTTCATTAATGCCTAAATCTGCCTAGACTGTTATCTAAGGAAGGCGAGGACAATGTGTGCTTTACTTAATACTGTATCTTCAGACCTATCCCAGTGCTTTGAGACAGCAAGTGTTCAGTAAATACCTGGTACCTAAATAATGAATGTGTGTGCCTTTTTGAAGGAGTGGACAGGAGATCTCGACCTCAATAAGCAGTGAGTAAATGCCTGTTATTGAATTTAACTTGGCAGCTCAATCCTATGCACACGGTCAGTTCTTGGAGATTAGTTTAGGAGCATTAGGAGAGCCTGAGATGGAGATGAGGGAAGAAAGTGGTCATAAGAAACCTGGAAAGATAATGGCTCAGTGGGGAGGCAGGTGGTGGTCAAAAACCAGCTTCTTCCTTTGCTTTTCTCTGTGAGCTGGTCTGGAACCCAAGTGTCCTGGTGCTCAGGATGCTGCCTGCTTGCTCAGGCATTAGAAAACCCACTTCAAATATTCAGCAGACTCTGCATCCTCCCTACCCCCAAAGCAGAGAGTCCACAGGTAAACAGCACCTTAAACCTCTTTGCTGGATCCCTGGAGAATCATCTGTCCAGTTCTATTGGGTTTGAGAGGGGCCTCCAAGTGGAAAAGGGCCACATGGTCTGGTCTACTGCCTTACTGTTGGGGTGACAAACTCTTAAGCAGGATCCCAAGGCCCAAGGCCCAGTGTCTGGACACCTGCCTGTCTCCCCATTGCCTCCTCTCCCAGCTGGGTGACTCATCTCTTCATGGACCTTGGCACCTCTGGTTGGCATCAGGAGCAGTTGATGAAGTCACATGCTCCTGAAAACCAATCCCCCAAATGCCAGAGGAGGAGGAGGCAGGCCCAGGGAGTGGCAGCAGAGACAAGAAGAAAATCCAGGGTTCTGAATATTTTAAAATTTTGAAAGAAAGTGAGTGAATTCAAGTTGGCTGCTGGTAATTTACAATGACGAAGCTGTTTTCTCTCTGGTACCTCATAAATAACTTTTGATTTAAAGTTTCCAAAGAATTGACAGAGCACTTCAAAAGACCTCACCGGAGAGGAAATGAGCTTCTCCCTCCATGCCCTGCCCACTCAGGTGAGGGCTGAGATCACCAGCTGGAGGGATTCATCAGGGGTGTAGTCTGACCAACTCACTGGCAACTGACAGACGTACTGACTGTCTGAGGAGCTAACCAGCCAGCAAGCTCATGGAGAGACTGACCAACGGGCTGACAGGTTGGTGAAATAACCAAGGGATGGTTGAACCAATGGCATGATTGATACACTGATGAAGGGACTGACTACCCAATAGATGGATATTTGGACTAGTAGCCAGCCCGCAGACCAACTGATAGACCGATGAATCATTTTGTCCGTGAGCCAGTGGATTGTAAGGCTAACCTGTCTACTTCCCTCAAATCTAGTTAGCCAGCTGACCTACAGACCAACAGATTGATGAACCAACCTTCCTAGAACTAACAGGAGAATATAGAAAAGATGGGATCGTCTAGCAGATGGGCAGGGCAAGCAACCATTGACCTACACACGTGTCAGGGCAAATTCAGATTGCCAGGTCTACACACAGTGAGGAATGTTTTCAAAAGAAGATCATATGCAATAAGAAAGTGGTAGCAGATGCAAAAAAAAAACAACATTAAAAATGAACTAGACTAAAATGTTCTATGTGGTGGGGAAGGGAGAGGACCCTGGTGATCATGCTGGGGGTAACCTGACATTGTTGACATCCAGAGTTGCATGAAGAGGCTGGGAGATTCCAACACAATATCAAGATGTGGCTTTTGCTATTGAGGTCTCGCTTACAGTGTCGAATTGAATAAGCAAATGAGCAAGTGAGTTCAGCCATGACCTCTCTTTAACATTCTTCTGACCCTTTCTCTATGTTCCCATCATAAACACAGCAGACTCATTCGTTCTCCTGAAGTCATAGATTTGGGGTCATAAAATGAAGTTGCAGTGGTGTTCTGGTTATAGAATTATGGTTGATTTTTTTCTTTCATTTTCTAATTATATCATAGTGGAAATACGTAGTGGAGCTACATTATTTTGCAAGAAAAAAATGCACATTTATAGTTTTAGAAGGAAAAGTAAAAACAAATTTGAACACTTCTTCTCTTTTGCTCCATATCCAAAAAGGATTTCTTGATTTGCGGATCCAAGGAGTCTTCGAGACCTGTTTCTCCTTACTTTTTGATGTCAGAATGATTTACTGAGTACCAGTCCTTTCTCTCTTTTTCCGAGATTACTAGAACATGCTTTGCAGCCTTTCCTTGTTCAACTCTGTCCTTCATGCAGATGCTAGAAGCATTCCCACTATATTTTTCCTTTTTGGGCCAGGCACGGTGGCTCATTACCCCTGTAATCCAAGCACTTTAGGAGGCCAAAGTGAGTGAATCATGAGGTCAGGAGTTCAAGACCAGCCTGGCCAACATGATGAAACCCTGTTTCTACTGAAAATTCAAACAAATTAGATGGGCATGGCGGCACACGTCTGTAATCCCAACTACTCAGGAGGCTGAAGCAGGAGAACCGCTTGAACCAGGACCTGGGAGGCAGAGGTTGCGGTGACCTGAAATCATGCCAATGCACTCTAGTCTGGGCTACAGAGCAAGACTCCATCTCAAAAAAAAAAAAAAAAAAAAATTCCACTATATCCACTATATTTTTCCTTCTTAAGAATTTCCAGGAACTGCCAGGAACCTATTTAGTTCTAAACTTAAACTTTTTAGAATTTAACTTTTTAAATTCCAAACTAGAATCAGTGGACTTTGGATAACTGTGGCCCCTGGCACACCCTCTCCCCATATCCACATGCGCACATGCACGCACAACCACATGCACGCAGACCCGACCGACCTCCCCATCCCAACTTCTTGTGATGCTCAGTGCTTATCTGAATTCTTGGTTCAGTGATACATCTCACAGTTTTCCCTCAAGCCAGAATGAAAATCCCACACCCAACATGTGTCCACCATCACTCTGATAAACTTGTTCATCTCTCCATGAAAAGCATTCACTAAGCACTTAGTATTTTTTCACTCTTGTAGGCATTGTGGAATCTCCGAGAAGGGCAGAGAGAAGGGTGACCTTTTAGTGTCCTCAGTGAAGTATTTTCAACATTTCGAGGATGAGAAAACTGAAACAGAAGCTCAGCCTAAGGTTACATCACTAGAAAGCAACAGATGAAGCTGACTCCAGCACCTTCGCCTTCTCGTCCAGTTGGGAAAGCCAGACCATGTTGTCCGCACACTCATCCACTTGCATATTCATTCATTCATTCACTCATGCACGCATTCACTGAGCAAGCATTTATTGAGAATCTATTCTCTACCAGGACAATACCATATGCTGAGAATATAATGCCGAATAAGACAGTGATGATCCCTGTTTTCATGGAGCTTACCGTTTAGTAAAGGAGACGGACCAAAAATTAGAATCTCTCTATATTCCAACTTTCAGTGAGGAAGGAGCCAACAGATAGAGAATAACATGGACAGTTGAACTTAGATTTTGTGACATCTACCATTTATATTGCTTCACAGTTTTAAAAGCCCCTTAGAAACTTTATGTGGCACCAATTCTTAAAGGGCAAGATTCTATAGGAAAATTGAAGGGCAACATGAATTATGAGTGCAGACACCTGGAACCAGGTCTGGAGTCTGCAAAGCTGTTCTTTCTGCAGCCTGGATATGCAGGGCCATAGCTGAACAGAGGAGATGGCACAGGCTTGAAACTAGCAGGGCAGCCTTCGATGGTGTGATGAGACTTAGAATTGAATGAGGGCTGGAGACGGAGCAGGAGGGAAGGAAGAAAATGCGGTTTAGGTTTCCAGGACTGAATTGAGGCATACTCATCCAAAACCTTCTTGGAAGATCCCAGCTGTGTGAAGATATAAAGGCTTCTCCAAATAAACAGAGCCACCAAAAAGTCTGGGGAAAAAAAAGTTTGAAAATAGAATTCTTAATAATGCCAACGTCAAATTATTTCTGACTTGATACAATCAAAATAAAATTACAAATTGCTTATAAGATTTGCAAACATGATCAGCAACATGCTCTGGCATTTTGGAAAGATGAGGAAAAGCAAGCACCTCGTCATCTTGAGACCTGTGCTACTCAGCACAGATGACAGCGAGAACCACAAACAGTCTTGCCCGGGCCCAGAAGTTTCCCCCTGTGGAAGCTGGGATTCTGGGCCCATCTGTATCTTTCACTTATCTTCCAACTGCTAGTTCATGACCTGCTGCGAGGCTCACTTCCTTCTATGAAGTCCTGGCAAGAACACAGGCGTGGGGATTCCCACTCCGAATCCGCCACTGACACACTACGTGGTCTTGGGTAGGGTCCCCAGACTCTGTGGGCTTCCATTTTCTGCAAAAGGAGAAGAATCATAACTACCTTTCGGGTTTCTGATGAGGATCAAGGTTGTTGTTTTCCGCTCTGTGGTGGATGTTGGCTGTTTTCATCTACTTGTCTCCCTCCTCTTCCGTCAAGAACCTCCACCTTGGGCTTGGAGAACTGCTCCTTCCCCATTCTCAGGCCATGTTGATTTCATTGGAGTTGACCCCACCTCCAGGCTTCCAGAATGGATACACAATACGGCTTGGCATGTGACCCAAGTATTACATAATACATTATATAATACATTCAATGAAATGCCGTCCTAGGGTTTATACTGAAACCCTTGGGCAGGAGTCCTCTTTTTGCTAAGGTGCTGAGCTGGTGAAAGGTAGTCCTGAAGCTGGGCCGCCATCCTCCCATCACAAGGGCAGAGGCCACCTGAAGGTGGATTCATACTAAAAGAGAATAAATTTAAGAAACGTAAAGGGGCTGATATCCAGAATTTACAAAGAACTAAAGCAGATCTACAAGAAAAAAACAAACAAGCCCATTCAAAAATGGGCGAAGGATATGAACAGATACTTTACAAAAGAAGACATACAGGAGGCCAACAAACATATGAAAAAATGCTCATCATCACTGGTCATCTGAGAAATGCAAATCAAAACCACATTGAGATACCATCTCACACCAGTTAGAATGGCGATCATTAAAAAATCGGGAAACAACAGATGCTGGAGAGGATGTGGAGAAATAGGAATACTTTTACACTGTTGGTGGGAATGTAAATTAATTCAACCATTGTGGAAGACAGTGTGGCGATTCCTCAAGGACCTAAAAATAGAAATCCCATTTGACCCAGCAATCCCATTACTGGGTATATATCCAAAGGATTATAAATCATTCTACTATAAGGACACGTGCACACGAATGTTCACTGCAGCACTGTTTACAATAGCAAAGACCTGGAACCAACCCAAATGCCCAAAGATGATAGACTGGATAGGGAAAATGTGGTACATATACACCATGGAATATTATGCAGCCATCAAAAACGATGAGTTCACGTCCTTTCTAGGGACATGGATGAACCTGGAAACCATCATTCTCAGCAAACTGACACAAGAGCAGAAAATCAAACACCATATATTCTCGCTCATAGGCGGGTGTTGAACAATGAGAACACATGGACACAGGGAGGGGAGCACTACACACTGGGGTCCGTTGGGGGGAAATGGGGGAGGGGCGGGGGGGTGGGGAGGTGGGAAGAGATAGCATGGGGAGAAATGACAGATGAGGGGACGGAAGGCAGCAAAGCACACTGCCATGTGTGTACCTATGCAACAATCTTGCATGTTCATCACATGTACCCCAAAACCTAAAATGCAATAAAAAAAATAAATAAAAATAAAATAAATAAATAAATAAATAAAAAAGAAACGTAAAGAGATTAGCTGGGCAGCTGGATTCAGCCATACCTGAAGCCATTCACTCCTATTAGTAAGCTCCTTTGTTCGTTTATTAAGACAGATTGCGGACTTTGAAGTGCTCTCGCAAGATTTGGGTCTCTTCCTAAGCCAGCGCTCACCAAGGAGAAAGCCATGTTCAGTTTGAGTGCCAAGATTGTGAAGCCCAAAGGCGAGAAGCTGGCATCTCCCAGGCTCTTCTGGAGCTGGGGATGAACTGGGACCTCAAGGCTCGGCTCATGGAGCTGAATATTACAGCTGCCAAGAAAATTGAAGTTGATGGCAGCCGGTGGGAAAGCTATCATAATCTTTGTTCCCATTCCTCAACGAAAATCTTTCCAGAAAATCCAAGTCCGGCTGGTACGCAAATTGGAGAAAAAGTTCAGTGGAAGCATGTTGTCTTTATCGCTCAGAGGAGAATTCTGCCCAAGCCAACTCGAAAAAGCCGTACAAAAAGTAAGCAAAAGCATCCCAGGAGCCATACTCTGACAGCTGTGCACCATGCAATCCTCGACGACCTGATCTTCCCAAGCAAAATTGTGGGCAAGAGAATCCACGTGAAACTGGGTGGCAGCAGCTCATAAAGCTTCATCTGGACAAAGCACAGTGGAACAATGTGGAACACAAGATTGAAACTTTTTCTGGCGTCTGTGAGAAGCTCACTGGCAAATATGTTAGTTTTGAATTCCCAGAGTTTCAATTGTAAACAAAATGACTGAATAAAATATATATTCACAGTTTAAAAAAAAAAAAAAAAAAAAAAAAAAAGACGGGTTGAGTTTGTGTCTGTCCTTGCCCTCTGAAGAGTCCTGACTGATATGCTATCCTAGGAAGAGCTCTCCATGGACTGGGATACTGGGTAACATGTAGGGCAGTTTGTAGTCTTCAAGAATCCTGTCTACATGGGTTGGTAGAGACTGAGGAAGAGGCTCAAGGACTCAGGGCCTTGACACTGCCCAGGAAGGGAAGTTAGGAATATGAAAGAAGAAAATGGGCCCCAAAGTCTAAAAGTGCCAGATTGAAGTAATTACTACCATCTAGTAAGACCTGTGACATGCCAGATATACTAAAAACATGCTCATTTATTCAACATGTATTTCACAGGACCTACCGTGCTCCCCGCACTGTTCTAGAGAGCTTCCATTCTACTGCGAGACCTGAGCCTAACTCTGCCAGGTAAGTACAATCAGTCCCATTTTATAGATGAGGAAAGTCACAGCTCTGGACAAGGATGAATTCAAGATTCTAACTTGAGTCTGTCTGACTTCAAAGCCCGTGCCTTTGTCAGCACTCCAGGCCACCCTTTTTGTAAATTCTGCACTCTGGAAACATTGCCTGATTCACATCTTTGCCTGAGATGGGAATCAAGGAGTCGGGGCTCCCATACACAGCCGCTGGTTCAAGAGTCAGGACCCACAGCGTCTCATGAGGCACTTGGCCATGTTTATGTTGCTCGTCAGACAAGCCAGAGTGTGTCTGCCCAAATGGACTGTGAGTTGCATGATGGAGTTTGGAGGTTTTGTCTGAAGATCCTCCGACAGCCAGAGGAACTGGCAGAAGGCTAAGTTTGGCTACCGCGCCCAGCCTGTTCACCCACAGTCCTATGTTCAAATGTACCCCATCTATCCAACCTGACCCCCATTTTGGGAAGACACCATTGGCAAGATCACAGAGTCAGAGGGACCTGGTTTGAATGCTGCAGTAGTAGCTTGAGAAAATGGTTTCACTCCTCTGTGCCTCATTTTCCCCACCTGAAAAGTAGGAACAACAGGACCCTCATAGGCTTGCTATAGGAACTAGACAGATAGATGGATGTCTACATGCTTCTAGAACTACATCTAGCTACCGTAGGCACTTTTTTTTTTTTTAACTTTTTTTGAAATGGAGTCTGGTTTTCTAGCATAGGCTGGAGTGCAGTGGCGTGATCCCAGCTCACTGCAGCCTCCGCCTCCTGGGTTCAAGCTATTCTCCTGTCTCAGCCTCCTGAGTTGCTGGGATTACAGGTGCACACCACCATGCCCGCTAATTTTTGTATTTTTAGTAGAAACAAGGTTTTGCTGTGTTGGCCAGGCTGGTCTCAAACTCCTGGCCTCAAGTCATTCACCCACCTCCGCCTCCCAAAGTGCTGGGATTACAGGTGTGAGCCACTGCGCCTAGTCCTGGGGTAGGTCTTTGATGAGCCTGAGTTATCTTCCTTGCCCATAGCAGCCCTCTCCCCTGTTGCTGTCTGGCTTACCTGGGCATCTATCTGCCTCCACCCACCAGCTCAGTCACCCACCCCTCAATCTAGCCCTAATGACTTTTGTAGCCCATGTCTGGTGGCAGTAGCAGAGAGGCCGGACACTCCCAGGGTCCCTGGGCTTTTTAATCAGCCTCTGTGAGGGCTGTAAGTGATTCGGCCTGCAAGTGATTCGGCACCGGGCACAACAACAAACAGGCCTGCAGGGAATCACTTCAGCAGAGATGTTGGCATGTTTCTATAGCAACTCAGGGAAAATATTTCATGCAAAAGTCCATATGCTGTAACATAGAGGGAGTCCCAGCCAATAATCAAATTATAACAAGTTATAAATTAATCCTAATTTGCAAGTTTTATTTTACCAAACCACAAAACACACACACACACACACACGTGCGTGTGCCTATACATATTTACACACACAATATATATATATTCTTATATACATGTACACACATATGTGTGCAATCATGAGACAATAGCAATGCAATTGTGGCTGGGTTGTCTCATCTAATGGTGCTGACTAATTGGCAGGCAGAACATTCATCTGGAGGCTGAATGAGGTGACCCGAGCAAGTAGACAGCAGTGACCTCCAAGGCCACTGTTAAAAGGAGAGACAAACTCAGCTATCATGCGAGCCAGAGCTGAAACCTTTTCGTTAATTGTGTTGGTTTCTCCTAAGGAAAAAAAAAAAAAAAAAAAAAAAAAAAACAGATCTTTTTGGTCCTGATGTCCTTATAAAGAGACATTTGTATTGATTCATCGGTATAAAATGCTTTGTAGAGGCTATCAAAGTGGAAAAAACAACGTGATAATTCGCATTGTGATGCTTTTAATTTTATGTGTTGTCAACACTTCAAAGTGTGCCGGAGTTCCGCTTGGGAGATCTGGGACATCTCTCTTTGCACGTCGTAGCTGGGCCGCAACTGTCTGCAACTCCAGAGCCTCTTGCATGACGCCCATTCTGGCTTCAGATCTCTCCTCTTCTTTTTCTTTCTTTTTTTTTTTTTTTTTTTTTTTTTTTTAAAATTCTCCACTTTCTATGTCTGCTCTGCAAAACTCATGTGGCCTGGAAAAAGAAAAAGGGTGGTGGTGAGTGGGAGGGAGTGGGGTTAAGTGAGAGCAAGATGTATAGCATCTTCTTCCTGTTAGACAAAGAGTTGGCTTCCCAGCCAAGAGCCTCCCATGGCATCTCAGGGAGAGGGGCTGGAAACTGTGCCCTCACCCTGATCCCAAAGAAGAGTCACGACTACTTGTCACCATCCTTCGAGCTGAGCACTGTGCCAAGGGCTTGCATTGTGCCACTGAATCCTGACCTCAACCCCTTGAGGAAGGGGGGATTTTTACCTGCATTTTCTTTTATATTTTATTCGTAGCTGGGGCCCAGAGAGGTAGATGAATTGCTCAAGGTTCCCCAGCTGGGAAACTGTATAATCAGAACTCATAGTCAGTTTTGGCTGATTCTACTGCCTGGGCTGCTTCTGCATGCCTAGAAAGACACAAACAGGCTGTCCCCAAGAGGCGTGTCCTACAGTTCGTCTACCCCCGAAAGCTAAATCAGAAAGCTGCATCAGATCCCCAGTATTAACTCAGATGAGCATGTGGACTTCAGACACATTCACTGTCCTCTCTGAATCTCACAACATTCCAAGGCAGATAGGGTAACCCCTATTTCACAGATGAGCATGTAGAGACTCAGAGAGCTCAAGACCCTTTCCCAGGGTAACACAGTAGAGAAGTCAGCCCTCAAAGCCCGTGACCCACTGAGACCCCGGTGCCTGTTTCCCTCTGGAGAGTCATCGCCTAGGCTCGATGGTAAGCTTCTGCAGGCCGAGGGGGGCCAGTCACCCACATCTGAGCCATCCGTGGGGCTGAGTGCAGATTTGGCTTGCTTTTTGAGAGTGTGTCGACTTGATGAAACGCAGCAGGGGCAGAGCCCAGACAGCAGGGTCAGCAAGGGGAAGAGGGCAGGAACACCCTGTTACCAGATCTGGAGAAGAAATGGAAAGTGAAATACTTGGAAAATGACTTCGGCCTGCCTGGAGGAAAGTGTGTCGGGATGTTTCCAAAGGCCTGGATGAGCAAGCCTCTTCCCCACCCGCTCCCACACCTCGCTAGAGGGGCAGGGGAGTGTGCGAAAGAGGCTGCTTCTGGCCTGAGTCCCTGGAGTTCAGGTCACTTCTAGGGACAGTCCCTGAAGAGCCAGGCGATGTTCTCCCTGAGGCCCCCAAACCTGCAAGGAAGGCCCCTGAGGCTCGCTGACCCTGCTCTGCCCTCCTGGAAGGTCAGGAGCTTCAGCTGCAGCATCTTAGGTCCTCACCATCCAAATCTCTCCCTGGAGATTCGGAAAGGCCCTCCCAGCCAGGGTGACTCTGTTTGGAATCAGCATCCAAGACCTTCCATCAGACCTGTTGAGTTGGGGCCTTGGAATGGGGAGCTTGCAGCTGCAGAAGAGGCCATGATCTATCCACTAAGTACATTTGCAACAGCAGCCCCACGTTGGCCTCCAATTCAGGCATCATTAGCGATGAGCCCATCAGGAAATTTGACTCAACAGACCAGGCTCCTAGCAATGGTCAATTTTTCTCTCCTTTCATCCTTCCTTTCCTCCTTCTTTTACTTCCCTCCCTCCCTCCCTCCCTCCCTTCCTTCCTTCCTTCTTTTCTTCCTTCCTTCTCTCTCTCCCTTTTTTCTCACTTCTTTTCTCCCCTACGCACTTGAAGAAAGAGAATTCCTTTCAAAGGCCAGCCCATAGCAGCCTTTCCTGTGGCTGGGTTTCCAGTGTGAGCTGCTCCCTCTAAGCTGCTCTGTGACACACGTGGGAGGGAGCTGTGTCCAGGGGACCAACTATCCCAGTACTCCCGCCTGTGTGCCGGGAGTCCATTCCAGGATCTCTCAGGCTTGCTGGGAATCCACCCTCTGGTAGGGTGAGCCAAAGGCAGGGCCTCCGCTGACCTCTGCCCTCCCTTAGCCTGGCCAGAAAGAACAGTCCAGAGCACCGCAGGAAGCCCTTTGGTTGAGCAAAGCAAAAGCTCGAATGCAAGCCCAAGCCAGGTCTTTCGCATGGGGGATTTGGCTGCAGTTAGCAGAGGCTTGGAGAGGCAGTGAAGCTAAACGCCCTTCACTCACCCACCCCCAGCTCCCCACAGCCTTGGCCTCTGTCATTTCTGATCCTCAGCCAGGTTCTGTCACCAAAAGTTGCCCTCAAGTGGCAGAAAGACATGCACCCAGGAGTCTGAGGGCAGACTCCCATGGGAGGCCGTGGAGTGCCGTGGCTAAGAGCTTGGAGCTCAACAGATCTCGCTTTGAAATCCACATCTGCCACTTACCATCTGTGGGACTATTTTTTCCAACTCAGGAGCCTCAGTTTTCCTAGCTGTAAAATGGGGGTAATAACTGCCCCATTTTGTGCGGTTTGGGTTGGTGGTCATAACATCCCGTTTTGTGCAGTTTTGGGTAAAAGGAAAATGAGGCAATACACGCGAAGCACTAAGAGCTTTGTATTCTGTGCCTGGCACACAGCAAGTGTTCCCAAAATGATAGTTATCATATTTTGTGCTTGTTCCCATATCCAGATCTGATGTGCTGCATGTGTGCACACACACTCACAAGCACATGCACACACAGTCAGTCTGGGAGCACCCCGAGGGTACAGGCTGCCTCTTTGCCTCATCATAGAATGTGAGAGTTGGATAGGATGTTGGAAAATATCTGAGGCCAGAGAGGGGATGTGTCCTGGCCATAGTCACTGACCGGTATGTGGCAGAGTGGGGCTGAAATGCAGTTCTTATTTAGTTGATTTCCTCTCCTCATTTATTCTGTATCCAACAAATATTTATGCTCACCACCCCCTCTGTGTCAGATCCTGGCTGAGCTAGGCTGTAAGGTGAACAAGATGGTGCCCGCCCTCCCAGAGCTCACAGCCAGCGGCTTCCGGCCAATTGGGCACCTCTGTGGCTCTCAAAACTCCCGTCCTGTGCATAATCAGAATCCCAGATACCCCAAATGATGGAGCAGCTTTGTCTTTGTCTCAGATCTAAACCTCATTTCCCTTGGTGGTGGTGGGCTCTTTGAGGGCTATCTCTACTTGTTCTGGATCGGGAGCTCCCATGTGCCAGCTTGGAACACCCTGAGCTATGCCCATCCACACCGGGATTTGTCTCTGCCCACAGACCAGGAGATCCTTACAGGCAGAGATCTCCTCTTAGCCATAGCAGTGCCTGGCGTGGAGCCAATGCCGTAAGTGGTGGTTGGATGAATGATGAAGGAATGATTACACAGGGCACACAAGGTTGGTAATTCACTTATTCACTGATGAATTCACTTATCGTGGATTTACTGTGAGAGACTGCTTGAGACCCTGGAATACAGAGATAAATGGGCCATCATTCCTGCACTTAAGAAGCCCCAGTAAAGAAACATGTGCAGTGATAGCCATGCATGTAGAGGCCACTGGGAAAGGTGAGGTCAGTTCTCTTGGGCAGTAAAGAATCAGCAGGAAAGACACAGTACTGTCTTTCCTAGAAAGGTGAGTGACAGTAGGTGAGGGCTGAGCAGGCGAGGCGATCAGGTAAGCCGGGAGAGAGCAGGCTTTCTGAGCAGAGAGTCAGACATGGGCAGAGGCCCTGAGGGGTGATGTATTCTGGGAAACATCAGCCTTACCATTTGACTGCATTCCCCTCAACAGTAAGGACACAATAAGAGCAAATACCTGTGGGGTACTTTGCTCCAAGCACTGTTTGAAAGCTTTATAAGGGTTAACTCACTAATACCCCCACCTCAGTGTGTCATTAGTCCCATTTACTCAGAAGAGAAAACTGAGGCACAAAGAGGGGAAGGAATTTGTCCAAGTTCTTATAGACTTTTAGTGGTAGAGCTTGTTGTCAAAGAGAAGTTAAGGCTAGAGATCCCAGCACTGACCCCGTCACAGAGGGTATTAAATATTGAGTAAAGATGCTGGACAATACCCTCGTGCTGAAGGAGAGCCACTGGAGGATTTTGAGCAGGGGAATGTCATGATGTTATTTTCATTTTAGATTATTTCTTCTGGTACAGTCAGAGGAATGGACTCAAGTTTTCCAAGAGGTGTGACGGTAGAGAGGAGCAAGAACCTCTTGCACACATTCAATAGAGGACAGGTACAAAAAAGTTCATGGAATGATTTTCACAATATCAAACACAAATGCTCATCAACAGGAGAGTGGATGAATAAACTGTATATACACTGTGGAATATTATACAGCTATGAAAATGAATGGGCCATAGCAGCATGCAACAACAGACTGAACCTTGTTGTAACAACTGGTGATTTCTGTGTAACAAGCTGCTCCAAACTTAATGGCTTAAACAATTACTTACTTGATTCAGAATTGGGTAGATATTCTAGGCTGGGCTCAGCTGGGCAGTTCTTGTCTTGGCTGGACTTCCTCATGAGTCCAGGGTCAGCAGAGAGACAGCTAGGGGGCTCTACTTCTGAGAGTTGACAGGCTGTTGACTGAGACAATGGTGGCAATTGGGCCACATGTCAGTTCTCATCCAGCAAGCTAACCCAGACTTGTTCACAGGGTTCCAGGAAAATATGGAAGAGCATAGATCCTTTTAAGGCTTAAGCTCAGAACTGGCACAATGCCACTTCCACCATATTACATTAGTCAAAACAATACATCAAGCCAGCCAGCCCAGATTTAAGAAGTGGGGAAACAGACTCCACCTCTTGATGGAAAAATCTTCAAAGTCATGTTGCAGAAGGAATGTGGAGGCGGGAAGAGGAATCATTGCAGCCATATTTGCGAATGATCTACTGTGGAAAAAGTCAGTTCCAAAAGATGACACACAAAATGATACCTGCTTATAAAATTTAAAATTTAGACTTTAGGGGTACATATAGATAAAGTAAGGTTTTATCAACCGGACGTAGGATTACAGCTCCCTTGGAGAGCAGAAGGCAAAGAGATGGAGTGGAGAATCGTGCATTGTGAGCACAGGTTACTGTCAGGGTCCCAGCTTTTGTTTTGTTATTAAAAACAAGAAAATTTAAAAAGTGAGCCATTTGAAAACTGGATTATAATTAGTTGGATTGTGTACATTTTGGGTCCAGAAAAGGAGAGAGAGATTGAGAGAGAGGAATGGCCCAATGGAAGTGCACAGAGTCAGGCTGTCAGGACATGGCACATGCCACTTCTTAGATGTGGGTGGAGAGGGAGAAAGAGGAACGCGGATCACTTCTGGAACACCCACTTGGGGGACTGGGTGGTGGTGCCATCCCTAAACCAGGAGCCCCGCAGAAGAAGACAGTGTGGAGAGAAGCAAGAGTCATGCTTGGGGAATACTGTGTTTGCAGTGCCCATGAAAATCCACAGATCAAGGTCCAGCACCCTGCTCACTTTCCAGAGCTTTGGAAAGCAGTTAGGACTGGAGAAGCAGGAGCCCCAGCAGATCTGAAATGCAGCCCATCCCAGAAAACCCTGTGTGATGTCAGGGTGGAAGGTCTCCCTTCCACTGAAGGCCACCCCCAGCCCCTTCTTGACAGCTCCTCAGGACACATCCACAGCCAGGTTTCCCCTCTAAGCAGTCAGGCCTCCACCCTGGAGTCCCAGGCCAAGCGAGCAGGCTTGGGGTTGTGGCTGAGGAGGGCCCCAATAGCAGCCTCCTCCCTCCAGCAGGGCCAATGGGACCCCAGAGGGGGCTGGATGTTTGTGCAGATGACATGTTTATGGCCCAACCTCTCCTTACTCATGCTTTTGGCTTTCCCTCGCTGATTTTGGTTGGGTGGATCCCAGTTCTGCTGCTGGATTTGGGAGCCTTGGGGCTGGGGCTGAACAGAGGTTCCTTTAACAGTTCCAACCCATGATGACTCCAGCCCCTTCCCCCTCTCCCCCAAGACCTCATCTTTTCCCACACCCAACTTTATTACCAAACACTGGCCTCTCGGAGCTGGAAGGGGCCTCCGGCATCCTCTCATCCAGTGCTTCCTTATGCAGATGGAGAAACTGAGGCCCAGAGAGAAGAAGGGACTGGCCCAAGGTCATCCAAGCAGGTAGAGACAGAAGAGCCAGCATCCCGACTTCCAGCTTGGAGCCTGAAGCCAGCCTCCCACCACCAGCTTCCTTGGTTGCTGTTTTGTTTGGGAAAGGACAGTTCAGCTTTTTCAAGCCTGCAGCAGTAACTCTCTCCCCTCCCAGGGAGGCAGCAGACAGTGACGGACTCTCTGCTTTTACACTTTAATTCCATAGGAAATGGGAAATTGCCTGTCAGAGGTGTCCGGGTGGCCCGGCTGCCGGCTGCCCCACACAGATCCAGGCTACCCCGCCCCGACCTGGCCGCCAGAGCTTCTCCTGCTCCCTGGCAGGAGGGCCCTTTTCGGAAGCTCTCCCGAGGGCTCCTGTGGAATCTCTCGCTGCTCTTCCTCCCAGGGCAGGAGGACAGAGCTCAGTATAGGCCAGCCAGGCCTGGCTGGGGCCCGAAACCCTGACATTTGGTCACGCCGTTTTCCATTCTGGGCTCTCGGGAGTCTCTGGCCCATAGTGCCCGCCTGGCTTCAGCATTGCCTTGTGCCCTGAGGTCACAGCAAAATCAGAGGAGCCCTCTTCTGGGGTATCCAGGTTCCCTAAAAGCCTCTACATTACCCTCCCAGAGCTTCTCACCTTCCCAGGGTTTCTGAGACTGCAGTGGGTCACACTCGCTTCTTCCCTTCTCTGGGCACCCCTTGCATATGGGATCCTATGGTGGCATCTCTATCTTGTCACAAAAATCAGCCTGGAAGCTTCTGGTCAATGTTCCTGTTGCATAGTAGTTAGAGGCATGAATTTCTGGCATCACACTGCCTAGACTAACCCCCAGAGTCACCACTTTTGAACTGTGTGACTTTGGACAAATTGCTCCACCTCTCCATGCCTCTGTTTTCTCGTCTGCACAATGGGAATGCTCATAATAGCACCAAATGTGCAGGGTTGTGTGAGGGTTACTTGCAACAGTGCATGTGAAGCACTTGATCGATGTGAGCACTGTTCATAGTCTATTTCAAAAAAAAATCGTGACCTTTAAGATTGTTAGTGGTTGGTTTGCTGGACATACCCACATTAGCTTCCTGCCAGGTCCAGGGATATCACTGCCTCCTTGAGAGAGGAGGATTTATTTCAGTTTCCCTCCAATGGTTCCTAATGGATACCAGCAATGGGTGACACAAAACTGGATTTCACACCACCCATTCCAGCCAAATTTCTCTACTGCCTTGATGAACTGATTTCCAGACAGAAACAAACCCATAGCATCTTCCATGCTTAGGAGAAGGCACTGGGCTAAATGTAAGCAAATCTGCCATAAATTCAAAGACTTTTAGAAGACCAGGGAAATCAGCTGGGCCCTAGACCACAGTGTGAGCTGGCAGGAGTCTGGAAGAGCTCCAAACACAAGGACAGATTACTCAGACCAGATATTTCTCTGCCCCACATGCTCCCCTCTCTCACATTTTGCTAAGAAAGCAGCAGTGAAGGAAGAGCAGTAAATAGTTTAATGTATTCTCATGTTAATAGGATTCTAAGACCCTGACACACTCAAATTCAAAAGTGAACCAAAACTATCTGAAACTGTAGGCCAGGTATGGTGGCTCACGCCTGTAATTCCAAAACTTTGGAAGGCCGAGGAGGGTGGATCAGCTGTGGTGAGGAAGTTGAGACCCACCTGACCAACATGGAAAACCCCGTTTCTATTAAAAATACAAAACAATTAGCCAGGAGTGGTGGCATCTGCCTATAATCCCAGCTACTTGGGAGGCTGAAGCAGGAGAATCACTTGAACCCAGGACGTGGAGGTTGCAGTGAGCTGAGATAGTGCCATTGCACTCCAGCCTGAGTAACAAGAGCAAAACTCTGAAGGAAAGAAAAAGAAAGAAAGAGAGAAGCGGGGGGGAAATTCAAGATGTGGCCCAGACCCATCTCGACTTGATCAAGGAGAAATGTGAATGATCAGACATTTACTTTAACCATCAGTCATAAGAAATAGTTTAAGTCTCAGAAATAAACAAGAAAAGTATCCTTTAGTCTTCATTGCTATTTATATATAGTGTTTGAAATACAATTTAAAAATTACAAGCCAGCTGATGAATCTGAGGGCGGTGGGAATAATGATTATAATCAAGAGAAAGCATAATCAATAGAAACGGACTCCCAAAGAAAACAATTAGAATTGGAATTCTGTCACTGGAATTGGCAAATATGAACTTTGGAATAACCATTTTAATATGTTTAAAATTTTAGAGGAAAAGAACAATATAATCATTGAAGAGATTGGGTATTTCTGCAGAGAATTGTAAACTATAAAAAAATTGACAAAACTCAAATTTTGGAACTAAAATATATGAAACAGAAAATTAATAGAATGAGGTCCTCTGGAAAGATGGTGAAGTAGAAAGCACCAGAAATCTGTCTCCCTACCTAACACTAGCAGACTCTGTCTGATGTAACTATTTTGAAACTCTGGAGTTTATTGAAGTCTTGCAAATTTCAGGGGAAATTTCAATCTCAGCACAGTAGTTGCTACTCATCCCCCTCCCCCAGGCCCATGGCAAGCAGCTGTGCACATGTTCCCGGAGCAAATTGCACATAGCTTGAGTGAGCCAGGGTAGGCCAAAAAGACCCTATTCCTTACGTATCAGACATCTGTTGTCTGATCCCTGATTTCTGCCTCTGATCACAAAAATGCAGGCAAAGAAAAAGGCGGCCATTGTTGCATCTCCCCCAATTGTTGCAAGCCCCTGCTCTTTGGATGAAATGACTTCCATGGGATTTAACGGGCTAGCACCCTTTTTTCCACTCTCTCTCTCTTTTTTTCTCTTTTTTGCCTTTTGGGAGCCAAATACTAAAGACTAGAACATTCAAAAGCAACTACAGATACAGGAAAATTAGAAAATGACCACTCATGTCCCAGGAAAGATGAAGGCTCAGAAAAGACTTGAGAAGACCTTAAGTTTATACCTTAGGCTAATCCTTGGCACAGAGAGAGCCCACAACAACCAAAAACAAAACAATAAGAAAACAACAAATCCTGAGAAAGGGGGAGAATCTGATTTCCAGTCACTGCAATATTAGATTCAAATGTCCAGTTTTCAACAACAACAACAACAACAAAAATCACAAGGCATATAAACAAACAGGAAAGCATAGCCCATTCAAAGGACAAAAAAAAAAAAAAAAATCAACAGAAACTGTCTCTGAAAAAATCCTAATGGGATATCTGCTAGACAAAGACTTAAAACAACTATTTTAAAGGTGGTCAAAGAACTAAAAAAGATATGGAGAAAGTTAAGGAAACAATTTATAAACATAACAAAAATATTAATAGAAACCTAAAAAAAAAAAAATGAAGCTAAAAATACAATAACTGAAAAGAAAAATTCACTAGAGAGACTCAGAGACAGCTCTGGGCAGATGAAATAATCAGCAAACTTGAAGGTAGAACTATGCAAATTATCAAGTCTGAGGAACAAAAAGAAAGAAGATTGAAGAAAAGTGAATAGAGCTTAAGAGACCTGTGGGACTTCATCAAGCACATCAACATATGCATTGTGGAAGTCCCAGAAAGAGAAGAGAGAATATTTGAATAAATAATGGCCAAAAACTTCCCAAATTTGATGAAAGACATGAATATAAACATCCAAGGAGTTCTTCAACAAACTTCAAGGAAGATGAACTCAAGGAGCTTACACTAAGATTAGGGTTAGGGCTAGGGTTATAACCTAACCATTATAATCAAAACTTTATTTTATAACACAAACTTTTGAAAGACAAAGAAAGAATCTTAAAAGCAGCAAGAGAGAACTGACTCATCACATACTAGTGATCCTCAGTGAGATTATCAGATTTCTCATCAAAAACTTTGGAGGCCAGAAGACAGTGGACCAATATATTCAGTGCTAAAAACAACAATAAAAACCTGTCAACCAAGTGTCAAAACTGACGCAGAACTAACACAAATGGCAGAACTATCAGACAAGGATATTAAACTAGTTATTATCAGTATATCCAGTTGTTCCAAAGCTAAGGAAAGGCATTAAAGATACAAAAAGGTCACAAGTCAAACCTAGGGAGATGAAATCTACAATGTCTGCGATGAAAAAAAAAATACTAGTCTTTAATGTTTGGTTCCCAAAGGGGGAAAAATGGAGAAAAAGGGGGGGAAATGTATTAGCCCTTTAAATTCTCTGGAAATCACTTCAGCCAGAGGAGAAGGACTTGCAACAATGGGGAAGGTACAGCAATGACTGCCTTTCTCTTTGTCTGCACCTCTGTGATGAGACGCAGCAATCAGAGATCAAATAACAGATGCCAATATGTAGAGGATAGTGTCCTTTTTAACCAGAAGATAGTGAGGAATGACACATTAGTGTATTTGAAGAAGCAATTGAAACTGCTCAAAATGATACAAGGGGAGAAAAAAACTTTTAAAATGGAAAGAGCATCATTGAACTTTTGGACAATGGTATAATACCCATGTAATTAGAGTCCTTGAAGGAGCAATGAGGACAGGAATAAATATTTGAAAACTTAATGATCAGAAAGTTTCCAAATTGAATAAAAGCTATAAAGCCAAATGTGCAAAAAGTTCAACAAATCTCTGGCTCAACAAACATGAAGAAAACTATACCAAGTTATATCCTAATCAAATTTTTCAAGACTAGTGACAAAGAAAATATCTTAAAAGTAGGCAGAGAAGAAAGAACATGTTATGTGCAGAGATACAAATGTAAGAATGATACCAGGCTTCCTTTTTAAAGCAATGCAAAAACAATGCAAGCAAAAAGATAATGGCACAACATATGAAAGTATTCAAAAGAGAAAAATCTATTAATCTAGAATGATATATCCAGCAAACATATTTTTCAAAAACAAAGGCAAAATAAAGACTTTTGCAGATGGGCAAAAGCTGAAACACATGAAGCAAAATTAACAGAATTGAACTACAAGGAGAAACAGACAAATCTATCATTACAGTCAAAGATTTCAACATCCTGTCAAGAGTTGATAAAATAAATAGACAAAAAATAAGTAGACAAAAAAATCAATAAGGATATAAAAGATTTGAATAACACTATGAACCAACTTGACCTAATTGGCATTTGTATAGTACTCCACCCAACAACAGCAGAATATACAATCTTTTCAAGTGCACAAGCAACATTTACCAAAATAGACCATATTCTGAGCCATAAAACAAGCCTCAGTAAACTTAAAAGGATTATAGTCTTACAAAGAATTTTCTCTGACCAAAGTGAAATCAAATTATAAATTAAAAACAGAAAGATCTCTGGAAAATCCACAAATATTTGAAACTAAATAACACACTTCTAAATAATTGAAGGGTCAAAGAAAAAAATCAAATGGGGAGGTAAAAGTATTTCAAACTAAATGAAAGTGAAAAACATATCAAAAGTTTATAGGTCACCACTAAATCAGTACTTATAAGGAAATTTATAGTACTAAATGCCTATGTTATAAAAGAAAACAGGTCTCAAACTAATGATCTCAGCTTCTACCTTAAGAAACTAGAAAACAAAAGAGCAAATTAAACCCAAAGCAGAGGAAAGGAAATAATTAAAATTAAAATTCCACCAGAAATGAATGAATTTTTAAAAAGAAAATCAATAGAAAAATCAAATTAAACCAATAGCTGGTTCCTTCAAAAGATCAATAAAATTTAAAAACTTCTAGTTCAACTGACCAGGAAAATAAAAAGAATACACAAATTACCAATATCAGAAACAAGAAAAGTTATATCAATACAAACAATATCCCTGAAACTATTAAAGAAAATGAATTTGCAGTTAAACATCGTCATAAAAACAAAGCTCCAGGCCCAAAGAGCTTCACTGGTGAAGAATACAAAACATTTATGGGAGAAATAATGTCTGCTAGACACAAACACATGCATACCTTGTTTTATTGTGCTTTGCTTTACTGTGCTTCACAGATACTGTAGGTTTTTTTTTTTTACAGACTGAAGGTTTGTAGCAACCCTGTGTCAAGTCTATCAGCACCATGCCTCAACAGCACATGCTCACTTCATGCTTCTGTGTCAGCAATTCTCAGCAATAAAACAATAATGCCTCCCACCAAGTCCCGCTTCCAGCACTAGGGATTATAATTCAACATGAGATGTGAGTAGGGACAAATATCTAAACTATATGATGATGGAAAAAGAAAACAAATGAATCAATGAAACACAATAAGGAGCCTAGAAATAGGCCCAAATATAAACAAACAACAGAGGATTTGGTGGGAGGGGGTGTGAGACAAGGTCTCACTCTGTCACCCGGGATGGAGTGAAGTGGTATGATCACAGCTTACTGCAGCCTAAACCCTCCAGTCTCAAGTGATCCTCCCACCTCAGCCTCCCAAGTATCAGGGACTACAGGTGTGCACCACCACACCTTGCTAATTTTCTTTTTTTTTAAATTTTAGTAGAGATGAGGTCTCACCATGTTGCCCAGACTTGTCTTGAACTCCCGAGCTCAAGCAATCCTCCCAACTCAGCCTCCCAACGTACTGGGATTACAGACATGAGCTGCTACCCCTGCCTCCAACAACTGATTTTTGATGACGATACAATGCAATTTGGTGGAGAAAGGATATTCTTTTTAAACAATGGTGCTGGGAAAATTGGACGTCTTTGGGCCAAAAAAAAAAAAAACAAAACAAAACACTTTAACTCATAACTCACATAGTGGAACACAAATCTAAAACTATAGAAATTCTAGAAAAAAAACATACAAGTAAGAGCTTTGTGACTTTGGGTTAGGCAAAGATTTCTTAGATATAGTATCAAAAGACAAACCATACAACAGCAAACTCATAAATTGGACTTCATCAAAATCAAAGATTTTTACTCTTCAAATGATACTTCTAACATAATAAAAAGAGAAGGCATACAATAGGAGAAAATATTTGAAAATAATACATATAGTAAAAGACTTGTGTCCAGAAGATGAAAAGAACTCTTAAAACTCAATAACAAAAAAAAATAGGCTAGGCACAGTGGCTTACACCTGTAATCCTAGCACTTGAGGAAGCTGAGGCAGGAGGATCACTTGAGCCCACGAGTTTGAGACTAGCCTGAGTCACATGACTGATATGGTTGGATTGTGTCCCCATGAAAAACTCATCTTGTTTGTAGTTCCCATAATCCCCACATGTGGTGGGAGGGACCTGGTGGAAGGTAATTGAATCACGGAAGTGGTTTCCCCCATGCTATTCTCGAGATAGTAAGCTCTCATAAGAGCTGATGATTTTATAAGGGGCTTCCCCGTTCACTCAGCTCTCATTCTCCTCTCTCCTGCTACCATGTGAATAAGGATGTGTTTGCTTCCCCTTCCACCATGATTGTAGGTTTCCTGAGGCCTCCCTAGCCCTGCGAAACTGTGAGTCAATTAAACCTCTTTTCTTTATAAATTACCCAGTTTCAGGAATGTCTTTATTAGCAGCAAGAGAATGGACTAATACAATGGCAAAACCCCATCTCTATAAAAAATACAAAAAATAATTAAAATTGCCAGGTATGGTGGGAGAGTATAAGTTTTGATAAATAAAAATATTATTATTCAGCTTTAAGCTTTGATTTTTTTTTTTTTTTTTTTAGACAGAGTCTCACTTTGTCCACAGGGCTGGAATGCAGTGCCACAATCTTGGCTCACTTAAACCTTCAACTCCCACTTACAAGCGATTCTTCTGCCTCAGCCTCCCAAGTTTTAAGCATTTATTTATTTATTTATTTATTTATTTATTTATTTATTATTTTTTGAGATGGAGTCTCACTCTGATGCCCCGGCTAGAGTGCAGTTGTGCTATCTAGCCTCACTGCAACCTCTGCTTCCTGGGTTCAAATGGTTCTCCTGCCTTAGCCTCCCAAGCAGCTGGGATTACAGGCATGTACCACCACTCCCAGCTAATTTTTGCATTTTTAGTAGAGACGGGTTTCACTGTGTTCAGCAGGCTAGTCTCAAACTCCCGACCTCAGGTGATCCACCTGCCTCAGCCTCCCAAAGTGCTGGGATTACAGGCATAAGCCACTGTGCTGAGCCCCAAGCTTTAAGCATTTAAATGTTTTAATATATCAGTGCTTCCTAGATCAGTAAGTTATTTATAAATTTGTTTTTAATTTTCCAATAGGTTGCTCCAGAAAATTTAACATGCAAATTGAATGAAATAAGACAGAAAGTTAATGTCTCTGCCTTTCTACTGGTAATAAAACAATCTTCAGTGCTGTAATTCCAATCACCTTCTCCTAAAATATGTTATTTTTATCATCTTTTTTTCCATTTAATTTCCTTCCCCAACCTAGATGTTACTCTATTTTTACTTTTCCCTTTTTTGTTTTTCATTTCTACTCACATTTCAAAAATCTTCTCTGCGATAGTTATCATTTTGTCAGAAATCTGTCCTTTGGAATTCTCTTGATGGCAAACTCTCTCAGTTATTGTGTCCAAAAGCATATTTATTTTGCCCTGTTTGTGTATTCATATTCATAATGAGTTGCCTGATTGTAGCAGAGTCTGGGATCACTTAAAAAATACAATCTACAGGCCGGGTGTGGTGGCTCACGCCTGTAATCCCAGCACTTTGGGAGGCCGAGGTAGGTGGATCACGAAGTCAAGAGATCGAGACCATCCTGGTCAACATGGTGAAACCCCATCTCTACTAAAAATACAAAAAATTAGCTGGGCATGGTGGCGCTTGCCCGTAATCCCAGCTACTCAGGAGGTTGAGGCAGGAGAATTGCCTGAACCCAGGAGGCGGAGGCTGTGGTGAGCCAAGACCACGCCATTGCACTCCAGCCTGGGTAACAAGAGCAAAACTCCATCTCAAAAAAAAAAAAAAAAAAACTTACCTACAATCTCTGCTTATTCAAATGATTTTATTGAGATATAGTTAAAACACAATAAAGTGCACATGTTGAAATCATTTAATTCGGTAAGTGAAGCCACCACCCAAATAAAGGTAAGAAATATATCCGTTATCTCCAGAAGTTTCCTCATGCCCTTTGCAATTTCACCTTTCCAAATCTCTGTGCCACCCAACATTCCCTTGACAACCACTGCTCTGCTTTCTGTCACTCTATATCAGTTTTTAATTTTTCTGGAATTTTGTATAAATGAAATCACAGCATGTATACTTTTTTTTATCAGACCTTATACAGGTAGCAGAATTATTTTGAGTTTCGTCCATGATATTTCTTGCATTAATCCATTGCTTTTTATTGCTGAGTAGTATTCTGTGATGTGGATACACCACAATTTATTGTGGTGGACATTTCATTCCAGTTTTTGGATAGTATAAATAAAGCTGCTATGAACTTTTTTGTACAAGTCTTTATATGGTCATATGCTTTTATTTCCTTTGGGTAAGTTCCTAGGATTATGAAGTCTTGCTCATACGGTATGCCTTTGACTTTATTCTTTTTGCTTAGGATTGTCTTGGCTACACAGGCTCTTTTTTGGTTCCATATGAAATTTAAAATAGTTTTTTTTCTAATTATGTGAAGAAAGCCAATGGTAGCGTGAATCTATAAATTACTTTGGGCAGTATGGCCATGTTCACAGTATTGATTCTTCCTATATATGAGCCTGGAATGTTTTTCCATTTGTTTATGTCCTCAGTATTTCCTTGAGCAGTGGTTTGTAGTTCTCCTTGAGGAGCTCCTTCACATCCTCTCCTTGAGGAGCTCCTTCACATCCCTTGTTAGTTGTATTCCTAGGCATTTTCTCCTTTTTGCAGCAACTGTGAGTGGGAGTTCACTCATGATTTGGCTCTCTGTCTGTTATTGGTGTATAGGAATGCTTGTGATTTTTGCATATTGATTTTGTATCCTGCAACTTTGCTGAAGTTGGGCAGTTGGGTAAGAGAAAGAAATAAAGGTTATTCAAATAGAAAAAGAGGAAGTCAAATAGTCTCTGTTTGCAGATGAATGCTTGTATATTTGGAAAACCCCATTGTCTAAACACATTCTTTAAAAGATGATGAAAGAGACTCTTTCTGAGAGCTGACACAGGCTAGATCCACCTGGGTGATGGTGATGGTGACAGAGAGAAATATAGAATTCAGCCACAGATTGAGCTAAAAGAATGAGAAGTGAAAAGACTTGCAGAGGCTGTGGGTGCCAGTTCAGCCCCCACACAGGCAGCCCTCCCAGCGTCGACTCCTTCCCTGCTGGAGCGGGTCGGAGAGCCTGAGGAATGACCTAGGGCTGTCATGGCTTCACCCCACCACTCTCCACTGCCACATCCACTTCTGGGCAGACAACACAGTCAGTCACTGGATGCCTCCTCTGCATGGAAACCACTTACTTGTGAGTCTGGCAGACAGGTAAGGAGACAGTGTTGGCATCCTTAGCTGTGCGACTTACATCCTCAGTCACCTCACCTCTTAGATGAAAGCAAAGAAACCTCCCTGAGAGTCGCTGGAGGATTCAGTGAGATGGTGTGGTGTGGGCATAGTGGGGACCAGCAGCAGCAACCCCCCATATGTGCAGCTCTTGCCAATGTTATTACCACTCCTGTGATTTGCCCTTCCCTTTCAATGTCACAACACCCTGGGGAAGTGATTCAGAAAGAAATTGTCTGGGTTTGTACTCATGACAGTCTTCAAAGAAATTCAGAAGGCATAGATACTGAACAGCAGTCCCTAATTACCCCTCCACCCCAGTAAGCAGCAACCTGCTCCAGAAGTAAGAATTATAAACACTTCCGATCTGGTGAGTCCTCTCATTTATTTTGTCATTCTCATGATCTCCATGTGGCCTTCATTTTCTTTTCCTTTGTTCTTTTTTTTTAATTAAAAAAAATGTAAGCACTATTATTCACAATAGCAAAGACATGGAATCAAGTTCAGTGCCATCAATGGTGGATTGAATAAAGAAAATGTGGTACACATACACCATGGAATATTATGCAGACAGAAAAAAGAACAAAATCACCTTCCAGTGATACAGATGCAACTGGTGGCCATACTCATAAGTAAATTAGCACAGAAACAGAAAACCAACCACCGCATGTTCTTACTTACAAGTGGGAGCTAAATATTGGGTACACATAGACATACAGTTGGAAACAATAGACACTGGAGACTTTAAAGGGGGAGAGGAAGAAAGGGAGGGCAAGAGTTGAAAACTTCCTGTTGAGTACTGTGGTCACCATATGGGTGACAAGTTTAGTCAAAGCCCAAACTTCAGCGTCACACAGTATACCCATGTAGCAAACCTGCACGTGTACCCCTGAATCTAAAATTTAAAAACAAAAAAATTATAGTCTCTATGATACACACTAAAAGTATTTAAAACATTAGGTACTGTATCACTTAAGGTGGGTAAACCTCAAAATTCCAGTGGCTTCACTCAAGAGAACTTTTTTTTTTTTTTTGAGACAAGGTCTCACTCTGTCACCCAGGCTGGAGTGGAGTAGCATGATCTTGGTTCACTGCAACCTCCACTTCCCAGGTTCGAGCGATTCTCCTGCCTCAGCCTCCCGAGTAACTGGGACTACAGGTGCCCATCACCACATCCAGCTAATTTTTGTATTTTTAATAGAGTTGGGGTTTCACCATGTTGGCCAGGCTGGTCTCAAACTCCTGACCTCAAATGATCCACCCACCTCAGCTTCCCAAAGTGCTGGGATGACAAGTGTGAGCCACCAGGCCCAGCCAAAGTCCAAGGTTTTAACCCGCCTGATATACTACCCTGGATATTATGGGCTTCTGTTATTCTTACCATCCAGCATTCATTCTTCTTTCTCGTAGTAAATGTGCAATGGTTTCTCTCTAAAGAGCTCTACCATTGCCCGCTGTCAGCCCACATGGTTAATATGGAGTTCCATCCTAACTCCAGAAATGCACACATGATGTAGGCCTAGCCGATTCTCACATTGCATTCTCTTGTTCATGGTAATGGGTCACAACTGATGAGTTACAGCTAGCCCCTTGCTGGGATTGGAACTTTCGCATGAGTGCCGGAATTCCTGGTGGTCATCTTGCCACCACAAGGGGAAGTTCATTCTGAAGACAGAACCAGAACACTGGAAGCAGAGCCAAGAAATGGAGAAAAAGAAACTGAGACCCAGTCATATTTTTCGATGCCCTGGATCAAGCCGTGCCTGAAGTTCTAACTGCCTTAGTTTACTTGAGCCAATAAGTCTTTTTTAGTTAAACCAGTTTGAGTTGGGCTTCTGACACTTAAATAGAAATATCTCCAACTTTTACACAGACTAAATACTGTCCGCAAATGTTTGAGAAGATGCTCTGCACATTCTGAGAATAATATATTCTCAAAATGACTTGGTAGTTAAAAGTATTTATTATTTGAAGATATAGATCATTTCTTCTCTAACATAGCTTTCCATCCTTTCCTCTCCTAATTAGAGAGTGCAAAAAAGAGCCCTGTCTAGGTGCAGAAAAGGACCCCTCACCCTCCTTTCACCCTGTGCAGAAGCAGGAGATAAAATCTCCCTCCATAAGTGTGGGCCAGTGTTTCATCTGATCTCAGGAGATTTGAGGGTCTCAGTTTAAGGTGATAACAAGCCAAAATAATTCCAAACAAAGATTTAAAAGAGAAAATCAAATGTACATCTAGCAGAACCCCACAAAAAGAATCATTACCCATCTGTCACCTAAAATCATTTCAGTGCTCTTTTTTAGCTGGAACATTCAGAATACAGGGATCTTGTCCTTCCTTTGAGACGACACTGCCCTTTTTCTCTCCTGGAGTTAGGAAAGAAAACATTCTCGTTTCCATTCGCTGGTTCCCCATGTAGCAGCCGCTGCCCACTGGCCCCATCCCACACTCATTTTTACACTGGAGGCCTCCAGGCCATAAATCTACCCTTCAGCACAAGTGGCCTGTGGCTCACAGGGGCTCCCTGGGCTCCCTGAGCCAGGCCTGGCCAGCTCCTCTGCAGAGGGAGCTTTGGCCCAGGGTCCAGATTCAGGGAGGGGCAGCTCAGCAGGGAGAGTCCAGGTCCCAGGCTAGCAGAAGAGCACAGATGGCAGAGGGTGGAGGCAAATGGCTGTTAACTCAGTTTTCAAATATTTTTTAAAATTGAAATGTAATTCACAAACCATAAAATTTACCCTTTTAACGTGTACACTTTAGAGTTTTTTTTTATTGCTGTGTTCACAGGGTTGTGCAACCATCACCACCATGTAATTCCAGACCATCTTCATCACTCCTCAAAGAAGCCCCATCCCCATCAGCAAGACAGCCACGAAGGAGAAACATGCCACTCCCATGTTCCTAACGTTGGCATCTCCCACTTCCCTATACAGAAAGAAAATGTCCTCCTTTTATTCATATTGGAAAGGATTCGATGGAGAAGATGCAGTCATTCCCTTTCCCTTGGGCCTTTCCATTCAAACACAAGAATGGAGGCCCAAAGGGGCCAGGGCTGCGACACATCTATGATGAATTCCAGCCCATCATCACTAGGAAAGAAACTGCGTCCTTCAATAGGCTGGTACTGTACCTTGGCATGGTTTTTTTTTCTTTTGTTTAAGGGAAGCAATATTCCTATGGTGAAAATTGTAAGGAGGACCCCACTCTCAGAGTGATGCAAGGGCAGAGTCCATTACAAGTTGGCTGACTTTTCTTTCAGATCATATAAACCCCTGGAGATCTTGGGTAATTCAAGGGAGGAGGTACCCAGGAGGGAGAGCTTGGGCTTCCTGTCCATCGATCATTTGAAGACTCGACTTGGTTTTAATTCCAGTTGGAAAATAAAAGACAAACATCAAGTTTGTGAATTCAATCATAATCATTATTCCAGGGAGATCTGAATTGTCTTTTGTTTTCCATAATACAAACCCTAGGTGTACTGATGGGGACAAGGTAGATTCCAGGACGGAAAGAAGTGACTTCGTGGTATAGGATGACATCAACAAAGAAATGTGTCTATGTCTTACCCCCAAAAGTTGCTTTCATTACTGTGGCTCAGCTTTACAAATTCATTTGGAGTTCTTCTCTGATGGCATTGTAAAGCTAATTTTCCTTCCTTTCTGACCCTATTTCTTCATTCAACAAATATTTGCCAAAATGCCTTCTATGATCTAGGCAGTATGCTATGGATCATAGAAGTGCTAGGCCATAGGAACTCAGAAAAAAATAAGATGTTCTTTGTTCTTAAGGAGGTCAGTTTAAAGGAGAAGATAATCTTAGTAACCAACCTTTGTGGTCCAGTTCTATGACAGATACATTTACAAGAACAGATGGATATAAAGAACCGACTTTAAAAAGTTCATCACAGCACTATTTATAGGAACAACCACCTTGAAATCATCTGCATGTCTAATTATAGAAAAATGGCCAGAGATAATGTAAGGAAATAATATTGATTAGTACAACTGTATAGGAAAGCATGTTCTATTTGTAACTGAAGGAAAAAACTCCTTCACTATTGCCCCAAACACACACACGCACACACATGCACACACGCACACACACGTGCACACACGCACACACACGCACACACATGCACACATGCACACACGCGCACACATGCACACGCGCACACACGCACACATACGCACACACGTGCACACACACGCACACATGCACACGTGCACATACACACGTGCACACACACGTGCACACACACGTGCACACAAACACGCACACGTGCACACACGTGCACATACACACATGCACACACGTGCACACACGTGCACACACGTGCACATGATAAAATGGTTTTCTGGCTTCTTTTGAAGCATAAGATGATAGGACCTCAGTGAGCTCTTGTCCCGCACAGCAGTGGTTGGCCGGATCTCCATGGTGGGCTCCCCGTTGAAGTGGGTCACACGCTGGCCAGGGCCACTCTCACAGGGCCAGCCTGTGCTGGCCTGTTTCAGCACAGGCTGTGGGTCACTCCTCATTGTCCAATAGCTGGCCCTGATATACTCAGTGATGTCAGCTTCCTGACCAATGCATGCATTTAAAGTTTGACGTCCTTGGGGAAGACAAAATTGTTTCTGAGAATGAATGTCTGGTAGAACTGTACACTGTATGTGGTGCGCATGTGTGTTGGTATGGGGGACCAACCCAGAAGTCAGTCTCTGAATGGGCAATCAGAAAAAGAATCACGTCCACAACTCACAGTGGTGAAGAATCCATAAAGAAGCGAGGCTAAATCATTCGACTATAAAGACACGTGCACGTGTACATTTATTGCAGCACTAGTTACAATAGCAAAGACTTGAAACCAACCCAAATGCCCATCAATGATAGACTGGATGAAGAAAATGTGGCACATACACACCATGGAATACTATGCAGCCAGAAAAAAGAATGAGTTCATGTCCTTTGCAGGGACGTGGATGAAGCCAGAAGCCATCATTCTCAGCAAACTAACACAGGAACAGAAAACCAGTAAGTGGGAGCTGAACAGTGAGAACACATGGATACAGGCACCTCCTAGGGGTGGGGGGCAAGGGGAGGGAGAGCATTAGGACAAATACTTAATGCATGCTTGGCTTAAAACCTAGATGACGGGGCCGGGCACGGTGGCTCACGCCTGTAATCTCAGCACTTTGGGAAGCTGAGGCAGATGGATCACAAGGTGAAGAGATCGAGACCATCCTGGCCAACATGGTGAAACCCCATCTGTACTAAAATACAAAAATTAGCCGGGCATTTGGCACACACCTGTAGTCCCAGCTACTCAGGAGGTTGAGGCAGAAGAATTGCTTGAACCCAGGAGGCGGAGGTGGCAGTGAGCTGAGACTGTGCCACTGAGCTCCAGCCTGGTGACAGAGCAAGACTCCATCTGAAAAAAAAAAAAAAAAAAAAAAAAAAAAAAAAAAAAAAAAAAAAACCTGGATGACGGGTTGGTGGGTGCAGCAAACTGCCATGGCACGTGTGTACCTATGTAACAAACCTGCACATTCTGCGCATGTATCCCAGAACTTAAAGTAAAATTAAAAAAAAAAAAAAAAAGAAGCAGGTCTTGGTGAGCCCACAGAAGCTTTGGATGGTTCTGAAGAACACAGCATGTCAAAGCCGCGTGGTGTCTTGTCCTGTGGGGCTTGGTGGCTACCATGGCATTATATCCAGTCTGGGTAAATTAGACCTGGGGAAATGTCTTGCTACAGCAAAGAGGGATGAGCCCAGGGGCAAGGTCAGTATCTACAGGTCAGGAAGGTAATCATCCAAAATCCAGGTGAGATTTTGAAAGCAGGATGTGTCAAAGAAATCAGGGGGATCATTGCGAGGGGGTTGTCCCCTACACAGTGGGGCTAACCTTTCTTTCTCATTTGGGAATCCCCATTGGTCAGTCAAGTCAGGCACACCTCCACAACCGTGGGCCATGATGGGGGGAGTACAGGACCCTGCCATCCAAAATGGTGAGGTTTGAGCACCTGGAATGGGAGACTGCCATCCCAGAGTTACAGGATGTGGGCCAGACAGCCTGAGCTGTGGCCCTCTGAAGAACAGAGACCTGTATGGAGGACAGTGAAACATGGCAGAGGGCAGTCAGGTTGTGAACTTCAAAGCAGAAAGGAGGCCCTGCTCTTTGCTTTCACACATAGACTTGAGGCGACGCTGCTGGTGCTTTCCCAAATCCCGGTCTCCTCTTTCAGACCACGCCTCCCAGCCTTGTAGCTGCTTGCTGGCACCATGTGGCTGAGGTTTGGCCAGGTAGATGAGGGCAGAAGGGATGGAGATACATGACCGCCAGGCCTTTGTCTTAGTACTTGCACCTCAGCCCCAGGCTCCCTAAGGTGGCTCAGGTAATAGTTCCCTTTGCCCCTCCCAGGTGAACAGCACAGTTCTGGACACACCGCTGCTCAGGAATCCCCAGGAGTTAGAACCCTGAGTTTTGGATCGAGACCGGCTGGTTATGTCACCGTGAGCAAGGAACTGACCTTCTCTGAGCCTCTGTTTCCTCGATGGTGGAAGAGCAATGATGAACTTTCGTCAGAGCCATGCTGCAGCTACAGAGACAGTGTGCTCCAGGGCCCCAAGAGAACTGAGCCACTTGGTGAGCCTCACAGGACACCAGAGCACTTGTCCCCAAGGCCACCCAATGAGGGGCTTGACTGTTGAACCCAGCTGGAGGACCCATGATCCCCCAGGCAACCTGGGCCTGACCAAATCCCTGCTCCTCAATGGGAATGGGAGGAAGCTGGCTGGGCCAGGGCGGCCGCGCATCCCTCTCTGAGACAGGGAGGGGGCCCCGTAGGGGGAGCAGCGGACATGACTCACTCTGCAGGCCAGGGAAGCTCCCAGGAGGAGATGTTCAGGAAACGGACCCACCCTCCTGCTGCTCCAGCAGGGATGTCCAGCCCAATCCCACTCACATCCCCAAGCCCTCGTACCGGGTCACCCTGGACAGAGCTGAGCAAAGAGATCAGGAGTCAGAGGAAGGTTAAGCGGGGATGTGAAGGGTCCTGTGGGGTTAGGTGGGCAATTCATCAGGGGCTGATGGCCCAGTGGCAAGTCAGCTCTCAGGACTCGGTGAGGCGGTCTTTGGGATGAGGTCGGGGGTGAACAATGAGAGGGAGTCGTAGGAGTGGTTAGCAAGGCCACTCAGAGGGCAGGGTCACAGCTGCCACAAGCCCCGTCCAGACACCCTCCTCACTCGCCATTACCCTGAATGTTGATGCAGAGGTGACAAGGCAAGCTCCTATGACCTCTCTGAAAGCTTCCTACACACAGGACTAGCCAGAGGTATGGGGAGCTAACATCCCCAGCAGGGCCCCTCAACCGACGGCCGTGGGCCTGGCATGCAGCACCTTCCTCCCGCTTCCTGGCGGGCTGCGTGGAAGACACACTTTCCATAGCACTCCCAGAGCTGGGCGGGTTGAGGCTCAATGGCCCACACTGCTAATGACCACCATATTGACCTCCTGCCCTCCTCTCTCTCACAGCCCTGCTCCCCTTGCCAGCACTTTCTGGAATTACCTTCCAAATAAATACGTGTGCTCACATCCTTCTTTCAGAGTCAGCTGTGTGTGGGCTGGAGCGGGTAAATGATGAGCCGTGGGAAGAGGGGGTCAGCCTTTCTGCCAGGACTGATGATGTCAAGATATGACCCCAAGGCTGGCGATGGGGCTGCCTGGGTCAGCCCTGTTCTTGTCTCTCACAGCACCAATCTACGGCTCTCTACCAGTGACGAAGGGAGGGTGACGAGCCCCCACTGGGGCCCTGACACTCAGTGTCCCAGGGAGCCTAGGGACAGAGTTCCCTTCCCGACTTCAAAAGCCCAGCTGGAGGAGTCTTGGAGAACAGGGTGGTTGGGATTCCACCCCAGTTTTCCGGATACTTTCAGTCTGGGCGAGGGGCTCATGCACCGAAGCCTTTGAAGTGAGGCCTGGAGTGGGGAGAGGGGAGGTTCCTGTCGGGGGGCTTCAGAACTCAAGCCACTGCCAAGAGAGTGGTGGCCTTGCTGAGGGAGCCTGGACATGACCTGCAGCCAGAGACTGTCCAAGAAAATCCCTTACCCTTATGAGGCTTCCGAGGCTTCGTTTCCGCAGTCTTTATCCTCACGTTGATTGATTCAGCAAGTACTGATTGAGCAATGAGTAGGTGCCAGGCACCCTGGAAGTCCCTGAAGGCACGGGAGAGAACAAGACAGGCATGGTCCCTGTCTCCGGGGAACTTTTGGTCTCAGCCAAAACAGACTACAAACAAGAAGGTGAACCAAATGACGGCATGTTGAGAAAAGCCCTGTGAAGGAAACACCATGACATGTTAGGATCTGAAAGCAAAGCACATTTTCAAGGTCGGTCAGGTTGAGCTTCTCTGGCGATATCCCTGTGATGTCCAAGCTGAAATCCGAAGGTGCAAAGGAACCAGCTGATGGAGCACTACCTGACCAGAAAGGGCATCGCTACCCAGGGCTGATGGATTTCACGCATGCTCTGGCCCCTAGCGAGTGCCGGGCACTATTACAGACATACTCTCACTTAATCCTCATAACTCCAGAAGGGTGTTAGGATTCCCATTTGCACATGAGGAAACTGGGGCTCAGAGAGTGTGGTGACCTGCCCAAGGTGGGCACAGCTGGCACACAGTGCTGCTGGGATTCCTACCCCGGCAGGTCTGGACCTTGCCCTGAGGTCTTGGCCTGTGCTGTTCTTTGAATAGCCTTCCCTACCCTTCCTTCTACAGTCCTGATGAAGCCCACGCACTCAGCTCTCAGGTCACCTGCCAGGTCTTCTAGGAAGACCTTTGCTGTGTTTCCACAGGCCCCTGGCTGAGCAGTGACTGCATCATATTAAAACTGCCCTTTGACTTCTCTTCCTTGTGCCATTCACACAGTTCCAGCAGAATCATCGTGCTAGTAAATGGCCCTGCCCCTGGCGCTGTTGACTGGTCTAGAGGCAGACACCTGGTAGAAGCTAAGACAATTAGAAACCTTCCCTGGGACTCTGGAACTGGAACCCAGGAAGAGGAGTCAGACTCTGCATAGACCGTTGGATCGGAGCCCATATGAACACGGGACCCTTTCTGCTGTGGTGACTGAGGAGCAGAAGGGCCCACAGGTCATGAGAGAAGAGTTGAAGCCCAGCTGGGAGAGAAGTAGAGGTGACAGATAAAGAGAAAGCACTTCCAGGGCTTCCCATCATGTTTGGGCTGGGATTCCAGCCCATCCCTGGCTCGAGTCTGACTCTGGGAGGCCAGGAGCTCCCACAGTGCCCTCATGTCTGTTACTCAGCACCAAAAGACTCCAAATACAAGATGCTTAGTCAATGCTTATTAATGAATAGAGCAGCTGAGTCCCGTCTCGCCGAGTCTTTCTTTGATGTTACATTAATTTGGAGAAAAACAATAATAAAGATAAAACAGGCCGGTCTAGCTGCCAGGCTCTCGGAGCCCAGAGGAGAGGACAGAAGGACATGCCCAGCACAAGGCCTCAGTACGTGACCCCAGGGGTGTCCGGCCCCTCTTCCCTTCAAGGAGGAGCTGCCCTCACACTCCCCTCGACAGAAGGTCACAGGCGTGAAATGGGTCCCTCCCAGTGACCTGGCCAGGCCTTGGGTGTGAGCTGGAAGAGGAGGCATGGTTTGCTCAGGAGCCAGAGGTCACCAGTCAGAGCGGATGCTTTGAATTTAGAGCCGGGTTTATGAGCCACAGCGGCCGCCAGCGAGGACAGAACCCAGCCCTTCCCAAGCCAGGGGCCGCTGGGAGGAAGGCGCACTTTTAATGGGAGTGTTTCTCCCAAATATTACGCTAGGCGGGGAGTTTGGACCAGAATGAAAGCAGAGGGTCTAATTTTAGACAGTACCTATGAATGAAACTTGACCCAGGCTGGGGAGGAAATACCTTCCACCAGCCCGTGCCAGGGCCAGTGTGTATGATTTTCTGCTAAATTAGGCAGCTCCTGCAAACAGGTTACTGCAGGGACTCGGGTTTTTTTCCTTTCTTCTCTCCACTAAATTAGACGGACTCTTTATTTCTAAATATACTTCCCTCCTCCCCTATCCCGTTTCTTTTACGAAAGCTCCAGCTCACCCCATCCCTGCATGTTCCAGCAGTTAACCATCTGCTCTTCCTTTTCTGTTCGCTCCACTCCTTCCCAGTTCAGCCCTGCCTAGGACCAAGAGCCTAAGACGTCATGTCAAGTGACGTGGGACTCCAGAGCCTGAGGTGCCACGCTACCAGAGCCAAGTTCCAGCTCGACTGGGGTCAGATGGTAGCCAGGCCTAGACTATGGAGCTGATGAAGGCGAGGCCCACATCTGTCCTCTCCCTGGCTGTCTCCCACGTCCCCGGCAAAGTCCAGCAAGGATCCAGGCTCAGACAATACCTATCAACTCTGAAGCCAAAAAGACATTGGCCCTCTTGGTTGCTGCATCTGAGCCCAGTCTGAGTAAGTCAAAGGTCATCTTCTGACCCAAAATATCTACTCTCCTTGTTTTTGCCCTTTTTTTCTTTAAAATGATCTGGCAAACATGACCTGAGAGAAAAAGAAAAGTATAATCTCCCCCTCCGTAGATACTGACCTGCAGCAGAGAGGGAAAAGGCAGCTGGGGAAACTAACAGGCCAGGGCTCTAGCTCCAGCCCTGTCCCTTCCTGTCTGTGTGAGCTCTGGTGAGTCTCTTGTCCTCCAGCAGCCTCAGTTTCCTCATCTATAAAATGGGATAGCAATCCCAACTTTTCGGGGTGCCCTGCACCTGTGATTCTTTCCCCAGAATGTTCCCCAATCTTTCCTCCTAGCTCCAGCTCCAACCGGGGCCTGGCTAGACTTGGGGGCGAAGGCAGAAGCACGCCAGTCAAGTAGGACACAGGCTGGAACGCAGCTCTGTTCCCAGTCTGGGGCGAGGCCCTGGCCAAGTGAAGGATCCGGTTCATCTGTGGCTGGGCTCTGCAGCTTTGGAGCAAAGGCCCAGGGAGCGTCCCAGGAGGCCCTTGAGACTGAGCAGCCCTGGGGCAGGGACAGTAGTAAGGACTCAGTGGTGACAACGGTCATTCCAGCCAAGAGATAGGGCCATGTGGGCGGGGCATGGAGACAACCTGAGTGCCACCTGCGCTCCCTCCTCAGCCAGCCCTGACCATTGTATGTCGAATGACTCAGTCATTTGGGACCCATTTTCCCTTCTCTAGAAACATTCCCAGCCATGTTCCTGGGGAGGAGAAAAGAAACTTCCCTAGAAGATGTGTTTATCTCCAATTTGGGCTGAGAATACTTAGTGGAAAAAAAAAAAAAAGACACACTCAAAAAGACATATTGGCTTCTTAAAAAGGATACTGTGCCTGTCTCTTCCTCTATGCCACGCTTCCCACAACAGCCCCCGTAAAAAGACTCAGCTGCTTCTCTCTAATAGGGTTTGTTGCTGTTCCTTCATCCTTTCTCCCTTCTCCCTTCTTTTTTCCTTCCTTCCTTTCTTCGTTCTCCTTCCTCTTACTCTCTCCTTCTGAATTCCTTCCTCCCTTTCGACCTCCTCACTTGCTCTCCCTCTCTTTCAATTCCCTCCTTCCTCTTTCCTTCTTTCCTTGCTTCTTTCTTCTCTTTCTTCCCTACTCAAGTTCAATTCAGCAAACCTGTTTTCTTTTTTTAATTTTAACTTTTATCTTAGGTTCAGGGGTACATGTGTGGGTTGGTTTACCGGGTATGTCACGTGATGCTGAGGTCTGGGCTATGACTGGTCCCACCGCCCGGCTCAGTACCCAGCACGCAGTGTTTCAGCCCTTCCTCCTCTCCCCGGTGTAGTTCCCAGTGTCTGATGTTCTCACCTTCAGCAAATCTGC
The DNA here is from genome assembly GCF_048565385.1 of Saimiri boliviensis. Classification (NCBI taxonomy): domain Eukaryota; kingdom Metazoa; phylum Chordata; class Mammalia; order Primates; family Cebidae; genus Saimiri; species Saimiri boliviensis. The sequence continues at coordinate 12,038,582 of NC_133468.1, forward strand.
TTCGAATGCCTGCGATGAGTCAGTACTCGGTTAGATGTGGGTAAACATGGTTATGATGTGGGTGTGAGGAGTCGCCCCTATACTGCCCTGCTATCTCAGGCCGAAGGGAGGGGAGCTGGTGGGGACCTGGCCATGGCCCCTCAGCAAAAACCTATTCATAGCAGGCGGGGAAACACGCACAGCTCCTGCTGACTCCTCTTAGGGATCTCAGGGTGCTCCTTTCTATGGACCTTTACTGAGAGAGAGTAACCCTCCACAGAATGTCTGAATTCTCACATTCTTTACCCTTCCATCACTGCATTGATTCTTTAAAAAAAAAAAAAAAAATCAACCCTAACTCCCGCCTCATTTTATCTGTACAGTTTGGCCTGTTTTTGGATTCTTGAAGAATGAAATAGTGTTTCAAGATGTTTAATGTGTTTAAAGCTGGGAACCTATTGGAATTTCACAACGTATACTGGGTAGCAAAAGAAATGGGAAAAAATCCACAAAACAAACGTTAAAAAACAGTCAGTACTCTGTTAGATGTGGGTAAAGATGGTTATGGTGGTCACACATGGCAAACGCAAAGCGATTTGATTGATTCAGCAAAGCATGGTCCGTATGACGAGGCACAGAGGAACTTGTGGGGTCTCTGTGGGTACAAGACACACAAGAGTCCAATACAATGCCAAGTTAATTGAGCGCTCTGAGAACAGAGCAGTGGGCAACGGAGCTCTGATTTATAGTAACTTGGAGGAGCTTGGTCAGGGAAGACAGCCTGGAGGAGACGCCTATGAGAGGTCATTTAATAATGAAAGTATTTCCTCAGGAAAGGACAAAGGATGGGAGAAGGAAGAAGATCAGCTACAGCAGTGTTCCTCAGGATCACCTGGGGTGCTTTTAAAAACACAGACCCCTGGGTGGGGTGCAGTAGCTCACACCTGTAATCCCAGCACTTTGGAGGCAAAGGCGGGCGGATCACTTGAGGGCAGGAGTTTGAGACCAACCCAGCTAACATGGTGAAACCTTGTCTCTACTAAAAATACGAAGATTAGCCAGGTGTGGTGGGGCAGTCCTGTGGACCCAGACACTTTGGAAGGCTAAGGTACGAAAATCACGGGAACCCAGGAGGCAGAGGTTGCAGTGAACCGAGATCATGCCACTGCACTCCAGCCTGGGTGACAGAGCGAGCCTCCGCCTCAAAAAAAAAAAAAAAAAAAAAAACCAGCAGACAGACCCCCGCCCTACTTCCAGGCAGAGGGATTCAATTGGTCTGGGGTGGAGCCCAGGCATCTGTATTTTATTAAAACTCTCTGGGATTCCCATGTGCAACTAGGGTTGAGATGCGCTAGTCTGAGCAAAGCAGATAGTAGGAGGAGGGATTTGTGGAGAAGAGCAATGGAAGTCGCACCTGGGAAGGCGCAGGACAGCATGCCGAGGACCTCAGGGTCAGGCTCGGAGGCCTTGTCTCCATTCCATTTTCACGTGGAAGTCATTGAAGGCTTTTGAGCAGTGGCACTTGTGGGGGCACAATCAGAGGGAAGGCTGCTGGAAGAAGGAAAGGATTGGAAGTAGGGCACCTGTTATGGCTGTTGGGCAGGGGAGAATTATACAGCCCTGACCTGGAGTGGTGACAGGGGACAGGTTTCTGGACTTGCAGAGGGCAGGTGGGATGTCATCAATCCTGGGTCTCTGCTAACACCTAGTGCGTCTTTGCACATCCATCTGAGTCCTCGTCAAGTTCACTCATCATTATGACAACATTACGGCGGGTGTGATGGTGAATGTTATGTGTCATTTTGGCTGGGCCATAGTGCCCAGATATGTGGTCAAACATTATTCTGGATGTTTCTGTGATGATGGTTTTGAATGATGTTAACATTTAAATCAGTGTATTTTGAGTAAATCAGATTGCCCTCTGTAATATGAGTGGGCCTCACCCAGTCAGGCGAAGACTTGAATGGAGTAAGTCTGACCTCCCCTGAGCAAGAGTAAATTCCACAGCAGACGGCCTTCAGACTGGAACAGCAACACTGGCTCTCACTGGGGTCTCTAAACGCTGGCCTACCCTGCAGATTTTGAACTTGCTAGCCTTCATAATCACGTGAGCCAATTCCTTAAAATAAATCCCTCTACACACACACACACGCACACACACACACAGTCTACACACACACAGTCTACACACACACACACATCTACACACACACACAATGTCTACACACACACACATGTCTACACACACATGTCTACACACACATGTCTACACACATATGTCTACACACGTCTACACACACACATATGTCTACACACACAGTCTACACACACACATGTCTACACAATGTCTACACACACACGTCTACACACACATGTCTACACACACCTGTCTACACACATGTCTACACACACGTCTACACACACATACGTCTACACACACACATATGTCTATACACACACACACGCAGCCTATGGGTTCTGTTTCACTGGAGACTAATACAGTAGGGATACCTCCATCCCTTTACCAACCTGCAGCTTCAACAGAGCTGAGCTCTCTTGCCCAGCTTTGGCTCAGGGATGCCTCTTAGCCAATCCATAGCAACAAGCATGGTGCCACCTTCCTTACCAAAGCCCTACCTCATTTCTTGCAAAAGCCTGAAGCCTTAAAACTGCGTATACATCTGGATTTTCTTCGCATAAACTAAAATCTCTTAACAGGATGCTTTCAGCAAAAAACGAAAAACCCCAACTCATAAGTAAATATTTAGCTTATGTATTAGAAAGCCCAAGGGCAGGTCAGGCTCCAGGACTGGCACTGCAGCAACTGGGCATTTCCACGAGAGTGGGCTCCTTCCAGCCATCCTCCCTGTCTCAGTGTTAATTACATCCTCAGCCTAGCAGTTACCTGGCCACAGTGGGTCCAGATGTCTTCACCAGACACTGTAGCATCAAGGCAAAGTGGCAGATCCTTGCTTCCTGCGGCTGTCTCTTAGGAAAGAGGAAACTCTCCCCAAAGGCCCACAGTAAATTCCCTTCATATCTCATTGGCCAGAACTGGGTCACATGACCACTCCTGAATCAATCACTAGCAAGGTGAGTGAAATTACATTAATCGATTTAGACTACCTTGGATGGGATAAGTGTTTGAATAAATAAGGACAACCAACTTCACTGTTCCCCCACACTTGGGACAAACTCTGTTAAAAGAATCCCTCTGGACTCACATCCGTTTGATAAATGTTCAGTTAATGAGGTGGGTTCTGACTGGTGAGATGGTTACACCGTTGATAATTATTCTGAATCATGTTTTATTATATTTTGCCCCTGTGAGTATTTCTAGAAGCCATGAACTGTCTTGCAAATGCCACTACCAACATGTCACTGTTCCAGTGAGGCTTTCTCCAGCCTTGGGTAAGAGATCACCCTATACACCACAAGGATCAGGGAAGGCGATGATGACAAAATACCTAGCATGGTGCACATGATGTCATCTAATTCCCTCAGGAGCTCTAGAAAGTAATCATTATTCCTTATGTCAGCTAGGGACGCTTCAGATGCGAGGAACAGAACACCCAAAGGCGATCGAGGACTAATGACTTCCTGAAACAGAGAGTCCCAGTTTGACTCAACAGTTCAGCATTATCATCAGGATCTTTCTCTCCTTCCCCTGTGTCACTCCCAATCATGGACTTTAATTTATAAGCTCATCATTTCATTGTTATATGATGATTGCTTTAGTTGTGACTATCACATTTTTGCACAAATGAATTCAAGGCAGGAAATAAAGGCAGAAAAAAACTGTTTTTCATAAACCTCCAACCAGATGTCCCATTGGTCAGAATTTGCTTACATGTCAGCTTTAAAACCAATTACTGGCTTGGTCCAACATGACACATCCTCAGGGTAAGCACATCACCAACAAGGATGACCCCAGTGCTCTGTTAGATGGAGGTAATAACTATTCAGTGGGCAACTCACAATGTCTGTCACATGCCTATTCTACAAATGATGAAATAGATTCTAATGGGTTTTAAGCCAAATGGTCAAGGTCACCCAGCCTGCAAAAGGCAGAAGTATGGCCAGGCCTGGCGGCTCACACCTGTAATCCTAGCATTTGGGAAGGCCAAGACAGGAGGATCGCTTGAGCCCAGGAGTTTGAGACCAGCCTGGGCAACATGGCATAAAACATACTGGATCACCTCTACAAAAAAATAGCCTGATATGGTGGCACATGCCTGTGGTCCTAGATCCTCGGGAGGCCAAGGCAAGAGGATTGCTTGAGCTGGGGAGGTAGAAGCTGCAGTGAGCTGTGTTCATGCCACTGTACTCCAGCCTGTGTGACAGAGTGAGACCCTGTCTCAAAACAAAACAAACAAAAAGAAACACAAAAACAAAAGCAGGATTAAAATCCGAGTTGAGATATTCCAAATCAAGGGTTTTTCCACAGTGCCATGATAACGGGTGAGGATATACACCTTGAAGCTTTTTTTAATTCACATTCCTGAATCTTCCCCTGGCCAGTTACACACTTCCTGCTGGGCTCTACCTGGTTACCTCGGTGTGAATGACTCTCCACCCTCACTACCTGACGGCCCCATAACAATTGCAACCAGCTGAACAAGGGCTTCCAGTTGTTGTTTGGGGGATACCCAGACACAGCTCCACCACTTTCAGTGTAGTCATTAACACCCAGCTGTTAAAGGGAATGTCTCTCTGTTTGCACGGAGCCAACTTTATGACATCCATTGAACATGAGAGAACTACAACCAGAACCATTTATAGACTTAATCTTAGGGCCTGCAATGATAAAAATGTCTAATGCTTTTTCCAGGTGTGGACCAGGGGAAGCTATGTGTATAAACCTTGGGTTGAAAAAGGACTGACATAGGAGGATCAGTGTCATGGGAAACATGGCTCAAAACTCTGGTTGGGAACAGGGTACCTTCCTCTAGTCCTATCATAATCCTGGGCAGGCCATCTCTTCTCTCTGTCTGTTTTGCTCACCTTCCTTGCTTTTTCTCAGAAATGCCCTGGAAGAAAAGAATTCTTACTCATCTTCATTTTCTTATTAATGGTTAAGGATTGGCACATAATGGGTACTCAGAAAGTATTTGAATGAATGAATGAATGAATGAATAAACTAGGTGAATGGATGTCTCTCTCCCTTGAGGGAGGTGTAACATCTGATTTCTTCATTCCTATCTGAAACAGAGGAGGAGCTAACTCACCTGCAAGTCTGTTGAGTGAAGATGTGAATGAATAAAATGTTTCAAACCTGGGGTTGAATTTACTGACTTGACTTAGCTATTGTACTCGATGGTCCCTCTGCCCAGGACTTTCTTCCCCTGACTCACTCAGGTCTCCGTTTATATGTCCCCTTCTCAGAGCTGCTGGACCAATCACCCTATCCAAGATTTACTACCCCCCGCTCCAGCGCCTCCTGAAGCTTCATCACGCTCCTTGTTCATTTTCCTTCCTGGCACTTTTCTTAATATGCAATTATTGCATTTCTTTATAGTCTGTCTCCCCCCACTACGAAATAAGCTCCTCGAATGCAGGGGCTGTGCCTGTCTCAGTCACTGCAGTACCCCCATTAAAATGTCTGGCACACAGTAAAACTTCAACAAATGTTTTTTGAATGAATGAATAAGTGAATATGACTTCCAACCTTTTCTATGGCTGCCAGTGTCCCCCTCTCCAGAGGGAGGCTCCTTCCCATTTATTCAGATTTTCCAGAGCCTCTCACAACATAAAGCATCTTAAAAGTCTTTTCAGCCTTGGCTTTAGTAACGTTACGCCGCCTTGGCTCCCTACCCCTCTGATCATACTCCCCATCCTGCCCCTGCCCCGCAGTCCTAACCCTCATCCTCTGAATTACTGGTCATGTTTAATTATTGTACAACCATAAAATAGAATAGACACGTAAAATGATGCTGAAGAAGGATGGATATTGATGTGGAAAGTCATTCACAATATATTGTTAATTAACAAGGTAATTTTATACAGGTAGTGAGATTCCATTTCTATAAAATCTCTGTATGTAGGTACATGTGGATGTATCACATAAAAACAGAGGATTATACAACAAAATATTAACAGTGATAACATTTGCATATATTCAGTATGTTGTCCTTGTTTTTTTATGATACTTCTGTATCCCTTGTATAATTTCTGAAAATATTACGTTAAACCACAGGAAATTGCCATTTTGATAGATCAAAAATGGTAAAATATCTTCTATTTCATATGATTAATTGAAACAAACCATAAAAGCAGACAAAACACAAAGACTAAGAGAGCCGAGAAGGCATACCGAGGGGAACTGCGTGCAAGGAGGCCAACCCCATGCAGTAGGACCAGGTTTGGGGAAAGAGAAATGGGACAGGTTTTGAAAGCCAAAAGACTAAGTCATCATGTTCCGTATTAGGAGGCTGAAGTCCCTGGTCACTGCTGACTGACAGGTGTCGCCTGGGATTCTTGATTAAGCACCGAGACAGCCTGGGGTGATGGACACAGCTGGGGGCTATGTCTGAGGACTTTTGTGTTCCCTACCATGGCTCCTCACATCAAGTGCCTGATTTGGGGATCATGGCGCCCACTTATTATTTGAGCAGAAGTCAACTCTGTGCCACTGTCAGCAGCCTGGGAGGCGAAGTCAAGATTCATCAAAGGAAAAAGAGGAGGAGGGAGAAAAGGAGAAGGGAGGGAAGAAAGGATATTCTGTTTCCCAGGCCTAAGTGTCAATGGCAAGTGCTTTTCGCTGGTGCTAAGCCTTCCACGCCCTGGCTTCCGAAAGAGGTAGTGAAGCCACACGGGTCCATGGCACTCATTCGAGGGTACTGAATGCTCAGTATGGAAGGAAGATTACTGATCTAGATGTTAAAAGGAACCTCTCATGAAGTTCCACAGCAATGACTTTGACATGCTGTAGCATTCATCAAAAGGTTTTGTTACAGGTAAGACACCTCACTCAGAAGTGGGAAGCTAAAGGTGAGGAAGAATGGGGAGAAAGTAGAGTCTCCCCAGCATTGGTGGCTCAGGGTGTGGCCACAACCGGCCCTCAGGCCACATACCAATGCTGTCCCAAGGCTTTGAATGGCTAGTGTATGCTATCGCCCACAGCTAAAAAAGGGGGCTCCATCCACCACTGGAAGGCAGTGACAGTTTAAACGTAGATACAGCTGAGGAAATGACAAGGGGAAAAGCAAATAAATATATCTCTGGCTGAAAAAAAAAAAAAAGCCAAAATGAAAATGACAAGACCCAGAATTTGGGGGAAAAATAATAAATTCAACCAAAAACAACCAAAGGGCTAAAATCTTTAGAAAGGGCAAATTGGTTGAGAAAGACACAAAGTCAAAAAATAAGTGGGCAAATTACACCGTTTAAAAAAAACCCTGGGTTTAACAATGAGATCATCCCACACCAGTCAGAATGGCTACTATTATCAATAAAAAGTCAAAAATAGCAGATGCTGGTGAGGTTGCAGAGAGAAGGCGACAGTTACACACCGCTGGTAGGAATGTAAATTATGTTCGGCCATTGTAGAAAGCAGTCTGGAGATGTCTCACAGAACTCAAAATAGAACGATCATTCTTCCTAGCAATCTCATACTGGGTATATAGCCAAAGAAATACACATGGTTCTACCATAGATACATTCACACATACGTTCATCACAGCACTATTCACCATAGCAAAGGCATGGAACCAACAACCTAAATCAATAGTGAACTGGATAAAGAAAATTTGATACATATACACCATGGAACACTATGCAGCCAAGAAAAAGGAGGTCATGTCCTGCCCAGCAACATGAACACAGCTGGAGGCCATTATCCTAATCAAATTAAAGCAGGAACAGAAAACCAAATACCACCTGCTCTCACTGTAAGTGGGAGCTAAACATTGAGTCCACATGAACATAAGACTCAAGAGAACAATAGACACTGGGGCCTATTTGAAAGTGGAGGATGGGAGGAGGGTGAGGACTGAAAAACTACCTACCAGAGACTATGCTGATGACCTAGGTAACAAAATGATCTGTACACCAAACCCCCATGACGCAAGATTTACTCTTATACCAAACATGTACATGTGCCCCTTGCCATAAAATGAAAGTTGGAAAGGAAAAAGAATATGGATTTAACTTATTTTTTCAAAAACAAGAATTCAACTTCACCAGCAATCAAAGAAATATAAATTCAAACGAGATGTCAATTATCTGTTGTCAAATTAACAACAGTTTTAAAGTTGAGAGGTTGAGGTGAGCCAAGATCTCACCATTGCACTCCAGCCTGGACAACAAGAGCAAAACCACAGCCCATGCTGATGAGAATGGAATCATCTAGCCATTCTTAATGTTTACATATGGACTTGTGAATTTATATATACAGGAAATTAACAATGTGTAGCAGAATTTGTTAAGAGTATTCAAAGACCTTTGGCTCAGTAATTCTAGTTCTGAGCAACTGTCTTAGGAAAGCAATAATTTTTTAAATTCAATTTTATTTATAATAGTTTAAAATTGAAACAACTTTAATCTTCAATAATATTGGGATGATTGGGGAGATGACAACCTATTCATTCACTTAAAATACTATTATAAAGATTTACAGTGATATGTAAAAAACATATTAATAAATTCAAACAAAACCACATAATATGCTTATCACCTAATAGTAAATCAAGAAAAATCAGAAAAAAAAAAACTGCCTATGTAGTGGATTCCATACTCTATAATAATCAAAATTAAACAGAGTAAAAAAGACAAGAAAGAAATCACCTAAAATGTAAAAATGAGTGTGATTGGAATATCAGCGACTTAAGGGTTTCCTTCATATTCATTTTATTATCCAGTTTCTTTAGTACCTTAAAATGAGAAAAAAGTAAGGAAACTATACTTTTGACAGACAGAAAAGAGCAGAGATGTCTGCAATTTCTATATCATAAATAATAAAGTGTAATGAAGCCAAGCACACGCCCGACCTGTCTGCCCCACCCTGTCTTCCTTCCCCTGAAAGCAGTTCTGGCTCACCCTGTTAGCATGGAACAAATTCACACAGTGCACAAATGTCAGCACACCCAAACAGAAGAAAAAGAAGGAAAAAAGAAACACAAAACGGAGAAATCTAATAAAACATATGAAGCACCATCAACTTGATACTTAATAGAAATCCACAAATAAGATAGAAGCATCTGATCTTCCTGACATGCGGTTTTTTAAAAAATCTAGAAATATTGAAAAGTAGGAAAAATAGAAAAGGATACTGAAAAAGTGGATTTTTAAATATCAAGGGTCTCAAGGAGATCAAAATATTCTTATCTCAAAAGAAATATACATTGGATACATAAAAATTTCTCTGTGAATTTGGGGATGGGTCAATGGAGGCTGCTGCCCCCAGGCAAAAGAGAACCAGCCTCGGGCGTTTAAATCTCTGCTCCTTCCCTGGCTGGCTGCATGCACTCTGTAAGGCCTGCCATCCTTTCCCACAGGCTGAGTTTCCTCATCTGTAAAATAGGCATGCCACCTTCCTAGGTCATAACCAGGAGCCTCTGCTCATTATGACTTCTCTTTTTATTAATTTTTATTATTGTTATTATTTTTAGAGACAGAGTCTTACTCTGCAGCCCAGGCTGGAGCACAGTGGTGCAATCATAGCTCATTGTAACCTCGGACTCCTGGGCTCAAGCTATCCTCTCACCTTGGCCTCCTGAAGCACTGGTATTACAGGTGTGAGCCACCACAGCTGGCCCCACTTCTCTATTAATTAAGCAGCCCCTCTCTGCTGCAGCTGGGCAAGGCGCTTCATTATGATCCTCATGAATCAATAATAAGATAGCAAATGTCAAAAGGTGTAGGGGTTACATGGATTCTACTCTACTTTCCCTTGATGAATTGCCTTTAGATAAAGTTTGCACCCTGAATGCTAGACCCCAAGTAGCAAGGGTCCAAAGCAGGTTATTTGCTCCAACTCTGCACGAAGGCAGGTCTTGAGTTCTCCAGTACGTCTGGCATGGCTTCCTTCAATCATCAGGCATTTTTTGAGCACCTCCTCTATGCCAAGCACTGTGCTGGGTGCTGGAGAGGTAACCATAAACAAGGCAGCACTGGGCCTTGCTGTCCCGGAGTTTAGGACAGTGACGGAAACAGACCAGGAAAATAGGTCTTTGCAACACAGACTGATGCGTGACCCATAGCAAATCCCAGCTCTACCATTTACTATCCATATGTCCTTGGACAAGTGACTCCACCTCTCTGAACCTCACCTGTGAAAGGTGAGTTCCCACCTCTGAGGGCATTGAGAGGCTAAAGGGAACTAATATGTATTGAGTGCTTAGAACAGCATTCAGCACATGTGTGCACTATGGAAGCGCTTTCTTTGAGTGTTACTGTTCACCAATATTTGTATTAATATTAGTATTGACATTAAACTTAGTACTAGCTTTAAGGACAGGCCTGTAATCTCAGCACTTTGGGAAGCCAATGTAGGCAGATCATTTGAGGTCAGGAGTTCGAGACGAGGCTGGTTAACATGGCAAAACCCCGTCTCTACTAAAAATACAAAAAAAAAAAAAAATTAGCAGGGTGTGGTGGTACATGCCTATAAGGCCAGCTACTCAGGAGGCTGAGGTGGGAGAATCGTTTGAACCTGGGAGGTAGAGGTTGCAGTAAGCTGAGATTGAGCCACTGCACTCCAGCCTAGGCAACAAAGCGAGACTCTTTCTTAAAATAAAATAAGATAATAAGCAACTGGCTCAAACCTGTATTCCCATCACTTTGGGAGGTGGAGGTGGGTGGGTCACCTGAGGTCAGAAGTTCAAAACCAGCCTGGCCAATATGGTGAAACCCCATTTCTACTAAAAATACAAAGAAATTAGCTAGGCACGGTGGTGGGTGCCTGTACTCTCAGCTACTCAGGAGGCTGAAGCAGGAGAATTGCTTGAACCTGGAAGGCAGAGGTTGCGGTGAGCCGAGATCATGCCATTGCACTCCAGCCTGGGTGACAGAGCAAGACTGTCTCAAAAATAAATAAATGAATAACCTTGTACTAGCTTTAAGATTAGCATTAGTACTATTTGTAGTAGTATTCGTATTAACATAAGCAAAGCACTGGGATACAAAGCAAAGCTACCTTAACCAGCCTAGAGATGAAGATGAGTATGGAAGACTTCCTGGAGGAAGTAACATTTAAGCGAAGACCTGAAAAATAACTAGAATTCACTTGGTGAATGTGATGGTGGGAAAGTATTCTAGGAAGAGAAGCCTGCGTGTGCAAAGGCCCAGAGCGGAGAGAAAGCAGAATGCATCTCTACAGTTAGCTCTGAGAAGCCCCTCTGAAGTACAGAGGGCCCCGGGAAATGGGGGCGGAGATGAAGCTGTAGCGGGCGGGCGGGAAGGAGGGGGCGGGTCCTGCAGGGTCTGTGGGCCAATGTGGGGAGTTTAGGCTCTACCTCGAGGTCGCTGAGGGCTCTTGGTAGGGACATTACATGATCAGATCTGGCTTTTAGAAAGACTTTTCAGGGGCTGTGTGAGGAGGGAATGAAGGATTGGCCGGAGGCAGGGAGTCCAGGACAAAGGCATCTGTCATCGTCGGGGGAGGGAAGATGGCAACCCACCAAGGCCTGGCAACGAGGTCGAGAGAGACAAGCGGGCCCAGGAGATTTAGAGGACAGAGCAGGACAAACCCGGTGTCCACGGGGACGAGGAGGAAGCCAGGGGAAGGCAGGCTCCCGGCCTGAGTGGCAAGGACGTGGTTTTGAGATGTTTTTCACTTCTCGGATTTCAAGTCTGAATTCAAACCGAGATAATGAAGTTCTCGGAGGGCCCACGACTGTTTTAAGCATCTGTGAATCCCAGGAGCCTGGTACACAGTGGGTGCTCAATGAAGACCTCTGACTCCGGCCCCTCCTAGCCACCAGCCCGTTCCACTGGGCTGAGCCACTGCCAAGCCCTTTACCACGGAAAACCAAACCGCAGTGGGTTTCCAGAAATGTGGAAAACATCCCCTCAGGAATCCAGACGTCCCCACAGCTCTCCCGTGCTGCAGAGAAGTGGCAGGAGTGGGGAGCCAGGCTGGCGAGGAAGGCTCTGGGCCGGAGGCCTTGCTGCTCAGGACAGCCGTAAGGAGCCCCGGGGGGCGGCTTGGAAGAAGCGCTGACCCGGAGTCCAAGCCTGTGAAGGATCCCACACACAGGCCACCAACTCTCAGGAGCTACGAGGTAAGGCTGGGACAGGAATGTGAAGGCAATAAAAATCTCCAACCCACCCAAAGCCATCCACACCACACCCTTCCCGCCCAATACACACACACAGAGACCACCTCCTCCCCACCGTTTAGCCAGTCTCTGTGGGCCCTGTGCTCCATGATTCCTGTATGGCTCTGAGACACAGGAGGACTGAAAGGGAGGTGAACTCACTTGCCCAAGAGCACACAGCCAGTCGGGAAGGATGGAGGATTTGAACCCGGCATATGTGATCCTAAAGCCCTTGCTTGCTTTTAACCACCATCCGAAAGGCCAAAGCCTAGAGCTGGTGGCCGTGAGGTCAACTCAGCAAGCACATGTGTTTTGTTTGGACCCAACACTGTTTTAAAAAGTGGGAAATTTCACATAAAAATCCAGGTTTCCGGCTTCTCTTTAGAAACCAGATCTGGCAACCCTAGGCCCACATTTCCGCAGGGCCACAGTTGGCCGGGCTGAGGAGGAGCTGCCCCTTAGACGAGGCTGTGCACTCTGCTCCCCAGCCCACGTGCCTCACTGATGTCCCCTGCCTGGCCTCGGAAGGCACTGACTTTAGACTGGCAGGCCCAGGAGCTCCCTCCCAGGAGAGAGCCTTAAATCCTAAAGATTCTAGCCCCAGGCACCACGGCTCATGCCTGTGATCCCAGCACTTTGGGAGGCCAAGGCAGGCAAATCACCTGAGGTCAGGAGTTCGAGACCAGCCTGACCAACATGCTGAAACCCCATCTCTACTAAAATACAAAAAAAAAAAAAAAATTAGCCAGGCGTGGTGGCAGATGCCTGTAGTCCCAGCTACTCAGGAGGCTGAGGCAGGAGAATCACTTGAACCCAGGAGGTGGAGGTTGCAGTGAGCCAAGATTACGCCATTACACTCCAGCCTGGGCGACAAGAGCAAGACTCCATCTCAAAAAAAAAAAAAAAGATTCTGAGTTTCCTTTTTCAGCAACCCTCTGCACCTTCTTTTTTCCTATGTTGAGTGCATGAACTTTAAAGTCAGGCCTGGGACCAGTGGCTTCCTGCTTCTGGCCTCAGTTTTCTCATCTCTAAAATGGGGATGTTAACAGTACTGATCTGATAGCGTTATGGAGAGAATGAGATGGGTTTCCAAATTCTGAGTTTGGGCCATGCGAGTCCCTCCCTTTCCCATTCTATGGAAGAGAACAGATTTAGGAGTTGCTAAGGGCCACTAGGAGCCCCAGGTAGGACAACATCTGTCAGAGAGGAGCTGGAATAGACCACGTTTATGGGTTCCTTAGGCTGGATGAGATGCCACCCCAGGCTCCCATGGTCCTGGGGCTCACCCCTTTCTACAGCTTATTGGCCTGGTGAACTTGCTGGTTCCTTCTGCATACATTGCCCATTTTAAAACACACACTCTGGCCGGGCGTGGTAGCTCATGCCTGTAATTCCAGCACTTTGGGAGGCCGAGGCAGACAGATCACAAGGTCAGGAGTTCAAGACCAGCCTGGCCAACATGGTGAAACCCCATCTCTACTAAAAACACAAAAAATTAGCTGGGCATAGTGGTGGGCACCTGTAATCCCAGCTAGTCTGGAGACTGAGGCAGGAGAATCGCTTGAGCCCGGGAGGTGGAGGTTGCAGTGAGCTGAGATCGTGCCACTGCACTCCAGCCCTGGCGACAGAGTGAGACTCCATCTCAAAAATAAAAATAAAAAAAAAGAAAAGAAAAGACTCTGTGAAGGGGACAACCATATTTTCTTCATGTCTGTACCCTGAGGGCTCACTATATATTAGGAAAATCTCTAAGTGATGGAAGGTCCTGGGCTCAGTCCTTGGTTGGACCTCTTCTCTTCTCTGTCTACACGCACTCGCTTTGTGATCTCATCCAGTCTCAAGATTGTAGACACTATTCCTATACCAGATTAACACCTCCAGCCCAGACCTGCTCCTGACCCCAGACTGGATATTGAGCTGCCTTCGTGGTATCACCGCTTAGAGACCTAATGATGCCTCAGGCTCAACATATCCAACAGAAGCTTCTCATATTCCCCCTCAAAACCAGCTCCACCCACAGCCTTCCCTCTCAAGTGATGGCAATTCCATCTTTCCAATTGTGCAGGCATAAAAAAATGAAATCATTCTGATGTCTCTCTTCCTCCTCCACCTCACGTAGAATATTGACGGTTCTTGCCACCTCCACTATTATCCTGGTCCAAACCAACATTATCTCTTGCCTGGATGATTGCAATAGCTTCCTAACTGGTCATCACCCTGCTTGGACCCTTACTTCCTGATGGGCTATTCTCTACACAAGCCCGGGAGTGATCATTTTGTGTTTTGTTCTTGAGACAGTTTTGCTCTGTCACCCAGGCTGGAGTGCAGTGGCATGATCTCAGCCTCCCAAGTATCTGGAATTACAGACGCCTGCCACCACATTTGGCTAATTTTTGCATTTTTACTAGAAATGGGATTTTACCATGTTGGTCAGGCTGGTCTCCAACTCCTGACCTCAGGTGATCCACCCACCTTAGTGTCCCAAAGTGCTGTGATTATAGGCATGAACCACTGCACCAGCCTCCAGGGTGATCATTTTAAAACTGAAGTCAGATCATGTCTCCTCTGGTCAAAACCCTGTGATTGCAGTGTTCTTACTCAGAGTAGATGCCAGAACTCTTCACAATGGCCTACAAAACCCTATATGGCCTTGAGCCCTCTTTGACTTTGTGTTTCTCTCCTTCCTTTACAGAGTTTCGATGACTTGCACAAAGTCACGCAGCTAGGAAGGAAAAAACTGGGACTAGAAGTCAGTTTGAGCTTCAGGATTCTCAATCTTTCAATTACAAAGCACAACTTCCCAGCAAGTCTCATTGCTTTTCCTGGCTTGCAGTTTTCTCATCTGTAAAATAAGATACTTCCTCCCACCTGGGTTACATCCGAGGTGGGTGGTATTAGACATTTTGTAATATTACATTCTACCTCCAATATTTGATGAACCTGAGTGGGGCCTGAGCAGGACTTATGGATGGGTGAATAGATGAGTGGATGGATGAATGGATAGATAGATGGGTGGATGGCTGGCTGGCTGGCTGGATGGATGGATGGATGAATGGATAGATGGGTGGATGGATGGATGGATGGATGGATGGATGGATGGATGGATGGATGGGTGGATGGATGGGTGGGTGGATGGATGGGTGGATGGATGGGTGGGTGGGTGGATGGATAGATGGATGGATGGATGGATGGATGGATGGATGGATGGATAAATGAATGGTTCATTGAATAAATAAATTAATTAATAATGTTTAAAGGAAATTCTGAAATCTTAGTGAAGGAGAAATGGGAGAGAAAATATTGCTGAAAGGGTGGCTTTTAGGAGCTCTGATTGAGATTAGGAGGATTGAGATGAAAGCCAGGACAGAAAAGCTTCCCTTACTAATGAAATGCTCCATGGGAGACCAAATTCTGAGCGAATGGGTCATATGAGAGGCAGGTTGAACCAGAAGACAGAACACAGACTTTAGGGCTGAGGGGCCTGGGTTCAAATCTTGTCAGTGCAGCTTACTAGTTGTGTGACACTAACCCTTGATTTCCTTGGGGGCATGTGGGATAATATAATCCTCCTTTCTTGCGGTGGTTGTGAGGAGTAGACTAGATATTAACATATATTTTTAAGTGCCTGGCACATAGTAAATGTGTAGCAATGGTGCTGCCATCAAGGCCAGAAAAGGCCTCAACCAGAGACAGGGGCCTCAGCCAGGCACCTCAGAGCAACTTCTCTCTTGACGCTGCCTGGGAAGCTTTGATGAGGGGTGCCAGAGGCAGAGGCCAAGTGCTCTGTCTATATCTGCTGATCTCTGGCCATTGGCTAGGCGGCCCAGCTGGCTTGAGGCCTTCTAGAGCACACAGGATGGGCCAGCCTCGCGTGGAGTGGGCCTGGCTGCGTCTGTCCCTGACAGGTTCAGAGGCTTGTGAAAGAGCCATCCACCTGCCCTGCCCCACCAGGCTTAGGGGAGAAGTTGGCCTCAAGGTCCAGAGCCCCAACTTCTCAGGAAGCTCTCAGACATGAGGAACTTTCCATTAACATTGCAGGAATTTTTCGCAGAAAGGAAAAAACTAAAAACCTTCATCCTTTGGCCTCTGGGAGAATATTCCTTTTATGTGAAACTGGCAGGGAGGAAAATTCAAGATTCCTTCTCCTTCGCCTAATTGATATCAACATGAAATATTCTAGTGTTGTTTTAATAAGACTTTGGTTTTCCAGCAAGAGTAGGGAAAAAAAAAGAAAAAAGAAAAAAGAAAAAAAGATCTTCTCCTGGACCCGAATATTTTTAGCGAAAATATTTTGCTTGCATCCTCCCTGCCCCCTCCCTTCCCTGTTCCTGCTATGGCTTCAAAGGCACAGCAGCGCCGTTCTGGGGTGCTAAACAGCAGCCCACACTCGGCAGCCCCCTCCTCCCATTGCATGGCAGGCAGGCCGGCCAGGGAATGCCAAGCCAGGAAGATATTTTTTCCAGAAGCGGCATCTGGCTGCTTGGCAGCGGCACAGGCAGTTGTGCTGGCAGCCGGGGCTGGCCGGGGTCTGCCGTGCGTTTAGGCTGCTGCCTTTTCGACTCTCTCCCACAGACACAATGTTCTCTCTCCCAGGCTGGGCCCCTCTTGTCCTCACCCCTCACAAGGACGGGGGTGGGGGGTACCTTAGAGCACCTGGGCGCTTTGCCCTTGGCCTCCCAACAGGATCTGACTCTGGAGACCCACCTGGGCTTCGTCCCTTGCCAATTTGCCCTTGGGCAGGTGGTTTAACTCTTCCGAGTCCTCAGTTTCCTCGAGTGGGAAAGGGGAGTCATCAACATCCATATAAAGGAGGGTGCCTGTCTGCTCTGGCTTCTGCCTGATGCCCCGAGAGAATCTCTTACATGCTTCCCATCACACGTGAAAGCCCCTAAAAGCATGGCCTCTGCTTTCTCTGGCTCTTAAAGTCTTTGCCATCCCAGAGCCTTTGCAATTGCTGCGCCCTGCCCACCCTGCCCATGTTTCAAACAGCTGACTCCTGGCACTTCAACTCAGCACTCAAAAGCCACCTCCTTCAAGAGGCTCCCTGGTGTTTCCATCTCCAGCAGCCGCTCCTGACCTGCTATCTCAGCTCCTGAACCTCTCCTGCAGAGCAGCTATCACAAACCACTCTGCATCTGGTCTTCACTCCTCTGCCACCCCAGGCTGGGGGCTCCATGAACGCAGGTTTCCCGTCTGTCATGTCAATCATCAATCGCAAGCACCTTGCACAAGACTTTTCCAATGACATGTGGATGAATGAAAGGGTCCCCAGGCCCACTGGAGATGCCTCTTGTGTCTCTCGTTGACAGTCCTTGGGGGTCATGATGTCCCCAGCCCACCCCCTCAGAGAAGGGAAGGAAGGAGGCCAGCCTCCAGTGTGTGCCTCCAATGTAACACATCAGGACTGCCTCTGTTACCCCTTTCATCTGCACCCCAACCCTGCAAGGAGGAATTATTACCGCTAATTTACAAATGTGGGTTCTGAAAAGTTGAGGAGCTGGCCCGTTGTCACACAGCTAAGGTGTGGCTAGCTTTGTCCAACGCTATTGCCCTCCCTCTTCCAACTCCCCATGACTGGTCCTGCCACTGTGCCATGTGAGCTGGAGGCTCTGGTTGTGATGCTGTGATGAATGCTAATGACAGCTCCTACGCAAAATCCTTGTGCCATGCTGGGTGCCCTCCATCCATCATCTCATGAAACTCACAACAGCACTATAGATGGGGATCATTCAGCCTCATCATATAGATGAGAACACTGAGGCTCACAGGCATGAAGTGGTCTTCCTGAACACACAAAGGAAGTAGGGGAGCTCCTTAAGTCCTTAGTGGAATGGACCCCACTGCTAAAGTGAGATCTTTCTAACATTTATACCATGCTTTCTAATGCACCTTCAACATCCACTATTCACCATGCAGCTAGCATGCACCTGTGCTCAACAATTAGTCATTGGATGATGAGTGGACGGATGGATGGATGGATGATGGATGGATAGATGGATGATCAATGGATGGATGATGGATGGATGGATGGATGGATGGATGATCAATGGATGGATGATGGATGGATGGATGGATGGATGGATGGATGATGGATGGATGATGGATGGATAGATGGATGATAAATGGATGGATGATGGATGGATGGATGATGGATGGATGATGGATGGATGGGTGATGGATGGATGGATGATGGATGATGGATGGATGGATGGATAGATGATCAATGGATGGATGATGGATGGATGGATGGATGGATGGATGGATGATGGATGGATGGGTGATGGATGGATGGATGATGGATGATGGATGGATGGATGGATGGTTGGATGGATAAATGAATGGATAGATCCAGAGCCAAGATATGAACCTTGATCCATATTAAGAACCAAAGTTCCAGCTGAGCATGGTGGCTCACACATGTAATCCCAACACTTTGAGAGGCCAAGGCAGGTGGAATGCTTGAGGACAGCATTCCAAGACCAGCCTGGGCAACATAGCAAGATCTTGTCTCTACAAAATAATCTTTTTAAAACTTGGCCAGGAATAGTGACTCACAGCCATAGTCCCAGCTACCCCAGAGGCAGAGGCAGGGGGATCGCTTAAGCCCGGGAGTTTGAGGCTGCAGTGAGCTATGATCATGTCACTGCACCCTATCTTGGGTGACAGAGCAAGACCCTGTCTCAAAAAAAAAAAAAAAAAAAAAGGTCTCAATTCTAGCTCTACTCCCCATCCCAGGCCTACACAAGAATCTAAAACCCATGGATGCTCAGATGCCAGTGCAAGGTATATGGCCTCCTCAGGAGCTGGCCCCATAATGAAACCATTCACAGTTCTTTCTCCCATCCTCATCACCCCATAGAGGGACCAGGGGTCAGAAATGACAATCTCGGCTAATCCAGTGAGTTCTCTAGCCACCCTCTAAGTGGTCACCCAATTCCACCTCTCCTTGAGACATCTGAATGAGAATGTTGGCGAATACCCTGTGACTGCAGAGAAATGGAGACACAGAGAGGGGAAGGGACTCGTCAAAGTCAGTCAGCCTTGGTTCCTGGGGTTGAGCTTGATCTGCATGGAAAGAGCCTCAAACAGCGTTTTGTGCCAGCTTGCTGGGATCCTTGAG
This sequence comes from Saimiri boliviensis, assembly GCF_048565385.1. Lineage (NCBI taxonomy): Eukaryota > Metazoa > Chordata > Mammalia > Primates > Cebidae > Saimiri > Saimiri boliviensis. Next base: position 12,057,938 of record NC_133468.1, read on the forward strand.
TACATTTTTACAGCTTCTTCTTTGCAGACAGAGTGCTTGGGGCCCAGACACAGTCCTGGTGTCTGTGGAGGGGCAAGCCGATCAACCCCGAGACAGCCTCCAGCTTCATGGGCAGCCCTGGCAGCTCACCAGAGCCAATCAAACACACATCTGAGGTGGTTTTCTAGGCCAGGGAGGAGGGTGAAATACTCCTCCCATCAAGCAACGTGTCAGATTGGTTGTCCACACTCAGCCTGGTATTCAGAGCACACCTCTCTGGGTTCCAGCTCCTCTCCTAGCTTTACCCAGTCGACCTTCCAGCAGGGCTATAGCCACTGCAAGGCTTTTCCAAATGTTCTCTGTTCTTTCTGCCTGGAAGCACTTTTCTACTTCATCCCTTGTAGAATTCTCACTCCTTCTAGAATGCCAGCTTGGAGGACCCCACCCTTGAACTCTCCTCCTACCTGGCTCTTCCCATCTCTCCATCCCAGCATTCTGTTCCATCATGGCCTTGTGATGGAGTTGTCCCCTGCCCTGGTCTGTGAGTTACGTGCAGCAGAAACCTTGTCCAATAATCTTGATATTCATCCCCTCCCTGGTCAATCTCAGCACCTGGCACATTTAAGCCTCAGTCCCTGATGTCCTGAATCCCCAAAGGTTTGACCTCTCCTGCAGTCACCGAGCTCGGTTCTGAGATGCGATTTGTTCTGAAATGTTCTGGCTAACTTGGGTGAATCCTCTGTACTGCAGAAGAATGCAGGCCTTTAGCAACTTTTTCAGATGACTCACTAGGGGCTGAGGATGATTAAGGGAGCATTAATGTGACTCTTTTCTCTCCAGTTCCTAAAACCTCCCTGGCCTGCTCACAGACGTATTCCCAGCACCCGACACCAGACTGGCACCGGCCTTGTTTCTTACAGGAGGAAGAAATGAATAAAGGCAGCGCTCAGCTCAGCAGCCCCTAGGCTGTCTGTATCTGCAGCTTTCCCTCTCTCTGAGGGTGACACAACACAAATGTCACAGGTTGCAAGCAGAAGAGGCCTGGGACAGAATCTCAGTTCTGCCTCCTCCCACAGTGAGAAGGTGGGCAAGTCACGGGAGTGACGGTGCAGAATGCTGGAGTTTGTTGGAGACTTAAAGATGCGACAGCAGAGAGGCACAGGGCTGAACTGCAGCTTAGGGAAGGTCTGTCCTGGCCTCCTCCAACTGCCCTCCCTCGCACTGCCCCCACATCTCAAGGGCCTTTGTCTGTCCCCATCTGCCTCTGCCCTGGGCCTGCCTGCCTGCAAGCTCTGCCTGCTGGTGTGGGGCAGGTGGGTCTGGGAGGGCCAGGCCTGGCCATTTCCTCCCTTCCCTTCCCGCCCCACCCGCCTGTCCGCAGCCAGCCGTGGGGCAGACATTCCTAGGCCTGCTCATTGATATTCAGGAATGGAACTTGAGCCGGCTCCGGGTGCCCAGAGCGGGCAGGCACCCCGGCCCTCTGCTTGAGCTCTTCTGCACACATTGGGAACACCTCCACAGCCTCACCAGCCGGAAAGAGCATCCCAGGCCACCAACCCCAGCAGCTGGATGTTGGGGGAAACTGAACCCTGAAGCCGGGACCCCCTCAACAGCCCGGGCATCCCGGAGTCTGGGGGTGTGGGTGGCTGGGGTCCCCCAACTTGCTGCACAGTGCTCATTCTCTGCCAGCCCCCTGACTTGCAAAGTGTCCCCAGAGCTTCCTGCTCCTCCAGGTGCTTCCGAGCTCTTCCCAGCCCCACACTGCTCTCCGGAGGCCCTGCCCAAGGCCCCGCGGAGGGAGGGGGCTGGATCTCAAGCTGGGCTGGCCGGCCTTCCCACAGTGTCTCAGCGGGAAGACGGCAGGCTCCTCCCTCCCAGCCGCAGATTGCCAAGCCTTCCCTCACACCTCTGGGTTTTTGCAGATGGGCTTGTTTTTCCTTGGGGTGTGAAAGAGCTGGTTGGTCATCGAGGGGGGCCTTCTCCCCTCCACGCAGCTGCTCGGGCCAGCCACAAACTCCCATCTCCCCAGGAGATGGCCCCTGACCCAGGGGTCACAGGGTGGAGAGGGGGTGGTGCCTTCCCAGAGTCAGTTGGGACTGGCCTTAGGGGGCCCAGCCCCAAGGACTGAGGCTCCCACCCCAGGAGGTGGCAAAAGGCCCCTCCATTCCTCCTTGGAAAGCAAGATAAGCACCTCCCCAGCACCCTGCAGCTTCTGCTCCTGCTTCCCAGCCTTAGCTAAGTCCTACTGGACCCAAGTGTCCACTATTAGGACCCTGGGCCTCGCATCCCCGTAAGGGGGTCTGTCCCCTCGTATCTGACTCTACAAGCTCTCGTCCTCATGCTCTCTGCACAGTCTCTCCCTTGACCCAACTTCCAGCCTTCCCTCCTTCCAGAACCTTCTCCCAGGACCCTGAAGAACTCCAGCCCCACACACAGCACACTCCCTCACACACAGCTTCCTCCTCTTCCCAGCTCCTCCTTCCCATGGCCTTGGGGAGCCGCCTCTGCCTTGGGGACATCGTCTCCTCCCTCCCTCCCAAGGGGAGGCTGGCTTTCCTGTCCCGCCTCCAGACGGGAGGTGGAGGCGGCCGTACCTTGCGTCCATGGCCACCACTGCCCCATGCCTTCCCGAAAACACCTGCTCTCTCGGGACACAGGCTGTTTGCCGCATCTCGCTCCCTCGCTGTTGTCCACAGCCTCTTGGGCACGCTTCTTGCCATTGCCCTGGGTCGCTTTGACACCCTCATGGACATCCCTTCTGGCTCCTCTGTCTTGGACCTCCTCCTCACCAATGCCCCTTCTCCACCCCAAATCAGCCACTGTAACTTGTCATCACAGAAACTGCACTGCTTCCACCACCGAGGACCCAGACAGTGCCTGCATCACCTGCAACCCTCTCTTCTCTCAGGGGCTCACCAGCTCCTGTACTGCCCCCTCCATCCCCAAACTGTCCTCCAACACCTCTCTCTCTGTCCCTCAGAGCTTCCCTCCCACTGCTGCAGCCCAGATCGCAAGGCTGTCGCGATCGTCCCTGCCTGCCCTCTCTGCGTCCGCCACCCCCATCTGCCTGAGTTGCAAGCCCGGTGACCCTCTGACCCACGCCCCTGCTCCTGTGCCTAAACAGCTGAGCTGGGCCAGAGACACTCACCGTGAGGGCCAGTTGGCCTCTGTGCTCCAATCCTAGGCCCGCACTGTGCGACCTGCCTCGCTGGCAGCCTCTCCCTGGGCCCCAGCCGGCTTGCATTCCCTCTCTCCGCCATGGCCGCTGCATCGTCCTTTCCTCTCCTCAACCCTCCCTCAACCTCAGCCTCAGCAAACTCCTCCCACCCGCGGCAAGTGGGCTTGCCTTGTCTTGATCTTCATAAAGAAAATAGAGGCCGGGCGCGGTGGCTCAAGCCTGTAATCCCAGCACTTTGGGAGGCCGAGGCGGGTGGATCACGAGGTCGAGAGATCGAGACCATCCTGGTCGACATGGTGAAACCCCGTCTCTACTAAAAATACAAAAAATCAGCTGGGCATGGTAGCACGTGCCTGTAATCCCAGCTACTCAGGAGGCTGAGGCAGGAGAATTGCCTGAACCCAGGAGGCGGAGGTTGTGGTGAGCCAAGATAGCACCATTGCACTCCAGCCTGGGTAACAAGAGCGAAACTCCGTCTCAAAAAAAAAAAAAAAAAGAAAATAGAGGCCTTCAGATGGGGTCCCTGCGATTCCCCAGCCCCACTCCCTGCCCCGGGACTCTCCCAGTGTCTCCCCTCACCATGTAGATAGTGGCCCAGCTACCATCCCTGGCCCTGGGATCCCAGCTCCATCTCTTCATCCATCTTGCTCTCACTGATGCCCTTTCTCCTAAATCTCCATTTCCTCCTTCTCTGCAGGGTGCCTCCCATCAGCATTGCTTTTTTCTGTGACAGGGTCTCCCTCTGTCACCCAGGCTGGAGTGGAGTGGTACGATCCCAGCTCGTTGCAACCTCCACCTCCTGGGCTCAAGCCGTCCTCCTACCTCAGCCTCCTGAGTAGCTGAAACTACAGGTACTCACCACCACACCCAGTTAACTTTTGTATTTTTAGTAGAGATGGGGTTTCACTATGGTGGCCAGGCTTGTCTCAAACTCCTGGCTTCAAATGATCCACCACCTTGGCCTCCCAAAGTGCTGGGATTACAAGCGTGTGCCGGCCATCATCAGCATTTTTTAATGTTCCAGTCTCTCCCATCTTAAGACAAGAAAAATGTCCTGGGCTTCATTCCTCTACTCAAGCAAATTTCTCAGAATTGTCTACACTCTCTCTCCTCGTCTCCCTTCCATTCTTCAACCGACTTCAGTCATGCTTGTAGACGCATACTCCAGGAGGCTGCCAATGATGGCCTCACCAGCAAACCCGGGCCGCCTGCCTGCTCCGGCGTCCTTGGCCTCCCAGCAGCATTGGAGGCTACCACTCCCTCCTTCTTCAAAGCTTCTTTTCCCCTCCTGGTTTTCTCCTGCCACTGACTACTCCTGCAGTCTCGCTTGGAGCCAGGTGACCAAGGTCTCAGCTTGCCCAGGGCACAGGGGCTCTTAGTCACCTAAGGAGGGTGCCACCTCCTCTGTCCGTGTTGTGTTCCAGAGCTTGGTCTTTGGCGACTTTTCTCCCCACTCGGCTCTCCTCCTCCAAATGTGATCTCCTGCCCCTGTGCACTTAAGTAAGGCCCATGCGCCAATGACTTCTAAAGGCAGGTCCCAGCCCAGCCCACCCTGCCAGGCTCCCTATGTCACCCTCTCCCACTGTGCCCAGAGCCCCTCCAAGGCAGGGCTACCTGTTACACCACGCAGCAGAAAACCCTGTAATGATAAAGTCAGTTAAAACGCAGCTTTATTGAGTGCTCACCACATGCTGGGCTCTCACGGTGCCTCATATGAGGATATGAGGTCACTCATGCCAGTCTGCCAACAATCCCATCAAAGTCTTTTTAGAGGAAAGGAAACTGAGGCCATAGAGGAGCAGTAACTTGGCCAGCGTCACACCACTAGGAAGCACGGAGCCAGGACCTGAGCTCTACAGTCTGTGCCCCTGACAGATGAGGCCTCACCTTGTGAAGCAGGAGCCCATGACCCATCTATTGAATTGAGTTGAACTGGGTGACCTCCCACCCCAGAAAAATTGAAGATCCTAGAGACTTCAACCAACCTCCTCCTGTTCTTGGAACTGCAGCCAGAGGTACCGTTTGCCAAGAACTAAAGAAATATGTGAGGGAATGGTTAGAAGCTCAGTCTGGAGTCAGACTTGCTAGTTTGGAATGTCAGCTCTTTCTCTTTCTAACTCTTCAGCCTTGCTGAAGCAAGTCATTTATTTCGTACCTCAATTTTCTCATCTTTAAAGTGGAAGATGGTAATAGTAAAGATTAAATAAGATAATACAATGAAGCACATAGCACAGCAGCAGACACAGAGCAGATAAGCCACAATTTTTTTTTTTTTTTTTCGAGACGAAGTTTCACTCTTGTTGCCCAGGCTGGAGTGCAATGGTACAATCTCGGCTCACTGTAACCTCCACCTCCTGGGTTCAAGCGATTCTCCTGCCTCAGCCTCCCAAATAGTTGGGATTACAGGCATGTGTCACCGCTCCTGGCTAATTTTGTATTTTTAGTAGAAACAGGGTTTCTCCATGTTGGTCAGGCTGGTCTCAATCTCCCGAACTCAGGCGATCCACCCACCTCGGCCACCCAAAGTGCTGGGATTATAAGCATGAGCCACCGCGCCTGGCCTAGCCACAGATATTTACTGAGCCTCTGCTACGTATTAAGCACCAAGCTGGATGCTGGAATACAGAAGTGAAAACATAGCGGAGGTGCTGAGGGGTATTTACAATCATGGGTGTAGAGAAAGCAACCCTGTGAGATTTGGTTTATTTGATAACTGAGTTGCTGAGCTGTGTCTAAAACCAGCTTGTGCTTGGGGTGAAAGGGAAGCCATGCAAAATTACTCACTGTCACACCTCTGCCTGTGCACAAACTATCCCTCTCCCAGCTCTAACCAGAAAACTACTCAGCCTGTAACACCTAGCCGGGTTATTAGCCTCTCTGTGAAGTTGCTTCTGATTCCCGCTGAATCAACTCAGTCTCTCTTTCCTCAGGCTAACCTTAGCATCTTACATATACTCTTACTGGAGTCACTCATTCATTTATAGTTTCATTAAACAAACACTTGCTGAGTGCCTAGGTACCTATTACGGGCACTGAGGTTACAAATAATAGCTAAATGCTAACGTCTCTTGGGTACTTATTCTGAACCAGGTAGTTTTAAATGCTTTATGTATAATCTTCGCAACCACCCTGAAAGATAGGAGCTGTTATTTTCTCCATTCTACAGACGGGGACGCTGAGATGCAGAGAAGTTCGATTGCCCAGGCCTCAGCTAGGCAGTGGGGAAGCCAGGACCGTTGCCTGGGCCCGCATCCGCCCTGCTGTGTCACCTTGCAGAGGCCTGAAGAAGTCACAGTCCTTAAGTTCTCTCAGGTTCATCCACTGTTTATTTCTAGAGCAACTCCCCGCTCAGTTTCCCTGGGAGTGAGTAGTTTCCCAGGATGTGAGACTTCCATGCTAAACCTAAGATAGTCCCAGGCAAAGAGGGACAAGTGGGCCACCCCAGCCTTCCCTCGAATTGCTGTGGAACCAGAGTCATGCCCCCATCTGTCAGACTCCATACTTGCTCTCTTCAGCAACCTTCAAAGGAAAGACAGAAGCTCCCGGCTGCTAGTCCCAGCCCTCCCAGTCCACAGGGACCACAGGCTGGTGGAAATGGGGATGAGGAGGGGCCAGCTGGAGGCCAGCAGGCAGGGAAGGAACCTCAGAGCAGGGGCTGGGCTTCCTTCTCCAGAGCCAGTCCGAGTCACCGCTGAAGGGCATGTCCCTTGCTTGGGCCCTTCCCGTCTCTCTGGGGCCTCCTCGCCTCTCTCGGCAGAGGGAGAAGCTGAGATGACGCTTTGCCCCATCCAGCCAGGAGCTGAAGGGGACTCAGGCCTCCTTTGTCTAGCCCTTTTCAAGATGAGGGAAGCAGGCCACCCAGACAGGTGAAAATGTCTCCCCTTACCCAGTTCCTCTTCCTCTCTGGCCTGGCTCTAGGGATCCACTCAGACATGGGTCTCCCTCTAGAGAAAGCAGTTTCTGAACTGCAAGGGGAAGGACAATAGCATTGAAATGGATGAGAAATAAGAATGAAAAAAAGCACCATGCTTGAAAAGAGAAACCTTGAGTAAACGCTGAATCAAACCCATTAGTATAAAAGTATGCCAACTAGTCCCATGTTAAAACCTCCTTTACCCCCACGTCACCATCACCCCACTTTCCTCCTCCCCTTGCAGTCAAACACCTCCAAAGAGTCTGCGTTCACTCTCTTCACTTCCTCTCTTCCCATTGTCTCGAACCCAATCCAACTATCCACCTCCCATCACTACCACAGTGCTGTCACCCCAAGGCTCTCACCCTCGGCTCCCCGGGTCAGTGTGCAGCCCTTGTCCTCCTCGATCCACCAGTAGCTTCCATTTGACACAGGTGATCCCCCCTCCTTCTTGAAACCTGCTTCCCACTTAGCTCCCAGACCCTGCTCTACCTATTTCCCTCCTGCTCTCGGTCCACTCTTTCCCAGCTGCCTGGTTGGTTGCTCTCCATCCTATTGCCCCATAAATGTAGGAGGCCCTCAGGGCTCCGTCCTCAGACTTGGACTTTTCCATACACCAACTCCCTTGGAGATGGATGTCATCAGTTTTGCTTCTTTAAATATACCCTTTGCACACCCACTACTCCCAAATTTACATCTTCGAGCCGACCTCTTCCAGACTTGCTGCTCTTTGAATATCCTCAACACCCGTCTACATCAAGATCCTCAACACTGCTTACCTCCAGATCTTTGCACTTTCTCTTTCTGTACATTCATCAGCAGAGCTTCCATTTGACCCAGCAATCCCATTACTGGGTATATATCCAAAGGATTATAAATAGTTCTATTATAAGGGCATATGCACACTTATGTTCATTGCAGCACTGTTTGTAATAGCGAAGACTTGGAACCAACCCAAATGCCCACTGATGATAGACTGGACAGGGAAAATGTGGCGCATATACACCATGGAATACTAGGCAGCCATCAAAAACGATGAGTTCGCGTCCTTTGTAGGGACATGGATGAACCTGGAAACCATCATTCTCAGCAAACTGACACAAGAACAGAAAATCAAACACCACATGTTCTCACTCATAGGCGAGTGCTGAACAATGAGAACACATGGACACAGGGAGGGGAGCATCACACACTTGGGTCTGTTGGGGGGCCTAGGGGAGGGACAGTGGGGGGTGGGGAGTTGGGGAGGGATAACATGGGGAGAAATGCCAGATATAGGTGATGGGGATGGAGGCAGCAAACCACATTATCATGTATATACCTATGCAACAATTCTGCATGTTCTTTACATGTACCTCAGAACTTAAAATGCAATTATATATATATATATATATATATATATATATATATATGTGTGTGTGTGTGTGTGTGTGTATATATATGTGTATATATATATATGTATATATGTATATATATATATATGTGTGTATATATATATATATATATATAATCTTTGGGGAGATGGGAATGATCTGGGTCTTGATTGTGGCAGTGGTTTCACAGGTAGACACATGCAGCTCTCGAAACTCATCAAATTGTTCATTTTAGGCAGATGCAATTTATGATATAGAATCATACCTCAGTTAAGCTGATTTTTAAAAAAGAAATAACTCAGTGAATAATAAATCCATCAACTTACTCAACGTCTCTCTCCTTCTAACTACTCCCACCAGCGTTCCAAATACTTGGATTGAACCCAAAGAGATACAGTTTGGGTCTTTCTTTCCCATACATGCTTTTTTTCCAGTGAAAATGGGATTGGTATTTATTTAACGCCTGCTATGCACCAGACACTATGTCCATAATTATTTCAATTCTCCCTAACAAAGGCCTTGTAAGGTAGGCCATATTATTCCCATTTCACAGATAAGAGCACAGAGTCTCAGAAAAGGCTAGAGACATCTACAGAATCATACAGCCCCAAAATGGCAGAGCCGGGATTCAAATCCAAGTTTCTCAGACTCCTAAGCTATGCCACAAACTTTCTCTCCACCAAGGTCCCCTGTACACACCGTGTGTGTGTGTGTGTGTGTGTGTCTGTGTGTGTGTGTGTGGCCTTGTACATGTCTCCAGTCTCTCAGAGAGAAAGTGTTGCTGCCACCGAGGAGACCAAATGTGTTTCTCACCATGTTTGAGTTGTCATGAGAAGATTCAAGGAGAAGCAGTAGCCAGGCCAGGACAGATGTCTCTGGTCCACTAAGGACAAAGTAATCATCCCAGCTGAAGCAAGAGGCTCAGGCGGTGGCGTCCCTTTTAGGGTAAGGGAGGTGGAGGGGGCTATTCTGTGCCCCACTGTAGGCCCAGGAAGTTGTGCCAGCCATATCAGGGATGTGTTTCTATTGAAGCTGGGATGGGGGGCACAAAGGAGACCTCAGGATGATTTCACCCTGTAAAACATAACCTGCCACCTACAGACAAGGAAGAAGGAGAGGAGAGGCAGAGGAATGCAGAAAACTGACATTTTTGAGAACTTAGTAAGATTTAAGGCACTGTGCCAGACACTTGCACACATACCTCGCTTGAGCCTCACAGCATGCTGCCAGGTAAATAGTATTTGATTTCCCTTTTATTTTTAGATGAAGAAATGGAGGCTCAGAGAAATGAAGGAACTTGTATAAATCATATAAAGGGTACATGATATGTTGCTTCCCTTCTACTAACACTTTCTTCCATAAAACAAACTTGCTGACTTTAGCATTTCCCCAGTTTAGCACTTTCCCAAAGAGATCTGTAGATTCCCGGTATATCTATTCACACACCACCTGCCCATTAACTCACCCTCCCATCCATTCTTGTCTATACCTTATACACTGTCTTTCAAGTATCCGCTGGTCCACTCATTCACTCATTACTCAGACTCCACCAGTCGCACAGCCATCCACTGGTCCACGCATATGTGCGTCATCAGCACTTTATCCAACCACAGGTCTTACTAGACAACATCCAACTACCCAACCAACATTCAACCCTTATTATTCTGTCTACCCACACATTTACTAGTCAACCACCTATACATATAGTCACCTCTCTACCCATCTGCCCACCCACCTACTCACACAACCAAATCATTCTATTATTCATCTACTCATTTATTCATTCATCTGGACTCCAAACACATAACCAATTACATATCTTCATCATCACATCCACAGATCCAATTATCCACTTACCTGTTCATCCCTCCATTCAGCCACCCAGTCACCCACATTCCAAGTATACAAAGACATACAGGCTGCGGGAGCTAACTTTATGCCTCAAATTGATGAAACCGCACTATCCAGGTTTTTGGTCAAACATCGGTCTAGAAGCTGCTGTGGAAGTATTCTTTAGCAAAATTTGCCATTGAGATCAGTAGACTTCGAGTAAAGCAGATGACCCTCATGACATGAGTGAGCCAGATCTAATCAGTTAAAGGCCTTAAGGAAAAATGACTGAGGTCCCCCGAGAAAGAAGAAATTTTCCAGATGGTCTTTAGTCTCCAGTTGTAGTATCAACTCCTCTGTGGGTCTCCAGCCTGTCAGTCTGCCCTGCAGATTTTAGACTTGCCAGCCGTGACAATCACATGAGCCAACTCCTTTGAACAAGTCTGTCTGCGTCTATATATCTATATTTAAATCCTATTCTTTCTCTTTCTTTTTTTGGTTAAAATTAAAAATTTAGATCAGGTGCAGGGGCTCACACCTGTAAATCCCAACACTCTGGGAGGCCAAGGCAGGCAGATTGTTTTAGCCCAGAAGTTCGAGACTAGCCTAGGCAAGATGACAAAACCCATCTCTACAAAGAAGAAAAAGAAGAATAACTGGGTATGGTGGTGTGCACCTGCAGCCCCAGCTACGAGGAGGGCTGAGGTGACTGCGAAGACTGATTGAGCCCAGGAGGTCGAGGCTACAGTGAGCCATGATCATGCCACTGCACTCCAGCCTGGACAACAAAGTGAGACCCTGTCTCAAAAACAATTTTTGCTTAATTAGGTTACATAAAAACCCAACATAAACACTTTATGCAAGGTTAAAATGCATCTTCAAGTTCAGGTTTTATAGAGATCCTCTGTATTAAAGCTGCATTTAGTCCAGCGTGCCCTACTTACCTAGCAAGGGAGATGCCATGATCACCAAGAATGTTCTCTGTAAAACTAATAGCAATAGTAATGGCAAAGGGTAAGTTAATTCGCAATTCTAAAAACGTGAGTTAAAAAATGGCTCAAAGTTTAAATGATTATGATCATTACAAACCAGAATGGTTAAACTCACAATACAAACTCCATCAATCTTACATGCTTTTGCATTATTAACATGATAACTTTTAGAGGGCTTTTATATGGCTTCACAGAATATAATGTTTGTTTCAATATAAAAATGTTGGTTTTTCCTCAAAATTCGCAAGTAATATTGGCACTGGCACTTAGGTGGATTCCTCATGTCTACCTGTGACTCTGTGCACTCCCTGCGACGCCATCAGGCATTCAGTTTGAGAAGCACAGCCCTAGGCAATGAGGAGAAATGGAAGTGGTTTAGCCCAGGGAATGATATGCTCTGATTAATGTTTCTAGGAGAAGTGAATAAGCCATTTGGAATAAGCTGAGGTGCGATGGAAATGGGAAGAGGTCTATAGATTTGGGTGGAATTTTTAAAGTGGCACTGGCGGGACGTAATGATGGAAAGAAGAAGATGATGGGGTCAAGGAAAACTCCTGTGTTTGGCTTGAAAGAACAGATAAGAGGCGATATAGCATCGCCTGAGAACAAGGAGGTGGGAGAAGGGGCGGCAGTGGGCGGTTCAAGCTTACGCATGTGGGGCTGGCAGTTCCTGCGGCATCTCTAGGGAAACAGTCAGCAGGTGGGGGTCATGAGTGCCTGGAGCTTAAGGAATAGAGAACTGAGGGTGGAGTCCTGAGTTAGAAGGGACGCATAGGTGAGAATCCTGTTGGAACTGAGAGGCCTCAGGGCCATAAATGAGCTTCTGTAACCCTCCAAGCTGCTCCCTCTTTCTCCGGGACTCATGGAGGGTTCACAGGAGCAGGCGCGCCCCATAGGCTTCTGTCCTGCACAGATGGGCAAAGGGGTCATCTGAGGCTCCAGCTAAGGGGTGGGCCCCAGAGCTCCAGCTGGAAACCCCATTTGGGGGCTGCAGGGGTGTGTTAAACTTCTCCCTGGGTGGCTCAGGCCAGAGCAGGGCAGCTCAGAGAACAAACTGTTGTCTCTGTCATAAATCCCGTCGGCCATAAAGTCCCTTCCCCTGTGACCCCTTGGTTGGTGTGAGAAACTGAGGTCAGGGCAGGGCAGGGTGATGACCTCCTGAGTCCCGGGCTGCTGGCCTCCCAGCCCACCATACTGTTACTTTCAGGGCCTCGCCAGCCGGTTCAGGGACCCAACACTGAGAGATATGGCTCTGGCCTGGGAGTCAGAGCCCTGGTTCCAAACCCAACAATGACCTGGTTTTCCCTTCCACTGCTCGCCCCCTCTGTCCCTGTCTGTATCTTGGTTTCTTCATTAGAAAAATTGTGTTGAAAATCCCTGCTTTGCCTCTGGAGGGAACTCTGGGGCTAAACAGAAAAGCACAATGTCGCATCAGAGACCTGAAGAATCCACGTGAGCATGCCCCACCAACTTCATCTCTCTGAGGCTCAGTTTCCTCACCTATAAAACTGGGATTAGCCAGGCGTGATGGCACACACCTGTAATCCCGGTACTTTGGGAGGCCGAGATGGGTGGATTACCTGAAGTCGGGAGTTCAAGACCAGCCTGACCAACATGGAGAAACCCCATCTCCATCTCCACTGAAAATACAAAATTAGCTGGGCATGGTGGCACACGGCTGTAATCCCAGCTACTCAGAAGGTTGAGGCAGAAGAATTGCTTGAACCCAGGAAAGGGAGATTGCAGTAAGCCGAGATCGCGCCATTGCACAAGAGTGAAACTCCATCTTAAAAATAAATAAATAAATAAATAAATAAATAAATAAATAAAATAAACTGGGATCATGATAATCCCAACTGCCTCAAAAGGCTATGTGAATGAGAGTACTGAATGAGGTACAAGTAAGGTATGGATGCACTCTAGTAAAGCTGTTTGAAATGAAGCGTATGCATTGCCCTTTGTAAAAGGTTTAAAGGATGCTAAGGTGATCAGATAACACTTAGACCACTAGGGAAAATATGATCAACAATGATTTTAGGAGTTATCTGGGAAATGATATCATTTTTTTCAATGGCACTCAATTCTCCTAATATTTTTTCTTCGAGACCAAAGCACTCCTTTCCCAGCCTCCTGGAGTATTACCTGATGATGGCATGCAGTGGAGTTGTCGTCGGGAATTGCCTTCAGCTAAGGTGGGCTGCCTTCTTCAAAGCTACACCCCTCTGCAGGGGCAGCCTGTGTCCAGTGACTGGTCTCCTTGCTTCCATTCAAGCAACCTGGAGGTGCCATCCCAGCTATGGAGACGCTCGTGGAATTGGCCAAGGCCTTTGTCTCCACTGGGTAGCAGTTCAACTCTCCTCCCGCCACCCCGACCTGCTTTCCTCACCCCCTCAGAGGACTCCCCTGCCCTGCTGCAGTGGTGCAATTCTTAAAACTTTTACCAACAATGAATTATGATGCGGTGCAGGTGGAAGGGAATGTCACACAGATGCAAAACCTCAGATGTTTGAGAGGTTGGGGAAAGATTATCTTTACAATGATGATGAAATCAAATGACCGTCGTCAGTGTTATCAATACAGTGGATAAAGACAATAAAGGGCTGCCAGTGTTTAATTACCAGTCAAAGGTGAAGTGTGAAAGCCAGATGTTCTCCTTGGCAACATAAGAAGAGATTCCCATCTCCTGAGGATCAGGTCCAGAGTTCATGACAAATGAGCTTCAGAGGTTGAATTCTCAACAACAAGTTGACTATGCCAGAGTCCCGGTCCTGCTTGGATGGAACGGAACCCAGAAGATGGATGTGGGGACATCTGGATCAATGCATTGAAAACCCTTGAATTCCTGAATTTCCCTGAACCGTACGGTTCACCTGCTATTTGACTTCAACCTTGGCCTGAGATTTGGAAAGCAAATAGACAAATGCTAGTGTCACTGTCATTTCTGGCATTCCTAAACTGGGCATGAGAACTGGTCATGTAATCATATAGGTTTCCTATAGTGTCTAATCATTGTAACTCAGTAATACATATAAGACATACAATTTAGGCATACTATTAATTGTTAATATCTGAAGATTTTCTTTTAGGGTTTTTGTTTTGCAGGGGTTTTTTTTATTATTTTTTTTTTATTTTTTAGAGACTCACTGTGTCATCCAAGCTGGAGTGCAGTGGCACAGTCATAGCTCACTGCAGACTCAAGGTCCTGTGCTCAAGTGATCCTCCCAGCTTGGCTTCCCACAAGTCCTGGGATTACAGACGTGAGCCACTGCATCTGGCCCTGAACATTTACTTTTAAACATAGGTAATAATTCTAAATGTAACTTGAAATGAAAATTGCCTCATGGGATTTATATCTTATCAGGCAGTTAAGGAGTAATGTATCACTGCAAACACAAAGCCTGCAATAATTAGTGACAATTGTGAACACTGTTCATTTTATATACCAAAACAATTAAGCAAAATAAATTGACAGTTGTTGGTAGACAATTCTCTAAGAGTCTCTTGATTTTCTTCTCTTTTCTTTTTTTTTTTCTTTTTTTTCTTTTTCTTTTTTTTTTTTTTTTTTTTGAGATAAAGTCTTGCCCAGTCACCCAGGCTGGATTGCTATGGCATGACCTTGGCTCACTGTATCCTCCACCTCCTGGGTTCAAGTGATTCTCCTGCCTCAGCCTACTGAATCGCTGGGATTACAGGCATGAGTCGCTGCGCCCGGCTGAGTCTTTTGATTTTCTGCATATCCTGGGAACAGAGGCACTGTCTCTTCAAGGTTGTTTGTATGTTATAAACAGCCCTGGAAGATCACCATAGTATCTCCCTTCAGAGCAAAGGGTGGGTTTGTCTGATGTCCAATATAACGAAGGACGTCTTCCTCCAGGGCAAAGGTCAAGTCAGTTTCCTGACCATTATAGAGAATTCAGTTCCCCTAACTCAGGATCCCTCTTCCGTAACACAAACCCACCGCATGTGCAGCCTCCACCTGGACCCCTCCGTGTCACCCCCGTCAATGAAGCTCATGTTGCCTACAGTACTGTAAATAATAATGTCCTTGTCTCCGACCCTGGAATCTTGTGTCTTCTGCCAGGATCCATGAAACGGTTCAGGCTAACTTGTTAGCTTGTATACAAGTAGGATAAAAATCTCAGACCTTTTACAGTTCTTGACAGCCATTTATTTGAATATTAAGAGAGAGAGTGTGCCTTAGGTCAGGTTTCTTGGGAAGCTGGCTCTAAGATTGTAGGACTACTCTCAGCTATTCAGGCAGAAGAGGTGACCCTGGGTTGTCTCCTCAAGTCTGAGGAAGAGTCAGGTATAAAACATCAGGCAGTGGGTGAATTCCCAGATGCTGCTGTCTGAATTTGCGCTTCGCCTGTTTCCAATCTGCATGCTGACCCTCTCCAAGGAGCACTGAGATTAAACCCAGCTGAACACCAAGCCCCAGGGATGGGAACTCCACAAGTTCTGCACCCCAATTAGCAGGCAGACAGGCTTGTCAAGCAGAGAGACGGAGGGCTGCCCGGACCAGGGTGCAGACCTCCCCCAATGGCTAAAGACTTTACTCGAGGAATTATACATGTGACTATTTTTAGCCAGGTGAAATCTGTAGAAAGCAGACAGGCTCAAAATGCAGCGAAAACCTGCTTTGAATTTACAGAGCAGACCTCCACGGGAAGGAGGAGGGGTGACTGGGGGGCTCTCTTTCCAAGAGGAAAAGGTAGAGAGAATTTGATAAAAACATAAGGGAGGGGTGCTGTGGCTCATGCCTGTAATTCCAACACTCTGGGAGGCCGAGGTGGAAGGATTGCTTGAGCCCAGCCAAGGCAACATGCTGAGATCCTGTCTCAATTTAATTATATAAAAAATATATTTAAAAAAAAAAAAAAAAAAAAAGGTAGGCTGGGCGTGGTGGCTCACACTTGTAATCCCAGCACTTTGGGAGGCTGAGGCAGGCAGATCAGCTGAGGTCAGGAGTTCAAGACCAGCCTGACCAACATGGAGAAACCCCATCTCTACTGAAAATAAAAAATTAGCTGGGCGTGGTGATACATGCTTGTAATCCCAGCTACTCAGGAGGCTGAGGCAGGAGAATCGCACTCCAGCCTGGGCGACAAGAGTAAACTCCGTCTCAAGAAAAAAAAAAAAACAACATAAGAGAGGACTCATTCTCACAGACACCCACTGTGTATCAGGTATGATGCTCAGAGAAACAGCATCTCAGTGTGGCCCAGACTCCAGACCCCATTCCATCACTTCCACATGCAAGGACTACCTGTCCTTAGACACCAATTACAAATGCAAGCTCTGATCAACAGGAAGCACAACAGCAATGGACGAAAACACATCAGAGAAGTTGGCAAACTTCCTGTAAAGGACAAGAGAGTTAATATTTTGGGCTTGTAGGCAAGACTACTCAACTCTGTCATTGTAATACGAAAGCAGCCAGAGACAATATGTAAATGAAGGAGTACAGCTGTGTTCCAATAAATCTTCATTTTTTAAAAATGTATATATTTTATTTTGGACTATGACAACCAAAAATGTCAAAGTAAAATTACAAAACATGGTAGCCTGTTTTAAATATTAGCTCTGAACAAATGAAAGGTTTTCAACCTTCATAAAATGTAAGATATTCCCAAGGTAATTTCAGGACTGTTTAAAGATACCAATCCAGGCCGGGCATGGTGGCTTACGCCTATAATCCCAGCACTTTGGGAGGCCAAGTCGGATGGATCACCTGAAGTCAAGAGCTCAAGACCAACCTGACCAACATGATGAAACCCTGTCTCTACTAAAAATATAAAAAATTAGTCTGCAGGGGGGCAGGTGCCTGTAATCCCAGCTTCTTGGGAGGCTGAG
This sequence comes from Saimiri boliviensis, assembly GCF_048565385.1. NCBI lineage: Eukaryota > Metazoa > Chordata > Mammalia > Primates > Cebidae > Saimiri > Saimiri boliviensis. Next base: position 12,075,056 of record NC_133468.1, read on the forward strand.
GCAAGAGAATTGCTTAAATCTGGCAGGCAGAAGTTGCAGTGAGCTGAGATCGTGCCATTGCACTCCAGCCCAGGTGACAGAGTAAGACATTTTCTCAACAAAATAAATAAATAAATGAAGATACCAATCTACAGAGCACTACAGGCCAGACAATTTGATAACATGACAAATTTCATCAAGGTGAAATTGTCTACTAAGAATCCCATCAAGGTGGTTCTGGGGCAGGATGAAATATAGGATGACCAGTTAAACTTGACTTAAGATAAACGGTGAGTAATACTTTCATAGAAATATATCCCATGCAACCTTTGGGACATACTGATACTAAAAAGTTATTTGGTGTTTATCTGACATTTAAGTTTAACCTGATGCCCCATATTTCTAATCTGCTGAATCTGGCAATCCTAACAGCATGTGTAATTTCAACTGAAGAGCCTGTTGAAGGCTTTGTGATTGCAAGTCCAGGGCCAACTGAAGCTGGTTTCCTGGGACTCCTCACCACCACCCCGCAAAGGCCCCTAAAACCAAAGTAGAAAATCACTGTTCAAGCAGATAGATCCAGGTTCACATGCAAATTGCCTGGTAATTAGTGGATAGATGAGAAATTGTAGTTGTGGGTTTTATCCATTTCCAATTTCTTTTGTTGTTGTTGTCTGTCTTGTTTTCTTTTGTTTTGTTTTGTTTAGGACAGAGTCTCGCTCTGTCACTCAGGCTGGAGTGCAGTGGTGCAATCTCAGCTCCCTGCAACCTCTGCCTCCCGGGTTGAAGCAATTCTTCTGCCTCAGCCTCCCAAGTAACTTGGATTATAGGCACATGACACAGTGCCGGGCTAATTTTTGAATTTTATTTATTTATTTATTTATTTATTTATTTATTTATTTATTTATTTTGAGATGGAGTTTCGCTCTTGTTGCCCAGGCTGAAGTGCAATGGCGTGATCTCAGCTTACCATAAACTCCGCCTCCCGGGTTTAAGCAATTCTCCTGCCTCAGCCTCCCGAGTAGCTGGGATTACAGGCATGCACCACCATGCCCAGCTAATTTTTCTATTTTTAGTAGATACAGGATTTCTCCATGTTGGTCAGCCTGGTCCTGAACTCCTGACCTCAGGTGATGCACCTGCATTGGCCTCCCAAAGTACTGGGATTACAGGCATGAGCCACCGCGCCCAGCTAATTTTTGTATTTTTAGTAGAGACGGGGTTTCACTGTGTTGGCCAGGCTGGTCTCAAATTCCTGACTTCAATGAATCCACCCACCTTGGCCTCACAAAGTGCTGGGATTACAGGCAAGAGCCCCCATACTCAGCCCATTTGCAGTTTTTTGATGTGTTTTATTCTCTCTTTGTAAACACTAACTCTAGTTGCATGACCTTGGCCAAGTTTCTGAATTTTTCTTGAGCCTCAGTTTCCCTGTCTGTAACACAGGGATAATGCCAGCACCTTCTTCAGGATCTTGTGATATGAATTAAATGAGCCAATGTGTATCAAGTGCTTCGTACCATGTCTGACAGCTAGTATGCTTTCTACAGATTTTAACAAAGTCTCTGATAACTAATTCCAACATCACATTCAACCTTCTGTCAAATCTTCAGAACAACCAAAGAGTAGGTACTAAGATTCTTTCCTCACAGATCAGATAGACCGAGGCTCTGAGAGATCGCTCGTAAGGAAGAAGCAGGAGAGATGGGATGTCCACTGGCCGTTCTGGCTGCAGTTGACTTAACTGGCAGGGCGGGGCTGGCTCCACACAGCCAGGATATAAAAGGCAGGCTAGGCTGTGGTTCATTCTCCAGAGACCTCAGACACAAGTGCCCCCATCTGCTGAGCAAGCTGCCAGCTCCCCAGCAGATGACACTAGCCTGCAGAACTGGCACATTTTTACCTGGGTCAGGAATATTACTGTGGGCAATCAGTTCCAGGTTGAGCTGCTGGAATCAGACCACCCAGGGGCTTCCCGCCCATTGTAGGGCAGACGGGGAGAATCCCTCTGCCCCTTCAAGCATCCAGGGGTCTTCAGCCCTGAGGAACCCTCCCACTGCCCTAGATAGAAGTCATCCCGTATGCCATGGGGTCCAAGGCTTTCTGATCTCAGTTAACCCCAACCATCTTCTTTACCCACTTCTAGGCCTTACATGACCCTGTACTTCTCCCTACCAGCCCAGAGCATGTTTAAAATCATCCAATCAATTACGTGTCACGATTTGCTTAGCACCTGTCTTCCTCATTTGGCTGGGAGCTCCATGGGAGAAAGACTTCATCTGCCCCGCTAAACATTTGTCAAATGACTAACAAACAGATTGAGGCAACTAATACTTTTCAGGCATCTCCTATGTCCTAAGCACTTTAACTTCATTTTTGTTGAAAATTGCCAGGCCGGTTTTGTGATATTGGAACTAGTAGTCTCATTTTACAGATATGAAAACTGGTTCAGAGCCAGTCATAAAAAGCTGTGAGACATGGCAGTTAGCAGTGTGGCCTCTGCCACTAGCTGGCTGTGAACCACAGGCAGATCCCCCTCATCTGTAAGATGGGAACAGTCATCTCACCTACCACTACTGGCTGTTGTGAGGATTGGCCACTTTCCTTAGCACCCCAAGGTGAAAGGTGAGCAGCCTGGGTGGTGCAGGGCTGAGTAAGCAAGTCTTGGAGCCAAAGGATTTTTATTTATTTATTTGTTTATTTATTTTTGAGACAAAGTGTTTCTCTGTCACCCAGGCTGGAGTACAGTGGCACGATCTCAGCTCACTGTAACCTCTGCCTCCCAAGGTTCAAGCAATCCAGAGAAGGATGGAAGGCGCTCAGTGACGTCTTGGAACCATAACGAATGCCCTGAAATTGTCGATATTATTACTTTTGCCAATCATAGAGCTAGCAAGTGCTGGTGCCGGGATCGGATTTCACACCACTACAGAGAGAAGCAAAACAAGAAGGGGATGGAGCTGGGGGCCTTGAGATTGTGGTCCTTGCTTGGCTCCATTCAGGTCCAACTGCACACCGGACTTTTTCCTAAAAAGACAAGCCTGGCCTCGCCACCCCTGAGGCCATGGGGCTGACAGGGTTGGCAGGAGAGTGGGCTGCAAGCCCCGCCTTTAACCTCATGGCTGAGTTACACTGCCACCAAGGCCAGGGTTGGGCAGACTGTGCTAAGGATGGAGGTGGGATAGGAGAAAAGAGATATCCCAAGGCCTGGACTTTTCTGCTTCCAGAATAGCCATTCATCTCTGTTCTTGTCCAGACCTGGAAAGAGAGCTTCATGGTATCCCTGGGAAAGGTGTCAGATGCAGAGTGGATGACTCCTTACAAGAAAGCCACAGCGGCAGCTGCACCTCCAGCACGCATCATGGGAAACATTCAGACTCCAGATCTGGACATGCCTGAGGCCAAGCCCCAGGCTCGCCACATCTGGATGTGTGGTCTTTGGGCCTCAGTTTTATCCATAAAATGGGTAGAAAAAAGCACATCATCCTGGCTTGCTGTGGGGGATAGAATAAAACTAACATGGAAATGCACTTAGTCTGGGTGAGGCAGCTTGGGGAGCTAAGAAAAGTGACCATTCCAGTGACCACATAGCCCCCAGATATGATGGGACCTCCCAGAACTTTGGGAGGCTAAGACAGAAGGATTGCTTGAGGCTAAGAGTTCAAGAACAGCCTAGGCAACATAGCAAGACCCTATCGCTACGAAAAAATTGTTTTAATTAGCCAGTTGTGGTGGCATGTGCCTGTGATTCCAGCTACTCAGGTGGCTAAGGCAGGAGGATTGCTTGAGCCTGGGAGATCGAGGTCACAGTACATTATGAGAGCACTACTGCACTCCAGCCTGGCTGGCAAAGTGAGACCCTGTCTCTAAGTAAACAAATAAATAAAAACGGCCGGGTGCGGTGGCTTACCCCTATAATCCCAGCACTTTGGGAGGCCGAGGCGGGTGGATCACGAGGTCAAGAGATTGAGACCATCCTGGTCAACAAGGTGAAACCCTGTCTCTACTAAAAATACAAAAATTAACCGGGCATGGTGGTGCATGCCTGTAGTCCCAGCTACTCAGGAGGCTGAGGCAGGAGAATTGCCTGAACCCAGGAGGCGGAGGTTGCGGTGAGCCGAGATCGTGCCATTGCACTCCAACCTGGGTAACAACAGCGAAACTCCGTCTCAAAAAAATAAATAAATAAATAAATAAATAAATAAATAAATAAAACCTAACATAAGCAGAAGGGCATGTTGCTCATGCCTGTAATCCCAGCACTTTGGGAGGCTGAGGCAGGTGGATCCCCGGAGATCAGGAGTTCGAGACCAGCTTGGAAAACGTGGTGAAACCCCATCTCTACTAAAAATAAAAAAAATTAGCCGGGTGTGATGGTGGGCACCTGTAATCATAACTACTTGGGAAGCTGAAGCAGGAAAATTGCTTGAACCCAGAGGTGGAGGCTGTAGTGAGCCAAGATTGCACTATTACTCTCCAGCCTGGGAGACAGAGAGACTCTGTCTCAAAAAAAAATAAAATAAAATAAAATAAGAAATGCATTTGGCACACAGTAGGGGCTCTGTAAATGTCAGGTGGAGTTCCCTCTACCTCCCAGTCCCCCTCTCCCTCTAGGTCTCTCTTCCCAGCTCATTTCAGAGCAAGAGTTGGAAGGAACAAGAAGACCATCTTGGAGGCAAGCCTTACTCAGCTCTGCAGAAGGGATCCAGGGCCAAACATAACATCAGATTATTAAAAATGTGGACTGTAAACACCAGCACAACAGGCCAGAGCACAGTGGCCAACACACCACAGCCCAGCTGCTGCGCATGCCCGTGGCCACACCACCTGCTGCCCCTGATTCTGGGATGGACCCAGCTCCACAGGCACTGAGCACAGACTGGCGTGTTTTTCCTAAGCTGAGCCCTGGGGACCTGGCCAAACCCTGTCCTCACAGTGAGAAGTTCTGGGGAACAGCTGACAGGGCTCCTCAGAGAGAAGGGGGCCTCCTACCCCACCCCCTGCACTTAGACTTAGGCAGGCCCTGAGGAAATGACCAGAGACCAGGCCCCTCAGGGATTCTGCAAGCTCAGGCCTGACAGTGTGGGCCCAGGTGCAGCATAAAGAAGGGAACCCCAGCACCCCCAGTTGGCAGCTGTGTGAGCTTGGACAAGCTACTTGACCTCTCTGAGCCCCAGGTTCCTCATCTAAAAAAATGAGGATATTGAAAAACACTGCCCCCCCAGCCCTGGTGTGAGGGTTAAATGAGATAGTGCATGGAAAGCACAGTGCTGGAGGAATAAAGGTGAGACCAGGACTCAGTACACCCAGGCATTCCACCCCAAGCAAGACAAGACTGATGCTGGGAACCAAGCTCCCATCATAACTGGGGGCCGTGTGGTCACCAGAATGGCCACTTTCCTTAGCACCCCAAGGTGAAAGATAAGCAGCCTGGGTGCAGGGCTAAGTAAGCAAGTCTTGGAGCCAAAGAACGCTGGATTTTTATTTATTTATGTTTATTTATTTTTGAGACAAAGTGTTTCTCTGTCACCCAGGCTGGAGTGCAGTGGCGGGATCTTAGCTCACTGTAAACTCTACCTCCCAAGGTTCAAGCAATTCTCGTGCCTTGGCCTCTTGAGTAGCTGGGATTGCAGGCACCCGCCACCACACCCAGCTAATTTTTGTATTTTTAGTAGACATGGGGTTTCACCATGTTGCCCAGGCTGATCTTGAACTCCTGACCTCGTGATCCACCCGCCTCAGCCTCCCAAAGTGCTGGGATTACAGGCGTGAGCTACCCCGCCTGGCCGGAAAGGTGGATTTGAACTTCACCCCTTTATGCATAGCTGTCACTGTCCCGTCTGTAGATAGTGGTGTTCGTTACCTTACAGGCACACTTGCTCACTCAAGGAATCACTGAATTTACCGTTGACAATCTGCCTTGCGTGCAGCTCTAGGCTCCATGGAACCTTCAGGTTGGGCTCCTGTCCTCAAGGTCGTTGTGAAGAGTCAGGGAGATACTGTATGGCAATGCCTGGCATTGGGCAAGGGCTCAGTAAGTTGACTTTCCTACATTAATTACTGCCTGCCTCTCTCCCTCCCCCTTTTCCTTCCTCCTTCCCTCTCTCCCTTGGGGGCCCTTGCCTCCTTCCTTTCTTCTTCTCCTACCCTCCTTTCATCCCTCCCTCCCTTCCTTCCTCCCTCCCTCCCTTCCTCCCCTCCCCTCCCCTTCTCCTTCCTTCCTTCCTTCCTTCCTTCCTGCCTGCCTGCCTGCCTGCCTGCCTGCCTTCCCTCCCTCCTCTGCCGGGCGTCAGAAATGGGCTCTCTGGGAATAATTGCATAGAGAATGGAGTGGAGAGTTCAACCCCTCATTCCCCAAACGGGTACCAAGCCCTTCTTGGCAGGTACAGACCAGGGCCTGGAAGAAAAAGACAGAGTAGCTGTCAAAAAACCCACTCGGTTACCTTAGAAAGACCAAGGCTTTGGCCCCAGGACTTTCCTTTCAGTGCTGAATTCTCTGATCCTCAGTCTGGATGACTCAGTGGCCCTCTGGGCAGAGTTTGTTCCAGCCCAGGGGACCAGGGAAGCCCCTTGTGGGGAGGGGTAGCTGCTGGTCACAGAAGCTGCAACTGGCCCTGGGACACCCCATCATCACCCCAGGGTCATGACCCCACAGGAAAACAGGCTTTGGGACCCTCCCCTGGCCAATGCCTCCTAAGCCTGCCCTGCCTGTGTCACCACCCAGCCTGGCTGAAACCTGATCCAGAGAGATAGAGCCGACTGCGCCAGCCGGTTATGTCTTAATGTAATTTAGCTGTAATCGCAGCGTGTTTTCCCTCTCTATAATTAGTAAAATGTGGTTGTTTTCTGTGTTCCTGGAAGATGTCTGAACCAGAGCCAGCTCCCTGTAGCTTCTCTGACAGGCTCTCCCAAACAGGCCCACTAGCAACACAGTGGATTTACCAACACTATTTCCACCCTTGACCTGAGTTCCCCTAATTCCTGAGTGGAAGTCCCTCTGTCCTGGCCCCTGAGGACACGTCCCAGGGTTTAGCACGGGGCCTGCACACTGTAGGTGCCCAATAAACATGAGTGGGTGATTGAGGGATCAAGCCAGCAACAACCAAAAAGCATGTAGGGAAAGAATTCCTCATTGAGGATGTCCACAAGACCCTCAAAGAAAGGCATGTGTTGTGTATGATGTGTGTGTGTGTGTGTGTGTGTGTGTGTGCGCGCGCTCCCAGGTGTGTGTTGTGTTGTGTGTGTATACTCACAGTAATGTGTGTGTTGTGTATGTGTGCTCCCAGGTGTGTGTGTATCGTGTATGTGTGTGTGCTCCCAGGTGAATGTGTGTTGTGTGTTGTGTGTGTGTGCTCATAGGCATGTGTGTCTTGTGTATTGTGTGTGTATGCTCCCAGGCATGTGTGTATTGTGTGTTGTGTGTGCTCCTAGGTATGTGTGTGTTTTGTGTTGTGTGTGTGTGCTCCCAGGCGTGCGTGTGTGGTGTGTGTGTGTGCTCCCAGGAATGTGTGTGTGTTGTATGTGTGTGTGCTCCCAAGTGTGTGTGTTGTGTGTGTGCTCCCAAGTGTGTGTGATGTGTGTGTGTGCTCCCAGGAGTGTGTGTGTTGTATGTGTGCATGCTCCCAAGTGTGTGTGCGTGTGCTCCCAAGTGTGTGTGTGTTGTGTATTGTGTGCGTGTGCTCCCAGGTGTGTGTGTTGTGTGTGTGCTCCCAAGTGTGTGTGTGTTGTGTATTTTGTGTGTGTGCTCCCAGGCGTGTGTGTGTTGTGTGTGTGCTCCCAAGTGTGTGTGTGTTGTGTATTGTGTGTGTGTGCACCCAGGCATGTGTGTGTTGTGTGTGTATGCTCCCATTTGTATGTGTGTTGTGTGTTGTGTGTTGTGTGTGTGTGCTCACAGGCATGTGTGCATTGTGTATTGTATGTGTGCTTGCAGGTGCAGCTGTCCTCATGTGGGTGTGTCTGGGATAATGGGCACAGCCAGCTATGCGTGGGGCTCTACCAGCTTGAGACGTTTGTCTGGGTGTTCCTGCCAGACAGCACTGTGTGTGAGTGAGAATTCTGTGTGCATGTGCATGGGGCCACCCAGAGAGCACCGGAACTGGCCCCGAAGGCTCTGCTGAATGCGACACAGCAGAGGCCGTGGGGCCCCCGACTGTCCCTGTCCTGCATGCAGTGCTCACATCCTTCTGCCCCCGATCATCCTTCCGCACAGCCCTTTGTTCTTTCACTCAGGCATCAGCAAACATCTCTCAGGTCCTCCTGTGCTGTCATCTGCCACTCTCGGCGGCTCTCCATTGGGTCTCTCTGTAGCTTCTTACTCCCCACGTATTCATTCATTCAATGAGCATTTGTTAAATAATTACGTGGGCTAGTTTGTGGTTTTGTGGTGGTTTGTTTTTTTTTTTAATGAAAGATCAAGATTCACGTTTTCTGCCTTTGCCAATTCTCTCCTAATGGAAAACATGTTTCGGATCTCTTGTTATTTTATTATCAATCGCTGTGTAAAACAAAGTGGTGAGAGCACCCACCCAGAGAGTTTTTGTGTACAGGTCACAGTCTAAATTCCTTGGCACAGTATTTCACAGAGGCAGTAGGGCAGTCAGGGGCAAGGACTCCCACGAGACTGACTTATGTGGTCTCAAGCAGCCTACTTCACCTTTCTGAGGGCAGTTTAAACATGCGTGATGTGTAACTGCTCAATAAATGTTAATTATCATGTTAGTAATTGTGTGGGCTTTGCATTTTCAATCAATTGATAATGCTTGGAAAGTGCCGCCAACGATCATTTCTCCAACCCAGCACCCAAAGTTGTGTTGTGTTCTTGGCAGACATCAAGAACTAGCTGAGCATCTGCATCAGAGGAATGCCGAGCTCTGGTTGGCTGAATATGCCTGGACTCTGGATGTTCTGATTGGCTGGGACACAAGTGGGTGTGGCCCATTCCTCAGAGCGCACTTGGCAGTCATTCTTGGAGAATGACGTCAGACCAAGGAGCTGGCATTTTACCTGGGTTATTGTTCTTTTTATCTTTTCTCGAGAAATCTCACCAAATCTCCAGCCCTATGATTTTTGCAGACAAATTCTTCCAAAACGCATCTCCCCTTACAAAACGCGTAATTGTGGTATTTGCCCTACGGTGCTTGGTTGGCTGAAGCGGGAACATGTGTTGGAGTGCGATGGTGCTGAGCTCCACCTTCTCATGCTGGGCAGGGGGACGTTCTGGGGACCTTAGCATCAGGTCTTTACTCATGTGAGAGCCCCCGGTTCTCCTTGCAAATGGGGCATTTCTCTTAGCCAGGCGCAGGAAGAAACTAACTTTTTTAAAAATTTGGTAAAATGCACATAAAAATGTTACCATCTTTTAAACTGCAAGAAGGCTGAAAATAAAGAAAGGGCAAAAAAAGCTACCATCTTAGCCATTTTTTTTTTTAAGAACAGTTTAGTCATGTTAAATGCATTCACATAATTGTTCAACCCATCTCCAGAAGTCTTTTCATCTTGCAAAACTGAAACTTGTGTCTGTTAAACAGCAACTCCCCATTCACCCCTCTCTCCAGCCCCTGGTAACCACCACTCCATTTTCTGTCTTGATAAATTTGACCATACTAGGCAGGGCACAATGGCTCATGCCTGTAATACCAGCACTTTGGGAGGCTAAGGCGGGCGGATCACTTGAGGTCAGGAGTTCAAGACCACCCTGGCCAACACGTTGAAACCCGTCTCTACTAAAAATACAAACATTATCTGGGAGTGGTGGTAGGCGCCTGTAATCCCAGCTACTAGGGAAGCTGAAAGTGGAGAATCACTTGAACCCAGAAGGTGGAGGCTGCAGCAAGCAGAGATGGCGCCACTGCACTCTAGCCTGGGCAACAAGAGTGAAACTCCATCAGAAAAAAAAAAAAAGACTCTTCTAGGTGCCTCATATACGTGAAATCATGCCATATTTGTCTTTTGTGGACTGGCTTATTTTCTTTAGCATAACATCTTCAAAGTTCACCTGTGTTGTAGCATCTGTCAGAATTTCTTCCCTTTTTAAGTCCCGAATAATATTCCATTGTAGGTATAGGTCACAGTTTGTCTCTCTATTCATCCATCAGGGGCTGCTTTGGGCTATTGTGAATAAAGCTGCCATAAACATGGCTGTGCAAATATCTGTTCAAGTCCATGCTTTTCATTCTTTGGGGTTTATACACAGAAGGAGAATTGCTGAACCATATGAAAATTCTATTTTTAATTTTTTTGAAAAACTCAACATATTGTTTTCCATAGCAGCTGCCCCATTTTACATTCCCACCAACACAAATGTTCCTGTTTCTTTTCCATCCTCACCAATATTTGCTATTTTCTGAAAGGTTTTTGTTGTTTTTTTGTTTATTCTTTTGACAGTAGCCATCTTAATGAGTGCAAGGTGGTATCTCATTGTGGTTTTGATTTGCATTTCCCTAGTGATTGGTGATTGTGACTAAGGGATTCTGTTTTGAACCATGAAACCAACTGGGAAATTTTTCCACCCCTAGTACCAACTCTAAGACCATAAGTGATTGTGGAATTTTTTTTGTTTTTGTTTTGAGACAGAGTCTCGCTCTGTTGTCCAGGCTGGAGTGCAATGGTGCAATCTCGGCTCACTGCAACCTCCGTCTCCTGGGTTCAAGCAATTCACCTGCCTCAGCCTCCCAAGTACTGGGATGACAGGCACAAACAACCACACCAGGCTAATTTTTGTATTTTTAGTAGAGATGGGATTTCACCATGTTGGCCAGGCTGGTCTCTAGCTCCTGACCTCAGATGATCTGCCTCCCTTGGTCTCCCAAAGTGTTGGGATTACAGGTATGAGTCACCACGCCTGGCTGTGATTGTTCTTTTTTATTAATTCATTCGTTCTTTACTCACTGATTCCTTCGCTATGCTTTAAGTGCTGTACTGAGCTCTCCACAGATATTGAGAAGAGATACAACACCAAGGCGATGATACTGAGAGCAGATGTGTGACATGACATTCAGATGCAACAGGGGGAACTTCATCTGGCCATTGAATACACGAAAACATCCTGCACCTCGCTGACAATCATAAACTCCATACGAAACAAGAAGATTAATTTCTCTTTTTTTTTTTTTTGCCCTGCCTTTTGGTAAATATTTAAGATTTAGAAGATTAATAATAGCATTAACATCATGAGAAAACAGATCCTTACACATATTATTAATGAGAATAAAAACAGAATCAACATTTTTGAAAGATAATTCAGCAAGTACACATCTATAACTTATGCTAAAGTAAAACTGGGGCAAACACACAAAGATAGGAATTTTACAATAATACAAATGACCATCAAGAGAGGATTAACTAAATAAATTATGATATGGTAGGGGAGAAGACAGTGGCAGTGAAAGATGTCTAAAACGAAAGGCTGCACTCCAGATCTATGGGTTCCACACCCTTTGTTCAATTTTTAACTTTCCTGTCAATGCTTTTTTTTTTCTCAGATTTTTAACACTAGTTTTAACTTCATTTTCAAATTTTGAAAAATAGGAGAATTCACGTAAGTATCAACATTTCTGATTTGACTTAAAACACTAGAGGCTCTGACCACGAGGGGTCCATTTTCCCATGAACAATATGGACCCCCCTTGGCAACAAGGGACTGCAGCTGATGGAAGCCACCAGCACCGCCAGGTGTGTCTCTAAAGTTCACCACAATCCCAACCATTCCCTCTTGCCTCACATTTGGGCCGCTCACTAATTTACCCTGCCCACTTGCCCTGTATTATGGGAGCCTGTGGCTCCTGCGAGGTTGGCGTCACCTGTCTCTGACCTGCCTTTGTCTCCTTAACACAATGGGAGCACCTTGAGAGCAAATCTTCGCCATCTCTGCCTTTCCAGGCTGAGACAGACACTGGCTCAGAGCTGATGCTCAACAAAGGATTTGTCAGGAAAACACCTCAAAACCCCTATTCCCCCAGGAGGCCAAGGCCAAGTATCTACAGCACCCAGGGACGATGAGACACATTTCTCTCCCTCTTGATCCAAGTTCCCCCTGGACACTGGAAGGCCCACATCCCATGTTCTCAGCAAGGCCTCTCCTCACCCTCTGTATCAGTTAGGGAAAACTAGGCTCTGCCACAAGGAGTCTTGGCTCCTCAGAGAGCCACTTTTACACAATAAACACGTGTTTCTCCCTCACATCACAGTCTGATGCAGGTGCTCCTGGCCAGGCAGCCTCCATGCAGTCATTCAGGGCCCCAGCCTCTTCTGTCTTGTGCTTCCAACCTCTTCCAAGCCCTCGGAGTCCTCTTCTCTCAGCCAAGGAGCAAGAAAAGAGAAGGGGGCTCATAGGAGGGCTTTTGGAGCCAGCCCCAAAGTGGCATGAATCACTCCCACCACACTCCACAACCTAGAAATCACGTCCATGGCCATACCTAACTGGAAAGAAGAAAGGGACTAGCAACGGAGCCGTGTGGCAAGGAGGGGCAGAGAACACAGAGATGGATGAACATTGAGTTCTTGCTGCCAAGCCCTCCTCATCCTCCATTCCTCCTCAGGAGGAATCCTACAGAGGTGCTCCGAACTCACAGCGACTTGATCTTTCAAGAGCAAGAAGCTAAGAAGAAAAATTCTTATTCTCACTCCCAGCCTTGTTCAGTGAGTCCCACCAGGAACCGTTTTAATTATTTATCGCTGCCATGTAACAAGTAACCCCGAAAGGGACTCCGCCAGGGTGTGATAGCAGGCATGCTTTGCTGGACCCATCTAACAGTCTACACAGGTGCTCCAGCAGGGCAGAGTGGAACAACATGGGACCCTTGAGTCCAGCCAAACAGGGTTCAAATCCCAGCTGTGACACTTGGCAGCTGGCTGACCCTGAACATGCCACTTAGGGGCTCTGTTTACGCATCCTCATAGAGGGGTGAAAGCGCTGTGGCCTTGGGGGCCTTCAGGCTCCTGTACCCTCACGTCCTCAACTTCCAGCCACTTTTACCTCTTAAATATTGGGATTCTAGATAAGATTCTTCTAAAGGAAGAGAAGCAACAGAATGAGGAAGTTAAATCATAGGCTCCTGAGTGCCTGCGTTTCAGGGCTGCCGTAAGGCTCCAGTGTGATCATGCTGAGTCCTGGTCCTGGTCCCCATGAAGGACTCCACACACATTATTAGTTCCCATGTCCCCAGCCCCAGCAGGACCCACCTGACAGTGCCCCCCTACCGCAGGAAATGCCTTGTACATACTACAGAAGTCAGAAAATTGCAGAGATCCGACTCCTGCAAAAGAACAAGGTGAATCCCAGGTGGGAGCTGGGTAGGAATTCACTCCATTACACAGAAAGAGGACTTCACACGGTATGAGGAATATATCCCCCCTTAGTGCTCCCAAGCAGGACACACGGCCAGGGGGCCATTGATTCAACTCACATGACCACAGGCTGCTCTGGGACGCAGGGTCCTACCCGGGAGGGGGTTTGGAACTGCACACTTCTCAGAGGTGAGAAAGGGGCCTATGGTTTACTACGGCTTGGGGGAAGGACTGATGGAGATTATGGGGACCCACATATCAGTCCCCCAAGCCACCCCTTGGCTGCCAATGCCTATGACAGCACGTGTCCCAGTCTCCAGTCAGGGCGGAAATCTCTTCATCAGGGGTAAAAGATTCTCCACCCAGTTGCTGAGGCCAAGGATTAAAGCATCTACCCACATCACCCAAGGCCTGGACCTGATCTCAAAGTCAAGGCAGCAGCCACAGAGGGAGCAAGCGGTGGTCTGGGGGCTCTACCCTAACCAGCTCTGGGCCCGGTGGGCAAGTCCCTGCTCCTCTCCGGGGCCTGCAGAGGGAGGTATTCGATCAGGGGTTTTCAAACTATGGCCTGGGAAGCTTCAGGCTCCTGTACCCCCACCACCCCTGCTTCCACCCACTTTTATCTCTTAAATGTTAGGATGCTGGATAAGATTCTTCTAAAGGAAGAGAAGCAGCAAAATGTGGGAGTTAAGTCACAGTCTCCAGAGGCAAACAGACCTGGGTTCAAATAAGTAAGCTCAGGCAAGACAGTTCACCTCGTTGATCCTCAATCTCTCCATCTGTAAAATGGAAATCATACTGGAACACAGCCCCGTTTGGGTTGTTCCTAGTATTAGCGGAGATCACATATGTAGAACTCTTGGTATTGTGTCTGCCACATGCTGAGTGTTCTATAGATGTAACCTACCAATTATTTGGAAAAGCTGCCGAATTTCGAGAAAGTTGACAACCTTTTGCTTTGGTGATCTCTGAGCTCATCAGTCTCAGCCCCCACCTTCAGTTCCCATCCCAGCCATCCTCCCCACCATGGCTGACTCTGGGTGTCATGGGCCCTCTGTGTTGGACCTGGGAACCCCTGCTTAGATCTGGATGCTTGTCCCAGCTCTGTCACTGACCCAGCTGGGTGGTCTTGGGCGAGTCATTTTAGTCCTCCAGATCTCGCTCTTGTCATCTGTTAAGTGGGAATGATGGCACGATCTATCTTAAGGGGTGTTGTAGGGATTACTATGGCACCTGACACATAATAAATGCTCAATAATTGCTGTAATGATTACATTCAGTTGTGGTAGGCAGTTTGGGGGTTTTTTAATCATGTTGGGAGGGTGGGCGCCCTCTAGTGGTGAAGCCCCACCTGATGGGGGTGCCTTAGCCTTTAGCCTGGGTGGGGAGGGTAGTGAAAGAAGGACCCATGGACCCAGATCGTAGATGGGACCTTCTTGGAACCAGGGGTGAGTTCCAACCCAGGGTTACCACAGCCGGCCCTGGGACCAGTGATCTGTAAGCTGGCTTGGCAGAGAGGGCAGAGAAGGAAGTTATGGCTTAGACCCCTGGGTAAACATCTCTGCAAAGAAGGAACAGTGCCCAGCATGGAGCGAGAAGACAGACATGGGAGGGTGCAGAGGCACTTCTCATTCTTCCCTCTTCTATTGCTGGGCACACCCTTGCCACCATCCTCCCACTCCATTTTACAGATGGAAAAACCGAGGCCTGCAGAGGTAAAGATGCTCTCCTGCGGTCACGTGGGACATCCAAGGCAGAATGCAGGCCAGCACCTGGACCCCAGGCCCAGTGCTCTCTGCTCCACACTGCAAGGTGAGCTTGGCCAAGCCAGGCGATGGGAAGCAGAGGACAATTCATTGAATCATACAGTGAAATTTCGAAGAAGGGGAAAAAAGCAGCAGGCAGAGTTCCCAGGGCTGGAGTCCTGCCCAGCTGGTCCCAGAGCTCAGAGAGGGCGGGAATGACGCAGCCTGGGCCCATGGCAGTCTCAGGAGCACCATTCGCCGGGAATCTGCAGGCAACGGCAGCCAGAAGGGCTGCAGAGGCTCTGGGAAGGATGGCTGAGCTGGCAGCCCAGGCTGACTCCACAGGGGTGCCAGGATTCCCTCCATCACAGAATCCAAGAGGACCCCCACCTATCCCCAACCCCCACATACAAACACAGAGAACAGCCCAGGTTTAGCAGAGCGCAAGGACAACAGAAGCCTCCTCTGCAAGGAAGAGGTCAGCCTGGAGCAGAGAAATCCCCACAGACCCATGAGAGGGGTGGCCACGAGCAGGAGTCCAGGCCCAGCTGTGGGCTGGGACTGAGGCTGAGGGCTGGAGGCTGTGGACACAGCCAGATCCCTTCCCCATTCAGACGGGCTCCCTTCCTGTCCTCCAACCTGGGAGGCCTCGCCTGCCATGTGTCCGAAAAGCTTTCTCACGAGTTATAGCTCAGCTGAGACCCACAACGCCTCTGTCGGATCATCCCAACCTACAGGCGAAGGAGCTGAGGCTCCATGGGGGGAAGGGGCTGAAGAGCTTCAGAGCCATCCCCACCCAGCATGCCTGTCTGACATCGCCCCCTTTGACATCTTGAGATGTGCAGCATTAGGCTAGGGGAAGGGGGGCATGGATCTGGTCAGCCACTGGCCCCCAGGACCCTGGTAAAATGCTAGCACTATCCCCTACCCCAGCACTCACCAGCCCCCAGGCCCCAGCGATTGCACGCTCCCAAGGCTAGATGTGGAAGGAGGTGGTGCATGGTGACACAAAGAAAGCAGGCTGTGGCTCGGCTGGACCTGAGTTCAAATCCTGGCTCTGCTGTATATTTTCTGGGTGACTTGGTGTCATTCACATCTCAGCTACCCAGTTTCCTGAGCTGACAGAAAAGCATAATATCCTCTGTACGTGGCATTCATAGTGAAAATAAGAGCTATCGTTCACTGCACCCTTTGAGGTCAGGACCTGTTCTCATCACTGTAGCTACATTAGCTGAACTAAGCCTTTTTCAGCAATGCCCTGAAGTATCATTACTCACACCTCCGTTTGCAGAGAGGAAACAGAAACATCCAGGAATAGGCAGAGTGGGGATTTGAACTCAGCCTGTCCGATCCCTGAATACTAAGCTATAGTGTCCATTTATCACGTAGGAAAGCACATCAGAGATGTCAGATGTGCTGTGGGGCTGGAAAGTTTGGGTTGAGTGGAGATGGCAAGGTCCAGAAACACATTGACCAGGGAGCGCCTGTCTCTGCCAAGATCCATTCAGACCAAGCTCAGACCCTGGGTCTGGAAAGAGCTTCAACTGTACTCTGGGATATCAGCTCACAGCTCCAGCCTGGTCCCTCCATCAAATCACCTGCTTCTCAGTAGTCACTGAGATTCTCCTCTGGGCCAGACCCAGGACTGGACACACAGGCCAAGGCAGATGAGGGGCCCAACCCTGGAGCCCCCTCAAGTGGGAGGAGGCCTTGCTGGATGCCATGACTGTGAGGAGGCAGGAGACAGTAGAAAGGTGGAAAGGAAACCCTGCTCCCAGGGTGAGAGGCTGAGCTCTCCCTGGGCCCCTCCCTGCCCAGGAGCTGCCCTTTTAAGAAGCCTGGCTGGCCCCTTTAAGGAGCAATGGAGCGAGGCCATTTCCCACCGTGTGCCCCCTCCAGCTGCAACCAAAAGACCTAGCTTTCACACCCGGGCTGAGCTGGGGATAGGCAGCCCCTGCTCCTCCCTTGACCTCCTGGCCACCCCTTGGCCCACCCCACCCCAAAGTCCCCATGCCTTCATGCCTTGGTTCCAGACCCTCGGTGGCCCCCGTCATCCCATCCACTCTTGATCTGTTCCCTGGCTGGGACTCCTGGCTAGGGCTGCACAGCCCTTCCCTTTCCACTCCATGCTTGGCAGAGGGGCGAGTGTCTGTTCTCGAGCTGGGCCCAGGAGGCTGGCTGAAGCCAGTGAGTGAAAAGGGAGGGGGAGGGCCGAGCTGTCTAAAGGGAACCCCCTTTTCCAAGGAGCCAGCTCCGCCCACCACAGGGATGTGGGATGAGGGCAGGCAGAAAGGGGGACTGGCCCAAAGTGCGTGCTGGAGAGCATCTATCTGCACAAGAGACTGAAGTCAGTGGTTAGGCTTCTGGAAGAACTGATTAACCAAGGAGAATCCAGACTCCTGCAAGAACGGAAAGTCCCCATCTTCCTGGGAGTCTTGGCCTTCAGTCGGAGGAAGGCACACAACCTCGCATCCGGAAGAGCACCCGCCCTGCACCTGGCACCCTGCTAAGCACCTCACAGGTCTGACACCAGCTTACACCTGGACTTGCAGCCCTCCCACTCAGGCCCTCACCCAACTAGCAGAATGAGTAAGAACCTGGGCTTGAGAGTCTCGACAGATGCTGTCCTTGCCATGTACCACCTGTGTGACCTTGGACAAGTCATGTCACCTCTCTGGGCCTTAATTTCGTCATGCTGAGAAGCCAGGCATGGTGGCTCATGCCTGTAATCTCAGCACTTTGGGAGGCCGAGGCAAGTAGATCACCTGAGGTCAGGAGTTCGAGACCAGCCTGACCAAAATGGTGAAACACCATCTCTACTAAAAATACACACACAAAAAAAATTAGCCAGGCATAGTGGCACACGCCTGTAATCCCAACTACTCGGGAGGCTGAGGCAGGAGAATCTCTTGAACCTGGGAGGTGGAGGTTTCAGTGAGGCAAGACGGCACCATTGCACTCCAGCCTGGGCAAAAAGAGTGAAACTCTATGTCAAAAAAAAAAAAAAAAAATGATGGTGATAATAGTTCCCACCCAGGGGGCTGCTGCAATGAATGCTCAGGTGGTACATGCTCCTTTCTGTGGATCTTCCTGCCCTGCACCCCAACCCGAGTCTCTTTGGTCCTGGTGAAGCCCCAGGTCGGGTGTCCGACCCTCCTTAGCAGCGGGGAAGGCCCTCCCCTTGGCTCTGCTGTCTTGCCTGCGTACCGCAGCTGCTCAGCAGAAGACGCACAGAGCCATACTATAGGCTCGTGCAGAAAGATCTGCGGACTCTAAGGCTCCAAGGGACCCGCCCCAAGGCACCTCTGCACTGTCACCTACTGGAATCAAAGTGAGGTCAAGAGGGGCCATGGAGAAGGGGGTAGTTCTTCCCAGAACCACATGTGAAGGCCCAGGTCAAGTTTATGTCTCCGGCTCCAAGAATGGCTTTGGCCCCTCCGAGCCCTGTTTTCCCCTCTGCGGAGTGGAGCATGTAGGAAAGCTCCCGAAGACGTCTGCCGCTCAAGCAAGTTGTTAGCCTGGGCTGAGCAGAGCCAGGGGGATGCAAATTCAGCCTCAAGGCTGCCCTTGCCTTTGTTTGCTTTATTGAGTAAAAGAAAATACTTTGAACATTTTATGGGGACTTGGGGAGGGGAGGAGGGGTCAGGGAAGGCTTCATCCAAGAGAAACAGCCTCCAAGAAGGATCCAGCCAACAAAACCTTAGGCGGGGGCCAGGGGGTTCTCTGAGCATGGCCAGGGATGGGAGTCTGAGGGGAGACAGGAGCTAGGAGAGGGGTAGAGCACTGCAGATGAAGAAGAGACCTCTCAGGCTGGTCCTTTTCCCCTCCTCCAGTCAGTACCTCCCTTCCTGCTGCAGCGGCTGCCCCAGGGGCCCCCCAGAAGCCCCAGCTCCCCCATCACACCCACTTGGGCACGTTCATTCATTCCTTCAAGCACTCATTGACTCATTCACTCATTCACACAGGCAGTCACTGTTCTGCTCATTCTTTCCCTCTTTCATTCATTCCCTCTCTGGTTCATTCATTCACTCACTGAGGCACTGGCTCAAAGGGCCCTGACCTCAAGGCATTCTCTGGTTAGTATGGGACGGTCCCTGAGGAGGGGCATGTCTGAGGCTGTAAGAGGCCAGGGAGCCTTCCCCAGGAAGGGGTGAGTTTGGGTAACATGAGTGCAGGGCACCAGGTGGTAAAGGGAGGGGGGGCAGTCCAGGAGGATGGCACAGAGGTGGGCAACTGCACAGTGTGCTTTAGAAAGGGCAAGGGGGCAGCCCTTTCCACTCCATGCTTGGCAGAGGGGTGAGTAGGTCTGGTCTCAGGCTGGACCCAGGGGGCTGGCTGAAGCCAGTGAGTGAAAAGGGAGGGGGAGGGCAGGGCTGTCGAAAGGATTACAGGTGGATCCCGCCTGTAATCTCAGCAGCACTTTGGGAGGCCCAGGTGGGCGGATCACCTGAGGCTGGGAGTTTGAGACCAGCCTGATCAACATGGAGAAATCCCAGTTCTACTGAAAATACAAAATTAGCTGGGCATGGTAGCGCATGCCTGTAATCCCAGCTACTCAGGTGGCTGAGTGGGGAGAATCGCTTGAACCCATGAGGCGGAGGTTGCCATGAGTTGAGATCGCACCATTGCACTCCAGCCTGGGGAACAAGAGCGAAACTCCGACTCAAAAGATAATCATAATAAAGAAAGAAAAGGTCAAGGGGTCCAGGGAAGGGGTGGAGCTCAGCACCCACTGAAGGCCAGCCCTGGGCACATGGCAGTGGACCCCAGGATTACTGTGGGCTGTCACCACTGCACCGGGTCAGGATGCCCTAAAATTCCCCAGCACTCACTGTGGGCCTTTTCCCTAAATTTCCCAGGGGACTGAAGTCAGACTACTGCTGGGACCCCTCCCATCCTGCCTGGGGAAACCCCAGCATGGCCCTATCTCCCACCCTGCAGGAAACCCCAGCACTTCCTGCCGTCTGGGTCACAGATCTGAAAACCTTCCTCAGGGCTCCTGTCCTCAAAGGCTGCAGGTCTTGAAATTCAAGCCCAGAGATTGCCAAAACAGCTCAAAAACTGCTATTTTTTCAGAAGGAGGAGGAGGAGGTGAGGTAGAAGGGGAGAAAAACAGCCTGGAAAAGAGTGAAGCTGGTCCCACACTGGAGCGCCTGTGGATCTGTAAACCCAGCTCCTGCCCTGGCAACAAGGGCTCTCAGGTGGAGTCCCTGGGAGTTCCAGGGGTACCCTCAGGGTACGGCCTGGCTCCTCCAGGGTAGGGACACTGGTTCCCAGGCCACATTCCCACCCTGAAGGGTCTTTTAAGCAAGTGTGTGATGATCCCCCAGGGAAACAACTCACTGCCCTCTGCCTCAGCTTAGCACCTGAAGGTTTTAAAAACTCCCAGGTCACCACTCCCGCTGGGGACGCTGGCTGCCACCCAGAACTCCAGGGAAAAAGACCAAGAGGGCTGACAAGCTCCCTGAAGCACAGCAGAAAGGAGAAGAGCTGAACTCAAACATCATCTCTCTCCTTTACTGAGGGATCTTGAATCAGTCAAGCAGTGTCTCTGGATCTCAGTGTAAATGTGGACAGTAATAGCTATGATAACAGTAGGAGTTCTATGCTTGCCAGATACGGGCTAAATACACAACCACATTTAAGCCTCATGACAATTCTATGATGTAGATGCTTCTAGTACCACCACTTTACAGATTAGGAAACTAAGCTCAGAGAGGTTAAGTACCTTGCCCAAGGTAATCCAAGCAACAAGGGAAAAAGTAAAAATTCCAGCCCAACCCCAGAGCCCGCAGGCTTCACAGTTCTGCTGCATCTCGAGGTGTTTTCATGCATTCATTGAACAAATGAAGAATGTTTTCTCACACTGGGCACTGGACATAGAAAGATAAATCTTGTATCTGCCCTCAAGGTGCTTCTAACCCAGTGGGTAAGACAGAGAAGTAACCAATTACAAATGCAGTGGAGTTCTTGTTTCAGTAGATGAATTATAAGATGCTGGGTGTATTTGTCAGGCTATTTAATGCAAGCTGCTTTAACAAGCAATCCCAGCATCTCAATGACTTAGCAAGACATCACATGGTACAGTGCATGGGCAGGAGCTTCTGCTCCATGCAATCATTAGGAGATCCAGGCCTCCTTAGAATCTTCTGCTGGAATCTGCTACTGGATGTCAGCCAACAAGCAAGAGAAGAACGCCATGGAGGACTGCGTGGCACATTTTATGGGCTGGCCTAAATCGCATACTTCGCTTGTCCATATTCCACTGGCTGGAACCAGTCACACTGCCCCACTTAACTACAAGGGAGGCTAGGAATTGAGGAGATAGCGTTGGCGGGCATCCAGCAGGTGTCTGCCACCCTGAGGAAGGAGACAAAGGGAACGCGTCCCTGTCTGGGTTGAGCAGAGATGCTTCCAGGAATCAGAGGACAGGATTTAAGACTAGCTGTGCTTCTCGCTAGCCATGTGACCTTGGGCAAACCTGTTACCTCTCTGAACCTCAGTTCTCTCACGTATAAAATGGATACAATTCCACCCACCTCCCAGGATTGTCGATAGATTTAAATGAGATAATGAGATAATGGATGTGCAGGGCTTCGTAGACCATCTAAGCGATGTGCAGAGGGTACTCTCATCACTAAGATAGGAAAGAGGTTAATAATAGGCCTGGATAATACCAATAACAAGCCCACCCTAGCAGATAATTGAGTGAGGATAAAGCAGATGTTGTCATTGCCCAAAAACAGTTTGTGATTCAATGTTTGTGTTGAAGCTTAACTCAGTCTAGCTTAGTCAACAAGAAGCATCTGCTGACTCAAGACAGAAAATGTTGACACTAGCTTCAGGTAAGGTTTGATCTGATAGCTTAAGGGATGTCACCAAAGACCTTGTTTCTAGGCACCAAAGATTCCATAGCCAAACGTTAATGGGTGGCTCAGTTGCTGAGCACACAGGTACAAACCTAGGACATTTTTATTGAAAAAAGATAAAATTGCCCTTAATCTAATATGCAGAACAACCACAAACTCTTGATTGATAACTCAGGAATCAGTAAGTTTGGTTGCATGAAACTGAAAGTAACATAAGGAAATGTATTGGAAGAAGTGATTGGGAGGCTGGAGAATAAGGCTTGGAAATGGACAGGAATCAGTGATTGGCAGGGCCAGACAGGTCTGCAAGGACCTTGTAAAGCATCGTAGAATCCCAGGGTCAATGAGAAAGCATGGAGAGATTTAAGCAGGAGGGTAGCATGCTTCCATTTGGGTTTTAGAAACATTTCTCTGGCTGGGAAAGATGGAAGGCAGAAAGGAGGCAAAAGTAGACTAGAGGTGAGGCGGCTGCTGTGGTCCAGGTGAGTGGTGATGGAGGCACAGATCATGGTCACGTGGAGCTAGAGAGGTCTTGAGGACGGTGAATTAAAAGAGATCACAGGATGTGGAGATGGGATGCGCCAAGAGTCCAGAATGACCCTCGGGGTTCGAGCCTGGCAGCTGCGTGGGCAATGGCATCACTCACTGAAATGGAGGGCATGGAAAAAGGATGGCTTCACCTCGCTGGGTCTTGAGTGGGGCTGGTACAGCTGGAGCCATTTGTCCCACAGAAGGCCTGGGCCAGGCAGCCGGCCCAGGGAACTGGCCAGGGAGGGACAGGCTGGAGAAGGATGCCCAGTTTGGTATCAGACGTCAGGGTAATTCCAAACTCTTTTGGGTACAGAGTTGGGCCTCCAGAGCCAAGTTCTGGGATGCTCTTTGCCTCTGGCTTCCCGCCACAGGCATCATCTGCAGAGAATATTCAAAGATGTAAACATGATGATTTCATCAAGGTCCGCGCGTTAGGGGACACATGTGCAGGCGATGGCAGCCCATCAAACCGTGGAAATTCTGACCCAGGAGATTGAGACACAACAATATGGAGGCTTCCCTCCCCCGCATCCCCTCTGGACCGCACCCAGTTCTCAAAAGTGGTTAATTAATGTAATGAATTATGACAAACGTGGATGGCGCCTCCGATTTGCTGACAGCTGATACAAACAGAGGCGGTGGCCAAGAATCCCAATGCGTACATTACACACACACGCACCCCCTCCCACCACCACCACATACAACTTCACCAAAAATAGCTTGCAACTAGGTTTGTAATTCAGTGACTTTTCCATCTGTACTGGAATGTGGCAAGAAATGACTGCTGCTGCCGCTCAGGGGAAATGAAGAGCTGGAAGTAGGTTGTCTCCCTGTGTTTTTAAATCATAAAGCCTTTCTTCTTCTCACCCCTGCCTCTCCCTGTGAGAACCAGTCTTGGGTTACCTTTAGTCAACCCAGCCTTGAGTGAATAAAGGAAAGGACTCACATTCACTGAGGACCTACGAAGTGCCAGGGCTTTCCATGCTAAGTCAGAACTCTTGGTTACAAGCAACAGAAGTCAATTGAATCAGCTTACAGGAAAATGAGAAAGGGTAGATGTGAAAAGGCCTCTGAAATATTTCACATAATCAAACAAAAATTGAATACTCAAGCTCTAAAAAGGACTGGAGATAGCCAGGGCCAGTGAGTCAATCCCCTCCAGAGCTGAGGGCCTCCTCACCTCAACAGCTCTCTCTCTCTCTCTCTCTCTCTCTCTCTCTCTCTCTCTCTCTCCATCTATCATCTATCTATCTACACTTGATTCTCACTAGTCACAGATTCGATATTTGTGAATTCACCTACTTGCTAAAATGCATTTGCAACCCCCAAGTAAGTATTTATGGCACTTGCATGGTTATTCATGGGCATGCATGGAGTGGTGATAATGCCTTTTTTTGTTGTTTTGTTTTGTTTTGAGACAAAGTCTCATGCTGTCACCCAGGCTGAGTGCAGTGGCACAATCTCAGCTCACTGCAACCTCCACCTCCCAGGTTCAAGCAATTCTCCTGCCTCAGCCTCCAGAGTAGCTGAGACTACAGGCGTTCACCACCACACCTGGCTAATTTTTTTATTTTTAGTAGAGGCGGAGTTCGGCCATGTTGGCCAGACTGGGGTCTTGAACTCGTGACCTCAGGTGATTCACCCTCCTCGGCCTCCCAAAGTGCTGGGATTACAGGCGTGAGCCACCGCACATGGCTGCGATAACTTTTTGAGTCATATGATGCACACTTTCCCAGCTAGGGTCAAACAAGGCAATGCTATGCTTCTGGTTCAGCTCTCGTTTTATATACAAGCATCTTTTTTGAGGTCCACTTAGTGCCACATTTTTCTCTGGAGAAGCTTCATCCAGAAGATACAGTGCGGCTGAACATGCATTCAGTGTCAATGAATCAACAATATATATTAAATAAAGTGTTTAAACAGAAACACACATGCAGCGAGGTTATGTGTTGATCCACGGATAGCAATGCTGTGACCAGAAGCTCACGGGAACTTAACCCTCTGGTTCCCCTAGGAGCAATGGGTTGGTGTTCATTAGTTTCATTTGTGGCAACTTTACAGAACATAACCACCACCAGAAATGAGAATCAACGATACCTCCTATTTCTCCCTGTCTTGTCCTGCTTCCTCTGTCCAACTCAGTGTCCACGGTAGGGCAAGGAACAAGTCACCAACAGCTTGTGAACCATAGCCTCTGCCACCAGAGAGGGGCTTTTCACGTTTGAAAAATCCAGGACCAATCAACTGTAGTGGGAGTAGGGAAGCTTGTATATATACAGGGTGTCTCCCAGTGAACGCACATAAAATTCAGGAACACTGGCCAGGCGCCATGGTTCAAAATGCAGTGCTTTGGGAGCCTGAGGTTGGCGGATCACGAGGTCAGGAGATCAAGAGCATCCTGGCCAACATGGTGAAACCCCATCTCTACTAAAAATACAGAAATTAGCTGGGCGTGGTGGCGCACATGGCGCACGCTTGCAATCCCAGCTACTTGGGAGGCTGAGGCAGGAGAGTCACTTGAACCCAGGAGGCGAAGGTTGCAGTGAGTTGAGATCGCACCACTACACTCCAGCCTGGCGACAGAGCGAGACTCTATCTCAAAAAGAAAAAAAATCAGTAACACCAATTCCTGAAAGAACAGAAGCCTGCTCTCATATCACTGGAAAAAGACTGAGCAGACAAACACATCACTCATTCACACATACACACACACACACACGCACATGCACACACATGTTTATTTAATTCTCGTTGCACAAATTTTCCTCTACCCACATACCACCTGTACCATTACCATCTAGCTTTTCTTAAATTAACTCTTTATTTATTTGCTAAAATGTATTTAAAAGGAAAAGTTATATTTCTACCATATATAGAAATTGATCATCAAAATAAACTTGTAATGTTAAAATAAAAAACAAATATTCATCCAGAAGCCATCTGAAATCCTTTTGCCTGAAATTGACCATATGTTTAGAAACATAGGTTTATGTTTTAGTCTCTGTCTCTGAACTGGGAGCTCTGTTCTAAGGAATCATGTCTCATTCACTGCAGCCTAGCACAGGACTGGCACATATGAGCATGCGATAAACATTTCATGTCTAAGCTCAGGTTTCTGCCACCCACATCTTCCTCTTAGGTATATCGGAAAGGACACTGGTTGAAGAAGAGGAGCCCCTCAAGAGGAATAGGGGGACCAGGTGAGGTAGTTCATGCCTATAATCCTAGCACTTTGGGAGGCCTGGCAGGAGACTCACTGGAGGCCTAGGCGGGAGGATCACTTGAGTCCAAAGTTCGAGACCGGCTTGGGCAACATAGTGAGACTCCCATTTCTACAAAAATAAAAATAAAAAATTAGCTGGGCTGGTGGTGTTCACCTGTAGTCCCAGCTACTTGGGAGGCTGAGGTGGAAGGACTACTTGAGTCCAGAAGGTCAAGGCTGCAGTGAAACATGATTGCACCATTGCACTCCAACCTGGGCAACGGAGACCCTCTTCAAGAAAAGGAGGAATAAAGGGAAAGAGAGAGGCAAAAAGAGAATGCAAAGCGGGTGTGCCTCGTGGGCTGAACCCTGTCTGACCTTTTCTCAGAACTACACCTGCCACAGACCCGCTGTCCTCCCGTGTACTTTTCCCGTTTCCTCCACATCTTTGTCTGGACTATATCCGTCCCTAAAAACCTCTCTTTTCTCTTTGTGACTCATTCTTCAAATTTTACCTCCTCTTCTGTATCATTTGGGAGGTTTTTAGCAACACGTAACAAAAAATCCAGCTGTGAGAGACTTAACTACAAAAAAGCTTTGTTATCTCAGACAAAAAGAAGGCCCCGTGTGGCTTAATTTGGTGGTGGAACAATGTCATCAAGAACTCCAGCTCGTTCTGTCACTTTGCTCTGCCATCTGCAGTGCAGCAGCTAGCTTTCCTCGTGGTCACAAGATAGCTACAACAGCTCCAGCCTTCACATCCTCACCAAAGCACAGACTCAAAAAAGGGGTCACGGCTTCCTTGTGTCCGTTTTTAAAAATCATGAAGCCAGGCGTGGTGCCTCACACCTGTAATCCCAGCGCTTTGGCAGGCTAAGGCAGGTGGATCGCTTGAGCTCCGTAGTTAAAGACCAGCCTGGGTAATATGTTGAAACCCCATCTCTACAACAAATCAAAAAAATCAGCTAAGTATAGTGTGCTTGAGCCCAGGAGGTCGAGGCTGCAGTGAGCTGCGAACACACCAATGCACTGCAACCTGGGTGACAAAGTGAGATGAGACCCTGTCTCAAAAAAAAAAAAACAAAAAAAAAAGTCATAAAACTTCTCTAGAAACATGCCCCACCTCCACCACCAGCCCACAGACTTCTCCTAATAGCTCATATACCCCATCTAAAGCCAGTTACTGGCACAGGGGATGCAGTTAGTGTGATGGGCTATAACGAATTGAGACTCACCCCTTGTTTGGGAGGCTGAGGCAGGAGGATCACGTGAGCCCAGGGTTTGAGACCAGCCTGGGCAACAAAGCAAGACGCCGTGTCTACGAAAAAAATTTTTTTAATTAGCCAAGCATGGTGATGCACACCTGTAGTCCCAGTTCCTCGCAAGGCTGAGGCGAGATCTCTTGAGCCTAGGAGTTCAAGGTTGCAGTGAGCCATGATTGCGCCACTGCACCCCAGCCTTGGTGACAGAGAGAGACCCTGTTTCAAAAAAAAAAAAAAAAAAAAAAAAAAAGACTCATCCTTTGAGAATGATGGGGACTGGGGGGCGAAGTTCCTCTGAAGTACATGACCCCATAGGGGAGTGCAGAACCTGAGCCAGGTCCAGTTCTGTAGTGAGATGCCTACCACATTCCCTTCAATGCTTCCTCTCTAAATACCTACCCTCAGGCCACTTGGATAAAATAAAATGCCTCTTTGGTCCATGGAAGCCTCGTGTCTAATGGATTAAAGTCTTGTCTCCTTTTCTAGACTCCTCTGCACAAAGACCACTCCACACCATCTCTCTCCTTTGTCTAGACTTGTTGAGGTACTCTGCACTTACCATGGCACAGTATAATTTATAACTGATCTGCTTACCAGTCTGTCTCACTAGGCTGTGAGATCCTTCCAGATAGGCCAGAACTGTACTCAGATCTAAGAACCTGGCCCAAGGTAAGTGAGGTGGCGGGGGGATGCTGGTTCCCTTGAATTTGCTGAAATGAATTGTGAGGGCAAGGGAGAGGGGGAGGAGGAGGAGGGAGAGAGAAGCCAGGAGGAGAGAAGAGGGCAAAGCAGTCAGTAAAACACAGGCTTTGGCTGCAGACAAAACACGGGCTGCCTGGAAGAGCCAATTCACTCACCGGGGATGGAGATTCTATTGTGGGAAATAATCATTTGT
This sequence comes from Saimiri boliviensis, assembly GCF_048565385.1. Taxonomy (NCBI): domain Eukaryota; kingdom Metazoa; phylum Chordata; class Mammalia; order Primates; family Cebidae; genus Saimiri; species Saimiri boliviensis. Next base: position 12,102,823 of record NC_133468.1, read on the forward strand.
TAGCTTAAATAAACCCTTTTACCTCAATTACAAGTAATAGGATACAGAGGTATTGACTCAGCCTGGGGAGGAAGGCAGAAGTTCAAACCCACCACCACTTCACTTGCAGACACTAATTGCCCCGGAGCTTAGGTCAAAGGTTATTACAGGATTAAAATTGTCAGTGAAAATAAAAGCAGGGCCTCGACTCCTGAATTAGCTAATTGTTCCTCTCCTCTGCTGGCTTCGCCCTAGCTTCATTTCTAATAGACGTGCTCTGTGGGCTGGCAGGTTCCTCTGCCCAACAAAGCCACTATTTCCACCTCCCTCTCTCCTTGCTAACCTGAACCCTCATTACACGTGGGCCCCTCCCCAGACCGTCTGGAGGTGCAGAAAGCAAGTGTCCTAATGCGCTGCACGTCAGTGACAAGAAGGAAGTTGAAGCAACTTGGATGAGTTGACTTCTGTCCTCAAAATAATCCCAGTACATGAGTGAGCACTGTGTTTTGTTGTTGTTGTTGTTTGTTTTGTTTTGAGAAGGAATTTTGCTCTTGAGACCCAGGCTGGAGTGCAATGGCGCGATCTCGGCTCACCTCAACCTCCGCCTCCTGGGTTCAAGTGATTCTCCTGCCTCAACCTCCTGAGTAGCTGGGATTACAGGCATGTACCACCGCGTCCAGCTAATTTTGTATTTTTAGTAGAGACGGGGTTTCTCCATGTTAATCAGACTGATCTTGAACTCCTGACCTCAGGGGATCCACCTGCCTCAGCCTCCCAACCAAAGTGTTGGGATTACAGGTGTGAGCCCCTGTGCCTGGCCCTTTTTTTTTTTAGACAGAGTCTCACACTGTCGCCTGGGCTAGAGTGCAGAAGCATAATCTCGGTTCACTGCAACCTCCACTTCCTGAGTTCAAGCTGTTAGGCACGTCACTTACGTAAATAGACCAGGCAGGCCTTGTGTGAGCAACATGGCTGTTTATTCACCAGGGTGCAGGTGGGCTGAGTCTGAAAAGAGAGTCAGCGGAGGGTGGTGGGATAGCAGTTGGTTTTATAGGTTTGGGGTAGGCAGTGGAAAGTTACAGAAGTTATAGTTCAGGGCGGTTTTGCAAGCCAGGGGATTATTGCCAGGGGTGGGGGTGTCACAGGATGCATGGTTACAAGGGTAGGGGTCATCTATTACAAATGGGCATGATCATAAGGGTGGGGGTATCAGTTGCAAGCAGAGGGGAGGATGCGGTAAAGTACATAGTTACAGGAGTGGGGGTCCTGAGAAACCTAATGTCCAGGAGGGAAATTCTCACAAGGCCGAGAAATGGTTGAAGGTTGCAAGGAGAGAGCAATCCATTGAGGCAGAAACCTCACTTCGCGGTCACCTGGTTACTTCAGACTCTGGCTCCTGGAGACCATCAGGAGGTGTATGTGTAGGTCACCAAGGCGATAATGGCCGGCCTTGGACTTGGAGGCCTGACACTAGCGCAACTCCTGCCTCAGCCTCCTGAGTAGCTGGGATTACAGGCACGCGCCACCATGCCCAGCTAATTTTTTGTATTTTTAGTAGAGACGGGGTTTCACTATGTTGGTCAAGCTGGTCTCCAACTTCTGACCTCAGCCTCCCAGAGTGCTGGGATTACAGGGGTGAGCCACCATGCCCGGCCTTCATGAGAGCTATGTTCTAGGCACCATGCAAAGCTAGGTTCCAGCTTTATGGGTTTCTTTGTGTCTCTTTTGTACCCTCACTAAGTCCTGACACTCTCCACTAAATTAAACCAGGGCCCTGGAGAAAGAGCTGATCCCAGGGCAGGGTTGGGAAATGTAAAACACACTGAGACAGCATGGGACATCTTTTCACACCAGAAAGCAAAGAAGCCATCAAAGCACAAAGGAGATGATGACAAAAAGATACGAGAGCCACTGGCAGGAGTCCTTGCTGGTCAAAAATTGAAGAATTCGACCTTCAAAAAGAGCAGTGACTGCTATGAATTGAAACCCATTAAATAAATTTGAAAATCCAGCCGGGCACGGTGGCCCATGCCTATAATCCCAGAACTTTGGGAGGCCGAGATGGGTGGATCGCTTGAGGTCAGGAGTTCACGACCAGCCTGGCCAACATGGAGAAAACCTGTCTCTACTAAAAATACAAAAATTAGCAGGTCATGGTGGCAAGTGCCTGTAATCGCAGGTACTCGGGAGGCTGAGGCACGAGAATCGCTTGAACCCAGGAGGTGGAGATTGCAGTGAGCCAAGATCATGCCACTGCACTCCAGCCTGGGCGACAGAGCAAGATTAAGTCTCAAAAATAAATAAACAAGTTGAAAATCCAAAAGTTTATGGTGGGACTTAATGCACTCCTCATCTTTGGAGCATGCTAGTTAACTAACATTCTGAAAACTGATAAATAAAGAGAAAGAATCAGGCACTTGTCCTGTCTTTCCTGTATGAATTATATCTTGGGGGTAACTGCATAATTCCTGGAAGAAAGTTCTTGTTTATAGAAAAATCCCAGTCAATAGACAGTGAAGAGGTAATAAAATTCAAAAGTTGCTATTTTGCCATCCTCCCGTAATAATGGATCTAGGCCAAAGTTTTTCAGCCTTGGCACAATTAGCAGCTGGGGCCAGTCAATTCCTTGTGGTTGAGGCTATGCTGTGCACTGCAGGATGTTCAGCAGCGTCCCTGGACTCTCCATGAGATACCAGTGGTAGTCCCCCGGGCCCCAGTACTTTGGGAGGCCGAGACAAGAGGATCACTTCAGGTCAGGAGTTCGAGACCAGTCTGGCCAACATGGTTAAACCCCTTCTCTTCTAAAAATGCAAAAATTAGGCTGGGTACAGTGGCTCACGCCTGTAATTCCAACACTTTGGGAGGCCGAGGTGGGCAGATCATGTGGTCTAGAGATCGAGACCCTCCTAGCTAACATGGTGAAACCCCGTCTCTACTAAAAATATAAAAATTAGCCAGGAGTGGTGGCACATGCCTATAGTCCCAGCTACTCTGGAGGCTGAGGAGGAAGAATCGCTTGAACCCGGGAAGTGGAGGTTGCAGTGAGCTGAGATCATGCCACTGCACTCCAGCCTGGCGACAGAGCAAGACTCCATCTCAAAAAAAAAAAAAAAAAAAAAAAAATTAGCTGGGCAGGCTGGTCTCAAACTCTTGATCTCGTGATCTGCCTGCCTCAGCCTTTCAAAGTGCGGGGGTTACAGGTGTGAGCCACTGCACCCGGCCTACATTAACACTATGTTTCTAGGCACCGTGCAGAGCTAGGTTCCAGCTCTGTGGACATTTCAGCAGTGCTGAAATGGAATAAAATCCAGCAGTGCTGGAACCTAGCTGGGGAACAAAATCACCCCAGGTGAGAACCACTGATCCGGGCCATGGTCCTCGATGGCTGCACAGATCATCAGAACCAAGGTGCTGTGGAACCGAGCCATACCTGAGTCTGAGGCAGCCCACGAGATGCTCAAGGAAGCTGTGGTACCCACCACCACACATCTCCCTCAGCCCTGGCCTGAGCATCCCCAGTGGACCGGAAACCCAAAGCAATCCCGCAGCAGCATTGCCCCCACCCTTCATTTTTTTCTAAGAAAGCTGCCATTTCTATACTGAAATAACCAGTCCACCCCAGTTCCTTCTTTGTTTATTTCCCGCAGGCTGTGCTCTCTCTTAACCACGTGTTTGCACACATTGCTGCTGCTCCCTAAAATGCCTCATCCCCATTTTATCCCTGCCAATGCCTCCTCATTCTTCAGGTCTTCGATGTCTCTTCCTCCAGGAAGTCTTCGCAGATTCCCCCTTTGTACTATCCTTGCCCATTGTGGCACTTGTCCCATGTTGTGGTCATTGTTAATTGTCTCCTCAACAAGACTTGTAGGAGCAGAGACTACTAGATTTATTTTTTTATCTCCAAGGAAGCCAGTATAGACTAGGCACTTAGAAAATGTTGCAAGTAGGCTGGGCGCGGTGGCTCACACCTGTAATCCCACCACTTTAAGAGGCCGAGGTGGGCCGATCACCTGAAGTCAAGAGTTCAAGACCAGCCTGGCCAACATGGTGAAACCCTATGTCTACTAAAAATACAAAAACCAGCTGGATATGGTGGCATGCGCCTGTAATCCTAGCTACTTAGGAGGCCGAGGAAGGAGAGTCACTTGAACCCAGGAGGCAGATGTTGCAGCGAGCCGAGATCGCACCACTGCACTCCAGCCTGGGCGACAGAGCGAGACTCTGTCTCAAAAAAGAAAAAAAGGAAAAAAAAAGAAAATGTTGCAAGTAGGAAGGAAGGAGGAAAGAGGGGAGGCCTGAGTTTATGCTGTCACGGTGCTGGTGTAAGTATCTGGATGAGCATCAGAGTGTGAGTTCACCAACGAGGACCAGGAACGCCACAGCCCTGACCGTCTGATCTCTTTCCCTTACTGCCTTCAGCTCCCAACGCTCCACTCGTGCCTCCACGCTCCTGTCACGACACATTTCTGTAAACCTTCATACAGCTTTGCTTCTCTCCACCTTTGCACATGCTGTTCCTTGGGCCTGGGCTGCTCTTCCCCCTTTCTGTTTGCAGCTAAAGCTCTAGTCAGCCTCTCAAAGTTTCCTGACACCCAGTTCTCCACCCCTTCCCAGCTCATCACCACCTCCTCTGTGCATCCCAAGTTTTGGGCCCTGCCTCTCCACCTTCCTCTCTTGCTGCCTCAAAGTCCACTTGTTTCCAGCATTCAGCTGTGAGCTCCCCAAGAGCTACCTGGTGACATACCCACAAGTGGCTGTGTTGAGGCACCTCTGTGCTCCCAGGGCCCAAGATAATGTTTTCTAGGTTGACACTGTGCTTCCGTGTGCATGGAAAGCGTGCATGGATTAGACGAGGGTAGGCTCTTCACACATTTTTCTTCATGAATTCCCTAAATAATTTTGAAAATTGTGTATTTTTAGTAGAATCCATCTCATGCTCACTGAGAATGAGTACATGAGCAGTGATGAGTGAGAGAAAATAAGATTTACACCCAAGTTTTTAAAAAAATGAATGTGGTTTTATAGTAGCCAGTAATCTTTTTGCAAAAGCTAAGTGAAAATATTCCCCCCCGCCCCGAGTCAGAATAAATGTTCAAGAAAATATAAAACACGAACTTTGGCTGGGCATGATGGCTCACATCTGTAATCCCAGCAATTTAGGAGGCCAAGGCAGCAGATCACCTGAGGTCAGGAGTTTGAGACCAGGCTATCCAACATGGCAAAACCCTGTCTGTCTGTACTAAAAATACAAAAAATAGCCGAGCACGGTGATGCCCACCTGTAAACCCAGCTACCTGAGAAGCTGAGGCAGGGGAATTGTTTGAACCTGGGAGGCAGAGGATGCCCTGAGCCGAGATTGCACCACTGTACCACTGCACTGCAGCCTGGGCAATAGAGCAACACTCTGTCTCACAAAGCAAAACAAAAGCAGAACACGAACTTCCCTCCAAGCCAGCATCTTTTCCTCAAAAATGCTCAGTAGAAGTAAGTTTGGAACACTCTACCTCCTCTTTGCAAGTGGGCAAAATACTTTACAGAGATATAAAACAGGGAAAAGATGGCTAAGAAAATGCCCTGGGCATTCTTAGTTTCCAGTACGCTCTCTCCAAATCTTAAACCTGGCGATTCTGAGATGATTTTGTTGGTTGGCAGGTAGATAGATACGTAGGTGGATGGACAGAGAGATTGACGGATGGCTGGGTGAGAGAGAGGGAGAGAGTCAGAGAGAGAGAGAGAGAGAGAGAGAGAGAGAGAGAGAGAGAGACAGCGTGGAATATACCCATGAGTCTGTGTCCCTGAATGAGTTAATCCTACTGTCAATATTCCTCTTGCAATCACAAGACCCTCCCTTAGTAGTGAACGCTGAGTGAATTCCAGGACAATATTTGGGGAATGAAAGACACATGATAACTCAAGAAAAACTGTCAATACTCTCACCATCTGACTGTACAATATACCTGAATTCAGAGTAATTCAACATGGCCTGAAACGGGAGCCTCATTTTGTCCTGAGCCCTTACCACGAATGCATAGCACCAGAATTCAAGGGAGTTCCCTGCACTGAGATGGACCCTATATTCCATGGTATGGAGTTTTCTGCACCCCTGGGAATACACAGGATGAAATGTGGGACGAGTGACAGATGCACCTTTCCATTGTAAAGTGCAGAAGAGTATTGTGAAAAGTGGGTGGCAGGGGGAGACACAGCCAGTCAGAGGAGAGTTCTGCAGCAGATGGTTTAGGATAGAGCCCTTGGGATATGTACATGGATTCCCTAAGATGACAGTATCTGTGCGCCTCCTGGCCTGGGACTAGAACACATCCTGGTATGGCGATACTGTACAATGAAGGCGGAAGCATGAGCACAAAAGAAGATGGCAGAACATTGGTTCTCAAAATGTGGCCCCAGACCAGCAGCATCAGGATCTCTCGAGAACTTGCTAGAAATGCAAATTCTGGGGCCTACCTTAGATATTTAAGCAGAAGCCATAGGGGTGGGCCCCAGCAATCTGTGTGTTCACAAGCTCTCCTGGTGACCGATGCACTCAAGTGAGAACCTCTGGTATAGACCTCTCTTGCTTTTGTGATCACCCCTTTTTCTGGTAACGATACTGCCATATTCCTCGGCGAGGCCACCCTCTCCCACTTTCAGACCTTAAAGTTGGGTAGAATTGGCTTATCCCTTCCCCAGCCCAGTTCCAGGGACTGGCCCATGTTCTAGGCCTGGACAATTAAACTATTCTGTCTCCCCGATCACGGTGACTGATGTAAGGGGGTTGAGCCAATCAGAGTCCCCCTAGGGACTTCTACTGGAGCCTCTGGGAACGATATGTTCTCTTTCTGCTGAAGTTATTAGTCCAGGCGGATGTAAGCCTAGAACAGCAGGGAAAGCCTTCCTGAGGATAAAGCCAACACAGCAGACAGCAGGGAGAGGAGAGTGCACACCTGGATCCAGCTTTGCCTGAAGCCAGCAACCTGTGCACCTTTATGTTACATAGGCCAATAAATGTCCTTATTGGTTTAAGTTGGTTTCCATGTGTTTCTGTCACTTGCATCCAAAAGAATCCTGAATAACACAGGAACAGGAAATGAAGGTGCAGAAGGGGAGGAGAAGCAGGTTCCAGGACCTGGTAGGTGTAGTTTCACATCCTGGCTTCACCACTTAATAATGAGCAAGTCACCTTGCCTCTCTGATCTTCCGTCCTTATGTAAGACAGGAGTCACACCAACTCCTGGGTGTGGGGTTTGTGGGGGGGCGCTGTTCTGTGTTGCAATGGTCATGCGCAGGATTTGGGGAGTCACACAGATAGCCTTGAGCAAGCGACCCCCCTTCTCTTTGCCAGTTTCCTCATTGGCAGGAAGCAGACTAAAAAGTCTCCAGGAGGATTGGTGGGAATTAAGTGAGAGAATTGGGGAAGGCTCCCACCGAGCTGGTACTGAAAGGAGACTGAGGTCGGTGACAGTCTTTTTCAATCGGCTGTACCTCCAACCCACCCCAGAGGGTGGGTGACATGGGGCCTGCAGCTGCAGGGTGGTCAGCCTGGGAGACTGGAAGAGCAGGGCAGAAATTCTAGCAAGTGCTAATTGGGTCGTGAAGCTGCCCGAGGGAGGGGAGGGAATGCCTGATTAATGGCTGTTTGCTCTGCAGGGGGTCATACACCGGGTCTACCTGCCGCCTCCCCTCCTTGCCAGAGCTGGAAACCTCAGCCAGGAAGCCAGGCTGTCTTGGGACAGCAAGGGTGAGCCTTGCCGCCATCTGGTCCCCAATTCTGCTGCCTAATGTTTGTAACAGACCTGCAAGCTAATTGCATGGTTGGGGAGCAGCCTTCACATCTTTAGCACCTAATTCACTATTGTTCTTTGGAAGCCCCAATCCTGCTGCTGGGGAGGGAGGGTTCTGCCCCATTTATGGGGCTTTCAAGCCTCAGGCCATCCCAGCCTGGCCTTGTTAGGCTCCAGCTGGGCAGGCAGGCAGGAGGGCATCCCCTCCATGTCCCGCAGGCAGCCTGGAGCTGTGCCTTCCCACACCTGCGGCTCACCTGGCTGGTACTGGTGATACGCTCCCAAAACACAGCCTCTCCCACTTGTCCTGGGGAAGGCCCTCCCCACCCACCCTGGTAGGGCCCACTTCTCTGGCCCTCAGCTTTGGAACTTTATTCCCCACTCCACCCCCTGCAAAGGCAGAGATGGGGAGGAATGCTGGGAAAGGGAAAAGTGGGAACAGGGAGGCCTGGGTTCAAATCTCACCTTGGTTACTTTCTACCATGGAATCTGGGTCAATGACATTCCCCTACAGGTCTCAGTTTTCTCATCTACAAAATATACGTCCTAACATCTATCTTGCCAGGTTCTTGTGCCAATCAAATGAGATCAGCGTAACAGCTAAGAGAGCAAGAGCTGGCCAAGCACGGTGGCTCACGCCTGTAATCCCAGCACTCTGGGAGGCCGAGGACGATGGATCATGAGGTCAAGAGATAGAGACCATTCTGGCCAACATGATGAAACACTGTCTCTACTAAAAATACAAAAATTAGCTGGGCGTGGTGGCACGTGCCTATAGTTCCAGCTACTCAGGAGGCTGAGGCAGGAGAACTACTTGAACCCAGGAAGTGGAGGTTGCAGCTGAGATCGCACCACTGCACTCCAACCTGGTGACAAAGTGAGACTCCATCTCAAAAGAAAAAAAAAAGAGAGAGAGCAAGAGCTTACTCTGCCCCAGGAACCATGCTCTAGAAGCTGGATGTGCGGACATCAAGGTGGGTATAGAGCAGAAGGACGAGGGGTGGCCGTAGGGGGAGAAGACTCTGGATCCAAACAATGAACAGGGTGGGGGAGGTGGGGAGCACACCCTTGTCTCCAAATCCACTTCTCTCCCAGATTCAGGGGGCCCTTCCCACCATTCTTGCCTGCCTGTCTCTTGAAATGCTAGGGCAAGGGTCAATTTTCACTCACCTCCTGCACCACGATAGGGCTGGGGGGGCGGGGGTTGGTTGGGAGGACCCCCTCCCCACTGCCCTCTGCTGCAGATTTTGGAAGGATGAGAAGAAGGGCCTGGCTGGCCACTGAAGGGGCCCCTGACTCACCTCGCCCACTGTTATTCCGATGAATTGATCATCTAATGGGCTCTGTCATTAATTCACTGCAGGACCTGGAGGAAGTCGCTTCCTCTCTGGTCTCAGCTCCCTGCTCTCTAAAACAATCAGCTGGAGAGAGAAGCCTGAAAGGATGAAGCCCCCTGCCTGGGTCCTCTCTTCTGGGGCAGGAATCGTCCCCAGGTGTTTGCCCTGCTCTCTCTGGAGCATTACATTAGCCCCACGAGGTAGAATCAACTGGGATGAAGACAGACGCCACTCACAGAAAAGACGTGCCTTGCCCAAGGTCACGCAGCTGGAAAGTGGCCACGTCAAAAGCACACTGAAGTGCTGCAGGACTCATGTCTCTGTGGTCTCTATGACAGGAACGTCCTGGGGAGGGTGCGGATGGCGGCCGCCATCAGTACCTGGAAATGTGGTCTATGCTTGCCTCCGCCCTCTGGTGGGTTGGGAAATGATGGACACCAAGGGAGAAAGACTGGAGCCCTGAACAGATGCCGAGAGCTCCGAGAGTCTGGATTCGGGTCAAGTTACAGCTCTAGAGACAGACGGGCCTGGGTTCAAACCCCAGCTCCTCTATTTATTGCCTGTGTGACTTCAAGGAAGTGACTCTCTGAGCCTGCTCTGTAAAGTGGGGTTAAAAATGCCCACCTCAAAAGCTGGTGGGGTGGGCCCAGTGTTCTGAAAGTCATAGACATTTATCCCTGGGGTTCCTACCCAGCTAGACTATGGCAACCCTCACTAGCCTCCTACCACAAGCAAGCGTTCCTAAGGCGACAGCATCCGTGGCTGGGAAACGTGCTCGCCCGCCCACCCACTGTGCTTATCATCAACATATTTCTCATAGCTCAGGAAATGTCCAGAAAGTTCTGTCTAGAGTAAACAAAAGCTGGGCCCACAGCTTCCAACGTCAGGGACGCTAAGAGGCAGGACAGGGAAACGACACTGGTCCCACTGCCCCCAGGGATGAAGCAAAGGCGAGGTCTCGGGTGCAGGAGGACAGAGGCCTGGGCTGTGTGGCGGACAGAGGTGCATCAAAGCCAGTGGCAGGAGCAGCATCAGGTCAGAGTGAGTGCCGGGCTTCGGCGCTGGACAGATGCCGGGAGCTCCAAGAGTCTGGACTTGGGTCAAGTTACAGCTCTACAGACAGACGGGCCTAGGATGCCTCCGGTCCCCCACACAATAGCCAGAGCGATCCCTTTAGGTGTAAGGCACATCACGTGTGGCCCCCCATCTCACTCCAAGTGAAAGCTCAGGTCGTGGTCTGCCTCCTCCAATTCTCCCCCCAACCCCACCCAGTCTGCTCCAGCCCCTCTGGCCCCCGCTTCATCCCGAGACAACCCTCCAGGCTGTGGCACTGTCTGTGGAACACTCCTCCCTCGCTTCCTTCCTGTTCAAAATCCTCCCCCCTCCAGAAGCCTCCCCGACCACCTCATCTAAAATAGCATCCTCTATCCCCTCACCACGTTTTATTTTTTTCTTATGGTTTGCCACTCCTTGTTGTTATATTTTGCATCTGTTTTATTAGTGATCTTCCCTAATAGAATGGAAGCCCCATGAGGGCCAGGGCTCCGTGCAGTTCACTGCTGTATCTTCAGCCCCTGGGAGAGTGTCAGGTACAGAGTAAAGTCAATAAATATTTTTTGGATGAATGAACAGATGGCTGATTGTGTTCTGGCTCCACAATTTTCTAGCAAACACCTATCTCTAAGGGTTATTGTTTCCACTAAATAAAATAATACAGGAAGAGTGAACGCAGCTGACACATAACAGGTTCTCAATCGATGACAACCTGAATCACTGTGATTATCAGCCAGAGTCTCAGGCTGTCATCTCTTCAATGTGAGACCTGGGGCAAGCTGATGCTCTCTTGGAGTCTCTGTTTACTGTCCAATGTGGAAGCAGGGGTGCCCACCTCCCACGCAGGGGAGTTGTCTGATGGATACCCAGGCAGCGCACCTACTGAAGCCCCCAGCAGAGGTTCCGACAATGATAGGCACTCTCCAAGTGGCAGCTATCGCCATCCTGGAGAGACTAAGATTTGGACACGGGCCCGATGGCTTTCTTGTGTGATCTTCAAGAAGTGGCATAATGTTATGAGCCTCAGTCTCCTCATCTATAAAATGGAAATAATAATGGTATCCTCAGAACACCATGAGATTGTGCAGCTAAAGAGCTTCACAAAACTCTACGGAAATGTGTTGTGATGGGCAGGAGGGTGAGCCAAAGACATTCGGGACAGGGCCCAGGGGTGAAGGGATAAGGGTTCATAATGCAGACAGCAAGGTCAAGACCAAGAGCTGTGCTCAGAAGCGGAAACCCACCCCAGCCAGGAGCCTGCAGAGAAGGCCCTCCTACCCCTCCCCACTGCCTCTGCCCCACCTCTCCTTAGGGTCTCATGGGAACTTCTGACCAGCCCTGGAGGGGAAGTTTTCAAGGGAGGCAGGTGACAGCCACAGAATCCCGGCAGCAGAGGTGACTTCTGCCTCAGGCCACCTCCTGCCCCACCAGGAATATATGGTTTGTTCCATGAAGGCACTAAGGTTGGAGATCATGGGGAGGGAGAAAAACAGAAACAGCCCCCCACCCCAAGCCTGACTGCTCACACAGCCCAAACCTCAGGACAGAGGACTCACCGACCTTCAATCTGCCTCAACCCCGAGACGAACCTGGCCTCTCCCCGACATTCTGGGCCAGACCCTGGGAAACAGGCCTTGAAGATGGGTTCTTGGAAGCTAACATCACCAGATTCCTCAAGCTCCAGCCCATGAGAGTTTGAGGAGAGAAACGCCAGGTCCCCGGCTGACCTAAATGCTCCCACCATATTTCCGTGTTCAACCTGTGCCTGGCAAAACACTGATGTGGATGACACAAGTGACTCAATTAATCCCTAGACGGCAAGCTCCAAGAGGCATGGTTTCTTGTCTGTTTGATTCTTATTAATTTCTCGTACTCAGAAGACTGCCTGGCACTTAGTCAGCGCCTAAGAAATATATACTGAACGGATGAATCCATCAATAAATCAACGAATGAAGAAATGAATCAATGATTTCCTAGAAGTGAAATTCCCTGAGGGTCGGGGTTTTTTCCATGTTCTTTGATAAATCCCCAGGGCCTAGAATCAGAGCCTTGGCACAGGAGAGGTGTGAGTAAACGCATAGGAACAAATGACTGAAGCGGTCATTGAATCAATGACCCATTAGAACGGAATCTCCCTGCAAGCCGGGATCTCCATCTGTTCTAAGGCTGCCTTCTCAGTGCCTGGTGCATAGTGCATAGTGAATGTCGAATGAATCTGTCAATGAATGAATGAATGAATGTACAAGGCCCCAGCTCTCAGTGCAAAGACCACAGACCAACCAGAAAGCAGGAGACACAGAGGCCACTGCCCCCGCCCTACCACCAGCCACCACTCGCCTCGTGGTTTCTTAAATAATTTGTCTGTTGTCTTTAATTGTTGAGGCAGTAATACTTGGTTCATGAAACTGCAATATACAGAGAGGTGAAATAAATAGCTTATATATATATATATATAATATATATAATATAGCTGGTTTTAAAATATTCCCTTATCATTGGTGTACTAGGTCACGTGAGTCACGAAAGGTCGATAGCAGCATCCTCCAGAACTGCGAGCAAGGCAGGGTCACCATGATTGGACGAGGCGTCTGTCGTCGGGAGGTCGAGGCGCGGAGAATTCCCAGGGGCACGCCTTCCCTGCGCGGTGTCTCGGGACAGCTTGCAGTGGACAATAAATAAATGACTGCAAACCAGAGAGCGATTTTTGTTGGAGTTTGGGGCAGGGATAGAGGACTGGGAAAGTCAGGGGGAGTTTGTTGGTGGGTAGAGTACTATTTTCTCTTTTTCTTTTTTTTCCTTTCAGAACCTTTGGGAAAAGACTTTGGTTTCTCGAAGTGTCAGTTCCTCATTCAAGTCCTCCTCTGGGGACGAGTTTAGAGTTGTCTGTTCCTAGAGAGAGACAAGCACCTGTGGGTTGACTACAGTCCCTTTGCATGAGTCTTTTGTCATCGGGGGTTTCAAGTCAACAATAAAATCCTTATCACCCCTCCCCCCAAGAGTTTTGGTTCAGTTTTTGTCTTCTTTTAAACACAATATACAAAAATAGAGCTTCTTCCTTATTTTTCATGTAAAAATATTCCTCTGATGCAGTTCTCTGGGAGTGGGAGTGTGGCTAGGGCGACCCGAGGGGCCGCGGCGGGATGGCCTAGGCAGGGTGTGTGGGCCGGATCCGACGGGACCTCTTGGTCACCGTCGTGTACTTGAAGGGCTTCTGAAGCTCCGGCTGCCCCTTGGGGTAGCGCTTCATGAAGTGCACGTCCTGCTGATTCTCCCGGGTCTTGGGGCCCTTCCTCGGCCGCCCCTTCTTGGTGAAGCCCACGTACCAGCCACAGTACTTAGCCGACATCAGGGCCGTGTAGTTGTTCTCCAGAACCTTCTCGATGAACACACACTCCTTGCTGGAGCCATCGGGCTGCAGGGGAGAGAGGGGGAGTGTTCAAGAAAAATATGACTCAGTGGTGCTTGTTAAAGCACAGCAAGGAAGGTTTGTTTCATTCAGGATCACCACGATCGTTGTAGGGACAACGTTGTAGGGTTTTGCAGTGGGAGAGAGACTGGGCTCAACTCTGAATACAGCATGGGCAGGTATGGGTGCTCCTTGGTTTACAGCCAAGGAGCAGGATGCAAAATGACTAGGACGAAACATCAAGGGGATAAGGGATTCTGGCTAAAGCCACCTAACAGGATTTTTGCTGAGGACAGGCCAGGGAGATCAGACATCACCTGAGGGATGGAGAAGGATGAGGACCCTGATCAGGTATCGAGGGTGGGGGGTTCTTGCTAAACTGACTTTGCGAGGCTCTTGCTAAAACTGGATTTTACGAAGAAGTGCACAGATAGGCCTAAGAGAAGGATCAGGAGCCTGACTCTAGTTTGGCCAAGCAAAGAGTCCTGGTCAGGAGGAGGAGAGAAAGGGGACAGCAGGTACAAGGGGCATGGGGCAGCACAAGAGAGAGAGCCTTCACTCCCTGGATCTGTAGAGTAAACGTTTTTTACTGGCCCCTGCATCTTTCCCCACCCTCCAATTAGGTAACAGACTCCCACTGTCATTCAGAAATCTATTCCTTCCCCACGCTCCACCCTCATGGCCCAGGAGCCCCACCTCATCCCTACCAGAGCACGGCATCCAGACACTGTTTTCCCTTTGTCTTCAGTGACTGGCTCACAGGTGAGCATGTGACCCAAGCCATCCAATCAGAGTGTTCCTTGAGACATTTTCTAGGCAACCCCAAACATAGGTGGATTTAAACTGGATGAGTTTGTAAGGCTGAAGCAGAGGCAGCCACTTTATCACCATGAGGGGAGATCCTGTCTGATAGTGAAGCCAGCACAGATGAAGCAAAGCCAAGAGGGAGAGAAGGAGAGAAAGTACATCTTGGTAACATTACTTGGGCTCTAGATCCAGTCACATCTGAAGCTCAAGTTACTTCATGGTTATGTGGGCCAATAATGGCTCATTTCCTTTAAACCAGGTGATCCTGCGTTCTATCGCTTACAACAGAAATGAGTCCTGATGGGTTTGCACAAAACCTGAGATTAAATCAGCTACTCAGCTGTAACTCAACTCCACTTCGATCTAGTTAAATATAAATTACACGTAATGTGGGATGTGGTGCATTTTCATACTTAGTATGAAGTAAGGTGGGGGCCACTAAAAATAAGAGATTTCACATGGCTGAACTCCAAACTGTGCCGTCGGTTGCAGGATCTCAGGCTCCTGGGCCGATGTGTGAACTCTCTTGGGAGTCTGGGTGTGCTGGGCAAAAAGCACTACATTTGGAGTCAGAAATTGAATGACCTCTAACAGTTCCTTGTGTAACCTCGGGCCAGTCAGTCCCACTCTGTAAACCTCAATTTCCTCATCTACCTAATGGGAACAATGACTTCCGCATCATAGAGACACTGTAGGAGCGATGCTTATAAATGAATCTGACACTCAGTAGGAGCCTGCTAGATTACTCCGGAAGGGCAGCTATTCCCGACAGGGCTGGCGTGCCTCCCTGGGATCTGATCTGGACACAGTGTGGTGGGGAGGCAGGGCTTCAGTCTCCTCTCTGAGACGGCCGAATTGCTGGATGGGGAAGAGTGGGAAACACAAAGTTGGAAGGCCTGAATTAGCAGCACTCGAGTTTCCAACTAACATCTCCAAATTTAGGCTGGGCCCACTCCCCGTTACGGATGGATGCCCGGCCAAGCTGGAAGCCCAGCGGTCTGGCTGTGTGTGGAGACTGAGGTGTGAGTTCCAGCCTTTTGTTTGAAGTGGAAAACAGGCTGAGGCTTCCAGGAAGACTCACCTTTGAGCAGAGGGCAAGCTTGGGCCCTGCAGACCAAGGGCTGAACTTCGCAGAAAGGGACAGGCAGGGTAAGAAAACACTCTCTGGAGGATGAGCTCTTTCGAGGAGGCTGAGGAACAGGCAGGGGCAGACCTGGGACACATACATGGGACCCAGAGGACAGTATGGGTGGCGTGAGCAGTGAGGGTCTCCTGTGAGGAAAGCCAGGGCAAGTGTGCAAGGCATGTGGAAGGGAGTGGTCCCTGGGCTCTGGGTCCCCCATGGAAAATTCTGGAAGCTGTCTGTCCAGCCTGAATCCAGGTTCTTTGCCTGGTCTCAACCAAACAGTTGGAGCAAACAGAACAAAGGCTACACCATGACGCTCCCCAATTCTAGAATGCCTGCCACTGCCTGAAATGGCTTTCAACCCTCCAGGCTCAGCTCAACAACTGCCTCCTCAGGGAAGCCTTCCAGGACTACCCTTTATCTCCCTAGGCAATTCCTCTTTGTCCTTCAAGAGCGTCAAACCTTATTGGGCTCACATACTCCATCTTCTGAACCCCATTCCTCTTCCCCACAACCCAACAGAGAAATTCCACATCCGCCCGCTTCCACATTAGCCCAAGTGCCTGATGAGGTCGGGCTGCTTCTCAGTTCTCTCGTTGCTGAGCACAGGACTTAGCTCCAGACAGGGGTGCCCCAAGAATTTGGAGTTGAACACATTTTCATTAGGATGGAAACAGTGGGATGACATATGAAAGGGGTTTCCTCCTGAAGAGGAGGAAGACAGACTCTCCCTCCTTGATCTGTTATAACTGTCCCAGAGAGAGTCCTAAGCTACGAGATGTCCCTCCTGGGATACACTAATTAGGGAGACAGAGCAAGCTGAGCCCTAGAAATCGCCTAGCCCACTTAGTCTCCCTACTCATTCGTTAACCATTTATTGATTGCCAACTATAGGCCAGATATTGCTACTTCCATTTCCTTTCGTCCTCTCCTTTGACTCTGCTTGGTAGAAGAAAGCAGAGCTCAGAAGCAAACCGGCTTGTCCAAGATCACGGAGTTTGTAAGCGGCAGAGCTGGGATGTGAACATGCCCTAGCCTGGTCTCAACCAAACACTGCAGCTCACTTCTCCTCTGCCCAGTTCCAGAAAGGTCCCAAAGAGGAAAGGGTGAAAAGGGGCAGGTGCTGCCCGTCAGAACGTCTCGCCTCCCCCAGGCCCACAGAGCCACCATTGGCACAAAGTGAGGTTTGGGATGTACAAGGAGCTACCCAGTGCCAGACACGCAGGCTCAATACACGTCTGGGTTTACTTAAGAGGGTGGAAGAGCTGGGCTTTTGGCTGAAATGCATGAATCTTGGGAACCAGCCCTGGGGCTATGATAATCACAAGTTCCCCTCCATGACCTCAGGCAAAAATGGGTGAGAAGCTAACAGCAGGCTGCACTTGGGCTTGACACTTGCCTGTGGCCCTGGCTACCACTATGACCCTGCTCACCACACAGAGACATTCCAGAAACACCTGTGCTTGGGTCCCACCCCCAGGAACTCTGACTCAATCAGTTCAGGCAAGGCAGAAGCGTCAGTACATAAAGAGTAAGTGAATATCCCATCCCAGAACCCTGATGATTTAGCAGAATTTGATCTCTGCCCTAATACCACCTCCAACCTCTTGCTTCCCGAACTGGAGCCTAGTCCTATTTGATCTGAAGATGGAATCCTGATGACATCATCTGCCCTCTAGATCCAGTCTTACCCAAAACTAGAACCACCCTCTGGACTGTGTTTTTGTTTTTTTTTTTTTTAGTTTAGTTAGTTTGTTTGTTTGTTTCTATATAAGCCCCACATTCTCTTTTTTGCTTAAGGCATTTTAGGTTGAGTTTCAGCCACCTGCAACCAAAGCCATCTTAACAAAGATGTGCTGGTGGGCAGGGTGCTCCCCTGCCCTGAAAAGGTCTGTGACTCTATGTTGCCCCAAAAAGGACTCAGTGATTGAAACAGGTGGGTGCCGATGAGAAAACTACAACCTGGGTCGCAGCTGGCACAGCGTGCTAGATACTCAACAACTGTTTGCAAAATGACAGGAAGCGCCACCTTCTGGGCCTGGTGACATAGGTTCCAGAGGGGTAGCAAAGAGAAGGGGGGCCACCTCAGCATGCAGGAGCTGGGGACAGAGCTTTGGCATCTGATTGGTACAATTCGGCAGAAAGAGTAACTCCAGCAAGGGCCTGCGGCCTCTGGAAAGCTCTGTTGAGGGCTCGATGTGGGTGCCCTTGCTGCGGCCAGGGATGTGCAGGCTTGGCACACAGACGGCCCAAAACTGTCCCATTGAGCCACTCCAAAGGAGTCGGCACTGGAGCTGAGACTCCCACAGGTGAAGAAGTGACTTGTAACCCGGCTTCAAAGGGGGAAGGGACTAACAGCAAGTGCCGACTTGCCTACTAAGTGTTCAGATTATCATTCCCATTTTACAGATGAGGACTCCGAGGCTTGGCAAGGCCAGGGCACTTTGACTCCCTTGGCTTGATTTGGACAATTCAGGCTGTGGCTTAAGAGTCAATCCACAGACAGCGGGAACCATGTTTCTCTCTTTGGTGTCCCCGCAGCCCTTTGGCCAGGTATGCAGAACTCAAATGAATGGATGCAGAATCGGCCCTCAGGGAGCTCCCGGCGTGACAGGGGATGCAGGCACAAAGACAGACAGCAACGACCCAGGTCAGCAGACAGGTAACAGAGGGCTGTGCGAGGGGCTGCGGGGCTCCAGGGTGGGTGGGCTGACGGAGGCAACCAGGAATAATGAGCCAGGACTCAGGTGGACAGAGGGAAGGGCAGTTCCGGCAGAGGGCACAGCATGGACAGTGCCCAAAGGCCCCGTCCAAGGAACAGTCGTGCCCAGTGTCATGCATCTGAGGCATAAGGAACGCATGTGCCCGGGGAGGCTCCCCAGGGCCTTCAGTGTCCCATAGCAAGGTGGGAGGACCCATGGGTGGGTCTGAAGTTGGGTGGGGGTGGGCACAGGCCATGTGCTGCCCTCCAATGCCGAATGTGCTATAGAAAGCCGAAGGTGGGCAGTGGAGAAAGGCCTGGAGGTGCAGAAGCCACACACCAGGCGGCTGGGACAACGACTTCCGGGAAGGTGGGGGGCCGAACAGAGGCGGTGGCAGGGTTAGGAAAGGCGGGGACCCCCAGGACCGAGGCCCCGCTGGGCAGGGAGGCTGTGGCGAGGGCGGCAGCCCAGGAGCCAGACTCCGGCCTCGGGGGCCAGAGAGCTAGGGGCGCTGGGCGAGGCGGAGGCCAAGCCTAAACAGGTGGATTTGGGGGCGCCCTTGAGTTCCCCCCCAAGGGGGAGGGGCAGAAGACAGGAGGCTGGCAGGGGCTGGGGGCAGGCGTGGAGGCCGGGGCAGGAGTGGGGGAGGCGCCGGGGGCCGGGCCGGGCCTCCCTCCGCTGCGCCAGGGCGCCCCGCGCCAGCTGAACCGTCACCAATATTAATGACGGGAGAGAGGGCGAGGGGGCAGGAAATCGGAGCCGGCTCCTGTGGAAGCGGTGACTCAGCGGCCAGCCCGAGGGCGGGAGGCGGCGGGAGGCGGCCGGCGGCGGGGTGAGGGGGCGGCCCGAGGGGACGGGGCTGCTCTTCTGACCCCCGCGCCGCCCTCCTGGGGTCAGGATGCCGGGAACCGCGCGCGCAGACGGCGAGGGCGGGCCGCGGCGTGGGCACGGGCACTAGCGGGTGCCGCCGGCCCCTCCTGGGGGAGAAAGAGAAAAACGAGCCGAAAACTCAAAGCAGGTTGGGCCTGGGAGGCGGCCCAGGCGGGCAGGAGAACAAAGCGCCTGACGCGGGGCTGGGCCGCGCCGCCACAGGAAACGGCCGGCCAGGCCAGGGGGACCCGCCAGGCCAGGGGGACCCGGCGCCCGCGCCCCGGTCCGCGGTCCCGGCCCCGACCCCCCTCGCCGGCCGGCCGGTCTCGCCACGGCGGAAAGTGAATCACTAATTAAAACCACTCCTCGGCATCCCGGAGGCGCGCTCTGCGGATTACTATGATGTTGCTCTTTGAGAAGCCTCAGTTGGTGTGGGCAGTGCGGCTGGAATCTTTTCCTTCCAAACCCGGCTTTGAATCCCGCGGAGCTCTAGTGTGGGACCTGGGACAAGTGCCCGGGCGTGGCCGAGCCTCGGCTTCCTCATCTGTGGAATGGGGATGGTAGCGGTGGCAGCCTCCTGCGATTCATTTTCAGTTCAGTGCCAGGCAGAAAGTCGGTGCTCAATTAGCGGAGGCTATTGTGACCGTAATTATTATCAAAATAATGCGACAATGCCCTGGCTAGGAGCCTGGCCTGTTACACCCTCCCCAGCCTCTTGAGTGTGGGGCTGGGGGAGAGGGATAAGATAGGGGATTCAAAAAATCAAAACCATGGCTTCAGCAAGACTGAAGTCATCTCCCCCACCCCCAGCAAGATGTAATGAACCACAAATAATTAGCCAGGGCATTGTCCCCAAGCAGAAGCCCATCCCCTTGGAATCTGGGCCTTCCCTCCGCCTCCCTTCACCTGTCCAGTCAGAACCCCCTCAACCCTGGTCATACAAGCTGGATACGGGAGTGAGTCAGTCCCTGCAGAGAGAAGGGACAGAGAGCCTGACCCCACCACAGAGCTCCTGTGGATAACACCTTCCATTCAAACACCAACGGAAGCCAGTGACTTTTGCAAACAGGTGCACCCAAGAAAGAAACAGGGGTGCTGAGGAGCATCATCATTGGAGACTCAGGTCCCCCTGCACCTGGGTTCCCCCCTCCCAAAGTCCCCCCACCTGAGGGTCCCCCCCACCTGCCTCCACCCTAATTCGTTACATGCAGCTGTCTTGCCGTTTTCAAAGTAATAAAATCTTCCTGAAATGCTAGAACCATGAAGCCCAGCACTGACGAGGTGGCAGGGTTCCGGAGCCCACTACTACAGGACCGTTGGCACTGTCGGCCCCTGGCAATTGTTAAAATGATCGCTGCAGCCACAGCCCTTGGCTTGCCAGTTCCTTGTTCCCAGACTTCAGGAACACATAGTTGGGATGCCCCAGAGCCCCTCAAGGTTTCTCCCATGTCCAAGAAAGCCAGAGTGGCACACCCAGTAGGAGAGACCAGGGACCTATGTGCACCATAAGTTATAGCCTTGAATTCCTCGGCCTGGTGAGCTCAAGTGCCTGGACAGAGGAGTGGGGGATGGGGCGGGGAGAAAGGAGGAAATTACCATTTCCATTTGGGGCTGACAATGCTCTGGACACGTGGCAGCTCCCAGAGCTGCCAGAGGGGAACCCTAAGTTCCCGAGAGTCCCAGGCCATCACTCACCTTCCCCACGAGCTTGCCTTTGCGGTTCATGCACAGGTAGAATTCCGTTTCCTTGCCCTTGATCCGGACTTGACTACCGAAGGTGTCTGTCTCCACTAGGAGCTGGGCTTCGAAAGGCAGAAGGAAAACAAGACGCACTTTATTACGAGGGGCAATGGCTTGGTCTAAAGCCTTAGTGACATGGTCCCTGGTCCTATCTTTGGGCCTTCACTCCCCCAAAATCAGGCATGGGGAGGCCTAACAAGTCCCACAGGACAGATGCCATACAAATAACCACAGAGAAATCAGAGAAGTAGCAGTGCCCTGCCCTGCCCCTCAGGCAGGGAGATGGAAGCCACCTATCACCTGTTCCCTTCCCTCCAGCCTCTCTTGGCTCCACTTGGGATCCCGATGGCTCCAGCCAGAAGGGAGTTCTGCCCCTTGTGGCTAAACACCAGTGTGCCCTTCTCCCCATCATCACCTATCTTCCCTAGCCCCTCAACTCCCCCAAACAGGACAAAGAGCCATGCAAAAACCATCCTGGTCAACATGGTGAAACCCCGTCTCTACTAAAAATACTAAAAATTAGTCGGGCATGGTGGCGTGTGCCTGTAATCCCAGCTACTCAGGAGGCTGAGGCAGGAGAATTGCCTGAACCCAGGAGGCGGAGGTTGCGGTGAGCCGAGATCGCGCCATTGCACTCCAGACTGGGCAACAAGAGCGAAACTCTGTCTCAAAAAAAAAAAAAAAAAAAAAAAAAAAACCATTTCCCAAAGCAGGACAGACAACCATAGGAAAAGACCAGTCTCCCAAAGGGATAGACGGCCGTCCAAATAATCCCCTCTCCCAAACCCAAAGCAAGACAGACAGAAAAATAACACCATTCCCCAAATCAGGACAGCCAGCCATACAAATAATCCTATTCCCCAGATACCACACAAATAACCACAGAGGGCCTGGCACGGTGGCTCACACCTGTAATCCCAGCACTTTGGGAGGCCGAGCCAGGAGAATCACCTGAAGTCAGGAGTTCGAGACCAGCCTGGCCAACACAGTGAAACCCTATCTCTACTAAAAGTACAAAAATTAGCTGGGCGTGGTGGTGCACCTGTAGTTCCAGCTACTCGGAGGCTGAGGCAGGAGAATCACTTGAACCCAGGAGGCAGAGGTTGCAGTGAGCTGAGATTGCACCACTGCACTCCAGCTTGGGCAACAGAGTGAGACTCTATCTCAAAACACACACACACACACACACACACACACACACACACACACACGCACACACACACACAGAGCTAAGGAAACCAAGGGGACAGACAGACCCACATGCAGGCATATGCATGCACCCCTCCCCTGCCTTTCGGAATGTAAAGGTATTTTCTCCAAAAGTTGGGTCTGTGGCCCCTCCCTGCAGAGCAAGCATCTGGAGCCCCTGCTAGTGCCCCCTGGCACCCTTACCCTGGCTACTTATAGCAGGAAGGGCACAGGGAGTGAGGTGTGAGCTCTCTGGGAAAACGTATGCAGGATATTCCACTGTTCTCCATGGAGGCCCCCAAAGCTGAAGGGTAACTAACTCCCAGGAGCCCAGAAATCCCACTCAAGCCCCGATCTCCCCTGGCCCAGGGTGGGAGACCCCATGCTACACCATCTATGCTCCACAGAGCCCACCTCAGGATGAGGGGTCCACAGCTGATCCCCCAAAGCCCTGCCTGAACAAGGACATCAAGCAGCAAAAGACTATGACTGTCCCTCGATTAGGCATGCTGTGTCCACATCTTTTCCTCCCCCTCTGTCAGCCCATATTTTTCGCCCCAGTAGGAGGCTGCTGTGTGACTTCGGGTAGGCCACATGCCCTCTCTGAGCTCTCTCTCCTCTCTGGTCTTAAACACCCCGTGCCTGACTCCCCAACACCAGCTGCTTTCTTTGCTTGTGACTGCCCCCCTCGAAATTTGTGCACCCTTTTCCCTGACCCCTTGTTTCCTAGTAGCCCCTGCCCCTCCCTCACCCACAAAAGTTTAATTTCAGTGACAAGGGACTTGCTTCTCCATAACAAAAATCATAGCCCCAAATTCCTGAGTACAGTACCCTTGGAGCCACAAAGAGTATACCTCAGCGCCCTTAAAATGCACTAGGTATGATTTTAATAAAAAAATTTACAAATACAGACCCTGGTGCCCTGCTGTGAAAATTAAAACCATCTGGAACTTGAGATTTCCAATAATTAATCTAGCCCTCCTTTGACACCACTACTAATTAAAATATGATACCCACCTTTCCAAGAGGGAAAAAAAGAAGAATTTACATAAAATTTAAAGATCTAACAAGAATTTAGTAACTCTAGAAACAAGGGGAGGCACATTCTTCTCTCCATCTCCCCTCAGCCCTAGAAAACACTGAGTTGGGGATATTAACCAAGGCTGAGATGGTGGTGGGTGGGGGTGCAAGCCCTTGATCCTCCCTGCTCCCCTTAAGTCAAACTCCGTGTCATCTCCTCTGTGAGCTCCCTCCCTGGGCCAAACATCACAGCAGCTCTGAAACTCACTTCCTCCGTATCTTCGCAAAGCTCAGGCCCCACAGGGGGTGAGGAGTTATGGGGCTGTCAGGACAATTTCAGGTGCTTCTGATGAGGGGCAAAGGTGAGAGCTTTGGAGTCCACAAATCTTGATAGGAATCCTTGGCCCCAACCATATGACCTTTGGCCTCAGTTTCTTCTCCTGTAAAATGGGGGTATAATCTTCGATAGCTATTGTGAGGATTATACAAAATGATGCTGTGAAGAGCTTAGCACTCTGTTCTCAGAGGTGAGGGAGGGAAAACTCAGTAACTGTTATTTAAGTTTCCTACAAACCGCAAAACCAAACTGTTTTCCCAAAAGAAAAGAAAAACAAAAATACAGTGGAAGGAAATGGGATGTGTCTGCAAGGGTGGAGGAGCAGAGCTTCCCTCCCTAGGTCTTGCGCTATGACCTGAACTTCCCAACATCCTTCAGGGCTGCAGGCATCCCACACTGAGAAGCACATCAGAAAATGCCTGGGGCTGGGGCTCGCCGGGTCTAGTTTCGTTCTGGCATTGCCATCCTAGGCTGTGTGACCTTGAGCAAGCCATACCCTACTCTGAGCCTCAGTTTCCCTACCTGTGGAAGGGGGAGTGGCTCGACCCTATTCTCCTTCTCCTTGGGATTAGGAAGTGGGGTCTAGCAGAGGGGCAGGGGTGGGAGATGAAGGAGGTGGGTGAAGCCACTGAGTTGGGGTCCAGACAACCCCACATAGGCCCGAGGGGGAGACTCGCTCTCAGCCCCTCCCAGCACATGCCTGGACCTCTGTCCTCAGAACTGCTCCTGCTGTGCTCCCCTTAGAGCCCACTGAAGCCACCCATCGCCACGAGATTGGGTGTCTTTGTCCCCATTTTGCAGTGTAGGAAACAGGTTCAGAGCAGCAACCCAGTAACGGGCTGACCTCAGGACTGCCTGCCTCTTTCTGCTGAGGCCTGGGCTCCAGGGGAGAGGCCCCCAGCTCTGGAGGGACAGGCCTCCCAGCACAACCCCCACCCCTCACCAGCCAGGGCCGCTGCAGGAAGCCCAGGCCTTCACCTGAGCTGTCCAAAGGCCCTGGGGCAGGGGTTGCACCTCCACGCACCAGAAGCCTAGCCACCCCCACCCCAGCATGGGGAGGGTCTGCGCCTGGCCGTCACGCCAGGGGAGCCAGAAGTCTGTTCTCTCCATGACCGTAGCATGCGATGGAGTGACCTAGACTCCACTCAGCACATGACATCATGAGGAGGGAGCTGGGCCAGAATTACGTAAAGTCTTTTGGGAGTAATAGCAGCAGTTCTCAGAGAGAGGGGGGCTGGGGAGAGAGAAAATGAGACGGAAAGAGAGACAGGAGAAGAGAGACACACCACTCAGGCCAGGGCCTCCGCAGCACACACCCACTCCCATGACCCAAGGTCCCAGGACGCTGCTCTCAAGAGCTAGAAACTTCATCTGGGCTCAAGCACAGCTCCATTCGTGGGGCCCGCACCAGGCCAGGTGGAGGAGTTGATGACATTATCTCACCCTGCTCATCGGACTTCCTCACCGCCCCGCTGGGCCACTGTCCCCTCCAGCCTGCACAACTCAACAGCCCCCTCCCTTTGCCACATTCCTCCTGCCCACCTCTCCTCCACACCACAGCCAGAGGGATCCTTTAAAAATATGAATTTGCCAGGCACTGTGGCTCATGTCTGTAACCCTACCACTTAGGGAGGCCGAAGCAGGTGGATCACCTGAGGTCAGGAGTTCGAGACCAGCCTGGCCAACACAGTGACACCCCGGCTCTACTAAAAAAAAATACAAAAATTAGCTGGGCATGGTGGCACATGCTTGTAGTCCCACTTACTTGGGAGGCTGAGACAGGAGAATCACTTGAACCCAGGAGACAGAGGTTGCAGTGAGCAGAGATCATGCCACTGCACTCCAGCCTGGGTGACAGAGTGAGACTCTGTCTCAAAAAAAAAAAAAAAAAGAATATATAAATTAATTGTGTCCCTTCCCTGCTAAAAACCTCCTAGGGATCCCCAACCCATGTAGAAGAACATGTAAACTCTTCACTGGGACCCAAAGGGGGCACACAGCCTGGCCCCTGTGGACCAACCCCGCCTCCCTTCCTTGCCCCTCCCCTCTAGCACACCAAGTACGCTCCTGCCACAGGGCCTTTGCACCTGCCGTTCCTCTTCCTGGAGGCTGCTTTGCCCAGAGCTTCCAGAGTGGCTCCTCATCTCCTGGGTTGTGGTGCAAATATTGCCCCTCAGACAGGCTTTCCCAGACCACGATGCCTAATGCCAGCACCACCCTCCCCAGTCCAGCCCTACCCCATTCCCCTGCTCCATTTTCCTGAGAGCTCTTCTCTGAAACTCTCTCTGTTGTCGGTCTCTACCCAGCAGAAACTGAGCTCCACAAGGACAAGGACCTATCTGTCTTTACACTACTCTGACTTCCAGCGCCTAGCCCATGCCTGGCTCAGAGCGAGTGATCAGTAAGCCAGTTTTAATAAGCTCACTGACAGCCTTGTGGCGTGGGGATGACTGACAGCACTCACTGGCTAATGAAAACGAAATTCAGGGAGGTGAAGTGGCTTGCCTGAGGCACATAGCTGGGAAGGGCAGGACAAAGTCTGAACCCAGTGTCTGATTCCACGGTCAGTGCCCTTCACCACTGTGCTCCTTCCTGGTGTGACTGACTCTGGGTGCCACTTGCGAGAACCCTGGGTTCCCACCCAGCCATCCCTAGCCTCAGTGACAATGCGAAAAATCTCTTCCTTCTCTGGGCCAGATCTAGGTAACCTCTGAGGCCTCTTTCAGTTCTGCCCCTCTGGGAAGTATCAGTAAGTGACATTTCTTTAGAGCGGATGACTTGCTGGATATTGCCCTAACTACCTTACATGCATTATCTCATTTAATTCTTACCACCATCCCACGAGGTTAGAACTATTGCTATCATCCCCAATTTGCAGGTGAGAAAACAAAGCCCCACAGCCACACAGTGATGGAGCGGAGATCCAAGCCCAGGCAATCTGACCCAGAAATCTTGGGCTTCGCCTGTCTACCCCACCCCTCACCTCTCAGTGGCCCCAGTCCCTTTCCTGGGGAGTGAGTGAGTGAACAGTGAAGGAAGCAGGGGAGGTCTTTTCTTTGGCCCACTTTCTTTGGGCAGAAGTTAACGGGCAGGAATGCCCATCTTCCCCCAACTCCGCTTCCAAATGACTTTGAGGGAGGAGGGAGTCCCTAGGATCATGCTGAGGAAGATACCTTTGACATGGGAGACGGGGAAGCCCTCAAGACCACCCAGGGCTAGGGTGTGACCATAGCCAGAAAGGCAAGGAAGGTTTGAGACCGGATCGGGGAGGAGAAAAGGCTGCATGAGACCAGAGGAGGAGGACAAGATGGAAAGCCCCGCGCCACAGCTGCCCCAGAAGGAGGGCCCACGAGCCTGTCTCCCCCGGGTCCCACATAGAGTAAGAGCCCAGAGGCCACCCAGGGCTGGGGGCAAGAAGAGTGGCAGAAAGAAAAAGGGCTCAAAAGATCTGCTCCGTTCCCTGGCATCCAGAGAGGAAAGTAGCAACCGGGGAAAGACGGCAGGAAAGGAGCCGGACAGAAAACTCTTCCTACAAAACACTCGTGTTGTCTCGCCCCACTTTAATGCCTGCAGCACAAATGACTAAAGAATGATGATAACAGCAAACACTTACCTAAGCATCTACCACGTGTCAGGCAATGCTAAGAGCGTGAATGTGGGGCCAGGCGCGGTGGCTTGTGTCGGTATTCCCAGCGCTTTGGGAGGCCAAGGCAGCCAGATCACCTGAGATCAGGAGTTCAAGACCAGCCTGACCAACGTGGTGAAACCCTATCTCTACTAAAAATACAAAAATTAGCTGGGTGTGGTGGCGCGTGCTTGTAATCCCGGCTACTCGGGAGACTAAGGCAGGAGAATCACTTGAACCTGGGAGTTGGGGGTTGCAGTGAGCTGAGATTAATTATACCACTGCACTCCAGCCTGGGTGACAGAGAGAAACTCCATTTAAAAAAAAAAAAGAGTGTGAATGTGGAATATCTAATTTGATTGTCACAACAGCCCTATGAGATAGGAACTATTATGCCATTTTACAGATAAAGAAACTAAGTCAGTTATGCAGAAAGTTAACGGAGCAGTTAAATTGCTTGCCCAGGGTCTTACAGTAGGACCAGGATTTGAACCCAGGCAGAGCAAGGCCAGAGCCAGTCTGAGACAGACGGAGACTCAGACAGCAGACATTTCACAGGCTGGTGATGACAGAAAAGAGAAGCAGCATTGACTGATTGACTGATTGATTGGTTGGTTGGTTGGCTGAGTAATCCCAGTGTGCTTCCCCAGCAGGGTTTCCCAGAGGGTGATCAGAGCCTTGCTGTGAAGACTTTGGGTTTGAAGGGTGGGAAACAGCAGGGAAAGAGAGAGAGGCAGCCAGAGGCATGGAGAGAGACACAGCAGAGACAGAGTTGAATCCTACAGACGCAGAGGACAAGATCCAAAGAAGTGGAACTGGAGAGAACAAAGTTGGAGGGTAGATTGTTTTCCCCAAGCCTGGGGTAAATCCCCAACACCCGTAAGAGCAGCAGGGGAGCTGGGAGCCCATGAGAGGCTGGCCCCCAGCCTGGGGCCCTGAGAGGGGTGGACGGTAGCTGGGCAGCTGCAAAGGTCCCAGTGCTGACAGAGCTGCTGGCCGCTCTCCAGGCATCTTCCCCCAGTGGAGAATCATCCGCACTACAGACAGCCCTGAGAGGTCACACCGAGTCAGCCCTCCCTCCTTCCCCACTGAAGGCAGACCAGGTCTCCAGAGAGGGAGACAGAGGCAGGGATGGAGGAGGAGAAGGTACCCTTTCCGGAGACGCTTCCCCGTCACTGTAACACACATGCCCGTGCATACACGCACTGCTGTATATGGTCTTTTCTCAAAGGTGCCCACAGTTCCGCTTCTCCACACGGACACACCAGAAAGTCAGAGGGGAAAACATCAATAGTGCTCATCAGGAGCTCTGTTTCACCCTAGCTGCAGCTCTTGTGTAGCCACGTCAATCAAGG
Organism: Saimiri boliviensis; assembly: GCF_048565385.1. Lineage (NCBI taxonomy): Eukaryota > Metazoa > Chordata > Mammalia > Primates > Cebidae > Saimiri > Saimiri boliviensis. Next base: position 12,131,149 of record NC_133468.1, read on the forward strand.
GGTTGGTGAGGTGTGGGCGGCCACTCCCCCCAGGGTCAGAAGCTGTGGGACACGAGCTCAGAGGGGCAGGGGTTTAGGTGGAGAGAGGAAGGTCCCTTCCCGGCTGGGAGAGCTCCTGGGGGAATCTGGGTCTGATGACCACCCTATCCTCACTGCATGGTGCAAGGCTGGCTGGATGGAAAGGAAGGTGCTGGGACAGGAGGGAGGGAGCGCTGATTTGCCGAGAATCTACTGTGCGCTGAGATCTGTGCCAAATAGAAAGAAGCCTCTTTGCCCCAATGCCCAAGGGGAAATGACCCCTGCCACACACCCCAACACACACAGGGCGTCACCCATACATTCACTTGCTCAAGCATATACTGAGAGCCTCTTCGTGGTTGGCCCCGTGTGCTGGGGCTGCAGCAGTGAACCAAGCAGACAAAACCTCCACCCTCCGGGAGTTTACACTCTAACACAGGAGACAGATAGTGGGTAACTAAATACATAACGGAAGGTCGGATAGTGACAAGTGCTAGGAAGAGGGGACAGAGCTGGGGGCTCTCTGATAAGGGGACAATCGTACAGAAGCCCGAGTGGGGGAGGGAGCAGGCCATGAGGATATCTGGGAGAAGAGCATTCTCAGGACAGCAAATGCAAAGGCCCTCAGACAGACAGTGCTTGGACGTTCGAGGGACGCCCGGAAAGCCGCTGTGGCTGTGGCCACGTGAGCAAGGAGCAGAGGCAGAGCCTGAGGCCGCAGCAGGATCAGGAGTTGGGCATACCGGGCCTGCAGGCTGATTCAAGGACACGAGTGTCACTCTAAGTGAGACGAGCACCTCTGAGCTGTGGAGGGACACGCTCACATTTTGGGATGCGTGTGGAAAATGGACCATGGGGGCTCAGCTCTGACATTAGGGGTCCCTGCTACATCAGCCACCCAACCAGCCCAAAGGCCTTGGGCCTTGCGGGGGCTGGGCAGTAGCTGGCCAGCCACAAAGATCCCAGTGCTGACAGAGCTGCTGGCCACTCTGCTGCCTCATTCTGCCAACTACCGGAATGAGGGAATGGAGAGGAGAGGACCCCTTCCCAGCTCCATCACCAAATCAGCAAAAGCCCAGAAGTCCTTACCTTCCTGCCTGTGTGAGCCACTGAGAGCAGCTCCTGGTTACAACTTTGAGTTGCCCTGTACATATCTTATGCATCCTTCTGGCCATCTCAAAAGGGGCCCTGCTCTCTGCCAAGCCTTGTGCTGGACATGGAGACATAGCACAGAGCAAGGTCACTGTCTCCAAGGAGCTCAGACTCCACAGGGGCACCAGCCACATCAACAGATGGTTCCACTGCAGCAGGACACTTGCTGGGACAAGGGCGAGCACAGGGGCTCAGGGCTCTGCACCCAGCCTGGGGGCTCAGGGAAGTATCTGCACTGGGGCACGCTGACTCCCTGTGAAGCTGGAATCACAGACTCACCCCATGCCTGAGCTGGAGGAAGCTGCAGAGTACCAGCTGCACACCCTTTCCCCTACCCATGTTACAGGTGGGGAAACCGAGGCCCATGGAGAGAACGGGCAGGCTCAGGGTCACGTCAAAAGTTCACAGCCTAGGCACTTCCTACTCAAAGTCAGCCTCTAATAAGGAAGAAGGAATAGGGGGCCCTAGACTGAAGGCTCCTTGATGGCGGGGACGAGGCGTATCACTGACCATGGCAGCCCCCTCCCCTGCTGCTTGTGCTTGGTAATTTCTGCTGAATGAGTGAGGGACAGAGAGGAGATCACACCGAATGATGGGAGCCAAAGCCCTTCTCCCTCATCAGGGCAGAGACGGCAGAGACCTTGCTGCTGGGAATCACAGGAGGATGCCTCTTCTCCCTGCATCCGACCTGCCAGGGTCCCACTGATGGCAGACAGGAGCACCGCTGCTTCCCCCAGGTCTTCTGGAAGCCTCTGGAGCCAGTTCCTCACCTGAGCCCATGACGGCACCCCCTACACTCCTCCCATAGTAAGGAGATCAGGTGGTGATCATTAATACTTGTTTAATGATCATATAATCTTTAGGCCTAAGATTCTGTCATTTCAATCGCCCTGTTTGTAGAAGGGAAAACAGGATCAGAAAGGCTAACTCAGATCTCCCACTCAAAAGTGGTGGAGCCAAGACTCAAATCCCACAGGATTCCTGCGCTGATGTGCTCAATCCTCCAAATACCACCTCCCCGGCTAGCAGAGCCCCGCTGCTGGCCTGCCCTGGGTTATTCTGGGCATTGTCAGTCCTGGAGGCCGGTCTACTGCAAAATGTTGTTGTTGTTGTTGTTGTTGTTGTTTCTTCAAACAGAGAAATCTTTTTTCAAATAAAATCAGGCAGGAATATCCAATCATAAGGTTTCACAAACTTTAAAAGCAGAGTTGCCCTGGAAACCCCCATGCTGGAGTCTCTACAACTCCCTGCATGTGGGCTAAGCCAGGCCCTCCTTCTGAGGAGTTGGTGCCTCCCTCTCTTCACATCCCAGGCTTAGGGACATCCACCTCCAGGGCAGGTGGACGGGGGCCTTCTCCTCCCCACTCGGAAGATAAGGAAACTAAGCCCAGGCAGGGAGGCTGGTGCCCAGGTCTTCAGGATGCTCAGGGGCAGAGCTGCAACTGGGACTCAGTGTCCTGCTTCCTGTTCTGTGCTGTTTTGTGACATGGCAACTGTCTGCAGGACAGAAGTGACCAGCACCAAGGGCAAGCAGAGGGGAGGCTGATACTACCCCAGGTGGGCAGGGTGCCCCTCCCACACAACCTCCCACCTGCCAGGTATCCAACTACCTAAGCCTCCAGCCATCTGGCCAGCTGTGCTCTCCTTCCAGAACCCAAGGCAAGGCAAAGAAACTCCCTTATTCCTGCAGCAGCCTGCTCTGCAAGCCCCTAAAGCTTTCCCAGTACTGAAAAGCTTTAGTGGACCAGAGGGAGACCCTCTTGCAGAAGACCAAGGTCTGGAAGCCCCACTGGCATCTAAGCTGATTTCACCAAAGGACCACCCACTACTGTGAAACAGGCCAGAGCCCCTGGGCAGGGCACCCCGACCCTCAGACCCACCCACAGAGCCAGCATCTCGGGATTCTGGTCTTTACAGAGGCAAATCTGAGGTTCTGAGTGTCCGTGGGGATTCCAGATTCCAGGTGTTTGCAGGGGTATATCCGTGGTGTCTGCTGAGACTCTGAGACTGCGTGTTATAAAATTACATGATTCTGACAAAGCGTGTATTACTCAGACTGCATCATTCTCAGCGGGAGCAGGTTCCTGAACTGTCCTGGGCCCCCTGGCCGCCCCTCCCCCTGAGACAAGACAGGCCCCTAATGCAGATTGGCAGAGCAGCCCCACCCTCCTGCCCTGGCCTGGCCACATAAATCACCCTCCCAATAATATTTGTATTGATTATCTAGATTGGAAGCCTCAATTGGCTCCATTGTCTCACTTCCTCTCCCCAGGCTCACAGATGGGGTCCCTTGGCCTCATCTGCGTTTCTAATGTGGCATTTAAACGGAGCAGCAGCAGCCAGCAAGGCCCTGCACTGCCCTGGGTATCGGGGGTCGCAGGAGTACAGAAACGTATTCCTTGAGAGAGGACCATAAAATCTTTAGAGTGTGTCGCTGGCAGGGAAGCCAGGAAGACCTAGTCGCTGGGTACTGGAAGTGCTGTCCACGGGCCCCGCCCAGGCACTCGTCAGATGTGCAGCAGATCAGGCCCCGCCCCCAAGGCCCACTGAACCAGCATGGGCATTTGGACAGGATCCCTCCATGGTCACATGCACATTACACTTAAGAAGCATGGCTGGACATGGTGGCTCACACCTGTAATACCAGCACTTAGGGAGGCAGAGGCGGGTGGATCACCTGAGGTCAAGAATTCGAGACCAGCCTGACCAACATGGCAAAACCCCATCGTCTCTACTAAAAATACAAAAATTAGCCGGGCATGGTGGTAGGTGTAGTCCCAGCTTCTCCGGAGGCTGAGGCAGGAGAATCGCTTGAACCTGGGAGGCAGAGGTTGCAGTGAGCTGAGATCACACCACTGCACTCCAGCCTGGGTGACAGAGTAAGATTCTGTCTCACAAAAAAAGCCCTGCTTTAGCCCAACCATTGTGTTGTGCAGAGGAGCAACGAAGGCCCGGAGAAGGCAAAAGGCTTGTCTGAGGTCACACAGCAGGAAAGATTCCCTGAGTTCCCAGTTCAGGCAGAGGGAATGCGAGGGCAAGTGGCTTCTGGGGTGAGGGGCCGGCCATTTCCGGGCTCCCCTCCCTCTGGAGCTCCTGCCTCAGGTCTCAGGGCGTGGACAGATGGTTCAGACCAGAGTCTGACCCCCCTGGACTCTCACAGCCTGGAGGGGCCAATGAGAACTCCAGGGACTCCCCAGAAGGGCACCTCCTCCCGCCCCGGCCAGCCAGCTGCCCCTTCTGGCAGCAACTGGACAGCAGATCCCAGGGAAAACCACCACCTGGGTCTGCCCAGCACAGCCAGGCGCCTGTGGAGGGGGGCACGAGGGATGGGAGGTCCCAAAGAGGCGGCCAGCAGAGGGCCTGGGAGAGGTGGGGAGGAGGGAAGCTGGGCTGGGGTCCGAAGGAGGGAGGGGCAGAGAGGTGGACAGAAACAAAACGGGAAGGGGGAAGAGCCGGGAAAGGAAGAAGGGGAAAGAGAGCGGGAGGGGAGCAGAGGCGGTAAAGAGCGATGGCGAGATGAAGGAGGGAGGCAGCTGGCCCGGAGGTGCACAAGCACAGCGTGGCCCAGCCCTGCCCGGCCTGGCCCCCAGTGACAGTGCAGCTGCCACTCTTGGGCCCTACCATGAGGTCAGTCCTGCCCCGGGGCTGAGGGAAAATAAATGGTGTCCAAGATAAAAGGTCCAAGAAATTATTTGTCTTGTTGTCACGTCCTGACTGCAACGGGCAGGGCTGGCGGGTAGGCGGGGCATCGTCCCAGAAACGCCCAGGCTGGCAGGTTTGGCCCCACACACACAGGACCTCAGCCCCAGCTCCCCAGGCTCAAGGCTGGGGCCTGGACCACCTCCCAGAATCTGGGCCTGGGAAGGCGGGAACGGGCGGAGGCAGGTGCTTTCCCGGTGAGGGGCAAGGACCAGGAGGTCTCGAAGCGGTCTCCGCTTTTCCTGCCTGGCAATTTTAAATAAATAATCTACGTGGTATTTGCTCAGCGTCTGTCTAGGCCAGATGCCCTCCAAGCCGGGGAAGGCGAGTGCTGCCTGTTTCTCTCACTGCTGAGCGCCTTTGTGGGCCAGGGGCTGGGGACGTCTCACTCCGCCCAGGCATTGCAGAGACAGCACAGGCAGGAAAGCGGGGAGAGTTCCCAAGTACTCCAGGAGGGATGCGCAGTTCCAGGGTCAAGGGCAGGTCAATAGGATCACGGCCCAAGGTGTTATGAGTGCCACACATCACCAGTGCACAGGCTGAAGCTCAAAGAGCCCATATGCACACATACACACATGAACACACGCACTAGGCCGATTTCCACCGCCACCAGCTTCCAGAAAGCATCACCCCGAGGCTCCTGCCCCTTGAAGTGGCTGAACCTAGGGCTGTTCCTATGGGAACAGCCACCTGCTTTAGGCCATCCCAGGCAAGTCACCAATACCACAGCAGATGCCACTTATGGGGCATTTACCAGCCAAAGAACTTTTCATTCACATCTTCGGTTAGTACTCCCGACAGTGCTCTCAAGGATTCACCATTACATCCCCATTTTACAGATCGGGAAACTGAGACCCAGAAGGAATCAGTATCAGGTCCAAGATCAGCCAGGACCAGCAGAGCGGCATTTGAACTTGAGGTCTCTGAGGCCGGGAACAGCATGGACACAGGGTAGGAAGAGAGGGTTGGCACATACCATACTTGTCCCCATCCTCGCCGCGGGCACTGATCCTGCGGCCCAGGACCTGGATGTGTTTCCCACTGGTCCGGCTGTAGAGCTGGTACAGCCGCAGCTGCTTACGGCTCACATCGTCCCGAGCCCGCGTCTGGTTCTCCACGTGGATGCGGAAGTCCACGTTGTCCTCAGCAGCCAGTACCTGGGCAGGGAAAAGGACACAGTGAGCCACCCTGGATGTCCCGGGCCCGCTGCATGCAGGAGCCAGCCACAGCCACCACAAAGACCAAGGGCTTCTCTACGCCGGCTCTGAGCCAGGCCTCAGCACACACTGATAACCAGCCTGTCACTATTCCCATTCAAAAACGAGGCACCGGGGCTCTGAGAGGTGAGGTAAGCTGCCCACGGTGGCCCAGCCAGAAAGTGGCAAAGCTAAGAATCAGGCCTAGGTCGATGTGACAACAAAGCTTCTCTTTCTACCGCAGCCACACAGCAAAGCAAGAATGATTCTCAGTAAAATGGTGGGGCAGAGGCCCCACCCTGATTCCATCCCAGGGTAGCTGCGAGGCTACGTGAGTAAACGGGAAGAAAAGTACTAAATCCATATGGACATGGGTGAAGAATGAGAGGGGATGGAACAGTGGGTCCATGTGGAAGGAGGGAGGCCTGGAGAGCCTCATCCAGGGAGCCAGCGTGGCAGAGTCCGCTGTGACTTTGCCCCCTGAAGCTGATGCTGGGGTCTCCTCCTCACCCTACAAGGGTCCTCATGCTCACTCCCACACCAAACATCGGCCCACAACCTGAGTTAGGAGAAGCCTTTGCTTTGCATTTGCCACCAAAGTTCTGTCTCCCTCGGGGCTTAGCTTGTGCCTGTCCACATCCTCCAGGAAGCCTTCTCTGGTTACATCAACACACATTGCTCCCATCTTCCCTCCCCTCTCATTGGGACAATTTGCATCTGCCTCCACTCTCGCCCGCTGGTAGTCTCTCTGCCATCAAACCCCATCCCTTCTCCACACTCTCCCGGACTTCCCATCACACTTCGGTGAAGGACTCCTCCAAGGCCTCAGGGCCCTGCAAGGCGAGCCCCTGGCTGCTTTTCACCTTCCTCCCCCACCACGACCCCCTACCAGCCATGCTAGCCACTGGCCACCTTGGCATGGCTCTGGGTGTTCCAAAATCCAAACACACTCCTGCCCCAGGGCCTTTGCACTTGTTCTTCCTTCTGCTTTGATGCTCTTGCCCAGATCCTTACATTCTAAGCCCTTGAGCTCACTCAGGTCTCTGCTCAAATGTTACCTCCTCATGCAGGCCTTCCTGGACCCCTTTCTGAAGCTCTGTGACTCTCCCTCCTTCCACCATGCTTTGTGCTTCTTTCCCGCACTTATCTGGGTTTTGTCTTTTGGCCCCAGTAGGCTGGCAGTACCATGAAAAAAAAAAGAGAGAGAGAGAGAAAGCTGGAGCAGTGTCCCATTTGCCACTATTCCGCAGCTCCTAACATGGCAGAAACTCAAACACTTCTTGAATGGATGCATGAACAAATGTTGAAAAGACCTGGAGTCCTGTCGTGCCATTCAGCACTGGCACAGGGTCCCCTACACCCTGCTGGTTGTATGCCTGTCCTATCCCATGTTAACCATAAGGCTGAGCCGTTCCTGAAGTCCAGACAGCGTTCTGGGTTTGTTTCCTGTGTGCACACAAAGTCTATCACAATGCTAGTCACAAGAGACCCCATTCCCAGGCTGGCACAGCCCCACCCAGCCCATGGTAGAGCTCTTGGGACCCTGGCTGTCTGAACATCTGTCTCACCTCTCAGCCGTGAACTCCCAAGGGCAGGGATGTGCTTCCTTCATTTGCTACACCAGGATCTCTGTCCCCACGCTGACCTGCACGTATCCCCTGATCCCGGCCTGGGCCCACAGGTATGTTTGCGGGACAGCACTGTTGAACTTTGGTGATTGTCCTCGGGGTGGTAGCATCATCCCACACTGTGGATGAGGAAACTGTCAGCTCCGCCCACAAGGTCCCAGAGCAGTAATGCAGAATTAATCTCAGGCCTTGTGACCGCAGCCTGTGTTTCCTGTGCCCCATCCCCTGCAGGCCACTGCCTTGTAGGGCCCTGCCTGCCCCGCCAGTGCCATCAGGAGCTGGCCTTGGGTTCCAAACCCAGGATGTGCCACTCTCTAGCTAAGGGACCATATGCAAGTTATTAAACTCTAGTGCCTGTTTCCTCACCTATAAAATAGCGTGATGATAACAGCACCCTCCTCGTGAGTGGCTGTAAAGATTAAACATATACAGCAATATATTAAGTGCTCAGAGCAGTGCCTGGCTCAGTAGGTGTCATTTGTGATAGAACACAAGGAAACCCTTTATGGGACTCTAGGCGAAGCCCTGCAAACCAGATTCACATTTGGAAAGATGCTATTGCTTTTGATAGTCCTGACCACCTGCGCCATGGGAACACTTATCACCCCCATTGAACGGATGGAGACACTCAGGCCCAGGAAAGTTAAGTCCATTGCTCCAAACCACACAGCCCAGTGAGGCAGGGCCTGGCCTGCTGGCCCACCAGCTGTGCCTCCTCTTTACTTCCCCACCACTCACAGCCCGGATCTGATACCTGGGGCCCGCCGCCTTCCACATCCTGCTGCTCAGGGACAGAGGAACTCCAGTGCCCCTGAGGTCCACACCTGATGGGCATTTGTCCGGAAGAACCCCCACCCATGGCCTTTGACCTTCCTGGAATGACTTCCGAAGGTGGTTGGCCCTGTCCCCTCCCCCAAGGGCAGGCCTCTGGCGTCCCTCCCAGTCCTCCAACTCTCCTCCTGCTCACAGGAGACCTTATCGACCAGAGGTCAAACCAATCTCCTTGCCCCGGGTCCCCGAGGGGAGCTGCCCTGCCCCAGAAGCCGGCCTCCCATTAATGATTTTCTCCCTGGCCCACTGGACAGAGGCAGCGTGGGTGACCCAGGGTCAGCAGCGGCTATCGGGTGGCACTTCCCCAGTATGCGGGAGGGAACAATCCATCTTGCCCAGCTCCCACCATTGAAGCCTCACTCTGTGGCCAGATCAACCCCCAGGGAGGTAGCGGGGGTGGCCTCTGACTCAGAAACAGGGTCTGTTCTCCTGGAAAGGCTGGAAGCACCCGGGGCTTCCCAGGCAAGACCTCTGGAGGGTGTGACACCCCCACCCGAAGCCTTTCCTAGCCCCACCTCCCAGGCTGGGGGAGGACCCCTGAACACTCTACGGCAATGGCTTATTGTCCCAAGTCCAGTGTGACTGGTTCATCCCTGAATCTCAGCTCTGCCCTCAGAAGGTAACCAGCAAACACCTGCCAAAAGGCTGTGGCCAAAGCGAGGGAAACCTGGAGGTCAACGTCAGCCCTCCCACTCACCACCCAGAGTGCCCCACAGAGGGACGTGTTAAAGCAACTGACTGCTCAGCGTTCCTCTGTTCTAGACACTCTGCTGAGAGTGTAGGCCGGGCGCAGTGGCTCAGCACTTTTGGAGGCTGAGGTGGGTGGATCCCTTGATGCCAGGACTTCAAGACCAGCCTGGCCAACATAGTGAAACCCTGTCTCTACTGAAAACACAAAAATTAGCGGGGCACGATGGTGCATGCCTTTAATCCCAGCTACTCAGGAGGCTGAGGCCACAGAATCACTTGAACCCGGGAGGCAGAGGTTGCTGTGAGCCAAGATCGCACCACTGCACTCTAGCCTGGGCGACAGAGTGAGAATCTGTCTTAAAATAAAATAAATAAGAAGTATTTTAAAAAGAAGAAGAAGACAATGACCCTTAGACATGGCACCTCAGGGACCCACGGAGGTGAGCACCGTTAAAGCCCATGTCAAGGTCTGCCGCCAGAGCACACGCATAGGGGGGCTGCCTTGGACACAACCACTTGTGTCCTGCTAGCTGGGTGGCAGGTCACTTGGCTGAGTGCCCTTCAAGGGGGCTCTGTCTTCAAGATCTTCCCAGCACAGTGTTGCTGTCTGCCTGGCTAACACCCCTCCAGGCACACAATGATCAGGGGTGTTGAAAAGCTGTGGTGTGAAAAAAATCAAATTGCTGCAACTTTTTTTTTTTTTTTTTTGAGACTGAGTCTCATTCTGTCACCCAGGCTGGAGTGCAGTGGTGCAATCTCGGCTCACTGCAATCTCTGCCTCCCGGGTTCAAGCAATTCTCATGCCTCAGCCTCCCTGAGTACTGGGATTCACAGGCGCGCCACCACGCTCAGCTAATTTTTTGTATTTTTAGTAGAGACAGGGTTTTACTATGTTAGCCAGGCTGGTCTTGAACTCCTGACCTCAGGTGATCCACCCGCCTCGGCCTCCCAAAGTGCTGGAATTACACGTATGAGCCACCGTGTCCAGCCTGCTGCGACTCTTGAAAGGCGAGGAGAGTTGGTGCATAAAGGAAGTCTTCCACAGAGGCAAGGTGCCTTTTGTCACTCTACCTTGCCCGCCACGCCACACACATGGATTATCTTTTGGGTGGAGGCAGCCTTTCTCATGGCATGGTAGCCTAGGGTCCCCTGCAGCCTAAGATCCCAACTGTCCTCAGCCCCTGCTTCCCCTGCCTTGAGGGCTTCAGCTCTGGTAGAAATGTTCACTCTTCCAAAGCAGCACTGGCTGCACAGAGGCAACGAGGCCCCAAGAGGCTCAAATCCCTCCCCAAGCCTGCCAAGGTCCCCAGCACCTGGGGACAATCATGGGGCTCAGTGGCACAGAGCCCACTCACCTTCTACCTTCAGTCCCATTCTCATCCGGTACAGTTCTTAACACACAACGTGATGCCATGGCCCTGCCTAGGCTCCCCATTACCCAGGACAACAGCCAAGTGTCATGCTTACAATCGAACCCCCCCATCTACCTTCCAAGCCTCCTCTCTTGGGCACCTTGGTAAGAACCTTCCACAGGGAGAAAAGAGGTTGAAGTGAGCCTCCAGCCTAGTGCCAGCTTCCGGAGATCAACCAAGGTACCACTTCACACGAGGGCATTTGATAGCCTCCATCACTCCCTCTGGCCTGAAGATTTCAGCCTCTCCAGCCCACTCATGGCTGAAAAGCATGTTTGGGATCTTTCTCTTTCTTCCTGGGCCCCATTGCTACCTCCCACAAATGTGCGTGACATCACACATCACCTATGTACATACACCACACATGCAACACTAACACAGTAAGCAGCACTGACTGACCTTAGCTGTCCCCTGGCTTCACCCCTGTCAACCAACTTACTTGACTCCTTCAGCTCTCAGTTTTCCCAACAGCAAAATGGGGATAGTTTATCATATTTATCTCAGAAAAAGATTCTATTAGTGACAATAATTACTCATTTTCCTTTTTTCTTTTTTTTTTTTTTTGAGATGAACTCTTACTCTGTCACCCAGGCTGGAGTGCAGTGGAGTGGTCTTGTTTCACTGCAACCTCCACCTCCTGGGTTTAAGCGATTCTCCTGCCTCAGCCTCCCGAGAAGCTGGGATTACACACGCGTGCCACCATGCCCAGCTAATTTTTTGTGTTTTTAGTAAAGATGGGGTTTCACCATGTTGGCCAGGCTGGTGACCTCGTGACCTTGTGATCACGCCCTCAGCCTCCCAAAGTGCTGAGGTTACAGGCGTGAGCCACCACGCCCGGCTGCTTGTTTTTCTTTACTTTTGTTTTGTTTCATAAACAGCCACTATGTGCTGAGCACTTCCTCTGTGCTAAGAATCTCGAGGTGTCTCCCTCTGTAATGACAAGAACGATCCTATGTGTTGGTATGATTATTATCCCCATTTTACAGAGAGGGAAACTGAGGCTCAGAGAAGTTACATCCCTTGTTATATGACACATATTCAGTAAGAAATCAAGATTGAAATCCAGCCCAGTTTCTCTCCTGCTTTGCCCTCGCCTGCAGCTGTTCTCCCTCCTGTTCCTCACCCACCACCTTTCTACTTTTCCAGGACGACGACTTGTTCAGGCCACAGGCCATCGTGTGGGGGTAAGGAGGTTGGAATATTGTCCACAAAAGAGCTGGGGGCCTTGAGCTTTCTGCCTCCACCCAAGAGAGAAGGATGGGGTCCCAGGGACCTTCCCGCCCAGTGCCCATTCTCTGATCCTTGAGGCTTCACGCAACCCATGCCCTTGTCTCCAAGAAACTTGTCCAGAAAGGGAGGGGCTCCCTGGTCCCAGGAGGGGCAGCCTCCAGACTTCCGGCCACATTCCACACCACTCTCTCCTCCAGCAGCAGCAACAACCGGCCAGCTGAGGTTTTCAGAGCTTCACTAAACTCTGGATTCAAACCAGAGACCTTCACCCTCTCCAGCCGGGGTTCTGGTAAAGTCAGCCCCTCTCTCCACCTGAAAACACAGCTCTGCTCACTTCCTGGACTCTGGCCTGGGGGCGCTCTCTGGATTATCGTCACTGAGAGTGAAGCTTACCTTGGCTCCCACTGGCTGGACACTTGCCTCTGTGCCAGGCCCCATGTGCACTCCTCATACAGCCTGAGCAGCTGAAACTATTACTTTCCCCGTGTTCCAAGTGACAAAGGAAGATGCAAAGAGGTCACGGGACTGGCCCAAATTGAACAGAAACTGACTGAGCCATGATCTGAACTCATCTCTGGCTCTGAAGCCCATGAGTTTCCCATGGATGGAAAGGGTAGGAAGAAGGCTGGGCCCACCCTGAATCTGAATGTGGCTCCCATGGGTGCCCCTACCTCCTCAACCCTGGGCTTCTGGCCTCTTTCCTGTCACATTCCCCACACCAACTCAGCCAGGACAGACAGTGACTCCGCAAAGGGCCCTTCCCCACCCCCAAGTCTGTCCATTAAGCTCCCAGGGCTATCAATGTATTGATTGGCAGGGCTGAGCCATCAGCAGGGGAGGGGGGCACTGCAGGATGGGGGTTGGGCCCCAGGGTCGGTCTCCCGCTCCCCATACATCAGCCTTCGTGGTACAGATTGTCAATACAGGCGCCACTGCTGCAGGCGGCCAACCCTGGAGCGGTAAACACCCATGCCCTGTTCTCTCGCTCCCTTTCCTCTTCCTGCCAATCCCTGCTTCAATTCCAGCTCCCTAAAGGCCCTGAGTAGGGAGAGTAGCCATCCATGCCCATGAGATAACTAACAACCCCTTTATTCCAGCATTCAAAGCTCCCCACAGCCTTTTCCATCACCCCAATTCCTGGGAATGGATGCGCCAGCCACCCCAGTTGGCTTAGAGCTCCATGAGTCCACCAGGCTGATCCCTGCTTCCAGGTAGCACCATTCCACGTGCCCGCAAGGCTTTTCCGCATAGGCGCATACACATATGCATGCACACAGAGGTTCACAGTGTCCTCTTCACCTGGACTGCTCTTATTTCAAGGTCCACCTGGAGCGTCATCCTAGGCCAGACCCTCTTGCCCCAGAGTCTGGTTCTGGGCCAAGACTACCAACCTACCCTAGAGTTCTTGCTCCTCCGCACATATCCCCAGTTTCTCTCAAGTCCCCAAGGCCTGGGACAGGTGCTGGTCCTTGCTGCATCCCAGCCCCTGGCACAGAGGAGTGGTTGCGGGGACTCAGTCCAGCTTCCACGCCCCTCCACCCCGCGCAGGAGAACCTCTCCCCCGAGCCTCCACTCACTGAGCCAACATTCCTCCAGCATGCCAGGTCTGTGCCAGGTGCCATGGTGCCCGCAGCAGGGGTCAGACCTCCCTTTGACTTCCAGGAACCCATGGGCTGGCGGACAAGCCAGCCTTGAGGCACCCCAGAGTTGAATGCAGAAACGCAGCTCACATTTACTTAACACTTATCATGAGCCAAGTGCTGTGCTAATTGCTTCCCTTGGGTAGGGGGAACTCACCCTTCCAGCAACCCCAGGAGGGAGGTTTCTGTCCTGATGCCTACAGGAATGACAAGCCACAGAGGGGCCAGTCAATCACTCAATCACACGGCCACCTGAAGCAGTGCTGGGCCCAGAACCCATCCATCCCTGTGAGCCCTGCAGAGCGTCCCCTGGATCAAAGGCAGTGGCCAAGTGCTATGTGATTCCAAGGCAGAAGGTGGGAGGGGTATCACGGAAAACAGAGCTGTCCAAAGTGCATGGCACCTCTTCATGGAGAACACATGGAAGGAAAAGCCTTGGAGATCTTCTTCATTTCCCTCAAAACCAGTCCAGGGCCAGGTATGCAGCAAGTGCCCCAGAAATGTTTGTGGATTGTTGATGTGGATTGTGGATAGTTTGTGGATTGTTGATGTGGATTGTGGATTGTTTGTGGATTGTTGATGTGGATTGTGGATTGTTTGTGGATTGTTGATGTGGATTGTGGATTGTTTGTGGATTGTTGATGTGGATTGTGGATTGTTTGTGGATTGTTGATGTGGATTGTGGATAGTTTGTGGATTGTTGATGTGGATTGTGGACTGTTTGTGGATTGTTGATGTGGATTGTGGATTGTTTGTGGATTGTTGATGTGGATTGTGGATAGTTTGTGGATTGTTGATGTGGATTGTGGATAGTTTGTGGATTGTTGATGTGGATTGTGGACTGTTTGTGGATTGTTGATGTGGATTGTGGATAGTTTGTGGATTGTTGATGTGGATTGTGGACTGTTTGTGGATTGTTGATGTGGATTGTGGACTGTTTGTGGATTGTTGATGTGGATTGTGGATTGTTTGTGGATTGTTGATGTGGATTGTGGATTGTTTGTGGATTGTTGATGTGGATTGTGGACAGTTTGTGGATTGTTGATGTGGATTGTGGATTGTTTGTGGATTGTTGATGTGGATTGTGGATAGTTTGTGGATTGTTGATGTGGATTGTGGATAGTTTGTGGATTGTTGATGTGGATTGTGGATTGTTTGTGGATTGTTGATGTGGACTGTGGATAGTTTGTGGATTGTTGATGTGGACTGTGGATAGTTTGTGGATTGTTGATGTGGATTGTGGATAGTTTGTGGATTGTTGATGTGGATTGTGGACTGTTTGTGGATTGTTGATGTGGATTGTGGACTGTTTGTGGATTGTTGATGTGGATTGTGGATTGTTTGTGGATTGTTGATGTGGATTGTGGACAGTTTGTGGATTGTTGATGTGGATTGTGGACAGTTTGTGGATTGTTGATGTGGATTGTGGATTGTTTGTGGATTGTTGATGTGGATTGTGGATAGTTTGTGGATTGTTGATGTGGATTGTGGATAGTTTGTGGATTGTTGATGTGGATTGTGGATTGTTTGTGGATTGTTGATGTGGATTGTGGATAGTTTGTGGATTGTTGATGTGGATTGTGGATAGTTTGTGGATTGTTGATGTGGATTGTGGATAGTTTGTGGATTGTTGATGTGGATTGTGGATTGTTTGTGGATTGTTGATGTGGATTGTGGATAGTTTGTGGATTGTTGATGTGGATTGTGGATTGTTTGTGGATTGTTGATGTGGATTGTGGATAGTTTGTGGATTGTTGATGTGGATTGTGGATTGTTTGTGGATTGTTGATGTGGATTGTGGATTGTTTGTGGATTGTTGATGTGGATTGTGGATTGTTTGTGGATTGTTGATGAGGCGCAACACTATCTTTAAGTGCCTACTGCATATCTGGTCATCAATTACTTTTACCAACAAGCCAGGGGAGTGGGATTATTATCCTTATTCTGAGCATGGTGAGGAAGCAGAGACTCGAAGAGGTTAAGGGCCTTGCCCAAAACCACACAGTCCTGAGTGACAGAATGGCAATTAAATCCAGACCTAAGTCCAAAGCTCGCGTTCCCAACTCAGACTGGAGGAGGCCTGATGTCACTGATCCAAGGAACACATCCTCTCTAGCTTTCTCTAGCACCCACAGCATGTTATGCACCTAACACAGACAATATAAGTCATTGAACAAATACTATCACTCCATTATTCACTGAGTTGTGCTAGCCACTCTGCATGCTATATCCCACTTAGCTCTCACAATAACCCTTAAGAAGCAGGTATTTCTCATGATCCCATTTTACAGATGGGGAAACTGAGGTGCAGAGGTTTGAAGATTAAGGAATATTTGCTGAGCAGCTGCCAAGAAGAACAGCCAAGATTCAACCTACACAAAAGCCTATGCATTCAAGCACCACAGAAACCACTGACCCCACCTCACTGACACCCAGGTGGGGAAATCAAATCTCAGAGAGAGGTCAGCGAGCCAGGGACGGAGCCAGGATTAGAATCCAGGGATTCAGGGATTCTGCTTGGTGGCCCACAGGGGGCTTATCTTTGGCCCCATCCTTGGCACAACAGCATTTTGAATGGCCTGAGGCCCTTTTGCCACTGAGATGTCAGAGCAAACACACAGCCAGCAAGCTGGACCAAAGCCCAAGGGACTCAGTAACCTGCTAGTGTTCCAGAACAAATCCCCATGCTCCAGCCCAAAGTGCTGACAATAGGCCCAAGCCCTTTCTAAGGCCAACCCGCCCCTTCATGCACGGTCACAGGTCCTGAGGAGCTAGGGAAGAACCGACACAGCAAAAGCTGGCTGTCACCTCAGAGCAGCCGTCACCCACAGAAGGGAGCAATCAACACCTCCCCTCCCAAAGTGACCACAGGGCAGCAGCCCCCAGGAAGGACCCACTATACATGAGAGGGGGAGGGCAGGGGGCAAGGGACCCTCCTAGAGTAAGAGGCATAGGAGCTGGGTCTGGACTGCAAACAAGAGTTTGGGTCATGCACTGCCCCTCCACCATCACCTGAGGCGGTAGGGACGGTGCCGTTGGTTGTCTTCTCCCATTGTACACATGCAGAAGCTGAGACCCAGGAAGGTGAAGTTACTTGCCCAAGGTCACACAGCAAAGGGAAGGCAGAGCCACACTCCAAAGCCCTCATACAAGTAAGCTTGAGTCTGAGAGCCAGGCAGACCCAGAGCTGAATCCAGCTCTGCCTCTCTCTTGCTATGTGACCAAAAGCAGGTTAATTTCTGCCCCGGTGCCTTCCTTTTTCTTCCTCTGTGGAATTCCCTAATTCCAGGCTGATTGTGAGGCTTGACCTGGATGTCAAAAGCACATGGCAGCCAGATGCGGTGGCTCACGCCTGTAATCCCAGCACTTCGGGAGGCTGAGGTGTGAGGATCACCTAAGGTCAGGAGTTTGAGATCAGCCTCACCATCATGGTGAAAACCCATCTCTACTAAAAATACAAAAATTAGCTGGGTGTCATGGCATGCAGGCTGAAGCAGAAGAATTGCTTGAACCTGGCAGGTGGAGGTTGCAATGAGCCGAGATCGCACCACTGCGCTCCAGCCTGGACGACAGAGAGACACCGCATCTCAACAACAATAAAAAAAGTACTTGGCAAGTAGTGAGCACACTATACCTGGTGGCCACTATGAATATTGTTATTTTTGAGGGCTTGATGTGCCTGCACCCCAATTTTCCACACCCACAACTCTCCTGCTAGAGGACTAGGTCAGAAGCAAAAGGCCCTGCAGAAAATGGAAGTCTCTTCCTGATACCCCTCTAGACTCCCTTTGGGGGTCCAGTGTGCCAGGGCATGGTGGAGCCTGCATCTGTGACCCTGATGGGCTGCCCCAAGCCCGCTGACACTGGCCGTGCCAACCACAAGAAATTCTAAACATCTACCTTCTTATCTCAGAGCGGGTGACTCTCCCGGGCTTCAGGAATGCTGGTGGGGAGCCCCGCCCCCTCCTCCTCCTCCTCCTTCGCTGGGAAAACGCTGGAAGAGGACCGCTGAATCCCCTGGTCCCCACCTCCCAAGTTCTCCCCTCTAACTCTGGGACTCTCTCACATCAACACATTTCAGGAGGATCAGGACCTGCAGACTCCAACTCAGACACCCTCAAGCCTAGAGATGCCTACCTGGGCCCTCAACATCCCCCTACAGCAGAGTCCAGAGAGAATCTCACTGCAGACCCCTAGCGTGTCCCTAAGCCTCCATGATCCCAGCAATATTCTTTCTGAATAATTTCAGGATTCTTTGAGAAGAAGGTCCACCTGCTACGGTAGAGAAAAACACAAGATCTTGAATCCAGAGTCTTGGGTCTTAGTTATGACCCTAAACAAATCCCTTCCTCATTCTGTGCTTCAGTTTCTCCATCTGTGAAATAGAATTACCCTCTCTTACCTTGGCGTCCCTGTAGAATGGTTGACAGAACTGAACCAGCTTCCCGATGTAAGGGACACTCTAGAATTTCTACAAGCACCACCTTTTTCCTTCAAGCAAATCACTCCTCCTTGGCTTCAGTTTCTTCCTCTGCTAAACTGGAGGAAGATGTATGAGCCTGCCTCACTCCACTTTACAGTGCTGGGAAAGGAGGGGCAGAATAGACAAGCCTCTGTTCATCCGGCACTTTCTCCTTTTCAACTGGGAGCTCTTTGAGGCCAGGGACTAACCAGACCTTATTCCCAAGGCAACAAGAAGGAGGCTCACAGCAAGTATGTGTTGAATGAATACCTGACTGTGGATGGATGGGTGACATTGATTTAAGAATGTAAAAGGCTGGACGCAGTGGCTCATGCCTGTAATCCCAGCATTTTGGGAGGCCAAGGCAGGTGGATCACCTGAGGTCAGTAGTTCGAGATCGTCCTGGCCAACATGGTGAAACCCTGTCTCTACTAAAAATACAAAAATTAGGCCAGCATGGTGGCATGTACCTGTAATCCCAGCTACTCAGGAGGCTGAGGAAGGAGAGTCACTTGAACCCAGGAGGCAGAGGCTGCAGTGAGCCAAGATCACACCACTGCACTCCAGCCTGGATGACAGAACTCAGGAAAAAAAAAAAAAAAAGTGCCATCCACTAAGAGAGCTTCCCACCCTCTTTTTGTCTCAAAGGACACCTTCTCCAACTTCCCCGTGCGAGCCAGATTAAAGAAAGGCTCTAAACCTCACTGAGAAGGCTGGGTACGGAGGTAGTCAGGCCAAGAGGAGGCGTGGAAGGAAACTTCCAAACTTGACCACTTCTTGCGGTGAGAGAGGAAGTGGCGCTGCAGGAGGGACGAGAGGCCAGGGAATGCCCCCCCACCCCTCCCCGCCTGGCCTGCCTCATGCCTGGTCTTGTCTGGGGAAAGCCAGGACCTAGCCGAGCCTGGCGGCAGGAACAATGTCAGGCAGGTGCCGGCCGAGCTGCGTGAAAGGCCCAGCCCGGTGTCATTGTCAGAGCTCAGCCAAGTGCAGAAAAGCAATTTACTGGTCACGCCGCTTGCTCCCCACGGAAATTTTTAAAATTCTTCCAATTTGAGCTATCTATGGTGTCCCGAGTCATGTGGAGAAGGGATGAAGGGATTTTATTAAATTCCCAGCTTCCCACTTCCCAGGGTGGCTGAAGGGTGAGGGCGGGGCTCACCACTTTGGGGGTGGGCAAGATGGTATCTGGCATTGAATGTGCTCATGGAAACGTAGCTGGGGGCAGGGACCCATTCTGAGCCTGGTAGCGATGGACAGGAGGAAAGGAGGGGCCCAGAAACTCAGCTGCTAAGACTGGACCAGTCCTGGAAAACACTGAGGTGGGGGAGGGAAGGGTGCAGACGCATCCACTTCCCAGCAGCAACAATGCGCCTTCCTGGCTGGACGAGAATTTGCACAACTTCTTCCCCCACCCCAGCCCCCCATCATATACCAGTTTAACCCCATGACCACCCATTTCACAAATGATGCAGCTAAGACTCCAGGGATCCACGGAGAGGGAAAGACAGAGCTGGAGCTGGGGTTCAGGCCTAGGCCACTGGATAGCAAAGCCCTGAGCCCTTCACGCCATGCAGAGGCCTCCCTGGCCCCTGCTCACCCTAATGGAGCTTGAACTGCACCCACTAAGTGCAGCCTGCCCAAACCTCAGCAGGGAGCAGGCCTCAGACTCCTGGCAGTTAACATCATGTGGCTCCCACCCCTCATCTCAACCATTAAGGCCACCCCACCTTTGTTCCTATAGTGTGGATGGGAACAACCCTGCCCATAACCCCCAGGATAACACTGCTTCACCTTTGGGGGTCACAGATGTTTTGAAACTCTGTGGGGAGCCAAGAACCCTCCTCCAGACACAGCACGTCTGAGCACCATTTTCGCGCAACATTTCGAGGGCCTCTCCCTCCCACAGTCGCATCCTTTACACTCCAAGGGTACATGAACCTGGGTTAAAAACATCAGTCCTATGGCACTTCGGAAGCAGAAAGGTCGGTAGACAAAGGGGCAAAGGAAGGGGAAAGGTGGAGGCAGCGGGGAAAGGAGCCTCCCTCACCTGTTCCAAGGCTGCCTCTTGGACTCGGGCAGACCACCCAGCTCTTTCCCAAGATGCTGGCTCTAGCTCTGGCCAGGAGGTGGAGGTGGGATGCAGAGTCACACTCCCTCCCTCCAGCTCCCCTGGAGAACACAAAGATCACACAGCAGCCCCTCCTGGGCCCCACTTCAAGAAGAACCAAGAGCAGCAGGCATCAAGAGGCTTGAGCCACACGTCCAAAGGCTTCCCTGCTACTCCAAGCTACTCCATCCCTCCCGCCCCCAGGCTCAGCATTCTGGAATCGAGCTGTTGCCCAAGTCAGACAAGCGGACCCCCTGGAGTGACCCCAGGGCCTGCCCTCTGCTTGGGGACTCAGCTGCAGACCAGGCAGGCCATGCCTGGCACTGGCCTCCCTCTTTGACACCAGCCATTCCCCACCCCCGCCCCCATCACCACACAGGGTCACATCTGCTTTGGCAAACAGCCAGTCTTAAGTTACTGACTCCAGTTGTATTGATTCAAGGAGTCACTGGGGACCCCAGCCTGGCCAACAAGAGGAAAGAACCCATCAGTCCGTCTGTCCATCCACTCTTCCAGGCTGAAGCCCCACTGGATGCCACCAGCTTAGTGCCTATCAGGAGGGTAACAACCCTCTCCTGGGCTTTGAAGGAAGACACCAGGCCCGCCACTGCCAACACGCAGCAGTGCTCAAGGCACACAACACTCCCTAAGCCAGAAAACCGGGAGAACCACCGATTTCCTGTGCTCAAGGCTCTCTCTGGGGATCTCCAGAATCCAGAAGGCTAAGGTCTAAGCATCTTCTCTAATCCCAGAAAGCCACCTGCCTTCCACTGAGGGGGAAGGGTCAGACAACCCTCTTTTGGCCTGCGTCCAGTTCCTCCTGGCTGCCCCCTTGCAGCTCTAGGTGGGTGGGGGCTTGGGGAGCTGACGCTTCCTATTCCCTTTGCCCGCCGCCGCCCGCCTCCCATCCATGCACTGGCAGCCCTGGTCTGGTTCTAATCGGGGCTGAAGTCGGCTCCCTTTTCCCTCTTCTCTTTCCCTCCCCCCCCCCACCCTTTTTCCTTCATTTCTACGGCTTTGGAAGCCAGAGCGTTCCAACTGTCTGCGTGCCAAGACCTTCCCGAGTCTGAAAGCTGCTGAAGTAACAGATCAGATTTTAGCAAGTGCTTTCCAGGCTGAGCGCCAAGCCCTCTTCTGATTCACGGAGAGCGAGCGAACGGGGAGCAGGCGGGGAACCAGCGAGAGCTGCACCACCTTGGGCGAGGGCGTGCTGAGCGCGGCCCGTCCGGGAGCGGCCTCGCGGGCAACTGCCACTCAGCCTAGGCACCCCGTGCCTCCACTCGTCCCGGGCGTGTGTGTGTCTGTGTGTGTGTCTCAGTGCAGCAAGCGACTTCAAAACCACAGGGTAATTTACCACTGAAGCTTTCTCCCTGGACTCGAAATCCACTCGGCTGAAAGCCTTTTTGTTTGGAAGCCGCGATGTTAAGGGAAGGTTGGCAGAGAAAATCCCTAGGTCCTACCCCTCGCTGGCTGCGGGCAGGGGTCTTAGAGCCAGGCAGATTGCTGCGGCTGAGTCCGCCGGCTCTGCGGGATCTCCTCCCAACCAAGGCCGACAGAGGCCGCGACTGCCCGGGCCGGCTCTAACTCCGAAGCAGAGCCCCTTGCCCTTGGCCGGTCCCCCGCCTGCGCAGGGTGCGCGCGGAGCCGCCCTTCCGCGTCCTGGGAACAGGTGCACTGGGCTTGGCGCCCAGGAGGGGTGGGGCACAGGGAGGGGGCGCGGCCGGGTAAGTGGGGTCAGCAGGTACCGCGAGGCAGGGGCGGGGGAGGTCAAAGTCAGGAGCCCACGTACCTGTACCTGGAAGCACAGCAGCAGGAAGTGTAAACACCTGCGGGTAAAAGATGGAGAAGCGGTCAGTGGGACCTGAGGGAGGGGGCGCAAGGACAGACAGACACGCGGTCGAAGAGTCGGGCAAACGAACGGGCGGGCAGACAGAGGCACAGGGCACAGGCACACGGACAGACGGCCAAGCAGGGTGGGCAGCCCCGCGCGCGGGCGCTTACAGGCAAGTGCAGGCGGAGGGCGCTGAATACATCGCTGGGCGGGAGGGAGGCGGCGGCTCCTAGCCCAGCCTGCACATGTCCGCTTCGCGCGGCTGGGACCGGGCGCCTCCGCCGCCGCCGCCGCCGCCGCCGCCGCTGCTGCTGCTCCTTCCTCGCCGGCTGCTGCTGCTGCAGACTCTGCTGCTCCGGGGCGCTCCGCCGCGTGCCCTGCGGCATCAGCGCCCCGCGCGGCTCCTCCCGAGCGCTGCGCCCTCCGGGCTGGCGCAGAGGCTGCGGGTCGGCAGCCGCTGTGCAGAAGGCGTCCGGCTGGTGCGGGGAAGCTTGCTCACTGCTGACCGGCCGTCCGGGCGTCTGCGGGAGGCTGGCTGCCCGGTTCAGTCCGCGGACAGCCTGCGCAGCGGGGCTGGAAGTCGGGTTAAGCTCTCCAGCAGGGGCGCGGGGCTGCGTGGGGCCAGGGTTCAGCGCTCCGGGTTCGGGGCGCGCGGCTGCGGCGCTAACGCGTCACGGCCGCTCCGTCTGGGCACCCGCCGGCTCATGTCTCCTCCTCCGCGTCTCTCCGGCCGTGCGCATCGCCGCCTCCCACCACTGGCGGCGGCCGGGGCGTTTTCTACGCGCGGGCGGCGAGGGGGCGGGGGGCCGGGGGCGGGTCCGGGCCCGAGCCGGCACAATGAGGATGCGGGGCCTGGGGGCTCCCCCCTTGGGGCGCGGCCGGACGGGCGCTCAGCTAGCCTGGGTGCGCCGAGCCCACATCAAAGGCGGCCCTGCCTTCTCGCCTGCCTGCCGCGGCCTCTTGCTGCCTCCTCCTCCTCCTCCTGGCGGCTCCGGGTTGGAGGGGAGGCGCTCAGACTCTCGGCGACAGGACCTGCAGCTCCGAAGGGGCAGGACCCGCGAGACCGGAGATAGCGCTGGAAGCCGTCGGAGCTCTGCGCCCGAGCGCAGTGACCCGCTCCTTCGCGCAAACGTTGCCCAAATTGGGCAGGCGATGCTCCTCAAGAACGCAGTTAGGTAGGAGCGTCCTCACCTGCCCACATTCGCTACTCGCGCTCACTCATCAGCGCTCGAGTGGGGACCCGGGAGAGGGCGGGTCACACCCAGCCCCGGGCCGGCTCCACTGAAGGGGGGTCGCTTTTACTCGCCCTGTGATCGTGGAGTTTCCCAGCCACGCTCTTGACTGGCTACCCACTTAAGTGAGCCCCTTCCTCTTCTTACGTCCCTGCTGCTGCGAAAGGGGCTCCGGAGCCTCTCTCCTTCCCACCCTTCTCCCCCTCCGGGGCTCTGGGGTCGGTTCACGGGATCCCAGCTAGGCTTTCCCATAGGCAAGCCAGCTCTGGAAACACACGGCTACCACCAAGCGGCCCCGAGACGTCACTGCAACCCCAGCACCGGCGGCTGCACGGCGGAGAGCATCCAGCAGGACTCTGGTCAGCGACCACGCTAAGGCCCTCTTTCGGCCTCCTCCCGATACCAGGCTAAGACTTGCCTCCGTTTGCATACTAAGCAGCTTCGTTCATTTGACCAGGACCCCATTCAAGACACTGGTTCTTACCGCCTCCGCCCCTTCCAGAGGCGTAACTCCTGTCCTTCTCACCAACCCCAAAACGTAGGTGTTCTGATCACGCACCTGCCTCACTGTCTAGAGCCGGTGTCAAGCAAGCTCTGCTTGGGCCTGACGCTAAGGAAAATAGGTCATAATGAGAAAGACACTTGAGAACTGGTTCAAGCAAAACTCAGGAATCCGGACTATTTGGTTAAAGCCTCCTTGCATTGGCAATGGTTGATGGTCCCATTTCACTAGAGCATAAACTGCGGTAGGTATTGACAAACGGTGCTATTTCCTGAAGTCATGAATATAAAACATTAGTAATTGTTCCAAATATCAGGCCTCACTGCAAGCTATTTTAAGTTCCCTTTCAAAGCTCAGGCTATTTTAAACAGCCTTTTTCAATACTGGACACAAGTGCAGAAAACCTTTTCAAACCAGGTGCTCAGTGATGGGAAAAATTCCTGCGTGAAGCTTTTGGGCTGAATTTACTTAGACATTCTGATTGCCAGAACTGGACTTGCAGAGTTACTCGTAACTTCCCAAGTTCTGGAGAAAATGAACCGATCCCAAGACAGGATGCAATGACCAACCATAAATAGAAATGGACAGAAATGCTCCCACCGGTGACCTGAGTCATGGCCGCCATCTTTGACCTTGCTTTATAGGAAGATTGACAAACCCAGTGAAGAGAGATTTTTGGCTTACCATCTGCTAGTCTGAAGTATCTCCTGGCTAAGAATCATGCTTCCAATTTTCTATACGGTTACTATTTTTTATTGTTTGTGGATGGAGTGGGTATGTAATATGTATACCCTATCTAAAATGCTTGCAATATTTTTCAATGTTCAGATAAGTATATTTGCCAATCTCACCTATCAAACAAATCGACCAAAAAGTCCAGTCAAAAGAGCAGTTCTGAGTAAGAAAAACTCAGGAGTCAGAGGTACTGCATTTGAATATTGCCACCAACATTTACTTATAAATCCCAGCAAGCAACAGTCTGAGACTCTTCTGCTTCCTCATCTACAAAATATGGCTGGGAATAGTAACGACTCTCACAGAGCTGTGAATCCTGAATGAGCGGTCTGCCACATAATGAAAGCTCCAAACGTTTTAGCTGTTAACTAATAATCCTAACTATGGTTTTCAGGTTATTTTCACATTTCTTTGTGATCAATTTCATGAAGTAGGGAGGCAGGATCATTTCCAATTTACAGTTGAAGTGGTGTCTAGTCAGAATGTCTTTTGACTCCAAATCCATTTTATACCACACATTCTTTTCCCCACCATTCACACCCTCAAGTCTAGTTTCATGTACCTATTTACCAATATGACCTATTTACCATATGCCTGAATCTTAAATTTGGTTATGTTCATACAACACTTAATATAAGCCGGGCACGGTGGCTCACGCCTGTAATCCCAGCACTTTGGGAGGCTGAGGTGGGCGGATCACCTGAGGTCAGGAGTTCGAGACCAGCCTGACCAATATCATGACACCTCATCTTTAAAAACAACAACAACAACAACAACAAAAACCCACTTCATAAATACCACTATTTTAGTAGTCACTTCTTGTAAATTCAATCACAGTTCACTGAGATCCTACAGTGTCGGGCCCCCATTAAAAGACAGGCAAGGTCCCTGCAGTAAAAAAGCACTTCTTTTCTACTAGGGAAGGTGGGCAATAAGCAAATACACCAAGATATAAATGCTGGTTGGCTACCAGTGCTTTGAGAAAAACCAGTTTGATGGGCACGGAAGATAGAGAAGCCAGAATACCTCTTGGTAACATTTAGGCTAAGACCAAAAAACAGGAGATAGTCAGCCATACAAAGGAGTATGTCAGGGACCTCCAGTGGACAAAGGCTAGGCAACTGGCAGGGTTAGTCCGGGAGAGTGTGGCAAGAGATGAGAGTGAAAACAGGCAGTGTGCTTGACCATGCCTTGCAGGCAGGCCTTCACAGGAAATTAAGTAGATGTCAACAGCTTTTTGAAGGGGACCAGTTTTGCAATGCATCAACTTTAAGTGTACAGTTCAGTTCTGACAAATGTATCCAGGTATCAGCACCACCTCTTCTCAGGTAATCTTCCCACCCCCAATTGCTGGTCCCAAGCAATCATTTATCTGCTGGCACTGGTTTATTTTCAATTTCACATAAACGGAACCACCCAGTATGTGCTTCTTTGTGTCTGGCTGAGCATGTTTGAGATTGATCCTTTGTTGCATTTTGTAATAGTCAATCCCTTTTCATTACGGGATAGTATTTTATAGTATAGATATGCCACAAGTTGTCAATTAAGGGCCTTGAAACTGAGTCAAAATCCAGTTTGTTAAAAAAATAAAAAATAAATTTAAAAAGCTTTACCCTGGGCTGGGCACAGTGGCTCACGCCTGTAATCTCAGCACTTTGAAAGGCCGGGGTGGGTGGATCATGAGGTTAGGAGTTCAAGACCAGCCTGGCCAAGATGGTGAAACCCTGTCTCTGCTAAAAACAGAAAAATTAGCCAGGCGTGTTGGTGGGTTCCTGTAATCCCAGCTGCTCAGGAGGCTGAGGCAGAGAACTGCTTGAACCCAGGAGGCGGAGTTTGCAATGAGCCAAGATCACACCACTGTGCTCCAGCCTGGGCAACAGAGGGAGACTCTGTCTATAAATAAATAAATAAATAAAGCATTACTATGGCTAAGGATGAAGTGGAATGCTGTTATACCATTCCACTTCATTCTTAGTAGCTGAAGTAAGGAGGACAGTGAGAAAGCTAGCTGGACTCAGATAAGAGTATGGTAGCTTGGGCTAGCCAGCTATGTGCTATTTTGGGGTCAGAATCAGACACACCTGCATTCAATTCTCAGCTCTAAGCTAATAAACTGAGGCAATTTTCTGAGGGGAGTTGAGAATGTATGTTGACTGGTAACCCCATGAAATGTAAGCCCTGCAGAGCATCTAAGTACCTTGCCTACTGACTAACCCTAAGCACCTAGAACTTTCATCTGAGACAGTATGTATTTAAATTAAATCCCCTTGTTCAAATGTGCAAGTAAAAGCCCTGCAATCTTTCCACTTGTTCTCCACTTCTCCCATCTTGACTGAGAAGATTCCTAAGATTCAGGGAATCTGTGGAGTACAAATATTGTGAAGACAGAGGGAAAACATCCAGCCTAAGAACGCAAAACAAACGCAGCCTCAAGCAACAGCACTGTCTTCAACAGTATCAGGTATTTTAGTAAGAAAAGTAGATCCTTAGCATAGACAGGCTCTAACGTTTTCAGAAAGTCATCTCCTAGAATTTGCACAGCATTAAAACTTGGGACCTCTGCTGCCAAGTCCATGAGTCAGGGAGCAACTGGCTCTTCGTTAAGGAACTGTTTGGGCAGTAGCCTCAGACTTTCTCAAATAACTTTAACCCTGTATTTCCAGAGTCCAGGCCACCCTTTAATGGGCTCAATATATACTTGTAACCCTCAACTTAACCCTTTTTTTCCTTGAACAATTTCCAACAAAAACCCACACCCTATACAATGCTCATCTTCTCTCCTTGCTCATTAGGCTAGCACTGTCAAGAGCTGCCTAACGGGTCATAGTGGCTCATGCCTGTAATCTCAGGCCTTTGGGAAGCCGAGGTGCTTGGATCATTTGATGTCAGGAGTTTGAGACCAGGCTGGCCAATATAGTGAAACCCTGTCTCTATAAAAAATACAAAAAGTGGTGGCATGCGCCTGTAGTCCCAGCTACTCAGAAAGCTGAAGTGGGAGAATCGCTGGAACCCAAGATGGGGAGGTTGCAGTGAGCCAAGATTGTGCCACTGCACTCCAGCCTGGGCAAGAGAGTAAGAACCTATCTCAAAAAAACAAAACAAAACAAAATAAAATAAGATAAAATAAAATAAAATAAAATAAAAAAGAAAGAAAAAAGAAAAAGAAAAATTTATCCATTAAAAAAAAAAAAGCTGGCCAGATGCGGTGGTTCACGCCTGTAATCCCAGCACTTTGGGAGGCCAACGCGGGCAGATCACCTGAGTTCAGGAGCTCGAGACCAGAATGGCCAACATGGTGAGACCCTGTTTCTACTAAAAATATAAAACTTAGCCAGGCATGGTGGCACGCACCTGTAGTTCTAGCTACTGGGGAGGCTGAGGCAGAAGAATCGCTTAAACCCAAGAGGCAGAGTTACAGTAAGGGAAAATTGCCCCACTGCACTCCAGCCTGGGCAACAGAACGAGACTGTCTCAAAAAATAAAAATAAAAGCTGCATAACGATGTTTTGGTTAACAGACCACATGTATGGTGGGCCCAGACTATAAGGGAGCTATTGTAGCAATTGTAACAGCATAGTACGATGCTGATGTGAAGAAACCTGTATTAGGTACAGTACTAAATACTTGATATTGAAAAAATATATTACCGGTTTACGTATTTATTGTACTTTTTATCAGTGTGCTCCCCCCCCCAAAAAAAAAGCCTGAGGCGGTATTCCAGAAGGCAATGTTACAGATGACAGCGTCATCTTATTGCCCCCGAAGACCTTCCAGTGGGACAATATATGTTGGATGAATGACATGTTGATGATCCTGAGCCTATGGTAGGCCTAGGCTAATGTGGCTTAGTTAACAAAAAAGTTGAAAAAAATTTTAATAGAAATGTAGAGAATAAGAATGTAGACGAGGCATGGTGGCTCTCGCCTGTAATCCAAGCACTTTGGAGGCCAAGGCAGGCGCATCGCCTGAGGTTGGGAGTTCAAGACCAGCCTGACCAACATGGTGAAACCTCGTCTTAAAAAAATTAAATTAAAAAAAAAAAAAAGGTTGTATTTTTGCTGGGCACAGTGCCTGTAATCCCAGCACTTTTGGAGGCTGAGGCAGGAGGATCACGAGGTCAGAAGATCAAGACCATCCTGGCTAACATGGTGAAATCCCATCCCTACTAAAAAAACGAAACATTAGTCAGGTATGGTGGCACACACCTGTAGTCCCAGCTACTCAGGAGGCTGAGGCAGGAGAATCACTTGAACACTGGAAGCAGAGGTTGCAGTGAGCCAAGATTGCACCACTGCACTCCAGATTGGGCAACAGAGACTTCGTCTCAAAAAAAAAAGAACGTATTTTTGAGGCCAGGCATGGTGGCTCATGCCTATAATCTCAGCACTTTGGGAGGCCAAGGCAGATGGATCACCTGAGGTCAGGAGTTCAAGACCAGGCTAGGCAATATTGTGAAACCCCTACAAAAATACAAAAAATGAAAACAAAAAAAACCCAGCCTGTAATCCCGGCTGAGACAGGAGAATCACTCGAACCCAAGAGGCAAAGGTTGCAGTGAGCCAAGATTGCATCACCGCATCCCAGCCTGGGCGACAGTGAGACTCGTCTTAAAAAAAAAAATCTTTTTGTACACCTGTAGTTTGTTTTTGTACACCTGTAGTTTGTTAAGTATTACAAGAGTCAAAGTTTTAAAGTTTATCAAGTTCACTAAGCTAAGGCTAATGAAGAAAAGCACTTGCCATAGTCTAAGTATACCGTGTTTATAGTTTACAGCAGTATGTCCTAGGATTTTTATTCTCAATCAGCAATTTCCACTTCTGCAAGTTCTAGTCATCCAAGTGCCCTATATATGCCATTTTTAAAAATCTTTAGCATCCCTTTACTGGACCTTTTCTGTTTAGACACAAATACTCACTATTGATACAAGTGCCTATAGTATTCAGTAAAACTATACTGGACAGGTTTGTAGCCTTGCCTTCCCGTACAGCTTAGGTGGATAGTAGGCTATACCACCTAAATTCATGGAAGTACTCTGATATTCACATGACAAAAATGCCTAACAATGGGTTTCTCAGCATGTATCCCCATCATTATCTGTGTCTACATATTTTAAGTCAAAACCACGTAGTTTCTGCAAGCATTGATACACCACTATAAACCTCATGCTATTACTCTACATCTGTGCATTTTTAAGAAACCTCATCTGCTTTCCCTGTATGGTCTTATTGCTGTAATCTATTTTTCCTGTTCTCTGGTTGAGACTGAGGGTAGCTCTGTAGTTACATTGATTGACTTACGAAAAGCTCGTCAGCCAACGTGTGCATGGATGTTCTCCTCGGCACTCAGAAAATTGCTCATTCCCTCATTTTCCAAAGGGTTTATTCATCTAATCAACCGGCTAACCTAGAACCCAGTATAAACAAGCAATGTTCTTGCCCAGTGATCTACAAATACCATTATTCCTTAAAGTGAGCTAGGGTTCTTTGGGGGAAATGGTGCCTCCAGGTGTGGGCCCAGGTCTGAGGAAGAACATGAGCAAGATGAAACTTGAACACCCTGCCACATAAGAAATCAAAGAGTAATCAGATGGCTGAAACCTTGAAGGGGATTCCCTGGGTCATACACAAAAATCTGAATTCAGGATACTTAAATTCACTGGCTCCTTTCACAGGCTGCTATCAATCCATCATTCTAAAAATTGACCCAAAAAATAACATTAAATCATTTCCAGCCAGATTTGATGGCTCACACCTGTAATCCTAGCACTTTGGGAGGAAGAGGTAGATCGCTTGAGCCCAAGAGTACAAGACAAGCCTGGGCAACATGGCAATACCACATCTCTACAAAAAGTTGGGCATGGTGGCACAAGCCTGTAGTCTTTGCTACTCAGAAGACTGCAGTGGGAGATCACACCACCGCACTAAAAAAAAAAAAAAAAAAAAAAAAAAGGATGGGGGGTACTTTCCAATGAAGCAATAAACACACCATCCTCTCAAGTCTTAATTAAAATAAAGGTATATAGAAAAAGAAACATGGACAAATACGGACAGAGGACACTGAATGAAGGCCACCATGACTCACAGCAAATGATCAAATCACACACCTGGCACCCAGAAACTAGTTAAGATAGTACTGCACCCAACCTTTTCCCCTCTCTCCAAATGAGATTACTCTGGAGGTCTATCCTAGAGGCGAAAAGGGTTAAAATCTACAGATCAAAATGTGTGCAACTATCTGCCTAGTCAACAATGGCAACCTGCTAAATAAAACAGGCTACTAGAAGGAAAAGGGAAAAACACACAGGATCAAAGAACAGGTTTGGCCAAGCACACTGGCTCATGCCTAATGCCAGCACTTTGGGAAGCCAAGGCAGGTGGATCATTTCGAGGTCAGGAGTTTGAGACCACCCTAGCCAACATGGTAAAACCCTGCTTCTACATATATATATATACACACACACATACACATACATATATACACACACACATATATATATTATACATACACACACACACATTAGCCAGGAGTGGTGGCACACACTTGTAATCCCAGCTATTCGGAAGGCTGAGATGGGAGATGGCAGTGAGCTGAGATTGCACCACTGCACTCCAGCGTAGGTGACAGGACGAGGCTGTCTCAAAGCAAGGGGAAAAAACTACAAGACCACTTCAGAATGTTGGAATAAAATATTGTTTAGATTTCAGATACACACCCCAAGCAAGCAAGCACTCGGTTTATTGAAATCAACACAAAAATTTGCAAAGACAAATAAGTCTCCTTCCGGAGTTTAAACAAAAAGGAATGAGAAAAACCATCCAATACTATCAAACAAGCCTAAAAATGGATAGAAGTGGGAGACAAATCTCCCAAGGAGAGAGGCACACTAACGGAGAATGTCCCCTCATCTACTCAAACTACTAGGAGTCTAAAACCACAACATAAGAGAAATCAGTATATCCAACTCAGATAGTGTAGTTGGCTTAAGGCAGAACATCAACAATTGCTTTGATTCAGATAAAGAATCCAGGTCTAGCCCAGGTGTGGTGGCTCACACTTGTAAATCCAAACACTTGAGGAGGCTGAGGTGGGCAGAACACTTGAGGTCTGATGAAACCGTATTTCTATTAAAAATACAAAAATTAGCTGCATTGGTGGCTCAGACCTGTAATCCCAACTACTTGGGAGGCTCAGCAGAGTTTCTTGATCTCGAAGAAATGGCGGCTGCAGTGGATTGTGCCACTGCACTCCAGCCTCCCAAAAAAAAAAAAAAAAAAAAAAAAAGCAGGTTGAGAAAGGCTACTTTAAGCTGTTTGAACACGCCAGATTTTCTTTGGGAGTGAAGTGAGAACAGGTGGATAGGAGGTCTAATGGAACATTTGGAAATATGTTGCATAGTTTTAATTGTTAACTATCATCACAAAGAGGGAACACAGCACTGAACCCTTATGAAGAAAAAGTGGTTAGCTCCAGGAGGAACTATTGAAGGGGAAGGCAGGGATGTTCTCATAGAATTTTATACGATTTGCCATTCTTAACTACATAAATCATTTCTGTGACCAAGTATAAAGCAGTTAAATAAGTCAACAGACACTATGCTACTTTATTAAAATACTGAGTTTTATTTCACATGTATATTTTTGTCTCCCCACCATTTCCATGTCTGACCACCACTACTGTGTCCTATCATAACATTCCATACATACTTAAAACCAAGCAAAGGGTGGAGTTCCATCTTTAAAAACTACAGGCATTTTGGACAACACATTCTTGGCAATGGTATCTGGACAACATTTATCAAACACGGTAGGGAAAATTCTCACTCTGCATTATAAAAAGGACAGCCAGATAGCAACTGTTACAGAAATGAAATAAGACGGAAAATTTTTAACAAATTGTTTAAACTATTTTCTTAAAGAGACTTCCTCCACTGCCAGAGATCTTGAATAGCCTGGAAAAAAAAAAAAAAAAAAAAAAAGAAATGTGGTTAAGGAACCACAACACTTCACAGACATCAATAAATTAAATGTCTCTGCATAGTTCAACATCTATTTTCATTCTACCACCAAACAGGTTAACTCTAAAGAAATGACTCCAAGAAAATTTGTACTCGGATGTAATCAGTCATCTGATTTAAACCCTTTGACCAGTCATAAAAATATGATCAATATACTAATAAATATCTAACAGTTTAACATTATTTACTAAGGAAATAATGTTATTTACTAAAGAAAGGACAGAGACCTATGTGGCCAATGTTACTTCCAACTTCATCTATCTTGAGATCAGCTTTAGAGTTGGCCAGATTTAGCAAATAAAGTTACAGAACTTATTCTGGATTGCCTATGCAAGTGTACATTTAGAAAACTATATGCGGAGGCCAGGCATGGTGGTTCATGCCTGTAAATCCCTGCACTTTGGGAGGCTGAGGTGGGCAGAACACTTCAGCTCAGGAGTTTGAGACCAGCCTGGTCAACATGGTGAAACCTTGTGTACTAAAATCAAAAACTAGCCGGGCACAGTGGTGTGCAACTATAGGAGGCACAGCTACTCGGGAGGCTGAAGTGGGAGGATAGATAACCTGAGCCCAAGACACAGAGGTTGCAGTTTAGCCAAGATCACACTACAGACAGATGATATCCACACACACAAAAAAGCACCGTGGCTTACACCTGTAATCCCAGCACTTGGCCAAGGCAGTGGATGACCTGATGTCAGGAGTTTGAAGACCAGCCTGGCCAACGGGGTAAGGCTGTTGTAAAGAAAAGGCCAGAAGTTCACCAAGAACCTCAAGTGAAATGACTCAGGATTCTCTCAGCTATCACTGTTTCACAGCAACGGGTTTCAAATGCAAGGTAACGGAATACTAAGTGCCAATATTAAATATCATAGAAAAAAAATTTTTTTTTTTTTTTGAGATAGAATTCACTCTGCCTCCCAGGCTAAAGTACAGTGGCATGTTCTCGGCTCACTGCAACCTCTGCCTCCCAGGTTCAAGCGATTCTCCTGCCTCAGCCTCTTGAGTAACTGGGATTACAGGTACATGCCACCACACACAGCTAAATTTAGTATTTTTAGTAGATAAGGGAGTTTTGCCATGTTGCCACCCAAAGTGCTGGGATTGTTAAGTGTGAGCTACCATGCCCAGTCAGAAATCTTCTATTCGTATCAGGTTCAAATATAATTTTTTTTTTTTTTTTTTTTTTTGAGACGGAGTTTCGCTCGTTACCCAGGCTGGAGTGCAATGGCGCGATCTCGGCTCACCGCAACCTCCGCCTCCTGGGCTCAGGCAATTCTCCTGCCTCAGCCTCCTAAGTAGCTGGGATTACAGGCACGCACCACCATGCCCAGCTAACTTTTTGTATTTTTAGTAGAGACGGGGTTTCACCTTGTTGACCAGGATGGTCTCGATCTCTCGACCTCGTGATCCACCCGCCTCGGCCTCCCAAAGTGCTGGGATTACAGGCTTAAGCCACCGCGCCCAGCCAAATATAAATTCTAATTGTTTGTACATTGCAGCTCTATGCCATAAAAACAGGAGAAATTTAGTTTTGATAATCTCTATAATAGTAAGTTCAAGTTATTAAACACTTACTATTTACTGCAAGAATTTCATCCTGACCCTTGAGAACACTTTAAATTCTAGAGCAAAAAAAATACTTCTGGTATGCTGGGCAAGGTGGCTTGTGCCTATAATCTTACCACTTTGGGAGGCCAAGATGGGAGAATTACTTGAGGCCAGGAGTTCACGACCAATCTGGCCAAAAATACTTTTTAAAAAGAAAATACTTCTGAGAGAAGTTCTGGTTCAGTAATTTAACAGCTACAAAACTTTGCTATAAAATACAGAAGATCACCATGACTTAATTAAATTTATCACTTTTCTTGGCAGTAGTTGAATACATCTATGCTTAGCTGTTAGTACATGCTAGTTTTTTATCTGATTTTCCACTATTTTCGATATTGAATAACCAGTTACATAATGCAGAGCTTCAAAATCACTTATGCTCGATTAATGTTTATTATTCCAAATAAACTCCCAAAACCCACACTAACATTTTGGGATTTAAATGTAGAGAAAAAAACAGACTGTATCTGATCATCTTACAGCCCATCACTGCAACTTTCACAAAGTTAAAATGAACCCCATCAGGGTTTCATGAACCTGAAAATAAATTCAAGTACTGTTGTCATTAGGTAAACTGAAGTGCTAAATACTATGGCAGAAAAAAAACAGCTAATTGCCAAATTTTCCTAATTTTTTGAAAAAAGCTGAATACAGGAAACGTAAAAACCATTAAATGCATCATCTGTTCTCTACATGCAATACCTTACACATCCCTATTTAATCACTTTTACATTTTCCTTACACCTGTGAGTCAACCGTTAAGAGAAAAAAATGCATACTCTATGTTGACAAAAATACTTTCACATGTAGTAACTGTAAAATTTAACAGCTAACTCAAGCTTATGTATCTAGTAGTAACCACAATTTGGTGTCTTGCTTCCAGATTTCATGTCAGGATGATTTTGGCAAAAAACATTTCCCATAAGATCCACGAAGAAAAAATCTCTACCAACTCCCAAAAAAGCAAAGACCAGACTGCCCCAAGCAGCCAAATGGAGCAGCAAGGAAAACCACAGCAATTTCCTTAGCCAACATAGTACCAAAAAAGTAAAACTGAATTCAATAACCAAAATAATTTACCAACTCTATGAAAGCTGGGAAAAATACCCTAAAGTTATCTTCTCAGCCTGCCAACTGTATTCTTTTAAGAGTTCTCATATATTTAATGTCAAGTATTATCATCTGTGGTTAAGAACCTTTTAAGGACCCAGAGTGAAGGCAGAATAATCATAAATCACAAAAAAAACTTAGATGTGATCATGTCCCCAGGAAATCCAGTTACCTCCTGGTCAGTCATCCGGAAGCAATTCTTCACATAATTGATGAACTTGGCTTCCACTTTGGGAAGAGAACCACCCTATTGAGACAAAAGGATTATCACAGCTAAGTAGAGGAATACAATGAGATACACATTTAGAACATCGCTCTATGATCTGCACCCTATATTACACGGATCAGCTCATTCCTTTCCACCTCAACTTTCCAAGAATACTCAGTGTCTTTCTCAAGGCCAGAAAGCCCTAATTGGCAGCATGGTTAGTACCTCTAATTCAAACAGATTTGCCAGAGGCTCAAATCTTCCCAGACAGCTTCCCCAAAAATGTAAAATGTAAGCTACACTTGAGATTCTAGAGACACACAAACATGGCAACTTGGTTGCTTATCTGCATTAGCTAACAAGTCAGTTTTATCATCCAGAATACAACCACTACACCCATTTGGAGAACCATGTCAAGTGTTATTTTAATAAATAAACATTTATTGAACACAAACTTTGGTTCAGCACAACACTAATCCGATGATCAATTAAAGAAATAAAAAGTTGAATGGAGGAAAAAATTTACAGTAATTACACTTCACTAATCAATACTTACCATGTCCTTCAAATTATGGATGTAGGCAAGAAACTACAAGAGTATTGGCATTACCTGTGACTGTCACCAAAATTTCAACACATTACTTACTATAGCAAATATCTTGAAATGTTTAAATTCATCACTACGTTGGAGTAGCTTTCCCTGTAAGTTATCTTTTATGAATTTTTAAAGGAGTCAAAGGGTTTTCAAATGTCCAAGGGACCTTGGCAGAATCAAGTATAGCAATTAAGAAACTTAACTGCCTCCAGTAACCCAGGTAAAATAAACCTCATCATTAACAATTTCCATTTCAAAATTATTGTCACATACATTCTTGATTCAAATATTTATTGAGCAGCTAAGGAGATACAAAGGATTTAAAACATGGCAAATGCACACAAGTAATAGAAAGCAAAACGCAAGGTTCACTGAGTCACAGCAGTCAAAACAAAGTGCTTTAGGGAACCAAGAGTGTGAGACTGTTTCCAGCCTGAAGAGGCATGGGTGGCAAATCAGAAAAGGGGATTGAGATTAAAATAGAAGACTTCAGTCTGGATTGTTGATGACACTCAGAATGGACTATATTTGTCTCTCCTTTTCCTTTCTCCCCATCTTTGGGCTTAATTTACCAGTAGTGCCCAGGACTGTTCAAGGCGCCTGCAATTAAACCAAGGAGATAGGACCATATTAAAATGGAGGGGAGGGGCATCTAAAAGATGTCATTTTAGCATTGTATCCAAGGGACAAAAATCAGTGATAACCGGGAAGGCTAGAGTTTACAGTGTAAATAAAAACAAGAAGTATATTACAGCTCTAAAATTTTTTTCCAGTTGACTTATCACTGTGCAAGGAATCTACTGAAGCCACGAAAAACCTATAGAGCACAAGAAAAACATGGGGAAATGAGTTGGCCATTTGTCTTCACCATCCCACATTTGTTTTCAACAGTTGGGGTCTAAAGTATTACTCAGAATTAAAGCTTCTCTTAAATGCGCTTCCA
Source organism: Saimiri boliviensis (assembly GCF_048565385.1). NCBI lineage: Eukaryota > Metazoa > Chordata > Mammalia > Primates > Cebidae > Saimiri > Saimiri boliviensis. Next base: position 12,167,995 of record NC_133468.1, read on the forward strand.
AGACATTTAAAACATTTATTCTACAGCCTACTCAAATCCCCCAGTCAAGCAGACAGGAGACTTAATCCTCTTCCCAAATTTCCATTATTTAAGACAAAAGGAAACTAGATTTAAGACTGGTCATTCACAAAACCTAGGTATTACTACATATATTAACTAGTGATAACTCAGTGTACGGTGTAAAGGGCAAACAGAAATGTCTCAATCTGCTGAAAAATATTTCTGACTAGAGTCAATCACGAATATTTAACTATAATACCAAGCAACAGCCAACTTTACTTTTCCAGCTGTTTGTAATTTTAACGAAGTCTCACACGCCCTCTGCTGGTTCTCTAGGGTATCTTACAACCAGAAGAATTGGCAAAGGAAAGGGCTCTCACTGATTTAACATGGAAGGTCAGAATGTTCCTTGCCACCAGTGCACTATGTTCCTTTTATAATGGAAAATAAGGCATATTTAATCTCACATATGCAAAAATCACCACAGACACAATTATGCTTTAGAATTCATTTTTGAAAACATTTATACCACGAACGGGTAACATAAGAGTAAACCAAACCAAACCAAAACAAACATTCAACTCTATGCAAACCAGGCATGTACAATTTGACAAGGGAAACAAAGTTTAAGATACTTTTACTCACTTTTTCTATACTTGCTTGCATTTTTGCTTTAATGTCCTCTACAGAACTAGGTCCTTTTGGTGTTTTAGGAGTTTTTTCCTGTTTTTTGAAGGATTCTTGTCCCTGAAAAAAAGAAATGAATTTCCAAAAGGTAGTAAAAATACGACCCCTAATTAAAACCCACCCAAACTGGATTTCCTCAAATATTTTTAACAAAATTCCCTTATAAAAGTAATTATACAACAGGAATTATTAAATAAATTCATGCCATACAATTAATTTGTTTTTAAAATCAGTCTTTTAAGGAAGGAGTAAGATGATTAGCTAGGCATTCTTATAATCCCAGCTATTCTGGAGGCTGAGGTAGGAGGACTGCTTAAGCCCAGCAGCTGGAGGATGTCATGAGCTATGATCATACCACTGTACCGTACTGTCCAACCTGGGCAAGAGTAAGGACGCCCACTTCTTTAAGAAAAAAATAAACAATAACTTGAGAGTTTGGTTTTATGCACAATATCAAGTCAGTTTTAAAATATGAGATCAGAAGACCTTACTTTCAAAGATGAAAGCAATAAAGTCATTGTAGTCTGATGCCTGGGGCCCACCCCAGACCATTTTTTCCGATAATCTCCTTAAGTAATAATACTGGGGTTCTTTTAAACTTTTTTTTTTGGTTCAAATTCCATTTGTTTGCAGGGCAGCGGGTAGGGCCAGGAACAAGACCACCAAACCCTTTCTGGGCCTAAACGTTCTGCTTCAATCTGATATGCAACCAAGGTTGAGAACTTCTGCTCTACTCAGACATACTTTTCAACAAGGATTCCTTATAGTAAACAACTGTTGATGTCACTACATATATATATATATATAAAATTCAGGCCAGGCACAGTGGCTTACACTTTCCCAACACTGAGAGGGCAGGGCAGATCACCTGAGGTCAGGAGTTCAAGACCAGCCTGGCCATAGTATAGTGAAACCCCACCTCTACAAAAACTACAATTAGCTGGGCATGGTGGTGCATGTCTGTAGTCCCAGCTACTTGGGAGGCAGGACAATCGCTTGAACCTGGGAGGTGAAGGCTGCAGTAGGCTGAGATCATGCCACTCTACTACAGCCTGAGTGACACTCAAAAAAAATTCTATTGGCTCCTGCCACCACACAGAACCCCAGTAGCACATTACATTTAGTATATTCATGTCTGTGTGTACCTACAACATGCAACAAGCTGATTTTAACTTTAAAACACCAATTACAAGGGTTCTATAAAGGTCTATCAAATTTCAGACACACTAGATTCTTCCACAGATTTCACCAACTAGATCGATGAGACACATATGTGTAAATGTTGCCACTTACTTTTGATCTTGGTGTTGATGATGGTTTTGAGTCTTTTCCATTCTGATTTGACTTTTGTGCATTTTTGGCTGGAGTATCGCGTATAGACTGCAATTAGAAATTAATCTTAATCACTGTCTCTGCCCCCAACATCAGTGCAAACAAACTGTCCAAACCATGTAAGAAAACCAGCAACCACAGGCCAGGTATGGTGGCATGTGCCTATAATCCCAGCTACTCAGGAAGCCGAGGCAGGATAATCGCTTGAACCTGGGAGGCAGAGGTTGAGGTTGAGCCAAGATTGTGCCGCTGCACTCCAGCCTGGGCGACAGAGCAAAACTCCATCTCAAAAACAAAAAACTTAAAAGCAGCAACCACTTGAGCAAAAGGCTGCACAAAACTAACAAATGGGGGGGCGGGGGGGAAGGCCACATGGATAAAGAAAACAGACCATTCCCCATTTTAAGTTTTCTTTAGTCCTCTAAATTTCAGTTTGAGATAGATGATCTCCTCTCACCAACTTTCCTTAACTAAAAAACACGAATAGCATTAAAAAACTACTATTTCTATCGTTAGTTTAACAACCTGGTAGCATTATATCACACTCACTTTCTTCACTGGCACTTTTTCTTCAGTTTCCTCATCATCGAAATCATCATCATCATCACTACAAATAAAAATGTCAAGACATTAAGTTAAGCACTTCCAAAATTTGGGAGTGTACAAAAGCACTGAAAGCAGGACCTTGAAGTGATTTTTTGTGCACCCATGTTCACTGCAGCATTGTTCACAACAGCCGACCGGTGAAAGCAACCCAAGTGTTGAACAGCTACATAATGAAATGTATTATGTATGTACAATGAAAATCCTCTCACATGCTGCAACACGACTGAACCTTGAACAAAGTAAAATAAGCCAGCCACGAAAGAACAAACACTGTATGATCCTATTCATTATATTATCCATAAAAGTAGTCAAACTCAAAGAAAGAGAAAGTGTAATTGTGGTCGTTAGGTACTGGGAAATGAAGTTGCTCAATGAGTTGTTTTGTATGAACACATACTATAATACTGCTGTACAATGTATGTATACTTAATGTATATTTAGTTACATTAAACTGTACACTTGTATTAAAAAAAATTGAAGACCTAAATAGAAACGTTCCATGTTCAGATACTGCCAAATGGCAACACTCCCCAAACATACAGATTAAATACAATCCTTAGAAGACTCCCTAAGCTGGTTTCTCTGTACGAACACATCCTAAAATTTATATACAAATCCAAGAGTTGGCACAGTGTCTCATATCTATAATCCTAACACTTTGGGAGGCTGAGGTGAGAGGATCATTCTAGTCTGAGACTAGTCTAGGCGACACATAAGAAGAACCCTATCTCTTAAAAAATTTTAAAAACATATATAATTAGCAGGGCGTACTGGTATGTGCCTGTAGTCCCAGCCACTTGAAAAAGCTAAGGCAGGAAGATCTGCTTGAGGCAGTGAGTTGTTTATAACTGCACCACCGCACTCCAGCCTGGGTGACAAAGCAAGACCCTATTTCAAAACACGAAAACAACAGGCACTTAAGGGAGCCAAAGAGAACAAACGCAATCTTGAAAACACAAAGCTAGAGAACTCAAACTTGACTTATTAAAAAAAAAAAAAATCAGCTATAAAACCTCCAAAGGGGACAGGCACTGTGGCTATGCCTGTAATCACAGCACTTTTTGAGAGGCTGAGGCAGGCAGATCACGAGGTCAGTAGTTCAAAACCAGCCTGGCAAACATGACCCCAACCTCTACTGAAAATACAAAAATTAGCTGGGCATGGTAGCATGTGTCTGTAATCCCAGCTACTCGGGAGGCTGAGGCAGGATAATTGCTGGAACCCGGACCCAGGAGGCGGAGGTTGCAGTGAGCGAAGATGGCACTCCAGCCTGGGCTACAGAGCAAGACTCCCCCACACCCCCCTCCAAAAAAAGCCACACATCAATATATATTACATACATCTGTGTATAGTATACATCAGCAGTATACATATTACATAGGTTTTCTTGCTTAAATCAACAGTAGAGTCAACTAAGCCCACACCATACCCTTTCCATTCACAACACATCACTGAGTTCCCCTTTTATCTGTGGGTTCAAAGGGTTAGATTAAACCTTCATGCACCTCTTTGCATTTTCATTGCCATCTTAACCACTTAAGTTATCTTAAGACTTGTTGCTGCCAGTGCAGTGGCTCATGTCTATTACCCCAGCACTTGAGAAGGCTGAGGCATGCAGATCACCCGACATCAGGAGTTCAAGACCCGCCCAGCTAACATAGTGAAACAGCATTTCTACTAAAAATACAAGAAATCAGCCAAATTAGCCGGGAGTGGTGGTGCCTGCCTGTAATCCCAGCTACTCTGGAGGCAGAGGTTGCAGTGAGCTGAGATCACACCATTGCACTCCAGCTTGGGCAATGAGCAAAACTCCATCTCAAAAAAAATAAAGACTTAGATGATTTGGACCTTGATATTATGTACACTTTTCATTCCTATCAACACCCAATTCGGACACAGAAAAACAAACACATCATGAATTGTACCCATTTTTGAGTCTCTACTAAAAATGTAAAAATTTGCTGGGTGTGGTAGTGGGCGCCTGTAATCCCAGCTACTTGAGACTAAAGGAGCAGACCGCTTGAACCCAGGAGGCAGAGGTAGTGGTGAGATCACGCCACTGCACTCCAGCCTGGGATACTCCGTCTCAAAAAAAATTAGCTGGGCATGGTGGCTTGTGCATAGTCCCAGCTGCTCCAGAGGCTGAGCACAGGGGAAGTACTTTAACTTGGGAGGCAGAGGTTGCAGTGAGCTCACACGACTGCACTCCAGCATGAGAGACGAAGAGACACCCCATCTCAAAAAAAGAAGAAACGAAAAAAATAACAGTCAAATACTGCCTTGAGTTTGAGTTTCTTTGTAAGTTTGACATTCAAGTACTCTGAATTTTTGTTTTTCTTTTGACCTGGGGAGGTGGTCTCACTATGCTGACCAGGCTGGCTGGCCTCAAGAGATCCTCCCATCTCAAAGTGTCAGAATTATGGGCATGAGCCACTGCAACTGGTCATACTTTTGAAAGTGTTTTCAGTAAATGCATATGGACCAATCTCAGAACTCAAATCAAAGTATTCAATGTATTACTGATGCTGGCACACATAAAACCAATCATAAACTGTACTTTATACCACAGTGTGCCTGTAAGTGTTTATAATAGTTTGATCTTGTTTAATATAAACACATCAAATCTTGTTTCCAACCATATTCTAAATCCCAAGAAAAATTTTATTAATATCCCTTTTAGAAACTCATTTTTGTCTATAACCAACTACATAAAACCACAAACCAAAATCCTTAGGGGAATAAACGACCTTCAGTAACAACTTGTAAAATCAATACAGAGCTATTTAGTCAGATTCTTTCTACTCAATCTAATTAACTGTACATGATAAATAATACCGGACTTGATGGGTATAATAACATATCCACTAAATTTTCTTTAGGACAAAGGGACATAATCAAACTTCTCAAATGCTATAATCTACCCTTCTGAAGATTCACAAGTCACAGCATTGTAAAGGCTCTCTTGGACCCAATATCCTTTCAACTCAGCTCATTTAACTTAAACTGACAACAGATAACTACTTGCCCTTTCATTATAAACTGTTACACAGGATTGCTTTATGTAAATGATTCTTAAAATCCTCACGCATACAACTATGTCAAATTCCTTTTTTCCATTAAGATTCCAGAATTACGTCATTTCTTAGATCATACTTACTCTTCATCATCATCATCATCATCTTCATCATCATCATCTTCATCAGCAGCAAGTTTTACTTTTTTCTTTTAAAAGAAAAGGCACACCATGAACAAGAGCTGATTTTATCTCTTATCATCATACTAAAAGCTATGATACAAAACCTGTAATAAAATTGCCATCTCTACCTGTGGAACCTTGCTACCACCTCCAGGGGCAGATCGCTTTCCAGACATACTTAAGAGTTTCACATCCTCCTCCTCCTCATCTTCTGACTCTGCATCTTCCTCCACAGCTAAAATACAATTTATATGACATTACAAACCTCAAATCAGCAAGAAATCAGACAAAAAGAACACTGACAGTATACAGTAAATAAACTAAAACTGAGATTTCCATTCATTAAAAAAAGGGCAAATGGGAAAAAGAACTTTTTAACAGAAGTATTTTGGGGCCTAATGTTCATTGCCAGGTTTTAAATACAAGAAACCTAAGCACAGTGGCTCAGGCCTGGAATCTTACTTTGGGAGGCCAAGGTGGACCACTTGAGGCCAAGAGACCAAGCTGGAAAACAGTGAGACCCCCATCTGTGCAGGGACACACGCAGGCAGGCAGGCAGGCAGACAGACAGACACAGACACACACACACACACACACACACACACACGCCAAGAGACCAAGCTGGGAAACAGTGAAACCCCCATCTGCGCAGGGACACAGGCAGGCAGACAGACAGACACACACACGAAATTAGCCCGGTACGGTGAAGCATGCCTGTAGTTCTAGGTATTCTGGAGGGTGAGGGTGAACCCACTAGTAGTTCAAAGCCACAGCAAGCTATGATCACACCATTGCACTCCAGCCTTGTTGAGTGAGACACTCTATAAAATAAAAAAATTTAGGCCAGACATAGTGGCTGACACCTGTAACATTTTGAGAGGCCAAGGCAGGCAGATGACATTAAGGCCAGGAGTTCAAGATCAGCCTGGCCAACACCACAAAACCTTTTCTACTAAAACTTAAGCACAGTTGGGCATGGTGGCACATGCCGGTAGTCCCAGCTACTGGGGAGGGCTAAGGCAGGAGGATCACTTGAACCTGGGAGGTGGACAATGCAGTGATTGTGCCACTGCATTCCAGCCTGCGTGACAGTTAAGATTTTGTTTTCCCCCCCAAAATTTGTCCTCTCCAATTATAAATTACTAGATTCACAACTGAACCTATTATGAAGACAGTATTATACCCATTGCTTCCCCCCCCCACCTTACTCTTGTCACCCAGGCTGGAGCGAAATTGTGCAATCTTGGCTCACTGCAATCTCCACCTCCTGGGTTCAGGTGATTCTTCTGCCTCAGCCTCCAAGTAGCTGAACTACAGGCACGTGCCACCATGCCCAGCTAATTTTCTCGTGTTTTTAGTAGAAGATGGGGTTTCACCATCTTGGCCAGGCTTGTCTGGAACTACTGACCTTATGATCCTCGCGACTCGGCCTCCCGAAGTGCTAGGATTATAGGCGTAAACAACCTCGCCCGGCCAACCCATGCCTTAAGAAATCCAAACTGGAACCAACAACTGCATCAAAGAGAATAAACTAAGTAGTATAATATATAAAAAATACCATACCTACTAAGTGCTGTCCACTGATATGCACTGGCCCTGAACCACACTTTAATCGTAAGACCACTGGTGGTGTTATTTCAAAGCCCCCAAGGGAAACCTAGAAGAAAGTAATTTTTCATCACTAAACATGTAAAGAAAATGTACAATAAATATTACAGGCAAACACATAAAGCCAATCAACAAACCAGTGAACCTGTTTTTCTACTAAACAAGCAGAAGAAACCTCCATGTTCATGAGTTGACCATTCAACTCCAGTGACAGAAGACAACCACTTTCTATCTCCTTGACACAACCTAAATGACACCAAACCTACCTTAAAACAAAATTAAACCTTAACACAATATCCAAAGTATGTAAGCGCCCTTACCGTTGGCTGCACAGACATTTTCAAAGTCGCCAGTGTTACTTTAATTGGACTGCCTTCGTAATTCATTGCCTCTGCTTCAACAATGTGCAACTCATCCTTTGCACCAGCCCCTAAACTGACCTGTGAACAAAAAAAAAAAACACTTCAACTTTTTGAGTTCCAGCTATTTTACACTCCCCCCACAACAAATGTTATTATATGCAGCCATGCGTCACTTAACCACAGGCCTAGGTTCTGAGAAATGTGTTGTTAGGCAATTTCATCTTTGTACAATCGTAAGCATGTGCTTATACAAACCTAGATGGTACAGCCTACTACACACATCTAGGCTACAAACCTGTACAGTATGTTACTGTAAGCAACCGAAACACAATACTATTTGTGCACCTAAACATAGGAAAGGGGTGGGCATGGTGACTCACGCCTGTAATCCCAGCACTTTGGGAGGCAGAGACAGGCATATATATCACCAAGTCAGGAGTTCGAGATCAGCCTGGACAACATGGTGAAACCTTGTCTCTACTAAGAATAGAAAAATTAGCCAGGCGTGGTGGCACATGCCTGTAATCCCAGCTACTTGGAAGGCTGAGGCAGGGAAATCATTTGAACCCGTGAGGCAGAGGTTGCAGGGAGTAGAGATCACACCATTGCACTCCAGCCTGGGTGACAGAGCAACTGTCTCCAAAAAAAAAAAAAGCCAAAGAAAAGGTACATCAAAAATAGGGTGTAATAATCTTATGGGACCACCACTGCATATGTGAGCCATCTGTTGAACCAGCAGTTGCAATAAAGTATGTAACTTTTTAAAAAAGTATAAACCTCCCATCATCACTTTGGAAAACAAATTTGTGCAATGTTTTCCTCGAGTTTTTTGATCTTGGCAAATCAGTTTCTCATATTCAGAAAATTTAAGAAATGCATAAATATGCATACACACAATATAGATGACCTAACAAATATTTACTGAGCAATTTCAAAGTTGAGCTGAAGGCTAGTCTCTGGTAGACATGTAAGATTATGACTGCCTTTTACAAGAGCTTTATAATCCAACTAAAGAATATAAGTAAAGAATAGTGTGATTGGATTTTACATGGTTACCAAATGAGTGGTAGAGATGCCAAGTTGTTTATCATAGATGTACAGTGAGGTACACATAATACCCAGGTGTAAGAAACAGTATTTTATAAGCAGTCAGCAAAGGAAAAGTCTCAAGCCACATGAATAGAAACTAAAAGGCTGAAATCAAGTAGGGTTAAGTAGTTTATTTTGAAAGTTTAAGTACCGTTCTTAAAGATAACTGGTGCTCATTTTCATCATTATCCACCTTAAAGTGATAATCTTTGTCGGCCTTTAGTTCACAACCTGTAAATGAAGAAAAAAGCAACTCTAACAAGGAGAAAAATAACACTGAAACTTAAGTGTGGGTAACCAACAAGGTCAAGGTTTACTTTCGAACTAGTTTTTCACTATTTTAGCTACCAGAGGGCAAAGCAGAATGATCAATTCCTAGATTTCTTGAACAGAAATCTCTACAATTAACACCCATAGAAGACTATAAATTCCATTTTCTCATCATACCATATTTCATCCATATTATCATTCTGCATATAGAAACAAAGGTTTAGTATATCTGAAACTGAAGCAATTATCTAAAACCAAACGTAATGTCCGATGTTAAGCTTCCCACTATTTAAAACAGCTGATTTATCTACCTAAACTCCCAAATGGCAAATTCGAAATGAGAATGGTTACAAATATGAATAGATTACTATCTCAAAAGATAAACGACAAAGGTAAAAGAACCAAAGCTTGCCTACAGGGGTCAACACACTAGTCTTTAAAGCAACACAAAGTGACATAGGCCTGAAACTAAATTCAGAAATTATGTTTAAGACAAGGAGGGTTGCTTCCAATAGTTACCAGAAAGTACTGATACAAATTTATCAGAATTCTCAGCTATCCAAAATAGCTAGGAATTAAAGCCTTAATGTTTTAGATAGATGTGTCTACTCCCGGGCAAATTCTTCAAAATACTGTCAGAACAAAAATTTTAAATGATTCCATTTAATATCTAACCGTTACCAATACATACATATTCAAATGTGCAGAAATTTAATTTAGCAAGTGTCAGTACGGATAACGAACGAGATAAAGTTAGAGGTAGGATATGCACTTACTTCAAAGTCTCAATGGCGCAAAGGCTAGGGTTCTGCAATTAAGCTGATTGAGATCAAAAACCCAAGTGGGACTCTCCTTTTTGGGGCATGACTACCGCCAAGTCGAGCGGGGTGGTGGTCCTAAAATTTTGCGAATTAAGTCTTAGGCCTTCATTTGATTCAAACCGAACAGTCTTCAAGTTTTTTTAAATTAAAGCGGTTTGGTCAATGCCGCACAAATGGCGGCATGGGAGGACCTCCCCCCCAAAACGGAAGCCTCATTAATATTCACCAAGCACCCGCTACGGAGTCAAGCGCCGTGGTTTAGACTTAGTCTCTTTGCCTGTAAGTGTACAACCTTCGTTAAGTGAGTTTCTCTCTGGGGACCAGTATCGTCATCTGCGAAGTGGGGCTAGCTCCACCTACCGCAGAGACAGAAAGGGGTCTCAAAAATAGAGCTGCCTTCACATTGGATGCTGCAAGCACTGAACAAAGACCTCCAGAATCCCGGTGCTACCGGCCTCCGAACGTTTCCCACTCCCAAGTGAACCACAGCAGCCCAGGCTCGGGAGTGCCAAGACTCTGGTGAGCCCCGGATGTAGCGCCCACACCCCCCTCCCTCCCCCAACCACGTGGCAACCACGTGCTCCCAGCGGTTGCGGCCTCCTCACGCCGCGCCTCCCCTCCCCCAGCAACCGGCCGAAGCACGCGAGTCAAGTCCGGGTCCGGCAGCTCCAGACTCTGAGGCCTGGGGACAGGAGCACAGCAACGCCAGGCTATTCATCTATCCCCCGCTTCCACACGTAGGCCCATGCTTCCCGGTGAACCCAGCCTCCGGGACCACCGGCCCGGGGGTCTGGGACTGGAAGCGTAGGAATGAACACCGTTAGGAAATAAACCACGCCCGGAGCTCCGCGGCGTATCCCCGGCAACGGCCGAACTTTCAGGCGGCCGATTCCACTTTACCTTAGGCCCTGGGCCTCGGACCGCTCACGCCACAGGCTCTTCAGCCCGCTCGTCTTCTCACCCCTTCGCGCCACCGGCTCCCTCCCGAATTCAATCCCTCCAGATACAGGGCTCCAGCAGCTCTTCCCACCAGCTCAGGCCTCTAGCCGGTCCGGCGGTCTCCACCAGACCCGGCAGCAGCCAGATTCCCGCCCCCCACCCCCACCCTCACCGCCAACAGGCCCCGCTCGGCCTCGCTCCAGCTTCCCCCAGCAGTTACCGAAAAGATAGTTCTGGGGCCTCAGGGGGCTCATGTCCATGTCCATCGAATCTTCCATCGGGTGGCGACACGCACTTAGGTGGAAGAGAAGGCGGACGGAGACAAACGACGACTGCTCAAAAGAACAGCCACTCAGGACGGACTCACACCAGGGAAAGGACGCCAGCGCCCCGCGCTTATATAAAGCACGGAAGATCTCGCGAGAACTTCTCAAGTCCCGCCTCCTCGCGCGTGCTCCGGAGCCCTCCCCTGGCGTTACCGTAGCCCTCCTGCGCAAGCGCTTTTCAACCCCACTCCTTTCTACCTCGCCCCCGACCTCCTCCAGGTACTCCGCGGGCTCCCAACGAGCACGCGCACTCGTACACCGGCCCCACCCCTCCGCCGCCGTCGCCTGTGCGCACGCGTGCTTTTTACTCTTAGCGCGGGCTCCCCACCTCCAGCACTTCCACGTCTTCTCCCGCTCGAGCGCGTTGGCCTCCTGCCAAGAGTCTGCGCAGCCCACCCTGCAAAATGGCGTCGGCAGCCCTTAGCTATGTGAGACATGGCGGGTTAGCAGAGCAGGAATGAGCTGGAGAGCACCTCGATTCACCTTTCTCCAGCCCCTAGTGCCCCGCAAGCCTCCAAACAGGCATAATCGCGTCAGGATTTTTTTTGCTTGCCTGATGGCTTCGGATCAGAGTTAATCGCTACCCCAAAGTTCAGGTGCCAGAGAGTGAATTGCGGCTTATTCTTTGTTGGGATGGAAAGATGTAGCTACTGGCCAGACCTACGGAACTGTGTTTTCACAGCTCTGTTCTTCCTAAGAAAACATCTCCAAAATCCTCATCTTCGTGTACTTTGGGGGCCAAAAGGGGACTGAATCAGTCTCCAAATGAGCAAGGACATCGCCGTAACAGCTGGGAGGGTGGGCAGGCTCTGACTTAACTGCCGGTCTTAATCTTAAACATTCCTCGGGAAAGAAAACGGGTGACTTGTAACAACTACTGAAGGCTTAATTCGAATATTTGGGATCGAGCATGGGAATAAACATTTTAAGCTACACCCGGGCATTGGGGCTTTTTGAAGATCCGTAATCTTTTTTTTTTTTTTTTGAAATCTTAACATAACAAATTTAAGAAATGAAAGGCTGGGCGCGGTGGCTCAAGCCTGTAATCCCAGCACTTTGGGAGGCCGAGGAGGGTGGATCACGAGGTCAAGAGATCGAGACCATCCTGGTCAACATGGTGAAACCCCATCTCTACTAAAAATACAAAAATTAGCTGGGCATGGTGGTGTGTGCCTGTAATCCCAGCTACTCAGGAGGCTGAGGCAGGAGAATTGCCTGAACCCAGGAGGCGGAGGTTGCGGTGAGCCGAGATCGCGCCATTGTACTCCAGCCTGGGTAACGACAGTGAAACTCCGTCTAAAAAAAAAAAGAAATGAGAAATACAAATAATGGCAATGCCCCTACTTTTTTTTTTTTTTTTGAGACGGAGTTTTGCTCTGTTGCCAAGTTGGCGTGCAGTGGCGTGATTTCGGCTCACCGTAACCTCCTCCTGCCGGGTTCAAGCGATTAACTTGCCTCAGCTTTCCGAGTAGCTGGGATTACAGGCGCGTGCCTCCATGCCCGGCTAATTTTTGTATTTTTAGTAGAAATGGGGTTTCTCCTTGTGGGCCAGGCTGGCCTCGAACACGTGACCTCAGGTGATCCGTCTGCCTGGGCCTCCCGAAGTCTTGAGATTGCAGACGTGAGCTACCCGCCAGGCCTCTTTCTGGATTCTTGACCGTTGATTATTTGAATGCAGCTCTGTACAGAGCCTGAACTATATGGGAGTCATTGCTAATGCTATATAAATGAATACATTGTCGGTTTTTTGTTTGTTTTGAGACGGAGTCTTGCTCTGTCGCCCAGGCTGGAGTGCAATGGAGCAATCTCCGTTCACCGCAACCTCCGCCTCTCAGGTTCAAGCGATTCTCCTGCCTCAGCGTCCGGGTAGCAGGGATTACAGGCGCGAGCCACCACGCCCGGCTAATTTTCTTTGTATTTTTAGTAAATATGAGGTGTTACCGTGTTAGTCGGGATGGTCTCGAACTCCTGACCTCGTGATCCGCCTGCCTTGGCCTCCCAAAGTCCTGGGATTACAGGCGTGAGCCACAGTGCCCGGCCACATTTGTGGTTTTAACATTTCAGGCCCATAGTCTGGATACGAGCTCACAGAATCAAGTGGTTAAGAAAATGCCCGGTACTGGCTAGGCACGGAGGCTCACGCCTATAATCCCAGCACTTTAGGAGGCTGAGGTGGGCGGATCTTGAGGTCAAGAGATCGAGACCATCCTGGCCAAAATAGTGAAACCCCATCTTTAATAAAAATGCAAATATTTGCAGGGTGTGTGGCACGCACCTGTAGTCCCAGCTGTTCATGAGGCTGAGGCAGGAGAATTCCTTGAATTCGGGAGGCAGAGGTCTCCAAAAATAAATAAAAGAAAGAAAGAAAGAAAGAAAGAAAGAAAGAAAGAAAACAAAACACGTGGTGTGTTTCTCAGATTTATAAATGTTATGATGCTCACTCTCTTTTTAATTAAAATTATATAAGCCTCAGGAGAATCTGTTGAACCCAGGAGATGGAGGTTATAGTGAGCGGAGATTGTGCCACTGTGGTCCAGCCTGGGTAACAGAGCCAGACTCCATCTCATAATAAAAATTTAAAAATTTTTGTATAGACCTCTACAAAACGAAAAGGTGAAAATACACCTCTTTCCATCTCTGCTTTCCCATTCCCTAGGGGTAGCACGACTAATAGTTGTGTGTATCATTTTAAACTTATTTTTTGCCAGGTGCAGTGCCTCATGACTATACTCCGAGCACTTTGGGAGGCTGAGGCAGATGAATCACCTGAGGTCAGGAGTTTGAAACCAGCCTGGCCAACATGGTGAAACCCCGTCTTTATTTTGTAAAAATACAAAATTAGCCGGGCGTGGTGGCATGTGCCTTTAATCCCAGCTACTCTGAAGGCTGAAGCAAGAGAATCACTAGAACGCTGGGGGCAGAGTTTGCAGTGAGATTGCACCACTGCACTCCAGCCTGGGTGACAGAGCCAGACTCCGTCTCAAAAAATAAACAAATAAATAAATAAACTTATTTTTATGTTAGAGAGAGAAAGTATATAGTTGGGATTCTTTGGTATTTTTCTAATGTGGGTAATTCACATATTGTTCATCTTGTATTTTATATTCAAAAATAAGGCTGGTCATGGTGGCTGGAACCTATAATCCCAGAACCTGAGGTGGCTAAGAAGGATTCCTTCAGGCCAGGAGTTAGCGACCAACCTGGACAGCATACCAAGATCTTGTCCCTACAAAAATTGTTTAAAAAAATATGTGTTGAACATTTGTCCACAGTTAATGCATAATATGGATATGTTTAACTTCATTCCTCCTTGATGGACACTGAAATTGTCTCTATAATTTTCCTGTAAGAAATAATGCCTTGGGGTGGGGGGGGTCTTCCTTTCTGAGGGTTCCTGTGTCATATAAAGCTTTGAGTAAATTTGTTATGTCGCCCAGGCTGTAGTGCAGTGACCTAATCTCAGCTCACTGCAACCTCTGCCTCCCAAGCTCAATTAATTCTCCTGCCTCAGCCTCCTCAGTATATGGGACTACAGGTGCACTGCCACCAGGACTGGCTAATTTTGTATTTTTAGTAGAGGCAGGGTTTCACTATGTTGGCCAGGCTGGTCTCAAACTCCTGACCTCAGATGATCTGCCCATCTCAGCCTCCTAAAGTGATGGGATTACAGGTGTAAGCCACCACAACTGGCCAGCTTATTATTATTATTATTATTTTTGAAACAAAGTCTTGCTCTGTTGTCCAGGTTGGAGTGTAGTGGCACGATCTCGGCTCACTACAGCCTCTGCCTCGAAAATTCCAGCAATTCTCGTGCCTCAGCCTCCCGAGTAGCTGGGATTACAGGTGCCTGTCACCATGCCCACCTAATTTTTGTACATTTAGTAGAAACAGGATTTGCTATATTGGCCAGGCTGGTCTTGAACTCCTCACCTCAAGTGATCCACTCACCTTGGCCTCCCAAAGTGCTGGGATTACAGGCATGAACCACTGTTTCTGGCTTTTTTTTTTTTTTTTTTTTTAAGTAGATATGGGGTTTCACCATGTTGGCCAGGTTGATCTTGAACTCCTAACCTCAGGTGATCCTCCCGCCTCTGCCTCCAAAAGTGTTAGGATTACAGGCATGAGCCACCACACTCAGCCAATAATTACTTGAAATTCTGATTTGTGGCTGGGCCTGGTGGCTCATGCCTGTAATCCAAGCACTTTGGAGGCCAAGGCAGGTGGATCACCTGAGGTCGGGAGTTCAAGACCAGCCTGACCAACATGGTGAAACCCTGTCTTAAAAAATAAATAATAAATAAATAAATGAAATAAAATAAAATAAAGAAATACTGATTTGTACTATAATGGCGTGTGGTTATGCTTAAACATTGTTATCTTTTAAAGATCCATACTGAAATATTTGTAGGTGAAATGATACATCTGGGATTTTATATTTTATTTTATTTTTTATTTTATTTATTTATTTATTTATTTATTTTGAGACAAATCTCACGCTGTTGTCCTGGCTGGAGTGCAGTGGCATGATGTTGGCTCACTGAAACCTCTGCCTCCTGGGTTCCAGTGATTCTCCTGCCTTAGCCTCCTAAGTAGCTGTGATTATAGGCTCCCCTTCCCCACCACGGCTGGCTAATTTTTGTATTATTAGTGGAGACAGGATTTTGCCATGTTGGCCAGGCTAGTCTCCAACTCCTGACCTCAAGTATATCCACCCGCCTCAGCCTCCCAAAGTGCTGGGTTTATAGGCGTGAGCCTTGCCCAACATTATCTGAGATTTTTAAAAAAAAACAATCCAGGCCGGGCGCGGTGGCTCAAGCCTGTAATCCCAACACTTTGGGAGGCCGAGGCGGGTGGATCACGAGGTCGAAAGATCGAGACCATCATGGTCAACATGGTGAAACCCCATCTCTACTAAAAATACAGAAAAAACTAGCTGGACGTGGTGGCGCATGCCTGTAATCCCAGCTACTTAGGAGGCTGAGGCAGGAGAATTGCCTGAGCCCAGGAGGCGGAGGTTGCAGTGAGCCGAGATCGCGCCATTGCACTCCAGCCTGGGTAACAAGAACGAAACTCCGTCTCAAAAAAAAAAAAAATCCAGCAAAACGGGAGAAGAAACAAGAATGGAAAGGAATATATGAAATTTACTTGGCATATCCTCAGAAAGAGAAAAAAAATTTTTTTAAAGGAATACATGAAATAAGATTGACTACATAATGATAAATGTTAAAGCTGGGTCATGGGTATATGGTTGTTCATCATAGGATTCTTTCTTTCATGCAGGATTCTTTCTATTTTTGTTAATGTTTGAAAATTTTCGTCATAAAATGTGTTTAAAAATGAAGATTAGCTGGGCGCGGTGTCTCAAGCCTGTAATCCCAGCACTTTGGGAGGCTGAGGCGGGTGGATCATGACGTCAAGAGATCGAGACCATCCTGGTCAACATGATGAAACCCCGTCTCTACTAAAAATACTAAAAATTAGCTGGGCATGGTGGCGCGTGCCTGTAAGCCCAGCTACTCAGGAAGCTGAGGCAGGAGAATTGCCTGAACCCAGGAGGCGGAGGGTGCGGTGAGCCAAGATCGTGCCATTGCACTCCAGCCTGGGTAACAAGAGTGAAACTCTGTCTCAAAAAAAAAAAAAAAAGAAGATTAAAATAAAACTTGGTATTTAAAAACATGATATATCAGTTTATTTTATGGAATACTATGCAACTTCTAAAAAGAATACCGTGATCCCCTACATATTACATTCTAAGCTAAGCCACATGGAAAAAATAAATCGCTAAAACCCTAGGGGCAGAGGAAAGATCTCAAAAAAATAAAAGAAAGGATAGCTAAGCCACATGAAATGAAAAAGCAAAGTTGGAGAACAATATATATATATATTACAACTCTACTTTAATATAAATGGTGAATGTGGGCACGGTGGCTCACTCCTGTAATCCCAGCACTTTGGGAAGCTGAGGTAAGAGGAGTTAGAGTTGGAGAGCAGCCTGGTCAACATAGTGAGACCCTGTTTCTACAAAAAACAGGAAAAATTAGCTGGGTGTGGTAGCACGTGCTTGTAGTTCCAGCTACTCAGGAGGCTGAAGCAGGTGAAAGGATCCCATAAACCTGGAAAGTCAAGGGGGCAGTGAGTCATGGTCGCACCACTACTCTCTAGCCTGGGTAACAGAGTGAAAACCTGTTTCAAAAAAACCCAAACCACCAGGAGTGGTGACTCACGCCTGTAATCTCAGCACTTTGGGAGGCCAAGGCGGGTGGATCACGAGGTCAAGAGTTTGAGACCAGCCTGGCCAACATGGTGAAACACCTGTCTCTACTAAAAATACAGAAATTGGCTGGATGTAGTGGCTGGCTCTTATAATATCAACTACTTGGGAGGCTGAGGCAGAAGAATTGCTTGAATTCGGGAGGCCAAACAAAAAAAAAAAGAAAGAAAAAAAGAAAAGAAAAGACACATTTATATGTACTGTATATATATATTTAAGTGTCTGCTCTACTTACTGTGCAAATTCATTTCTTAACATATTCTACAAAACTACTATCAGACATTAATAATTATATTATGTATAAAGGTATTTACTAAGGCATTCTCTCCTTACTTGGGAGGCTGAGGCAGCTGAATCACTTGAACCCAGGAGATGGAGGTTGCAGTGAGCCATGATTGAGCCATGCACTCCAGCCCAGGCAACAGAGTGAGACTCCATCTCTATCTCTCTCTCTCTCTCTCTCTCTCTCTCTCTCTCTATATATATATATATATATATATATATATATATATGTTTTGGGTGTGTATGCGTGTTTATATATGTATGTGTGTGTGTCTACACATACATGTTTCTAATATTATGAATTATCCAGTTCAAATACCCCAGCTGTCTCTTACAGTTGATTTGCTTGAATAAGGATCCAAACAAGGTCTACACATTACTCTGAGTCATATTGTCATTTAACATATTCCTTTATCCTCTGTTTTTTTCTGTAAATTAGTAGATCAAGCGATGCACTGACAGCTGGATGCAGTGGCTCATGTCTGCAATCCCAGCACTTTGGGAGGCCAAAGTCACTTGAGGTCAGGAATTAGAGACCAGCCTGGCCAACATGGTGAAATCCTGTCTCTACTAAAAATGTGTGTGGTGGCTCATACCTGTAATCCCAGGACTTTGGGAGGCCAAGGCGGGCAGATCAGGAGGTCAGGAGTGCAAGACCAGCTTGGCCAGCATGATGAAACTCTGTCTTTACTAAAAATACAAAAAATTAGCTGGGCATGGTGTTGCGTGCCTATAGTCCCAGCTACTCAGGAGGCTGAGGCAGGAGAATTGCTTGAACCCAGCAGGTAGAAGTTGCAATGAGCTGAGATTGTGCCACTGCACTCCAGCCTGGGTGACAGAGTGAGACTCCGTCTCAAAAAAAAGTTTGTTTTGGTGGCTCATGCCTGTAATCCTAGCTGCTTGGGAGGTTGAGGTGGGGGTATTGCTTGTTCTGGGAAACAGAGGTTGCAGTGAGCTGAGATACTATCTTAAAAAATAAATAAATGAAATTAATTAAAATTTAACTAAAATTAAAAAGTTCCTTGATCTTGCTTCCTAGCCAAGCACTCAGTAATCACATGTGAGTAATGACTACAGTATTGGACAGTACACAAAGATATTTCTATCACTGCAGAAAGTTCTATTTTGACAGTGCTGATCTAGAGGTTTGACTAGATTCAAGTTCACTCCAATGGCAGGAAACTTCATAGGTGGCAAGAATACTTCCTATTGTGTCAGAGGCACACAATGTCTGTTTGTTTCTCTTGTTAATTTATGGAATTGTCAGCCTGATTCTTCTTCTTCTTCTTCTTTTTTTTTTTTTTTTTTTTTTAAAGACGGAGTTTCGTTCTCGTTACCCAGGCTGGAGTGCAATGGCGCGATCTCGGCTCACCGCAACCTCCACCTCCCGGGTTCAGGCAATTCTCCTGCCTCAGCCTCCTGAGTAGCTGGGATTACAGGCACGTGCCACCACGCCCGGGTAATTTTTGTATTTTCAGTAGAGAAGGGGTTTCGCCGTGTTGGTCAGGCTGGTCTCCAACGCCTGACCTCAGGAGATCCACCTGCCTCAGCCCCCACAAAGTGCTGGGATTGCAGGCGTGAGCCACCGTGCCCAGCCTTCTATATCTTAAGTAGCTCTTGATGTCTAGTTTTTCCTCAGAATATTAAAGCAGTTGAGGAAAAAATAGAAAGGTCGATTGATTAAAACTTACATCATTTTAAATTTAAATACTTTATTTATACAAAAAAAAAAAAAGGCCCATAATCTGAGGCAGCCCAGGATTCTTCATCTGTCATCTGCGCTTACGGAAACTCCCACAAGGCCATAAGCTAAGAGAGAAGGATTGGTGCAAAGGAGGCAGGTGACCTGGGTCTGGGCCACCCATGCATATAACTTACTGTGCCCTTTGGCCCTGTCTGAGCCCAATCCTGGATGTACTACTTCCATTGTACAGCAGAATGAGGCTGTGCCCACCTAACCTTAGGATTTAGTGGGTCTGACAGTCCCTTGATTCCACCAGTCAGATTCTTAGTCTTTACCAGGACACAGCACTCCAGAACTCCATACCACTGGTACCTGAATACTTCACTAGCTTCGCTGGTTTCTGAACCTTTTCAGGGTTTAACTTCTTGCTCTCTGGAGCACATATATCTTTTTTTTTTTTTTTTTTTTTTTTTTAAGATGGAGTTTACCCTTGTCACCCAGGCTGGAGTACAGTGGCGCAATCTCTGCTCACTGCAACCTCCGCTTCCCTGGTTTGAGTGATTCTCCTGCCTCAGCCTCCCAAGTAGCTGGGATTACAGACATGTACCACCATGCCCGGCTAATTTTGTGTTTTAGTAGAGACCAGGTTTCTTCATGTTGATCAGGCTGGTCTGTAACTCCTGACCTCAGGTTATCCGCCCGCCTTGGCCTCCCAAAGTGCCAGGATTACAGGGATGAGCTACTGTGCCCAGCCTAATGGAGGACATATAAATACTTTGTAAATACTTGCCATTTCTTTGTTTTGAAACAGAGTCTCACTCTGTCATCCAGGCTGGAGTGCAGTGGCATGATCTCAGCTCACTGCAGCCTCCGCCTCGCGGGTTCAAGCGATTCTCCTGCCTCAGCCTCCTGAGTAGCTGGGACTACAGGCACGCACCACCACACCTGACTATGCCATTTCTTTGTCGGCTGCCCACTTTCTTGTCTTAGGAACACCAGGGCCTTTTTGTCATTATGAGAGATCCCTGGGAGTCAAATCCTCCCAGTGGCCACCCCAGCCTTGTTGCCCATTACAGTCATTCCACCCACCTTGCCTTTAGTAAATAAGAGCTGCCATCTGGCACCACAGAACAGCCAATACTGAGCTTCTCAGTGGTGGCAATGGCTCCCTTGCTAACTCATTTCATATTACTTAATAAAAGGGAGAATCCCTGGGCCCTCTTTTGTCTGCTCATCCGGTGAGTTCTCAGGTCTTACACAGTGAGTGTTTTAGCCAATTCCTCAGCGCTCTGTTCCAGGACCTTTCCAGCATGCCCCACCTTTATTTACATGGACCACCAGTTTTTCCAAGCTTCCAGGAGCCACCACAGCTGAGATGATTCCAGGAACCCTCACTAAGGTGCTGAATCTTGAGCCATGGAAGGTCCTTCATATCAACAAGCTCTTCCTTACTGCCCCTTATATTCTCCCTTCATCCCTTGGCATCCATTGCCAGTGGGTATTTTTTCCTGGTTCTGGGCCCTGCAGTTCTGCTGTTTTCTTCCCTTGCAGGTCCTATACTTCCTCAGATAGGCCACACTGTGACTTGACTCTGATTATTGGTCTCATAGCCATAGGGGAAGTGGGAACTGATCTTGGGGAGGGCAAATATCATTTTGAAGGGCATCCACTTTGATTGAAACACACAGAATTTTCGGGAAAGGGGAAGCTGCTGTATACCAGTAAGGGATAGTGGGATACTCTTGTAGGCCCATGGGTTCAGGAGAACCTGGAGTTTCAGTGAAATCACATCAGGTCTACCTAGATACCACCATTCCGGGTTTCAGGGGCCCATTTCTTCCTTCTGGTGGCATAAGAGGTCTAGCAAAGGTGACAAATTCAGGCTTCTTTGTAGTTCTGTTGCTATCAAGGCACGGGTGTGATTTTCAGCATGCTTTGCTCTCTGGATGAAGGTGCCTTAAATGTTTCCATAGAGTCTTCTGACTCATACCAGGTCCTGAATTGGTAATTGGCCAACCTGAGCTTGTAATTTTCTTCTTCAGCATGCGTAATTGGCATAGATATATTCAGCAACTGGCAGAATCCCCACAATGGCTCCGTGACCTGTGGAACGAGCACCATTAGGGTAGAAAAGGCCAAGCGGAAGCCACCATAACTGCCTCCACCAAATCTTAAACTAAAGGCAATACCATCTTGCTGGAGGGATTGCAGAGACTAATGTCACCATCAAGGACTTGGTAGAATCTGTAGAGGTGGTGATTCCTACCCTATCCTCATTTCACTCACCTTTTCAGCCTGTGCAGAAGACAGATGAAATTTGAAGAATGACAGTGGATTTTGTAAACTTAATCAATAGTGACTGCCACTGCATTGCTATTCTAGATATGGTTTCATTTCTGAGGTAAATTACCACATTTACTTACATAGCTGCTGTTCAGCTATTGGAGAATGCTTTCCCCCTCTATATCTGTTATTTTATTTATTTATTTATTTATTTTTTGGAGACAGAGTCTTGCTCTGTTGCCCAGGCTGTAGTGCAGTGGCATGATCTTGCCTCACCGCAATCTCCACCTCCCAGGTTCAACTAATTCTCCTGCCTCAGCCTCCAAGTAGCTGGGATTACAGGTATATGCCACCATGCCAGGTTAATAATAATAATAATTATTATTATTATTGTATCTTTTAGTAGAGATGGGGTTTCACCATGTTGGCCAGGCTGGTCTTGAACTCCTGACCTCATGATCTGCCTGCCTTGGCCTCCACCAAAGTGCTGGTATTACAGGCGTGAGCCACCATGCCCAGTCATGTCTGGCTAATTTTTGTACGTTTAGTTGAGACGGGGTTTCACCATGTTGGCCAGGCTGGTCTTTAACTCTTGACCTCAGGTGATCTGCCCGCCTTGGCCTCCCAAAGGGCTGGGATTACAGGCACCTGGCCTATACCTGTTAATTATCACCATCAGACACAGGTTACTTTCAGCCGCCAGGGCCAGCAATCCACCTTCAATGTCCTGACTCAGGGCTAATCACCCTTCAGGCCCTCTGTCCTGCTTCGGTCTAGAAGGAACTGGATTGCATTTCCATTCCACAGGACGTTAGGTTGGTTTACTTTCTATCATATCATGTTTGTTGAACCTGGTGAGCAGGAAGTAGCAATTACTCCAGCTATTTTGATGAGACACTTACATCCCAAAGCATAGGAAGTGAATCCCACAAAATTGCAAGCGTCTACCACCTCAGTAAAGTTTCTAGGGGTTCACATATCTGGGATGACATTTTGAGATGCTCCTTCCAAAATGAAGGGCAAGTTTCTATATCTGGTCCCTTCTGCCACCAAGAAAGTAGCACAGTGCTCTGTGAGCCTCTTTGGATTCTGAAGGCCACATGTATCTTACTAGGCCACACTGTTGCATTGTACGTACTGAGTAACCCAAAGGCTGCCAAATTTCGGTAGCGCCTAGAACAAGTCAAAACTCCGCAGCAAGTCCAGGCTACCAGGCCCCCACTGGGCCATATGACGCAGAAGATCCAATGGTATTTGTGATGGTTAATTGACTGGATTAAGGATGCCCAGATAGCTGGTAAAGTGTTATTTCTATGTCTCTCTGTGAGACTATTTCCAGAAGACATTGGCATTGGAATCATGGACTGAATATGGAAGGTCTACTCTCAGCAAAGTGGATGAACACCATCTAATCAGTTGAGGGCTCAGATTGAATAAAAAAGCAGAAAAAAAAAGGTGAATTTGTTCTTTCTCTTCTGGAGCTAAGACATCCAACTTCTCCTGCCCTTGGACATCAGAACTGCATGTTCTCTGATTTTTTTTTTTTTTTTTTGAGACAGAGTTTCATTCTTGTTGCCCAGGCTAGAGCGCAATGGCACGATCTTGGCTTACTGCAACCTCTGCCTTCTGGGTTCAAGTGATTCTCCTGCCTCAGCCTCCCTAGTAGCTGGGATTACAGGCATCCACCACCACGCCCAGCTAATTTTATATTTTTAGTAGAGATGAGATTTTTCCATGTTGGTCAGGCTGGTCTCAAACCCCTGACCTCAGGTGATCTGCCTACCTCAGCCTCCCAAAGTGCTGGAATTACAGTCATGAGCCACTGTGCCTGGCCACCATCTTTTTTTCTTTTCTTTTCTTTTCTTTTCTTTTTTTGAGACTGAGTCTTGCTCTGTCACCCAGGCTAGAGTGCAGTGGTGCGATCTCACTGCAACCTCCGCTTCCAGATTCAAGTGATTTTCCTGCCTTAGCCTCCTGAGTAGCTGAGACTACAGGCACGTGCCACCACACCTGGCTAATTTTTGTATTTTTGGTAGAGACCAGGTTTTGCCATGTGGGCCAGGCTGGTCTTGAACTCCTGATCTCAAGTGATCCACCCACACTGGCCTCCTAAAGTGCTGGGATTACAGGTATAAGCCACTGTGCCTGTCCCAGGTTCTCTGGCCTTTGGAATCTGGGACTTGTAGCAGCAGCCCCTAGGTTCTCAGGCTTTTAGACTTGAACAGAGAGTTTCACCATCTGTTTCCCTGATTCCGAGGGCTTTGCACTCGAACTGAGCCTCACTACTGGCACCCCTAGTTCTCTAGCTTGCTGATGGCCTATTATGGGACTTCTCAGCCTCCATAATCATGTGAGCCAATTCCCACAGTAAATCCCCTCCGCAGACACCTGCAATCCCAGCTTCTCGTGGGGCTGAGGTAGGAGGATCACTTAGGAGTGAGGACCAGGTGTTTGAGACAAGCCTGGGCAACATAGCCCACCATTATGGTCTCAAGTGATCCTCCTACCTTGGCCTCCAAAGTCTCTAGGTGTCAGTGTGACTCACTTGTGCCCCCCCTTGCTGGCTTCTGCTCTCTGAGTGTTCTCCTTCAGGCCCTCTGGGGCCTGGGCTAGGTGCATGTGCAGCTCTGTGGCAGAGGGCACCAGCTTTTTCTGTAGTAACCCACGGCATCAAGGTTGGAGGTGCTGAGACAAAGATGTGGGTTCCAATATACCTTCATGGGTTCCAGTTCTAATTTGTCCACACTCTCCCCTGCCTCACATTCAGCTTTGATTCCCAACTTTCAGCCCTGCTGAACTACAGCAACTTCAGCCCAGTCACCAGACACAAAGCCTTCTGTAGACTTCATTGCCTTCTCTTCGTGGTCCCTGGCTAGTGACTTCTCTCTAATCCTCTAACTGTCCTCTTCCAGACTTTTGCTGGCCCAGCTAATTTTGACCCTGACCCTGACCCTTGCCCTAACCCTGAAAATTTCAAACGCATTTATTTATTCACTTATTTATTTATTTTATTTATTTTTGAGGCAGAGTCTCACTCCGTCACCCAGACTGGAGTGCAGTGGTGTGACCTCGGCTCACTGCAACCTCTGCCTCCTGGGTTCAATCGATTCTCTTGTCTCAGCTTCCCGAGTAGGTAGGACTACAGGCACGTGTCACCCCACCTGACTAATTTTTGTATTTTGAGTAGAGATGGGGTTTCACTATATTGGTCAGGCTGGTCTCAAACTCCTGACCTCAGGTGATCCGCCTGCTTCAGCCTCACAAAGTGCTGGGATTATAGGCGTGAGCCACCTACTGTATTATATGGAGTAAGTCAGGATATTTAATATAGAGGGATAGTAAACTTTATCACTGAGTCTACAGATTACAGGGTATCAATATGTGATTATACTAGAAGAGGAATGAACATCACTTAGAGATGGATGCAATGAGACTTGGGTCTCATTTTTGGGGTAAGCTCATTTTTAATTTTATGAGGTATGGGTCCCTTAGGAGAATGTGTTGGGTTTTGCTATTATTTTTCGGGGGAAGATTTATTGGCAGAAAGCTATATATGAGCCTGGCACATTGGCTCATGATTGTAACCCCAGCACTTTGGGAGGCCAAGGCAGGCAGATCACTTGAGGTCAGGAGTTACTGACCAGCCTGACCAACATGGTGAAAACTCATCTCTACTAAAAATACAAAAAAATTAGCTGGGCAAGGTGGCGGGCACCTGTAATCCCAGCTACTTGAGAGGCTGAGGCAGAAGAATCGCTCAAATCCAGGAGGTGGAGGCTGCAGTGGGCCAAGATCATGCCACTGTACTCCAGCCTGATTGATACAATGAGACTCTGCCTAAAAAAAAAAAAAAAAAAAAAGAAGGCTATTTATGGATGCTGCCAAAGAGGTTGGCTGTGGAAGATACTACAGAATGGCCCATTCAGCTCCATTCCAACCACTGTGGATCATGACTTACTGCCTGCTAAAAGCTTGAAAGTAAAACGCTGCATTTCTCAGACTCCCTTACAGCTAACAATGTGTTCATGTAAAATTTGAAAAATAAAAATTGGAATTAAGAAGCAGAAGCCGCCGGGTGCGGTGGCTCAAGCCTGTAATCCCAGCACTTTGGGAAGCCGAGGCGGGTAGGTTGCGAGGTCAAGAGATCGAGATCATCCTGGTCAACATGGTGAAACCCCGTCTCTACTAAAAATACAAAAAATTAGCTGGGCATGGTGGTGCGTGCCTGTAATCTCAGCTACTCAGGAGGCTGAGGCAGGAGAATTGCCTGAACTCAGGAGGCTGAGGTTGCGGTGAGCCGAGATCGCGCCATTGCACTCCAGCCTGGGTAACAAAAGTGAAACTCTGTCTAAAAAAATAAAAATAAAAAAATAAGAAGCAGAAGCCATAATTTTGTCAGGTATGCTGTTTTGTCCAGTAAGCCAGGTTACAGAGGCATTTAGAGTTGCTGTGGCATTTGCAGTAGAAGTCCCAGGGTCCAATTCCTAGTTTCACAGGGGTTAAGATGGAGCATTTTGATAGTGTAAATCATGACAGAGGCACTGTGAGCCTAGAGACTGCAATCATTATGGAACTTTCTTTTCTTTTCTTTTTTTTTTTTGAGACGGAGTCTCCCTGTGTCACTCAGGCTGGAATGCAGTGGCATGATCTTGGCTCACCTCAACCTCCGCCTCCCAGGTTCAAGCGATTCTTCTGCCTCAGCCTCCTGAATAGCTGGGATTACAGGCATGCACCACCATACCTGGCTAATTTTGTATTTTTAGTAGAAACAGGGTTTCACCATGTTGGCCAGGCTGTTCTCAAACTCCTGACCTCAGGTGATCTGCCTGCCTTGGCCTCTCAAAGTGCTGGGATTACAGGCGGGAGCCACCTTGCCCGGCCAATGCAGTAGATATTTATAAAGGGTCTGAGAAATTAGACAACTCCCAGTGCTGGGGACTGAGCCACTGAGTGGCTCCCCATTAATGGGGACACGAAGACCAGGAGGTAAGTCTTATTTGGGCTGGGAGTGGTGGAGTCAAGAGGTTGGGTTGGGAGGTGCTAAATTGAAAATGCCCATTATATATCATGTAACGGTCTGGATGCAGGTGCCCAGGAACTCGGGAGAGGGCGGCATGGAAATAAAGATCATGGCAGTCAGTCAGTGAACACTGATCCCCAGAGCCTGCTCAGATTTGAGTTACTGTCAGTATTTGGATTCAAACCCTAAAAGCTGAGGAGCTGAGGCTGACTCGGCGATCCTTTCCAGCAGGGATGTGTCTGTTGCTGTGCTGACTCTAGAACGGCGTGATAAACTCACGGAGGAACAGCAGAGGGCGCTGTTAACCTAAACTAAAGCACAGTAAACGTTTGTGATAGCTGAGTGGATTTCAGCTTAAAACATGGTAATATCATTGAGTAAGGGTCTACACCATTTCTTGGCTTATAACCTAAAATAAAACAGAATCTGTAATATTTTATCTTGAAATCTCACTAACTTTATCCTGAAATGCAAAGACAACTAACACTTCTTCTTCTTCTTCTTTTTTTTTTTTTGACAGTCTCACTTTGTCATCCAGGCATGGTCTTGGCTCACTGCAACCTCCACCTCCCTGGTTCAAGAGATTCTTCTGCCCAGCCTCCAGAGTATCTGGGACTACAGGCATGAGCCACCACACTGACTAATTTTTGTATTTTTAGTAGAGATGGGGTTTCACCTTATTGGCCAGGCTGGTCTCAAACTCCTGACCTCGTGATTTGCCCACCTCAGCCTCCCAAAGTTCAGGGATTAGAGGCATGAGCCACTGCTCTCGGCTAGTTTACAATCTTATAAGAGTTCTTTAAATTCACAAGTCAGCACAGAGCTGACATTTTAGGGAAAACATATTTTATGCCAAATTATACACAGAGTAAAATTCTGATCTTTTATAAGAATTAAGAATAGTTGAAATGTAGACATTCTAACTGCAGTAAACATGGTAATTGACAAGTGATAGCAACTTTTCCCCCACAATCAGGCTAAGAAAAGTAGTCCTGATGATACAAGTTACTTGTAGGACCTAAATGGCATGAGCTAAAGGAAAACAAAGGACAAATAGTGAATAGGTATGCAATTAGACATTTAAAAATAATTTTTAAAAAAATGACCAGGCATGGTGGTTCATGCTTGTAATCCCAGCACTTTGGGAAGCTGAGGTAGGAGGATTGCTTGACCCCTGGAGTTTGAGACCAGCCTGGGCAACACAAGGAGAACCCCATCTCTACAAACACTAAAATAATTAGTCATGTGTGGTGACTCATGCCTGTGGTCCCAGCTACTTGGGAGGCTGAGGTGGGAGGATGGCTTGAGCCCAGAGGGTCAAGTCTGTGGTGAGCCAAGATCATGCCACTGTACTTCAGCCTGAATGACAGTGTAAAACTCTGTCTCAAAAAAAAAAATTAAAATTCATTTAGCAGCTTAGGTAGGATTAGTGAGATAGCCTGATAGTACTGATGAAGCACTTAGAACAGTGCCTGGCACACAGAAGCCACTCAATAAATACTAGTTCCTTTCTTTCTTTGCTCCATTTTTCTTCCTTTGCTCCATTTATTGCATTTTCTTCTCTCTCTCTCTCTCTCTCTCTCTCTCTCTCTCTCGACAGAGTCTGGCTCTTTCACCCAGGCTGGAGTGCAGTGGCTCAATCTCGGCTCACTGCAACCTCCACCTCCTGGGTTCAAGCGATTCTCCTGCCTCAACCTCCCAAATAGCTGGATTGCAGGCATCCGCCACCAAGCCCAGCTAATTTTTGTATTTTTAGTACAGACAGGGTTTCACTATGTTGTCCAGGCTGATATCGAACTCTTGATCTTGTGATCATCTCGTCCTCTCAAAGTGCTGGCATTACAAGCGTGAGTCACCGTGCTCGGCCTCAATTTGCGTCTTATAAAAATATTGTGTTTCCAGCTGGGTGCAATGTCTCATGTTTGTAATCCTAGCACTTAGGGAGGCCAAAGTGCCTCTATTTTATTTTAGTAAGCAATAGCAGGCTAATCACCTGAGGTCAGGAACTCGAGATCAGCTTGGCCAACATGGTAAAACCCTGTCTCTACTAAAAATACAAAAATTAGCTGGGTGTGGTAGCAGATGCCTGTAATCTCAGCTACTCTGGAGGATGATTCCGGAGAATTGCCTGAAACCGGAGGCAGAGGTTGCAGTGAGCCAAGAACTTGCTGTTGCTCTCCAGTCTGGGCAACAAGAGTGAAACTCTGTTTCAAAAGAAAAAAAAAAACTGTGTTTCCCACAAAGATTAGTAACATTAAGTATCATTCTGTTATTGATTTGAGATGTTAGGAATGCAAAAGATAAAAAGTAGGGGCCCTTGGTAGATAGAAAGTAAACTTCCAATTGAGAACTCACTTTGTGAGTTTATTGTCGCTGCTGTTTGTTTTTGATAATGTGCAATTATAGAAATTTACAAATATCCTTTTAAGAGGGCAATGTCCTGCTTTCAAAGTCAGTTTGCTTAGGCATAGATCAGCTCATAGACTGTCTGTCGCCTTGCTATTAAATTAGGGCTATATTTTTGACAAGTACAGCAGCCGTATCGTCACTTTAATCACCCAATAATCCACTGCGTCTCTTTATGCTAATAAATAAAACATCCTTTGTTAAATATTTCCTAGTAAGCAATAGCAGACCTGTAATCTCCACCCCATACGTTACAAAGTAAAATGATATAACAGTAATAAAATCAAATCAAATCATGTCTAGGAGTTTTATAGACAACTAATAGCTGCAATTGCAAAGTGCAATCAGATATCAATTGAAGGGTACTCTTTTCTTTAATATAATGTACTATGCATATTTCACTGACTGTCTTATGATGTCAAATGAATTTAACGAGATGATTATGTAGGTCAAATTACTTAGTAAGTTCTTTTAAGAATGGCTTTTAGACCTATTATGACTTTTAATGGTGCAATTTGTTAAATGATTGGAATTTCTAAAATCCTGCCTGTCAGAAATACTTGCTCTGCCCTGGTGATTTATTTTTAAAACCTACTTCTTGCTTGTAGCAACTGAAACAAAAACGACCACCAAAGAGCAACTTCTTGAAGCTCATTTCTCATTTTTAATTATTTAAAATACTTCTTTATTATCAGATTATAATTTGAATATTCTTAATTTCAAATAGCCTTCTGACCAAATCTCTCTCAGCTCTGTATGAAGATGTCCTGGGAGTTCTTTTATCCCCTTCAAATAGGAAATATAATCCTGCTTAATTTATGTTAGGAATTATAGACAAAATAGATATTAAACTTTTAAAAATGGTGTATTAGTTCTTTCATTGATATCTCTAACAAAAAATTTAAAGGGAGAAAACAATGAAATATGATTGAAATATTCAGTCTTTGCACTTGGAATATTACCTTTGTATATGTTACCTTTTGGTATCTATAGGTGCTATATTTCCGTTTTATGCAGTTTGAGAAGCTCCTATTCAAGCTAAGTTTTTTAAAACTGCCCAATGAAAATTGCATAAATGAACATTTCTTTTCTTTCATTTTCTTTTCTTTTCTTTTTTTTTTTGGAACAGAGTTTTGCTCAGGCCACTCCAACCCAGGCTGGAGTGCAATGGTGAATCTCAGCTTACTGCAACCTCCACCTCCTGGGTTCAAGCTGTACTCCTGTCTCAGCCTCCTGAGTAGCTGGGACTACAGGTGTGTGCCATTGTGCCTGGCATTTTTAGTATTTTAGTGTTTCTGTATTTTTAGTAGAGATGGGCTTTCACCATGTTTGCCAGGCTGATCTCAAACTCCTGGCCTCAAGTGATCCATCTGCCTTGGCCTCCCAAAGTGCTGGGATTACTTACAGGCGTGAGCCACTGCACACAGCCTTGATTTTCTACCTTTACAAATTATTGTATAGAATTACTTGAAAATGCCTTCATGTAATAATTAATCTTAAAAGTCAACATTCTTTTAAAACTGATCTTCCATCTCTGGTCTCCACACACCTTGCACTGAAATTCTCCCAAAACTCCAAATGAAGTCTTAACATCTTGGTGCTCCATGATATCTACTTCCCCAGTGTGATAGTCTTCTTGCTGGGGAACACAGGGCATGCTGGGACAGAAGTTTCAGATACAGCTGGAAGATGGTTGCTCTGTTCTCTCTCCATCCTGACTCACTGAATGACCCTGGATACAAGTCCCCTGGCCGCTTGGAGCCCATGGTTGCTGCTTGGAAATGAGGCTGACAACTCTTGATCTCTGCTCCTAGGGGTTGTTGCAAGCCTTAATGAGATCACTGTGCATATTTTCATTTTCTCTTTCATGTCTTCAGTGAGCTGTAGGTAGGGCAGAGTAATAGTGGAATATGGAAGTCTGCTTGTATGTCTGGATGAAAGTCGCTATAGAACAGTGTTATTTAATTTTTCTACTTCTTTCAGTTCAATGGATGTAACATTCGCAATCCTCTCTAAGCCCATCAACCACAAAAACTTAATTAGATATTATATCTCCTTGGTTTAAAATAGTATTTAATTTTACATAATGTGTTCAGCCAAAATATTAGGATTCCCCAAACAGAAATGTTCCCTCTATTTTTTTCCCTCGGGCTTTTCTTTCAATTTTTTTGTAGCTTTTAAAAAAAATTATTCTCCTTAAAGTATAATTTCGGCAGTTTCCCTCTGTGAAACATCTCTAAGTCCCCTGCTACCGCTACTTAATTGAAGATGTAATCCCCACTTAGTGACTGTGCAGCCTTCCAGATATCAAGCATAGCGACCAGTAAATATTAACATTAAATGTGCACTGCCTCTTATTCCTTTCCCCCCACAAATTGTCTTCCTGCTCCTCCGAGTGTCATCTAAAGTGAGATTATATTAACTGTGCCTTATATGGGGCCTGAGCGCGGGAGTTGAAATTAATGGGCAAATATCCTTTTCACTTACAGAGTAAATGAACATTTGGTCTTGAAG
This sequence comes from Saimiri boliviensis, assembly GCF_048565385.1. Classification (NCBI taxonomy): domain Eukaryota; kingdom Metazoa; phylum Chordata; class Mammalia; order Primates; family Cebidae; genus Saimiri; species Saimiri boliviensis. Next base: position 12,199,691 of record NC_133468.1, read on the forward strand.
CCATATTGAGGTGTGAAAGAAAGGCACAGACAAACCCAGTGAAAACCAGCACATTTTGGGCCAAATCTAAGCTTTTCATTGCTTGATGGGCAGAAAACCAAAATTCGAGTAAATGTTAAAAGGAAGAAATAATGCTCAGAACACAACAGCTTAAGGTTGTATAAAACCAGACCGAGATTTCACTCTTAGAAGATGCCTCCAAAATACCGTGGAGCTCTGTTTCAATCCCGAGAGTCCTAGTATTTTGGACAGTTTCCTTTATTGGTTCCAAGACGCCCCAGTTCCATTTTTGGGGTGACCACTGAAGCTGACTTAAAAGGGCACTCCAGGCTTTGAAGAAGCCTGACCCCCAACCCAAATAACTCGAAACGGCAGGAAGGCCAGATTCTGGGGGAAACTTTTGAGAAGGAAAGCGTAATTCGTTTTCCTTCCTTGCAGGAGACATGGCTGGCTCCCTGAAGAAGCGCTGGTTTCCCAAGTTACGGCAGAGGGCACTCGAGACTACCGCACGGCCAAGTTCGCGGCGTGGCGTCCGCAGGGGCCGGCGGAGCCCTTCGCCGCAATGTTTGGCACCCAAAGATCAGGGATACCTCAAATTCTTTCTAACGGAGGAATTCTTATGGTGAGTTAAATTTTGTTTGGGTAATACGGTGCTGGGAGGGAGCGTTGCTTCGGGGCCACGGTCCCATTCCTTTCGGTATGGAGCCGTCTCGAATGCGCATGTCCAATTAGCATTGACACATTTGCGCGCAGAGATGCGCATGCATCATTTTTTTTAATCAAAATGAGAAGAAAAAATTATTACATAACCACAATCTCAGTCCTACTGAGGGACCTGTCACGGTGATCCTCTGGGACTCTGCGAACATCTGCTCAGCATCAATCTCCCACGAAGAAATTATTCTTCTGCTCATTTGAAAGACAGGTAAAGGAACGGTCAGACCGGTAAGACAGCTACTGCAGAAGACAAAACCAGCCTCCATCAGGGAGTAGCAAAGCTGGGGGGGCGCGGCGAGCAAACGCTTTCCGGGTCAGACAGGCACTCATCTGTTATTCCAGACAGTGTTTGAGGCTGACATTGATTACGAAGGCCAGGCTGAAATACCGCTTCTCTCCTGAAGCACCTGGAAAGCTTCCAGGCCATCCACCTTACCGTGCTAAGTGGCAGATCCAGTTGATTCAGGAAACATTTGTTATGGAGGAAGAAGCACCAAGCCAGGCAAAGGCTTCCTGGCCCAATAGAATGTGGGAGCGGGATGCAGCTGTGTCTCAAGCAGAGAAATTCCATCCTTATCAGAAGAACCATCCCGGGAGTTCTAAGGAGGCCGTCTGTCCTGGGGTTCCTTTTAAAAGAAGACTCTGGAAAGGACTAATGTTTGGATAAGGCACTTAGCTACTTTAAAAGTTTTACCTCTTCATTTCGTTCCATTGAGGGGCTCCGAATAGAAACATTTGCAAACTCAGCTTTACAAGATGTATAACGATTTCTCTATTAGGAGACTCATTTTCTTTTAAGAGCACCATTCTCACAAATGACAGAAGGTTGATCTTTGGGTTTTCCCCGATTGATCTCCATTCTGTGGGCCTAAAAGGCATGAAGGCGAGCCAGGCACCTGTCCTCATCTTCAGCCACTGTCCAAGTGTTCTGGCATCTGGGGTGAAGACCATTATCTGGCCTTGATCTTGGGTCCATGAAGGAGGCTGCCCCATGGTTTCTTTTCTCAAGCAGAAGGGTCTTCCAGATATGCTCTCCAAGTGCCTCCAGACCTCCCCCTCCCCGGGCATATGGGAGTCATTTTGCATAGTCCTTGTGCCCTCTGGGGTGCAGGAAGCTCTGAGAGGTGGTCTCCGGCCCATCTGTCTAACCACGCAGCCATTCTGCCACGGGTCTGGTGTTGTCCTTGTGCATTGAGTGGGAGGCAGGGCACAGGCTCCCTCTGGGACAGATGTCTCTCTGCAGTCTGGGTTTTCTGCTGTTCCCTCAACGTCAATTTCCTTTTGCTCCCTTCTCTGGCCTGGGAGGCTTCAGCCTGCTTTGCTCATCTGACTCCATCCCTTCTCTCCCAAATCTGTTGCTCAGGCCCAAAGTCCCTCAGGGTTTGGGCTTTGAAACTCAAAAGACTTTTCTCATCCTTCTACTGTGACATCCCTTCCCTGAGGCAAAGATGCCACCTGGTCTTGTTGAATGAATGAGGGTCGGGGTAGGGCAAGGGAGAGGCAAAAAACATCAGTTGAAAATTCAAACTTTTTTTTAGCCCATATGCAATAAAATCAACCATAAGTTAAATATGAATAGAGAAGCAAATTCAAAGAACGCGAAATAGACAGAGAAAATCAAACCTAGAGGAAAGAAAAGCATTTAACATACAGCCCACACGGCTAACATATAACTGAGTTTGGTCTGTGAGCTTCCTGGTAGCCAAAGCAGGGAAAAAAGACACTGTTATTTTTACGTTACTTTGCTGTTGTTTCCAGAGTCTCTTTTCCCAATGCTTATTTCTTATTTTCAAAACAGAGAAAATATACAAGTTCATCAAGAAAAACAAAGAAGTTTTCTTGCCGGGCGCAGTGGCTCACACATGTAATTCCAGCACTTTGGGAGGCAGAGGCAGGTGGATCACCTGAGATCAGGAGTTCGAGATCAGCCTGACCAACACGGAGAAACCCCGCCTCTACTAAAAATACAAAATCAGCTGGGTGTGGTGGCGCATGCCTGTAATCCCAGCTACTTGGGAGGTTGAGGCAGGAGAATCCCTTGAACCTGGAAAGCAGAGATTTCGGTAAGCCGAGATCGTGCCATTGCACTCCAGCCTGGGCGACAAGAGTGAAACTTCATCTCAAAAAAAAAGAAATAATTTTTCTTTCACTCTAAATGTTAAAGCCTCCAGGCCTTATGATGATAGCCCCAGGGGAGAGAAGACAATATGACATAATCCAGAAATGAACTCAAATAGCTCTTTAGACCCGGCCATTCCAGACCAGAGGCTTGGGGTCCGAGCAGAAGGGCTGCTTGGCATCCTATTAGTTTGCTTGCTTTTTTTTTTCTTGACTTTTTAAAGTATTAAATGCTTAAATTTTTTAAATGCGCACAGGAGAAAAAGAATTCAGATATCCAAAAGGAGAAAAACCAAAACCTTTCGCCCTTGCATCTGTTTTCCTTTCCCCAACTCTCCTCCCCTGAGCAGTGGGAATACCAGCTCCTCATTCATTCTTCCAGAGCTGATCCATGCCTATGTTAAGGGCTTTAGCTCTCCTCATCTTTTGCATACAAATCTAAGTTACTTTGTTCCCATTCTGTACCTTGCTCTTTCACTTTGCAGTGTATCTGGAGATAGTTACATATTAGTCCATTTTTTAAGTGATTGCATAGGACTTCATAACATGGGTATTTTATGAGGTATTGAATCAGTCCTCTGTTGACATTCATTTAGGTCATTTTCAATCAACTGCTTTTTAAAATGGTACTGCAACAAATTGCCTTGTATATTCTCTCTTTTTTTCATTCTTTCTTTCCTTCCTTCCTTTCTTTTGCTATTTTTTTGGTGGGAGTAGGACAGGCTCCTACTCTGTCTCCCAGGCTGGAGTGCAATGGCATGATCTCAGCCCACTGCAACCTCTGCCTCCCAGGCTTAAGTTATCCTCTCACATCAGCCTCCTAAGTAGCTTGGACCACAGAAGTGTGCCAGCACACGTGGATAATTTTTTGTATTTTTTTTAGAGACAGGATTTTGCCATGTTGCCCATAGCTTGTCTTGAACTCCTAGGCTCAAGCAATCTTCCTACCTTAGCCTCCCAAAGTTCTGGGATTACAGGCAAGAGCCACGGCATCCAGCCACATGTACTACTTTGAACAAATATAGATATATACGTATTCAATAAAAACCTGTTAGTGGAATTATTCAATTAAAGAGAATGGGCATTTTCAATTCGGAAAAGTATTGTCAAATTATACTATAAAAGGGCTGAACTATTAACACTCCTACCGATAGTGTATGACAGTGCCTGCTTCTTCCATTCTTGCTAACACAGTATATCATCAAAAAAAATTTTTTTTGAGGCGGAGTTTCACTTTTGTTGCCCAGGCTGGAGCGTAATGGTGCAATCTCGGTTTACTGCCACCTCCACCTCCCAGGTTCAAGCAATTTTCCTGCCTCAGCCTCCTGAGTAGCTGGGATTACAGGCATGAGTCACCATACCTGGCTAATTTTTGTATTTTTAGAAGAGATGGTGTTTTCAATGTTGTTCAGGCTGGTCTCGAACTCCCGACTTCAAGTGATCTGCCTGCCTTGGCCTCCTAAAGTGCTGGGATTACAGGCATGAGCCACCGTGCCTGGAAAAATTTTAAATCTTGCAATTAGGTAATCTTTTTCTCAATTGTTGACTGTCGTATTTACAGAAGAGGAAAGCTGGGTGAGGGAATGCCCAAAAGTGAAGGAGATCTGAATTATGCGGGTGAGACCATGGACATAACTTGCAGTCCCACTGCAAAGTAAAAATGTGGAGCCTCTTCAGAAATTCTTAAGAATTTCAGGATGTCAACAGGAGAGCACTGAACCAGGCGCTAGACTCTCCTTGAGGCTAGCTAGGGCTCTGTAGATTGCACAGCCTGCACATTCATGAAGCTGACTCTACACAGAAGGTAGAGCGGAACAATTGAATACTGAGTACGGTAAGCATTACAAATGACAAGCTGGACACTGCCATTAGGACAGGAAATCGCAGGTGAAAAAGCAAATTGGAATTGTTCCTGCTCACAGTCTGTAGCTCACAGACACAGATATGTTTGAGTTCATAGAGATCAGACATGTTGCTTTGGCATCTCCGTACATACAAGTTTATGCACCAAGAATGATTAGTTACACCACATGAACTTGCTGTGGTAATAGGTGGCAATTTCATAGGTTCTATGTAGCTAACTCCATTTTGTTTTGTTTGGGTTTCCCCAAAAGCAGACTCTGAGATGAGTATTTGGGTGTAAGCAGCTTATTTGGCAGTGATCCCAGGAGTCAATGGCAAGAGAGTAGAGAGGTGGGGCAGGGAAGGGAAGACAATAAGAGGTGTGCTTCCAGCCAGGCACAGTGGCTCACACCTGTAATCCCAGCACTTTGGGAGGCTGGGGTGGAGCCCGGGAGTTCGAGACCAGCCTGGGCAACATAGTGGCAAAGTGAGACTCCATTAAACAACAACAACAACAACAACAACAACAACAACAACAACAACAACAACTAAAAACGTGTACATGCTTTCAAGTGAGTTCTCACTGAGGGCCACAGAAGCTCATTCTCACCAGAGGTGTCTAGGAGAGGTGAGAACACTCCTCTCAATGCAGGACCAGGTTGCTGGGACATGAATCCATCAACTCCTTGCCCATTATTGGTTGAGGGCTATAAGCAGCAACTCTCTGGCTCTTCCAGTATGCCCTGCTTGTAGGGCAAGAGATCATGTGGTCTATGACCAGGAAAAAAGCCCTGAGAGCCTCAGAGCCACAGGGATGGACCCTAAGGAGGAGTTTCTTGTGGCAGAGTACCCCTCACCCAGTCCCTTGGAACTCACCTCCCTGAGTCCACACTATGGTCACTTGAAAGGGTCAGCCACAATGGGCAGAAATAAGCTCACGCAGACAGCAGCCCCTGCTTTAGCACTGATACAGGGACAGAATTGCAGTGTCACAAATCATGGGACTAAATGTCCTGAGGCCTGGTTTGCTCCTGAAGTGGAATTTTGCCGTAAATGTGGCAGGCACCCCCCTAGGAATGGAGGACTCATGCACTGTGCACCTGCTGGCCTGAGAGCAGACTCAGCAACCACCAGGATTTCCCCCATATTATACTTTCTCTGATAAGACAAAACACTTGTAGTCTCCTACTACCTCAAAGCGCCCATTCCTGAGTTAGCCAACTGGCTTCTCAGTGTGTAATCAGCCTGTGATAACAACCTTTTCATCCATCCCCTCCACAGGACCCGCAGGCTGGCTCCTGAGAAATGTGTCAGCCTGGGGCCAGCTCCTGCAATTCATCGAAAGCCCTTTTTCTGGTAAAGTCAAGAAATCTTTTGTCTTTTCTGTTAAAGGATGTATTAGATATTGGAATTAGATTTAAATGTTAATTTACTTGTTTTGTGTTCACCTTAATGTCAGGCTTCATCTTCTTCGTCTTCTTCTTCTTCTTCTTTTTTTTTTTTTTTTCTTTTTTTGAGATGGAGTTTTGCTCTTGTCACCCAGGCTGGAGTGCGGTGGTGTGATCTTGGCTGGCTGCAATCTCCGCCTCCTGGGTTCAAGCTATGCTCCTTGCCTCCACCTCCTGAACAACTGGGACTACAGGCATGTGCCACCGTGCCCAGCTAATTCTGTATTTTTAGTAGAGATGGGGTTTCACCATGTTGGCAAGGCTGGTCTTGAACTCCTGACCTCAAGTGATCCACCCGCCTTGGCCTCCCAAAGTGCTGGTATTACAGGCAGGAGCCACTGCACCCCCAGCCTGATATCAGGCTTCTTATAATTTTTTTTAATTGGAAAAAATGTTCCTGGGGGCTGGGCATGGTGGCTCATGCCTGTAATCCCAGTGCGGGGATCACCTGAGGTCAGGAGTTTGAGACCAAACTGGTCAACATGGTGAAACCCCGTTCTACTAAAAATACAAAAAAAAAAAAAAAAAAAAAAAAAAAAGCTTGGCATGGTGGCAGGTGCCTGTAATCCCAGGTATTCAGGAGGCTGAGGCAGGAAAATAGCTTGAACCTGGGAAGCAAACATTACAGTGAACTGAGATTGCACCACTGTACTCCAGCCTGGGTGACAGTGAGACTCTGTCTAAAAAAAAAAAAAGTTCCTGGGGATCTTTGAGCATTGAACACTTTAAATATACTGTAAATCAAATAACTAAATATGTATCTTTAGCATGTTGGCAAGGCTGCTTTTGGAAAACTGTTAAAAGTCTGGATCAGTGCTACCACTGTTTGTCCTTAGGAGCTTAAGGACTTGGTACTATTTGAGAACGGACACCATTTTCCAAAGTTATTCTCTGGTTCCTTCCCTGATGTCCACCTACTCTGAGACGCCTGTCCGCTCTCTGGAGTCAGCTGGTGGTATCAAAGCCAAGACTGTATGAAGGAGGCCAGAGGGAGAGAGACAGAGAGAACAGCGGGGGCAGGCGGGAAAATGCATCTGTGGTCCCGGGTGTTTCTGCCAGAACTGACACTCTGCCACATTTTTTTTTCCTTTGACAAAAGTCTGCTTGGAAATGCATCCAGACTGGCCTGTAGCTCTCTCTTTCCCTTGTTCAAAGGTCTCCTCGTTCAGGAAGTCTTCCGTGATTCACTCCCCACAGCCACAGCTGTCGTCAGCTCCTGAGAGCAGGGCTCTGTGTCAATTCCTCTTTAAGTGTGTTTGTGAAATGGCCAATTCCACCATGAGATAATAATCATCCCTACCATTTATTCAGCAGTTGGGATGTGCTGACAGACACAGGCAAAGCAGGTGTCATTATGCACAAATGACAGGGGCAAAGACTATACTTCAGAGAGGGAAGTAACTTGCCCAAGGTCACAGAGCTACCAGGTGGTGGCACTGAGATACAAACCTTTCCGTCTCATTCTCATCTCTGCCTCCCTGTCTCGGGTGACTTGAGTGTTCAGTGAGGTCTTGGCTGCAAAACACCCTCTTCAAGGTCCCTTGTTTCTGTCACTTGGGTTCTCGACACCGCCCACTCACTTGATGGAGCTGCCTCACTTTGGAGGTTTCTGGAGCCTGCGCTCTTCTCCCTCACACTTCTGGGAACTTTGTTTTACAGGTTGAACTCTTTAGTCCTGCTTTCAGTTTCACCTCCAGAAGGTGAAGGCCACCAGAAAGATTTCCCTAGAATGTAACACCTCCCCATCCACATGAAACCCTTGTGTAACCAGCATCATGTGCACGGTGACATCCCAGCTCCCAGACCTGGCATTCAACTCCCGATGAGTGAGCCCTCCCTCACCCCTCAAATGGCTCTGCCATCTCTCTCTCTTTCGGATGCTATCCCCCCAGCCCCAACCCTGAGTGCCCATCCCATTCTCCATTCTTGGTGTCACCTGCACCACTGGCCAGTAAGCTGAGACGACCCTTCTTTGACACCCATTTCCTCTACACCCAATCCCTGCACATAGCACTGTGGTGATAAACATGTCTGTCCAGCCTCCCACTGTGGATCCCTGCGGAGTGGGGAGCTCTTTTGCTTTACTTTTTCTCTTTTCTTTTCCTTCCTTCCTTCCTTTTTCTTCTTCCTTCCTTCCTTCTTTCCTTCCTTTCTTTCTTTCTCTTTCTTTTTCCTTCCTTCCTTTCTTTCTTTCTTTCTTTCTTTCTTTCTTTCTTTCTTTCTTTCTTTCTTTCTTTCTTTCTTTCTTTCTTTCTTTCAAGACAGAGTCTTGATCTGTTGCCCAGGCTGCAGTACAGTGGCATGATCTCGGCTCATTGCAACCTCCACATCCTGGGTTCAAGCGAGCCTCCTGCCTCAGCCTCCCAAGTGTCTGGGATCACAGGCATGAGCCACCATTCCCAGCTGCTTTTCTTTTAAATTAACAAATAATAATTGTACATAATTATGGAGTACATGTGAAGTTTTGATACATGTATACATTATGGAATGATTAAATTAGGCAAATTAACTATCACCTCACCTTACCATTTTTTTTTTTCTGGTGAGAACATTTAAAATCTACTCCTTTAGCAACTTTAGAGTACACAATACATTATTATTACCTATAGTTCTCCTACCTCAGCCTCCCAAGTAGCTGGGATTACAGGCATGTGCCACCACGCCTGGTTAATTATTCTGCATTTTTAGTAGATATGGGGTTTCTCCATGTTGGTCAGGCTGGTCTCAAACTCCTGACCTCAGGTGATCTGCCTGCTGTGGCCTCCCAAAGTGCTGGGATTATAGGCATGACCTACTGCCCCCAGCCAACATGCGCTTTTTCATTGCAGCGTCTCCAGCACCAGCCACTGAACAGGGCACATGGTGGAGATGAAGAAGGGTTTGTTGAATCCAGAGATGGATGAGACAGAGTCTCACTCTGTCACCCAGGCTGGAGTGCAGTGGCATGATCATTGAGTGGCTTCCAGCTGATGGCCCTCTCCTTGTAGGGAAAGGTTTAGATAGGAGGTTTCCATGAAGGAAGGGGACAGCCAGGAAATGTCATTAAGAAGATGACTAGCACTTTGGGAGGCCGAGGCGGGTGGATCACAAGGTCGAGAGTTCGAGACCATCCTGGTCGACATGGTGAAACCCCGTCTCTACTAAAAATACAAAAAAAATCAGCTGGGCATGATGGCGCGTGCCTGTAATCCCAGCTACTCACGAGGCTGAGGCAGGAGAATTGCCTGAACCCAGGAGGCGGAGGTTGCGGTGAGCCGAGATCGCGCCATTGCACTCCAGCCTGGGTAACAAGAGCGAAACTCCGTCTCAAAAAAAAAAAAAAAAAAAAAAAAAAAAAGATGACTGGGCCGGGCGCGGTGGCTCACACCTGTAATCCCAGCACTTTGGGAGGCCGAGGCGGGTGGATCACGAGGTCAAGAGACCGAGACCATCCTGATCAACATGGTGAAACCCCGTCTCTACTAAAAATACAAAAAATTAGCTGGGCGTGGTGGCGCGTGCCTGTAATCCCAGCTACTCAGGAGGCTGAGGCAGGAGAATTGCCTGAATCCAGGAGGCGGAGGTTGTGGTGAGCCGAGATGGCGCCATTGCACTCCAGCCTGGGTAACAAGAGCGAAACTCCGTCTCAAAAAAAAAAAAAAAAAAAAAAAAGATGACTGGAAAGACATTAAATGTTGCAGGAAAAGACGAACAGATTCCAAATGGTACCAAGTCCTCAAACCTTCTTCCCCTGTATTTCCTTTTTGTGCCTGGCTCACCAACTAGTCCAAAGTAGGTCTTGGAACCAGGTGAGTCTTTTCTCCAAGTGATCTCCCAGGCTTGGGTCCTTTATGTTCTTTTCACCTCCACTGAAATCAGCCTTGTGTCCCCCCCACCCCCAGTCCCCAGGCAGCACATTCTGCATTGAAGCCCATCCAGGGTGAGTAAATATAGCCTGTACTTAATGTGGATCTAAATTCACTCATTACCGGAAAAGCTATCGGTGTTGACGTGTAGGGACATCCATTTTAATTATGGAAAGGGACCTTCTTATCAATTATTTACAACCCTCAGAAAAGAATACACTGAAAATTCAAGAGAAAGATAACTCTCTCTTCTGCCTGGAATATCTGACATGGGGCCGCTGTGGTACATGTACACACACGTGCATACGCACACACAGAAACACCAAGATCCACACATCATTTTGATTCAATTCTTGCAGATTTTTTAAAAATGCTACCTTTTGAAAAAAGGTAAGACAGCAGACTTTAAAACGTTGGCTGTGTTTGAGAAAAGCCACCGAAAACAAACATTTTACAACTTGGCATCATGAATCTGAAAGAATATTTAGCTAAGTAACTGATACCTTTCCTGAACTCAAACCAGTCTGCAGAGCTAGTCAAAACAAAGTCAAAGACTGAGATAATTATCCAAATCATTCAGAGTAAAAATACCTTCTGAAGCATTCCAATAACGGAGATAAAGAAGTTTCCCTGGGCACTCGTGGTCTAGAGCTGCTGAGCTGTCTTCCCCTTGCACTTTGCATACGGAACACAGCCACTCTGTCTCATAAACATTTTATGTTCAATGTCTTTATTCTGGATTCTGAAAATTGTAGGAAAATGCAGTACTTTTAAAATCATTTAAAAATTGGAGGGGGGGATTGGGGCCCTCATGAGCTTCATTACTTTTGATGCATGATGCTTTGAAATACAATGCAGTCGGGCAGGATAAGGAAGGCTATGCTTAGTCAGAAGTTTCTTTCAATTTTTTAAATTTTTTATTTATTATTATTGTTTTTAGATACTGTCTGCTCTGTTGCCCAAGCTGGAGTACAATGGCGTGACCTTGGCTTACTGCAACCTCCGCCTTCTGGGTTCAAGCAATTCTCTTGCCTCAGCCTCCTGAGTAGCTGGAATTACAGGCACAGCCACACATCTGGCTAATTTTAGTATTTTTAATAGAGACAGGGTTTCACATGTTGGCCAGGCTGGTCAGGCTGGTCTTGAACTCATGACCTCAGGTGATCCACCTGCCTTGGCCTCCCAAAGTGCTGGAAGTACGAGTGTAAGCCATCATGCCCAGCCTCTTTGATGCCTTATAGGGTTTTTTAGTGATACAGAAAAAAAAAAAAATCTTGGTGTCCCATGTGTTAAAAAAAAATACAAAATGCTGGAGCCATACACACTAAAAAAGGGTTTGGGTGGCTAGATGTTGAGCTGTTATCTTTTTTCCTCACTACTCTTCTGCATTTGATATATTAATATAATCTTTGACTTAATTCAAAATACATTTTTATTTTAAAAAACTGTTTAATTTTCTGCAAATCACAATGTGATACATTAAAGTAGGAATCCCCTCCCACGTCAGCATTCTTTCTGTCTATCCTTCCAGATTTTGTCTTATGCCTATCGGAGGCACGTGTGTGTGTGTGTGTGTGTGTGTGTGTGTGTGTTTTACATACATAAATAGAAACCAGAGCTCACTTTGTTGTCCAGGCTGGTCTTGAACTCATGATCTCAAGCAATCCTCCCACCTCAGCCTTCCCAAGTTTTGGCATTACCAGTGTGAGTCACCATGCCTGGCCTGTGCATGTATTTTTGTTGTTGTTGTGGTTGTTTTTGAGACATAGGCTCACTCTGTCACCCAGGCTGGAGTGCAGTGGCATGATCATGGCTCACTTCAGCCTTTACCTCCCCAGGCTCAAGTGATCCTTCCACCTCAGCCTCCCAAATAACTGGGACTACAGGCATGAGCCATCATGCCCAGATAATTTTTGTACATTTTATAGGGATGGGGTTGCCTAGGCTGGTCTTGAACTCCTTGGCTCAAGCAATCCACCTGCCTCAGCCTCCCAAAGTGCTGGGACTATAGCTGTGAGCTGCCATGCCCAGCCCTATGTATGTGTTTTAAAGGGGTATGATATATAAATTATTTTGGAACTAAGTTATTTCACTTTATAATGCATTGTGGATATTATTCCCATGTTGATATCTACCAATTCACTCTCTCTCCCTACTTTTTTTGATGGCTACCTCTTCTCATTCCATAGCATAATTGATTTTATGTGGCTAATTTTTAAATGGTGGACATATGGTTATTTCCAGTTTCCCCTCTTACAGCCACTGCTGTGATGAACACCCAGGAAAATATATCTTTGGACACTTAATGCTATTATTCCTTAAATAACTTTTTTTTTTTTTTTTTTTTTTTTTTTGAGACGGAGTTTTGCTCTTGTTACCCAGGCTGGAGTGCAATGGCGCGATCTCGGCTCACCGCAACCTCCGCCTCCTGGGTTCAGGCAATTCTCCTGCCTCAGCCTCCTGAGTAGCTGGGATTACAGGCACGCGCCACCATGCCCAGCTAATTTTTGTGTTTTTAGTAGAGACGGGGGTTTCACCATGTTGACCAGGATGGTCTCGAACTCTCAACTTCGTGATCCACCCGCCTCGGCCTCCCAAAGTGCTGGGATTACAAGTTTTAGCCACCGCGCCCGGCCCAAATAACTTTTTAAAAATTAGATTAAATTCACATAACAAATAATCATTTTAAGGTGTACAAATCAGTGGCATTTAGCACATTTGCAATGTCAGGTAATCACCACTTTTATCTAAGTTTCCAAACTTTTTCATCACCCATTAAGTAATCATTCCCAGTCACCCTGACCTCTGGTAAACACTTGTCTCCTTTCTATCTCTATGAATTTACCTGTTCTAGAACAGAATAATTCATATCAATGGAGTCATACATTCTGCAGCCTTTGTGGCTGAAATTTTTTTTTTTTTCTAGCAAGATGACTCTCAGAAACCTATATAGATTTTTTTTTTTTTTTTTTTTTTTTTTTTTTTGAGACGGAGTTTCACTCTTGTTACCCAGGCTGGAGTGCAATGGTGCGATCTCGGCTCACCGCAACCTCCGCCTCCTGGGTTCAGGCAATTCTCCTGCCTCAGCCTCCCGAGTAGCTGGGACTACAGGCACGCACCACCATGTCCAGCTAATTTTTTTGTATTTTTAGTAGAGACGGGGTTTCACCATGTTGACCAGGATGGTCTCGATCTCTTGACCTCGTGATCCACCCGTCTCGGCCTCCCAAAGTGCGGGGATTACAGGCTTGAGCCACCGCGCCTGGCCATTTTTTTTTTTTTTTTTTTTTTAATGGGGTTTCACCATGATGACCAGGCTGGCCTTGAACTCCTGAGCTCAGGTGATCCACCCACCTCGGCCTCCCAAGTGCTAGGATTACAGGTGTGAGCCACCGGCCACCGGCCTTAAATGTTTTTTTTTGTTTTTTGTTTTTTTTGTTGTTTTTTTTTTTTTGAGATGGAGTTTGACTCTTGTTGCCCAGGCTGGAGTGCAGTGGTGCATTCTCGGCTCACCGCAACCTCCACCTCCCGGGTTCAAGCGATTTTCCTGCCTCAGCCTCCTGAGTAGCTGGGATTACAGGCACCTACCACCACACCTGGCTAAAATTTTGTATTAGTAGAGATAGGTTTTTACCATGCTGGCCAGGCTGGTGTCCTGACGTCAGGTGATCCACCTGCCTCAGCCTCACAAAATTCTGGGATTACAGGCGTGAGCTACTGTGCCCAGCCTGTGTCTGACTTCTTTCACATAGCAGCAAGGCTGTGGGTTCGTCCACATTCACATTGCTTCTCACGTTGGGGCTGCCTTGCAGGGGTCAGTGCACTACGGTTTTCTCACACCTGGATTCAAATCCTGCTCTATGCATGAGCTGTATGTATGTATCAGTATTTCCTTCCTCTTTATGGCTGAATAATATTCCATAATTTGTCCCTTCACCTATTGAAAGACTAAGATTCCTCCTCAGAGGGAACATCTCTGCAGAGCAGGGTGCTCAGACGAGCCTCTTGGGTCCCTCCCAGGGTGGCCCAGGTCTCAGACACCGTGCTGCTTTTTCTAGAAACAGCCTGTGCTGTTTTACCATATATCCTGGAAAATTTCCGTGCAAGAACTGTTGCTGTTTTTGTTTTTTTCTCTTTTAATCAAGGGCTGGATAAATGAGCCATCAGCCCTCAAGTGCCTCATGATATGGGGCTTCTCAAATTGGAGAGAATGTTAGGAAAGTAACTGGTTTGGTCAGTTTTTATTACGTGAGCTAAGAAAGAATCAGCTTACTGTAGAAAGGATTCCTGCTGCTCCTAAGACCTCGCCCCTGGGGGCTGGAAAAAAATGGCAACAGTAATAACCCCTTATACTTGAGCCAGTGTTACATGGGCTTGGTGGCGGGTGAGTTTCTGCAACACAACACAATATATTTATCCAAAGCCAGTATTTCTCCCGTTAACACCGAAATATACTGAAAACTCAAGCTATATTTGTTTTTCCCTTTCAGTCCCTTTTTTTCCTTTGAACTTAAGTCTTTTTTAAAAATTTTATTTGAGACTAAGTTTTGCTCTTGTTGCCCAGGCTGGAGCACAATGGTGTGATCTTGGCTCACTGCAACCTTCACTACCCAGGTTCAAGTGATTCTCCTTCCTCAGCCTCCCGAGTAGCTGGGATTACAGGCATGCACCACCACGCCCAGCTAATTTTCTATATTTTTAGTAGATACGGGGTTTCTCCATGTTGGACAGGCTGGTCTCGAACTCCTGATCTCAGGTGATCCACCTGCCTCAACCTCCCAAAGTGCTGGGATAAGCATGAGCCACTGTGCCCAGCCATTAAGTCTTTCTTTCTTTCTTTTTTTTTAAAGTGCCTACTATGTGCCGGGCACTGAGGACCCCCAGGAGGTGAGAAACAGCCCCTGCTCTTGTGAGCTCATGCCACAGTAGGGAAGCTGGACATACAAAGGAGCAAGGACCGTAAGAGGTGAAAATGTGCCCACCCACATGAAAAGGCAAGCCCCCAGTTGCTGGTCTAGATGTCCCCCTGCAGTCTGGACCCTCATTTGGCTGGCATCATGTGGTCAAAACACTCAGAGGAAGAATGGGGTCACGCGCTCGTCACGTTGGGGCTGCCTTGCACGGGTCAGTGCACTGAGGTTTTCTCATACCTGGGTTCAGATCCTGCTCTATGCATGAGCTGTAAAACCTCAGGCCTGATCTTACTCTTCAGGGCTTTACTTGCTTACTCACAAAGCCAGGCTGATGCTACCTTTCTGCTGTGAAGATTTAAATACTGCAGATGTGTGTAAGCAAATAATGCAAAAGAGATAATAAATACTATGTGTCTCCTTTTCCTGGGTTCACTGCATATAGTTTCCCATGCCTTTTGAATTAATAGCAGCCAGCTTCTCAAGGTCCTGTTCCAATTCAGACAAAAGACCACTGGTACCCCAGAAAATGTCTCCAGAGGGACTCAGGCTGGCCTGCCTTCCTCTTTCTTACTTTGCAGAAAACTTGGCTTTGTTCAAGTTAAAATTAGCATTCCTATCCAGGCCTCAAATTCCCCTCCCCTAGGGTGAACTCTCTATTTAGCTCCAAGCAAACCTCTTTTAAAGGCAGAAGTCCTCCCTCTGGTCTGTGCACCCCAGCAGCCCCTGAAAATCACCCAAATCTGGCCTCCCACAAAAGGCGGCCGTGCTGTGCTCTCCTGACAAATTGAGCCTGAAGCCGTAAAGATCTCTTCCATTAGAACTTTCTAACGGTGTCATAAATCTTTTATTAACATTTGGTATTATACTAATTAAAACTGTTCTCTGTATGTATTATTAATTTCCCTAGCACTTTTTGCTGGGGTGACGTTTTTAGCCAGCTAAGCAGAATGTAGCACAGTAAATAAGAAGAAACTCATTTCCAGACAATTAGCCTTGCAGAAAAATAAGTTGGTTAATGGAAGGCATGATGATTACAAATTTTACCTAAATAAACAGGGTATCTTAATGGTAACTCTTCAAGCTAAGTAAACAGATTGGGGTGGTAATGTCCTAAGCAATACTTAAATGTAACTGTTTAATAAATTGGTAAATTACTCATTTCATCTTAGAACAAAATGGTAATACTGTAGTAATAACCTAGTATATATTCCGTAAATATGAAGCATTATCACTTTAGCTCTGTAGAAATCACCACAGTGATATGTCAGCATTGATCTAAAACTGCAGCATTTTATCTCAAGTTTATTACCCATTTTTGAGAATCGCTGAGATTTTCAGAGCATAATGGCAATAAAAGAAGAATTTAAAAAGCGCTTTAATGTGCATAAGTTAATCAGAGGTATCCTCGGGGGGAAAAGGAAATTTGGTAAAACATGAATTATAAGCATCATTTAAACTTACTTTGGACACTAGAGATAATAAATGGCACCATAATTTAGAAATAGCTTTTAACATCAATGACGGTAAGTACCACTTTACTGTTCATAAGAATTGCAGAGCAATGGTGCTGAGGCCAATTTTATTAGCCATTTTTTTCTTTATAAAAGCAATCCAGCCCTTTCCACAACTGAGGAGACAGGAACAAGAGTTACGTGCTAATATGCAAAATGCATTTAAGTTTTTTGAAATAGAGAATAATAAATTGTGCCGAAAGATAGAGTCTGGAGACAAATGAATGATCATTTAAAAAGAATAAGGCACTCTCAGAGTTTACATATTTGGGAAAACTTGATTAAAAAAAAAGCCAACAAATTGTTCATACATTTTCCCATTTGCTAGAGCATGCCGGTATACTTTCAAATCCAGGAGATGAAACCATAAATCCCGGCCATTGGGAGATGCTGCAACAGGAATATATTTTTGCAAATTGTCGCCACTGACAAATTGTTTTTAAAATACATAAAGGGCAGGTTCAACTTTGTCTTCAGGGCGCCCAAGCAACCTTCTTGCAGGAAGTCTCAGACCCTGACCTCCTCTCACCAAGCACAGAGAGCCTCGCAGCTCAAGTGCAGAGCTCTGACTATGGGTCAGACAGCTGCCTGGACTCCACGAACCACCTACTAAGTGCTCAGTGCTCTGCTGAGCATCATGAGGCCTCAGGAGAAGCTTGTATGGAACCGTGCATGGCTGTGTTGGTAAAACCCAGCTTATGTGGAAGAAACAAATCCAAGAAGTCAGCCTGGACCCTGCTCTTCAGGATTTATTTACTCCCAGGTTCAAGATCTTTGGCTTTCCACTGAATGAATTTTAAGGACAAACCAAAGAATCCACCTTTCTTGATCTTTAAATCTGAGATGCAGTTGAGTGACACAGATGCCCTTCCCTCCTATGCTTTTGCACAGGAACTGTGTAAAAGGCCTGGGGCCTTTGTCCAAGGCAGCTCCTTCTGGAGGCAGTAGGAACCAAGGCAGTCATTCAGGCGGAGGGAGGCCGAGGGAGGAGAGGAAATCAGCAAGGAGAAGTGGCTCCTAGCAATGCAGCCAGAGAACAGACCTTCAAGCCCTCTGCCCACCTCCACCCTGATGTAACACTCTGTGTTCCTCTCGCTTCTGGATACTTCATCAGTGTCTGGTCCCTGTTAGTGACATTTCTTCCCTGAGAGACAACCCAAGGAATATCATTTGCCTCGCCTCCTCATGGGAGAAGCTGCATTTTATGTGAGAACTATCTCTCCCATCACAGTCTCTGCCCCACCTCCAGAGAGCACCCCAGCTTTTGGTTGAAGATTTCGAGGCCAACTTTTGAAATGGATTGAAGCATCCTGAGCTAGTATGTAGATAACTATTGTATTTGGCTGTGTGGCTTTGGGCAAATACACTTTAAAGTTGCTGAGCCTTCAGTTTTCTCATCTGTAAATGGGGCTTCAAAACTGTTTTCTGATGTGATTGTGAGGACTGAGTGAGAAAATACACCTCATGACCCTGAATTCAGTGCTCGACACATAGTGGGCGCCCAGCACTTACTAGGTTTCTTCCCTCTCTACAGCCAAAACACCTGCATTCCATCTTATATTCTGCGTGACATCGATCAGTTACTTCACATCCTCACATCTCAACTTTCTCACCTTCAAGATGGAATATGACTCTCTACAGTTGACCCTTGAACAATGTGGGGGTTAGGAGAACCAATCCCCGCACAGTCAAAAATCCATGTGTAATTTTTGACTCCCCGCAAACGTAAGTACTCATAGTCTAGTGTTGACCGGAAGCCTTACTGACAACAGTCGATGAATACATATTTAGTCTAAGTATTATGTACTATATTTCTATAATAAAGGAAGCTAGACAAAATAAAATACCACTAAAAATCATAAAGAGGAGAAAAACATATTCACTGTACATTAAGTGAAGTGGATCATCATAAAGGTCTTTCTCTTCATCGTCTTCATGCTGGGCAAGCTGAGGAGGAGGAAGTAGACAGGGGGTTGGTCCTGCTGTCTCAGAGGTGGCAGAGGCAGAGGAGAATCTGCATCTACATGGACGTATGCAGTTTAAACCCAGGTGGATTAAAGGCAACTGTATTTCCTAGGCTTACTTTAAGGGTAAATGTGTAAGATGCTTGTATAAATGCTCAGCTCACTGCGTGGCCCACAGTAACGGTTCTAGAATTGCTACTTACTAATAGTACGATTAATTTACGAACAGGTACTGAGCACTTGCAATATACCAAACATCAGCAATCAAAGGAAACTGAAGCCCCAGAAGGCAGCAGAGCCACTGGTTACTCCTACTTAGAATAATCTGGATGTTCAACAATCAATCAACAACCTTTTCTGAATATCTTCTTTTGGGAAGACACGGTACAGACTGAGGCAAATCAGGGCTCTACACTCAGGCATAACTAGGTTTGAATTCCAGCTCTGCTGTTTAAACGTCTGACCGTGATCAAGTTACTCACTACTTGAGTTACTAGGCTTGCTTCCTTCTCTCTGTGAGGAAAACAAGAACAATATTTACCGTATGGAAATTCACCTGCCACTTATAATAACAGCATAGTGCTTACTGTGCATTGGGCTCCAGGCTTAATCTTTCAAACCACCCCATGAGGAAGATCTGTTTTTTGGCACTATCCAGATGAGCACACTGAGGCACAGAAAGGCAAAGTGACTTGTCCAGGACCACATACCTTGTGAGTGGCAAAGCTGAGATTTCAACCCCGGCCTGTTAACGTTTTACATATGTGGTGGGCATTTTGGTGCAGGAGGCAAAACGCATTGATGGCCTGTCGTCTTCCTTCCCCAGGGCTCAAATTCCTCAGGCCCAGCAGCAGTAGACTACACCAGGGCGTCTCACCACCACAGGGGTTCACTAGAGCCTGTTCTTCCACCTGAGCTGGGAGTTGGAGGTGTGGGCGTTGGCATTAGACCCTCCCTGAATCTTTTAGATAAAGCACAACAGCTATCACCTTCCAACCATCTTCAGGAGGCACAAAAGGGAAATAACAAGGGATTCTAATGGTAGCAGCAGCAACATTGTTTAAAAAAAAAAAAAAAAATCCCACGGCTGGGTACAGCGGCTCACTCCTGTAATCCCAGCATTTGGGGAGGCTGAAGCTGGGGATCACTTGAGGTCAGAGTTCGAGATCATCCTGGACAATATGGTGAAACCCTGGCTTTATCAATAATACACAAATTAGCTGGCATGGTGGCAGGCACCTGTTAGTCCAGCTACCTGAGAGGCTGAGGCAGGAGAATTGCTTGAACCTGGGAAGCAGAAGTTGCAGTGAGCTAAGGTCTCTCCACTGAACTCCAGCCTGGGCAAAAGAGTGAGACTCCACCTAAACAAACAAACAAACAAAACAAAACAAACAAAAAACAAAAAACAAAAAACCCAACAAAACAAAGAAACGAAAACCATCCAGGAGTTTCTGATTTATACCTGGTGGTATGTAGGGATGGTAATATTCAACCTGGTCAGAATTCCCTTTGGTGGTTGCATAAAGACCTTGACTTTAATAACAAGGTTTGAGGTGCCTCACTGGAGAAAACCAATGAACTGGATTCAGGTGGCTTCCTTTAAAGTCCTGGCACCAGAGTAGCCTTGGGAATGTGGTGTCACTCCTCAGAGCCTCAGTTTACTCATCTGCAAAATGAAAATTACAATAGTATCTATCTTTTGGGGTCCTTTGAGGATTACATGGGGTCATGCAGGTGTCCTCACTAAACGGTAGCTGCTGGGTGCCTGAAGCCGGGGCTCAAGAAGATACAAGTGGCTAGGGCTCTGAGGGCCTCCCGGAGCTGGGAACTACTAATAAGGGCATGGCACCATCCCTGCCCAGAGGGCCCCTGCCTGCTGCCTCCAACGAACGAGCTAGAAACAGTAGGCATTAATTAATAAACTTCACCCCTGCCTAGCACCCTCTCTTGGCATCTTCCCCAGGGTGGCATTTCCTCTCTGCTCTCCCTTCCCCTTCTCCTTAGTCTCACTTCGTCCTAGTGACAAAATCCCAGTCATGGTGCATGAACAGTGGATGCAAATACGAGGCAGGTTCGCATGCTGGATAATCATCGGCCCCTGAGCCCAACACCAACTTCTCCAGCCTCAGGGCTGACCTCGCCCCCTAGGGCCTGCAGAGGGCTACCTTCCTGGCGGGGGGAGGGTGGGCCGGTTCTGGGTCTTCTCTGGAGTGCCCGCATTCCTCTTGTTGGCTGAGGCTCTGTGGGCTGGGGGAAGAAGTGGATGTTTCCTGGATGGGGGACGAAGGAGGCAAAGGGTGCGCTGCCATCCCAGATTCCCTGCCCTGGAGAGTTTCAGCGCAGCTGAGATAAATCCATCGACCAACGGTGCTTGATAGCAAAGTCAATACATCCCAGGTAGCAGCCAGCACATGGGTTGTGCGAGGTCTGGAGGCTTTTAAAGCTAATCTAGGACTCTCACTCCACTCAAGCATTTGGCTTCTTAAAACCAGGGAGCCTGGGTCAGCACAAATCTTTCTAATAAACCTCAGCCAATGGGACTTTTCCAGGCTGTGATCCCGTGAGAACACTGCCTGGCTCGGGCCCCACAGCCAGCGAGATAGGCAGCCGGGTCCTTAGAGTCCAGAGGTGGTTAAGGCACTTGGGGGTGAACTTGGGTGGGTTGCCTGCCTTCTCTGCTCCTCAACTTCCTACGTAATGGGAACACAGGACTATGCTGGGGAATCAATGGGATGGTGGAAGGTGTAGGAAAAAACCTGCTCAAGTATTCTGTTCACATATTTTTTCTTCTCCCATCCCACCTCTCCACATCGAGTGACAGCATATTAAAGGGGCTAAACAACGAACTCATCAACTGGCAGCAGGTCTCACACATGGACAACATTTGTTTCAACTGGCGTGATGGCCACTGACCTCAGGGAACACCAGGACACTGACAAGTATAGGCAGATGGAGCCAGGCCACGTTTCCCAGATGACTGTACCACTGTCTCTACTACCGGTGACCAGAGGACAATTCATGGCAGTGAAGGACACTGTTCCATTCCTGTCTTTTCCTCCAAAAGAGCACCACCTCTGATTAAACCACCACACTTAATTAGATTTTTATCCAAAAAAATATTTCTAAAATACTTTTGTATTCATAAAAAATTGATAATCAGCTGTACCATATGCCATGGTTTTTGTTTTTTGTTTTTTGTTTTGCTTTATCTGAAAGAGTCTTTAGTGACTAGTTTTACGGTTTCAGAAAACAAGCTGCAGAGAATCGAAATCATTTGATCGGGACCACACAGCGAGGGTCCGCAAAACTGCGCGGAAGACTCAGTGCCACCAGCGGCTGGGTGGCCCGAGGGAAGGCACCGATCACCAAGGCAATTTCTCGAGGACTTTGCCAGTGTCTGAGCCAAGAAAGTGCAAGCCTGGGGCTGGGCGTCACTGAGAGTAGATGCTCTTAACCGAGCAGGTGCTTGGAAATCGGGGGCTCACTTTCGAATTTCGCAGAGGGAAAACCGCCTTCCGTACGGAGAAACTCTCACTACTCCAGAATGCAGGCGCCTGCACCCCACCAGCTGCCCTGCGGCCTTGGTGCACATGGTTACACACGGTTTAGTTGGGCCGAGGCAGAGGTTGGGATTTTGGCAAATGTTCCCAGGAACCTTCAGCCAGGTCGCTACTTAGGCCCGGCGCTGCCAGACGGTTTCTGCGCAAAGTTGGAGGCCACATCCCCCTGCTTCTATCCCGGAGCGTCTAGCTCTGCCGCGGGTAAACAGACCTCGCACCGCTGGCGGCAGCCCTGGCCTTGGCCGTCGAAGTGGCTCAGCCGCATCCTTCGCCAGCAGGTCCGCCAGAGCCTCAGCTCCCAGACGCGCGCCACTCTTCGCAAAGCTGCGGAAGCGGACAGGCGAAGGTTGGGACCTCCGGGTTTCACTGCTGCGCTCGTGGTGGCCGCGGCTAGGTCTCCCCGCTTCGGCACGGAGCCGGCGCTCAAGCCTGGGCGACTAGAAGCGCCGGGCGCCCTTGGAACTCAGAGGCCCAAGCCGAGCGGCAGGCTCCTTCCTCTGTCCCACTGAGACCCCGAGTCTAGGGTCAAGGTGGCTGCAGGCACCCTCTCCACCCTACCGTGAAGCCACCTCTTTACCTTCACTACTCAAAGCTCCTCCACCCAGCACTACAGAGAGCGCTTGGTTTGGGGGCGAGAGCACGGGGCTGCCACCGCCGCACCACCCAGAACTAATATCTGAACTTCTTTGAAGCTTACTTTATTTTTCTTTCTTTTTTTTGAGACAGGGTCTCACTCTGTCGCCCAGGCTGGAGTGCAGTGGTGCGATCACGACTCACTGTAGTCTCGACCTCCTGAGCTCAAGCAATCCTCCCATCTCAGCCTCCCGAGTAGCTGGAACCACAGGTGCGCTCCACCACGTCTCACTAACTCATTTTATTTTGTAGAGACGGGGTCGCTATGTTGCTCAGGCTGGTTTTGAATTCCTGGGCTCAAGCAATCCTCCTGTCTCGGCCTCCCAATGTGTTGAGATTACAGGCGTGAGCCACTGCGCCCTGCCTAGGCTTAGTTTGTCCATCCGCAAATTGGGTAGGGCATCCGAATCTCGCAAGTTCTGTGCGTCGCAAATCAGAGCTCCTTCTCAGGCCCTGGACTGGGAACCGACGACCCGGAACCATTCCCACTAGCGGGAAGGGAACCGCGGGCCCCAGAGTTTGCGGCGTTCTCTCCCGAGGGCTCTGATTCGGTCAGGTCCCAGTGGCGTCCCCCAATCCCAGACCCTACCCGCTGCGCGGCCTCCTAGGGAGAGCTGATCCTGGTCTCACTCCCAGGCCAGCAGCCTCGCCCCTTGCAGACGCCTTAGGCCCAGGCCTCCCCGCCTGCCTGTAGGGCCCCAGGCGCAGCCTCGAAACCAGGGCTCCGGGAGAACCCGCGCTATCAGTCCGCTCGGTCCCCGAAGCTGCCTTGGTCTCCCTGCCCTGCATCTGTAAAATGGGCGCGGCTTTAGAGACGTTGGGACTGAGGCTGGCGTTCCCAGATCTCGCCGAGAGGCCGGCTGCTTCTCGTCCTCCATCCCTTCCTCGGCCGGGCTGGGCGACAACACTCGATCGCCTGCCTCCCAAGCTTTGGCCCAAGGCTGGGAGAGGTTAGCAAAGGAGGCGCCCTCGTGGTGCCCTTCAGGCTACTCCAGATTCCTTCTTCCTTAAGCTCAGCCTCAGGGGAGCCTGCCCCCTCCAGATATTACCGTGTCGGATCCTGCCCAAAGCCCGCATGGTTGGGGGCCGTGGGAGCTGTGTCCCCGACTGAGGACTGGAGTCCTAGGACTTCAGTCCTGCGCAGCCACGGAGGAAACGACGACTTAGCTGCTCGGCACCCCAGGAGGAGAGAGTTAGGCGTCAAACGCCCTTGCGGCGCTGGGCAATCTCTCCCACCGGCTGGGAGCGCCCACACTGCTCTGGGTAGACGTGGGCGAGAGATGGTCGCTACTCGGTCCCATATGAGTGGGCTCAGCCCGGTAACTGGAAAAAAACCCGTAGCCCATTTCTGGCTCGGCAACGCTTGGTGGAAGCAAAGCGCTGGAAGATGCCAAACGCCGCGAAGGCACTGGGTGCGGGAAAGCCAGGCGTCCCCGAGTTCTGCAGCGAGACCAGCTCCCCATCCCCGGCCTGCCTGGACGCCTACCCCAGGCAGGCTTCTCGGCCAGAGACCTTCTGCGAAAAGCTAGGCGCCCGACAGAAAGAAAAAGACAACGTGCCTGTGTCTCCAAAGAGGACCAAAGAATCGAGGGCTACCCGGGCAAAACAACAAAAGTAATTTTGAAAAACAAAAATTCTAGGTCTTATAAGAATGATTCGTTGGGCTGGGCGCGGTGGCTCACGCCTGTAATCCCAGCAGTTTGGGAGACTGAGGCGGGCGGATCACGAGGTCAAGAGACAGACCATCCCGGCCAACATGGTGAAACCCCGTCTCTACTAAAAATACAAAAAACTAGCTGGGTTTGGTGGCACGTGCCTGTAGTCCCAGCAACTCGGGAGGCTGAGGCAGGAGAATCGCTTGAACCCAGCAGGCAGAGGTTGCAGTGAGTCGAGATCACAGCCACTGCACTCCAGCCTGGCAACAAAGCGAGAGACTCCTTCTCAATAAAAGACTCTGGAGACTCTAGGGGAAGGGTGGAAGGGCCGGGGCTAAAAGACTACACATTGGGTACCGTGTACACTGCTCGGGTGGTGGGTGCACCAAAATCTCAGAAATCACCACTAAAGAACTTAGCCATCTAACCAAACACCACCTGTTCCCCCAAAACCCATTGAAATAAAAACAATTAAGAAAAATCCCGCTAGGCCTTATTATGGAGCAACAGAATAAAACAGAGGGGAGCTGGACCACGACACCCGTCTCCCAGGAAGGCGCTTCTCCACCAGCAAAGGCAAGCAAGCGTCCCTCTAGTCCTGAGCCGAAGGACCAACCTTTCCCAACCCGATGACGGCGTTCATCAAAATTTTTAGTGGAGAAAATAAAAGCATTTCAGGGAAACACTCACGGAAGAGACCCGAAGCTCTGAGTCACCCCAGTCCCTCCCCGGGCGTCTTTCTGTCCCCAAAGGCGCAGATCCCAGACTAGCTGGGCTTGGAGGTGGAGGTGAAGGCAGGAGCGCTGGGGGTTCAAGGTGTTTTTCAGGCGCCCTCCCCTTCCTTGGGCCCTGCAGGTGTAGACAGTCCCACAGCCCGCATAGAACGAAGACTTGGAGCACCGGGACCCGTAGGGTGGCGCAGGGCTCTGGCTCTGAGGGAGGCAGTAGGATGAGGCGGGTGGGGGCGCTTGTGGAGTGGAGAGGGCTCTGGGACGCGGCCCGAAAGTGTTTCGCCTTAGGAGCTACTGGGAGCTGGGCCTGGAAGAGGAAGGGAGGGAATCAGGGAGAAAGGAGAGAGAGAGAGAGAGAGAGAGAGAGAGAGAGAGAGAGAGAGAGAGAAGAGAGAGAGAAAGAGAGAGAGAAAGAGAGAGAGACAAAGAGAGAGACATAAAGGCAAATTCGACAGGCAAGAAAGGGAAGACAAAAGAACAAAAAGAGGACAATGGAGAGGAGAGGGACAAAGAAACCCAAAGGGACACAGAGGGCAAGAGTCAGAACTGGGGAGAGAAAGGAGGAGAGGACAGAACAAGAAAAGGCTGAGGGCAATGAAAAGCAACGCAGGACGCACTCAACTGAGAAACATTGTAAAACTGTAAAGAAAAGGAGAAAGACACAGCCGAACAGAGAGACCCAGAGTAACATACAGAGGAGAAAACACGGAACATTGTAGAGAAAGAAACGGAAGCCGGAAAATAAGTTTTTAGAAGACTGAAAGCGAGAATGATAAAAGAGGGGATGAAACAAGAGGAAATGTTCACAGACTTTGTGTGTTCGTCGTGGTTGGTAGGGGTCACACGCTCCCAATCCCGCCAACCTGAAACTTCCACCTCTTGAGCCACGGTGGAGCTGGGTGGACCCGGCCACGCGGCGACCAAACCAGGGCTTAGAGTTTTGAGTTCCAGGAGCCCCGCCCACTTCAGCCCAGTGACACTGCGGGAGCTGTGGTGACGTCACATAACGTCATGCTCCGCCTGGGGTCCCACGCAAACCCGACAAGGAGCAGGACCCCCGGGGTTGTGCGCTGCATTTGCTCCCCAGGCGTTTGGACACCGAGGACTTCCACCCGCTCTATGCGCAAAGCCTGCCCACAGCGCGCCCAGACCAGCCAGAGCCAGGTCCTCTCCGAGGCTCCGGGGAAAAAGAGAGAGGAAAGCGGGTTGCAGGGTGAAGTGGGGCTCCGAGTTCCGGCTTGAGTTCCAAGAAGTTCGAGCCCACCCTGTCTCTCACCCCCCAGGTGGATTTGACCTAGGGGAGCCTAGGTCGGCCCAGGCCCGGCCCTTCACTCCCCAGCCCGCCCCAGCGTTGGCCCTCGGCCTTCCGGCCTGGAGCACCTTTCCCACGCCCAGTCCCCATCCCGCGGGCACCCAGGCTGCGGGCGGCCGGCACCAACTGACCTGCACCGCGCATCCTCCGCCGGGCCCCTGGCCGGGGTTGCAGCCGAGGTGAATGCAGACGAACCTTGCAGAAGTGGACGAGCCCTGCACACCGCCGCTCGGCTTCTACCGCCGTAGGGGTGGGGCGCAGGGCCAGGGGTCGCCGAGCATTATTGGAACCAAAACGAAATAAAAGCGGCGTTAAGTGAAATAGCTAACTTTTTTTTTTATTATTAAATAAAACGACTTAAATAAAAGGAACCGAAAAGAAGAAGAGTGGACCCAGCCTAAACGCAGGGTGCCCCGGGCCCCTGGCACTTGCCCCAGCTGCCGGGTCGGCGGCCCCTCCTCCAGCGGCCCCCGCAGGGGAAGCAGGTGGCCAGTTTCTAAAGAAAAAAGCCAAAACTTTTTATTATTTACACGTTTGGGCAAAAGTACAAAGTATAATACAGGCGCCCGGCCCGGGGGGTGCGGGCGGGGGGCGGAGAAACGTAAGGCGCTTTCTTTGTCAGGCCCGGGCCTGGGGCGGGACGGGGCGCGGAGCGGGGGCTCGGATTGTGCGGCCGCGCGGAGCCCGGGCCCGACTCCCCTCCGCGGCCGACCAGTCAGCGGCCGCGCCCTGGGGCCCACTCGAGCTGGACGGCCCCTTCCCCTCTCGGCCCCGGTTCCCCAGCAGCCCGGCTGGGGGGGTCCGGGGCGCCCCGCTGGGTGGGGGCGGCGTTCCTTGGCGACTGTGCGCGCTGGTGGGCTCACACCAGCGAAGTGACGGCGGAGACCTTGGAACTATCCTCCTCCCAGGGCTGCAGATTCTGCAGCGCAAAGAGCGACGAGTTGTGCAGACAGAGCGGGTCGGGCTGGATGGAGTCGTTGAGGCTCTTTTGGAAGGCGTCGTGTTGCAGCTGCAGCATGAGCCGGCTCGCCTGCTGGCGCTCCGCCTCCCGCTCCTCCGCCGTCTGCCGCCTGCACCGGGGGAGGGAGAAGGACAGCACCGTCAAGCACCCGGCACCACCGGGCCGCCGGCGGTGCCCCGGCCCTCCCGGGAGCGGAGGCCTTCCAGAAGCCTCGAGGCGCAGAGCGCGTCTGCCTCCCAGCCCGCGCTTTACGCCCGAGGCCCTCATATCCAGGGAGCGGGTTGGGATCATTTGTTTTTGTCGTAAGCCAGAGGGTCTCCAGGAGGGGACTCTGCTCGCTGCCCACCTGCACGCCTGGATATTGTGCCTTCACCAACAATAAAGATTGTTCCTTTCGAGAGATAGCAAGGGCAGGGCCTACGTGTAACTGACTTGGCCCTGCGAGCACCGGGGTTGCTGGGGTCTGCGGGTGGGCAGGCTGGCTCTGCACTGCCCGCACGATGCCCGGGGTCAGTTTCATCCAGTTCACCCAAGGCCGGTCTTGAACCCCTTTCCAGACTCGATCGCTTCGCCATTTACGGGTTGAAAACAGATTGGATAAAAACGCGGCTGGAGTGGAGACGGGGAGCTAGAGGGGGATTGTTGAAAATCAGAGAGGGCGGGCTGGAAGAGGAGAAGGAGAGTGCGAGAGGCCCTTGTGTGTGCGTGTGCGTCTCTCTCTCTCTCTCTCTCTCTCTCTCTCTCTCTCTCTGTGTGTGTGTGTGTGTGTGTGTGTGTGTGTGTGTGTTTTGGGGGGTGGTGAGAGGAAATCAAGCGAGCGCAGGAGACGGAACAAAACCCGGGGAAAGAGTTGGAGGGGCTCACGAAAGATGGGGATGGGCTTGGAGGAGAAACCGAGGCGTGGAAGACCAAGATGGAGAGAGAAGCACAGGCCAGCGAAAAGGGTGAAAGGAGGAGGTACAATCTGGGAAGGCGGGGTGGGAGTGTGCCTGGGGGAGGCGTGGGAGGGCGGGGTAGGGGACAGCTTTAAAATGGGGCGAGTGCAAGGCTGCGGTTCGGGGCGGGGCAGGTGAAGGGCAGGTGTAAGGTGGGCTGGGTCAGGCCTCTCTCACCGCCACTTGGTCCTCCGGTTTTGGAACCAGGTCTTGACCTGCGCGTCCGTCATTTTGAGGGACTTGGCGAGCGCCGCCCTCTCGGCCGAGGCCAGATACTTCTGGCGATGGAAGCGCTTTTCCAGCTCGCAGATCTGCACCCGGGAAAAGGACGTGCGCGGCTTCTTACGCTTGGGCGGCGTCCGGTTCTGGTAGGGGTGCCCGATGCGCCGGGTCACGGTGAAGGGCGTGAGTGCGGCCGCCGCTGTGGAGACACACGAGGGTCCCTGAAGCCCAGCCCGACTTGGCCACCGTTCGGGCCCCATGCGGACGCCGTGGCGCCCAGTGGGACACGGAGAGCTCCGCTATTTCGCTGGTCGCGCGCGTTTCCAGCGACACCAAGCCAGTCGGGAGACGCCCTCGCCCCATGTCCCTTCCCCTGGGCACAGGCTTATTTTCCTGGAACTCTCCGATTACCCTCCCCACTACGGCTCCCCGGGGCCCGGGGGTCGAGGCCTCTGCCGCGCTTGGGCCTCTGGAATGATTTCCCGGAGTGGAGCGCACAGGGCGCGGCGCCTCTGGCCCCGAGAGGGCGGAGGCCTGGAGCCTGGTCGCCAGCTCTGCTCACCTGTGAAACGGTCTTTCACGAAGCGGCGGCTGCTCTCCATCCAGGGGAAATTGAGGCCTCCCAGGCTGGAGACCGCGGGCACGGAGGGCATGGCGGGTAGCGCACTTGGCAAAGGCGGCGGCACGGCCCCGGGCAGCGGCCTGTGCGCCGGCACCCGGATCACGCCGGCGGGCGCCAGGCTCAGGTTGACACTGTAAGATCCTGCGTCCTCGAAGGGCGCGCCAAGGCCGGCAAAAGAGGCGGGCAGAGATGGGTATGTGGCGCCCGGACGGCCCCCGGGGGGGCCTCCCAGGTAGCTGGCGCCGTCGGGGCCCCGCGGGGCGGATGCGCTGTCCTGGTCCGGGCTGTTAAGGATCTGGTCGATGCCGAAGCTGATGGGCTCGTGCGGGTGCGGGGTCTGCGCGCTGGCGGGCGCCTCCATCCTGGGCGGGCGGAAGGGCTGGGCTGGGCTGGGCGGGGAGGCGGCTGGGTCCCGGTTACGGCGCGGCCATGGAGCGCCCGGCGCCTCTCGTCGCACTGAAACTTTGCCAAGAGTGCGCGGGCCCGACAGGCTCTGTGTCATCTTTCTTGAACCGAACCTGGAGTTTCCGCTGCTAATTCCTCTCCCGCCGCAGCCATTGGCTGCGATCAACAAGCCTCTCTCCTCTCATTGGCTCCCGGCTTTCAATAAAGGCCTAATTCATGGAAATAGGAGCTTAGGGACTGTTCCAAGGTGACATCATTTTAACAAACGAACAATAGGTCAAATTTATTAGCCAGGATAATGGGCGGCGGATATTAGCGCCCGAACCGCAGCCTCCCAAACCCGAAATCTAACGAAGCTGCAATTAGCAGACGCTCCCCGCTCCTCCCGGCCGGGGCCGCTTCCCAGACAACGCGCTGGGCTGGTAGAGCGCTCCGCTGGTGAAATTGTCTTTTGCTGAGGGGGTTTTCGTTTTCTTCCAATTTTCTTCATCTGAGCAAAAGCCAAACCAAATGAATCCTTTCGGTTACAATGGAGTTGCAACCCTGGAACGACCCGGCGGAATCCGCAGAAGCCCCTTGGACACTACAGCCGCGGAAGCAACGAAAGGGGCGCACTCCCCGGCGCAGGCTTCGCGTTGCCTGCGCGCGGGGAGAGGGGAGCACCATAGCGTTCTCTGCGCTTCGGAGGACGCCGACCCGCGTGGGGAGAATTCGCCCCCGCCTGGGTTTCGGCCGCGGCGTCGCGGCCACTTTGGAGACACTCCCTGGCTCTGGCCAGGCGGACCGAGGCGTGACTCGCAGGTGCCCACGCGTGCCAGCTGCGGCTGGGCTAGGGACGCGGGGTCGCCCGGTGGGGAGCGGGGACCTGGCTCTCGAAATTCGTTGCAGGATGGAGGGGCTGTGGTTGCGCGTGGGAACCCGCTTGCGGCTCGGAGGGTCTAGGAACTTCGGGTTCCCGAATGTCAAGGCGGGGCGGAGGGGGGGCAGCTCCTAGTTAGAGCAAACAACGGGATTTCTTTGGGAAACGCGAGTGGTGAGCCCCTCCCTGCTCCAGTCCAGTCTGGGCGCTGGAACCACTCCCCGTTCTGCTCGCGCCTCAGTGACTGTCTATCCAGGCCCGGGGCGCCGTGGACAGGACCGCACACGGAGTAGTCACCTTCCGCTCCAGCCTTGGGGAGACAAGCAGAATCATTTTCTTCCAGCTAATTCCAAAATCGTTAGGTGCAAACTCTTTGAATGTCGCACTCCTGTCCTGGGCTCTTCCTCCCGCTGCTTGTGGTGCGGACAGTGGTGAGAGCTCGGATGTGCTGTTGGCCAGAAGTGTGTTCAAATTTGGACTGGCCACTTCCTAGCTGAGTGACCTTGAGCAAGTGATTCCATATCTTTAGGGTTCGGTTTTCTTGTTTGCAAAAAGGGAAAGGCGTGCTTGCGGGGTGTTTGTGAGCCGCGAGTGAGATACTGAGGGAGCGCAGAGCATTGGCCCTGGCACGTAGTAGGCACTGGACAGCGTGGCTCACCTCCCACTCCATCCCCCCAGAGTAATGGCTGATGTATTATTCTTATGACTCTTGTTTATTTTGTTTGCAGTTTTCTGTGCAGGGGCTCAGTTGAAGAGAAAGGTGTATTTGCTTACCAGTAGGGTCATTTTCAGAGGACCGGGAAGGTCAGGAAGTGCAGGTTGGGGATTCTTTCTCTCTTCTCCCAATAGGCCTCCAGTCCTGGGTCTGGAGTTAGGTCGCTTGCCCGCTGTGTGACCTTGGGCAAGTTTCTGGCCCTTGCTGAACCGTTGTGGTGGGTGTGGAGAGGGAGGCCAACAGGAAGGGTGAAAGCCGCGAGAGGCCTGGGGTCTGGGTACGCGCTGCCTCACTCCCTTCCTGTGACAAGGACCCTCAGATAGGGTAGATGCCATTGCCCTGGTCCCGGGCTCTCCTGTTTCTAATTCAGGCTCTGCCACTGGCACTGTGGGTGCTGTTGAGTCCCTAACCACCCCTCCTAGGACCTCATTTTCCTTATTTGTAAAGGAAAAAGGGCACTGGCTACCCCCACGGTGGCTGTGAGAACAAAATGAGGTAACATCCGTGGAAGTGCCTCTGAGTAACTCTGGAGGTTATATAATAATAACTTTAATGACAACTATAAAGCTACTGTAGCTGAGAACCTGTACCAGGCAAGGAGGTGGACACTTACTTATTCTTCACAACGACGCTGCGAGGAAAGGGCTGTTAGTGGCTCCAATTTCTAACTGATGAGGGAATTGAGGCGTTGAGGGTTCAAGGAAAGCACAGCTCCCCACTTGGGGGCTGGAGTTGGCACCCCACCAGCTCCACTTCCCTTCTGGCTTCCAGAGTCCTGGACTCAGGGCTGCCCTTGTCACTTCAGACACTGTTAAATCAGGACAACAAGGCCCACCGCACAGAGGTTTGTGATGCGGAATGAAGGTGTGGGTGGCCCAGGGCTACTGTCAGAGTGTGTGCTTGAGAATGGGCTGTGACTCAGGGAATTATTCATCCTCTTTGTGCCTCAGTTTCTTCATCTAGTAAATAAACCTCATGGGATTAAATGAGCCCCTCCAGGTAAAGCCTGGCATGGGTCAGGGCTCTGCCTCATTGCTGGGTTCTGGTTTCCCGACATCCACGGTTCCTCATCATCCAGCCCTGTCACCCAGATGAAGGAGCTTTGGGCCACCAATCATAAGCCTCCTTTCACGTCCAATCCAGATAGAGAGCTGCCTAGCAGTAGCTGGGGTAAACTGGGTCAGATATTAGTCCCTAGGACAGTGGTTCTCAAAGTGTGTTCCCAGAGCAGCAGCAGCAACAGTGTCACTGGAGAATTTGTTAGAGATGCAAATTCTTGGACCCTCGTCAGACCTATGGAATCAGAAACTCTCGGGTAGGACTCGGCAATCTGTGTTTAACAAGCCCTCCAGGTGATTCTGATGCCTGCTCAACTCTGGAAGCCAGTGCCCAGAATATTGTCCATTTCATCCAAGTTTTAAAATTTATTGTTATAACGCTGTGGGAAGATTCTCTCAGAATTTGAAACTCTCATATGAATCTGTTCTAATGCCTTCCACTTCTCATTCCCAGTGTTGCTCATTCCTGCCTTCTCCTGATCATACCTGCCAAAGGTTTGTTATTTTGTTGGTTTTTTAAAAAGCCTTTGATTTCATTATCCCCTCTTAAAATGCTACCTCCTTCATGAATGTTGTGGTTTTAAAAATTACTTAATTTCTTCTTTGAGTTGAAAATTTAATTTGTCAACTTTTCTTTCTTTTTAAATAAACGCATTCAAGGGCATACATTTTCCTCTAAGCACTGTTTTGGCCAGATATGTTCTGATAGTTGGTGTTCCTGAGGCTGTAATTTCTTGCTGCCCTTGTAATTTACCTGCTGTCACTTGAACAGTGAGGCACACACACTGAAAGAGATTAGGAAATGGGAATTGTAAGAACTGGGGACCAGGATTCATGGGGCTAGAGAGACTTTCAGGATGCAGCATATCCTCTCCTCTTCCCCAAGAAGAAGCTGGGAGAAAGGTGTACATCTGGTGGAGGCTTTGCCAAGAGTCATCTAGAAGAGGGTGGGGCTTCAAGGATGACAGGCAAGATGCTGGGATTTCCAGCTGGCGCATGAGCCCAGATGTGGGAGGCCAGGTTCTTCCAGGCTCATTCTGCCACTGATTTCCTGAGTGAGATGAGACTCCATTTCCCTGTTCGTGAAATGGGATAGAGATTGAGTCCGTACTTTAAATGTATTTGGGTCAGCTATCCTATTTGAAACATGGATGGAAATATTGTGGTCTGCTTCCATAGGAAAAGACAAAAACACGTAATTTGGCACACACACCATGTCCCAGGCTGCTGAGCTGCTCTTGGTTCACACACCCTAGTTAGGAGTCCCTAGAGGCCCTTCCAGCTCTTCTGATGGAAGGCTCTAGACATCTGCCCAAATTTATTTGCCCATTCATTTATTTATTCAATGAATATTTACTGGGCACCTACTCACATTTCCTGGACCATACCCCAGCTCAGGGCCTTAGTTTCCCCATCTAACAGTGGGGACAAAGCAGTCTGAGCTCCTCATCACTGCTTGCCCCAGTGGGCAGCACTTGGGGAGGAACCTTCCTGAGGAGGTCTGATCAGTCTCAAGACTGCCAGCCAGTGGAAGGAAAAGGCCTTCAGGTCTCAGCTGTTGCTTGGGACCCCCCATTGCGGGTCATGAGGCTTCAAGGACAGCCGGCTTAGGGAAATGGTCTTTAGTCCAATGGCATGTAGTGGAAAGGGATGAAGCCGGGATTTGAACCAGGACTGTTTAGACTACAAAGCCCACTCTTTCTCTTTTACCTCTCACCCCTATTTGGGAGCAGGTGGTAAAGATTCTAAGTCACAGGACTGAGCAGGGAGGGGAATCAGTGCAGGGTCTGGGTGGAATAAGCCCAAGAGTGGGGGTGAGGGCTGGCCATAGTGGGGCTCACTTTTCTCCCTTACTGGCCTGGGGGTTCCTTTTGGGCAAAATGGTGTTGGTGGCATTTGATCCCATGTCCCAGGGCTGGGCCCAGGGCGTGGAGGACTGGAGGACATTATCAAGAGTTTGTGGTATTAAACTCAATAGCACAAAGCAAGATCAGACAAGGGGATAAGGAAAAGGGGTCTTTGCATGCACTCAGCTCGGCATTCACCTCCCCCAGCCCCGCCCACGACTGGTTCCTTGCGTCCTTTACAACCCAGGCCAGCCCTCACCTCTCTGCCCATCCTCTAGAGCAGCACACTCACCCCGTCATCCCCCTTGGAACTCATCTTATTTATTCTGCTCACTAGCTTTATCTGTGCCAGGTGAATGAATGATTGCAAAAATGATTTCCAAGGTGCCTGGGCTGCGTCAGACCCAGGTCCTGGCAGGGAGGCTGGCAGCAGCCTGAGGAAGCTGGCCCTAGGACTGGGGGTTAGAGGAGAGGGGAGCGGTGAGAGATTCTTTTCTCCATGGGGTGGGGGGTTGGTGGCGGTTATAAAGGGTATGTGAACAGGGACTGTGCAGATGGCAGCGTGTGTGGAGTGGCAGGAATCGGTCAGTGTGTGCAGGCTTGGGAGAGCAAGGGCAGGCAGGGTGGGCAACCGCATGGGGTGGGCTTCTCAGGGACCTCCAGACCTGATCTCGTGCCCTTGTTTCCTTCCCCTACACATCAGCCATTTTTCCCATTTGTGCTCTGGAACTTTCCTTTCTTCCTGACAGATTTCTCTACTAAATTTGACTTCGTTTCAACACTTTTGTTGGGCAAATTACATTAAGATGAATGTTGCAGGTACCCTTTATGGTTTATTTATCGTGATACTGTTTGTATCTCACACTTATAAATAACTTATGTTATAGCTTTTGTTTGTGGAAATGTAACTTACATATTTTATTACGCTTTCTGTAAACCTCAGAAAGAATCTTGTCAAGGAAGCGCTCTTATCAGCAATCCAAAGTATGGGACGTAAAAACCGACACTAACATTATTTTTTAATATGCCAAGGAGGCAGGTTACTCTTGCTGTAGTTTGAAAGGTTTGCTGTCATTGTAAACTTGCACCTCAATAAAACATTTAAAAGTCTCAAGAATAATTTTAGAAAGTTCAGGGAGGAGGATGAATCGGTGGCAGAACCCACAGACCCAGCACACAAGGCCCAGGTCCTGGACTGGCCTAGTCCCACTGGGGGTGTCAAAGTGTTCCACATCGGGCTGTCCCACCCAACCGTCCCCTAGGGAAAGCTGTGAAGGACCTAGTTCAAGGGATTATAGTGGAAAAGAAATATGAGTTTTGAGGTCAGGCAGATCTGACTTTGAATCCTGGCTTGTCCACTTTCTAGCTATGTGGCTTTGGGGGCAGTCTTTTAGTCTCAGTTTTCTCATCTCTAAAATGGGGATAATAATTCTTGACATTCTTACTGGGAAGCATAAAGTGAAATAGCAATTTGCAATGCTCAGTGGGTGCTCAATAAATGAAAGCAGTTCTAATTATTTTATGTTCATCTTGAAACTTTTAAGACCAGGAGTGGTGGCTCACATTCCTGCACTTTGAGAGGCTGTGGTGGGTGAACTGCTTGAGCCCAGAAGTTCAAAGCCAGCCTGGCCAACATGGCAAAACCCTGTCTTTATAAAAAATACAAAAATTGGCCAGGTACAGTGGCATGGACCTGTAGTCTCAGCTACTCAGGAGGCTGAGATGGGAGAATTGTTTGAGCCCAGGAGTTCGAGGCTGCAGTGAACCATGAGCATGCCACTGCACTCCATCCTGGGCAAGAGTGAGATCCTGTCTTTGAAAAACAAACAAACAAACAAACAAAAAAAACCTGGGCTGGCCTCAGTGGCTCACACCTGTAATCCCAGCATTTTGGGAGGCCGAGGTGGGCGGACGATGGGGTCAGGAGATCAAGACCATCCTGGCTAACACGGTAAAACCCATCTCTACTAAAAATACAAAAAATTAACTGAGTGTGATGGCATGTGTCTGTGGTCCTAGCTACTCAGGAGGCTGAGGCAGGAGAATCACTTGAACCCGGGAGGTGGAGGTTGCAGTGAGCTGAGATCGCGCTACTGCACTCCAGCCTGGACGACACAGCGGAGTCTCAAAAAAAAAAAAAGTTTACTCTTTTTACTCTCCCCTGCTTTTCTCTGCAGGCACTCCTTTCCCTCCTCATCATAAGGAGCTGAGTTCTCTTAAATGATACTTCCCCCAAACTACTGAACATCTATATCAGGTTTGCCGTATGCCAGATCTTTCCGCTTCTCCAATTTTTCTCACCAAATCTACCCCATTTTTGGTTCTCATGTGGAGCTGTTGGCAGTTACCTAATCTGGCTGTTAATCTCAGCTAACAGCTACATGGCAAGCCACTTTTGCATTTTGAAAAGGGCCCCCACTACCTTAATCTGAAGGTACTTCTAGGTTTTCACAACCAAGGAAGGGAGTCCAGAAGGCCAGGAGGGCTTTTAGTTCAGATAATCAAACAGAATGCAGGGACTCTACACTCCTTTGTCCCCCGCTAGAGAAGCCTGATTGGAAAGCACAGAATAACAGAAACATCCGGGACACAGGCAGAATACAGCTTTCTCAGGAGCCAGGTTCGGAAGTCAGTATGGATGGCAAAAATTGAGCAAAGTCCAAATCCCTTCAGACTGTTTCTTGCTTGAGCATCCCTGAAGCAGCTGGCTTGACTTAGCGCTCACACTGCATGAGCAGTCCCTCTGTCTGTACCCTACAATCCCATCAGAAGGGTGAGGTGTGCAAACAGCAGCCACACCTCCCATCTCATCCTCTCTGAGCACATGTGTGAAGTGGTCGGCCCCTTGGAACTGCCAGCACAATCTCCTGTAGCTCAGTCTGAGTAAGCTGGATACACGTGTGATCTGATTAGACCAGCAGCTCCATTAGTCGTCTTTGATATAGCCTCCACTGCTGTGTGTGTGCGTCTTTGCCTGCTTTATCCTTGGGACAGGATGTTCCTACAGGGCCCACTCCCACATGGAACTCCAGGTCTCTTCTCAAAGAATTCCCATGGTCCCTCACCAAGGCAGACCCTGGCAGTTTGGGAGGCGGAGTCCCAGATCTTGTTCTCATCCACTGTGGGATGAGTGTGCGGTATGTGTGATCCTTAAACATCCCGGCTTCCCCACTTCCTTTTCCTCCCTCAGGAAGGGCTCAGAATGGAACCTGGCCCTCTAAAAGAAAAAGGATTCCTTTGCAGGTTTTAAGAAAGAAATTTATAGCTAAAACTCAACCTCTCTTGCAAAGGCCAGACAAGAGTTGCAGCAGACAGCTTTGAAAATGGCTCCCAATAATCCCCACCTTAGTGATTTACCTCTAATGAACAGAATACGGCAAAAGTGATGGGATGGCCCTTGAGATCAGGTGACAAAAGATGGTGACTTCCAGATTGCTGCACTCTCTCTGGCTCTTCTCCGATGAAACAAGGTTCCATGCTATGTGCTGCCCTGTGACGAGCCCACGTGGCAAGAAACTGAGGCAACAACTCGTGAGAAACTGACGCCTTCTAACCATCACAGGTGAGCCTGATGCAGAGCCTTACCAAGTCAGGCCTTGAAATGATCACAGCCTGAGAGAGCGAGCCTGAAACCCAGCTGCAAATTACTGACCTACAGGAACTGTGAGATAATAACTTTTACTTTAGGGCACTAAGTGTTGGGGTAATGTGTTATGTAACAAAAGATTCTGAGAAACAGATGATAAAGGAGCTAAATATTAACTGGTTTCAACTCATCATTCTGAAATACAGGTCTTCCTCACAAGGGGCCAGGAATTTCTTTGAGGTGAGACAGATCTGGGTTCAAATCTTGCCTGTGTGACTGACGTAAGCTAGAGACACCAAAAACCTTGGTTTCCTTATCTGCAAAGTGGAGCTAATGCTGTCTAAACTTTAGAGGGCTGTTGTGAGGACTAGAAGAGATCACACATGTAAAGGGCCCGAGAGATGTTCAATAACCGTCTGCCGAGTCTTCTCTAGCTGATGCGTAATGCCTGCAGTGTGTTCTCGTGAGGCCAGCTCTACTAGCAGGTCCTGCTGACGTCAGCCGTGGGGCAGGCCTGACCAGTCCGCCGAGAACAGCTTTCCAAGGCCAAGCCTGATGGAGCCTGTCTTGTCTGCTGTGAAACCACCAGGTGACCTCTGGTAATGTGGGAAAGAGAAGTGAGTGGCCAAGGTCATTTTCTGGTGAACATTTTAATGCAAACAATATGGTGCTTTTAGATACTAGACATTCGTAAAGAAAACCATGCCAGAATGGGACAGGCCTTCTTTAACACACTTTTGTGGGGTGAGTGTGCCGTTATAAGCCTCCAAGAAACAGAAATTCTTATCCAACTTCTCTGAACAGCTGATGTTTTATTGAATTCAGAATTTGCCTTCTCAAGGAAAATTATATTTCCCATTTCTACTGAAACATAGTGTAAGGCCAAAGCTTATTTATCCATTAAATACTAGAAGTAACCCCCTATATAATATTTGCCCCTGATTTCCTTCATACATGGAAGACAAACATTTTGAGGTAAACCTGACTGACTCTGCTTTTATATGACAAGTCTGCCGCAAAACTCAACTATCAAAGAAAGGTTTCAAGAAACACTAGGCTGAGAAATGAGATTATAACAGGAGCCTATAGATTTACGTCTTGTTCAACTGTAAGGCCAGCCTTTCATGTCTTACCAGAAATAAAGGGCATGATATTTATTATAAGCCTGAACCATAAAAACGAGCAGTGAGTTAGAAAAACCACTTGGCAGTGGGCAATCTGAAATTAATAGCCTAGTAACAGTATAGCATAAACTGCAAAAGCCTTCTTCATGTTCTGGGTTTGGGTTAAGTCACAATCCCAAATCCCAATGGTAATAGGAGTTTTTGTGGAGAGTTGGAAACCAGCTGTTTCTGATCCTTGGAGAATCTGAATTTTAGCACCTAGAACTGTTTGGGGTAGCCCGGAGAAGGCAGAGATGCTTCGATAGTATATTCTAATCATTATCTTCACTTTCTCTTAAAAAATGGAGGCAGAGAACTGGGTGCTGGTACCACCCAGAACTTTGGGCTTGGGCTACATGACTCCTTCTGAAGAAATGTCTCTGCAGGCAGTAATTGCATGGCTTAATTCTTCTAGACTGAACCACTTCAGATTTATGCCAGTGAAAAGCAAACGTTGTTTGTAAGTCATTTAATTGTGTTACTGTCTCTCAACTTTATCAGATGCAGCTGAGGCAGAGAGGCCTGCGTGTGGTCCTGTGGGATGCTCTGTAGTGCTTCCAGGCTCGTTCTAAATGCTCACAGCCCAAAGTCCCTAATGCTGCTTCTTCCAGACACATAACAAACTACTAATTTAACAGGTTCCAATGGCATTCGTCTCAATCCATGATCCACGTTGAAGGCTGCATCTCCAACAAACTGACAGCCTTGATTGCAGGACCATAAACTAGTACACACTTAGGTGCAAACCTGGTTTATTATGTTCTTTGGTTAAATACTGTTTCTATATCCTTTCAGAGCATTAAGAGAACAAAGATGGTATTTGATAGAAAGACTGAAAAGGATGTGAAAACACATCCTTTGCTTTTCAGAGAAAAGACTGAATTTACACTGTGTACTATTATAAATTCTCATAATTAGGCTAGACGTGTAAGAAGGTAGGGCTTTTGTTGTGGTTAGCATATTTTGAAAAGTAGATTCCCCTGGGCTAGCCAACATCACTGTTCTGAGACCCGGACCTTCAAGAGTCTCTTGATAAAGGCTGCTCCACACATGGTCAGAAAAGTCAGGTCAGCTCATCATGTCCAGACTGCATGGTTCAGTGTGGCCATCACTGCGCAGAGCCTCGGCTACATCTCTTCTGAATACAGATAGGTTTTGGGTGAACCTGCAGAAAAAGGAAGAAAGGGTCAAGGGTAGGAATAAGGCCAAGCCTCCATGAATCTCTGGATGATAAAGCCACTCTGGAGTTCAGGACTTTGAGGACCGCCCCTCCTGGAGGAAGGCTCTAGATTTCAGCTGAGCTCCCTTCTCTCCACTTTCATGGCCATTCCTGTTCCGCCAACAGTACCATCAACCTCTCATCCCTTCCTGGAAAACAGGGTTGACACTAAATCCACTCTGAACATCTTGAGGTGTACATTTGGTGGTTCTACTTTTAAAAAGCAATTTTAGAAAAGTTAAATTACACATAGATGATAAGGATTATTTTAAAAAGAACAAAAGTTTATGTGGCAAGCATTGGATTGATTTTACCAATAAAGTCATTTAATCATCACAAGTCTTCCCTGAGGTAGGTATCAGTATCCTCATTTTACAGATGAGAAAACTGAATTTAGTAGCTGAAAAAGAGGGGGCACTGGGTTAGACTACCTGGGTTCAAATCCTAGCTCTACCACTTATTAGTCAGGTGATGTTGGATGAATATTTAGCTTCTTGTCTTGGTACCTAATATGAGTAGTTACCTCAAGGGATTGTAGAAAGTGAGAATTTAGGCTGGGCGTGATGGCTCACACCTATACTTACAGCACTTTTAGAGGCTGAGGCGGGTGGATCATCTGAGGTCAGGAGTTAGAGACAGCCCTGTCAACATGGAGAAACCCCATCTCTACTAAAAATACAAAAAAATTAACCAGGTGTGGTGGTAGGTGCCTGTAATCCCAGCTACTCAGGAGGCTGAGGAGAATAACTTGAACCTGGGAGGTGGGGCTGCCGTGAGCTGAAACTGTGCCACAGGAAACAGAGAGAGACTCTGCCTCAGAAAAAAAAAAAAAAAAAAAAGAATTTATTGGGTCACTTTGCTTGAGGCAATGCTTATAGGCCTGTAAATACTCAACACAGTGCCTGGTACATGGAAAAGAATCAGTCCTCTCTGGCTATTTCTCTCATTAAAGTAGGAGGGCCATCTGCTCATTTCACAGAGCAGCTCAGGAGGCAGTACTCAAATTTCTAAGCCTTAGGTGAAGCAATTTTCCCCTGAGACACCTAGGGCTTCCCTGTTCAAGTCTCATCTGCTGGCTTCTGAGGTTGTCACTTTCTGCATGATCGAGGATCTTGAAGTGAGCAGTCAAGGGAACATGTCTGCAGATCCCAACTGACTTGGCCATGTATTACCAAAGCCCTGGCTGGTAACTCCAGAACTCACTGTGGCTACTGGGATGACTGACGATTTGCATTTCAAATGGAGCAGCATTTGAACCCTACCACATTTATAAAAGGATGGTGCAGGCATTCCGCCCCACCCCCCCGCCGCCCCGAACATATATTCTTTCTTCATCATTCATTACTGTCTCTTCCACTTGAATGTAAGATCCATGAGGGGGAGGAAGCTTAAATAATTGGCTTAGCACTGGTAACCCCAATGCCTACACAGTAGATTCTGAATAAAGTGTTGCGCACTAAATGAACGAATGAACAAAGACAGATGTAGCTGATAAGTTCCAGGATCCTTTCATTTAGATTTCATTGGCAACTGAGATACCAGCCATTCTTTTTTTTTTTTTTTTTTTTTTTGAGACGGAGTTTCACTCTTGTTACCCAGGCTGGAGTGCAATGGCGCGATCTCAGCTCACCGCAACCTCCGCCTCCTGGGTTCAAGCAATTCTCCTGCCTCAGCCTCCTGAGTAGCTGGGATTACAGGCACGCGCCACCATGCCCAGCTAACGTTTTGTATTTTTAGTAGAGATGGGGTTTCACCATGTTGACCAGAATGGTCTCAATCTCTTGACCTTGTGATCCACCCGCCTCGGCCTCCCAAAGTGCTGGGATTACAGGCTTGAGCCACCGCGCCCGGCCCCAGCCATTCTTAAAGAACAGACAGAGGAAGAAATTAATACTGTAGGTCAGATGTCCCAGGTGCCAGGCTTCACTATGTTCTGTCATTTAAACATCAGAATTGATTATTATCATCTCCATTTTACTGGTCAAGAAACTGAGTGAAGAAGTTAACTGTCTACTGCCATACAGCCTAAAAAGGCCAGTTATAAAATATCATCTTAAACAATTTTTTAAATTAAATTAGATTAAATTAATTGTATTATTTTTGAGACAGAGTCTCACTCTGTTGCCCAGGCTGGAGTGCAGTGATGCAATCTCAGCTCACGGCAACTTCTGCCTCCCAGGTTCAAGCAATTCTCCTATTCCCGAGTAGCTGGAACTACAGGCGAGTGCCACCACGCTTGGCTGATTTTTGTATTTTTAGTAGAGATGGGGTTTCACCACGTTGGCCAGGCTGGTCTCAAATGCCCAACTTCAGGTGATCTGCCTGCCTTGGCTTCCCAAAGTGCTGGCATTACAGGTGTACGCCACCATGCCCAGCCACAATTTTTAAAAAAATTGACACATAATATTTTTACATCATTATGGAGTACATGTGATATTTTGTTATATGCACAGAATGTGTAATGATCAAGTTGGAGTATTTAGGGTATCCATTACCTGGAGTATTTATCATTTCTATATGTTGGGGACATTTCAAGTCTTCTCTTTTAGCTATTTTGAAATACACAGTACATTGTTGTTAGCTATAGTCCGGATCCTACTTAGCTGTAACTGGGGTCTGTCTGACCTCAAGGACTATGTCCGTTCAAATGCCAAGAAGTCTTTCATCATTTTCCATAGCAGATTCGCACCTTCCTTCTTTTCATCTTTTCAATTATAGTTATTTTTCATATCTCTCCTGTTGAATTATAAACTGCTTAAGGGCAGACACTACATTTTATTAATCTCTGTATCCTTATATAATGCCTAGTATGACACTTGAAAGAAAGAAAATAACCAATAATATTTACTGAATGGAATGGAACTGGGTCTAGGATCACAAGGTGTAACAGAAAAGGGACAGCTGTATGTGAGCTGTGTTAAGCACAATATAGTTATTTTCAACAAAGCTGGGATGTCTACTTCCCCCAGTGACACCCTACTGGGCAATGCTCACCTGTCTCTGTTCTTGACGGACAGGTTCTGCTCCACTCCTTCCATTAGGTTCCTGAAGCACTGGGCAAGGACTTCCTGCTTGCGGAGAGGCTGGCTGTTTATCAAACTTGCTCTCAGTTCACTGAAACACTGATGGGAGACAGAATAGTGTCAGAGCTCTGACTCCAAACCCGGCCTGAAGACAGCTCGTAGGGAGACTGCTAGACCAGCTCTCGTCTACTCAGGGCTCACTAATGCTCAGAGGAGTTTTTGTCTAGGACCACTTTGAACCTTAAGCCCTTAGAGAAAACCTTTGCGACAGAGACACTCCTAGTTATAAATTCTCTGATCCCTTCCATAAAATGTCTTGCTGTAATTGTTCCATTGTCACTGCTTAGGCTGATGAAGTCCTTGCCTCCTCTGCGGGGATGGAATGCATGCTTTTCCTGAATCTCATCTCTACTAATCACAGAAAGACTGAAATGGGAGGGGTCTCAGGCTGAAGAAAATAACTAAAAATGCCCAGGGAGCATTTTAAGTGACTGATGGCAAGGCCAAGGGTCTTTCCTCAGGCCCGATGGTCTTTCCTGGCTTCCGTGAGTCACTCCTTGAACAACTTCAGGCTTTGTTCCAAGTCTCTGTCCTTGTGAGTTAGAATGGGTTTACTCCTCGGAGGTGGGGTACTAGAGGGGCTTGCTTAGTTTGGGGAGAGCTTTCTGGCACTAAGAAAAACATCTGTCATGCCTGGTCACAAATGTCTGCACAGCCCTTTCTTCCCTGCTGGGGACTGTGGGTTTTTATACAGACACAAGCCCTGATGCTAAACGCAGCTCCTAATCACTGGAAACAGCCTAATTTCAGCACAAAGACAACATTTTGCCAGTCATGCATTTATTCTTCCAAGCCCAAAAAGCATGATATTTAATTTCCATCATACATTAAAACAGCTTACATCAAAAAAACACACATAATTAATATGTAGTCAGGCTAATACTTAAATACTATATATCAGAGGCATTGTACTTAAACCACAATGTCTTACTGAACAAGATTGGGAATGCACAAAACTACTTATTTTTCCCTTTTATAATGATGCAGTGACTCACACAAAATAGAAAATTATTAGTTTTTCATACCAAACCGTGAAATATTGCCTCCATCAGTAAAGTATAATATTGTGATGTCATAAGCTTTTTCTAAACACTGAATTTGCCCTTATTCCCTCTCAATCATTTTAAAAGAACTGCTCTCTTTTATAGAGCTTGGATTTAAATCACAATAACACTGAGGGAAGATGAATGACAGTGCTACTGAATGTGGCTAAAATTGGATACTTCAGCACAGGTGAATGATGAGACAGCTCTTCTCTTTTTGATATATTTTCTTTTTCTATTAGTTTCCTTCCAAGGCTGGGATTTTAGTTTGAATTTTAATGCTTGCAGCTGCCTCTAATCTCACTGTCTTTTTCCCCAGTACTATCTTATTGTATAGACAATTCATTCTCCCAAGCTGTAATGCACTGTTCCTCTGACTACCAGGGAGATGCGTGAGTTCAAGAGGAAGCCGGAGAGGCTTGGAGGCATCCCAGGTGGCGAGTGCTCTAAAGAAGCTGGAAACATGGGCTCCCAGATGAAGGGTGCTGGTTCTGTGTTGGAATCCCTGATGGGTCGCTGCTGCCACCACCTAGGGCAGTGGGGATCCCAGATATAAAAGATGGCCAAGGAAGGCAAAAGGGGTTGTTGCTCAGAATTCCCCTGGAATTAGGGGGAGGGGAGTGAGGATGAGCTTGAACCACCACTGAGCAAACCACCCGCCTGGTGAGTGGGGGCTCTGGGTTCCAGAAGCGCTTGTTTTGAGGCCTCTGCTTACCTAAAAAAGATCTGGGGCCTTTGGGGAAGAACCTTCTAGGGAGTACAGCCTCACAGTGAGTTCTCAAGGTCCCCGTTCAAACTCAGTTGGCTCTGCTCCTCTGTCCTTTGTCATAACAGTTGAGCCTAGTTTGTAGCTCCTCTCTTCTAGGGACCACCTCCCGTGACTTCCTGC
The DNA here is from genome assembly GCF_048565385.1 of Saimiri boliviensis. Taxonomy (NCBI): domain Eukaryota; kingdom Metazoa; phylum Chordata; class Mammalia; order Primates; family Cebidae; genus Saimiri; species Saimiri boliviensis. The sequence goes on from NC_133468.1 coordinate 12,244,547, forward strand.
AATCACACTCACCTTCTCATTGAGCAGGATGAGCCCCAGAAGAGGCCTGGATACTGACCACTGGTTCCGACAGTCTTCAAAGACAATGGTGTTCATGAGGACAGACATCATCTAGAAGACAGAGTCAAAAAAGATTGAGATGCCTTGGCTCAGAGTTCTCCCTAGTCCCAGGCCTTTCATGTGCTCAAATTCCACCACTCCATATTGCTAACAGCTGTGAAAGCTCTTCCTGGACAAACAGCCTAGACTCTGGAAGCTTATAATGCTGCCTGTAGAAACGATTGGCAAAGACTCCCAGCTCCCTGTGGAAGAGTTTCTACTCTGAAAGCCTTAGTGAGAACCTTCCAGGTGGGCAGAAGTCAAAAGGTCACACTGGGGCAAGATGACCACTCCCTGTCTTTCAACTCTGATATGCTTTCTTCTATGCTAGGGCACCAGGCAAAAGCTCAGCTCACTTTCCTGTCTGCCTCCCATTTCGCCTAAGAGGTCATGTTATAGAGAGATGAAATCTCTCCATGGCCCCTCTCAGAGAGAGAGGGCAATGGGACCCTGGAACATCATGTTTCCTGCTGGCTCAGGCTGTTCAAGGTTTCTCTTCACTCTTCATTCACTAATTCACTCACTCACTCACTCATTCATTCCTACATGTACATTACGCATCCGTTCTCTTAAATTCAGTCTGTGAGATCCATAGGGGAGATAATACAGGCATTTACCACAACCTCTGACCTTAAGTAGCTTGAAACCTCCTGGGGGAGACTACTTAGAAAAGAAATAACAGGAAATAGGGCTGGGCAAAGTGCAGTGGGCATGCAGAGGGGGGAGGGATGTCTCTGGGTCCTTGAGAAGATGTCAGGGAAGATTCCACGGAGAAGGTAATATTGAAGAAGTTCATTATAAATGTGTTCTAAGCAGAGAAAGCATCAAAAAAGCAGGGTGGGAATGAACACAAAGGGTTCTGCAATGGTAAGAAACTTAGCATGACAGGAGAGAAGGGAGGTGGGCCAGAGGTGAGACACCAGTGCCAGACTGGAAGACCCTGCTGAGGAATCTGGACTTCATCCTGATGGTAGTGGGGAGCTAGTGATATGTCTGCAACAAAGGCGAGACATGCTCTGATTTGCATGTAAGAAAGATCTCTTTGGGGACACGTAGAATGTGTCCTGTGCAGGTGAAACAGGTGTACTGTGCAGAGAAAGACCAGGGATAAGGCTGCAGCGATAGTCCAGGCAAGTGGCTGTGAAACAGTTTTCCGTCATTCATGGGGAGCTGATAATACAGTTTCTGCTTCTTGGACTCTTTACCTCTTACCTCTGAGCCCTTCTGTTCCCACGGCTCCAGAACTCCTTTCCCCAAAAGAGGGCAGGGGAAATGGCAATTACGTGGCAAAGACCACTGCACACACCACCCCTTATTGGCTTTGGTGACTTGAATTGTTTGGAATACAGCTGGTTTTGTCCTCTGGTATTTTTTGAAATCCAATTTACCCTGTGATCTCAGGCAAGTAACGGAACCTCTCTCCCTGTGTCTCAGTTTCATTAACTATAAGGAGGGAAATAATAATCCAGCACAGGGCAACTCTGAGAATCAAATGAGATAGTGTATATGAAATTCATTGCAAAGAGTAAAAAGTGCTATAAACATTTAAGGTATATAGTAACAGTAATGAGCTTCTCTGTAGTTCTAAACATCTGCCATTCTATACATCATCATAACCATTAGGCTGGTTGCAAATGAAATCTGCCAATTACATATGTATTGTATGTCCAGTCTCTCTGGGGAGAGGCTAGGACTTCAGCCTGGCGTGTTGAACATCATTTGCAGATCACATGTTTCCATGTACAACCTAACAAGCCACCCAAAGTCATAGAGCCACAAATTAAAGTGACAAGCAAAACTAACAGATCCACCTAGACAGTCTAAAATATTATGGGCTTCACAATCTGAAGGCAGAACAGATATTTTAATGGGAAAGATTAAAGTTAGAGGCACCAAATTCCTCCAGTAACTGACAAAGCATCTTGAAGTGATGTGCCAATTACTTTCTATGGTTCTCTTGCGTATTCATTTGTCTGAATGCATGTATTTATGTCTGTAATAAGTTAGGAGATGTTTGAATAAAACACTTTTCTAAAAATAAAGTTGGCTAAAATGGCTGATTTTTTTTTCTTTTTTATTCTTCTGGAAATATGAAAATTAGTGAGCAAATTTGCTTTAGTGGTACTGACATGGCAGCCCACATCCAGAATTATTTTTTCTAATATCCTACAGTAGGGTATGGGGGACGCAGCCAACCAATGGGCAAATTCCTTTGGAGAAGGACCATGTGGAAGAACACTGAATGAAATGCTTAAGCCCAGAATCACTTCCCAGGTCATATGAAATCTCTGGTGGGAGGCTTTCTGTGGTTCACGACACTCATACATCAATACTGAAAGGAGACAGCTCTCCACAATTCTGGACCGCCCAGCCCACAGTGAGTCACAAGGCACCCTCAGTATTTGGTACAAGAAATGCCTGTGTGAGCGGGGGCTCCGATCCTTCAACTTCTACTCACTTCCGATGCTGCTACAGGGATGGCTGGAATGGCTGTTTCAAATTCGCCCAACTTCTGGAGGTCTAGATCTAAATAAAATAAAACTAAACAAATGTGCCCAGCCTAGACTACATTTTCTAGGGCCTATATCTGAAAACACATTCAATATCTACCGTATTACCCTGTGCAGCTATTATGCCAAACCAGGAAAAAGCCCATTTCTGAGGTGGAGTTGTATGACTTGGTCCATTTAGGAAAAGCTCACGCCACACTGCATCAGGTGCTTCCTCATTATCCTCCATCCTTCCCACAGAATCTGGCAGGAGTCTTAGGAAATTTCTCTCAATGAAGAGAAACAAACATGGTATGGCAAAGCCAGGCTTTGGAGCCAATCAGAATGAAGCCCCAATCTGGCCCTGCCACTTAACTTAGGACACTGGGCAAGTCATTTTACTTATTTGAGTCTTTGTTTCTTTCCATATAAAGTGGAGGACAATAACAACTATTTTAAAGGGCCGCTGAGAGGAGTAACTTCTCTGCTGTATATCAGGCTTCGATACTGTGATTGCCACATAGCCGGCCTTCCACATCCTGCTCCTTTACTGCTGCGGGTACTCTCTCTGGTCCAGCCCAGTGGAATTTCATGGCTCAGTGGAGGGTCCCAATTCATGTCCTGATTAGATCCAGGTAAATGAGATTACAGTCTCTTTGCAATTCTCTAACTTTGTTGAGGGTTGCAGTACAACACATGCACATACACAACTAACATAGTAGAAACAGTTCGGAAAGCATCCTTATTTGATCTGGCACATGTATTTGTAAGAATTCTGAATGGCCATGTTTGTGTTTTTCTGAAAACCTGCAATTCTAAATAAAACACAAAATTACTCTACAAATATCTGTCCCAGAAAAGGAACACAAAGCAATGTTGTGTGATCGATATCTCTGTTCATTCCCTTGCTCCTCTAGCTCTCCAACCCTTACCTGGAGCAAATTGGACTTCCCTGCGCAAATATGCTAAGTCACACTTTCTCTATGGAAAGGTGGTAACTAAGTGCTCACTTTATTATTTATTTATTTTTGAGACAGGGTTTCACTCTTATCACCCAGGCTGGAGTGAGCTCTCAGCTCACTACAACCTCCGCTTCCTGGGCTCAAGTGATCCTACTGCCTCAGCCTTCCAAGTAATAGGGACTACAGGCATGTGCCAACACCCCTGGCTAATTTTTGTATTGTTAGTAGAGACAGGGTTTCACTGTGTTGGTCTGGCTGATCTCAAACTCCCAGCCTCAAGTGATCTGCACGCCTTGGCCTCCCAAAGTACTGGGATAACAGGTGTGAGTGACCACGCCCAGCCTGTTCATTTTTGTTTTTTACAGACAGGGTCTCAGTCTGATGCTCAGCCTGCAGTGCAGTGGTGTGATCACGGCTCACTGCAGCCTCAAACTCCTGGGCTCAAGCCATCCTCCCATCTCAGCCTCCCGTTTAGCTGGGACTACAGGAAGGTGCCACCACACTTGGCTAATTATTTGATTTTTTGTAGAGAGCAGGTCTCATTTTGTTGCCCAGGGTGGTCTCCAATTCCTGACTTCAAGCAATCCTCCCCCCTCAGCCTCCCAAAGTGCTGGGAATGAACCACCGTGCCTGGTCCAAATGCTCAATTTAAACCCCTTCTGTTCTGTCTCCTGCTGAAATAGACAAAGACATGGTTTGTGTTAGATGTTTTACTGCTAGACAGTGAACTGTATTTTTTTCTAAGAAAGTTGAAGGCTCAGTGGGTCTAGAATCTGATGGTTGGATGTTATTAAAGAGCAGGATGGTTGGAGAAATAGGAGCAGAGGCTGAGAAAGTAGAAAAAGCCAACTTGACTGAATACAGGGTGATGACAACAGTGACAGTTGGGCGGGGAGACTAGATTGCAAACTCCTGTGGCTTTGCATCCCCAGTACCTAGGGTTAGGCACTGGCGCACATCAGAGATTTAGAAAAGAGCAAATACATAAATGAATCAATGCAAAAGGATGAATGAAGTATCAGAAGCTAAAGTATAAAGAGCTGAAGAGTTGAAAGGGCGCTGTACAGAAAACAGGGAGGTTCTTGCCTTAATCTATGGCTTAACTTAAAATGGAAGTAATACATTGTTCATTTTCAAGGATGTTGCTTTTGTGTGTATAGCCTGAGAACTCTTCTATGACATTGCTGTCTTAGAGCCAGCTGCAGAGAGTGCCTTTGTAGGGGCTTGCAGCTTACAAAGGTCAAAGGCTGGGGCACCATCATTTCTAATAACAAGAACTTTCACCTAAGAGTAGGCTGTGGCTGACAAGTTTTCTCGTCACCCGACGACAGTAATAACTCTCATTTATGGAGCATCTTCTGGGTGCTCAGCATTCTGCTGGGCACTTGCCTATGCCATCTCTAATCCTCAACTAATGGTGGGAAGTAGATATCATCCCCATTTTACAGACTAAGGATCTGAGGTTCTGGGCAAATAGGTAACTTGTTCAAGGTACTGCAGCTACCACGATGTGAAGCTGAACTGGGATATGTGCATAGGTCTGCCTAAGTCCACCATGCCAGTCTGCTGTCTGCCACTGTCTTGCTGTGTGAGTGAGGAACAAGACCACCAGCATAGTGGCTGAGGCAGTATGACCGGCTCCTACTTTATACATCCGAAGGACTGAGGGTGTCACAAGCAAGGCTCGTTTCTGGCCACGGCTCATTCTTCCACCTTCAGTGAACCTCTTAGGTATGTGGTCCATGTGTACCTCCTCCGTTCAGACACCCTGCCACTTACTGATGAGTGAGGCCACCACTGAAATTCCTGTGACTAGAATCCAGGGTAGTGGTTCCTGGAGAGTTCCCAGCAGACTTTCCTGCCTCCCACCTAAAGCTTTTATAGCAGAGTTGGTCAACATTTTCAGACTTTCACAATGAACAATGGCAGACTTAATAGACTGCCTCTGGAAAATGGTCCACTGAACATTTCGATAAAAATAATGATTTTCCTCCTACCAAAAGTACCATGTACACAGCAATTTAAATTAACATAATAGAAAACATTAGTAAATTAAGCCAATATCCTTTGAGTTACAATAGTCCCTATAAAGTGAACACATTCCATTAAGTTTAACATATTGAATAATGTAACTAAAAAAATCCATAAAGTTCTAAGAAATAGGAGAAAAAAAATTCAGACTATTCCCTCCTGCTCCCCATCTGTACCAAAAGGCAAAACTGAGGCTAAAGTGATGATATGAACGTGGGTCCTACAGGGATCAAATTCTCAGTACATAGGGAACTCCAGCTCTTCTCTATCCTAGCTTCTTTGCTCTGGGTTGCAGGTTTTGATTATACTGCAACTTTACTACCTATTGATCAGCAAAATGGAAAATGGGAATGGGGCAAGAGTAATCTGTTTTGTCCAAAAGGTGGAAAGAAGGGGCCTAAGAATGAGGCTCTGGCCAGGTGTGATGGCTCATGCCTGTAATCTCAGCACTTTGGGAGGCTGGGGCAGGTGGATCACACGAAGTCAGGAGTTCAAGAACAGCCTGGCCAGCACAGTGAAACCCTGTCTCTACTAAAAACACAAAAATTAGCCAGGTGTGGTAGCGTGCATCTGTAATCCCAGTTACCTGGGAGGCTGAGGCAGAGAATTGCTTGAACCCAGGAGGTGGAGGTTTTAGTGAGCTGAGATTGTGCCACTGCACTCCAGTCTGGGTGACAGAATGAGACTCTGTCTCAAATAAAAAAAAAAAAAAAAAAAAAAAAAGAAGGAGGTTCTGGTTTAGGTGAAGGAAGGACAGACCAAAAAGATCAAAGAAAAGGCGAGAGACCAAAGACAAAGCATCCCTGTGTCTAGACCCGGATAAGGGGTAGGAGTGGGTTGCGAGAGCAGAGCAGAAAAAGAAAGATGATCAGGGCTGTGCCCAATAGGATATATACCATAGAATGGCGTACCTTAATCTGTTAATTTTTTTTTTTTTTTTTTTTTGAGACAGAGTTTTGCTCTTGTCGCCCAGGCTGGAGTGCAATGGCACAATCTTGGCTCATTATAACCTCCGCCTCCCAGGTTCAAGCAATTCTCCTGCTTCAGTCTCCCAAATAGCTGGGATTACAAGCCTGGGCCACCATACCAGCCTTTTTTTTTTTTTTTTTTTTTTTGCATTTTTAGTAGAGATGGGGTTTTGCCATGTTGACCAAGCTGGTCTCGAGCTCCTGACTTCAGGTGATCTGCCCACCTCAGCCTCCCAAAGTGCTGGGATTACAGGCATGAGCTACCACCCTCAGCCAATCTGTTAATCTTAATTTGTCAATTTGTCTGCCTTAATGGGAAGAGGGATAGGATGCAAAATTATCTGTACTTCTGGCCAAGCTAAATTGTCCTTCATTCTGATGCAAATAACTTGGTCATGTTTTGAGGAACAACCAGTAACAAACGCATCTAAGTTTCAGGAGCTGCTTCTGAGTCTCAGGAATTCTCTGGCACTTGTCACTGGCCTGTCAGAAGGTCAGTAGAAGAGAAGGGAAAGGCTGGCCCCAACAAAAACAACAAACAAAAACAAAAATAAAAAAAAAAAAATGACTGCTTATAGTATGGTAGGATTTGAAAAGGCAGAGAAACTACCCATCTCCACAGCAGTTTCACCTAAGCCCCATGCCCTGGTTGGAGACCCAGGATTAGGCAAAATCTGAGTGCTGCTAAAAGACAAAAAACTTCCAGATTTTCAGGGTTTGTGGAAGTAAGGGAGTTTCTGTCATTTCCAAATGCTGTTCCTGAGGCCATGTGTACAGCAGATATTGAAATGTGATCCTGCTCAAATTAGATAATAGTTATCTTTAGGGAAAAGAAATCAATTGTTCTCTCTGTCTGCTCTTCACCTATGTGGTATTAGTGGAATGCTATGAAAAATGAACATAATGGATAAATAAGCATATAATTAGTTATATTTTCCTGTCTGGATTAACTAAGCCCTACCATCTAAGTTACATTAAATTTTAAAATTATCTATATATATTAAGAACATTACTAAATGCTCATACTGTTTTCACATCCTTATAAGAAAAGTATTTGGTATTTTAAATGAAAAAAAAAGTCAAATGAAATGCAGGATGAGGTGAGCCTCTCTTTTACAGAAACAAGACTACAATCAATTACGGATGCCCTGCTCTCCCCCGGAATCATTGGGGATCCCTGCCAACTTGTTCTTTGCACAATGCTAGTCTTGCTCTTAAAAAAAAGAAACTTCTTACCTCCAAAGCACCTCAGGTCCAGGAAGCTCAGCGCGTTTGGGTCATATATTAGCACTGCATGCTTCCGCATATAAACTAAAAGCATACCCCACTCTGCCATCCCCTCCTTACAGAAAGCTAAGGGATGCTTTTGTTTAAAGAGATTAATTGCTTCAAAAATTAAAAAACTTTTTCAACCATTGTTAAATCTAAGGAAAAACACAACCTAGGTTTGCTGTTTCAATTTACTGTGGTACCAACATTACCTCTCGTTCTCAAAACATCCATTTTAATCACAGTTTCCAGGGCAAAGAATTACCTGTCAGTCTCCTAGCTTATAAGAAAGAAGATAAAGTTAGAATGAAACTTTTGGATTAATTAATTGAGAGTACTGCATATAATGTGTCTATTCTGAACGTTACTGCACACATCACAATGAAAGCAGTTTTATTTTCCATGGTTGAAATAAATTATGATAAATAATTCATTTCAATGGCAGAGATGTACTGTAGAGCAAGAGCAACAAAATTGACTACACTACACACTGTGAGCCTCATTCCTGAATCTTCATTATCCATTTGAAACTTTTTACGAGTAGTAAATCATATTTCAAGTGGCTGCAGATCTCATAAAGCAGCTTGCTGCATTAAAATAAAACCAGAAAACCTGGGGCATTGGAAGGCTGCAGGGTTTGCCACTCAGCACTATTTGGGAAATTCTTTCTCACTCTTGCCAATACCAGACAGAACACTTCTCAATTTGACATAAAAATTAAGAATTACTTGTCAAAAATACCATCTAAATTTTCCTCTAGGTAGGAATGTTGGGAAGATCTGTATTTTGAGGAATAACTTTCAACTCCAAAGCACTTTCCCCTAATTTTTATTCAAGTGACTCTTATTTTTAGTTCATGGTACTTCCTGAATGACCACTACATAGGTTCTGTAACCTCTAATGGCCTATAAACACATGTGCAAGCTTAAGAGGGAGTAATAAAGGTGCACGTGCTCTGATTCTATCTAAAAAGACCAGCCTATCTTCATAGGATGGGTGATTTTAAGTTGATTCTTAAAAGATGAATAAAGCATTATTACCTGGGAAGAAGTATATATTTGGAAGAGAAAATAAAATGAGAAAAGACACTGGAGACAAGTTGGCATGTTTAACGAACGAATAGCTCATGCACAGAAGGTTTTTGAAAGCGAACTTTTGAGTGGCAGGGAGTAGATTTGAGGGACAAGGAGTAGAAGACTGGGCTTGATCCAGGCTCTTAGGCTGGGCACAATGGCCTCATGACTGTAATCCCAGCACTTTGGGAGGGCAACGTGGCCGGATCACGAGGTCAGGAGTTTGAGACCAGCCTGACCAGTATCGTTAAACGCCGTCTCTACTAAAAATAAAAAAAAAAATAGCTGGCTGTGGTGGTACGCACCTGTAGTCCCAGCTACTCGAAGCTGAGGCAGAAGAATTGCTTGAACCCTATGAGCGGAGGTTGCAGAGGGCCGAGATCGCACCACTGCACTCCAGCCTGGATGGTGGAGTGAGACTGTGTCAAAAAACAAAAACAAAAATGAAAAAAACACTTTTATGCCATGCTGAATATAGAAATGAGTTTGGGCTAATACATGAAGGGTAGCCTTCAAAGAGTTTTTGAGGAGAAGGCGACATGATGTGGTCTGCCATTTAGGACCATACTGATTAGATTCTGGAGAATAGCAATTACGGGTAAGTGCTGGAGGCAAGGTAACAAGTTTAGATACTGCAAGAAGTTCAAAACGAGAGGAATGGAGAGGCAGGGTAGCAGAGACACAGAGAAATGTCAGAATCCTTGACTGCATATCCCATTTTCTTCCCAACGAAATATTTCTAAGAAACATAATCTTAGAAACATACTGAAAATGTGGATAAATTCGGAGCTTTAGGAACATGGCCTCAGGCCAGACACGTGGCTCACACCAGTAATTCCAGCACTTTGGAGGCCAGGGTGGGCAGAATGCTTGAGTTCAGGAGTTCGAGACCAGCCTGAGAAACATGGTGAAATTCTGTCTCTACCAAAAAATACAAAAATTAGCCACGTGTGGTGGTGTGTGCCTGTAGTCTTAGCTACTTAGGAGGCTGCGGTGAGAGGACTGCTTGATCCCTGGAGGCTGAGGCTGTAATGAGCTGTGATCGGGCCACTGAACTTCAGCCTGGGTGACTAAGACCCTGTCTCCAGAAAAAAACAAAAAACAAAAAAATACATGGCCTCAAAGTCAAGGCTTCCAACGAAGAAAAGGATGCTCTGCAGACTGTTCCAGAAAATGCCACATGTGGTATAGAGGTGGCTGCAGCAATGAACTGAACCCTAAGCAGAGCGTGTATGTATGACAGAGAACCACAAGCACACGTTCATATTAAATATTCAACGATCAAGTAAACTCTAACCGAGGCCATTCAAAATCAAAAAAGGGAGTGGGGAAACAGCATGTCACGTTACTAAACAGTCATCAAACATTTCCCAATTAATATTGTACTTCACAACAGGACAACATAAGCATAATGGCATGAGGGCATCTCGTGTAGCCATCAAAGCAGAGTGCAATGAATATAGTAATGTGCCAAGAAGAAAGAGCCTGGGAGAGAGACCAATAAATAGAAACTCTCAGAGACACGCACGGTCAGACACAAAAACAGAGATGTGGAGAAAGAGGTATGAGTCAGAGACAGTGTTTCCCCACCCCCTTTTTTTGAATGGCCTTAGTTAGAGTTTACTTGATCATTGAATAATATAAACGTGTTTATAGTTACTCTGTCATGGATATGTACACTGCTTAGGGTTCACATATGCATGTGAACACCCAATCATCATGCCCATGAACTATAAAATGATTCAAAATGTTTTCATTTTTCATATGGGGGAAGAAAGTACTCTTGTGGACAATTCATGGTACTCCTCAGACATATTTTCCATTAAATATTAGAATTTATACTTAAACTATGCAGAATTTTCAGACTCGTGAGTTTTTATTTATAGTTATCTAATGGCATAGAAAGTGCTGGCCAAGAAGCCAGGGAGATGATTCAAAGATGCTACTGAGATTTGGAAGCTCTTCCTCCCCAATAATTGCATAGGGGGCCCAAGGAATGACAGTGACTAAAAGTACTGGGAACAGAACTTCATTTCTCAATTAAACATTTACTGACCAGCCAGTTTGGGCAAGGCTCTGTGTCAGACCCCGGGAATATCCAGATGAGCAAGTCACAGTCCCAGCTCTCAAAGAGCTTGCAGTTTAGTAGGGGAGGAGATACACGGTATAGAAACAATGGCGGAAGATACAGTAAATGGCCATAAACAGAATCCCAGCTACTTGGGATGGCTACACAGGAGGCTTTGAGAAACCAGAGGTGGCTAATCCTGCCTAGGGGTGGAAGCAGCCAGGGAAGGCTTCATAGAGAAGGTGATATTTGTATGTGTTGTTGAGAATAAGAGAAGTCTGACAGTCAGGTAGGAAGAAGGGCAAGCAGGTGCAAAGGTTTGGAGAAGAGTCTGGGGGACCAATGAGCAGTTCTACGGGAATGGGAAGGGTGGACGGGGAGTACTGGTGGCAGATGAGGGTGATTACATAGGCCAGGGCCAGGTCTTGTGAAAAGCCTAGTAATAGGTGCTAGTGAATTGTAGATTTCATCCTGCAGGAAATGGGGTGCCATTAAAGCTGAAGAAATCTTTCTGGCAGTGATGTGGTGATGAACTGCTGGTTTAATCATTCTCCACAGGGTCTGAGCCTTTAGGAGGTTTGGGCCATCTGATTTTTCCCAAGATGGCTCTTGCCTGTAATCCCAGCACTTTGGGAGGCTGGGCGGTGGGGGAGGGTGACCTGAGGTCAGGAGTTCAAGACCAGCCTGGCCACCATGGTGAAACCCCGTCTCTACTAAAAATACAAAAATTAGCTTGGCATGGTGGCGTGGGCCTGTAATTCCGGCTACTCAGGAGGCTGAGACTGGAGAATCACTTGAACCCAGGAGGCAGAGGCTGCAGTGAGCTGAGATCATTCCACTGCACTCCAGCCTGGGTGACAGAGTGAGCATAAAAAGAAGATGCAGCTTTCTTCCCTTTCTAGGGTTGGGAGGCCACAGACATAGGTTTCCTGGTTGGCTCCTGTGCCTTGGGTCAGGAGGACACTTCTTGGGTCCTGTCTTGCTGCCTCTGTTGCCAATGCTCTGAGAAATGACATTGACATTACTTCCCTTGGCCTACAGCACATAACTTAATAGTGTACCCTGTCAGGAATAGTTCTGTTTGTCAGGAAGCTTTTTATTGATGTTCAACCTTCATTTTCCCTTTCTTAATATTATTCCATTATGCCAATACTCTATTGTGCCATGCTAAGTAATTCCCTTTCCTCCTTGGCATTTACATCTTCCAAGTATTTATAGACTTATCAAATGCCCCATTTAGTTGTCACTTAGGTAAGCTATACATATTTAGCTTCTTTAATCTGGCCCTATAAGCCAGCCCTTCCATTCTCCTAAATCACTTGAGTTACTTTCCTCCAGATTTCTGTCAATTTGTTTTCAGACTCTCTGTAATGCAAGGGGCCCAGGAAAAAGATGAAGTTGGGGAGGGAGGGCTTACTCTCTTGCGGGATAATGGCGTAGCATGGAACTTCTGCCCTTAAAGTGCGTCTCCAAAACAAGCTAAGCCTCAGGAGGGACTATGAATGCCTCTTGTTATCTACAAGGTTTCTTTCACCTGTGTACAATTCAAGTCAATAATATTCTATTATTAGCTCTTCTTAGGTGCTAGGTGTACACATGGAACTACATACTTATTGAGTACCTCCAGTGTGGCTGGCACTGCGCTAGGAACTTTTCCTTCTGTCTTTTCCCCTCCCTTTTCATTTCTCACAATTATTCACTACTCAAGAAATTTGTGACCCCCTATGTGTCAAGCACCGTTGGGACAGAGTTGGATAAAGTGTGACCTCTGTGGCCTTCAGGGCTCATGTAGCCTTAGTATTTATTAATCTTTTACTGCCCACCCATCAAGTTGTTTCCTTCCAGTCTTAAGGGGTTCAGAGAGATCCCTAAATGCACTTATCTCTAATTGATGCTTTTAGTTCCCTGACCTGAGTGGAACTTGTTTGCCCCATGTAACATGAGATGCCATATTAAATATGGGCATTAACATAGAGCTCTTTTTTTAGGGCTTTCTTTCTGGTGGGTTGCCTTGGTGCCTGAGATTTCCCTTCAGACCGTCACCGTCTTTCTTGGGGGTTTGACATTTTTTGTTTATAGGATCTCAACTAAGTATGTACTCAAACGTTTTCCTTTTCCATGGTACCAATGTTCCAGATTATAGAGTAGGCTCAGGGAGTGACGGACTGGGAGAGAATCTAAGACAATGAGTCTTAACTGAAGTCTTGGGTAGTCTAGGCATGACACCAAGGGAGGAAGTGGTTCAGCTATCTGATCCTGGAGGCCAGCTCGGGTAAGCTATAGAATTCCCTTGGTGAGGCGGTGTTATCCTCCAAGAGGTAGAGTACATTCCAAGCACATGTGGTTAGCAAATAGCATGACTGGTATTCAAACCCAGGTATGTTGACTGCAAAACCTGTCTGCTCTGATTGTTGTAAAATAGAAAGTCCAAACAAATATGGACAATTTGCAATTTAAAAACTTTGAAAGGAGGATGAAATTCCAGTTGTTTGAAAGCACTCACTCTACATCAGGCGTCCCCAAACTTTTTACACAGGAGGCCAGTTCACTGTCCCCCAGACCGTTGGAGGGCCGCCACATACTGTGCTCCTCTCACTGACCACCAATGAAAGAGGTGCTCCTTCCTGAAGTGCGGGGGGGCCGGATAAATGGCCTCAGGGGGCCGCATGCAGCCCGCGGGCCGTAGTTTGGGGACGCCTGCTCTACATCTCCCTAAGCATGCCAAGGGATAGGTGATTAATAAGCAAGAGCTCCTCTGGGTTGCAAAGCATGAAGGCAGCATTAATTCAGGAGAGGCCAGAGTATTAAGGAATCTCTTTTTACCTTGTTCTTCAAATAGTGATATAAGATTGGAAACAAGCAAGAAGTCTGCCTCAACATACTATATAAACTCAAAGCTCCATCACTGGCTACTGCTGGTTAAACTTTCCATGAGTTAAAACTGGGCGCGATTGTGCACACCTGTAATCTCAGCACTTTGGGAGGCCGAGGTGGGTGGATCACTTCAGCTCAGGAGTTTGGGACAAGCCTGGGCACTACAGCAAAGCCCCGTCTCCACCAAAAATATAAAAAAAAACTGGCAGAGTGTGGTGGTGCACACCTGTAATCCCAACTACTTGGGAGGCTGAGGTGAAAGGATCATTTGGGCATTGGAGGCAGAGGTCGCAGTAAGCCAAGATTGTGCCACTGCACTCCAGCCTAGGTGACAAAGTGAGAACCTATTTTTTAAAAAACCCTGAAAAGCAAAAAACAACTTTCTATGAGTTAAGAGAGGAATGAATATAAAGGCTGGATTCATGTTTCCAGCACACTACAGCATACTATACTTTGGGAATCACATAATTTAACCTGAAAAAACCAGTAATAACTATAAAAATATAACTATAACTATAATATAACTATAAATATAACTATAAATATATATAATATAACTAAAAATATAACTATAAAAATAACTATAAAATAAATAAGGCATACAATTTATTAAGTCCACTATCACACTACTGTGCCATTCTTTGAAGAAATTCAAAGAGCTTCTCCCACCATTCACAATGCCACTCAGAGAAATGAAGGCAGGAGAAACCTTCTCATTTTCTCTGCTGTCTCTCTTAGACAAGGATGAAAAGGGAAGAAGAAATGCCACCAACAAAGAGTAGAACCTCTGAGAACCTTAGTGTGGCATTACAAAACCTGTGTGAGATCTAGTGATAAGGAGCCTTAATTATAATCCAGATGCCACTAGTTCCTAGCAGTGTGACTTGGGCAAGTTCTTCCACACATCTCTGAAGCTCTGAAGGACTGTCTCCCATACAGTCACTGCAGGAGTACATTAGTTGATGTACCTAGACTCCTGAGTTAAAAAAAAAAGAAATCTGTGTTGGCCTTAACTCCCTGTTAGGCTTATTTTGAGAATCAGAGACATTAGGTATGAAGACATTATATGAATGGGAAGAATTATAAGGTGCTATGGTTTGAACGTGTTCCCCAAAAAGAAAGTGTTAGAAACTTAATCCCCAATGCAACAGTGTTAAGAGTGACTAGGCATGAGGGCTCCACCTTCATGCTTCGATTAATGCCATTATTTTGGGATTGGTTCTTTACAAAAGGTTGAGTTTGGCCTCCTGGTGCTCTTTCTTGCCCTCCCAACCTCCTCCATCAGATGACACAGCAAGAAGGCCCTTGCCAGATGCAGCCCCTTGACCTTGGGCTTCCTAGTCCCCAGGACAGTGAGGCAAATAAATTTCTATTCATTATGTATTATCCAATCTATGGTATTCTGTTATAGTAGCACATAATGGACTAATAAATTAGATTTATTTTCATGTTGGCCATTGCAAGGCAATGCCTGAAGTATGCAGGAGGAATAGGTAAGAAAAAAGTCAGTTTGGGGCCAAGAATTTCAAACTCACACCACACCATGCCCTCACCCAATCCCGTAAGTGTGATTTTGAGAATGCTTATCACAGAAAGAACATTAAGAAAGGCAAAACACTGGATGGGACCAGGAAAGATCTCAGCAACCTGGCTTCAAAATCAGATGATCTTTGAAAGGAAGTCTTGGGCTTGGAGTCTCCTGAAAGGATATTTTTCACATTTATAGTATAAATAGCAGGGATACTTTTCCCACAAGGACACAAAAATGTGGTACCAGCATGCTGTTTTTCAAGGTAAAGGCCAATTTTACATGTTTATTGAATACTTTCTTTGTGTTAGGTAAATCTATACTCATTGGTTCATTTTGTCCTCACTTTCCCGAGTCAAGATTCTTTTGGCTGTCAGGACAGAAAGACTACCTCTGATAAAATTTAGGTCTATAAGAAGTAGTTCGTCCCCCAGACAAGGCAGTGCAGTGAAGTTTCTCGAGGGGTTGGAACCATGGACAAGGCAGCTGGCAGGGTATTTCTCAGTCTTTTTCTTTCTCTGGGGCTGCTTGGTCTCTCATTTGAGATCCTCAGCATATCTGCTTCTTTTTTCTCCTCTCTAAGACTGGCTATTTCTCTGAGCACGTGGCAGGGAATGGCTGCCTCATGGCTCTTGAGTTTTCAAGTCTTCAATTTAGTTGAGGACTAGTAGTTGACCAGCATTTAATTTTTTTTTTTTTTTTTTTCTGAGATGAAGTTTTGCTCTTGTTGCCCAGGCTGGAGTGCAATGGCATGATCTTGGTTCACCACAACCTCCGCCTCCCAGGTTCAAGTGATTCTCCTGCCTCAGCCTCACAAGTAGCTGGGGTTACAGGCATGCACTGTCACGCCTGGCTAATTTTGTATTTTTAGTACAGATGGGGTTTCTCTATCTTGGTCAGGCTGGTCTCAAACTCCCGGCCTCAGGTGATCCACCTGCCTCGGCCTCCCAAAGTGCTGGAATTACAGGCATGAGCCATCACATCTGGCCTAAAAATTTTTTTAAAAAAATTTAATTTTTTTTTTTGTAGAGACAGAAAAAAGGGAAAAAAGTACCGCTACACAGGGTTATCCCAATAATAACTAAGCTTGCTTTATAACAGTCTCTCACCAGTATGGCAAATGGCAACCAAAATGGTTTTAGCCTGTTCATTAATAGTGGCCGGCATAATTGCTATTATTGTAAATTAAGAATAAAAAGAATTCGCTAAATGTATCTTTTTAAAAAAACCTCTGCAAGGAAAATTTCTAACCCATTCTTATGTTGTCCAGGCTGGTCAGGAACTCCTGGCCTTAAGCAATCCTCCTGTTTCAGCTTTTCAAAGTGCAGACATTACAGGAATGAGCCACTGTGCCTGGCAACCAGCATCTTTTAACTGCCAGTTTCTAAATCTAGGGTGGAAAGACTCTAACTGAGTCAGCTTGGGTCAAGTGTCTACTTCCTGTCCAATCATTTCTCAAAAGCAACAACAAAAAAGAGTCTTAGGCCATGCATGGTGGCTTATGCCTGTAATCCCAGCACTTTGGGAGGCTGAGGCAGGCAGATCATCTGAGGTCGGGAGTTTGAGACCAGCCTGACCAACACAGAGAAACCTCGTCTCTACTAAAAATACAAAAACTAGCCGGGTGTGGTGGCGCATGCCTGTAATCCCAGCTACTTGGGAGGCTGAGGCAGGAGAATCACTTGAACCTGGGAGGCAGAGATTGTGGTGAACCAAGATCATGCCACTGCACTCCAGCCTGGGCAACAAGAGAGAAACTCTGTCTCACACAAAGAAAAAAAAAGTCCTAGGCTCCAGGACTGAAGACTGAATTCAGTCCTTGATTGAAGAATGCTGTATGGCTCTTCCTTCCTGTCACTCTTCCCTCCCTGCCAATCCTGTTTCTAGGCCAGTTAGTTGCTAGTACTGTATACTGGTTCAGAGCACATGTTCTGCTACTTATCAGCTGTAGGATACTGGGTGAATTATTTAACTTCTCAGAACTATAATGATAATATTTTGATTATAAAATGGAGATAAAAATACCTACCTCACAGAGTTACAAGTTGTCAACAGAAATATATACATATACATATATGTAAGGCACTTTGCACACAGCCTAGCATAAAATTAATTCTACTTTTTTTTCATAATAATCACTCATTAAAATGATCTGTTTGAGCCTGAGGTTTTCCTTCTACAGCGATGTCTTACTTCCCAGAAACCCTCAGGAAATAGCAGGCTGAAGGAAAAGTTTAGGTCTTCAAGAAGGATTCAGGAAGGTTCTCTGGAATGGTATGTATGGTAAGAAAACACTACTGAATCATTTTTTGGCCAAGGTAGCCATCATCTTTGAGATAGTCACACAAATTTAGGATGTGTCTGCTAAGTCCTGGGCTAGCTTTGTGTGATGCAGGGAGATGATCCTAGGCATCATTTTCTTATGTCACAGAAACACTAAGAGTAGAAAGGCTGTACATGTATCGAAACTTGGGAGTGCAAGTGAAATCCTCAATAACTTCTATTTGTGAAATAAGAAATAAATGCTGCTGTGTTATATTAGCATAAAGGCACAGAGGTTCTCTGCAGTGCTGCTGTTTCTGAGAGTTCTTAAGAAAACAAGAACAAAAAAATACAAACCAAAAATCACCGAACGTCAACAGATAAAACCAATTCCTTTCGAATACATATTGTTAAAAGCCTTCCCAGAGTTGGGGTTAGTATTTAATCTATGGGTTAGAAATTTTCCTTGCATAGGTTTTTTAAAAAAGATATATTTAGTGAATTCTTTTTATTCTTAATTTATAAGAACAGCAATTATGCTGGCCACTAGTAATGAATAGGCTAAAAACCATTTTGGTTGCCATTTGCCATACTGGTAAGAGACTGTTATAAAGCATGCTTAATTATTATTGGGATAACCCTGTGTCGTGGTGCTTTTTTCCCTTATGAAATATTCTCTATCTGCTTTACATGAGTACGAGTAAAAGACATGGCTGTTCAGTTTTTTTTTTTTTTTTTTTTTTTACCACTCCTTGGCTATCCTGAGAACATTTGTTGCAGACTAATAGCTAAACTGCAGATAAAAGAGAGATGACAGATTACAGTCCCCTTTAATTCATAAGGAAAGCACTAGGAGCCCCTGAGAATACCAGATCAAGCCAACAGCACCCAGTGACTTCACACTAAGTTCCAAACCACATCGTATTTTTTAGTTTAAAGACAAAGCCTAATGGATATGCGGCTTATGTATTCCAAATTCTTCTTCATGAAGAGCTGGCTCTTTTTTCTCTTTTAGCTCCTTGTAAAACATTGTAATTCCCCTATTCTATAAACATACAAATATAATTGTAAAATGACATCATTCTGTTTTCATTTAATTACCCCTGAAATGCTTTCTATTTAATATTCATTACTCAAAAGCTAATTTAAAAGAGAAAGAGATGTGACTTATTCAAAAAGATGTACTGTCATTCACAGCAATAGTTATCTAATATACAGAAGTTAATAAAGCAGATTAATCTACAAGTCCCTTTAAGCCATTCTTGAGTTTTGAACAACTGCCTCTTTGACCTTTCACCTTCATGCTGTGCACCAGTAGCAGGTGCCAGCTGTACAGAAATTATGGCTGCTGTGTTTGGACGCAAAATCTTTTCTTACTTTGCTTCTGACCAGCAGCTGACCCTGTAGGAGTGATTGTTTCTGGTGCCGGCCTAAAGGCTACATAAACCAGTAGCAGATAAACAAAAGGCTACATATACCAGCTGCCTTGCCTAAGGGTACCATCCTAGACTGACACCTCCACTCCTTCTTCACCGTTCCAAATTGCTTCTTGTTTGTTGCCATACGAGCATTTCATCCGTGTTATTTCGTGTGAGGGGTGGGGGTAGGGGAACCCCACCTCAAAACAACAACAAAACCCTCCGCTCCCTCAAACTTGACTTTCGAGTATTCCATGTCAAACTGTGCCTTTATAATGCTAATCTAGGCCTGATTTAGCAACTTTAATAAGAGGCTAAACCCTCTTGTAATTAGATAATAAAATTTTATTACGTATTTTAATATTAAAAGTCTTAAAATCAAACTCCTCAAATCATACACACTGGCACAAAACTAAGGTACTTAAATATCGGAACCTCAGAAAACGGGAACCTGAAAAAGCACATTGTGACTAATTTTTCATTCTCAGAAATGTAAACATGGAATTCCCATGTGGTAATAGTGAAAGCTCCAATACTCTTAATTATGTACAGGGAAGAATGAATCTATTCAAGTATGAAGCACACTGTACCATTTCTAGCTACAGCATGAGATGACTTTGACAGTTATTTCTTGGATACAAATTACACAAGTATAAAAACAATCCCCATAATGATTAAATGCAGTTATGTACATAGGAGAATACCAGTGCAAATGGTAACATATTTAAATGGTTTTCCTTCATTAAAAAAATTATATATGATATTAAACCATCAATCACTGCTGAGGCACAGGAGTTTAAATGTATTGTCACTGGCTGAAATAAATGACTTGGAGACTGGATTCTGGCTCACTCAATATGGTGTCTTTGCTGTTGCTTAGTCACCCAACTCTCTACTGGCTTGGGTACATCTGGTGGATTCCATCCCTTTCAATTAATAAGGCAAGTTATGCTATCAATGGGTTACATCCTTAAACTGTGCTTAGAGGTAGAAAAACACACATCCTGGTGGGGGTTGGGGGGTTCCTCTCTGTTTCATTAACCATTTGGAACAATATTTGAAGTACTTTTTCCTTTCTTCACCCACGTTTAGAATAAAATTTTCTCGTAGAATTTCAGCAGGGTTATTCTACAGTATATCATGATATAATCTTACCTTAGCATTACCATCTGGTTTATTACACAGCAGTCTATGACTGCGCTAGATGTGATACTTAAAATCACTGCCTGCAGATCATACTTCTGAAAACTAATATTTTTGGGGTTTACTTTGCAAACATTCATTGACTTTCATGAAGTGTCAGGCTCTGGCGGGTGCTGGGACCAGCACCAGGATGTAGGTGATCTTTGAGGGAAGGAAAAAAACACTCCATAAATGTGTATTCTTGTGGCTACAATGTTAATTTGATGACTTATCAATCAATAATAAATCTATTTTTAATTGGTTTTTCTGTTTTAAAATACCATTTTGTTACCATTGAAATAGTCATTCATCAAATATTTCTATAATAAAAATTAAAATGGCAAAGATATGGTTAGTAACAAAGGAGCTGGACTAGACCATTCTTATAAATACTTTTATAACATCATAGGTAAAATGTCATCTTAATATTAAAACAACTAGTGTTTCCCTATTTTAAAAATTGTAAGCATTAATTTTCTAAACTGATCTCTCCAGGCAATGGCCACAAATTTTTCATTCTTAAAAAGTTTACTCTCTTTTAGACTTTCATTACCTGGTTTTTACCTAGATACTTTGGCCAGTCCCGGACCTCTTAAATATTTTATTTTGAGCCTTAATAGTTAGATTTTGTACACGTACACACACACACAGAAACACACACGCACACACACACACACACAGACACACAGACACACACTGATCAAACTAAACTTTATTTTTACCTCAAACAAATCTGGTTATTTTGAAGAAAAAGAAAGTTTGAAAAGTATCAATAAGTTTCATTTCATCGCCTGTTTATTGTATTCCTTGTGTGCAAAGATGTAACCCAAAAGTGATAAAATAGTCCCTTTAAGTTCCAGTAGAGACAAGTATAGTAAAAGTAAAAGCAGGAGCAAAATAAATTAAGAAAAAAACCCCAGAGCAACAGATTAAGTAAAATCAAAATAACTAGATTCTTTTAAAACTAACCAAAAATGTATGCTTCAGAAATGAGCAAAAACCCAGACGGAAATAAAAATAATCACTGTAGCAGTGCTACGTGGGTTGGCTGTGAGAAATACCCGGTATCATGCATTGGGAGATCTTAGTTGTGAAATTCCTTAAGACTGCATACCACAGAAGTAGAAAGCCGGTATCCAGGCACACAGTGTTGGCCTGCCAAGTGTTTCTATGATTAAAAAAAATTTTTTCAATCAGTGGCCACATTAAAAAATCTGATTTTCTGGCTGTTCTTCAAGGGAGAAATTTCAGTGTATCCGGCAACACTGGGTCTGACCTTCCAAGCGACAATTAGCTGGAGGTGTGCTGAGGCTGCCCCCTTTAGACAGAGATGTGCACTCAGCTTTCGGACTCCTTCATGTCTACCTCATTCAGGTTTTCTGCTTCTTGGCCCTATAGGCATCTTAGTTTGTGACACCTGGTGTAATTATAACGGATAGGAAAGTGAGAAGGAGGCTCAAAGGAACTCCGGTGTCAGATTCAGACCTTAAGAATGACCACTGATGGGGTTAATGGTACTCAACAGCAGAAATTTCCCTTAGAAAACAGAAGCAGTCTACAACCAGAGAGAGGGTAAAAAAAAATGGCATTCTATGCTAATGAATCAGTGGTGGAAGTCAGGACACTGCATAGAGACGTGCTGGATACCGGAGAGAGACGCACAGCACATGTTGCTTCCCCATCTTCATTTCACAGCTGCCATATTGATTCTGTCCTAGAAAAATCGGGTTAAACCTCAAGAGCTTGGAGGCATTAAAGAAAAGTCACAAAGAATATTATAGAACAGCTGTACTCCTAGGTTCTGACCTTCTCAAGCATACATGTCCTACTGAATTCTATACCTTCAACATCTGACTATAACATTAATGCATGGGTGTGGGTGTAGAATAAGAGAGTGGAAGCTTGGTTAGGTCTGCCTTGGTGGTGGTGGGAGCCACAGGGCTTTTTCTGCACCAGCTGACAAAGCAGCCCCCTTCTCCCTTGCCCGCTGCCTCTTTGGGTCACTGCCCATCTGTTTTGTCCTGGCTGTAGTATAATGCTGGGGTATAGGATGACTGCTTTAAACCATTCTACCTTAACGTTGGCCCCAAAGGGACTTACTGGAAGCTCAACTTGCCTCATTGTATATGCTCAAAACATACATACTTTAGATTAGAAGCCACTCAACAAAGGAACAATGATAGCTTTGTGTTTAAGCATGTGGACCCTAGAGTTAAACAGATTTCGGCTAAAATTTTACTTCTTCCAGTTACTGACTTTGTGACCTCAGGAAGGTTTCCTACCCTTTTTGTGCCTCAGTTTCTATATCTGTAAAATGGTGACGATAATACTACACCTTCACAAAGGCACTGTGATGATTAAACCAGATAATGCGTCTAAGGAGGCTAAGCTAGTGCCTGCACATAGTAAGCACTTACGTTCTAAAAATTTTATTTCTTAAAGTTCTAAATTTTAGAACTTTTATTTTAGGTTTAGGGTACATGGACAGGGTTGTTATATAGGTAAATTGCATGTCACGGGGATCTGGTGTACAGATTACTTTTCACCCAGGTAATAAGCACAGTACCCCCAATAGGTAGTTTTTCAATCTCCACCCTCCTCTAACTCTGCACTCTCAAGTAGGCCCCGGTATCTGTTGTTCCCTTCACGTCCATGTGTGCTCAGTGTTTAGCTCCCACTTACAAGTGAGAACATGCTGTATTTCGTTTTCTATTTCTGTGTTAGTTCATTTAGGATAATAGCCTCCAGCTCCATCCATGTTGCTGCAAAGGACATGATCACTTTCTTTTTTATGGCTGTGTTGTATTCCACGGTGTATATATGTACCATATTTTCTCTATCCAGTCAACTACTGATGGGCATTTCGGTTGATTTCATGTCTTTGCTATTGTGAATAGAAGCACTTACATTTTGCCAATATTATTTTTCTTCCCACTATGTATATGTACCAATTTGCTGTTAATACCAAGATTGTAGCACCATGTGCAAAAATTCTGTTATGGAATTTGAGTGCCAATTTTCCAATTTCAGTCTCTAATGACATATCCTTGGCTTCCTTTAAACCTTTTAAATCCGTTATTACCTGATCTAGTTGTGATTGTTCTTTCAGCTTGTTTTTGATATCAATATACTGCTGTATTATTGAGAATAAAGTTGTAAATCAACCAGATTGAGCTAATGGGTTACATGAAGAGCGTACTTTTTATTTAAGGATCACTAGAAATGTCTTTATTAACATTAGAAAATCTGACTATTCTTTTTAAGAGGATAAGAGATATGACTGTATTTCATCTGCTTAAATGTTTTTGACTGTAAGAGTCTTGCGAAGGTTCTGCAGGCCAAAATCTCAACACCAGTTAAATATGCGACTGCATTTTCTCCTACTTAGTATTATGGAATGGAATCTTAAGTATGAAAGATGTCTTGTATAGTATGTCAAAATGTTGAGCAATATCACTTCAGCCTAAACACAGAAATGAAAAAAGAGCAGATGATTTCCCTTTTGCTGTAATTCACTTTGGGATGCATGTCATGAAGAGCACTATACAAAAGCAATTTTCATTGATTGACTGACTGATTGAGGAAAAGGGTGAATGTTCTTTCAGCTTAAGTCCCTCCTGAAGTATGATTTTTATCGCTCCTGACAGCTCTTCACAATGTAGTTAAATGCCATGTTAGCAATAAATAAATAAATAACATAATATAAAAAGGAAGGAGGAAAAAGGGAAAGAAAATCACAATTAGAATTTCTTTTGAATTTCAGTACAGTTGACTTGAGCAAAATAGATAAATAGATGTGTGTAAAATAAATTCAGTTATAGATATTTGTAGCTGTAACTATGTGTGATAACACATAGTTATAGATACAGAGACTTAATGACCAGTGATGAAACTGAAAAAATTTCACATAGAATTGTTGTCTTCTGAATTACCGTAGCAGATCCATGTCTTATCTGCTACGGATGAGTAGTAATTAGTAATCTGATCACTGTTACTGTTGGTCTCTTTTTAAATTTTTAGTTTATCCTTCTAATAACATAAAAATGCTTGGGGAATTTCCCACCTTAATTTATGTAAACTAGGTTTTTTTCAAGTGTTAGGTCAAAGCAGTGCTGGTGAAGCAATCGTTTTTACTTCAAATAGATTCATTTACATGGATCTTCATACGGACTAAATTTTAATGCTTGCAAAGTTAGAGCTGTTTGCAAAATATGAAAAATGGCTTATTTGGAGAACATTTTAAAAAATATTGAAGCTTTAAAGCCACGTCGCAGGGCATAATAAACACATTTCCAGGTGAGAGGCACTTACAATAGCTTTCTCAGGCTGCTACATACAAACGAAAGGTCTGCAAGGGTGCTGGAAAGGCTTTATGTAGGTTCATGCTTCCTTTACTATGGAAGCTCGAGGAGATAACTTTTGCAATTTGGAATTAACATTCCTCACGCAATTATGCTTCCAGCAAAATAGGCCCAGGTTGTGGGGAAAAACAGTTCAAACTAGTAAATAATTGCTGTATCATTGCATCAGTTTAGTTTAAAGAGCTGACAAACCCTCTCTAAACTCCAAGCACAATTAGTCATCAGGGTCTAGTTTTTCAGCACTGTTAAGCAATTTGTAATCCATTCCTTTTAATAGGGTTAGGCATTACTTAACCGACACAGATGCCTTGAAAACTGAAACCTCACGTTATGAAGCAGCAACCTTGTTCATTACCTTCTGTGATAGGCAAATCATCTATAAAAAACAGCATTTAATGGGCAACCAATGAATAATCAATGGCTCACTTTTCATCTGAGTGTGAAAATGAAAATAATCCAATACAAAATCCCACCGGTAACAGGCTGAATCTTGGGTTCTGCTGCTCTTCAGGGCTGATTTATAAGGTCTTGGAAAGCTGATGTAAACAGATGATCAATGGGACCCATCCCTGCTCATAATAACCCCCAACTGGCCCACTCCCTCTTTTTCAAGTCCATCCCTTCAGGCTATTAGTTCTGTCCAGCTAATTCTTCCCACTACTCCTGCCTGCTGCTTTTACTCTGGCCATCCGTTCAGTCCAGCCGACTCAGAAGTAATTTTATACGCAGCAGAGAGCGGGTGGAATTGATTTTTCACTCAGCGCTCTGTTCCCATCTGAATAATTATCAATTTTACTGCCTCATAAAGGGAAGAGTCAAAATTTCAAATCAATTCAAAAGAGCTTTTGAGACGACAGAAACTGTGCATAAGAATAGAGGTCAAAGTTGTCAGTGACCTAAGGAGATGATGTCAGATATTACTATACCTAATAGCTGACATCAGAGCACTCAAGATGATATAACCTAGTGCTAATGCAAATCATATTTATGCTGACTACCAGAGCCTGGTCATTAATATTTAAAATGCTATCTGAAAGCCTACATTCCAAATAAATAGAATGTATTCCACTGTTGATAAAGATATATCACTACTTAGTCATATGCTATCAAGTGAAGGATTACCAAGTATTATTAACACACAGAGATTACTTAAACCAACAAATGCATGGTAATTCTGAGTAAAGACAAACTTGATTTGTCTCCTGCTCAACCACATTACTTGCTTTGCAAAATCTGATAGTATTTTATCTAGGGCCATAGCCCATTGATTTTTGCTAAAATTTTCCACCAACTTAAAAGTTTCTGCCAAAGTTTATGGGACAATACTGTGATTATGGCTGAGTGCTGGCAGGAGTGATTTGGTGGTGGACTTGTGCCTTGCCATGGCAGGGTAGGTAAAGGCCGGGTCTAATTTCTAGCCAATCTGTGAATATTTACTTCTTTTCAGTGGGGACATGCTCTAAGCCAGTGATCCTCAACCTTCTCCATGCAAAACACACGAGGGCTGTGACCCACTCCCACCAGTACCAGTGGCTACTGCATTTGGGTGGGGTGGGGAGGGAGGAGAGACGCACTGACATTTTGATAGAATGTAAAATGAAAAGCCATTCCAGGTGAACCTGAGATATTATCCTTGCCTTGAATATCAATGGGGTGAGTAGTAAGGACTTGGACTTTTGAGTCAAACAGACCTTGATTCAAATTCCAACTCTACCACTTTCCAGTTGATCTCTCTGTACCTTGGTTTATTCATCTGTACAATGGGGATGCTGATATCCACTTTTCAGGGTTGTTGTGGGGTCTAAATAAGGAGAATTCTCTGACAATATTCCCCTTGTATTTTACTTTGTCGTCACTATATTAATGAAATTATCAAATAACTGTGAGTTACTTGTCTCTTTGTCCCATGACAAGACATTTTGTAAGGAGAGAAATTATTTCTTATGAATCTTAATAACTCTTGAACCTGGCACATAATAAATTCTCACTAAATGTGAGGTACCTTCCTTTTTCCTTTATATTACTAAGATGTTGCAACAGTTCCAGGGTCACACCAAATAGTTATAGGTCTACAACCCTTTGCCTAGTTACACAAAATATGAATGGCACCCATTATCCCTGGAAAATAACTGGTTAATTGAAACATTACCATGAATAAAGTTTACATAATTTCATTTAAATACCAGCAAAAATGACAGCCAAGAAGGAAACTTCTTTCATAGCTGTCTCTCAGTCTATTTTCATCATTTACTGATATAAAGTGACATTTTCTTTTTTTTTTTTTTTTTTCTGAGACAGTCTCACTTTGTTGCCCAGGCTGGGGTACACTTGTATGATCTTAGCTCACTGCAACATCTGCTTCCCAGGTTCAGGCGATTCTCCTGCCTCAGCCTCCTGAGTTGCTGGGACTGCAGGCACATGCCACCACGCTCCACTAAATTTTGTATTTTTAGTAGAGACAGGATTTCACCATATTGGCCAGGTTGGTCTCGAACTCCTGACCTTGTGATCTACCTGCTTTGGTCTCCCAAAGTGCTGGAATTACAGATGGGAGCCACTGCGCCCAGCTGACATTTGGTCCCTAATGATCATATAGCAACACACTATTGAAGTGTTTACGTTTGCAAATTACAAACTTATGGATAGAATTTGGCAAAAGAAAACAACTGAAAACAGGATTAAGATACTTTCCAAATTTAGTGGAATTAGAAAATATGTGATGGGGCCAGGCACAGTGACTCACACTTGTAATCTCAATACTTTGGGAGGCTAACGTGAGAAGACTGTGTGTAATCAGGAGTTCAAAACCAACCTGGGCAATGTGGCAAAAAGCCTGTCTCCACAAAAAAAGCAAAAAAATTGGCTGGATGTGGTGGTGTGCACCTGTAGCCTCAGCTACTCAGGAAGAGGCTGAGGTGGGAGGATCGCATGAGCCCTTGAGAGCCAGAGGCAGAGGCTGCAGTGAGCCCAGATCGCACCACTGCACTACAGCATGGGTGACAGAGTGAGACCCTGTCTCCAAAAAAAAAAAAAAAAGAAAGAAAGAAAATATGGTCATGGCATGGCCATAAAAAATGGTATTGTTCTCTTTAAAATATTTTTGGCATGCATATTTTTTAATTTTTAAATTTTCTTTTTTAGAGATGGGGTCTTGCTACGTTGCCCAGGCTGGTCTTGACTTCTGGGCTCAAGCAATCCTCCTGTCTCTGCCTCTGGAGCAGCTGGTACTACAGGTACCGCACCTTGCAATATTCATTTCTTATGCATGCCATTACTGTGATTTGCACAAGTAAGTTTTTAAAAATGGTATTAAACTTGGACCTAACCCACTAGCTAGTTAGAAAATACATTAGAAAATAAACATATTGCAGCTTTATTACTTGTTAGTTAGATGTTACTGGACATATTACCTAACCTATCTGAACCAAGATTTCTCATTTTAAAATGGGAAAAATACCAACTATGATATGATGAATGAAAAGTTCCTAACAAGCTACCTGAAATACACTGGGATCCCAGCAAATTGTAATTTCCCAGTATACAAGAGTATTCACAAGGCAAACTTTAGATGACATTATCAGAGCCTCCAGGAGAGAAATCAGAGGCTGTTTCCAGTTCCAGTTTTGTCTAATCTTTCTCAGACCTCTGGAAAAACTATCCTCTTTTGAATTTTAGCTCCACTGAAGTGCGATGAACAACCCAGGTATTTCTTGAGGGTGGGTAATCCTAAGGCCTGTGTTTTTTCCCACTTACAAGGAAAATACTCCCAGATAATAACTGGTAAAAAGTCTTGGCAAGACCAGCTACTCTAAGATACATTCAGGGCCAAGTATGGCTCCTGGGAACCTTTGTTTCTTAAGCTAGGTGACCAACCACCAGTTACCTGCTGCAGGACATCTGGGTTTTGCTGCATAAAATGAAATAGTCTCTGACCAGCCTGGGTAGCCTCTCTGCATCGAAGTGGCTTCTTGCCCTCTTTTGCTATGTGCTTGAAGAGGTACGTGACGATGGAGTCTAAACTGGTACAGCAGCTGGAGGAGACAACTGTATCTGTACAAATAATAAATAAGAATTCATTTGCATCACTGAAGTTTTTGCTTCATTTGATTATATAATGGCTCCATTAGAAATAATTACTTCCTGATTTCAAAGCGCTTGCATCAAATTGCAAGTTCTTTGAGGGCAGGATTTTTTTTTTTTTTTTTTTTTTTTGAGGCAGAGTTTCATTATTGCCATTACTGGAGTGTAATGGTATGATCTCAGTTCACTGCAACCTCTGCTTCCTGGGTTCAAGCCATTCTCCTGCATCAGCCTCCTGAGTAGCTGAAATTACAGGTGCCCACCACCACGCCTGGCTATTTTGGTATCTTTAGTAGAGATGGGGTTTCTCCTTGTCGGCCAGGCTGGTTGAATTCCTGACCTCAGGTGATCCACCCGCCTCGGCCTCCCAAAGTGCTGGGATTACAGGCGAGAGCGACGTCATACCTGGCCAGGAATCTGTCTTATATAACTCTTTGAACTCAGTGTCTATTATAGGGCCTGGCCTAGAGACACATAAATAAATAATTCCTGGATTGAATTAGGCAGATTTTTCCATTTGTGACCTTAACAACCTCTGTTCAGTTCAAGTGACTGTTTATTAAGTATCTACTTAAAGTCTCTGTTTTACAGGAAACGGTGGTCTAACCCTGTCCTGGTGTCAAAAAACTCATGGTTTAATATGCAAGTCACTGTAGGATAATGCTGTATAAAAATGACAAATTGAGGATTTTGAGGGGGAGACCACATTTACATGGGGATCAAGGAGAGTTTGCTGAAGGAGGTAGCGCCTGATATGGGTTTCAAACGATTATTCCAGTTAGACATAAGGAAGGATACTTTTCAGGTAGGGGGATTAGCACAAGGCAAGAGTGTGGTGGGAAAGGTATGGATTTTGGAGCCAGACAGTTCTAGTTTCAAGTCCCATCATTGCCAATTACTTGCTGTGTTGCTGATTGGAAAGAGCTACTTCACTTTCTTTCACCATTTGTAAGAGACCTTGCAGAGTTGAATGAGAAGAAAATGACAAGAAGTTCATTAGTAATAAAAATAGCTGACATTTATTAAGAGCTTACTATGAGTTACTGTGTTAACTGCTTTATACAAGTTATTATTTTTAATTCTCATACAACACTATAATAGTTACTGTTATTATCTCCATTTACAGATAAGGACACTGAGCTCTAGAGCGCTTAAGTGACTTGTCCAAGGTCACACAGCTAAGCTATGAAAATAAACAAGGAGTTAGACTCTGGAGCTCTACTCTTTTAAAAAATTTTCATTGTATTTTTAATTTTTTTATTCCAATAATTTTTGGGGAATAGGTGGTTTTTGATTACATGAGTACGTTCCTTAGTGGTAATTTCTGAGATGTTCGTGCACCCAACAACCAAGCAGTGTACTCTGTACCCAACGTGCCGTCTTTTATCCTTTACCCCCGACCTTCCTTCTGCCTGAGTCCTCAAAGTCCACTGCATCATTCTCACGCCTGTGCGTCCTCATAGCTTAGCTCCCACTAACAAATGGGAACATATATTTGTTTTTTCTGGATCTCTATTCTTAACCACTATGTTAAAACTAGGTAATAAGCAAAAATGTATGTAAGCACCAAACACCTTTTTGTTGTTGTTGAGATAGGGTCTCACTCTGTCACCCAGGCTGGAGTGAAGTGATATGATCTTGGCTCACTGACCTTGGCCTTGACCTCCTGAGCTCAAGCAATCCTCCCACCTCAGCCTCCCAAATAGCTGCAACTGTGGGTGTGCACCACCATGCCTGGCTACTTTTTGTATTTTTTGTAGAGATAGAGTTTTGTCATTTTGCTCAGGCTAGTCTTGAACTTCTGAGCTCAAGCAATCTGCTAGCCTCGGTGTCCCAAAGTGCTGGGATTATATGTGCTACCATGTCTAGGCTAAAACACCTTCCTAAATCACAATGGGCACTCAAAAAATGGCAGTAACTACTAGTTTGCTTTATGGTAAAAAGAGAAGGGCATATTCTAGAAGTAGGCCGGGCATGGTGGCTCACGCCTATAATCCCAGCACTTTGGGAGGCTGAGGCAGGCAGATCACGAGGTCAAGAGATCGAGACCATCCTGGCCAACATGGTGAAACCCTGTCTCTATTAAAAATACAAAATTTAGCTGGGTGTGGTGGCATGTGCCTGTATCCAGCCTGGCACCTGGAGACAGAGTGAGACTCTGTCCTCCCCCCACCCAAAAAAAAAAAAACAAAATGCAGAACTTTTGCTTTGAGATAGCAAATATGTAGAGGAGATGTAAGAGAAGGCTGGCAGAGCGGGTTGAGGGTCTTATTTGAGGGTATCCAATAGTGGACAGAGACATTTACATCTAATCTAGACGGTTAACGCAGGTGTTACTGACAAGTAAGTGATGACAGAGTAACCATTTATTATCTCCTTTGTACACTAAAATTATTATCTCACTTGTAACAACTACTTTATAAAGTATAATTTGCATTTCAAATGAGAAAACTGAAGCTTAGAGATTAAGTTGCTTATCAGAAGTCCGTGGTTTTGAATCAGCATGACACAGCCCACATTTTTTGGCTAATAACATTTGGACGTGATCCCTGGGCGTTTATGATTAGTAAGAAAAACAGTTAACCAGAGCAACAATTAAAATGGTGAATGGGTAGACTCAAGAGGAGAAGTAGATTAAGAGAGCAGGGTTGAGAAGCAGATTATAAACTTTCTAAGGGAATAGTTTCTCATTCATCTTATTCATCTCTGAGGTTCTGAGACATAGGTTTGCCTGACATAGATTCGAGGTGAAATATCAGCAGAATTAATTAAAGAATGAGTAGCTAAAGCTGACCTCAGAAAGTTTTCCTAGAAGGTCTTGAGTTGTGTTTAATAATAATACCTAGCATTGATATAACACTATAGTTTAAAAACTCAACATATATCACTTTAGAGAGAAATGCCATGGAAAATAGAAAGAGGGAAGTTTTGGGGCAAGTTTTGAAATACCGTCATATGCATTTAATACAGAGGAAAATGGTAGCTAATTCGGGATCATGAGGGATGAGGGGTTGAATGCAGGTCTAAAAGACGGCCATGGACCACAGTTTTGGAAAACTGTGGAACTACAAACGAGCTTTTCCAAAGGTTGGTAAATGGATACAAAAGTATAGCTAGATAAGAGGAGTAAGTTGTAGTGTTCTATAGCCCTAATAAGGTGACTATAATGAACAATTTGTTATATATTTTCAAGTAGCTAAAAGAGCAGATTTTGAATGTTCCCAACCCAAAGAAATGATAAATATTTACAGTGATGGATACCCTAAATGGTCATTATACAACACATACATCAAAATATCACATTACCCTGTAAATATATAAACTTATCATGCACCAATTAAAAAATAATAAAAGCCAAAAATAGAGCTTTTTTCCCCCCTCCTAAAGACATGGCATTTGACTGATTAATCAAATAACTGATTAATTAATTAGTTAATTTATTCTTCATCTTTCCCTATTAACTGGGTTACTTTGTAGAAAAGGGAGCTTTGGTTTTATAACCCTGGGACGTAGAATAGCATAGCGGAAACTGGCTAGGCCTAAGAGTCAGACATGGACTTGTTGAGCCTGGTTGCTTTTTTCTTTTCCTTCATATTTCTACATTTGAAGTCCCAATCATGAAAGTAAATGGATTAAGTAACTTGACATCTACAATGATAAGCAGGAAGCAGATATGGTTCCCCTCACCAGTGAAGAGCAATATGCTATCAATCACATAAAATTATAAAGACTTCGCATAGATTTGGTGACCACATGCCATGCAGGTTGCATTAAAAGGTTCCAATCTACTGAGTCAGCTGTGAAAAAGCCAGGTAAACACTTTAGACACAAAGATTGGAGCATATATCCTTGCGATAAAAGCAAGAAGAGCTTCCATTATGGTTGATTTATGGTTGAGGACCTTGAAAAAGATAAATGTTATTTCAGGGTAGATTTTAAAGTGTGGAATTGTAAGGATCACAGGGCATTTAGTCAAAAACAGAATGAATGGTGCTGAAGACCATGTATAACTATTGGTTTTCTTTATCTGCAGCTCAAGCTACTATGTGAGACTCCAATAATGACACTTTCCAGACATAAAATATAGGCAGAAGTCAGAAATTGTCGCATTTTGTCCTAGTTCTTGGTATTTAAAATATTTTTAAACAGCTTACATCTGTAATTTTGGAAATAATTTTTAAGCCTAATTGGCATTTTGTCCTCTTTAGCAACTTGTAGTTTGGCACTGAAAACAGTCAAGTAGCCCCCTTCTCCTGAAGCCAGTCTCTACAGGAAACACATGCATCATTAATCGTTGACTGCTCACTCAGACCTATCACCGAAAGCAGTGCTGAAAAGTTACTGTACAGGAAAGGAGTGCTTAACCGAGAGTCAGGGAGAATGAGGCTAAGCTGAAATCTGCCTTCAGCTCAAAACCTGTCACCACAACACAAAGAGTGAAGGTCTTAGAAAAATACAGTCTGAAGGGCAATTTCAGAGACAAAAGGCCTATTTGGGTGGTGCAGTGGTTTTGGAAAGAAATGAGTCTAGGTTTGAATGTATTATTTCCTAGAGGTGTGACTTCTCTGAGCTTCAGGTGCACCTTTGTAAGATGTGATTCATATTGCCTACTTTGTAAGGTATGGCATTAAGATTGTGTCCAAAAACTGTAACACAGCACCCAGCTCATAGAAGTGTTTCCCTTCCCATTTGTTTTCCTGGCTATTTCAATGCTTTCAACACCAAAGCTCTCTTCTCTCTTAGTTTTTTTTGTCTTTTTTGGGAGGTGTGGGGGGTGAAACTAATGTGTAAAATCTCTAAGTTCTAAATATTTCCTAAATGTGTCACCCTCGTATTACATTCATACCACAGGGCATCCAATTCAGTAGTGTGTTCAGAGTAACAACATATCCTCTTTTATTCTTGATATAAGTTGTATTAATAATGAACTTCATGGGAAATGATCTCGTAGTTCCTAGTTGGTTCAACTTTTTGCGTGCTCTTACTTTTCCTCGTTTAGGTTTTTAGGCTATGCTTTACTTCTGCTTGAAATGCACCCATTCCTGCTATGACTAACCTTAGAGGCCTTCCTCCATCAGTTCTAAAATAGCTGCATTTAGACACTCTCTATCCATTTGTTTTTTAAATTTGTACAAATTTATAGGGTACATGTGAAGTTTTGTTAAATGTATATCACGCTTTCTGATCAAATTACGGTACTTAGGGCGTCTGTCACCTGAGTGTAATACACTTTCGTTAGCTACAGTCACCTGACTCTGCTATCCAACACTGAATTTATTCCTTCCATCTGCATGTTTGTACATTTTAACCTACTTCTCTTCATCCTCTCCCTTTCTCCCCTTTCCAGTCTCGGTTATCTATTTTTTTTTTTTTTTTTTTTTTTTTTTGAGACAGAGGAAGAGATCATGGCTCACTGCAATCTCTGCCTCCGGGTTCAAGCTATTCTCCTACGTGAGCCTCCTGAGTAGCTGCAACCACAGGTGTGTGCACCACCACACCCAGATAATTTTTTTTTTTTTTTTTTTTTTTTGAGACGTAGTCTCACTCTGTCACCTAGGCTGCAGTGCAGTGGCATGATCTTGGCTTACTGCAACCTCTGCCTCTCGGGTTCGGGTGATTCTTCTGCCTCAGCCTTCCCAAGTAGCTGGGATTATAGGCATCCACCACCGCGCCTGGCCTAATTTTTGTATTTTATTTATTTATTTTTGAGACAGAATCTCGCTCTATTGCCCAGAGTGCAGTGCACAAACTCAGTTCACCACAACCTCCACCTCCCAGGTTCAAGCCATTCTCCTGCCTCTGCCTCCTGAGTAGCTGGGATTACAGGCACCCACCACCATACCCAGCTAATTTTTGTACTTTTAGTAGAGATAAGGTTTCACCTTATTGGCCAGGCTGGTCTCAAACTCCTGACCTCAAGCGATCCTTCCACCTCAGCCTCCCAAAGTGCTGGGATTACGGTCAGCCACCATGCCTGACCCTTGTTATCTATCGTTCCATTCTCTACCTTCACGTTATTAAATTTTTTAGCTCCCACATATGAGTGAGAACATGTGGTATCTGTCTTTCTGTGCCTGGCTTATTTCACTTAAGATAAAGACCTCCAGTTCCAACCATGTTGCTACAAAATACATTATTTCTTTCTTTTTTTAATGGCTGAACAGTATTCCACTGTGTATATATACCACATTTTCTTTATCCGTTCATCTGTTGATGGATACTTAGGTTGATTCTGTGTCTTTGCTGCTGTGAATACTGAGATCATAAACATGCGAGTGAGGTATCCCTGTGATATACTGACTTATTTTCCTTTGGGTATACTCCCAGTAGTAGGACTGCTGGATTGATAGTAATTCTATTTTTAGTTTTTTGAGAAATCTCCATACTTTTTTCCACAGTGGCTGTTATTACTTTCCATTCCCACCAACCGTGTATAAGTTTCCTTTTTCTCTGCATCCTTGACAATATCTGTTTCTTTTTTGTCGTTTTAATAACAGCCATTCTGACTGGGGAAAGATGGTATCTCACTGTGGTTTCAATTTGCATTTCTCTGATGATTAGTGATGCTGAACATTTTTTCACATACATGTTGGCTGTTTGTATATCTTCTTTTGAGAAATTCATGTTATTTGTCCAGTGTTAAAGGGAATTATTTGTTTTTTTCCTATTGAATTGAGTTCCTCATATATTCTGGATATTGGTCTTCTGTTAGATGAATAATTTATAAATATTTCTCCTATTCAACAGGTTGTCTGTTTACTCTGTTGGTTATTTATTTTGTGATTCAGAAGCTTTTTAGATTAAGCCCATTTGTCTGTTTTTGTTTCTGTTGCCTGTGCCCTTGAGGTCTTTGTCATACATTTTTTGCCTAGATCAATGTTCACAAGGGTCTTCCCTAAGTTTTCTTTTAGTATTTTTTTTTTTTTAACAGTTTTGGGCTTTAAGTCTTTAATCCATTTTGAGTTTATTTTTATATGTGGTGAGAGAGGGGTCCATTTTCATTCTTCTGCATGTAGCTATCCAATTTTTCCAGCACCATTTTATTGGAGACTGTCCTTTCCCCATTGTATATTCTTGTCAGCTTTATTGAAGACTGGTTGGCTGTAAGTACGTGACTTTATTTCTGGGCTATCTGTTCTGTTCCATTGGTCCATGTGTCTCTTTTCATACCAATATCATGTTGCTTTGGTTACTATAGCCTTGTAATATACTTTGAAGTCAGGTAATATAATGCCTACAGCTTAGTTCTGGTTGGTCAAGATTACTTTGGCTATTCAGGCTCTTTTATGGTTCCATACAAATTTTCGAATTTAAAAAAAATTCTGTGAAGGAGGATGGTATTTTGATAGGGATTGTACTGAATCTATACATTGCTTTGGGCAATATGGTCATTTTAACAGTATTAATTCTTCTGATCTATGAGCATAGGATTTTTTCGATTTATTTGTGTCATCTTCAACTTCTTTCATCAGTGTTTTGTAGTTTTCCTTAGAGAGATCTTTCATCTTCTTGGTTAAATGCATTTCTAAGTGTTTTCTTTTTTCTTTTTTTTTTGTTTGAGATGGAGTTCCATTCTTGTTGTCCAGGCTGGAGAGCAATGGCACGATCTTAGCTCATTGCTGCAACCTCTACCTCCTGGGTTCAAGCGATTCTCCTGCCTCAGCCTCCCAAGTAAGCGATTCTCCTGCCAAGCCTCCTGGATTACAGGCATGTGCCACTGCACCCGGCTAATTTTGTATTTTTAGTAGAGACAGGGTTTCTCCATGTTGGTCAGGCTGGTCTCGAACTCCCGACCTCAGGTGATCTGCCTGCCTCAGCCTCCCAAAGTGCTGGGATTACAGGCGTGAGCCACTGTGCCTGGCCTCCTAGGTATTTTATAGCTATTGTAAATGGCATTGCCTACTTGATTTCATTCTCCAATAGATCATTATTGGTATACAGAAATGCAATTGATTCTTGTAAAATGATTTTCTATCCTGCAACTTTAGTACACTCTTTTACCAAATCTAAGTGTTTTGCAATCTTTAGGTTTTTCTGAGTGTAAGAGCTATCATCAGCAAAGAAGGACAATTTGACTTTCACTTTTCCAATTTGGATGCCTTTTATTTCTTCTCCTGCATCACTGCTCTGGCTAGGACTTTCAGCACTTTGTTGAGTAAGAGTGGAGAAAATGGGAATCCTTGTTTTGTTTCAGTTCTTGGAGGGAATGCTTTCAACTTTTCCCCATTCAGTATGATTTTGGCTGTGGGTTTGTTACGTATGGCCTTTATTGGTTTGAGGTATGTTCCTTCTATGTCTAGTTTGTTGAGGGTTTTTATCATGAAGGGATGCTGTATTTTATCCAATGGTTTCTCTGTATCTATTGAAATGATGATATGGGTTTTTGTTCTTAATTTTGTTGGTGTGATGTATCACATTTAATCATTTGTGCATGTTGAATTAACATTGCATTCCTAGGATAAATCCCATTTGATCATGGTGCATTATCTTTTGGATATGCTATTGGATTTGATTTGCTAGCATTTTCTGTACCTATGCTCATCAAGGACACTGGCCTGTAGTTTTCTTTTTTTGTTGCATCCTTGTCTGGTATTGGCATCAGGGTGATAGTGACCTCATAGAATGGGGTAGGGAAAGTTCCCTCCTCCTCCTCAATTTTTTGGAACAGTTTCAGGAGGATTGGTGTTAATGCTTCTTTGTATATTTGGTTTTGTATGTTTGTGTGTCTGGATTTGAATTCATCTGGTCTTGAGCTTTTTTTTTGTTGACAGTGTTTTTTTTTTTTTTTCTTTTAAATTACTGATTTGATTTCATCAGTTGTTATTGGTCTGTTCAGGACTTCTATTTCTTCCTGGTTCAATTTCAGAACCTTGTATGTTTTCAGTAAATTATCCATTTCTTCTAGGTTTTCTAGTTGGTGAGCATATAATTGTTCACAATAGTCTCTGATGGTTTTTCATATATCTGTGGTATCAACTGTAATGTCTCCTTTTTCATTTCCGATTTTATTTGTTTTTTTTCTTGGGTAGTCTGGCTAGTGGTTTACCTATTTTGCTGATCTTTTTGAAGAAGAACCAACTTTTTGTTTTGTCGACTCTTTGCATTTTTTACTTCTTAGTCTCTATTTCATTTAGTTCTGCTCTGATCTTAACTCTTTCTTTTCTCCTGCTAATTTTGGGTTTGGTTGTTCCTTCCTTTTCCAGCTTCCTGAGGTGCACTGTTAAGACTGTTAATGTATAATCTTTCCACTTTTTTGGATATTGGCATTTATTGCTATAAAATTCCTTAGCACTGCTTTTGCTATATCCCACAGGTTTTGCTATGTTATGTTTCCATTTTCATTTGTTTCGAGAAGCTTTTTTTTATTTCCACTATGATTTTTCATTGACCCAATGGTTATTTGGGAGCGTGTTGTTTAATTTCTATTTATTTATACAGTTTCCAAGTTCCTTTTGGTATTGACTTCTGGTTTTATTCCACTGTGGTCTGAAAAGATGCCTGATATAATTTCAAGTTTTAAAAATTTGTTGGCCGGGCGCGGTGGCTCAAGCCTGTAATCCCAGCACTTTGGGAGGCCGAGGCGGGTGGATCACGAGGTCGAGAGATCGAGACCATCCTGGTCAACATGGTGAAACCCCGTCTCTACTAAAAATACAAAAAATCAGCTGGGCATGGTGGCATATGCCTGTAATCCCAGCTACTCAGGAGGCTGAGGCAGGAGAATTGCCTGAACCCAGGAGGCGGAGGTTGCGGTGAGCCGAGATCGTGCCATTGCACTCCAGCCTGGGTAACAAGAGCGAAACTCCGTCTCAAAAAAAAAAAAAAAAAAAAAAAATTTGTTGGGCCAGGTGGGGTGGCTCATGCCTGTAATTACAGCACTTTGGGAGGCCAAGGTGAGCAGACTGCTTGAGCTTAGGAGTTTGAGACCAGCCTGGGTAACATAACAAAAACCTGTCTCTAAAAAACAAAAAATGCTGGGCATGGTGGCACATGTCTGTAGTCCCAGTCACTTGGGAGGCTAAGGCAGGAGAACTGCTTGAGCTTGGGAACTCAAAGCTGTAGTGATGCATGACCACGCCACCGTGCTGCAGCCTGGATGACAGAGTGAAATCCTGTCTCTAAAAAAAATTTTTGTTGATACCTGTTTTGTGGCTTAACATATGGTCTATCCTAGAGAATATTTCACGTTCTGATGAAAACAATGTGTATTCTGCAGTTGAGTAGATTCTGAAGCTCTGTTAGGTTCATCTGGTCTAAAGTCCAGTTTAAATGCAATGTTTCTTTGTTGACTTTCTGTCTAGATGATCTGTTTAATGCTGAGAGTGGTATGTTGAAGTCCTCCACTATTATTATATTGTAGTGTCTGTCTTCAGATTTAGTCATTTTAGGAATCCAGTTGTTCCAGTGTTGGGTACATGTATACAATTTAGAACTGTTATATCCTCTTGCTGGATTGATTCCTTTATCATTACATAATGACCTTCTTTGTCTTTTTTTCTCCCTATTGTTTTTAAAGTAAAATCTGTTTTATCTGATATAAGGGCAGCTATTCCTGCTCACTTTTGATTTTTGTTTGTGTGGATTATCTCTTCATCTTTTTACTTTCATCTATATGTGTTTACTGTTAAGGTGAGTTTCTTGTAAGCAGTATATAGTTGGATCAAGTTTTTTTTTTTGTTTTTTTTTTTTGTTTTTTTTTTTTAAATCCATTCAGCTATTCCGTATCTTTTTAACTGGATAATTTAATCCATTTATGTTTAAGGCTATTACTGATATATGAAGGTTTGTTCCTGTCATATTGTTAATTGTTTTCTAGTTGTTTTATGTACTCTTTTTTCATTTCCTTTTCTCTTACTAATTGTGGTGGTTTGGTGAATTTCTGTAGTGGTACTATTTTAGACCTTTCTTCTCTTAGTGTGATTGCTTTACCAGTGAATTTTATACTCTTGTGTGTTTTCATGATGGTAACTGTTATCCTTTGTTTTCAGGTTTAGGACTCCCTTGAACATTTCTTGTGGCTGTAATCCAGTGGTAACAAATAAATTGCCTTAGCATTTGCTTCTCCTAGAAAACCTTTATTTCTCTGTCATTTACAAAGGTTCATTTTTCTGCATAGAAGTATTCTTGGCCAGTTTTTCTTTTTGTACTTTGAGTATTAATTATCATCCCATTGTCTTCTGGCCTGTAAAGTTTCTGCTGAGAAATCCACTGTTAGTCTGATGGGATTCCTTTTATAGGTGACTAGATGCTTTCCTTTTACAGTTTTAAGGATTTGCTCTTTACGCTTTTCTTTACATAATCAGACTATAATGTGCCATAGAAAAGACCTTTCTGCATTGTTATCTTCCTAGGGATCGATGAGTTTCCTGTATCTGAATGTCTACATTTCTTGAGATAAATGGGAACTTTTAATCTATTATTTCTGTAAATGGGCTTTCTGATCCTTACTTTGTCTCTTTGTTCCCATGGATGCTGGCAATTTGAATATTCAATCACTTTATGTTGTTTCATGTGTTATGAAGGCTGTGTTCATTCTTATTCTTTCAAAAATTTTTTTTGTCTGACTAGATGGTTTCAAAAAGTCCTAATGCCTGATCTAGCTTACTGTTGAAGCTTTCAAATGTATTTTGTATTATCCTCAATGAATTCTTCAGTTCCAGAATTTCTATTTTTTAAAATCTCTTTTGGTAAATTTCTTATTCATATCCTGAATTGTCTGACTTCTTTGTATTGTTTTTCAGATTTCTCTTATAACACACTGAGCTGCTTTAAAAGCAATATTTTGATTCTTTATCTGGAATTTTGAAAAAAAAAAAGGTTTTTTTTTTGAATAGGCTCTATTGCTGGAGATGTACTGTGTTCCTTTGGAGGTGTTCTATTTCCTTGCTTTTTCATGTTTCCCATGGACTTATGGTGATATCTGCACATCCAGTTTAACAGTTGCTTCTTCCTATTTTTGAATTTACTTTTGTAGGGGAGGCCTTTTTCCTGAAGAAGTATTTGTGGTATTGGTTGGGTAGGGCACTTTGGCTTTGATTCTGGATATATGCAGTAGGTAGTCTCTATTATTTCTTTGGTTATAAATAGCATTAGTGCTTTCTGTAATTTTCTTGGAGGGTTAGGGTGCAGTTATTAGTGGAAGCTGTAGTGAATTTGTGGTGGAACCTGGGAAGCCAGGTAGGTCTCAGTCTTCAGGCCCCAGGGGTGGCAATGGTGGGATGAATGTGCCTGTCTTTGTACCCCAGCAGGTATAGGCTGGCACTTGTATTGGAAGTTATGAACAAGCTGATTCTTGGTCCTCCAGGTGGTTTGCACATATGCTGGTAGTAGCAGCAGTGGGCTGTGTGGGTGAACAGATTCTAGGGTTCTTGGGTGGCCCATGTGGTGTGGGTGATGGAAGTAGCAGTGGTAGGATGACTCTCTGGGTCTTGAGTGTGTAGGCTGGTGGTTGTGGCAGCCGTGGTGTGAGATCACCACCCACTGCCCCGACATGCTGCTTTCTGGCTCTTCTGTTCTCTGCAGTGGCAACAGCATAGTGCCACACAGAAGTGAGGAGGAATCCCCACCCTTTATGCCTGAGCCTGAGCATGGAGGCCATGCCATCAGTGGGGTCACACTTGCCAGTGACAGCCCCAGACAGACAGCCCTCAGGCTCACCTGCTCCAGTCTCTGCCAATGGCAGCAGGAATGTATATGAACAGAGGGAGGAGGGGCCTGTTCTCTGTTCATGAGCCTGAGCACAGAGAGTACTCTCCCAGCGTGACAGGATTTCATTCTCTACTCACAAAGCTGAGCAGAGAGTCTGTGTCACTGCTGAGGGTAAGGTCACTTCTGACAGCCCCACACAGGAAGCTCTTAGGTCTGGAAAGCATGTGCTTTGGTTTCCTTTGTCCTATGGGCTTTTGTTGTGCTCTGCCATCCTTTACCTAGGGAGTAGTACGCCCTGTGGGCTAGAGTATTGAGGACCCTGTAGCACCTTTGGTCAGGCCAGGGCTGTGTCATTGCAGCTCTCTGGGTGGACACTGGGGAATGTCAGCAGGAGCTCCCAGGATGTAGAGATACAAGGGCTGTGGTTTCCAGGGACAGATGTGGTCCTGTGATGGCTGCACTCCTCAAATGGTACCCTGCTGCAGCCGTTCAGGTCTGCAAGGGTGAGTGACCCAGCACAAGTTCCCTGGCTGGTGCAATGCCTTTGCAGGGTCTTCAAATCACTGCTCATGCTAAGAGTTCGTAAGGGTAGAAAAGCTTTCACGTGGTTTAGATTGCAGTAGTCTGTGGCAGGCATGTGGACTGCCTAAGTTTTCTCATTTACCCCTTTCTCTGCAATTCTGAGCCCCTCTGAGCTCCTGGCCAATCTTGGCTGAGCTGGCTGCTTGCTTCCTTCTCTTTCTGTGCCTTAAATGTTGCCTGTGAGTTCTCCATAGGACTCAAGTGCTCTCTTCTATTTGAGGTATAAGATTATTTATTCACAATTTTGGTTCTTCT
Organism: Saimiri boliviensis; assembly: GCF_048565385.1. NCBI lineage: Eukaryota > Metazoa > Chordata > Mammalia > Primates > Cebidae > Saimiri > Saimiri boliviensis. Next base: position 12,286,696 of record NC_133468.1, read on the forward strand.
TTCAGGAGACGGCAGGTGTCTTATGTATTCAGTCAGCCATTTGACTTACTCTTTTTCTACCATCCCATTTTAATTCATTGTTTAGCACATATTATGACTTGATTTTTTTGACATGTGTATTTGTTTTATATATATATATATATATATATACACATGCGTATATATATGTATATACATGTGTATGTGCATATATATGCATATACATGTGTATATATATATGCATATACATATATATGTATATGCATATATATATATATATATAAAACAAATACACGCCAAAAAAATCAAGTCGTGATAGGTGCTAAACAACAAATACACACACACACACACACACACACACACACACACACACACATATATTTATATATAAAATTGCACTTTAGGTTCTGGGGTACATGTGCAGAACATGCAGGATTGTTGCAAAGGTACCTACATAGCAATGTGGTTTGCTGTCTCCATCCCCCTGTCACCTATACCTGGCATTTCTCCCCATGTTATCCCTCCCCAACCTCCCTTTCCCCCGCTGTTCTTCCCCTATTCCCTCCCAACAGACCCCAGTGTTTGATGCTCCCTACCCTGTGTCCATGTGTTCTCATTGTTCAATACCCACCTATGAGTGAGAACACATGGTGTTTGATTTTCTGTTCTTGTGTCAGTTTGCTGAGAATGATGGTTTCCAGATTCATCCATGTCCCTATAAAGGACACAAACTCATCATTTTTTTATGGCTGCATAGTACTCCATGGTGTATATGTGCCACATTTTTCTTGTTCAGTCTATCATCCATGGGCATTTGGGTTGGTTCCAAGGCTTTGCTCTTGTAAACAGTGCCAAAATGAACATATGTGTGCATGTGTCTTTATAATACAATGACTTATAATCCTTTGGCTATATACCCAGTAATGGGATTGCTGGATCAAATGGAATTTCTATTTCTAGGTCCTTGAGGAATTGCCACACTGTCTTCCACAATGGTCGAAATAATTTATACTCCCACCAATGGTGTAAAAGTGTTCCTATTTCTCCACATCCTCTCCAGATTTTTTAATGATTGCCATTCTAACTGGGGTGAGATGGTATCTCAATGCGGTTTTGATTTGCATTTCTCTAATGACCAGTGATGATGAGCATTTTTTCATATGTTTGTTGGCCTCGTATATGTCTTCTTTCGAAAAGTATCTGTTCATATCCTTCGCCCACTTTTGAATAGGTTTGTTTGTTTTTTTCTTGTAAATCTGTTTTAGTTCTTTGTAGATTTTGGATATTAGCCCTTTGTCAGATGGGTAGATTGCAAAATTTTTTTCCCATTCTGTTGGTTGCTGGTTCACTCGAATGATTGTTTCTTTTGCTGTGCAGAAGCTCTCAAGTTTAATTAGATCCCATTTGTCTATTTTGGCTTTTGTTGCCAATACTTTTGGTGTTTTTAGTCATGAAGCCCTTGCCTATGTCTATGTCCTGAATGGTTATGCCTAGGTTTTCTTCTAGGGTTTTTATGGTGTTAGGGCTTATGTTTAAGTCTTTAATCCATCTGGAGTTAATTTTAGTGTAAGGTGTGAGGAAGGGGTCCAGTTTCTGCTTTCTGCACATGGCTAGCCAGTTTTCTGAACGCCATTTATTAAACAGGAAATCCTTTCCCCATTGCTTGTTTTTGTGAGGTTTGTCAAAGATCAGATGGTTGTAGATGTGTGGCGTTGCCTCCGAGACCTCTGATCTGTTCCATTGGTCTGTATCTCTGTTTTGGTACCAGTACCATGCTGTTTTGATTACTGTAGCTTTGTAGCAGAGTTTGAGGTCAGGTAGCACGATGCTTCCAGCTTTGTTCTTTTTGCTTAGGATTGTAGTGGCTATGCGGGCTCTCTTTTGGTTCCGTATGAAGTTTAAGGTGGTTTTTTCCAGTTCTGTGAAGAGGGTCATAGGTAGTTTGATGGAAATAGCGTTGAATCTATAAATTACTTTGAAGAGTACGGCCATTTTCACAATATTGATTCTTCCTAACCATGAGTATGGAATGTTTTTTCATCTGTTTGTCTCCTCTCTTATTTCGTTGAGCAGTGGTTTGTAGTTCTTCTTGAAGAGGTCCTTCACATTCTCTGTTAGTTGTATTCCTAGGTATTTTACTCTCTTTGTAGCAATTGAGAATGGGAGTTTTTTCTTGCTTTGGCTCTCTTTAAGTCTGTTATTGGTGTATAGGAATGCTTGTGATTTCTGCAGATTGATTTTGTATCCTGAGACTTTGCTGAAGTTGCTTTTCAGTTTAAGGAGATTTGGGGCTGAGGTGGGGTCTTCTAAATACACAATCATGTCTCCTGCAAAAAGAGACAATTTGACTTTCTCGTTTCCTAACTGAATACCCTTTATTTCTTTCTTGCCTGATTGCTCTGGCTAGAACTTCCAATACTATATTGAATAGGAGTGGTGAGAGACGGTATCCTTATCTAGTGCCAGACCTCAAGGGAATGCTTCCAGTTTTTGCCCATTCAGTATGATACTGGCAGTGGGTTTGTCATAAATAGCCTGTATTATTTTGAGATACATCCCATGGATACCTAGTTTATTGAAGAGTTTTTAGCATAAAGGGCTGTTGAATTTTGTCGAAGGCCTTCTCTGCATCTATTGAGATGATCATGCGGTTTTTGTCTTTGGTTCTGCTTATGTGGTGGATTATGTGTATAGACTTGCGTATGTTGAACCAGCCTTGCATCCCCGGGATGAAGCCTACTTGATTGTGATGAATAAGCTTTTTGATGTGCTGTTGCAATTGGCTTGCCAGTATTTTATTAAATATTTTTGCATCTGTGTTCATCATGGATATTGGCCTGTAGTTTTCTTTTTTTGTTGAGTCTCTGCCGGGTTTTGGTATCATGATGATGTTAGTCTCATAACATGATTTGGCAAGGATTCCCTCTTTTTGGATTGTTTGCAATAGTTTCAGAAGGAGTGGTACCAGCTCCTTTTTGTATGTCTGGTAGAATTCAGCTGTGAACCCATCTGGACCTGAGCTTTTTTTGGTTGGTAGGCTATTAATTGCTGCCTCAACTTCAGCCCTTGTTATTGGTCTATTCGGGATTTTGATTTCTTCCTGATTTAGGCTTGGGTGGGTCCAAGTGTCCAGGAACTTATCCATTTCTTCCAGGTTTATTGTTTTATGTACATAGAGTTGTTTGTAGTAATCTCTGATGGTAGTCTGTATTTCTGTGAAATCGGTGGTGATATTCCCTTTATTGCTTTTTATTGCATCTATTTGATTCTTCTTTCTTTTCTTTTTTATTAATCTGGCTAGTGGTTTGACATGTGTATTTGTTTGTTCATTTATTGCTTATCTCTTCCCTCTAGAATGCAAGATTTCACGTGAGCAGGAAACTTATCTGTCTTCTTCCCTTCAATACTGCCAAGGTTTAGAAAGGTACTTGGTACATAGTATATGTACAACTGATAATTACTGAATGAATGAGTTCAGAGCCATTGTGAAGAGCAGCTTTTTAAAGGACTGTGCTAGGTATTTGTGCATAAGAGTTGGGGGTAAGGGTAGGCAGAGAACGGATGGATGATTAAAAAGATAGCATGAAACTAAAAATGCTAGTAAATCAAATTAACTAAAATTTTTTGTATCATTTTCAGAATATTAGGCAAGTCATCACTCTATCACTGATTCTACTTTTCTGTACCTCTTCATTTTTTCCATCAAGGCAACAGTAGAAATGAAACCTGCTTACAATCCAAACAATACCAATAAATTCCTCTTTTTAAAATGTTTCATTATTGTGAAAGGAAAAATCCAAGTGGCTACTTTCAACATTCTAAATAGTTCTCTTTCTGGATGACACAGGGCCTGATTCACCTGCCAGAGTTATTCAATGGTTACAGTGTGAATTTGCAACAATACAAGAAGCTGAAGATAAAATCGCCAATAGGTACAAAGAAAATCATCTCTACCAGGCCTGTAGCTGTCAAAGCTGTGACCTTTATCAAGGATATCTAGCAGTGGTGAGGAAAAATGGGTTCGAGAGTTTGACTGACTCCTTGGTCATTCACTTATTAGTTTTATGATCGTAGGCAAATTGTTTCACCTCACTGATCCGCAGCTTACCTCATCTGTATAATGAAAATCGTATTACCTAATTAATGCATCCAGTAAATAGTTATTGAGCACTTACTATAATGCTAGGAACTGGAAATAAAGTAGTGATTAAGACTCTGTTCCTGCCCTTCAGAAGGTTACAATCAAGCAGAAAATAAGAATAAAGGGTTCTCTTAGAGTACCTAACCTGCTTTTGGTATACGAATGGTTCTGAGAATGAAATGAGTCAAGTATATACATGAAATATCTATGGCAGTAGTAGGCACACAGTATGTGCCCATGGTCACAGAAGCAGTAAGTGGCAGTGCTGGGACTTAAATCCAAGTTCAGTAGTCCCTTTATAATGCCACTTCGTCAAGGCTCCCTTGAGAGTCTGTTAAAATGCAGATTCTAAGTCTCACCAAGATCCCACACTGAAAATAGCATAGCTACCTGCAACTAAATCAAAATCAAGTCTTACTATGATGTACGATAAAGAATGTCAAGTCAAACTCATAACAGGAGACAGAATTTCTTCTTCTTCTAGGAAGAATGAGCTGCCATGAGAGCCTGCACTCCTGCCAAACAACTAGAAAACAGGACACATTATATGAAACAATGGTTTTCAATTATCGGACAGCAAGCAGTACAGGACCACTAAACCAGAGAGGAGGAAAACAATGGCTCAAGCTTACAGCCCAAAGCAGTTTCCAGATTGTAGGCGAGTAAGGGAAAACCCAAACAAAGCCAAGCAGTCTCACCAAGTTGGACAATAAAAGGTTGAAATCTGGGAAGGCCAAGGCAGCTAAAACTCGTAGTACAGAGTACCAGAGTGTGGGACCTACATAAGAGAGTTCTACAGAGCTCCAAGGGAGTCCTCTCCAGTGTTTGCCTGAACAGTGACCTATAAAAGTATGAGAAGAAACTCCCAAGGCTTGGGAAAGAACCGCTGAAAAGCAGCAGGTCAAATAATTCCTGAAGATCACAAGCTGGAAGTCATTTGTGGGGGAAGTTCATAACACATGGAGCACTGGAGTGTCCCCATAGGGCTAACACTTTAGTAATGGGGCCCAATTTCTCCGAAATAAGAGTTGCCGTCTAATCTCAGATGAGTCATACTGATCCAAAAGTTATTCAACTGCAGAATAGAATAAAATGCATATTTAAAAAAATCAAAATCAGCTGGGTACGGTGGCTCATGCCTGTAATCCCAGCACTTTGGGAGGCTGAGGCAGGCAGATCACCTGAGGTTGGCAATACCAGCCTGACCTACATGGAGAAACATCGTCTCTACTAAAAATACAAAATTAGCTGGGTATGGTGGTGTATGCCTGTAACCCCAGCTACTCTGGAGGCTGGGATTACAGGTGTGAGCCACTGCACCCAGCCCCAAATACAGTATTAATAGAAGATTAGGTATCACAGAAGAAAAGGTTAGTGAACTTGAAGATTCCACTTCACACCCACTATCATGGCCAAGATGAAGAAAATGTTAACAGTGTTAGTGACTATACAGAGCAACTGGAATCCTCATACACTGTTGTTGACAGCAAAATGCTGTCACTGTCACTTTGGTGAAGTTTATTAGTTTTGTATAATGTTAGGAATACACATAATGGCTGGGCACGTTGGCTCACGCCTGTAATCCCAGCACTTTGGGAGGCTGAGGTAGGTGGATCACAAGGTCAGGAGATTGAGATTATACTGGCTAACATGGTGAAACCCTGTCTCTATTAAAAATACAAAAAATTAGCTGGGTGTGGTGGCACGTGCCTATAGTCCCAGCTACTCGGGAGGCTGAGGCAGGAGAATTGCTTGAATCTGGGAGGTGGAGGTTGCAGTGAGCTGAGACCCCGCCACTGCACTCCAGCCTGTGTGAAGGAGCGAGACTCTGTCCGAAAAAAAAAAAAAAAAATACGCATAGCATATAACCCAGAAATCCCACTTCTAGGTATATACCCAAGAGAAATTAAAAAAAAAATTCATCTACATAAATACTTTTATACGAATGTTCATAAGAGCTGTATTGAAAATAGTCAAATAATGAAAACATCCCAAATGTCTATCAGCTGGTGAATAAACAAACTGTAATAATCCATACGATGAAGTAAGATAGTAAACTAATTGATTTTCAAAATAACATAAATGAATCTCGAAGTCACCATGCTAAATGAAAGAAGCCAGATACAAATCACTTCATACTATATAATTTCATTTATATGTAATTCTGGAAAAAGCAAACAACTGTGAGAGAAAGTAGGCATCAGTTCCCTGGGATGAGAGGTGGGGGGAGGGACTGATTAGCAGGAGGACTAAAGGAGCTTTTTGTGGTGATGAAAATGTGGTATATATTGGTCATGGGGGTTATGTTTGTGTGTATGTACACAGTTGTACAAGGACTCATTGAACTGTCCAGTTAAAATCACTGAATTTTACTGCATGTAAATTATACCTCAGTAAAGCTGACTAAAACATAACTGACTATGTATCCAAATATAAAGAAATACATTTTTCCCACTTGCAAGTAATAGTTATAAAATGATCTTTCCGTTTGGGTTCACAATATCTTTTCCCCCTTTGTAGGATGATAGTCTCAATAAGCACATACATTAAAAACTCATAATCACGTTTTTCCTATGGAAACAATATCCTCTATGAGCCTTACCAAAAGTAGTGAGTCCCTGTGAGACAGACGTGAGAACATATATGAGTACAGGAGGCTCTAAGTTGATGATGAAGCTCATATGGTCCTGGGTGAGACATTCCAGGAGTGGATAATAGGCCTGGCTCAGTTTCCGGTATTGCTACAACACAGAGATATACTAAATGTCAAGCCACAGGGAAGAAAAATACACGTTACAGTCCAGTGAAAATTGTCATTTATAATACTAGAAATTGCAAACTTATTTAAACACAAAGTCAATAAATATATAGGGCAAATGACATAATGAGTCCCAATCCAGCATTTAAAGGGGTTCTGAAGGAATCTCTTAATCTTTTTACCTTATTTGGTTAGCACTTAAAAGTAAAATCCCTGCACTATGACATTTAGAAGACTGTGTGAATTATTTTTCTGGATTGGAACACTGTAACACTGAACAGTGCTTAATAGCAGCTAGGAAATTTTTTTTTGTTTGTTTTTTAAACACAAAGAAATTTGCTGTTATAATGGGATTTGGCATTGTAGTCTGTTGTATTAATATAATGCTAATCCATCTAACTAAATAATAATTTGGTAAAGAGTGCTTAATATTTACCATATACTACAGGCAAAAGATAAGTGCATGAGAAAGATACCTAAAAAATCTCAAATGCAATCCAAACCAGTATAAAAGAAACATATTTCTAAGACATATTAAAGAAGCTGGGCAAGGAAGTTCATGTTGGTAATTCCAGCTACTTGGGAGGCTGGGGCAGGAGAGCTGCTTAAGCCCAGGAGTCTGAGAACAGCCTGGGCAACATAGTAAGACCCTGCCTCTAAAAAAAAAAAAAAAAGATAAACCAGAGGAGTATTTCATAAAGTGATGTAGTGATGTTAAGACCAACTCAGTAAGAATCACTTGGGGTACTTCTTAAAAATGCAGTTTCCTGATCCCCACTTCAGACTCACTAAATGACAAACTCTAGTGTAGGCTCTGAAATGTACATTTTAAACACATATGCTAAGAGAGTCTTATGCACCCTCAAGTTTGAGCATTACTGTGTTAAAGGTTTGCTTGACCATTAGAAGAAAAAAAATTAGAGAAAATTCTTGGAACCACGTTAGTTGTCTTGGTGGACTTTAACTGTAGTGAAGTGACTCTCTGATGAGGTGATTGTAACATATGCTGATTTGACTCAAGTTTCTATTTTGTAATTTCTGTCAAACATACATATCCTTCAATGATCATTCCATTCTACTACAAGGTGGCTTAATAACTTTGGCTTGAGATGTGGCCCTTCCAAGATTAGTTTATAAAGGTGGAAGACAACACACTAGTCCACTAGGAGATCAAGGAGCATTTCTTTTCTTTTCTTTTTTTTTTTTTTGAGACAAGAGTCTCGCTCTGTCTCCAGGCGCCAGGCTGGAGTGCAGTGGCGCGATCTTGGCTCACTGCCACCTCCACCTCCCGGGTTCAAGCAATTCTCCTGCCTCAGCCTCCCGAGTAGCTGGGACTACAGGCGCACACCCCACCATGCCCAGCTAATTTTTGTATTTTTTTTTTAGTAGAGAGGGGGTTTCACCATGTTGGCCAGGATGGTCTCGATCTCTTGACCTCGTGATCCCCCCGCCTTGGCCTCCCAAAGTGCTGGGATTACAGGCGTGAGCCACCGCAACCGCCAAAGAGCATTTCTTACACAGGCTGACTAACAAAGGCCTTCCAGATTTTGCTCGTAACCTTGGGTGGGAGCAGGTGAAAAGGCATGAATGAAGCCTGAGCACAATCTGGCTGTATTACTCAAGCAATTACTGCTACTACATTGGGCACATATTGGTTTCTGTATAATCAGGCAGAGATGTTAAAAAAAAAAAAAGCCACGATAGTTTTCCAAATTCTGTAAGTTAGATCAAGTATGCTGTCTTAAAACATGAATTGTTCTAGGCTAACTCCCTGAGCTTCATTATAACACTTCCAGGCCTGTGGTGGTGTTACTTCACATTTCATACAAGGACTCCCGTGATGCATGATTGCTTACTAGCAAGTCACTGTGAGACACTGACAGCAGCATTTTGATGAAGGCCTGGAGTACATTGTCAAAATGGTTGTCCCCATACAACTTGAAGACGCCAAAGCTGACATAATTTCCACACAAGGCAGACTTGAGAGCTGAATAGCAGATGGAGATGCCCTTGAGTTTCATTGGATAAATCTGATCTTTTGAGAGGCTCCCAAGGGACAGGATCTGATTACCTGTTTTAGGGTAAAAGCAGAAAAAGAAAGTGACATAAGTAGATGTCATTCAAAGCAGTTATGGGACACACTAACGTTTTTACTTTGCTGCTAATGTTCACTTCCTCCTAGCGTATTTTAAGAATTTTTTTATTCATTGTAATAAAAAATATAAATACATATGGCAGTTTACCTGGAAATACAAAATGCCCAAGGAAAAACAATCAAGGATATTGGAAAAGCTCTGTATTTTTATCTGCGGGGTGACCACACAGATGTACACATAGATATGTAAAAATTCATTAAGCTGTACTCTTAAGATTAGTTCATCTTACTTTGTGTTATCCTGTCAATAAAAAGTTTTAAAAAGTGGGTTGAAACTAAGTCAAGAGAAAAACATAACCTGGCTGAGATGTAAATTACCCTAAATTCCTGGTGAATTTTTCACCTTTTATGTGAATTTGATCTTGAGTGACTTCACTTTCAGGAGGCTCACAGGTTTGTTACATGAATCTGATGGAGCAACACACAGCCGTTCTTGGTGCAGTGCACAGTACACAGTACTTCCCTTGTCTTCCTGGATCCTTCTTCAGACGATCTCAAGAGATGATTGTTTTAAAAATTGTACTTAAATTGTATTGACCATCAGAAGACAAAGACATGTTTGTATGATCACCTTAAAATTTTCTGTAGTAGTTAGCGTTTACAATCAATCATTTCTGTTTCTGAAATGTGTGCTAGTAAGTATGTTACTAGGTAATACTTGATAATGCTTTAAAAATATATATAAAGTAATACACATATATATTTTTAGTAATACTTTGCTTTTTCCTAGTTGGATGAGTATTGCCTCTAAAACAAACTAAATTTAATTTACAAAATTTAGGAACATAATATAGTGGCTTATACTGTATCAACTTGGCTAACAAGAATTAAGTTCCCTAGACTCCACTTTCCTATATGGTTGTGGGCTAGAATTGGCTGAAATAGAAATCTGCGTGCGATTTGGAAGCTGGGAGTGAAGGAGCTGCCATGACTGTCTGAAGGTTGTCGTGGTTAGGGGTGCTGAGAGTAAGATGTAGAAATGCTGCTGGTTTCACTTTGTCCTTGTTCTTCCTTTTCTGTCTGTGTCTAGAACTACCAGCCCTGCTGACCAACATCTCCAAGCCCACCACCAAATAGGTGGTAGCAAACTTACAGAACCAACAGCTATGCAGAGGCGACAGCCTCCTACCGACTTCTACAGCACTACACCAGCTACCTTTTCACCCCTAATCCTTTCATAGTTCCACTCTAGCACCTATATGTGTCTGGTTTCCGGATTTCCCTGCAAATTCCAACTTGTCTATGCCAATGTTTTGGGAGGGCCGATCAGCGACTTTTTTCCCCCTGAACCCTCAACTCTCCCCTTTGGACCTATTTCCCCATCTTCGCTTAAGATTGTACAAGGTCTAATTTCTAAAATACATCATCCATTCCAAAAGTATTATTGTGCTTGTTTTTTCTGCTGTGAAGCTTGACTGATACATATATTACAGTAACCACATGTGTACTAAGGTTAAGCAGGACCAATACTTCTAGCAGAGCATGAAACACAGGGTCACTGCAGGGTAAAGGTTCCCTCTTCTTGATCTGCCTTGATCTGTTCCATGTATGGGGAGCATTTCCATATGCATATTTTCTTCTGTGTAGCCTTAATAGTCCACGTGACATTGCTTATAATTCATATTCCTGAATGGCAAAACCATGGTCTAGAAGGCAGAAGCCTATCTTGTATGTCAATATCAAATTCTGTACCCTCTTTCATGATCTCATTCTAACTTACCTTACAGAGGTATGATAGCTGTATAAAGATTCAACTCGAAATGACAGCATTTATTTAATAGCTACTATGTGTGAGGTGCTGGTATAAACAAATGATTAAATAAAATCTCCCTGAGGGAGTTCAGTCTGGTGGGGGCAATAGATCTGTAAATAAATAATTCCATACAATTATTTATTTGTTCCATTCCATCAGAGGTATGTCAAGATGTTATGCAAACAGAAAAAGAGACCAACTTTCCTTGGGCAGGAGGGCAGGGGAAAGGCTTCATAGAATAGGTTAAGTTTGAAGGATAAATTGAATTTGCCCATGTGAACTCAGAAAAAGAGGAGTGTACTCTGGGTAGATGAAGTGCAAAGGCATGGAGGTCTAAGAAAGCCAGGTATTTTAGAAAAGAACAGTTCTCAACCACCGTTTTTCTACCTTTGCCTCAAATTCAATTTAAACCAAGGTTAGACATTTTCCCTCCTTCGCTTTCCCAAAAAAGAACAGCAATGCATATACATGTGATGAAAAGAGCTAGGGTAATTTTGGAAGGGGAGAGGGTGATTTATGGGTTTTGTATTTGTTGGGAAGGCCATGGTAAAAGTGAGAAAACTTCTGGGGCCTTTTAATGCTGATATCCTTATGGGGAAAGTAAGGGTCCTATATTCTGCAGTAATAGATGAAGCAGGCAGGCCAAGAATTGCCTGATATGAAAAAAAATTTGTAAAGGACTGGATAATCTATTATCAAGAAGCATTATTTAGAATCATGACTGTTATCTCTATTAATGCTGCAATTTGGCATACATGTCTCGCCTTTTGGACTATGTCAGATACATCTGTATTAACCCATTTATGCCAAAGGTCGCACTTTTTTTGGTGAAAAATCAGACCTTGGTGATGACCCTGAGCAGTAGGATATAAATAACTCCCACAAGCTTAGCGTTCTAATAATGGAACACTAGGCATACATGGGTTAAGATGGTAATTAATACACTATTTTGACTTTGCAACAGAACGATGAATACTTTTGAAATAGGAACCTACCTCATTTTGCTCAATTGCCTCACCGTTCCATGGTGATTACAAAAGACTATAGAAAAGAAGGCTTGGCCATGTTACCCATTTATTTACTCAGATGCAGCTTTATTCAATAAGCATTTTTCAGCAATATGTACTGGAATTGTCGGTCCTGCCCTGAAAACCTGAAAATCTAGGAGTTAGACTTGCATTAGTTATAAACAAAAGTGACAGGGCTTAGGTTTGTTTTTGATCTTCCTCTCTAGGTATGATATCCCTCCTTGTCCTCCCTGCTCCACTCCACACCTAGGAAGCTCTACTCCTTCCTTGTCAGCTCTTCCTTCGTAAGAGGAGACCTATGCTGCACTGATGGAGAGCTAGGGGATGATGGCATTACCAGGTTGGCAGCTACTAAAGCCAGGAACAACTGCTACTTTGGTACTACTGTAGCAGTCCAAAAGTGAATCAAACTTTAATGATGTAAAACAGACTTTCAAAGGCTAGAACCAAATGGAAGAACTCTAATTGTTTCCCACTAAGTACCTTTGCCATAATTTGGGGAGGGGAAAAGAGATGCTGTAGCATCCTTAAGCTGGGTAAGACAGATGCTGAGACTATGCTGGGGCTCAGGGGAGAAGGCGGCTGTGAATCCAATGGTTAACCTGGCCAAAGGCAACAGCAGGGAATGGGGCACAAGTAATATGGAATTCCCATTCTTACTCTTGTGCATGCTGTAGCAGTATAAGAAATCTCATTAGATAATGAGGAGAAACAACTGGGAAATGAGCACAGAGGATCCTTGATCTACATAATTTGGCATATGAGAAATATTTTCCTCATTATTAGCTTAAGAGAACTGCTTGGGGTTCTCCTTCTTCACCTCCACTCTCTGTCCTTCATGGAGAGGCTTTTGCTGTTATTAGCTTCCAGCACTCAGAGGTGCCCTTCTAGACAATTCTCAAGATGTACTTTTAAAGAGGGATACACATGGGAAGATGTCAGATCTCCTGCTCATCTGCGACCGATTGTCAGGTCTACTTTTCTTTTAAATTATTTTTTCTCCTGAGACCTATCTTTTTAACTGAGTGACAGACTCCAGGATGTCTTCCTCTTCAGAAGAGACTCCCATTACCCAAAAAAGAATGGCTTTCTTTCACAGGGCTCAGCTGGAGAACTATATAATAAGATAATATTCAAACAGAAGAGAAACATATAGTACAGAAAGTAGTGATTGACAGTGTGGGTTTTTCACTCATACTGACCTGGTCTGAATCCTAGATCTTTCCTTACTACCTAGGTACCTGAGCAGATTATTAATTTATGTAAGTCACAGTTTCCTCATCTACAGAATGAGGATAATAACACCTGTAATTTACAAGGCTCTCATGTGGAGAAAAGGAGACAGCATATGTAGAGTAGCTGCCACAGGAGCTGCTGGCACAGTGCTCAATAAATGCAAACTATGACAATACACAGTACTTGGGGTTCATTTTTTTTCTCCTGTCTAATGGCTTGGAAGTTTATATTTGGAGGAACTACAGCTTGGAAAAGAGGAGGCGGTGAAGCTGAGTGTGTGTGGTATAAAACAATGTCACTTCCCTCTAATTCTTTTCATTTACACAATTCAAAGTAAGGTCAATACTCTTATCATTGGACAGCCTCCTCTCTGTTTCTTCAATAGAGAATTAGCTGCAGGGGATTACAGTTTTGCTGTTTGCTTTGCATTCCACCAATTTGCTATACCTCAAAAGAATATTTAGAAAAGTGATGTAAGGGATAAGATACGCCACAGTAGTATCTTATACCAGGAGGAACTCACAGTGTAAACAACGTTACTTCTTGGCTTACAAAGCAATCAATCACATTGATTTACCTTTTCTTTTTCTCTTTGAATCTCTGAAATTTTAAAGTGAATTTGATAGCTAGCTGACAACCGTATAGGCTGAATGTCTTCACTCATCATTGGAAATAACAGTTACATGAAAAGAATTGCAACTTGCTGACATTCTTTTACTTCAGGTGACTCAACGCACTCTTATCTCTCTGCAAACCAGCTAAGGTCTCCGGACATAAATGGTTTGGGACAGAATTGAACCTGTAAAGACTGGAGGGAATATAATATTTCCCTTTCAGATTGAAAAAGATAACACAATGCAGTGTTGATAAAGATGTAGGAAAATAAGAAAATTGTTAGGAATAACAAATCAGTACAACCATTCTAGGAGGCAATTTGGTAACATTTATTAAAAATATTTTTAAAAGGCTGCAGTCAATGGCTTGCACCTGTAATCCCAGCACTTTGGGAGGCTGAAGCTGATGGATCACTTGAGCCCAGTAGCTTGAGACCAGCCTGGGCAACACGGCAAAATCCTGTCTCTACAAAAATTACAAAAAATTAGCAGGTGTAGTGGAATGCATCATCAGTCCCAGCTACTTGGGAAGCTGATGTGGGAGGATAACCTGAGCCCAGGGGGCTGAGGCTGCAGTGAGCCATGATCACACCACTGTACTCCAGCCTGCGTGACAGAGACACTGTCTTGAAAAATGTGTGTGTAGATCAATTTCTACATCTGAATACTAACATTCCCTACCATTTATACCTTTCTCCTATCATCTGCATTCACATACACTGTCTTTAGTAAAAGTCAATCCCTCAACACGTCCAACCAGTTCCTATCTCCTCCTCTTACGTGCTTAAGGACAAAGCACTAATAATTTTCACCCTTCTCTATGCAATCTTTTGCGTTTGTTTGCTATTGGATCATTCTCATCAGAATACAAGTCACAATACTGTCTCTTCCACGAAAAAAAAAAAAAAGAAAAAAAGACACACACAAAACCTTCTCTAAGCCTTACTTCCCCTGCTGGATTATTGCTCAACTCATTGTTTCCATTTCTTCTCTTTTCATTCTCTTTTATGCCCGCTCCATTCACGGTGCTCTTTTCAAGGCTACTAATGACCTCCTTGTTGCTAACTGTAATGGCTGACTCTTAGTCTTCATCTTACTTGATTCACTGGGAGCTTTTGTCATAGGTGACCACCTTGTCTTCCAAGACACATTCTCACATTCTTTTGATTTGCTTCGGTGTTCGCTCCGTCTTACTCTTCTTTGCTGATTCCTTCTTCTTTCTTACGTTCCAACATTGGAATGTACCCGAACTCAAACCTAAGTTCTCTATATTTACACTCACCCCTAGTTCTAGAAGATGTGCTGCTGAAGCAATGACACTCATTCCTAGTTCTTACCGAGTTCTGCAGCTTTAAGTATCATCTATGAGTCAAATGACTGACTCCCTAGACCTATTTTCCAAACTCCAGAATAAAAAATCCATATTGGTATTCAACATCTCCACTTGGATATTAATCAATACCACAAATTCAACACAACCAAAATGGAAGTTTTGGTCCCCACACCCATCTTAGCCTTCTCCATCTCAGGTGATGGTAACCACTTCCTTCTAGTTCCTTGTGCTCAAATCCCTTGACTACATTTTTTTCTGTCTTACCATTCATCCAACGCATCAAGGGATTTGATTTGTCTTACTTTCATAATATATCCAGAATCTGACCACTTCTCAGCACTGCTTCTCACCACTTCTTCCCACTGCTACTGCTTTGTTCAAAGCCAGTAGCAAACTTTGTCTGAATTACTGCAATACTGTCTTATGTCACTTCCCTGCTTATACCTTTAATCCTCTATAGTCTATCCTTAATATAGCAGCCTGAGTAATTTTTTTAAAAACTTAGGTCAGGTTATGTCATTCCTGTACTCAAAATGTTCTAGAGGCCCTCTGTTTTACTTAGAATTAAAGTCCAAGTGACGTTAGCAGGTGACAGGCCTCGCGTAATACATTTCTTGTCGTTTCTCTCCCTTGCGTTCACCCTGCTCCAGCTACTGACCTCCTTGCTGCGCTTCAGACATGCCAGATAGACTCCCACCTTAAGACTCTACCATGTGCTGTTTCCTCAGCCTAGAATGGTCGTCTTCAAGAAATCCACATGACTAACTCCCTCATTTACTGGATGGAAGTCTTTGTTCAAATGTCATATTTTGAATGAGGCCGAATTTGACCACTCTAATAATGCAACATGTCCCTAATCTCTGGCACCTAAGATGTGTTTGTGTGTGTGTGTGTGTGTGTGTGTGTGTGTGTTTTACAAAAAGAAGTTTAAGGAGAGAGAGGTACAGAGATGACCATACATCTTCTGCCCCACACATGCACAGCCTTCCTACGATCAACATCTCCTGCTAGAGTGGTGTGCTTGTTACAATCGGAACCTACACTGACGTATCATTATCAGCCACTGTCACAGTTAACATGAGCATTCACTGTTGGTGGTGTACATTATTAGGTAATAATGCATTTCTGTAAACCCACAGAAGGTATACACGCATCCACCATTATAGTATCACACGGAGTTTCAATGCCCCCAAAATCCTCTGCTCTGCCTATTCATCTTTCCCTGTCCCCTAACCACTGGCAGCCACTGAGCTTCTACTGTTTTACTAACATTCCCTGCCATTTATACCTTTCCTTTTTAGTTTTCCCTTTTGCAGAATGTCATGTAGTTGGAATTATATAGTATGTAAGCCTTTCCAGACTGGCTTCTTTCACTCAGTCAGAGGCATTCTGATATCATATCTTCCATATCATATCTTTTTCATATCTTTTGGTAATTTGGTTGCTTTTTTTATTTTTCAAAGTGCTGAATAACATTCCATTGTCTGGATCTACCGATGTTTATTTATCCACTCATCTGTTGAAGAAAACAAGTTTCAGTTTTAGCAGTTGAGAATAAAGCTGCTATAAACATCAGTGGGCATGTTTTCGTGTGAAACTAAGTTTTCAATGTAAATACGAAGGGGCATGATTACTGGATAGTACAAAGACCGTGTTTAGTTTCATGAGAAGCTGCTGTCTTCTAAAGTATCTGCACCATTCTGCATTCTACCAGCAATGAATTAGAGTTTCTGTTGTTTCACTTTCTGGGATTAACACGCCCCCTTATCCTAATCTATTTTCTTTCTTTCTTTTCTTTTCTTTCTTTTTTTTTTTTAAATATCACTTATTACCTTCTTTTTCTTTTCTAATTTTTTTATAGAGATGGGGTCTCACTGTGATGGCCAGGCTAGTCTCAAACTCCTGGGCTTAAGCAATCCTCCTAGATCAGCCTCCCAAAGTGTTAGGATTACAGGCATGAGCAGCTGCACCCAACCTACCTTCTAATTAATAGTTAATTTCTTTTTTTGGTTTGCCCACTGATGTATCCAAAGAGCCTAGAACAGCACCTGCTGTTCTTATTACACATTTGTTGAACGAATGACTAAAACTCACAAAGCTGAATGTGCAAAGTTACTGACTGATGCACTATGTATGATAATGAAAAAGCAGATGTTCAGCAAAAGGTGATTAATAAATTATAGTATGACCATAAAATGGGAAATGTTGCAGCTATTTAAAAAGATGAGGTAGACTTATGTATGTTAACATAGAACAGTGACCATAACATAAGTAGAAAACAACAAATTACAGAATAGCAAGTATATTATGATATCACTTTTGGAAAAATACGTGTATATGTACACATAAAAAGCATAGAAGGGCACACACACTAAACTGTTAATAATGGTTAACTTTGGGTGATGAACGGGGGGTTTTCTTTTCCCATACCAAATTAAAAATGAAAAATTTAAAGCTTACAGAGTTTATTTTGAAATAACATTGCTAGATTTTTTTTCCTATGAGTATATTATTTTATAGTTAAAGAAAAGCAAAAAAATTATTTTGGATGAAAAAACATGGAAAAAAAAGTGATAAGTACAGAAAAACATGATAGAAAAAGACATGGTAATATAAGTGGACCTCACGCTGTATGTTTACGGTGGTTCCATACCTTCCTTAACTTTGCAGCATACGTTACTAACATAGAAGGTGGAATTTCAACACTGATGTAATTTGATTTCAGAACTCTCAGAGTAATGTTGTCCAATAATTTAATTACAAATTTAAGTATGCTTCACTATCTTTTTTGAATAAAAGATTTTATCTGGGTTATTTCATAAGCATATTAGTGGATATAAAAATCTTAAAAACATTAACTTGCAACCTCAATATTTCAAACTATTTGACGTTTCTGCTTTCCTTTAATTGTTGCCATGCATATGGAAGTCTAACATTACATACAGCATAGGCAAAATTTGAATTCCACTTTCACATGGTATTATTTATATTTCCCATAAGCTAGGTAATCTTAAAAGATAATTTTTAATGGTTGCAATTTACTCCATTGAACTGATATATCCTCTGTCATTCAAGCATTTTGCTATTTGTAGTTATTTTGCTATTTGTTTTCCCATTTTTCACTGTTATGAATAATGCAACATCAAAGATCTTTAGCTGTAGTTAGCTGTCCTCTATCATTAGATTATTTCCTTAGAAGAAAGCCAGAAATGAGTTTATAAAGGTTTTGGATATTTTTGTAATTCTTGCTTTTCCATGGGGCCATACCAATTAACTGAAAAAGAAAAAACTATTAAGTAATTCCCAGTATGTAAGCTTACGGAGTTTATTTTGAAATCATTATATATTTTTTTCTTATTTGTTGAAAGGAATTTCAACTAGTGCTCAGTTGTTAACTGGTAGCTACCAGCAAAACCTCCTTCTAGTCTCTCAGTCAGATGGAACCATTTCTTGAGTGATCTCATGTGCAAATAATAGAATCAGGTATTGGGGGAAGTCTTGTCCCAGACTGAATATTAACAAAAAGAAAACTAGAGTGAAGATGGCTAGGATCCTACATATAGTCTTAGAACAGTATTTGGTACAAAACAGTACACATGAGTCTATAAATTCCCAAGAACGCGTATACTTTTCTTTGCGTGATAACATAAGTTTTGTAAAATCAGATTATCATATAGGAGAGAATCATGTTGAGATAGGATAGGAATAGGAGACAGAAAATATTCCTAACATTGTATGCTAATTTAAATAATAAATCCTGGCTAGGCGTGATGGTGAAAGCCTGTGATCCAAGGACTTTGGGAGGCTGAGGGGGAAGGATTGCTTGAAGTGAGGAGTTTGAGAAAAGTCTGGGCAGCACAGTGAGGCCCTGTCTTTACTTAAATTAAAAAAAAAAAAAATTAGTCAAGCATGGTGGTACATGCCTGCAGTCCCAGCTACTCAGGAAGCTGAGGCGGGAGAATCACCTGAGCCCAGGACTTCAAGGGTTCAGCGAATTATGTTCATGATACTGCACTCCAGCCTGGGTGACAGAGTCAGATCTTGTCTCAACAAAAAACAAAACAAAACAAAACAAAGACTAATTCTGTTCCTTTCTCTTCTAGCTTTACATGAGATAATTCACCTGCCACAACGCTATCAAAGTGGTTTTTCAAAAATGTAAACGTGATCATACTGTTTTGCTTAAACCATCCAGTATTTTTCTTAAGGAACATACATCCTTAAGGATAAAGTATTTCATCTTTATCCTTATTTCTTTTTTTTGTTTGTTTTTTGACAGAGTCTTGCTCTGTTGCCTAGGCTGGAGTGCAATGGTATGATCTCATCTCACTGCAACCTCTGCCTCCTGAGTTCAAGCAATTCTCCTGCCTCAGCCTCCCAAGAAGCTGGGATTATAGGCGCCACCACCATGCCTGGCTACTTTTTTGTATTTTTAGTAGAGATGGGGTTTTGTCCTGTTGGCCAGGCTGGTCTTGAAATCCCGACGTCAGGTGATCCCCCACCACCCCTACCTTGGCCTTCCAAAGCGCTCGATTACAGGCATGAGCCACCACACCCCGACGGATTATTTTATTTATTTATTTATTTGCATCTTATTTATCTTCCTATCTCTCACAGGATCAGAAACATAGTAATAGTGAATGCTTGGCTGGGTGTGGTGGCTCATGTCTGTAATCCCAGCACCTCAGGAGGCCAAGGTGGGCAGATCACTTGCGGTCAGGAGTTTGAAATCTGCCTGGCCAACACAGTGAAACCCCATCTCTACTAAAAATACAAAAATTAGCCAGGCACGGTGGTGAGCGCCTGTAATCCCAGCTACTCAGGAGGCCGAGGCAGAAGAATCGCTTGAATCCAGGGGGTGGAGGTTGCAGTGAGCTGAGATCACACCACTGCACTCCAGCCTGGGTGACAGAGCAAGATTGTTTTTTAAAAAAAGAAAGTAAATGCTCAACAAATGTTAGGTGCATGGATGAAGGAATCCACTGAACTCTAAGCACCTGTTCAGCTATCATCCTCAAGGCCTTACTTTGTAAGCCACCTGATCCTGGGTTTGGGATCCTTGAGGTATTGATCATTCCGCTGCCTCCACAAGACTTTGTGAACCTTACTCTTTGCTACTTTGTTATCATATGCCCCAATCAACTGATAAGATCGAAGATCATATCCACAATTCCTGGACAATCAGTCTCGAGAACTGTCATTCTTTGGTGATATTTTATTAATTCTCTAGTTACTTCAAGACCAATGAATTCTTTAGCTATCTCCTTGTAATCATTTATGCATAAGCATAGGCACACTTTGGAAATACTGTCATTTCAGTTCCAGCCTACTACAATGAAGCAAATATCCTAATAAAGTTAGTTACACAACTTTTTTCTTGTTTCTAAGTACATATAAAAGTTACGTTTATACTGTACTGTAGTTTATTACGTGTGCAACAACCATATGTCTAAAAAATGTATATACTATAATTTAAGAAATATTTTATTGCTAAAAAATGCTAGCAATCATCTGAGCCTTCAGTGAGTTGTAATCTTTTTCCTGGTGGAAGGTCTGGCCTCGATATTGATGGCTGCCGACTGATCAGGGTAGTTGCCAAAGGTTGAGGTGGCTGTGGCAATTTCTTAAAAGAAGACAACAATGAAATCTGCTGCATCAATTGACTTCCTTTCATAAAAGATTTCTTTGTAGCATATGATGCTGTTTGATAGCATTTGACCCACAGGAGAATGTCTTTAAAAACTGAAGTCAATCCTCTCAAACTCTGTTGCCACTTTATCAACTAAGATTGTGTAATATTCTAAAGCTTTTGTCATTTCACCAAAATGTTCACAGCATCTTTACCACAAGTAGATTCCATCTCAAGACACCACTTTCTTTGGTCATCCAGAAGAAGTAACTCCTCATCTATTCAAGTTTTATCACGAGACTACAGCAGTTCAGTCACATGTTCAGGCTCCACTTCCAATTATAGGTCTCTTGCTGCTTCAGCTGCATCTGTAGTTAATTTCTCCCCTGATGTCTTGAACTCTTCAGTCATTCGTGAGGCTTGGAATCAACTTCTTTCAAAGTCTTGCTAAATGTTGATTTTTCCCTCCTTCTGTGAATCACAAATGTTCTTGATGGCATCTAGAATGGTGTATCCTATCTGGAAAGTTTTCAATTTACTTTGCCCGGATCCATCAGAGGAATCACTGTCTATGGCAGCTACAGCTTTACAAAATGTATTTCTTAAATAATGCGACTGGAAAGTCAAAATTACTCCCTTGATTCATGGGCTGCAGAACTAATTAATCTCCTTGCACATCTTCATCAGAGCTCCTGGGTGACCAGGTGCACTGTCGGTGAGCAGTAACCTTTTGAAGGAATCTTTTTTTCTGAGCTTCAACAGTGGGCTTAAAATAGTCAGTAAACCATGCAGCAAACAGATGTGTCGTCATTCAGGCTTTGTTGCTGTATTTCTAGAACACAGGCAGAGTGGATTTAGCATCATTTTTAAGGGTCCGAGGATTTTCAAAATGGCAAAGTGAGCACTGGCTTTCACTTCAAGTCACTGTCAGCATTAGTCCCTAACAAGAGAGTCAGCCTATCCTTTGACGCCAAGCACTCACTACCTCTCTAGCTCTTTAAGTCCTAGATGGCATCTTCCAGCAGCATTTTGTCTCCATGAAAAATGTTGTTTAGTGCAGCCACCTTTATCAAAAATGATCTTAGCTAGATCTTCATGATCACTCGCTGCAGCTTCTCCATCAGCACTTGCGGCTTCACCTTGTACTTTTATGTTACGGAGATGGCCTCTTTCTGTAAACCTCAGGAACCAACCTCTGCTAGCTTCCAACTTTTCTTCTGTAGCCTCCTAATCTCTCTCAGCCTTCACAGAATTGAATAAAGCTAGAGCCTTGCCCTGGATTAGGCTTTGCCTTAAGCGAATATTATGACTGGTTTGATCTCAGACCACTAACACTTTCTCCATGCCAGCAATAAGGTTGTTTCACTTTTTTTTTCCCCCTCATTTGTGTGTCTGCTAGTGTAGCATTCTTAATTTCTTTCAAGAGCTTTTCCTTTGCATTCGCCACTTGGCAAACTGTTTGGTGCAAGAGGCCTAGCTTTTGACCTGCCTTCTTCACTAAGCTTAATCATTTCTAGCTTTTGATTTAAAGTGAGAGATGTATGACCCTTCCTTTCACTTGGATACATAGAGGCCACTGTAGGGTTATTCATTGGTCTAATTTTAATATTGCTGTGTCAGTGAATAAGGAGGCCCGAGGAGAGGGGAAGAGAATGGGGAGTGGCCAGAGAAGAGCCATCAGAACACACACATGTAATAAGTTTACCAATGTTTAAGAGTGTGGTATGGTATCCTCACACAATTAAACAGTAATATCAAAGATCACTGATCTCGGACCACCGTAACATATATAATAATAACAAACAGTTTGAAACATTGGGAAGATTACCAAAAGTGACTCAGAGACACACAGTGCACACAGGCTGGCACTGATGTACTTGCTCGATGCAGGGTTGCTGCAAACCTTCAACTTATAAAAAATGCAACACCTGCAAAGTACAACAAAAAGAGGTATGCCTGTATACAATCCTAACCTTCCATTCGTACTACACGTCTAACAGTACGTGCAAGTGATTTTCATCCTCTTTTTTTAAAAAAAATTCCTAACAGGTGATAGCTTTTACAAACAAGTCTAGTGTAACTACATAGCTGGGTGGTTCTGGTCAAAGTGGCAAAGTGGTCCTCTCTCCCCATTTTTCTGGAGGGCGAATGTGGCACTTTCCCAGCCCTCTACAGCTCTGCAAAACCCAGCGTGAAAGCCAATAGCCGGTTATCCAGGTGATGACGAGTAACGGTGGCTTGTATAACACTTTAAAATTCAATGTATGCATATTAAGCTATACCTTACATATACCCAGAGCATATACTGCTTAAAAGAACCCTGATGTAAATTCTTATGTACAGTGAATAATCATAGTGTGTACTAACCATTTTTAAAGTTTAGACTCTTTATACATGAGCTTTCTTAAATCAGGTACCTAAGGAAGGAATAAAGGCAGTTCTGTTTTGGCCAGTCTTATGAAAACAATCATTATTTCTCCCTTCTGTGCACTCTTCAACCAACAGATGTCACTAAAGATACCAGGACCCAGAGGCAAAGTGAAGGAAAGATGAGACAAATGGAAATTGAACATAAAAATCACCCAGTTCTTAAAACTGAGAAGTAGGTTTCCAAAGTAATAACATTTATTACACTGCATGCAACATTTTAACCAAAAATTTAAGAAAGAAATTTATTAAGTTGCTCTGGCTGAATGGATCAGAGCACTAAGTTTTGAAGCACACGTTCTTGAAGCAATTTAAAACTCATTAGAAATAATAGGCTTGGGCTAGTAGAAAATGTGGTAAAATTTAATCCTCATCCAAATGTTACCTGGGCTGCACAAACAGGAAATTGTTTTGTGCTACTGTGGCTAACCTCATTGCTGACCCTGAGCTGTAACGGCAAGAGGAGCTGAGAGCAGAAGCAAAATTAAAAACTTACATCAAAGTATATCATGACAGACTGCAGATAAATAAAACAGCATATCAAAAGTATTATTTTTCTGCCAGTCTCACAGAGCAGTGAGGTGGAGATATTTCACAAAATACCTAACAAGTCAGTTGCATTTGGAAATGAGTCGTTCCCTCTCTGCACGGCCTGATCACTGACTACTCCCCAAAACTGCTCATGAGAGGTGATCAGAGAAGAACCCAGTGAGGATGGAAACAGAAGGGATCACAGAATGTTCTGGTTTCTTCGCTCCACTGGCTTCCCCTTCCTTCACCTCAGCTTACCAAAGAAATAAACAATGCTGGCTCTTCTGTGCCCTCCCAGCCACTCTTTCCCTTGTCTTCTAGACTCCTGAATGGCAGCTACATCTCCCTCCAATGTGCACATGAGAACTGCCAGAGGTAAAAGCATGGATAATAAAGCATTACTGAAGGTAAAGACAGATAAATCGGATGACTGATGTGGACCAGCAAGAGAATTAGTATAGGTTAAGAGACATTTTTTTTCTATTATTCTATGTAAAGTTTATGTATCAAAGTCAAAGTCACTGGTGACACAGTTCAAGGACATTTTTTCATTGAACCTTTGATTTCCTTCAGGCTTTGAGACAGAAATCACCATACTTTAAAAAACATTGCTTCATCATAAATATCCATGGTAAAATCTTACTTTGGCAACTCACAGGAGGCAGTAAAGAATACGAAAAGACTACTGTCAGTATGACTGAATGAAACTCCAATTCAGCTACTTGCCAGCTATGTAATATTTGACAAATTTTTTAACCTCTATGAGTTTCAATTTATTCCTAACAGTAATCATAGTCGTTAACTGGTCTAAGGGCTTTCCATACATTACCTACTTGAATTCTTACAAGCATGTTATGAGGTACATAGTATTTTCTCTATTTAACAAGAAACTGAAGCAAGAGAGGCTTGCAACTTAACCAAGGTCATATAACTAGTGAGTAGCATATAATACCTACCTTGAGGATTCAACAGGGTAATGTATGATAAATGGTCTAATATAGGACTATAAAAGCTGATAACAAAATGAAAGCTGCGAGTACTATTAGTCTAAATCAAGGAGCAGAGCTTTATTCTAATCTCATCTTTCTTCTGAGTAAGAAAACTCCTTGCTGGCTTTTCTTTGCAAGAATGCTTTGAAGGTTTTGTCTCCCCCCACCCTACTTCAATTCTCCTATCCCTTCATTTCCCTCCCTGTCTCCTCTTCTTCCTCCTCCAGTATAATCCTCACATAGTCATTTTGCTCAATTTTTGCTGCAATGCTTTTTTCTATGTCAGACAACCCAACAGAGAACAAAATGGCTTTTGAAGCCCACAGATTTGGCATTGTTCTGTGAGATTCCTTGTGGTGTCACTTACTGCACGTATATTCTGTCCTAGAAAGTCAGTGATGCTGGAAGAGGAAGCTCACTTCCCTTAACAGCCCCAGTGCAACAGGAAATAAGCCCCAAAGGAAAAAAAACACATTTAGTGAAAAGAAAGATCTAGAAAAAGGGGTAGGAATGATACAACTGTGACTGGTAGCAGGAATCTAACATATGCATAAAGTTCTATTGATTACCAAGAGATTCTTATATATGTGCTATTTATTTCCTTTAAAAAAGTAAGGAAATAAAAACTCATCACTGGCTACTGGGAGAAGCAGCAGGGCAGAGTGGTCCAAACAGGAAGCACTGCTAAGCAAAACGATGACATGGGTTGTTGAACCCCTGTCCAAAGAAGGCTAACTTGGTGGGTATAAGAGAAAGGCTTTGGGACAAGGAGAGACATAAGCAGGGGGTACCTATTCCACGTAACCTCCCATGCCAGGCCTTTTACCAGAATAGCTCAGTTAACCTTCTTAATCACAACTAGGCAGGTAAGTCAGTAGATATTTAGAATTCCTAGTTTTATACAAGAGAAAGCTAACCACAAAGAGGTATATACAGTATTTTAGCTGAAGGTTATGTAGTTGATAAGTATTGGTAATAGGATTAGTACTCAGATCTTTTAAATCTGAAAAGTGTGCTTTTTCTAATATACCATGCTGTTTTTGAAAAAAGGTCCAGACATACATCTTACATGATAAAACGTGGAAAAGAACTAGATATACACAGAAAGTATGGCAAATTGTATTTAGAATATTTTTTAAAGGGGTCCATTTTTAACTCTAGGAGGCAAAGTATTTTCACTTTATATGATTTTATTTTATTTTATTTTATTTTTTGAGACGGAGTTTCGCTCTTGTTGCCCAGGCTGGAGTGCAATGGCGTGATCTCAGTTCACTGCAATCTTCGCCTCCTGGGTTCAAGTAATTCTCTTGCGTCAGCCTCCTGAGAACCTGGGATTACAGGCACGTGCCACCACGCCTGGCCAATTTTTTGTAGTTTTAGTAGAGACAGGGTTTCACCATGTTGGCCAGGCTGGTCTCGAACTCCTGGCCTCAAGTGATCCACCCCCCTCAGCCTCCCAAAGTACTGGGACTACAGACGTGACCCACTGAGCCTGGCCCACTTTATATGATTTTAATGTGTCTATTGTCATATAAGTTTGCTGTCCTATATAGTTTCTCCAGTTTTTACACATGAGTATAAGTTTGCTGTCCTATATAGTTTCTCTAGTTTTTACACATGAAAAATCTCAATTCTACCGAGCAGATGTGCAATTAAAATAAAGTATTTTTTAATGGAGGCTGACAATGTATACAGATCAGAGCCCCAGAATGTGTTCTGAAATGAGGTAAAACAACTTAAAACACCCATTTTTTTCTTTTTAGAAATAGGCTTTTACTTAAAAAAAAGTAATGCTTCTAATGGTTGTTCTTAAACACATAAACAAACACACAGAATTAGAATAGAGACTGCATAAAATTTTGTAAGATTTGTTTCTAGGTACTCAAAAAGAAATGTGAGAATCACGGCTGGGTGCAGTGGCTCATGCCTGTAATCCCAGCACTTTGGGTGGCTGAGGTGAGCAGATCACTTGAGGTCAGGAGTTTGTGACCAGTCTGGCTAACATGGTGAAATTCCATCTCTACTAAAAATACAAAAATTAGTTGGGCGTGGGGCGTGGCTATAACCCTAGCTACTCAGGAGGCTGAGATGGGAAGATCATCTGTGCCTGGGACTCGGAGGCTGCAGTGAGCTGATATTGCGCCACCCACTGCACTGGCCAGTGTGGTTTCACAGTGAGACTCCATCTCAAAACAAAACAAAACAAAAAAGAGATTCACATGTAATTTTTAAGACTAAATGTACTTAAGAGTTTGCTGTTGATTTGGGAAAGAACAGTCAGGGAAAAAAAGGACACAGGGAAGCATTTCTCAAGGAGAAGTGCACTGCACAGAGCCCAGCTCAGCTGACATTCAGTCACTGTGTGCCAAAGCAGAACACAGAGGATTTTTATTTATCCTATCTCCATTCCCTATCGACATAAAGGTCTCAGAGAGTAGAGAATTTCACTGATGACAGTGTCAGAATTGGCAAGTATTAGGGTTTATGGTAGCTGTAAAGCCCAAACTGCTAACCAAATACTAAATTTTGGACTATAATTGAATAGGACAATCTTTACTATAGAACTCTGCTTCTAGAGGTACAGTACCCAAAAGTCCCCTGTAATAAAATATTTACTGCTCTTTACAATGATATTTTCCCACAATTCAGTGACATTCTGGTTTAAGCATTTCTTGAATCAACATAGTAAATTCTCTGATGTAACTTTGAGCAATTTTGAATATGCTGTAACTTTTCGATATTCTATCTCGTGTATTCCCTCATCTACTGACACTGCAATTTTATCCAAAAGAAATTCATCAAGTTGGTCAGGCATGATTTAGTCAAAGGCATGCTGCGTACTTCTCCTGATGCCAATATGATAGCTATCTGGCTTTTTGCACTTGTTTACCCAGTTCACAAATTCATAAAGATATGAAGGTTCAAAAGAAAAAAATAACTAACATCTTTCTTTCCTCCAAAGAGATAAAACTATATTGCAGAAACACATATGGAAAAGGATACTCACCATAAGTGCAAACCATTTTACTAGCTTCTCTGAAGAGAAGAATTCCATTAGGAGATGATACATCAAAATTCAAACGCTGGGATCTAAGAAATATAGAAAAAAATTGACTATATGTGCAGATAAAGAAACCAAACAGACTTAAAATGTCTAGCATTTTCATTTATAAGAAGTAGCAGCAGCACAATTGTCTCTTAAAGGTCCACTCCATTTTATAAAAATGTTAATAAAATATGTATGCTAATTTCTTCACTATAAAGATACTACGACAGCTAAGAATTATTATTTTTGGCTGGGTGCAGTGGCTCACGCCTGTAATACCAGCACTTTGGGAGGCCGAAGTGGGCGGATCACGAGGTCAGGAGATTGAGACCATCCTGGCTAACACGGTGAAAACCTGTCTCTACTAAAAATACAAAAAATCAGCTGGGCATGGTGGCACGTGCCTGTAGTTCCAGCTACTCAGGAGGCTGAGGCAGAGAACTGCTTGAACCCGGGAGGAGGGGGTTGGAGTGAGCTGAGATTGCGCCACTGCACTCCAGCCTGGAGACAGAGTGAGACTCCGTCTCAAAGAAAAAAAAAAGAATTATTTTCAAAGAGTTCATTTTTCATCTGTCAAAATGATATCCCGACATTCTTTATCACAGATTTCTTGCCTCTTTCATGCCAACTAGAAGATGGATAATAATAAAACATCCCAAGTGTCTAGGTTTATACAAATACTTGGATAATGATATATATTTACATTTGAGATTTCCTACAGTGCCTCATACACATTTTTAAAACAAATTCTAAAGTGATGGATAGGAAATCCAGTACTTTAAAAATACTGCATATATGTGTAATGAATTACCTGATACTTCAAACATATTTCAAACACATTAAATTACATTAGTTTCCACTGCATACAACTTAAGTAAAGAGAAGCAAATCTCAGAAGTTCATGGAGAGCATTTTTCCTTCCCTGGTTCCTACTGGGGTTGGGAAACAGTATGAACAGGGTAAAGTACTAACATGACCTCCTAACATAATATTTGCTTTTTAAACATTGCTTTGGCTTTTAAGAAATAGTGGCATTTAAAAAAAAAAGGATTAGCAAAACAAAAACTACTAAAAAGCAAGACATTGCTAAAGACCCGCTTACCAAGAATAAGACATATTTTTGCTTTTTCCATGTTTTTTCAAAATGCTTTAGTATTAAGTATAATGATTATGTATTAGATATATTATTATGAACATCTGATTGTTGGCATACAAGTTCTGATTAAAGAAATGCATATACATAATTTGCATTAAATTCTAGAGAAATATAGACAAGATAACATTTTCTGAAATAACAAAATTTCACAAGGTAATTCTTAAGACAACTGTGCTAGATAAGAATCATCTAGGCTGTGTGTGGTGGCTCATGCTTGTAATCCCAGCACTTTGGGAAGGGCGAGGTGGGTGGATCATGAGGTCAGGAGTTCAAGACCAGCCTGGCCAACATGGAGAAACCTTGTCTCTACTAAAAATACAAAAAGATTAGCTGGGTGTGGTGGCAGACATCTGTAATCCCAGCTACTTGGGAGGCTGAGGCAGAAGAATCACTTGAACCGGGTAGCGGGTAGCGGGAGGTTGCAGTGAGCTGAGATCCCACCACTGCACTCCAGCCTGGGCAACAGGGCGAGACTCCCAAACAAACAAACAAACAATCATCTCGGGAAGGGCCAAGAGGGCCGAACAGGGATAGCTCCAGTCTACAGCTCCCAGGAAGACCAATGCAGAAGGCGGGTGATTTCTGAATTTCTAACTGAGGTACCCGGTTCATCTCACTGGGACTGGTTAGGCAGTGGGTTGAACCCATGGAGGATGAGCAGAAGCAGGGTGGGGCAGAGTTGGGTATTGCTTCACCCGGGAAGTGCAAGGAGCCAGGGACCTCCCTCCCTGAGCCAAGGGAAACCATGAAGGAATGTGCTACCCAGCTGGATTACTGTGCTTTCCTATGGCTTTTGCAATCTGCAGATCAGGAGATTCCCTCGTGTGCCTACACCACCAGGGCCCTGGGTTTCAAGCACAGAACTGGGCAGCTGTTTGGGCAGACACTGAGCCAGCTGCAGGAAACTGTTCATACTCCAGTGGTGCCTGGAACCCAACCCCAGTGAGACAGAACAGTTCACTCCCCTGGAAAGGGGGCTGAAGCCAGGGAGCCAAGTGGTCTCGCTCAGTGGGTCCCACTCCCACATAGCCCAGCAAGTTAAGAACCACTGGCTTGAAACCTCGTTGCTAGCACATCAGTCTGAAGTTGACCTGGGACAATCGAGCTTGGTGGCGAGAGGGGCGTCTGCCATTACTGAGCCTTTAGTAGGTGGTTTTTCCAGAGCTAAGAAGGTTGGGAGGTCTGGGCTGGGTGTGGCAAAGTAGCTGTGGTCAGACTGCTTCTCCAGGTTCCTCCTCACTGGGCAGGGTATCTCTGAAGGAAAGGTAACAGCCCCAGTCAGGGGTCTACAGACAAAACCCCCATTTCCCTGAGACAGAGAACCTGAAGGAAGGGACAGCTAGTACCATCCTTTCTGAAACTGTTCCAAATAATAGAAAAAGAAGGACTCTTTCTTAACTCATTATATGAGGCCAGCATCATCCTGATACCAAAACCTGGCAGAGACACACACACAAAAGAAAATTTCAGGCCAGTATCCTTGATGAACATTGATGTGAAATCCTCAATAAAATACTGGCAAACCGAATCCAGCAGCACATCAAAAAGCTTATCCATCATGATGAAGTTGGCTTCATCCCTGGAATGCAAGGCTGGTTCAACATATGTAAATCAGTAAACATAATCCACATAAACAGAACCAATGACAAAAAACCGCATGATTATCTCAATGGATGCAGAAGAGGCCTTCAATAAAATTCAACATCCCTTCATGCTAAAAACTCTCAATAAACTAGGTATTGATGGCACATATCTCAAAATAATAAGAGCTATTTATGGCAAACCTATAGCCAATATTATACTGAATGTGCAAAAGTTGGAAGCATTCCCTTTGAAAACCTGCACAAGACAAGGATGCCCTCTCTCACCATTCCTATTCAACATAGTATTAGAAGTTTTTGCCAATACTAGAGAAAGAAAGAAAGAGTGTAGGAATAGAGAAAGTCAAATTGTCTCTGTTTGCAGAAGACATAATTGTATTTTTAGAAAACCCCATCATCTCAGTCCAAAAACTCCTTAAGCTGATAAGCAATTTCAGCAAAGTCTCAGAACACAAAATCAATGTGCAAAACCCACAAGCATTCCCATACAACAATAGACAAGCAGAGAGCCAGCTCATGAGTGAACTCCCATTCGCAATTGCTACAAAGGGAATAAAATACCTAGGAATACAACTTAGAAGGAATGTGAAGGACCTCTTTGAGGACAACTATGAACCACTGTTCAGGGAAATAAGACAGAATACAAACAAATGGAAAAACATTCCATGCTCATGGATAGGAAGAAATCAATATTGTGAATATGGCTGTACTGCTCAAAGTAATTTATACATTCAATGCTATTCCCATCAAGCTACCAGTGATTTTCTTCACAGAACTAGAAAAAGCTACTTTAAATTTCATATGGAAACAAAAAAGAGCCCGTATAGCCAAGGCAATCCTAAGCAAAAAGAACAAAGCTGGAGGCATCATGCTACTTGACTTTAAACTACAAGGCTACAGTAGCCAATACAGCATGGTACTGGTACCAAAACAGATATATAAGACAGTGGAACAGAATAGAGGCCTCAGAAATAACACCACACGTCTACAACCATCTGCTCTTCAACTACCTGATGATAACAAGCAATGGGGAGAAGATCTCCTATTTAGTAAGTGGTGCTGGGAAAACTGGCTAGCCATATGCAGAAAACTGAAACTGGACCCCTTCCTTACACCATATACAAAAATTAACTCAAGATAGATTAAAGACTTAAATGTAAAACCCCAAACAGTAAAAACTCCAGAAGAAAACCTAGGCAATACCATTCAGGATATAGGCATGGGCAAAGACTTCATGATAAAAACACCAAAAGCAATTTCTACAAAAGCCAAAATTGACAAATGGGATCTAATCAAACTAAAGAGCTTCTGCACAGTCAAGGAAACTATCATCAGAGTGAACAGGCAACCTACAGAATCAAAGAAAATTTTTGTATGCTACCGATCTGACAAAGTTCTAAAATATCCAGAGTATACGAGGAACTTAAACAAATGTACAAGAAAAAAACAAATAACCCCATCAAAAAGTGGGCATAGGATATGAACAGACACTTTGCAAAAGAAGACATTTATGCGGCCAACAAACATATGAAAAAAAGCTCATCATCAGTGGTCATCAGAGAAATGAAAAACTAAACAAACGAGATGCCATTTCATGCCAGTTAGAATGGCAATTATTAAAAAGTCAGGAAACAACAGATGTTGGCGGTGCTGTGGAGAAATAGGAACACTTTTATACTATTGGTAGGACAATAAATTAGTTCAACCATTGTGGAAGACAGTGTGGTGATTCCTCAAGGATCTAGATCAGAAACACCAATTGACCCAGCGATCTCATTACTGGGTATATACCCAAAGAATTATAAAGACACATTCACATGTATGTTTATTGCAGCACTATTTACAATAGAGAAGACTTGGAACCAATCCAAATGCCCATCAGTGATAGACTGGATAAAGAAAATGCGGCACATATACACACCATGGAATATTATGCAGCCATAAAAAAGAATGAGTTCATGTCCTTTGCAGGGACATGGATAAAGCTGGAAATTATAATTCTCAGTAAGCTAACACAGGAACAGAAAACCATATACTGCATGTTCTCACTCATAAGTGGGAGTTGAACAATGAGAACACATGGACACAGGGAGGGGAACATCACACACTGGGGGCTGTCACGGGGTGGGGGCAAGGGGAGGAAGAGCATTAGGACAAATACCTAACACATGTGGGGCTTAAAACCTAGATGACGGGTTGATGGGTGCAGCAAACCACCGTGGCACACCTATACCTATGTGACAAGCCTGCACATTCTGCACATGTGTCCCAGAACTTAAAGTAAAATAAAAAAAAAAAATCATTTGCCTATGGCTGATATAAAATACTTTATAAATATACAATGTAATGGTTTCCTTCCTTTAATATTAAATGTTATATCAGTAACATATAATATCAATTTTCTGGCTGAAAAAATTAAAATATAATTTAAAAAGAAATTAGATTTCTAATATAAAAGACATAGTCAACCTTCCTTTAATATTCAAGGCACCTATGAAAGTGGCTTTTAAAAATGAACAGTGTTAAAATAAATGATGCTCACATTATTTTTATTTGCAAGGTATTTTTCCACCTCTTATTTTAGGGTAAACATTTTAAATGATTGCTGTGAAAAACTCAGCACCAGAGATCAAATTAGAGCTGCAACCTATACCCTTTCCCTGTCTGGATACCTCCCTACTAAACACACAGTCTACAAAGGGGAACTGATGAAACAGGATGGCTAAGTGACAGGTAATTTGGTGCTAAGCCATATCTACAATGACATATTTAAAACCCAATTAGCTCATTGCCAGATATTCTCTTTTCGCTACATCTTTGTTAACATTTATATGCAGAATATTTGAATTTCTGCCAGTCTATGCAAATTACAAGGTCAACTGGGCAAATTCAGAGAAGTATTATAGTTGCTCTTTCAATGAAAATTGGGAGTGTATAAATCAACCAAATACATGCATCTTGGCATAGAGGAAGAAGCATAGCTTCGAAGTGAAAGCAGGAATAATTCCCAGAGCTTCTGAGGCAAACTAGGTTCCCATGAATTGCTGTGAGAATCATTTTCCTTATCCATCAAATAAAGCATCTCAACTCAGAGACCTCTAAACTTCTTTCCTGCTTTAAAATTATATAGAATTGCATTTAAGCAGTGAAATCGTTAAAATAGCTGGCCTCCTCCATTTTGTGCCTTTGAATATTTTAAATAATGGTGGTTGTAGTCTTCCAATTTCTTTTCCATTTCCCGAAGTCCCCACAGACCACCAAGTATACTACTTTCTCTCAAAAGACCTCAATCTTACGTTTCCAATTCTGTTTTCACCAATCATCTTAAGTCTTGGTTCCTGGGCTCTTGCTAACT
Organism: Saimiri boliviensis; assembly: GCF_048565385.1. NCBI lineage: Eukaryota > Metazoa > Chordata > Mammalia > Primates > Cebidae > Saimiri > Saimiri boliviensis. Next base: position 12,320,427 of record NC_133468.1, read on the forward strand.
ACCCTGAAAATACACAAATCAAGAAGGAAAGTCTGACTGTTGGAGATTTCTGCTAATAGGAGATTGTTTTTCTCACTGCCTGTCACACTGCTTACCTGTTTTGCATCAGTTCTGCCATAAGTTTCAAGATGGGAGTTGTACACGCTGGCTCTCCATACCACCGTTCAACAGCATTCTGAAGAATGGGAAGATATGTTGGGTATCTTTTATAAAGCCTGTTAAAGAATTTAAGGGTCTAAAGAAATACTGTTCCTAAAAATTAGTGCCACTAAAAAAAAAAAAAAAAAAAAGGAATCTATATTTTCTATGTTTATACTAATTTGTTCTACATTTATACTATACAATGGCATTTTATAAATTGCTCTCCCTAACCTGCACAGATAATACATACATTCTTGTGGCTGCCAGCAGTATGTTCTTATTTGTAACATATCATACATGTTATATTGCTTTGTTCTTAGACTACTGTACAAATAAAATACGTACTTTTAAAGTATCATGTAAGTAGCACATTTAAAGAATTAAGCCTAATGTTGTAGGAAAGGAAAATAAATTTAGTTAATGAGGATAAAAAGATACTTGAGTTATTATTATCAGCTTCTTGGGTACTATACTATTTAAAAGTATTTTTATTGTGAAATTTAAAAATACACAAAAGTAGAAGGAACTAGTCATAATAAACCTTACATATGTATCTCTCAGTTTCAAAACTACATTCTTCTTTTTAAAAAAGTTGTTGAATTGCTCTTTTTGGTCTCAATGTAGCTCCAAGGAACATCTGGGATGTTGGCTTGAAGAAAACATCTGGGTAACTATTAATCTACTCAACACCAGTGTCACTAAAGATAGTCCCAAGTACACCCAAGGAGAAATTTTCTAACATCCTGATTAATACTAAGGAGTACATGCCTCCGATAAGTCTATGGTGAAGACCATCAGAACCTGGAAGACAGACTCAGCTCCACTGGCCCTTTAATCAACACTGGCCATCTCTTTGCCAAGTAGGCAAAGACTGAGGTCCCAAACTGTAGCAGAAAAACTCGATGTCACTGCCTTCATTTCTCTTTTCTTTTCCCAATCCTCAAGTCTCTTTCTGATGTTTTCCAGCATACTTTTGTTTTTTGTTTCAGATCAAAATGCTAAACTGAATCACTTAATGGCATTTCATTTCGGTGTGGTCTGGGTAAAAATCTCCATGGTCAGATCATCATAATTTTCTTCACTGCTCCTGGAATAAATTTCAAACTCCTTAGCACGGCATTCAAGGTCCTTTAAGATTTGGTTCTTGCCTACCTCCGGCTTTATCTCTTAGCATTTCTGCTCTATGATTTAGCTTTTCATAACTCCCTGCAAACCCACTAATGCCAGTTCTTGTCTCCATTCCCTCATAGACCACTTCTTCTGTCTAACATAACCCTGTTTTTCAATACCAAGCTCACGTTTTACCTTCCCTGGGATGTTTTCTCTATTTTATCCAAAGGCTTTAGTCTCTTCCTCATCTATGTTCAGTGAGCACTCGTGACCGTATCTCTCTTATAACACAGTATGTTAGGGTTGGTTGCTTGTGCTATTTGTCTGCCCCATTAGACAGTGGGTTTCTAAAGAACAGAGAACTTACTACCTTCCTGCTAATTTCTATTTGAATGTCAGATTTCAATATAGGTGTCAACTATCCCAGGAAGCCTCCTCTGACATCACATGTACTTGCCTCCTATCTCTCTGTAACGGGTTAGAAGTGTCTCCCACGTATGGTGGTGGAACTCTGTGCTAGCACAATCACAGCACTTGTACATCTCTCCTATTATAACCTTTTTGAGGGCATATACTAAGTTCGTGTTGAATGCATGGCCTGGCACAAAACAGATTTCAATCAATATTCGTTGCTATAAACTTGCAACCTAAAAATGAAGTATAGCTTATGTGATTAGAACTATTTCATTGTGTATTTCACTTTGAAGCTTTAGAAAACAGTTCACATGATGTTCAATGAAAATAAGCCACCTATAACTTTAAGAGTGGTATGCTTCCTAAAAGTGCAAAAAGCAGTACTTTCTCCTATTAGACATGCATGCCATGTTAAGGCTGCATTTGTATATGCTGAAACTGTTTTCTTATCAATGATTTTCTCAAGTCCTATTCTATAACAAGCATTGTTTGACACTCTTCAGAGACACCAGTAAAAAAAAAAAAAAAAAAAAAAAAAAGAAGAAGAAGAAGAAATCCCTGTCCTCATGGAATTTATATTCTAATAGGACAGAAAGTAAACAAAATAAATATACATTAGAGAGCACTACAAAGAAAGCCTGGCCTGGTGGCTCACACCTATAATCCCAGCACTTTGGGAGGCTGAGGCAGGAGGATCACTCAAGGCCACAGGTTTGAGACTAGCTTGGGCAACGTGGTGAAACCCTGTCTCTACTAAAAACACAAAAATTAGCCAGGCATGGTGGCACTCGCCTATAATCCCAGCTACTTGGGAGGCTGAGGAATGAGAATTGCTCGAACCCTGGAGGTGGAGGTTGCAGTGAGCCATGATTGCACCACTGCACTTCAGCCTAGGTGACAGAGTGACACTAGTCTCAAAAAAGTAGTACTACAAAGGAAAATAAGGCAGGGAAGGGGGACAAGAAGTGAGTGTACATGTGAGACTAAGGTTTCAGTTAGATGAAAATAAGAGAAATAAAGTCAGTCCACTTGATTAACTTTATTTTGACTGTTGTCAGACAACTTAATGTTTTGTTTCTATGGACTAGAAAAACTTAATTTTGGTAGATGTAGATACCATATGCTATGTACTATGCTAAGGGCTGAGAATCCAGAGTTAAGGAAGATATAACTTTTTTTGTTTTTGAGATGGAGTCTTGCTCTGTCACCAGGCGGGAGTGTAGTGGCATGATCTCGGCTCACTGCAACCTCCGCCTCCCAGGTTCAAGCGATTCTCCTGCCTCAGCCTCCCAAGTAGCTGGGACTACACATGTGTGCCACCATACCCAGCTAATTTTTGCATTTTTAGTACAGATGGAGTTTTGCCATGTTGGCAAGGATGGTCTCGATCTTGTGACTTTGAATTCGCCTGCCTCAGCCTCCCAAAGTGCTGGGATTACAGGTGTGAGCCACTGTGCTCAGCCAGGAACATATAGCTTTTAATCTTGGGGAACACATGCTCAAATCAGGGTAGCAGACATAGAATAGGGAGGCTTTGAGTACAGAAATTCTGAAGCAGTGCCACTGGAACACAGGTGAGAAAATATTCCCCCAAGGGACCTCCTGAGTACAAATTCAGAAATCATTAGTGGGAATGCATTTGGAAGGCTCATGAGAATACGGATTCAACCCAAATCGCAGAACCTAAGAGGCACACCCAGGTCTCTGCAAGGCATTCTATAATGGCATTAGAACCAGGATATTTTTCAGAGCACACAGCATTCACCATGGGATAAGGCCAGGAGATACAAGGGGATGCTCCTTTTTCTGTGTTGAATCTGAGTGGTGCCAATTCTAATATGCTTCTGAAGAGGTGACTGCCACAGAGAAAATGAGTGATCATTGAAAAGCAGAGTAGAGGTCTACTCAACAGAGAGGTTAAAAGGGCTGCAGAGTGAGAGTGCCAGGCTCAGTTACAGGGTGAGAACCAGAACCCACTCTAGGAGTTTAATTTTCCAGTGGCCTTGTGAGGACTATGTCTATACGAGCCAGAAGAAGAGAACAGGAGCCCTTAGGTAGAAGATGCCCAGATCTAACTGCTTTCACTGAGACTTTCTCAATCAATTTCTAAGGTCCATAACAGATAAATTAAAAATCAAAGGCATTAATGATATGACATTGCCTTATCGGACAGAAAAAATGAAAATATGAAAAATATCAGTTTTGCTTATTTACAACATCCATTCATCCGTCCATCCATGCATCCGTCCGTCCGTCGATTCATCCATCCATCCATCGGTTTTTAGTACCAGAAGGCAACAAAGTTTTCATTAAAAGTGTTAGGAGACAAGGCTTTGGGGATGTGGTTCCAGAATAGAAACAGCCTGCCAGTTCAGAGCTTAAAGGTAATCCATGTATATGTAAACATCTGAACCTTTGTTCACAAAGGGACTGCTGCTGGAAGCCTTTCCTCTCTCGTGTCTGGCAAATGCTTTTCCATCTTGCAAGGCTTAGCTCAACTTTCACTTCTCCTGCGAGCCCTTCTCTATCTTGCAAAAAGCACTGCTCTTTTTCTCATACATGCTCATATAGCTCTTTGCATGCATCTTTGTTATAACACACTGACATTTCATTGTTTAATAGTCATGCGTAAATCAATTAGATAGTGGGCTTCTAAGGAGTAATCATTTTGTGCTCGCCATGGCAGCACATATACTAAAACTGGAACAATACAGAGAAGATTAGCATGGCCCCTATGCAAGGATGACATGCAAATTTGTGAAGTGTTCCATATTTTTTTAACAAACAGAAAGCCAAATCATGAGCAAACTCCCATTCACAATTGCTTCAAAGAGAATAAAATACCTAGGAATACAACTAACAAAGGACAAGAAGGACCTCGTCAAGGAGAACTACAAACCACTGCTCAAGGAAAGAAGAGAGGACACAAACAGATGGAGAAACAGTCCATGCTCACGGTTAGGAAGAATCAATATTGTGAAAATGGCCATACTGTCCAAAGTTATTTACAGATTCAATGCTATCCCCATCAAACTACCATTGACCTTCTTCACAGAACTGGAAAGAACCACCTCAAACTTCATATGGAACCAAAATAGAGCCCACATAGCCAAGACAATACTGAGCAGAAAGAATAAAGCTGGAGGCATTATGCTACCTGACTTCAAACTATACTAAAAGGCTATAGTAATTAAAACAGCATGGTACTGGTACAAAAACAGAGATATAGACCAATGGAACAAAACAGAGGCCTTGGAATTAACACCACACATCTACAACCATCTGATCTTTGACAAACTGGACAAAAACAAGCAATGGGAAAAGGATTCCCTGTTTAATAAATGGTGTTGGGAAAACTGGCTAGCCATGTGCAGAAAGCAGAGACTGAACCCCTTCCTTATACCTTATACAAAAATTAACTCCAGATGGATTAAAGATTTAAACATAAGATCTAACGCCATAAAAACCCTAGAAGAAAACTTAGGCAATACCAGTCAGGACATAGGCATAGGCAAGGACTTTATGACTAAAACAACAAAAGCCAAAATTGACAAATAGGGTCTAATTAAACTTAAGCCTTCTGCACAGCAAAAGAAGCAATCATTAGAGTGAACTGGCAACCAAAAGAATGGGAAAAAAGTTTTGCAAGCTACCCATCTGACAAAGGGCTAATATCTAGAATCTACAAAGAACTAAAACAAATATACAAGAAAAAAACAAACAACCCAATCAAAAGTGGGTGAAAGATATGAACAGACACTTCAAAAGAAGACATATATGAGGCCAACAAACATGAAAAAATGCTCACAATCACTGGTCATTAGAGAAATGCAAATCAAAACCACATTGAGATACCATCTCAGGCCATTTAGAATGGCGATCATTAAAATATCTGGAAACAACAGATGCAGGAGAGGATTTGGAGAAATAGGAATGCTTTTACACTGTTGGTGGGAGTTCAACCACTGTGGAATACAGTGTGGCGATTCCTCAAATATATAGAAATAGAAATGCCATTTGTCCCAGCAATCCCATTATTGCATATATACCCAAAGGATTATAAATTGATCTATTGTAAAGACACATGCACACGTATGTTCACTATGGCACTGTTTACTATAGCAAAGACTTGGAAAAAAACCCAAATGCCCATCAATGATAGACTGAATAAAGAAAATGTGGCACATATACACCATGGAATACTATGCAGCCATAAAAAAGGATGAGTTCATGTCCTTTGCAGGGACATGGATGACTCTGAAAGCCATCATTCTCAGCAAACTGACACAAGAACAGAAAATCAAACACTGAATGTTCTCACTCTTAAGTGGGTGCTGAACAATGAGAATAAATACTACAGGGAGGGGAACATCACACACTGGGGTCTGTTGGGGGTTGGGGAGCTAGAAGAGGGACAGCAGGGGGTGAGGAGATTAGGGAGTGATAACATTAGGAGAAATACCTAATGTAGGTGACGGGGGGATGGAGGCAACAAACCGCCATGGCATGTGCATACCTATGCAACAATCCTGTAACATCTGCACGTGCACCCCAGAACTCAAAGCAAAATTAAAAAAGAGAAATCATTTTCTTCATTCTTGCATTTCTTTTGCCTGGCACAGAAATGAAATGGAAAAAAAAAATGTTTGCTGAACAGTGAATTTTCAGCTGTACTTTTCTCTCTATTTCAGTTTGCCCAAAATGATACTGCCAATTACTTTCTTCTTGAAAACAATTCTGATTTTGTTAGTCAATCAAAACCACTAGTTGCTTTATAATTTAGACCCTTATACTTATGGAATAAGGGTCTACATTCCTGAGACTGATATTCAAGAGTCCCAAACAACCTACATTTCCAACCACGAAATCAGTGGTATCTCTAACAAAATATCTTCACTACTGACTCCCTAAACCTGATGCCTAGGTCAGCTGAAAACCGCTGACCTAGGTGCTCCTTCCTTCTTCCATATGGTCCAATCCTATTTATTTGGTGAGACCCAGGGAAACACCTTCACTTTCCAGAGACCTTCCTGATTCCCCAGCTAAATGCATTCACTGTCCTGTTTATATCTTTGTTACGGCTCACAGCACTTTCTATGCGTTATTATAGCAATTTATGTAAATATCAAACTTTGTTGGGGGTAGGATCTGTATCCCTCATGAACCTAGCCCAGTCCTTAGCCCACTTTGCTGAATAAGTGAGCAAATGGGATTCCACTGTCTCATTATGCATCAGGGAAAGGAACTAACAACGACTGTATTTACTTGATGACAGCCACTGTACTGGGCCCTTTACAGAATAATAGAATCATGACACTTCTCACAACACACCTGTGAGTTAGGTATTATTAGTCTTGTTTTATGGAAGGCAAAATTGTGATTCTGAGATGTTTAGTAACTTACCCAAGACCCACAGTTTAAGTGGTGAATCCAGGACTGGAGTCTAAGACTGTGCTATTCCAAAGTTTGTGCTCCTCTACATACCTTGTTATCTTGCCTTGCTGTTGTATAATGTGTTTATGCATATTAATAAATAGCACTGACTTCTTTTCAGTGAACAAAACGATCAGATTTTAACAAAAGACTGTGTAGGAGAAAAAACGTCATACAAATTCTTGAATGTTTTTTCCCAACTTCCCTCTGGATTTTTGTTACTTCAGTTTAAGTACGATCTAGGAAAAGTTTAAACAAGGTGATTAGATGTGCTGCAAGATAAGGTGTTTTCTTAATGTTGCGTTCCCATCACAGGGACAAAGAAGTGAGTCAGTGATCCTCCTTCAATTCTCCAGCCCTGGAAACCATTTATCAAGATGGTTGCCGTGTAGTTTCAGGCAGTTTAGTTTTGGAAGGACAGAGTGAAAAGCAACGTAGTTTGTGTAGCAGTTAATGCAGTCAGTGTTTATAGAAATGTTTTTGAATTAAATAGCTAACCACTAAAATAGCATTTTATCAAATAATAGCCATAAATAAAATGCATTTTGACTTTAAGATGACATGTGCTCTTCCAGGATGCTGCTTCTGCATGCTAAGGATTGTATAACAAATTAAAGAACACACATTTATGTGGATAAAAGGCAAATAAACTTTCCCCAGCAGTAATGTGGAAATCATCACTGACGGTTTGACATATCAATATTTCAGGAAGAATAAATGACTTTCATATCCATGGCATTTTTAAAATCATACTTATTCATTTTTGCATTACTTGAATACTTTGGAAAGAATCTGTACTTTATCACCTGAAACTGCTTAAAGTATTTCAAAATATTTTAATAAAGCTTTTTGAATTATCAAATAATATAACTTTTAAACAAATTTTACTATTATTATAAATATTTGCTCTTCATCCCTCGCCCAAAGGAAAACTATAAATCTTGTCTCAACTGAATGAACACCATTTATCATATTCATTTTGTTGTCAATACAATTATGAAAAGCCCTTGGCCTTTTCCCAAGGAAGCTGATTTGCTACTGAAACTCAATTATTATAAGCAACGCCAGTACCAAACCACCCCATTTGGCAATCTAACACAGCTTCCCGCATAACTGACACTTCTCTCCACCCCGACCCTGAAAACTTCAACACCTATGGTCAAATGGAGGAGACAAAGGTTTCCAGTTCAAAACAAAACATTAAGTCCCAAGATTTTCCGTTTGCTATTTTCTGCCATCTGCTGGACAAAAGTTGCATTTCAGAAAGGTTCCCCCCGACCCTCAAAGGAGCTAAATAAGAAAATGGAAAACAATTAAAAATGTAAATTATAGTATCTTCTCTAAATATTGGGCAGTATTAATTATGGCAGATAGTTCTTTTTTGACAGTGAGGGGAAGGTTTCTGACCTTGACTCTTGGTTGAAACTGTTGAAGAGAAAAACACGAAATGTTAATCACTAGATAGCCTAGAGTTGTGAACTGGTTTCAAGATCACCATCGATATTACAGTGCCCAAAGTAGACTTTTATTATTTTTCAAATAATAAAAATTTTGATTTTGAGAGGTGCTATTTATGTTCAGAGAAAGGAAAGAGTCAAGCTGGGTGCAGTGGAGCTCACCTGCAGTCCCACAGTCCCAGCTAGTCGAGAGGCTGAGGTGGGAGGATCGCTTGAGCCCAGGAGTTTGAGTCTAGCCTGAGCAACATACGAGTCCTTATCTCTTAAAAATTTAAGAAAAGGCAGAAATAAAAGGGTCATATATAATTCCAGTTTAACTGTCATAGTTAAGAGAATTTTAAGACTTTCCATGTTGAAATTTATAATCTCTCTATATATTATATATTGATGTAAAGCATGTGCATGATTACTCAATTATATAAAAAGCTGTAACCCTTCTCTGGGTAAATGTTCAAAAATTTTTATAATAGGTAGAGTTCTCCCTAAAACATGCCTACATCCCCTGTTAGTTATATTTTTGGCCACAACTGTGGCAGAGTATTTGAAAGTTGCTTTTAAGAAGTTTCTATTGCCATTTGATTTACAGGAAAGTTTGCTAAGAAGGGTTTAAACAAAGCAACTGAGAAACAGTTTAGATTAAAAAGTAAACTAGCTTTGAGATTATATAATTTTTTCATATGCTCTGATGGTTTCATGTATAAAAGACATAAAACCATTATATAACGCTTATATGACTTATGTACAACACCACTTCCTGTTGGGATCAAAGGTAAGTCATACAATACTATTAGAACAGTATTAATGGCCATTTACAACTACCAAAAATGTGTCAGACATTATACAGAGTACACTTTACCTATTTTAACGGGTACAATAAGCCATGATACTGATTATAGCTGTTTTCAAATGAGAAAACCAAGACTCACACAGGTGAAATGACTTGCCAAGGTTCACAACACAGTAAATGAAGAGCTGGGATTTTAAGCCTCATCTGTCTATCACCAAAGTCCATGCTCTTTTAACTCTTTTTTTTTTTTTCTGTCTGTACTAACCCTTGGCAAAGGTAAATTCAAATTTTACATCAGATGACAAATCTTGACTCTTTTCCCCTTTTTACGTCCATTAATTATTTTCATGATAATGAAAAACTGTGGCATGATGAGTTAGGCCTCGAAGAGATAAAATGATCTTCCCAGCTTTGCTAATTGAGATGGAGATTCACATCTCCCCTCAAAAATGCCAAATGGTAGGATTCGTTGATCCCTAAAGATGCTAGCCAGATCATTCCTTCAACTCCGACATAAACAATCATTTGGGGGAAGTCATTTTTAAGTATCAACATTTAACTGCACCAAAAAAGTGGCCTCTCGGAGCTGGGTCTCCAAATACTGTGCTCAGTTATCTGTACTGCTGCCACTGTGTTGTAATTTTTAGCTGATTACACATTAGTTCATTTAGCTTTGTTTCCTCTTCCCTACTGTGCCATACTATTAAACGAAAGCGAGGGGCCTGGCATCCCTCTGTGCACAGAGCTGGTATTGTCACAGTGTAATAAGGATACATCCAGTCAAACAGCATGGTGTAGCTGGTCTTTGTGTTCAGTGCAAAGGCAATCCCTCGAAGATCTCTTGCCAGCCCGATCAACATACGCTGTCAGTGGGAAAGAGACACAGTAATTGATTTTCACGTTAGCGCAGAGCAGATGGAGTAATAATCAGGCAATAATGACCACATATCTGATTTTGATTCATTTGCTAAAATGTCTCGTTCAGACCTCTTTCTACAGAAAATCACAGACTCTCTAAACAAACAGACCATCAACTCTGCTGATCAACTCCACTTTGCTTCTCACAAATTTAGCCAAGTCATAATTTCAGTAGCATAGCTAAGCATTTAGATTCTTAATATACTTTGTTTCTGAATAAAGCCAAATCAGAAAAAAAAAAGAGATTAGGATTGATAATTACACGAAACAGATATGTACAGGGTCTAGATATTATTTAATAACAGTAAATCTTAAACATCAGCTTGTATGCAGTAGCCTCTACAACATAATTTAGAGTCTATCCTAGAAAGGCACTGACACTTAAAAATTCCTCATGAATATCTTTAATAACTTTGGGACAAAATAAAACTGGCCAAGAGACCTCCTGGTACTTTGATACACGCAGAATGGCAGTCACATTCCCCAAGCGAGGAAGACGTGAGAAAACAGGTTCTATATTTGATGTCCTAAGACTTGAATCTGAATCCCAGCTTTAAGACTTAAGGCAAGACAATTTATCAGGCTCACTTTTGTCATCTATAAAAGGGGCTCATAACACATTTCTCACAGAAGCACTGTGACAAATAAATTTAATAAATGTATGTGAAATGCCTGGCAGAGACTGATACACAGTAAAAGTTCCACAAGTATTTAGTTTTAGAGAAAAAAACCAAAAACTTGACTCTTGAATAGAAGAGATCTGACTTGTCCTCCGGACTCTTAATTAAGCTGTCCTTAGGTGGATGCTTGGGAAGAGAAAAAGAAAACCCATGAACAGATGCTAGAATGTCAGAACAAAGAGCACAAATAAACATAATTACAAAACAAGGGGGTGGGATAATTGAGATATACAACTGTGACTTCTGAAGACACCGTTCCATTTCAAATACTCAGCTAGAAATGGTCTCTGAACTTTTTTTTTCTACCAGATTTTCTCTTTTCTCACACTTTGGTAATAAATGAAAACGTTTTTACGCAGGAGTTTAAATTATTATTAAGCAAACGGTGAATCCTGACCCTCATCTTAATGGCTGATTTAATTTAATTTCAAAGTACTAAATAACAGTTTAACTCAGAAGCATCTGGAATTTCTCATCCTCTCCACTCTCTCTGTCTAAGAGGTGACTCAATGTAACTGGATGTTATTTATAGGAATATTCAGTTTCTATACTGACTAACAGTTCAGAGAATGATAACAGTTCAGAGAATTTCTGAATCTGAAAACTCTGAATTTTTGTTTCTGTTCCTTTAAATGACTTAACTCCTTTTTTTCCTCTCATACTCTCACCAGTTCTCGTTTTTCTGTAACCAGCTGGCCTCCTTGTAGCTCCCTCATGTAACCTGCAATTAGTTTTTAAGCATTTTGCCTTTTCATGTAGCTTTTTTTTTTTTTTTTTTAAATCACCTGGAACCTGTTCCTCTCTTTCTCAGTTTTTCACATTCCTGGAAGCCTCTAGCACAAAATATATCTTCAAAGAAGCCTTCTTCAAATCATTGTGTTCTGACTCCTTAGCTTTGCAGTCTTTCTATTAAATTAGGCTTTTTGTTCTATTTTTATTAGGTACACTTACAGGTTTCAGGCTATGCTTCAAATAATTTTAAGTTTCCACTTACACATGAGATATCTACCATTTAAGTCTAAATTAGTCAACAAGAACCATGAGTTTTACTTTCTTTGTGTCTAGTACAAAGGGCTCTTAAAATATTTTAGATTATCCTCATTATACAAAAGGATTAATTTTTATTTTATCACAACTTTTTCCTTCCTTAAAAGATGTCAGATTAATAGAAGTGGTCTATAGAACTCAAATCTATGGGCTTTTTTTTTTTTAAGTGGCAAAATGTGGCTATAAAATTATATCAATGTTTCATTCTAGAAAATGTTACTACAGAGGAAGCATATAATAACTAAACGTATGTTTTAAATGAGTTCAACTCATTTAAATAGATTTCTTATGCTCAAACAATATCTTTTATCTCAAAGCAGCAGAGAATACTGTAATAATCTACATGGATACACAAACAACACTAAAGAGAGTGTTTTCTCAACAGCCAAAACATATGCAGCCCGGATATGAAAAAGAAAAATCTGCTAACTAGGAGCTCAACCAGACAGTGAGAGGTGATTTTCTTGAATTTGAGGAAAGGAGGTGCTACCGTTTACCATCTCATTTAAAATAGTGCAAACAGTTTTATTTTAAAAGTTGCCTTTCTCCCACAGTTGGTCAACACAAGATTGATCTGAAGAGTGACAGGCTCTTGTATTTTTAGTGAGGCTGTTTTGGGGAGTGGGATAGGTCTAGGGATCTAACCCTACGGATTCCTTTCTGGATAGTTAGGGAGAAACTGCGGAGTTCTTCAGTCTGCTGCATGGTGAACAGTTGTCTGTGTGCCAAGCGTGAGACGAATGGGCTAGGAAACAGCTGAAACGAGGTTCCTTCCACCCTGACCCCCAAAACAGGGTTTCTAATGGAAAGTCTGACAGACCCTTTACTGTAGTGGCACTACTGGGGGCAGCTATAATATTATCCTCATAATTCTACTATATAATAACAACAAAGAAAAAGAAGGTGAAGGGTCATTGTGCTTTGTCTTTAGAATTAAGATGGCTGTCTTCATCCTTACAGCATACTCTTAATTCTGAAGACACATCTTAATAACCTCTAAATAGTTCCAACAAAAGAGCCCTGTCAGAGGAATGAGCAGGCCCCAAGGTGTTTCAACTGGAGTGTTTTCATCTGCCTTTATTGCTCTATCCCTCTCCAGAATTAAGGCAATAACCTGTGATAAATTATTCAGGAACTGCTACAGGGATCAAAGCAAAATCATTCTGTTAAAGTGCTGTTTGCAACATTTGGCACTTAGTGTGAAAACTTTTAATGTGCGCATGCTGAAAATCAAGGATTTTAAATAATTTAACATTGTGGAGTTTTTACGAAAGGACTAAAGATAGTAGGTTCCTATTTAACTGCTCTTCTTTCTCTGGGAAGTTTTCATTCATTTTCCTTGAAACTGATGATGTCATGACCAAATCAAAAATGATGCATGAGTCAGGGGAGTACTGGACTATATTTTACCATGGATACAATTATAGGGGGAAAACATATATTCTGTAAGAATACTCTAAAGCCAAGATTTGTCAGAGTATCTTTCCCTTTTCCCCTTTACTTGGAAGAGAAAAACCCAAGACAAAATTTCAATGTTTTCTTCAATTTTATTAAGAATAAGTAAGAAAACAAAGATATAAATTTAGGACTCCCTTCATGTTTAAGTTTATCCTGAAATCTGCATCGGAAAACATTTATAAATAGGGAGTTAGAAAATCCTGGTAAGAGTTGCAAATTAAATGAATTTGGCAGTCCTGCGGCATTTTCATAGAGATATTTTAACAGCATCACCTCCTGTGGATTGGAATACTAAATACTTTATTGAAGAACAAAACAGAAATGTTTTTATCTCTAGTACTTGCAAAATGAAGTACCTGAAAGCACTTTTGCGCCTATTATTTATTCATCATGATAGAAAAATAGCTTTAACCTAATAAATTACATTTAAAAGCATTTAGTGCAAAAGTTTTGTTTATGATAGAGCAACAGATTTAGTTTTTTATCGGTAGCTTAAAGCACCAAGTTTTCTTTATACAAATTAGACAGATGGTGCTTACAGTAGAATTTACTAAAGGTCTGTCACAACAAATGCAGCCAAGCTGCATATTTAATCACTGCAGAATCTTGTCTACCTGCAGCTGCCAACTGCTAATCCAATTTCCCTGATAAATGTGGCAAGAGACACGATCAGCAATAAAGAGCATCTAACTCCATTTTCCTGCAGGGCGTCTTTTGATGAACATTTAGGACGGAAGCACGGAGTGCACTGTGTGGCCTTGGTTCGTGGCAGCTGCATGCATTCTGAGGCACAGTTCTCAGGTTACTCACTTAATTCTGCCACTATCATTACGTTGCTATTGATCTCAGTAGCTGTTGCCTACACAGCATTACTCTAGATGAAGCTGAATCAGGCAGTTATCATGCATCAAACTTGCTCAAAAGCCTGGAGATTTCCCCTTAATTACTTGTGATTTTATTTGCAAATACCGTTAAAGTGTAATCAAGCAGTCACTTTCCAGGGTCGTTAAGAACTTGCTGGTTTAGGGATATATCACTGGAACTCCATTAAAAATGACTCTAGGAAGATGGTTTCTATCAAACTAGATGGGATTACAACAAAAATGGTCTTGGAATATAATGAAATCTTCAGATGAGAGAGACGTAATTTTTATAAAGATGATGTTTTTCAACTTCACTGCTTCTTTTTGATAAAGGGCAGCAATAGCAACCTAAAAGCTGCAAAGATTTTGTTGGGCACTGAAAATATGTGGAAGACATCTGTAAGATACAGCTAACCTGAGTCGAAACTCTGGTGAAGAATTTCAGGAAGACTATAAACACAAAGAAAATCTGTAAGATCCTTTTTTGGTTTTAAAATTCTGTAACTATAGCATGCTGATAAACATTAATTTCAAAAATTCTTTTAAGTTAAGAGGTATAGCATTTGGCTGATTATTTTTTGATAGAAGAATAACCTAAAGATAATTAATAAAGGCCGTATCATTTTTCTATTTGGCTTTTTACTGCTAGTTTTTTTTCTTTTCTTTTTTTTTTTTTTTTGGTGAGGAGACGCTATGCAAAAGATGGTTAATATTTCCAACATATTTCAAGTAACTATGAAATATGTGACTCGACTGTCACCAACAAAGGTGTCTACATTCTCTGGAGTGCATTTATTAGTCTGTTAAAAAGAATAATCAGTGTCTATTTATTTAATATTGCCCTAATACATTATAATTTCAGAAGATACTATTTGTATTTAGCAGAGCTTGTGCTTCCCATCCCCCACCTTAAAATATGGGGCTGTTTTGTCACAGACAGCTTGCTACACTTAAGGATTTTACTAATAAAACATAATGTTGTCTTAGATATTATGACTGTTGCCACAGCTGAACTGACTTGTCAAATCAATCCTAATATGGCTCCCACAGGCACATAAAAACCTTATTTAGCTATCAGTTATCCTAATCACTTTGTTCCGTTTAAGAATGCAATACTTCAAGACCAGTTCCTATTTATACATATATGCCTAGCCATTTAATAAAGTCTTGATTTATATAAATTCTTGTTTAAAAAAATATTTAGAGATGTAGTGTTTTAGTATGTGCATGTGTGTGCATTCCTCCATACAGATATGTTGAAACATACAGTGCAGGGCAGATGAGGGAACGGGGGTGTTTAAGTGGTGTACCCACAAGAAGTGTTCTATTAAAGACAGTAGCTGCCACAGGAGACAAATCTATGTCATCTAATCATGAACTGACTGTCCAAAACTATTTGCTGACCTCAAAGTTCATTTGTATAAGAAACTAGAAAAGCGCTTAAATAAAAGTACAACTTAAAGACGTGCGATTGGGAAAGGAGGTCTGAAGAGCAAACAGCACACACAGACATGCAAAACCCTTTTTGGATCTAGATAGCCTAGAAAAAATGAAATTGTCGTTCCTCATATTTAGAAACAAACCCACCTTTACGTCTTCTTGTTTAAAGTTGTTGTCGAATATCTGTAATACTGTTTCAAAAGCAACTGTAAGAGGCAGCATGAAATTCTCAAATTCATCCTCATCTTCGCCTATCAGAGAAACAAAAGGGTCACTACGGTTTAAAATGCACAGAATTGTACATTATCCTCAGCACTGAGTGCTTCATTTAGGCTTAGAAATATTCCCAAGGGGTCAGCCTGCATTCACATCCATGCTACATTTTCTACTTTTGCTCATTGAATATTCTGGTGTTTTGCCTTCTCTTTTCCACCAAATGAAATAGCAAAATTACTTACCAGCCATTTTTTTTTTCTCCTGGTTCTTTATTGGATCTAACAGACTCATGCCCCAGGCATCTCCGTCCTTTAGCTCCTAGGGCCCCTAGAGCTTCTCCAATGCCTCAAGGAAAGCCACTTTCAAAGCCTCAGAGATGCGGTGTTTTTTTCCCCTTCTCTTTGGGTGCCAAGGCCCTAAAGGGCTCATAGACTCAGGTGCCCAGATAGCTCTAAGTTATTATTCTCTTTTATTTATGTTCTTTTTAATTAATTTATTAAATAAATGGCAGGGAAACCCTTATCTGCCAAAAAGGATGGGGTCCCTTATGGGTCATTTGGATTTTAAATACATTCTCCATGGGTACACTTCTTACACTAAGCTTCCTTCCTTTTTTTTTTTTTTAATAGAGAAGAGAGGAAAGAGACATTTCCTATTAATTTTTTTACTTTAAAGGTAGACCGTAGTTTCCTCAAGGACTCAGTTAAAGCAGAATCTTCACTTCACACACGGATATGCACAACTGATTATATAGAATTCTTTTCAAAAGGGTTTTTTTTTTTTTAAATGAGAGATTTAATTTACTCATTCATCCTAAGTCACAAGGAGCTATGGGCTGCACTTTACTGAAGAAACAGGCAGAGAAAAGTTAAGTGTCTTGCTTAAGGTGGAATGCCTAGTTGGAGACAGAACTACAGGGTTCAGACCTCCTAATTTCTATGCTTTTAGTAGAGTTTTAAAATAGAGTGTTAGAGAGGAAATGAGCTCTCAGAGAAGGGACTCGTGGTCCTCAAAGTTTGGTCCTTGACCAGCAGCATCAACATCACTCGTGAACTTGTTAGATATAAACTCCCAGGTTCCATCCCAGATCTGTTGAATCAGAAACTCTGGGGGTGGGTCCCAACAATTTTGTTTTAATGGGCTCTCCAGATGACTGAGAATGTTTGAGAAGCACTGGCCTATAGTCATTTTTCAGACAAAGAAAGGGAGACTCTCTCAGGATCAAGAACCTGTGACTCTTCAGGAGTAGCTGATCTGGCTGACTCTAATTTTCTGTGATTTATCTCTTTCCTTCAATTTCACATCGTTTCAGGAGTACCACAGAATCAGGGACTTAGCTTTGTTACAAAGAGATACCAAAAGGCCAACGAAGCTTTACTGGTGTGCTATTCTAAACAAAGGTCAGTGTCCTGGGTGAAGAGTAAGGCAGACCAAATTATAATCTCTTCTCTGTCAACTGGCCATGTGGCCAAGTTACTCCTCTCAGATACACCCTTCTCTGTTAACTGGTGATAACATAGACCTATACAGGTGTTATTTTTCAAAGCGCAGGTGAATTGATACCTTTCACAATGTCTAAGCTAAGCTTTCCTAACTCTCAATCATCTCCCTTCTCCCTTTGGATTCCCATAGCATTTTGTCTGACTTAACTATTATGCCAGTCTGCCTTGAATTGCAGATATTTAAGCATATATCTAAGAATAGCAATAACAATACCACCTACATTATACCATAACTACCATTTGACCGGGTTAGTGTGGGGATTAAATGAGATAAAATTTATAAAGTGTACATGTAAATTATTAGCTCTACTAGCCTAAAGTGACAGTATCCGCAGATTAGCTTCCACAGAGTGAAGACTGTATCTTTGTGTTTCTCAGTGAAGGAGAATGATGTAGGGCTCTGTAGTAAATAGTCCCAGGTGTCTGACTCCACTGTGTATTATTTAACTTTGGATATTTTACTCATCACTCCGAGTCTCAGTTTCCTCATCTATAAAATAAACATAAAAATACTTATCTTTGAGGGTTACTGTGAAGATTCAATACTGCAATACATGGAAAATGGAAGCTGCTCAATAAATAGTAGCAGTGGTACTAGAATTACAGTATTAGCACAGAGTGGAGCCTGGCATTATTCGGGAAATACTGTGTTTAGATGAAAAGTAACTTCTCAATATAGATGAAATTTTAGAACGTCTTTATTTTCTTAACACCTGACATAGAATAATGCAATAAATAATTGAAATATACATCATCAAATTTTAAATACATAAAACATATGTACATTATATTTAAGGCATGTAATTTTACTCTTCTAAGATAAAGTATTTTCTAAATGTGAAATTATTAATGAGAACAGTGGTAATTATCACTGCAGGCAGATAACAGTGCCAGAAAGAACGGATGCTTTGAAATCAGAAAGTTTATCTAAGTTTAGCTGAGAGCAGTGGTGAACGCCTATAATTCCAGCAACTTGGGAGCTGGGATAGGAGGATCCCTTGGGCCCAGGAGTTTGAGACCAACCTGGGCAACATAGTGAGATCTCATCTATTAAAAAAAAAAAAAAAGAGAGAGAGAGAGAGAGAGAAAGAAAGAAAAAAAGTTTATCTAAGCTTGAATCCTGGCTCTGCTACTATTAGCTGTCTGGTTTTGGGTAAAGTCACTTCAGTCATCAAAGCCTTAGTGTGCTCACCTGTAATTAAGAGACATAATATTTACTTCATAAAGTTAGCTGTGAGAATTAAGTAAATGACAAAACATCTATAGCCCCCCTTGTTCAGTGCCTGGTACTTAATAAATGACAGCCATTAGCACTATTGTTGTCTTGAGCCTAGCATGGACTTAGAGAGGTGATTATGGTAATCAAAAAAAGTATAACTGCAGGATTGCTAGCCCAGTGCACTTCCTTTGGGAACAAAGTTTTCCAAGGTAAGGATGTTTATTCAGAACAAAGACAAATTCCAACTTTTAACATTTCAACTCCTAATTTAATATTCTGAGCCACAGATCAAAAAACTTCCTGATTCCACCTTTTTCTCCATTCAGATTTTAAGGCAAACAGGGATACCGGGAGCACATGAGACAACCAAAATGTGCAGGGAGAGGTCAAGCAGCAAATACTATAAACACAGTAACGTGAGCAGGAAGTCTACTTAAACGTCACTTCCTCAGAGAGGTCTTCCCTGACCACTCTGTCTAAAATAGTACCCACAATTTCCCTCCCCCCCCCCCCATATCACTTTCCAACCCCATAACCTGCTTTACTTTTCTTATTGGACTGACTATACTGGCTATTCATTGACATATTTATTCATTTGTTGTTATCCTCTCTATTAGGATTTAAGTTCCTCGGGAAGGAACTTGGTCTATTTCCATCATAGAGTATCCCCAGTGCCTTGAATGGGGTCTGGCACTCAGGAAATATTTGTGCAGTGACTGAATAACAGCTGTTATTCCTTGAGTGGTTATGCAAGCAATGGATTTGGTACTTTACCTGCTTAAAAAACACTTATGTGGCTCTTACTAATTTCAAAGTATTGTTGCACGTCACGAATGGTCAGAATGATCTCATGAGGTTGTATGATTTTCTTCATTTTACATGTGAGCAGAGAGACTCAAAGGAATTAGGTAGCTTGCCCAACATCCTCCACCTGGTAAATGTCAGTGAGCCGGGATTCTTAATCAGGTCTGCTTTGCTCCCAAGCTCATGCTTTTCCAGGTCTCTGATAAGGCGGAAAGCATCAGAGATGGGGACTAATGTTAGTGTCACTGAATCCTGAATACGGAGCTGCATGAAGTCAGAAGAGAGTAAAGATCAGCAAGCTTGGCTCTGGTGAGGAAAATGGAATTCCTAGACAATCACTTGAGTTTAAAGTAGGCAAATGTAAGACACTGGTGCATTATACTATAGAAATGTTTATGTTTTAGTTAGCCCTGTTCCTGTTATTGCAGTGTGGTATGTTGTACCATCTAAGCTGGAGAACCGAACATTTTTGTTTATATCATGCAAACAACTTTAAACAACATTACTATTAAAGATTTTTCCTAATCGGTATTACTTACATCTATGTAAATGATACCCATAGAGGTATCATTTACTATTTCTGATGCAAAAGGAGAAGACATGAGCTCACCCTCTTACAACCTCATATTCAAGTATGCAGTCATATATTCAGTGTTCCAAATGTATATGTGGTTATTTTATGAATAATAGTTGAAGCTGTTAGTTTCTTTCTTAATAAGACAAAGGTCCAGAAACCAATATGATTTGAAGGTAAAGTGTCAATTCACAGACTAATATTTTCAATGCCATCAGGAAAAGTAAACATTAATATGACATTGTAAGTTCTTAGTCATGCACAGATAAAAATAATTAGTTCCTCAGTTTTTAGGTAAAACCCAAAGCTAATCACTTCCAATGGGTCTCTGAGAATATGTTTAAGCAGAAAGTCATTCATTTTGTAAGTTCTAAACTTTTTTTTTCCTTCAGAGACATCATATGAAAATATAATAGTAACTGTTTCAGTATGTTGGCTGGCAGACATTTTATTTGCAGGACATTTCATTTATTTTTTTGTACAATCCAAAACCTCCAGTGGTGGAAATGTAAAATGGTACGACTCATGTAATATGGTGTAGCCATTGTGGAAAACAGTTTAGTAGTTACTCAGAAAATCAGAGTTGCCCGTTGTCCTATCAATTTCACTCCTAGGTATTTACCCAAGAAAACTGAAAATACATGCCCACACAAAAAGTTGTATGCAAATACAGCTGTATTATTTCATAATAACCAAAGGTGGAAAAAACTCAAATATTTATCAACTGATGAATGGCTAAACAAAACATGGCACATCCAAACTATGGAATATTATTCAGCCACAAAAAAGAACAAAGTATTAATACATGCCTAAACAGGAATGTGCCCTAAAACATGCTAAGAGAAAGAGGTCAGATACAGAGACCACAAATTGTATGATTCTATTTATATTAATGTCCAGAATAGGCAAATTCATAGAGACAGAAAACCGATTAGTGGTCTCCAGGGTTTAGGGGAAGGGAGAAGAGGAGTGATCATTTAATGGTGCAGGGTGATGAAAATGTAGATATGGTGATGGCTGCACAACTTTATGAATATTCTGAATATACTAAATACCAATGAATTATATACTTTACAAAAGTGAATTTTATGGCATGTGAATCTAAAAGAATAACAACAACAAAAACCTGGGTTTGCTCCCCCTCTGAAATGTATACAAAACAATGAAACTTCTCATTTCCTTTTTTTTTTTTTTTTATTTCCTTAAATTTGAACGCAAATAGCAGCTAGATTACTGGGGAGGTGGGGAAAATGGGCAAGAAGAAAGTGATGGAAATGCTATGGTAACTGTTAATGATGGTAGCCAACAGTTACTGTGGATTTACTGCATGATAAGTATTGTATGAAACACTTTGGCAATTGTGATAAATCAATATGGCAGGCAAAATACAGAATAATTACCCTCTCAAAGATAACCGGTCTAATTCTTAGAACTTGTGAACATATTAGGTTATGTGATACAGGGAAATTAAGGTTGCCAACCAACCGACTTTAAAACAGAAAAGTATTCTGGATTATCCAGGTAGGTCCAATGTAATCACAAGGGTCCTTAAAAGTGGAAGAGAGAAGCAGAAGTCAGAGAACCACAAAGATGGCAGCATGGGAAGGATTCAGCTTGATGCTACTGGAGAAAGGGAGGCCATGAGCCAAGGAAAGCAGGTGGTCTCCGGAAGCTGCAAAAGGCAAGGGAACAGATTCTTCCTTAGAGCCCTGCTGACATGTTGATCTTAGCTCACCGAGACCCATTTTGTTCATTTGACCTCCAGAATTATAAAATAATACATTAGTATTGTTTAAGCTACTACCTTGTGGTACTTTGTTATAGCAATAATAACATAAAACCAATATAGTCAGTAAAGGTCAGGTCTCCTGTAATTAAGCTCTGGTCCAAACGAAGGAAAACTGAGGGGAAAGACAAGCAAGGGGACACAGGCACTGGGCGAAGAAAATAATCCATTCAAAACCCAGTAACAATGGGCGATCTCAGAAGAGCTGGTGACTTTTGCAGGTCTAGGCCCAGATCATCTGCTGTTTTGCAAGGCTTCATTAAGATACCACTTCTAGGGCCAGGCGCGGTGGCTCAAGCCTGTAATCCCAGCACTTTGGAAGGCCGAGGCGGGTGGATCATGAGGTCAAGAGATTGAGACCATCCTGGTCAACATAGTGAAACCCCGTCTCTATTTAAAATACAAAAAATTAGCTGGGCATGGTGGCGCGTGCCTGTAATCCCAGCTACTCGGGAGGCTGAGGCAGGAGAATTGCCTGAACCCAGGAGGCGGAGGTTTCAGTGAGCCGAGATCGCGCCATTGCACTCCAGCCTGGGTAACAAGAGCGAAACTCCATCTCAAAACAAACAAACAAACAAACAAACAAACAAACAAACAAAAAACCACTTCTAAGTTGTATTACAGTAAAACTTTGAGAAATGTGCTGAACTGGTCCCTCAAACTTGGGCCACAATTGGTTTTCATTTCGGTTTCCCTCTAAATTGCCTAGGAGTTCTAGCTAGTTTTGAAATGACTTGTGGCTTCAGGCAGGGCAGGATATTTTAGTATGTGCCGGGAAGTGTCATCACATTGTGCTTCTACAGGAAAATAATAGCCCCAGATATTGAGGGCAGAGTAGATGGCATTAAGAGCACCAAGCTTGCCTCATTTTAAGGTCCCAGCAGCAGCCAATGCTTCTTCTAATAGTGCACTCAATAAACATTTCTTAATATTTTCTAAGAACTTGTTTTGTGATAGCAATGGCTCTAGGCCCTTTTACATATGTTTATCTTATTTAAATCACGTGACAACTCTTTTATATAGTTTTCTCCATTTAATAGATGAGAAAATTGAGGCTCCCTGTAATTCCTCTCCCTAGGGAACCAGAGTGTTTATTTTAGTTCCCAGGAAAAAAAATACACTGCCTACTGCAGACTATCGCTACCCATTTTCAAAGAATCTCACCCTAAAAGTCTCATGAAACATCTCATTCCCTGGGGTGTTCTGGACTGTCTAACTTCAAAACCAGGTAGGTTATTAAAACTGGATCTGGACTTAATGGGCTGCTTTCTGCCTACAGGGCCAGCTAATTAGTCTTAATTATCTCATTATAGATTTTAAGTATTTCCAGCTGCTTCTTTACCCCTTACTGCCCACTTCCCCATCCCCCCATGTCTATTTTTCAGATAATCTCTGCCAAGTCATAGACACAGTTAATATATTGATGTATTCTTCCTATCTATAAGCTATTTTTGATCAAGACTTTCACTTGCTAAATCTTCCTGGGATATCCACCTCTGTGTTCCTTTATCCACGAGAAGAAATAGCTTTGGCCAATCATTAGACATAAGAACAAACTTTAAAAACTGCATTTGACTTTCGCTGACCATCAAACTGTTATATACCTATCTAGCACAAACAATAAGCATACATCTATCTGTTTATTTCATAGGTGCTTAGAAAGTAATCCTTTCTCCTTTGCTTTCACTGCCCCAAGCCCCAAATCAATCATTTGTATCAAATAGTTCAAATAAAAACAAAGGAAAAAAGTTACGTTTCTTAATTGGTTGATAAGGTGAAAGACGAATAGTTTACTAAAAGTGGATGAAAACATGTGGTCAGAGGGCTACTTCTTATATGACTGACCTTGGGCAAGTCATTTAATTTCCCTGAACCTCAGTTTTCTTTCTTTTTTTTCTGTGAGATGGAGTTTCGCTCTTGTTGCCCAGGCTGGAGTGCAATGGCGTGATCTCGGTTCACCGCGACCTCCACTTTCTGGGTTCAAGCGATTCTCCTGCCTCAGCTTCCTGAATAGCTGGGATTATAGACATGTGCCACCATGGCCAGTTAATTTTGTATTTTTAGTAGAGACAGGGTTTCTTTATGTTGGTCAGGCTGGTCTCGAACTCCCAATTTCATGTGATCTGCCTGCCTCGGCCTTCCAAAGTGCTGGGATTAGAGGCATAAGCCACCATGACTGGCCTGAACCTGTTTTCTAACAGATAAACAATGGAATATCAAAAAGGATAATGCCTGTGAAAGTGGTTCATAAACTATATATTCTTAAACAGATGTTAACTGTTATTACTAAAGAAAAAATTTCCTTCCTCTGTATTTTTACTTCTATCTTTAGTAGCTAATTCTAGAATACTCTTCCCTTGTTATTCAAGCTATTTGTTACTTAAAATTTCTTAAATTTAAGGTAGTGATAGCTTCAGATGCCAATTACCTCTTAAAAGTCAAAGTATATGAATACTACGCTACCTTCACCCCTAAAGATAGAACTCTCTCTTTACATCCATAAACATCATTTTAATATTAGTATCCCTCAGTAATTAAAAATATGACGGCTTCTCAGAGTTTAAATACCTGAGGAATGCACTGCTCGTTCAAATCCTATCCATGTGCTTCTGATCTAAAGAGTACAATAGAAGATGCAATCATGAAATGTCCGAGGAAAATCAACCACTGGTGACACTGAGCACTTCCAAATTTGTGGCTGGTAAAAAAATTTGCAAGTAATAATTTTGGCCCTTCACAAAATGAAAACTGTTGTTACAGCGCCTTGCCACACTTCCCCTCTTTAGTGTTTGTCAACTAAATTCACCTGCATTCAAATTAAACAAAATAGAAGGTTTTTATTTATTCAAGTATTTTATATCGAATAGCTCCCTAGAGGTTCTCCATTTACTGGCTCGGGTAATACTATCTTTCCTTTAGTTTATTAGATCGACCAAGTTAATTTTAAATAACCTAGGGAACTTTAAGTGATTCTTGGAAGAGCTAGCATGCACGTACATATGGTTGGTCACTAATTTTTTTCTGCATGTGAAGGGATTTTCCTTCGTTCATTTTGATAATTTCTTGGAACACCAAAAGAATTTGCCAACGACTCTCACATGTTTTGAAACACCACCATTCTAATGATGAAATGCTTTCAATTCTGTTCTTTATGCAAGTGAACATTTTGTCTAGTTTAGCTAAAGCAATTTGATAAAATGGTACAACTGTTTCTTGCCAACTACCAACCCCCCCCACCCCCACCACCATTTTCATCTGAAATACAACCTGGGGCACATGGCATCTAATTAAATTCGTACGAAGTGCAAATCATTGAGTAGAAACCAAAATGCATTTCAAAGTAAATACCAATTAATGTGACACCCAATTTCTTTCCCCCTTTCTAATCACTCCAATGTGCATGGCTTATACACAAGACATATGCAATTTATTTCTGTAGGATTCAATTACAATGTTTTGTATTTCCATCCAAGATTCACATCCAATACTGTTGCAAGAAAGTAGGTGGGTTTTTTTTCTATTTTTTTTTTATTCTTATCCCCACTCCCCCTCTCCAAAATCAGTGATATAAAAAGTTTATCTTCATTTTTCTTTTGAGAACTATTCTCATTATCTAATGTTTTTATTTTTTTCATTTAACATATGAATCTGTGCTGCTCTTGACAACGGCACTATCTTTTTCTTTCTTGTTTCCATGACAATGAACACACAATAGAAAACTATCAAGCTATATACACGGAAATTCTGACAGCCATGTTCCAGTCAACCTAGTTTGTGAGACAAGGCTTCAAATAATAAAAACTGTGTTCAACAATACTCAACAAATCATTGTCTATAAAGTAATAACACTTTGAACAGAGAGCAACAAGAGACTAATCGGGCACAAGAGTGGTCAAGTGTAGCTAATCACTTGTGAAAGTAATCAGCCACTGATGTGTTTTGTCTTGGAGAGACCAATGATCAGAGCTACTTTCAGAAAGAACCTGGCAGTCAGAGTTGCTTCCAGGAGCCGCAACGATGGCATCTTGGTTACTGCATACTTGTTTGTTATTCATTCAACAAGTATTTACTGAGCATCTGCAATGTAAAGACTCTTGACTGGCTGGTGCTAGAAAAATATAGAATAGATAGTCCATACGCTGAAGGTGTTCAACATATTTGGGGAAGAATAGCTCTGGTTTTTAACAAGAGAAAGAAGCTCTTGTAATTATAGAACAAATCATACTTGATGCTTTCAATCATAACTTGATATTTAGCATATACATTTAATTATTTTAAAAAGTAAAAATCACTGATAAATAAGGAGGAGTTTCTTTTCAAACATGTAGAAGTTCTATGAGGGTAGCTACTATGATTTAAAATTTTATTTATATCCAGATTCAGCTGACCTATATTGTGCACTACCATGCAACAAGCATTTCCACCACAGCCTGTCTCTTTCTGTTTCTCTCAAGGTGTCTAAAAAGTGATTGTAATGCAACAGATATTTACATTAAAAAAAAAAACAACTTTGAACTAAAAACATGAATTTATCTTTTATATTGTTATGGGTTAAATATTTCAAAAGAATAGAATCTTGGGGAAACTAATGAAATCCAATTATTCAAATTATATGTGTTTATTTCCGTTTCCCATACCTCCTAGTTTTCACTAAGCAATACTAAATAAGAGCAAATTTGCTTTCCAAAAAGTGTGCAGTGTCTTTCTGGGAATCATCATGAATATCAATTATCAATGCAGTAACAAGCACAGTAGTACTGTGAATACTGAGTTGGGGCTGTCTGCAGGCTCTGATTGTGCTACCCTGTTGTTTAACCTACCACAGATACATAGCGGGTTCCATATCTGTGATGACCATATCGAAAAGTAAATGTTAACTCATTCCATTTCCAGGTTCTGAAAACGCGAGTACCATGGACCTAGTTTTAAAAACTCTCCTCCAGATACTTCTCTTTAACTTCGGTCTCCCCACTTCTTTCACTCTGTGTGACAGTGTTACTAAGAGCATTTTTAAGGCCTGGGAAATAAATTAAGTCCAGACAAGTGTTTCAAGGTCTCTTTAATGCTTGCACAACTGGAAAAGCAAGAAGACATGCCCTTTGAGGCCAGGACCCAGTATGCCTGATTATCTTTGTCTTGCCTTCAGAGTTTAGCACATCCCGCTTTCTAAATGACTGTGAAGGACAGTGACAGAGTCTGGGGCTGCTCCTCTTCTGGCCAATACAGCAGCCAAGAGATGACACAGGCCAGCATGCAGTGTGAAAAGCCGTCACTGAGTTGCATCTCCCACTTGCCTAAGGTAGCAGATGATTGGGTTTTGCATGCCTGGTTTACACTCTTCAAATATTTATAGACAGTTCTCTTTGCCTCCAGCCCTAGTTGTCACTTAGCCAAGTTATACATACATGGTTCTTTTAATCTTTCCTTAGAAATCAATCCCACTAAGCTCTTTCATCATTCTAGTTGCATTTCTCTCAACTTCTGGCAGTTTGTCTTTCTGATGATTTATTTGTGAAAAAGCATGAAAACAATACCGGTGTGAAACATAGAGGGGGTTACCCCCTTTACATTTCCAAATTCAATGCCTTTTATGTGCAAAATAAAATTATTTTTCTTTTTTCTGTTTGTATGAATGTTTTAAAAAATTCATATTTAAGTTGATGTATTAATCTATCGATTGCAAGAGAAAAAGAAAAAAGTATTATTGGTATTATATTGTCTAAGGATGATATTGTCATTGGCTGAACCCTCCCATATATAACTGGTCTAACTTGCAGTATTCAAACATGAGAAATGGGAATCTAGAGTAACATGGTCACTACAGAGAGGCTTAAGTGCCCATCCTAAGGTACTGTCTGTCAGTGAATACTTCTCACTAACTTTAGCTTTTTAGTAATAAATCTTAAAAATAAGTTATTTTTTACCATTATAAAATACATTAAAAATTCAAATAATCAGAAATAGAGAAAATTATCTACATGCTACAACCCAATGTCAACATTTAGCATTTTTAATTAATTTTTAAATTTACAGATAAATTTTATGTTATTTATTATGTATAACATGATGTTTTGAAGTATATAGATCAGCCTACCTTGTTTGATTGTGCTTCATAGATTCTGACCTTTTTTAAAAAACAAATTAAAGATTTGTGGCAAAACTGAGTTGAGCAAGGTCCTACTGGCGTCATTCTGCCAACATCATGAACCTACTTTGTGTTTCTGGGTCATATTTTGATAATTTTCCTAATATTTCAAACTTTTTTCATTACTATTATATCTACTATGGTAATCTGTGGCCTTTGATGTTACTAAGGTAACTGCTGTGGGGCACGACAAATTGTGCCCTTATAGGATAGTCGACTTAATTGCTAAATATTGTGTATGCTGCTCCATAAACCAGCCATTCCTTTGTATCTCTCCACTTTCTTAGGCCTCTCTATTCTCTGAAACATGACAATATTGATATTGAGCCAATTAATAACCTTGTAATGGCCTCCAAGTATTCATGTGAAATGGAGAAGAGTTACACATTTCTCACTTTAAACCAAAAGCTAGAAATGATTAAACTTAGTGAGACAGGCATGCCAAAAGCTGAGATAGGTCAGATGCTGGGTCTCCTGCATCAGTTAGCCAGGTGAACAATGCAAAGGAAAAGTTATTGAAGAAAATTAAAGTGATTAAATTAAAATGCCAGTGAACACACATTAAGAAAGTGAAACAACCTTATTGCTGATATGAAGAATGTTTTACCTGTCTGTATAGAAAATCATACCAGCCATAACATTTCCTAAACCTAAGCCTAATGCAAAGCAAGTCCCTAACTCTATTGTATGAAAGCTGAGAGAGGAAGTTGCAGAAGAAAAGTTGGAAGCTAGCAGAGGTTGGTTCATGAGGTTTAAGGAAAGACGATGCCTCCACAAGACTGCAAGGTGAAGCAGCCAAGCGCTGATGGAGAAGCTGCAGTGAGTTATACTAAAAATCTTGCTAAGACTATTGATCAAAGTGGCTGCACTAAACAACAGATTTTCAATGTAGATGAAACAGCCCTTCATTAGAAGAAGATGCCATCTAGGACTTTCATAGCTAGAGAGAAGAAGTCAATGCCTGGCTTCAAAGCTTCAAAGACCAGGCTGACTCTCATTAGAGGCTAATGCTGATGATGACTTGAAGTTGATGCCAGTGCTCATTTGCCATTTTGAAAATCCTAGGGCCTGCAAGAATAATGCTAAATCCACTCTGCCTGTGCTCAAGAAATAGAGCAACAAAGCCTGGATGACGGCACATCTGTTTACGGCACGGTTTACTGAATATTTTAAGCCCACTGTTAAAGTCTACTGCTCAAAAAAAAAAAAAAAAAAAAAAAAAAAGGTTTTGTAAGGCTATAGCTGCCACAGATAGTGATTCCTCTGATGGATCTGAGCAAAGTAAACTGAAAACCGTCTGAAATGGAATCACCATGCTGGATACCACTAAGAACATTTCTGATTCAGTCGGGAGGTCATACTATCAACATTAACAGAAATTTGGAAGAAGTTGATTCCAACCCTCAGGATGACTCTGAGGGGTTCAAGACATCAGAGGAGAAATTAACTGCAGATGTGGTTAAAACAGCAAGCAACCTATAAGACCTATAATTGGAAGTGGAGCCTGAACATGTGACTGAACTGCTGTAGTCTCGTGATAAAACTTGAATGGATGAGGAGTTGCTTCTTCTGGATGACCAAAGAAAGTGGTGTCTTGAGATGGAATCTACTTGTGGTAAAGATGATGTGAACATTGTTGAAATGACAAAAGCTTTAGAATATTACATAACCTTAGTTGATAAAGTGGCAGCAGAGTTTTAGAGGATTGACTTCAGTCTTTAAAGACATTCTCCTGTGGGTCAAATGCTAGCAAACAGCATTGTATGCTGCAGAAAAATCTTTTGTGAAAGGAAGTCAATTGATGCAGCAGATTTTATCATTGTCTTCTTTTAAGAAATTGCCACAGCCACCTCAACCTTTGGCAACTATGCTGATCAGTCAGCAGCCATCAATATCAAGGCCAGACCTTCCACCAGGAAAAAAATTACAACTCACTGAAGGCTCAGATGATTTTAGAATTTTTTAGCAATAAAGTATTTTATTTATTTTTATTTTTTATTTTTTTGAAACGGAGTTCTGCTCTTGTTGCCCAGGCTGGAGTGCAGTGGCGTGATCTCAGCTCACTGCAACCTCTGCCTCTGGGGTTCAAGTGATTCTCCTGCCTCAGCCTCCCAAGAAGCTGGGATTATATGGCATTCGCCACTACGCCTGGCTAATTTTGCATTTCTAGTAGAGAGAGGGTTTCACCATGTTAGTCAGGCTTGTCTTGAACTCCTGACCTCAGGTGATCCACCTGCCTTGGTCTCCCAAAGTGCTGCGATTACAGATGTGAGCCACTGCACCTGGCCGCAATAAAATATTTTAAATTAAGATATGTACATTTCATCTACATCATGATATTACACACTTAACAGACTACAGCATAGTAAGTTTAACTTTTATATGCACTGGAAAACAAAAACCGTGTGACTTGCTTTATTGAGGTATCACTTTATCATAATGGTCTGGAACTAACCTGCAATATATTTGAGGTATATATTGGCATATTGTAAGTAACTGACAAATGTATTACCTCTATGGTTATCATTTTTGTGGTGAGAACACTTAACATTCCCTCTCTTGGTATTTTTCAAGAATACAATATACTGTTATTAACTATAGCCACCACTTACGTACAACAGATCTCTTGAACTTATTCCTTCTATCTACTTGAAACTTTGTATCTTTTGACCAGTATCACCCCAAAGTCCCCAGTTCTTAGTAACCACCATTCTACTCTATGAGATCAACTTTTTTAGATTTCACATATGAGTGATATCATACAGTATTTGTCCTCTGTGCCTGGCTTATTTCACTTAACATAGTATCGTCCAGGTTCATCCATACTATGGCAAATGGCAGAATTTTTCTTTTTTATGGCTGAATAGTATTCCATTGTGTATATATTCCACATTTTCTTTATCCATTCATCTGTTGATGGACACTTACGTTGATTTCATATATGCTGGCTATTGTGAAGAATGATGCAATAAACATGTGGGAATGCAGCTGTTTGGTATACTGATTTCATTTCCTTTGGATACAAATACACCCAGTAGTAGGATTGCTGGATCATACAGTCATTTTATTTTGAATTCCTTGAGGACCCTCTACACTGTTTTTCATAATGGCTGTACTAACTATTTTTGAAAAATTCCATTTTTTTCTGAAGTATTGTCCCTCTATCCCCAACATACATGATCATACCATCTGCACCAGTGTAACACTCTGCGTTTTCACTTAATGCTGTAATACAAAATTTCCTGTATTGCATGGTCTTTAAACCTTCATTTTTTTTTTTTTGAGTGCCAATCATTCCATAAGTAAGTGGGCATGCCACAAAGAATTGTAATTGTAATAATTTTACCATTTCCTACTGTTTAGACAGTTACATCATTTCCACTTTTTCTCTAGTTTAGACATCACTACGATGAAAATCTTTGTGTGTAAATGTTTTCTGTTTAAGATTATTCCTAGATTTATAGCAGTATAATTAATGTGTCAAAGGACAGGCAGAAAGTAAATTGTGAGATAAAAAATCAGTGCAAGTGTTATGTGAAGTGAAAAATGCCACCTTAAGTAAAAAGATTTGTCTTTGGCTCTATTGCTAATAAGTGAACACTCAAATCTCAGAAGGTTGTAGAAAACTGTCCAAAATGGCGAATTCTAATAAGTGAAATGTTGTACCAACTAGTATTCCACTTCTTTACTCACACAAGCATATTGCTGATCCCTTATTTACTGAACTTAAATTCTTAACCTTACCTAGATCTACCATCAGAAGGCGAGTGAGCGCTGTGTAGAAGGTTGTTCGACACCTGAAGTCACTGAGACTGTAACTCTCACTGATGCCAAGAAAAGGGAAGTGTTCACTCTAATGAAAGCAAAAGAGTAATCAAAGTTACTAATGCTTTACCTAAACTATTTGTAAAATTCTATTCGTTAATTAAAGAAATAAGACTTACTGTGTGGTTTTTTAGCATGAATTTCACAGCATCTATCTTCACAAGTTTTTTTAAAAGGATATAGGTAATAGAGTTAAGGAATCTAAGGAAATATATTTGTCATATCAGTATGTAATAAATCACAAAGTAATAGTGAACTGCAGTGACATCAATTTCTACTTATAAGGAATAAATATAATTTCTAAAGAGCATTCCTATAGAAACGTCTTTCCTTCTGTTAAGAACGATAATCTATTATTAACCAGTGCAATTACTTTTTCTATCTTATACATATTCTAGTTATGGAAAGAAAGAATGAATTTTATAATTAAGACAAGAACTCCTTTACCATTAAAGTCTTGATAGTGGAAAATTAAAACTGACCCCTTTTTATATTTTGGGTATAACTTGCAAACTTCTACTTACTTAATGTTATTTCATAACAAAATAATTAAAAAGACCCATAATAGGCTATCAAAAAAGAGAAAATTACTCAATTCTAAGAAATAGTAAGCTCTGTTAGTAGAAATCTAAGATTGGAATATAATTAGGAGGATATAGCAGACTGCATGTCATCAAGTATAGAAGGACAGCTTAAAGGAACTAGTATTTCTCAAGTGCCTAGCATGTAAAAGGCATTTTCCATATGTTAATTCACCTAATCTTCGCAATTATACTGCTAAGTATTATTTATTATTTTTAGTTCATAAATAATGAAACAGGAGCTAAGAGAAATTAAGTTGCTTGCCCACGATTATACAGCCATGGACTGACAGTGCTGAGATTTGAACTGCAGTTTGACTCCAAAGGCTACGTTCTTTCTACTGTACCACATTATCACCTTCACAGTTCAACTTAGAAGGAGCATGAAGTTCAGAAATCAGAAATATGAATACAAGGCCTAAGTAATTTCAGGTGTGATGTGGATTCTAAACACATCTACTCAGTATGCAAACACCTTCTTCTCTTACTCTACCACAGTCACGTGTTTTCTACCACAGCTAGGGCATCTCTTGGCCATTCCCTAATACCTACTCATGCCTTTCTTGAAGGCTGTAATAATCTCAAATGGCTCTATGCATGTTACAAGGAAAACACTGGCTTTCTTTTTCCTTCACACCATCTCCAAATATATGATTCAGTCTGTTGCCTCTGCACAGGGGCACTGAAAAGCCTAATTCTAAAATTTAATCATTCAGACGTGGGTATCAAAGAGTGGAAAACACACTGGAACATGAGTCATGAGACCTGGGCTTGACTATACCATTCAATGAATCCAGGTAATAAGCTTAGCCTGTCTCAGCCTTAGTTTCCCCTCTCCAACAAATGAGGATGAAACCTATGCCCAAGCTACCTTACAGGACTGTTTTGAGGATCAGATAATGCAAATATCTTTGCCAATTATCAATTGGGGAAAAAGACAGAAAGATGTAGGCAATTTACAGAACGTGTGCAACTTGCAAGGCTAACTTTCACAATTTCATGATAGTATCACTCCTATTTTTCATATAAGAAAATAAACTAAAAAATTAAATTATTTTTCAAAAGATAAACAACTAGCATGATTTATATTCAAGTCCTCTGATTCCAAAGCAACCATTCCAGTTGCATATGAAACATGTATGTTTGGCTTAGTCATATACATACTTATTTAAAATATACATATATATTTTAGCATGTATCAGTATTAGTAAACTTTCTAAGGGCAGGGACTACATTCATGCATTTTCCTTGTTGCACTGCTTTCAGCGGTGCTCAATGCACTGTGTTTTTTTTCTTGAGATGAACTCTCGCTCTGTCGCCCAGGCTAGAGGGCAGTAGCACAATCTCAACATACTGCAATCTCCACCCCCATCCTGGGTTTAAGCAATTTTCTTGCCTCAGCCTCTCGAGTAGCCAGGACTGCAGTCATGGGCCATGAGGACCAGCTACTTTTTTGTATTTTTAGTAGAGATGAAGTTTTACCATGTTAGTCAGGCTGATCTCGAACTCCTGACCTCAAGAGATCCACCATGCCTGGCCATGATGTACTGCGTTTTTCTGGCAGGCTGCAGGGCAACAAGATCAAGGCTGACAGGTAGCAAGTTTTTCCCTGCCTCCAAAGACGCAGATTTGATGATTATTCCCAGCGTCAGTCACTGGGCTGAAGACCTGCCACTCAAACTTCACTCAGTTAAACAGGGGTGGGATCAATAAACTTGGAAATATCTTAAGTAATTACCAAATAGAATTCTCTTAAAATTGCAAAGTTAAAAGTGACAGGGTCTATGGGTAATAAGAATGCTGCCATTAATAGGAATATTCCTGTCAGTGCTGTTAATAAACAGCAAGTCATGTTTTGACAATAGAATATTTATGAAAGCAATAAACAGAACATTCACAGGAAGAATCTCATCTGTCAAAGACACATTTTCTGCAGAACGGCGTCTGTGCACTTTGCACCAAGGCCAGCCTCACTGCCTTTTAATTACATTCTAAAGAAAAAATGATTAAGAATGGATTTTTATATTTTTCAATAAAGAAAAAAATGAGAGTTCACCTGAATATTTATGTTCTCTTATAGAAATTCAATTCAAAGCCAGTTATGGCTCTTAAGAGGGTCTGTAATGTTAAAAAAGGCAAATGAACACATCAACTTTATGATCTTTACACTCTGATCTTATTCTTCTCTAAGAGACTCGGGTTCTTCTGAGTTGTGTCATTTTGGCTGGGTGGGAGCATTAGATAAATTATGGTAACACTAGGTTAGATTTCAGAGGTCTATTCAAAACATCTCTTAGCAGTAAACCTGGTAATGATGGTAACAGTAATAGCAGCAATAGTACTAGGAGTCTTGAGGGTGAGTAAAATTAATAGAGGAAATGTCACATATGGAACATGTAAACAGAAAAGTCAAGACTCAAATGCAGATCTGTCTGGCTCTAAAGCCTAGGCTCTTTTCACTAGGCTATATCAGATCCGCTTGATTTTAAAGGGTAGTTCTCCTCAAAGATCATTTGCTTCTTGAAATACAATTGAAATCGGAATCAGGTCCCAGAAGGGACAGGGAAACATTTTATTTTAGGAAGGACCAATTCATTAATACGCCAGCATCACATCCAGGATTGAGCAGACGCTACAATCTGGCTGGTAGTAACTCACTAAACAAAATTCTTAGAAAATCCCTGTCTCTAGCCATGTGGTTATGAAAACACTGAAGACAGTGAAGACAGTCTTATTGGTAGCTAGCATGACACATGAAGAAAAACAAGGAAAGAATGGTGTAGGTTATAGACAGCTGAAAATTCTGAAAGTCTGTATCCTTTGAAAAGGAGGATAATGAAATGGAGAATAAACTGCTTTCTTAGGTTACAGAAGTACTACACACTTCAGTAGCTGCTCGACACAGTAAAACCAAGTATGACTTCAATTCACAGTATCAGGCCTTTTCTGAGTATTTACTGTATTTCATCAAATCTAAAACACCATTGAATGTAAAACAAAACGAAAA
Organism: Saimiri boliviensis; assembly: GCF_048565385.1. Taxonomy (NCBI): domain Eukaryota; kingdom Metazoa; phylum Chordata; class Mammalia; order Primates; family Cebidae; genus Saimiri; species Saimiri boliviensis. The sequence continues at coordinate 12,355,834 of NC_133468.1, forward strand.
ACCCCCACCATTTTACGTACTACTAAGAAAAAGTACTTAAAATACCATCAGTTCTAAGATATATCCTATTTACAAAGGTGTTAAGATATGAAAAAATTTGATTTAGAATTATCGTAGTGTAGTAGATCCATGATATTCACTAGGTACAAGAGAGTGGGTAATCGTACTGGAATCTGGGCAAATATTTAAGAGCCATACATGTTCATCGATACTGTTTGCAGACAGAGTTAGATCGTGATGATAGAATAAAGTTTACAGATGACAATATTATGTATCCGAAATTGCTGTTCTTAGGTTATATGTATAGTAAATGAAATTAAGTATAGTAAATGAAGTATAAATTAAGTATAGTAAATGAAATTACGTTTAGTTATTTCAAAAGCAGAATTTTGTTCATGAACCCTCCTAGGCTAAAAAAAGCCAAATAGCTAAAACCAAGGTGAAGCATCTTAAAGGATACTAATACAGTGATCATTTACAAGGAACAAGACTTAAGGCTTCGTCACTCAACAGAAGGGGTAACAGTAAGTTCTAAATGCCCATTGTGTGAAGTTTTGAAATTATAAAAGAATGGAAAAAATGTCTTTGGCCAAGACTGAAAACCTGAAGAAACCTAGTTGAGTTACAAGGTGTCAACTGCGGGAGAGTGGCATATGTGGTGATTCCCTGAAAGTTAACGAAGGGTGGCCAGGGGTAAGTAAAAGAAGTTTCCTTGGCCCAAGTATAAAGTGCAAATTGTGGTCGAATGGAAGACCAGGAAATTAGCTATGGGAACTCAGTCAGTCAAGTACCGTCAAAGGATTCAAATTCAAGTCAATAATTTTGCTGGACCTAAGAAGCAAGTGGAAGTGATTGTGGACTTTCGGGAAGAGAAATGATCAGATCAAAACAATACTCAAGGCAGGTAATTTTGTGAAACAAAAATCTAAAGAACTTGGTGACAGTCTAAATAAAGGGGCTACAGAACAGGAATACGGAGGATTCTATACCTGGTTCTAGTATACAAAGAAGCAGAGGAGATAAATTATGGAATGACTTTTCCATGGCTCATAGAGACAGAAAACAATGAAATAAATCAACATTTCTTTCTACAAAAAATGTTAATAGAAGTATGCCTGAGGGAGGGAAGCTGAAACTAGTTTTATTTAACATTTTCACAAACCATCTGGAGATGGTGGTATTCAGCAAAATAAAGCAATGCGTTTTAATATTGTTTCACAAAAACAGAAATATTACTGTTTATTGCTAAATAGTTCCTGTAACAGACATAAACTATTTTACTTTCATCCTTCACCCTTGTTTCATTCCTGCCCTTTGCCTTCTTGCTCATCCTCTACCCTTTCCTGACACCTACCACATTCAGGATTTGTACCCCAATGGTGAGAAGGTCAGAAACAGAGATGAGGATGTCTGGTTTACACATTACTTGGTACGTTTAAAAGTTGCATACTTAATGGTTTATCTATAAGCTTATGTCTAAATGACCTTGAGTAAAAGGGGCTCCCTAAAATTAGCCATATCATGATATCACATGCCCACATTATTCTTAATATATAGATTTTCAGAAAATCAGTATGTAATTTATTTGAGTTAAATTTAAGCAGAAAAAAAGAAACTATATTAATAAAATAATTGACTTTAAGCTCTTTGGAGAAATATAGAAAAGGAAGTTTGGAATCCATGTCAATTCTGTTAGAATTTAAAATCCATGAGGGCAGTGTCTGTGTTTTATTTGTCCTTTTGCCCTGTAATTAGCAAATGCTTAATAAATATTTGCTGCATTGAAAGAGGCCAATAAGATTCAAGATGAGTAAGGAATTAAATTTAAAAATCACTATTTTATTCTTACTAAATGTTAACTCTAGATAAGGGTGAAGTTCTGATTATTATACTTAAAAAAGCAAGCAAAAAAAGACACATGAAGCTGGGAAAGGTTTGGGGTTGAAAAATAAAATTATCATGGTCATCAAATAACTTTGATAGAAAATAGATTCTTAGGGGCTCGGTATGGTGGCTCACGCCTGTAATCTCAGCACTTTGGAAGCCCAAGGCAGGCAGATCACAACGTCAGGAGTTTGAGAACAGCCTGAACAACATGGTGAAACCCTGTCTCTACTAAAAATACAAAAATTAGCTGGGTGTGGTGGCGGGCACCTGTAATCACAGCTACTCAGGAGGCTGAGGCAGGAGAATTGCCTGAACCCAGGAGGCGGAGGTGGCAGTGAGCTGACGTCATGCCATTGCATTCCAGCCTGGCAACAGAACAAGACTTTGTCTCAAGGAAAAAAAAAAAAAAAAAAAAAAAAAAAAAATAAAATAAAATAAAATAAAATAAAATAGATTCTTTGGCCTGCAAAAATGAAAATGACTAGAAAATAGATTCTCTGGCTTGCAAAAACAAAAATGACTGAAATAAATTAGTAGATAGATTTATGATGCATATGGATGAGTCTTATATTCATCAAATTCTGGTATACAAGAACTTAAAGGGATAACCTTAGAGAGTCAGTCCGAAGTCAAATGGAAGGAATTATTTCTTTGTATCACACAAAACCAGAGCCAGCTCCACAGCCATGTGGGCTGTACACTTGCATAGGAGGTCCTGTGCTTGGGAAAGTCTCTTCATGGTTTAATGCTCTGCTGTTAAAGTCTTGAAATTTTTAATAATTTTTGAATCAGTGACCCCACATTCTTCTTTATGAGGTGGGCCCTGCAAATTATGTAGGTAGTCTTGCAATAACATGCAGAAGTCGTTAATCTTGAGAACTGTTGAGGTTAACAGTATCAATAAGGTTAAAAAAAAAAAAGTTTTGATAAATTCATAAACTAACGGGGAACACTCTTATAGAGTCTGATTTTAAAAAGCTAGATATTTTTACTTTTCTCGAATGTTCGATGATTATGTAATAAAGGCCAGCTACCAACAGAGGGCCTGATAGAGAATGAAATTTCCTTTCTGAAACCCAAGGGGAACATGTTAACTGCTACAAATCTGAGTAAACAATGAATTGCAGTAGAAATACTGATAAATTATCTTTCAAAAGAATAAAAACTTGAAATAATGATTAACGAACAAACAGCATTTTGAAAAAATTCTTTTTCAGCATTTAAAATAAGTAGGCTTATGTGATTGCTCTGTATGACCCTTATTGTCTCTCCAGTTTTCCCAGGAGCTTCCTTGTTCCAATTATTTGAACAATCTCACCCCTTTTCCATTTAGACAGAAACTAAAATTTCTGATCAGAAAACATTTCAAAGAGGGGAAAAGATCCCCAAGTACTGAACTTGACTATAGAGGCCTGGCCCTGTATAGAGCCACTTCAGCTCTGTGCCTGTTCAAAAAAGCTATTTAGAATCAGAAATTCTTGGAATTTAGTCTTGAAAATATAGAGTATGTTAAACGGTTACTCAAATGCATTTGCTAAATTTATTATAAATACCTATGTAATGAATCTGACAGGAAAACATAAACTTTCTGTCAAAAAGGTCACTGGATTTTAAAATAACAATAATCTTACCAATTTGAAAAATGTCAAATTTGGTAAATAGCAATTCTGTGGTAAAATGCAGCAGGCCATCCAGTTACAATGTGGAGACTTATGTAATGGCAACCTCCCACACGCCCCATAGCATTATTCAGTAACTAGCCTATCTCTAACAATGCAAGTCTAGTGAGTCTTAAGAAGTCCTATGAAGAAGTGTCTGTGAGCCATGTACCAGACTTTTCTGCTCAGGGCATACAGTGCAGGTCTACTTTCCAACTACCTAAAGGCAGAAGTTCTCAAAGTACAGTCCTAGAGCTACCAACTTTACCTGAGGCTTGTGAAAACTGCAATTCTCATACCTAGGTCTAACAACCCTTGAAATAGAAACTCTGGGGAGTGGGGCCTAACAATTTGTGTTTTAACAAGCACTCACATTCTGATGCTCACTAATGTCTAAGACTACTGCTTTAAGGCAATCGAAGGCTTTTTAATACTTCCTAAAAATGGGAGTCTTCTATGATTTCAATTTGCAACAAGTGGTCAGATAAAAAAAAACATCAAAGTTCAGAGACTGGCTTTGAGCACCATAAACACTGAGTAAGGTTCATCCGAAGCAGATTAAATAGAAAAAAATAAAACAAAAAGTATCTGAAGACATGCAGTATAAATAAAGAACATTAAAAAAAAACCTCATAGTGAGATAATATGCTTTTCATTTATTTCTGAGATTTTAAATAAAAATATTTTGAATATTAATACCTAAACAGTTTCCATTCACATGCATAAGTGTTTCTATTGCTGAAGAATGTCATCTTATTCCTAATATAGAAATAATATATTGCTTTAAAATCAAGATTGAAAAACACATTATCATAAAGAAATCGATTTGAAACAACAAAACATGCATTAGGTAACCAGTAACTGCACTAAAACAGATACACCACTCACATATTCCATTATGTAAATGAATTCAAGATATTTCATGACTGATCAGCTAGAAGGGACATAATGATTTATAATTCAAATAACTGAGCACTGAAATCAAATTGAACTAATATATATTTCTAAATATGCAAACTTGAAATAATTGCTAAAAAATATAAATCAATGTACCCATGTTGAAATCATTCCCATCCCCTGGTTTAAAATATTATAGCTTTTAAACTTTTATCTAGTAAATTTTCTGAAAATATGATTTTTTTTATTCACTTCAAGAAGAACTCAAAAGCAATAAACACCATGTAAAATAAAAGGCTATAATATTTGAATTAAAGAATATATAACAGGTTTAATATGATAGGAAAAAGATCTTAAATAGCAGATACAAAATAAATTAGGTATTATGCAAATTACACTACAATAATACAAATCAAATTAATTTTGTACTAAATATCAATTTAAACCTAAAAAATGGGGTAAATCTAAACAATAGATATACGCTACAAAATAACTGAGGCTTCTTTGCAGATAATATGCTCTCAAAGTAATTCATTGTGAAAAGGCCAGAGTTTGCAATACTAGGAAGTACTTATAAACCACTTCATATGTTGGAAATAAAGAGTATTTCAGCATTATTATTAGAAAAAAATATGGGTTGAGTTTTTTTTTAATAAGAAAAAATACGTATCTTAAAAAGCCAAATGACCATTGGAATTGGGTTGTACATCACTTTCCAGTAAAAAGGAAAAACAGCCTGGACAGGTGTAATTTATCATTTTTCTGATTTAATATCAAAGAAATATATTAAAATAATAAAAAGAATCCTGAAATCCTCAAAATTTGTAGTGATAAATAGCCCTCCCTGTCTTTATTGCATTATACCTACTAACAGAAATATTGCATGGTGGATTTTGCCAGACAAGGACGATTATTTTCCAATAAAAAGTTGCATATTAAATTCCAGCACAAAAGTGGGTGTCTAATACTTTGGAAATCTTTTATGGTTTACCAAGGAATACAATTTTAAACTTAACTAACATAAACATATTCCTGGAATGAACCTACATTAAAGGTTTCCATCCAATGCCACCATTTTCAGAATTTGTCCTCATGTTAAAAGATCAACTAATCTTAGTGATTAACTAATTCAACACTTATCTTTCCCAAGTCCTATATACTTGATAGCTAATGTAGAAAAGAAAATCTACATGATTCTCTCTAGTTGTTAGAGATATGACAATACTGTCAACTATAATTTCATAAGAAAGGATGATTCTTGGTTTTAGAAGTTTAAAAATCTACTAGACAGAGAAATCTAAACATTTAATGTATAATGGGAAATCTTATTTTAGATTTGATTAGATGTTGATTTGGTAGGGCCAATAATCAAAGAAGTGGTCAAAAAGCTTATCATTTTCTTAGTATTACTCCATTGTGCCTTTCAACTAATGAAAATGATGCTCTCTTCAACTGAAGAATATTAGAGATATATTTACTTACAGGAATTCAGTTTTTATAAGGTATTATTTTTATAACATTTTGAACTCCTTATAATTAAGTTACATGCTTTCTTTGAGAACAAGAATTTCTGACAATTACAAACAAGAATAAACTTAAATACATGTGGTTGCATACTTTCTTACATAACCATTTATTTGCCTCAGTGAGTATAAATGTAACTACTTAGAAATCTATATGTCCATATAAATTCAACTGGGATTCTGACTAAATGCTTCATAGTATATAACTAAACCCTTTCAAAAACATGCATTTACAGATAAGGCTAAATAAAAAGCCTTTTTATTAAAAAAATTCAAAAATTATAAACAAGGAAAATGCCTGGCTAATTAAATGCACTTCGTAGGTTGTTTATACATAATGTCAGATGGACAGTGAAAAGGATATCCAACAGAAAGGTCATTTAGGAACTGAAGAGTCCTTGAAATTACAGGCTCACATCTTCCCCAGTATTTAAGGTTTGTAACACTAAATATGAAAGAAAGTCTTTAATTATAAGTAAGATATTTGCTTGTCTAGGGAGAACCAGAGAATACACATACATTTAGGCAAGTTTGATTACCTAAGTCATAAGTATTTTGAAAGTGAAAAACAGGCTCAAAAACATTTGCTATTCTTTTATAGCATATTCAAAACTATATACAATCTACAATGAATATTGCTCTCCAAATGGTATATGATTCTATATATTTAGTTTTGTAAATTAAAAAGTTGTCTAAGTGTTTCACAGGAAAACATCAAGTTTGTACTCAAAACATATTAGGGAGGAAAAGCAGGAGTAACAAAGAAAGCCAAATAGAGGCTCACTGCTACCGCCAAATAATGAACCACCAATTTGTGGCTCCAAAACTCACTTCCTATGACCATAATTGTTTATCTAGCTTTGTTCTCTGCAATCAAGACAGTGTTTTTTGTCTGTTATATAGATAAAGTGGGGTGCCAGGTGGAGGCATACAAGTCTGGCTAAGTGTTCAACCTTACGTCCATGACTAGAAACTATTTTATTCTGCTCATATGATAAGTCCAATATAAGGCCAGTTTCCATGAACATGCTGCTAGCCATAGGTTCCTTTTAGAACTAATGCATGTCCTATCAGACCTCTTTCAATGATTTCAATTTGCAATAATCTCTTCACGTGGTCTTTGAAATTGGGTGTTTTCCTTCTTAAAGTTAAAAAAAAAATGCTGCCCAATTGATCTGAAGAGTGAATGTCTGTAAATCTATGAAAGTCATCATCGGATGCTGCACACTGCAATTGTATGGAAACCTGACAAATTACAATGTCCTTTGGATGATGAGTTTTCAATATGTGAAATTAAGTTTCAATGAAGAACAATGCTAACATTCTAACAACTAAAGCATAATTTAAAAAGTCTTTTATTTAAAAAATTAGTATATATATAGTAGTATTAGTATATACATAAAATTAGTATATATGTAGTATATAAAATATAGTATATATATAAAGTATAATAAATAACATAAATATAGTATATATATATATATAAAGACTTAAACACAATAAAAAGATCTATTACATTTAAAACAACAACAACAGAAAAATTAAAGACCAGAACAAGAACTCACATTTTTGTCATGAATGTTTCTAGAACGTGGCTGTCATCTGTTATCCCTAAGACTTCCGACATACGAGCATATACCTGCATTAAAACATTTCATTGTTAAGAGCTTTATTATTAATGTATATTTTCAAAAGACTATTCAAACTGAACAAACATAAGATTTAATGCACTGTTGTATCCACACTGAAGTAGGGAGTGGGTGGGAGAGCAAATGAATTTTTTTCAAAGAATCTTATACTTTTAAAATTTGCTTTTTCCTACAGACCTCTCCTGTTTTGAAATATATAAACATTTATACACAAACACACTCATATATCCATTTTACTCCCACCACACCACACACATTTTTTTTTTCCCTCAAAGTGGTAGACCACCCCTTTCTTGAAGATGGGAGTAGGTATCAAAAGGGCTGGAAAGTACAGTACTTCAACAAAAGGCTTCTAACGCTTAAAAATTTTCCATCTATTCTAGATTTCGGCAAACTATTAACCATTTCAGGATTATTTAAGGCAGTTATAAGAATAAGGATTTAAAAACCAAAGGAAGTTAAAGAGCTTATAGAAATTCTCCTCAAATATTACCTAATTAAGCTTCCCCAAATATAGAGGTGGGTCTTACTTTTCAAGCTGACACTGAAATCCCAAGCTCAGGGATTCTCTGTTGAAAACATCAGGGCCTGGGAATCCACTAAGCTTCCAGTTAGGGAGTGCTGGTTGCAGAGTTTGGGGTGCAATATTTCAGTCTCAATCCAAGCCACATTGAGCTTATAAATACATATCCCACTTCAAGTGGAAAAATGCCACTAGCAACCAATGGAATACCTCCCTTTCAGCCTGGCAAAGCTGAGAGGTGGGTTGACACCTCGGTACTCCCTGATGCTCTGGTGTGATTCCAGGTTAACCCTGCCAGACACCAGCTGTATGGGATTTCTCTTCTGTGATTTGATCCTCTGTGAGTGTGTTCTCTCCCTTTCTCCTAAGCTGCCTATTTCCTACGTACAGCAGCATAGCTACTACTCCCTCTTTTTTTTTTATTTTTTTTTTTATTTTAATATCTGAACACCAGCTTGATATACCACCATAGGTCATAAGGTAAGATAAAAATCACAGCGGCAACATAAATCACCCAGAGTTATAGGGTCATAGAGGGGAGGATAGCTGCCATTGTAGAAGTTTCTTATCTGAATTTTAAACACCGTTTGAACCAGCAGGTTGTGTTCCAGGATTTCGACCTGAGTCCTGTGTCTGGAGGTCAGACATAGCCTGTCTCTCAGGCTGACAGAGTGAATGACAGGGATAGAAAAGAGGGAGAGAAGGAGGAGTTGGGTGTAGAGGGTGAGAGAAGGAAGGAATGGCTGACTGGTGGAGAGGAGAAGCTGGGGAAGAGAGAGAGAGAGAGAGAGAGACAGGAAGATTGAGATTCAAATCCCTGCTGCCTTTCCCACTGACTTCTGAGTCCTACAGAAAAGCATTTCAATGATTATATATACGTGACTTTGTCCATGAGAGTCGGACTTCATCTCTTGTAAGATTAGAGTGACCACTGCTGCTTGTAAGATGTCTGGGGGAAAGAGGGAGCTACGGAGAGAGAACCTAGAGAAGTTAGTTACCAATAACCCTCAATAATTACAAACTTTTAAGCACAAAGAGGTCTCATAAGAAGCATGATATGTAGAATGGAAAGTTTCCCTAAGCTCACCATGATGCAAAACCGCTCTCATGTATAGAAGTATACAAATTGGGTCCCTTGGAAAATCTGGTATCAGCATGATTCACACAAAGCATTTCACAACTTGGCTTCAACCTACCTCATCTTCCACATTTCTCTCAACCTCAAGTCACATATAAAATGCCGATAGATCACTGAGACATCTCATGCAATTTCACATTTTTACATGTTCATGTGCTGGTCATTTTGCCTCAATCAGCCTTCTTCGTCTTTTTCTCTTCATAGTCATTCAAAAGTCATCGCCTCTGAAGCCTTAGGCACAGTGAGTTGCACTCTCCTTTATGTTCCCAAACATCTGATCCATTCCTCTGTCATGCTGTTTTTTACACTGTAACTGGATGTCAATCTCCCTCACTACGCTGAGTGCTTCTTGAGGGGTGACACTATGCCTTATTCTTTGTGTCCCTAATATTACACCTCAGGCAATATTTGTCAAGTGAATACTATTTTTAATGTGTGGTGGCAGAAGAAGACAGGGTGTGGATCCACTAGGACTATATTATAATGTGAATATTACACAAAGAATGAAAAATGGCTCTTCATATTAAGCATATATTGGATTCTATGGACAAAATACATAGAATCATAAATTACAACAGAAAAAGAAAAGCTAGAGAGAGCAGCTTGACTATCTAGTAATTGATTCTAGCAGTTGTCTTTAATTTTATTTTAGTGACACCCTTGTCAAAAGCGATCCTTAAAATAAGCCCAGTTTTATAAAATCAACTAACAGTAGGGGTCAGATGCCCTATTGTGTGCCCTGATTTGCCCCCTTGCTTGGTTTCAGGGCCACAAACTGTGGGCCCTTAACTGTGACTAGAATTTAAAAGGCACTTTCGTTTAACAAAGATGAAAGCATGAATGGGTATGTTCAAACTAGCTCTACTACAACTCAACGCACAACTTTTTTGATGGTATACAGGGTAATTTATACAGATAAATGAAAATGAATAATAAATTCTATGACATATTGGTTTTGGAAAGGATGGGGCCGTGGCATTATCTCAAATCACCTGTTTTCTTCTTACTGTATTTACATGTTTCCTGGTTACTTTTCTTGTTTTGGACAACATGATAACTACAGTGGACTTTTGTAAAATCAAATTTTACATTTTCAAGACTTCATAAATGCCAATTTTTATGGCAAAACTCAGAAATAATATAATTTTTGTTTTAATCATTTTATTATTCATTTGAGAGTGAATAATAAAAATATAAAAACTAAAATGTGACTATAAACATTTCAAAAGTTTTAATATTAAAAAATGTACTTGCTAATTCAATGGGTCCTACAAGGAAGTTTTCCTAATGTGTTCCTGGCATTCAAGAGAGGAGGAAGCTAGGCAGGCAGGTCTGTTGTGCTCTGCTGTCAAAACAGTTTCTCAAAGCATCAGATCTGACCAATAATATACTAGGAAAACAGTCAACATTGACACATGGCAGTGCTTTAATCCACAATTATCCTTGTAAGTTGCACCATTCCTTTTATCATCCATTAGCTTTGATTCCCATTATCCCATCTAGAACTGTGTCAACGCTTTTGTCCTTGGGGATTTCTCTCCACTACCAGGATCTGACAGTCAAGCTTGAGTACTAAACAGGATCATTACCTCTTAAATCCACTTATCTGATCTACTGAATAGTAAATTGAAAAGCTCATTAAGAGCAACAATCTGATTTGTTTTCACGTGTGACAGGGTCATTTAAAATCAATGTATGATTACAGTGTTTCTTTTAAAAGACTGTTTCTCATTTTCCAAGGTACCTTACCATTCAGATAACATGCAGATAACATGAAAATGTCTCCAAACATTTGAAATTTAATTATCCCATAAACATGGATAATTTGGGAGTGGGAAGTAATTTGTTCAGTGAGGAAATACCTACAAAATTGTTTATCATCAAGCACAAGTCAATGAAAATCTTCTATAGAAAAATGCCCTAACACAGTATTTAGAGTTTTCAACACTTTCTACAACTTTTACCATTTCACCTGAAATAATTTTTGTGATACCAAGAAGAAACTGTATTGCAATATCTATTTTAAGGAGGTATATAGGAGTTGGCATAGGAATGCAAGAAAAGAAAAAAGCTCACTTTCAGTACACAGATTCCTTGTCTCTTATTTCAGAATCTAGTAAGATAATCTCATCACAATAAAAAAGGAGTAAAAATCTAAGAAATAACAGACTGAATCTATCTGTGTGGTCATCCTTCAGAGAAGGATGGGCAATAGAGTGACACTGAATATATGGTCATGCCTTTGGTTATGTGTTTCATATAGTCAGAGATGGACGTGCTGTCACCAAGTTTTTGCCTTTCTGAGCCCTCCTCCCTTCCTTTCTTCTTCTGCATTTCAAAATATGCCTGTATAATATAGACTGTAAGCTCCCTGAGAGCAGAAATGATGCTGGTTTTTTTTTTTTTTTAAATCTCACATCCTTCTACTCAATAACGTTTTTTTAAATGAATAAAAAGAATACAGTGTTAAAATGTATATTTTGGTCAATCCCATTTCATACATGATTCTTTAACAAAAGAAAAACAACCCATAAAAAGCAGGTATTTTTCCCCCTGTAAAATAATATACCCCAAATCCTACTCATCAGGGATGAACATTGGTAAAATGCTGTCATTTTAAAAGGTGTGGTTTTAATGCTTAAATAGTATTTCTGGGAGAAGCTCTCCCTGTAGATTCAATAAGAAGAGTCGCCTAGGGGTCAGGCGCAGTGGCTCATGCCTGTGAGCACTTTGGGAGGCTGAAGCAGGCAGATCATGAGGTAAGGAGAACAAGACTGTCCTGGTCAACATGGCGAAATCCTGTCTCTACTAAAAATACAAAAAATTAGCCAGCCTGCTGGTGTGCACCTGCAGTCCCAGCTACTCAGGAGGCTTAGGCAGGAGAATCGCTTGAACCTGGGAGGTGGAGGCTACAGTGAGCCGAGATCGTGCCACTGTACTCCAGCCTGGGTGATAAAGCGACACTCTGTCTCAAAAAAAAAAAAAAATTAAAAAATAAAAATAAAAAAGAAGAAGAGTCCCCTAATTTGAAACCTAGGGCATTCATTGTTGCCAGTCTATTACTAGCAATTCTCGAAACAAAATAGACTATAATATTTTTGTAGTATTGATTTCCATGTGAATATGTTTCCTTCACTATTTTAAGCATGTACTTCTGGAAGGCAGGGGAAATGTCTATTTCTCTTTACATCTCCACTAGTACACTGTCTTAGAACACTGTCGTGATAAACGTTGCAAGTGGAAAAAGCACAGACTTTGGTCCCAAAGATATCTGCATTCCAATTCTGTATCTGCCACTAACTAGGTGTTTCTTAAAGTCTCTGAATCTTGGTTTCTTACCTATTAAACAGTAATAATAGTAATACTCACTTTAGGACGGGCAAGGTGGCTCACACCTGTAATCCCAGCACTTTGGGAGGCCAAGGCAGGTGGACTGCGTGAGTTCAGGAGTTTGAGACCAGCCTGGGCAACACAGTGAAACCTTCAACTAAAATACAAAAACTTCACCAGGCGTAGTGGTGGGTGCCTGTAATCCCTGCTACTCGGGAGGCTGAGACATGAGAACTGCTTACCTGGGAGGCGGAGGTTGCAGTGAGCCAAGATTGCACCATTGCACTCCAGCCTGGGTCAGAGTGAGACTCTGTCTCAAACAAAACAGAACAAAACAAAACAACAAACAGAAACCCTCCCCTACTTTATGGACTTTTGAGAAGATTAAACAATGATCCCAAACTCAGAGCTTGACATTTAGTAGTTACTCAACAAATGCTGATTCCCTGTATAACCTCTCACTGAGCTTTCTGCATAGTAGATGCTAAAGCGGTCAGTTAACACCTTTTCAAGAGAAGGCTCTTCATGTGAAAAATAACAGAAAAATCAGGAGGTCCTTACCCTGAAGATTTCATACAGCATAAAGACGGTTAAAACAAATAAATGAAATCTTAAAATCTGTATCAATAACTTAGTTTTTATATGCATCTTCAATTAATACCTTCTAGTCACACTCAGAAATTGCATTTGTTAAAGGCATAAAGCAACTGCTTCAAAATTTCAGGATACAAAACCAAATTCTTTCTACTTCTAAATGATTACTGTCTTAGAAGCTAGAAAAATTACCCATTTTAACCAGTTACCCATGTCTCTAGCTCCTGATATACAGAAAGTGGTTAGAAATGTAAGGAGTTATCATTATTACAGATTTGAGAAGGCATGCTCTTAAAAACTGTTTTAATATTTTTATTTTCTTAGCCCTTTAGATTTTACTGCAAAGGTTCTTATAAATTCAAGAAAAGAGCATTTGAATAGTCCATAATGCTGGAGCCAATACATTCTCCAGCTTCTCAACTGATCAAATGACAAATATTGCCTGTAGAATTTGCAGGTAGCTTAAAAGATCTTATATATGGTTTTAAAAAGGGAACTAGGTAAGAAAAACAGATGAGGGCATAAACTACAAATAGCAACATAATTTTGAGTTGTAAATTTAATAAAGCATAAAAGCATGTGTGAGATAATTTTTAAAACTTCTTTTTCCAGTCCTAATCCTTGGTCTTGGGTATCTGCAGCACTGTCTCTAACATTGTGGTTATAACTCTGAGGAAACTAATTATGTCAATCTTTAAATTTGAAGTAGATTACAGAACTGGGAAACCCAGCATATTAGTTCCTAAAGGTTGTATGGATATATAATGACAGTCACAGAAATTCAATAACAACCCTCTATGAAATGTACTCAAAAGCACCACATGAAACAAATTAAAAAGAACAATGAATCTCTCATTCTGTGCAAATAAGAAAATAGGAGAAAACACTGGTTCTATAGGTTTTCAGCAGAGTTTTTATAATAACTTAAGATTTTGGATAATGAATCTTCAGAAAATTACAGTAAGTTAATACCCTTAGGCCTTCTATAAATGTTTAAGATGTTATAATTTCTCAAAGAGTTTTAGTACATTGTTCGAGCAGGCTCAATGCAGAAAATGAACAGCACTGTAGAAGTCAACAACAGAGTATTTTGCCATCAGATGACAAACTTTCTTTGAAGCAATTTAGTCTCAAAAACATATCAGGTAATATAAAAGTGATGCCACAAAAGATCCCCCAAATATTACTGTAAATTTTCAATACGGGAAGGACTTGTTATTGAAGTTTTTCAATTGGTTGTAAATTGGTAGAACAAAACCTGTCATTGGAAAGTATCCAATACAATGAAAGCACTAATGTTCCTTAGTAAGAGAATTTAGAAACACAGTATGAAATAACTTACTATGAATAAGAAACACATTTTCATATTTTTGTTTTAGGCTTCAAGTGCCTTTGAGGTCAATTCAGTGCTTTCCCTAAGAAAAACCTCATCAATGTGAAAGGCATTAGTAGAGGGGGAAGAAGGAGACGTGTTAAGAAAGAATAGAGCATTTAATTACTTGGATCTAAACCATTTGAACTAAAGATACTGAGCTCTTTCATTAACACCTGCAGCAAGATAAAATATAATAATCACAATTAACTTATCACCATAACAAGAGAATTAATGGTACAAACAACATTGCTGTATGTGAAATACACAAACTTAGTGACACTAAATAGATACATATTAATCTTGGGTGATCAATTTTTCCATATTATTTAAAATAACATCACTAAATCTAAGCTTGAAATTAGACAGAAAAATCTTTTGCCAGAATTTAATTCTAAAACCATAATTTATGTTGGAAACCAGGTAGCAAAAAGTGAATAATCCTGCTCACCTCACTCAGTTAAAGAAAGAATGGCATCTGATAAAGAAAAACTGGTTATGGAAGTATAAAATAAATATGAGTGTTAAATATTTATTTTAATTAGAGTATCTGAACCCACCATCTGTGGTGGCCATTTTGCTAAGGGGACATGTACCTAACAAATCTCTTAAGAGGCATTCCCAGTCTGCTTGAATAAGCTATTGTATAAGAAAACTTGGAGTGACCACTCTGGCCTCACATTTCCTTCGCTCCACATCCTGTGGCACAAAGCATGAACTCAGCAGGCTGGGGTGCAGGGCTGCCTGCTGCCTTGTGATAATCCCCTCTCCCAGTAGGGGCCTCCACTGATGCATGGCTAAGAACATGCTTCCTCTTTTGCTTGCACCCCAGTGGGGTTTCCATTTCTAACTTGGGCCCAAATCCAGACTGCTAAGGAGGGTAGAAAAGTTAGAAAGCTCCAGATGCTGCCAGGGATATTTCTGAGTCAGTTTCTAAACAATCATTTATTAGAAAGAGTACAGGTATAATGTGCAAACCAGGAAGGCTGGTAATTTTGGAGAGATTCTTTCCCTCCCACCCCCAACCAGATCTAGGGTCTAACTACCACCTGTTCAACAGAAGCTGGCTGTTTGCCTTACTTTCCTTCAGGGAGCCACTGACTAAGGATCTCCACCAGCATGAACCTAATGCCTCCCGACAGGCCTTCCCTAGCCAAGTGGGACCTGGGTTGAGTGCACCAGCTACTGGTCACAGGATATGCAGTCCACAGAACGACTCCTGTGGTGCAACCAGCTGAAAGCCAACTAGAGAAAATGGAGAATGTACATTTGTCCTGACACAGCTTTGCTCCTGCCGGCTGCCAACTCACTCCATGTCTGGGGCCAAGCTTCTGTTAAACTAGTCTTCTATGGATAAAGCCATGGTAAAGCCCTGGGTAAATATATTATCTCCCCAAGCCCATTCAAAAAGAAGCTAACTATGGCTATGGCACCAGATGCTTGGGAAGAAGGCTTGATTTTAGTAGAGGATTTTGGGACTACGGTTTGAAAGAGCATTTCAGACATTTAAAGGAATATTCATAATTCTTTGCAATAGCAAGCTTATAAGATGACATGATTAGATTTTAGGGCAAAGAAGCTGATGCCGGATGAAGTTTGTGAGAGGGTGACAGTAGAAGTGGGGAACTGGGAAGTAAAATATTTGTTTAACCCGCTGTACCTCCTAAAGGTGTCAGCCAGAAACATTCTGGCACAAGGGATACATGTGCTCTAGACATTGTTCAATAACAGATGCTATTCAATGTAGCCAAATAAAACTTTCTGCTTTCAAGTATTAATAACTGATTAGAATTGGTTACTCAACAATGTTAACATCAAAAAATCTAGGGTGCTTTTGTACTATGCAACCACATTAAATATAGGCTTTGCAATTAATACTGCTTATTAGACTACTGAACCTTTGGCTATAAAATATGTACTCTGTAGAGTTATATAGTGCATACAAAGGAAATTAAGACAATGCACGCCTATACTTAATCACTGTGTGCGTATGCCTGTTTTACTCATAACAATCTGAGGCTGTAGTGAGACAAGCATAAAGATTGCTGGCCCACCATCATCATCAGCAACTCAACTCACCTTAACTATTTTCTAAGCCTTCTCTGGAACTCTGGGTACATCACTCCTCAGGCGTACAACCTAAAAAGCACAAAGTTTAGGGACCTGCCGCCTGGTAGATAAGAGAAGAGCAAAAGGCCTTCCCAATCTCAAATATGAGGAGAAAGTGGCTGTCAATCATTGTGGTTGTTACTTATCATATTCTTGGGACTTGGATTTTATTCTGGAGCCCATGAGCAGAGACATGGTTAAGTCCTGTTCAAATTCTGGATGTTATATGAATGGCAGTGGGTTTGCTTCAGTGAGATAATTCCAGAAACCAATTACTAAAAGCAAGTCCTAAAAAAGAATAAATCATAAATAATATTTGACAACTATTTTTAAGAATCTTGGCTGGGTGTGGTGGCTTATGCCTGTAATCCCAGCAATTTAGGAGGCCAAGGTAGGTGGATCACGTGAGTTCGAGATCAGTCTGGTCAACGTAGTGAAACGCCACTTCTGCGAAAAATACAAGAAATTAGCCAGGCATAGTGGTGCACGCCTGTAACCCAGCCACGTGGGAGGCTGAGGCAGGAGAATCACTTGAACCTGGGAGGCAGAGGTTGCAGCAAGCCGAGATTGCACCATTGCACTCCAGCCTGGGTGAGAAGAGTGAGACTCCATCTCAGAAAAAAAAAAAAAAAAAAAAAAAAGAATCTCTTAGTACCGTTTCCCATGAAGCATTTTCATTAAAGAGTGGCAACTGAGGCTAATGGTTTAAGTAGGCCAAGTAACCTTCTGATGGGCAAAAGTACATTTTTTAACTAGGGTTACAAAGAATAGTATCACAAAATGGGAGGTAGTCCAGTGAAGTAGTAAGGAACAGATTCTGATGCCCAAGACTAGTGAGATTCTGCTACTTACTAATTTTGAGCAAGTTGCTTACCCTTTAAACCTTAGTTTCCTCAAATATAAAAAAGATGAGAGTAGTAACTAATCTGTGGAATTTTTGAGAGGATTAAAGTGGTTAATTTATGTGAAGGACCTATGACAGTCCTCGTACATAGTAGAATTTTCACAAGTGTTACCTATTATTATTATCATTATTGAAATGCCCGTTTTCTTTGTGCTTTATCTGGACTAGATACTAGAAAACAGATACATGTTCTAAGAAGGTATGTGAGTAGCTTTAGTAGTAGTTAGGGGGGAGAGGGCCTTAATGAAAGGTAACATAACTTCTAATATTAAATGATGGGTCTAGGTTGAGTCTTGCAAATAAATAAAGCAGTAGGAAAAGTGATAGAAAAGGAATCAGGAGGAAAATAGAATAGTCTGTGGTATTTGGTGATACTTTATCTCAAGAACTTATCTGTAACATCTAAATTGCCAAATTCAAAGCTTTCATCCTCATTTTTTGAGTCAATACAAGTTCCTGCTTCCTATCTCCAAGGTAAGTTTTCAACTTCATAAGTAGATGATTTCTATCACTGTGTCCAATAAATTATTAAAGTTTTCCCCGC
Organism: Saimiri boliviensis; assembly: GCF_048565385.1. Lineage (NCBI taxonomy): Eukaryota > Metazoa > Chordata > Mammalia > Primates > Cebidae > Saimiri > Saimiri boliviensis. Next base: position 12,373,962 of record NC_133468.1, read on the forward strand.
TCAGATCAATAGGTCCATCCAGTTGTCCAAATTTTCTTTACTAAATTAATGTACACAGACACGGGGTTCCAGAACACCATCATTAATTTTAAATTATTAGAACAGTTTTTAGGTGATGGGCTCCCAACGGACATTCTTTCACAGTAGGAACAGAAAGGGGCTACCTTTCAGAAATAAATACAACATTACTGATCTCTGATACTAGACTATGGGTTCTGGGTTGCTTTTTCCATTGTAAGATATCCAGTATCAACGATCTAGCTTAGTTCTCTTCTGACTAGCCAGGACTAGAAGTCCAATCTTCAGTTACAGGAATGAATCTTTTCTTTGGGAAATAAAACAGGTAGTATGGAGATGAAACTTATGATGTGATATTATTAGTTATCATACTCGGAAACTGATCATTCCGGGACTCAGGCCTAAATACATACATACCCAATGTGATACAGTGAAAAGCAAACTGGGTTTAGAGTAAGATAATCTGGTTGAAACCCAGGGTCTACCACTAAACAAGCTTTTAATTCTGAAATTGTTTCATATTTATTTAAAATGATATTCATATCTATTAAACAGAATATTGTTGAGAAGACTAAATGAGAAAATGTAATGAATAATTCAGCAAAGTGGTTAAATGCAAAATAAAAACCCGTTGCAGGTTAGATTATGGTTGAAGATAAACTGTATTCTAAAATGGTATTTCCCAGATATTTCTCATTCTGCATTACCTGAAAATACAGAATTCGTGACTTACAACATGGATAATGTTTGACTATCCAACACCTTCATCTTTAGGAAGGTTAGAGAGTGCCACGTGCTAGGCAGCTGCACCTGCTGGAAAGCGTGCTATGACAGCCCACGGCTCATGAGTGCAAATGACCATATAAAAAGGGCAGTTGAGAACTGGTATCAACAAGCATGAAAACATTTCTAATGAGTCAGAAAAGTGGGCCAAGAGGGAGCATGAAAGGAAGTGATGATGAAAATTTAGAGATAGAAATGGACAATAAATGGTCAAAAGGCTTAAAAAAAAAAAAAAAAAGAGGTTACGGCAAAACTTGAGAATTGCAATTCTCAGCAAATGGAAAGACACCAGTACTAAGGTGTTTAGCATGTTTTGAAATTTTCTGTCACGTTATAATTTTTCTTGTCAAAAGTTTCCAATGAAACTTACTGGGCATAGGAGATTTTCCATGGAAATGCATTTCCAATTTTGTAATGGGTGTCAACCAGAAAATGCAATTCATATAGGAGAAACTTGTTTCAACGCCAACTTGCTTAAACACATCTATTCAGTAAAGCAAGGGATACTGGCGCTGGGGAGCCACGCAAGGCCTAAGTTCCAATAAGTATGCCAAATGTGCTTTTATATTTCAAGACTCCTTCAAAAGAAACATTATGGAGAGACAAAAATTAGGAAAACACTGAACTTAACTAATTTAAAATGTTGAAAAAATATTTTGCATCTATGTTTTATAACCAAGTGCTTTTCTCACATTTGTCCCAAGGCAGCAGATAAAGCGCTATATTCACCATTGCTAATACTAGCAATTGGAACATGCTCTTTGGCAAGGCAGAAATAAGATAATTGTTCAACATAGGCTGGCTTTTCAGAAATACTGGAAGCATTGCCTGTAATTATAGACATCTGTCACTGCTAGCCACTCAGTACTAACCCTGACATCAATATACAACCATAGCACTAAACTGCCTGCAGGCATAGCAATGGAGACCAGATACGCTAGGCAGGCAATCATCTGCTTCATCCAAACTATCTGTCAAAGGTTCCCAACCACAAATAGCTCTTACATTTTGTATCCTTAGGATAATATGTTGATTTATTTGAGATTCTCTAATATTTACAGTCTAGACCATCTACTAAAATAAAGAAACAAAACTTATGGCTAATGGATGCAGTTACTGTTCACAGTCATCATAAAAGGTCATAGCTCAACCCTCAAATGTTAAAAATTGATGGCAGCTTTAACCATGCGCTATCATACAGATGTTTCCTTTTGTAGAGGCAATTATTTTCAAAAGCAATTCAAAATCATAAATACAATCCTTCATCAGCAAATACGTTGCCACATTGTTTTAGTAGAAATGCTCATATTTTAAAGCCCTTTTTCAGAAGTAAAGACAAGTTTCAGTGTTGAGTACTGAAGAGTCCAGATCATCAGTTTGGGTTTAGCTTTACATAAGTACCTTACTTGGCAATATTTTCCCTACATAAATGACATAATGTCAAAAACTAGGAAGTGATATTGATATGAAAAATAAAATACTTGGTTAGTGAATGAGTCAAATGATATAATCTTGCAGGGTGTAAAACTTACTGAAATATACATGCACATATACATTCATATTTTTAAGACCCCAAAGACACACTGTAGCTTTAAACATCACCCTCTGTTTTCTTTTAAACAGCCAGAGAAGCAAGCTGAAAATTATTAGACATTTAGACTAATTAGGAATAAACATTCACAATTATCATAATGTGTTACTAAAAACCCAGATATTTCTTGGTCTGATCACAACAGCCAATGCTGAAGAAAAACTATTAATTACTGACAGACAGTTAGCTTACAAGTGAGCTGCATTTTAAAAACCTCCTTTAAAATACAATTGCTAAATGCCTTACAGTGCTGTAATGTGAGACAGGTTCAAATCTTATTACTTCACTGAAATTAAAACCTAAGTTTTAATACTGTTCAAGTCGAACAATGATTCCACACTTTATTGCTTTTGAAATCCCTTGATGATCATAGGGAAAAATGCCCCGGAGAAAAAAAGACTGTTTTCGATAAACAGAAAATACAGTTTGCACTCTTAGCCTCTTTGTCATCACAAAAAAAGGATTTAATGCCAATTCTTTAAAAAAAGACTTTTTTTTCCCACAAAATGTGCACCTTGTGTGCCATTTGTAAAATCAGTTCACTTTCTTTTATTTATTACTGCAGCGCGGCAAGGCAATAAAGAAGCTACCGATAGCTAATAAATTACATGCCTTTTAAAACAATTCTCTTGCTACAAAAACATGTAACTACAAAGGTTTACATTTACATGGTACATCATATGAAATGTCTATATTTGTGTCCTATTAACCATTTTGGCAAATTGTGGACTTTTACCAAATAGCTAATAGGACAAAATATATAGTGATCTATACATGTTCACACGACATAAAAGCCGTTCTAGAAAACTACTCATGTATTTGCACTTTACAAAAATACTCCAAAATTTATTTTAAAAAGCATTTTAATAAAGTATTTCATGCATCAGAAAGGTACTAAAGGATCTTCTAATCAGGATTAAACCATACTCATTTACTGAGAACTAAGAAAGTATCTTTTTTCTTCTAATTTATGTTCCTAGTATCGCATAGTCTTTTAAAAATCATAATTCTAGCAGTTACTTAAAATAAATTATATAGATGGCAAGATCGCTGGAATGTAACCCAGAATGTACCAATTCTGATTCTTAATGAATATAGTATAGTACTTTTAGAAAGATGTAGAGAGTAGGTAATTTTAGAAACATTAAGAAACATCTTCTGCTTATAATCTCTTTTAAAAGAATATTATCTTCACACAGCCACAAGAATTGCGGATTTAAATCCACAAGATTTAAAATCTTACTTAATGAAAGTAAGTTTTTTTGTGTCTCTGGTTTGTCTATGTACAAATGAATTCTGAAATATCTATATTCCCAATGTTCAGGATTAAATTGTTAAATTAACCAGGGTATTTTCTTAATGCTTTCACGTGCTAATCTTACGATGAGAATATATTTATGAGGGAGTGTATTATCTTTTATTATTAATTTCCTCCATTTCCTGTAATAGCTCTCATAGCTGTGGCTCTTTTGTGTGTGATTCATACCTACAAAATTTCAACTTTGTTAATTATGCATGATGAACAATGCTTCAATGTTCAAAGCACAAACAACTTTGTTTCATTTCATCTTTCCTTCAAGATGACAATCCACTATACAAATGAATGAAAATTTTATATTCTGTAGCATTCTATTTCTCCATTCAGATTTTCTCCTTTCTTTTGAAATCAGTTTGATTAATAATTTGTGGGAGATATCTTTTTTAAAGAGTTCACTGAAATAAGTTTATTTCATTTTCATAGATTACTTAGAGGGGAGTTATTATCATAATAAATCATAATTGTATAACATATCAATGTATGTGGACAACTCTGCTATATTTCATAACTTATTTTTGCTTCTTTTTAATAGTAAATGCTTGTTTGCTGAAATCATTATGCCTTTCCCCATACTGCAGTTGATATTAAATGATATTATCCTCAATTAGTGATCAAGAAAAATAACTAACAAAATGTCTACTTTCTCTATGGCTACTTCCTCTACCTCTTATATCTCATTCATAAAATTTTATTTTAAATCTCTAATTACTTGGATTATCCTCTTTTTGGTTGGGAGAAGGCTAATTATATTCTCTCTCTTTCATCACTAAGAATGTACATTCAAAATGGGCACAGCTAGTATCATTAACTCCATATATATATACAGGTACATATAAAATTGTTGCTGTTTGTTTTGTTTTTGAGTTGGAGTCTTGCTGTATTGCCCAGGTGAGTACAGTGGTGCGATCACTGCAATCTCTGCCTCCTGGGTTCAAGTGATTCTTCTGCCTCAGCCTCCTGAGTAGCTGAAATTATAGGTGCCCACCACCATCCCTACTAATTTTTTGTATTTTTAGTAGACATGGGTTTCATCATGTTGCCCAGGTTGGTCTCAAACTCCTGACTTCAGGTGACCCACATGCCTCGGCCACTCAAAGTGCGGGCATTACAGGCATGAGCCACTGCTCCCAGCCTAACTCCATAGTTTAGATGGTAAAATCAAATAGTGATTAGATTTCTCAAGGTTATACAGTAGAATGGTTTCCGCAACTTCCTATTTTCACTGTTTGACAATGCTGCTTCTTAGCTGCTAGGGAAAAATATGTATTCACTGACATTTGTTCTAGTAAACCCAAATTAAACACTATATTAAATGCTGTTTCATTCAATGCACATAAAATAATCTTGGCTGGGCATGGTGGCTCATGCCTGTATTCCCAGCACTTTGCGAGGCTGAGGTGGGCGGATCATTTGAGGTCAGGTATTTGAGACCAGATTGGCCAAAGCGGTGAAACTTCATCTCTACTAAAAATACAAAAAAAATCAGCCGGGCGTGGTGGTGCATGCTTGTACTCTCAGCTACTTGGGAGGCTGAGGCAGAAGAATCACTTGAACCTGGGAGGCAGAGGTTGCAGTGAGCTGAGATTGTGCCAATGCACTCCAGCCTAGGCTACAGAGCAAGACTCCATCTCAAATAAATAAGTAAATAAAAATCTTGATTTGCATATAAAAATAATCTTGGCATCTATCAGACAGTGGAAATAGCAGGTAGTTCTTGGTGAAAACTGAGGAGCAGGTCAAATTCATTTGTTTTACTAATTATCTTCTTAGAAAAGGTGGAACACTGACTCTGTCCTCAACTCCCTTAATTTGATAAAGAATCTCAAGTGAACTTTTATTTAGATTTCTTGGTCTTGTTTGCAATCTTGAATGGAAACGTGTAAAACGGGAAGCCCAACACTTCTGTTCTCTTTTTGCACCAATATACAACTCTTAGCCCTGTCTTACCTGTTTATGTTATATACAGAAGTGAAGACACTAAAAGAAACCCAAGCACCCACTGGGTGTCAGTCTTCCCCTGTCTTCCCCAAGATCTCATCGGGTATCTTCCAATATGTTCCCAGTGTTCTGCATATCAGTCATGGGCCTCATTATATTGAATGATGATTACCTATTATTAACTTTGTGTTCTCCACCAGTCTGTGATGGCAGGAGCATCTTTCCCTAGGCAATATTGTGTCCCGCTGTTTAGCATATAATAAATAAACAGATTTGTAATTATAAGTATTTGTATAATGAATGAAAGAAAAAAAAAAAAGAGTGCCACTAATCTAGCCAAAAATAACATTCTTACAGATTCTGTGTAAATCTTTTTCTAATGTATGATTCTTAAAAACTGAATACTGGCTGGTTCCAACCCTCTGTTTCCTAATAAGATGCTGCTCTAATTAATAACACCTACTTTAGAATTGTGACTAGGATCAGAATAAAATTTCTCTCCTTCTGTCACCATAAAATCTGACCACGTCACTCTAATGCATATCCAGCCAACCAATGAGAAAACAGCTGATAATCTAGCACGGTCCTAGATGTATGACAGATATAAGATATGTATAGACATTGCCCTTTTCCTCAAGAATCTTAAGCTTTGTTAAGAAAAAAGGACACAGAGCATAAAATGCTCTAGGAGCAAGATCAGGAATTATACACTTCATCATTTAATGGATTTAAAGTTAGAAAGACCTGGCCGGGCGCAGTGGCTCACGCCTGTAATCCCAGCACTTTGGGAGGCCGAGGCGGGTGGATCACAAGGTCAAGAGATAGAGACCATCCTGGTCAACATGGTGAAACCCCGTCTCTACTAAAAATACAAAAAATTAGCTGGACATGGTGGCGCGTGCCTGTAATCCCAGCTACTCAGGAGGCTGAGGCAGGAGAATTGCCTGACCCCAGGAGGCGGAGGTTGCGGTGAGCCGAGATCGCGCCATTGCACTCCAGCCTGGGTAACAAGAGCGAAACTCCGTCTCAAAAAAAAAATAAAAAAAAAATAAAAAAAAATAAAGTTAGAAAGACCTAAGGTGAAATCTTGTGAAGCCACTTCCTGCCTATGTACTCTTTGTTGAGTTACTTTACAATAGAAATGAGGTTAATGATACATTTGTCATAAGATTATCTTGAGGCTTACAAGATATAATGCACGTAAAAGGTTTATCGTCATAGTGACTGGCATATAGTAAACAACAAATGAGTGCGAGCATTGCCATTTTATTTAACTAAGTTTTAACAACAAATATGACCCAGGTACTAAGAACTGTAAGTGTGTATGACTGAATAGAACTTCAAAGGATGGGGATTGTGTGTGTGGGCAGAAGGAAGAAAAGAACAGTATAATCCAAGTTAAAGATGGGAGTCAGCATGCTAGAGAAGAGCTGTGGAAACTAAAAATTGGACAGTAGATGGAGCTAGATTATGGAGAACCTTAAAAACCAGAGTGCTGGCTTGATGTCGTGGGCAACAGAGAGATTTTTAAGTGGGAAGAACCTTATGATAAGAGTGACGTTTAAGATTTGTCTGATTACATTGTGCATGATAGTTTGGAGTCAGAGCAGGTAAGGCTTTTATCTTTCTGCCCCCCTCCCTCCGCCCCACCTTTTTTTTTGAGACAGAGTCTCATTCTGTTGCCCAGGCTGGAGTGCAATAAGCATGATGTTGGCTCATTGCAACCTCCACCCATGGGGTTCAAGCGATTCTCCTGCCTCGGCCTCCCAAGTAGCTGGGATTACAGGCCTGTGCCACCAGGACCTGCTAATTTTTTTTTTTTTTTTTTTTTTTAAGGAGAGATGAAGTTTCACTGTGTTGGCCAGGCTAGTCTCGAACTCCTGACCTCAAGTGATCCTCCCACTTTGGTCTCCCAAAGTGCTGGGATTACAGGTGTGAGCCACTGTGCCCGGCCTCTGCAGCCCTTTATTGCCTCTGTTACCATGTGTTCTTTCTCCTCCATATTCTGAGTTTCATGGACATCTTACTCTCGTTTCTCACTTTTCTAATTATTTATTTTCGGGTAGAAATTTCTATTCTTCACATTCTTGAATTGAGACTGGCCGCCACCCTTACATACCCAGTTCCTTGTGGGAGTTCATCTTCTCCCAAGAGTTCAATGAAATATACAACAAAATGAATCTAAATCCACAGTTCTGAATGCAGGAAACCCACTCTTCTCTGGTTTAGTCGTATTACTGAAGAAAGGTAGTTAGGTTTGGAAATTGAAATGTCAAGGCGCCAAAATGCCAACAATTTTGGCTCTTTTTCCTCGAAGTAGAGTAAGGCTCAAGGAAAGCTAGGAACTTGAAGCGAGGTGATTACTACTCCCTAGGTTAATTATATAAGAACACAATGCATCCACTCAATGGCTCACCTACTTCATAACTGTCTGATTAAGGCTTCAATGAACTACTTTCCACCAATGACCATCAACCTCATAGGGTTAGAAGTGCAGCCCAGATATTTACATCTTTTCATAATAACTTGTTAGCAATCTTTAATTCGTGAACTTATTAAGCCTATTTATATTTTTAGTTTGTGCCATTGCTTGGGACAAGTTCTGTAAATTTTATTATCGACCACAGAAAGTGGAATTGCTTATTTTCCCTGAAATTAATGTATATTTAAGGTATTGAATTTAAATATTTCAGAAATTTTCAAGTCCTTCCAATATCCTAACTAAAAAACCAAAAACCTGATCTTCCCTTTCAAGTGTTTAAATTCCTAGGCCAAAGAGGCCTGACTCTTTCATAATGTTGATTTCTATGGTCTTATGTGAGCTTTGCCCTAGGAAAGTGAAATATAAATATGGATTATATCTATTAACACTGTGCTTTTAAATTATTTGAACTGAACCTCCACTTATCGCATCTTCAAGGTCTGTTTTGCAGAGACCACATTTCTGGGTAGTGACAAAGGTCATAAAAACGTTAACATAGCATTGTATTCTGACCACAATCTTGAAAGGTTACTAGAGGCCCCAGTAGACAGATATAAACTAAAGTTTATATCTGTTTACTGATATATTTGGGAAATATTTCAGTAATTTGAGAAAAAGCAAATTCACTGCTGTAATTTTTTATAGAGACTTCAGAAACCTTGCAAAAAGCAAAAGCAGAGGACCAAGTGCTAACAGTGTTTCTCAATGACAAAAGGAACAAAACGTTTGCAGACAATTAGAAAAGAGCCAGGAATTTAACAAATTCGTCAATTTCTTGGAGAATCATTTTCTTCATCTATAAAAATGAAGACAATAATACCTACCATGCAAGGCTGTATAGAAGATTTGTGATAATGTGGACAAAATGCCTATCATAATATCTGGTGCAAAATACTTATAAATACTATATATTTTTATTGAGAATATCACTTGCATATCATCTAGTAGGTAAGCTTATAAAAAATTAGTGCCTTTCATCAAATTGTGTAATGCTTTTTTTCTTTTTTTTAATGAGAAGGGACACATAAACATTTACATTCCACCACTATGAATCTGTTATTAGTGTTATTAAACTATGGCCAAATACCTACTTAGGCAATTTAAACTTTGATTTCTAAGAATGAGTAATTGGGATGGGGAGAAAAACATTTTAATTATGTAACATTTAACATGTTGCACCTAAATTAAAAAGTAATTATTCTCTGGAGGATTAAATGGGAATACCCTAAAAACATAAGGTTTTTAAAGAGTGGCATAGATTCCCAGCTTACTGTGAAAAATTCTCAACTATTTTCAAAGCATTTAACAATTCCAAAATGGCTGACAGTAGGTAAAGAGAATATAAAAGCACACCGTTAGGACAATCTGAATACAAAAAATAGCAGGTGCTTAACAAAACAGAAGCATTTGCTGGTTTGCCAACGCTGCTGGTTCCTGCTTCAACACTCTGCTTGCCTCCCCCTAACACCACATCTGTTCACTGGTACATTCCATTGATACAGACGATAAAGAGTAACGACCTGCAAACCAAGAGTCTACACGGGAGATCGTTGTTATTTTAAAATAGGATTTCCTCTTTTTTGAGGTTTCTCTCAATATTTTAATCTTAGAGGGGTGGGAGAATTTATCTTTCTTCAAAATTAAGACATGTTCCATAGATTTAAGAGAATTACTTTCAAAAGAACACAATAAAGATATATTAAGGCCTGGCTTACAAAATACATTAATATAGATGATACAAACTAATTCAGAGCTTAAACAATGTCTGCAGAATATACTCTATGTTGCTCAAATACCGTAAACAAAGAAAGTACCATAAATTAGCTTCTAGAAACTGAAAGAAGGCAATCACAGCGTGTCTTTACCGCATATGGAATCAAACTACGCATTTCTCATAAAATCTTTCACTTTTGTTTTGCCTCCGAACAAACTAATCTAGGGACTTCAAAGGAGATTATGATGTAATTTAGAAGGAGGCTGATACAGTATGTTTAATAAGGTAAGTGAGAAGAATAAAAGTAACAGTCATGTGGTGAGATAACCCAAGACAGGAAACAGTTCTCCTGTTTAGATTTTATTTGTGTGATGTGGGATTTTTTGGGGAAAATATGTATATAACTATGTGGACTTCAGTGGACACATGAAAAATGAGCATAGCTCAGAGCTCAGTAAAAAAAACGGTACAGTAAAGAAGATCAAGGGTATCTCCAGAAGAGGTTAGGCATGCTACGAGTGGACGTTGGTAGATATCAAATGAGAAAAGGGACCTTTGTACAGTGGCCAGGGAAGATGAGGTGATTTTATGGAATGGGTGAAGACAGCATGGAAAGTTAGACAGCTTGTACGTGGTAGCTACAGAGCCTATGATTAGGTTGACTTTACTAGCAATCAGCCTCTTAGTTGGCTATCCTAGTTTTTACCATATCACTTGTACTGAAGTTTCAGGGACAGGGATGATGACGATAACATGAACAGCTATTGTGTACTGAGTGCTCGTTATGAGGAAGCACTATGCTAAGCACTTTATATACTTTATCTCATTTAATCAACATGATAAGTCCATGACGCAGGTAGACATTAATATCACAATTTTATCACTGAAGAAATCACATTAATATCACATCAATCATATTAGCATCACAATTTACCACAAAAGAAATTGAGACCCAGAGAAGTTATGTGTCTACTGAGTCACATAATCTGTACGTGACAGGGCTGGGACTTAAATCCAAGTCAGAATAATGTAAAGCCCATACTCTTAACCAATTTTTATATATGATTATGAAATGCATGTTCTCTCTCTCTCTCTCTCTCTCTATATATATATATATATGTACATCAATACTAGATGGGATTAAACTATAAACCATTTACAAGTATCTGACAGCATCAAATATGGTTTCATATTCATTTATACCATCAAAAATTCATACGTTAAATGGGTTTTTCCATATAATATTAAAGTTCTGACTACAAATTAAAGTGTGATATCTGAGATTAAAAATTTTACTTTAGCTGCTTAGAAGAGACGATTATTTAATAATTTTACTTGTTCTTACATGTTTTTCTGAGATTTCAGCACAAAATAATAGCACATGTTTATAAAAATGTGTGTGCCACTCATTGTGCTAAACTGGGGCTTTTCAACTCCAATACTACTGACATTTTAGGCCTGATAATTCTTTGTTGTGGGGCTATCTTGTGCACTATAAAATGCACCTGGACTCCATCACTAGATGACAGTGGCACCCTTCTCCCAAATTGTGACAATCAAAAATGTCTATAAATATCATCAAATGTCCTCTGGAAACTGTTGTCTGCACTAAGTAATTTACACACATTTACTAATTTAACACTCACATATACCATAAGATAGTACTATTATGATTCTACTTTTATAAATGAGGAAACTGACATAGTATAATTAGGTATATTATTTGACATAACAGAATGAGTAAGTGGTTGAGTTAGAATTTAAATTTAAAACATTCGACTCCAGCAACTGTACTTTCACTCAGTACACTATACCTCTTCTCCAACAAAATCAAAGGTAGGCTTCTTAGCCCTAAAGGATTGTGAAGGATATATGTATTTTCTGGTTTAACTTGCTACTGTTACCTGGGTAAAAGTTATTATGAAAAGGGGACTATAAAAACAAGGCTCACAGGGCTCCAATTTCCGTGCTCTCTACTGCTTATCTTAAGATGGCATAATATAGAAGTTGTTCTGGGGGGTTAAGAACTTCTTTGTGAATCTGATCAAAGATATTTACCCTCTCCCAGAAAAATGTTTCCCAGAAAAAATACAACATATTTTACAACATATAAGGTACAGCTTACCTTTTTTTTGGTCTTAGAGGATATTACATGTAGAACCTGAGTTTAATTTCTGTCCTAACAATTACCAACAACGTGACTTTGAAAAAGTTACTTAACCATGCTATCCCCCAAGGTCCCCTCTGTGAAATGAAGAAAAGCACATGTACCCCATATGACTGTCATGAGGCTTAAAATGATTAGCACTTAGCAGAATACTGGCACATAGAAGTTACACAATAAATAGCATAATCCTCCTGATAATTACATTTTCTTGCTCTCCCCTTTCTACAAAGAAAGCCTCATCCACTTTTCAATATGTTCTGAGACTTTGGGGCATGCTGCTTATCATCCATGTGTTTCTTCAACTCTCATATGCATGGAAGATAAATTTGATCTTTATCCTTATTTGTTAGCTGTTATTATTATTTGGTCACTTCATCCCAATGCCCAAGGCTTAAGGTAAAAAAAAAAAAGAAAAAGAAGGCATTCCTCCTTTGCTGCGTTTTCTTACCAATGTTAGAAGTAGAATTTTATGGAATTGTTCCGAGGAACAGAAAAAATTTATGTAAAATGTTTGGGATTACCTATTATAGGTAATTAACAAATGTTTATTCTTCTTCCTGGGGCCTATTACACACAATGTGTGGTTTGTTCTGAATGTTATCCTTTGAGTACCTAAAAACCCACCTTATTAATTAAAGTAATACATTTTATCTTACCTTTGGGGAGATTAGTTTTTAAAGAAGAGTTAAGTTACTACATGACCTCATAGAACCACTATTTTTGGGGAATGAAATAGGGATCCCATTATGTGGCTCCTTGGAGACTAGGCATGACATACACTTTGAGCCTATTTCAATTAACAATTTCATTACTGTCATGAACAACTTTTGGTGTGAGACTTCTTGAAGCTGTGTAATTTGTTGTTGCTTGTTATGCAATCTTTCTCTATTGCTCCGATAAAAATATTTCATTATTTTTGCCAGTATCTAAACATTCAAAAATCTCCAAAAGGGCTGCTGAGAAAAGTATGGAGGACCAGGGAGCAGAGGAACCTTGGAACGAAGTAAGGGCAAGTCCACCCTGCAGCCTTTAGAATATGCATTGTTCCTAAGAATTTATACCAAAGAAAAGTTTCTGCTTCTCTTCTGTATTTCATTAAAAAAAAAAAAAAGACAAATAAATCTTGCTTAGGACAAAGTGTAATACAGATTTTACTTTAAAGCACAGGTGATCTAAAGTTTGGAGACAGATAATGCTAAGATACTAGCTTACGCAGAATTCTGATCGAGTCTGGAGCATGATGCCAAGAAAAATGGCCCCCAAAGACCAACTGTTGGGGAGTTTTGATGAGAAAGAAAGCCTTAGGTTTCTTAGGAGCCATTGCTAAGGTTACTGACTAAAATAATTCAAGATAAGAAATTTGGCTGGACTTTTCTTTATACACAGAAGCCGTGGTATTTAATATCTAGCCTTCATAGTATATGCTAAAGTACTTTTTGATAAAACAATAGCCTTTCAATTTAATATCATGCAACCATCATACAAATCATTTACCACTGTATTTAGTCACAAAACAGCCGAGTGAAACATAAAATTCTCTCCCAACAGGCTGCTTCTCCATATATCTTTATGCCTGGAGCCAAAATCCATCACAAGCGAGAATACTCAAGAGGAACAGTAATACAAAAATCTTGTGTCCTTCCCGTTCTCAGTTCCTCTGAACCAATGCAGGGCGCTCCATGGTCTATGACATCCAAAGAGGATCATGACAAAAGAAACTACAAATTATCCTGTCTCACAGTAAGACATAATGTCATTTCAAGTGAAGCAAAACACAAAAAAGGATTTCACAGAGAGTCAAACACTCAGTTTTAAATGGTCCTCCAAATCTGATCTATGCTGTTGTGGCAGACAGAGACTATAACGGACAAAACACCTTTAACAAAACAAGACATAATGAACACTTATTGCCATTGGGGAAGGCAATGGGGGCACCATCTGCAGACCACAGTAAGTAAAAGAGGCAAGATAGCTGAAGGGCAACCTGCAGTTTGTAGTTCTTTCCTTCTAGAACTAGGCCACTGCCAGAAAAATTCTTTTTTTGAAATAAATAAATCATCAATCACTTCTCTTACCTAGTTAAAAATGTTCAATGGCACCCTATTTCCCTTGTTCCCTCCCTCCCAGCCTCCCTCCCTTCCTTTTTTTTTTTTTTTTTTTTTTTTGGATAGGGTCTTGCTCTGTCACCCAGGCTGTAGTGCAGAGGCATGATTTTGGTTCATTGCACCCTCTACCTCCTGGGCTCAAGCAATCCTCTCACTTCAGCCTCCTGAATATCTGGGACCACACCACCATTCCCAGCTAATTTTTTTGTATTTTTGGTAGAGACAGGTTTCACCATGTTGCCCAGGCTGGTCTCAAACACCTGAGCTCAAGTGATCTACCCTCCCTGGCCTCCCAGTTTTGGGATTATAGGCATGAGCCACCACGCCCAAATGGAAGCCTATTTCTCACACGGTAAAACCTTCCTTTCTTAGCTTGCTGTGGAGCATCCTTCCTGTTCTGGCCTTTCCCAACTATAGTAATAACCTTCCCTAATTGCTATTGTATCTGCCCAGATTATTATCCCCCCAGTCCCTCTGATATGGACTAATCATGTTATGCTCTTTAATACTCCCATGGCTTTCTTTCTACTGTTCCCTCAGCTGGGAATAATCACTCTCTCCTTTTCAACCTAGCAAAATCATCTGCATCTCTAAGACCTAGTTCAAATGTAATTTCTCTTAGGATGCTTCTCCTGACCTCTTTCATATGGAACTTAACACATTTCCCTTGTCATTCTGTGCTGTCAGTTATTTGTTTGTCTATCCATCTCTTCCACTAATCTGTGAGCTCTAAGCATAGCGACTGGGATACAGCAAATAGTCAATAAATGTTTACTGAAGAAATGAATAAACTACAACACTGAAAGACCTAGTCCAGCAAGTGAAATGATCTTGGAAAGGTAATTAGTATCTCTAGGCCTTAAACTGCCATCTGTAAAATTAGCTCATGTTGAAAAAAACTTTTTTAAAGATGTGAAACCGTTGGTTCAAATAAGGGCTTCCCCGGAAGACCAATATCAGAAAGTAAGTAATAAAGAAAGTAAGCACTTACAGGTAAAGTGCTCTGTTTCACGGAAGGAAAAGATAACTTCGCAAGCTCCTCCTCCTCCCCTCCCCGCCCCAACCACAAAGCAAACTGAAAAACTACTAGACTCTATAGTGTATGATCTCTTTCAGTTCTAATATTCTATGATTCCATGATGCCATTCAATAGTGTTTCATAGCAACGCATACAAGAATTATTAAGTGGAAAATTCCTTTGTTCTATCATCCCTTAGGAACAAAAGCTTCCATATACGGAACAAAATATAGTTCCCTCTATTTTCCTATAGTGGATTATTTTGTAGAGGTATGAAACAACTAACTGTGCTATACAACCATAACCATGGAGCTGTTCATCCCACTAGCTTATCAGATAAAAGCAGGTGATTTGTGACAATCATCAATTTTAGGTACAAAATACTGCTATGAATAAAACAGATTTTAAAAGTAAAAAACAAACTGTTGATTAAACTTTTAAGAAACTCGGCTTTTATTACTTATGTCTGGAAAAAAATATAAACGCCTATCATTTCAATCTTCATATGCCTCTGTAGTTAAAAGCTCAAGGTGTGAAATACTGGTCTATAATTCATTAGCTACAATCGACAGTCATTTATTCTGAGGCTTAATTTCCTCATCCCTAAAACTGGTCTGATACTTGCTTTATGTAATTGTTATAAAGACCAAGGTAAATAAAGTAGCCAGCATACTGGCACCTGGTAGGCCTTTGAGACAGTCTATACTTCATTCCTTACTGAATGCTAACAAATACAAAGAGACAGCCTGCTCCGGCATTCTACTAAGGAAAAAAAAGTCATGTTTTTGGACAGATAGCATTCACAACCAGCCATCTTACTATGGCAATTTATTAAGATGAGAAGACCATACTTGAATATACCCCAAACTTGAATGATATCTGAAAAAGCAAATTTGGAATAATTCATATTGTGATGGGTATAAAATCTTATCTATAAAGGATAAGGGAGAACATTTGGCTCAGACTGTATCACCAACAGCAATAATAGTCTGGATTCCAAGGCCTCACCACCTAACAAGAGCATTTATTTAGGGACCTAGAACTATATAGTTGTACTTCAACAATATTTTTTCTTCAATTTACCATTTAAATACTTGAAACTACATTTTAGCAGAAAATTCTAAAAGAGACTAGTCTTACTTTCAAGAATCACTTTTCATCTTGGGAGAGGGGCCCTACCAACATTCTAATAAAAATATAAAGCACAGAAACCAAAAATGACAGCTCTATTATCATTAAAAACCAAAAGTAAGCTCATGTCCATAACACGTAGAAATTTAACACCTCTATTTCTAATACAGCATATAAAAAGGATTTGAAACTAATGATAGGACCTTGTATATTTCAAGCAATCTGCATCTGTTGCTATTTCACCAAAAAGTTTGAATTTCTTAGTCTTACTATTACTTTGAAGTCATGCAAATTACACATTTTTATATGACATACTAAATAGGCAGAAAAGAAAACAAAGAGTTAACCAAAAAATAAAAGTATATATAAAACCCAAGATGGATATGCCAGTGATTCTGTGCTACAGGTATTACTCAGCATTAGGTCATCAGTCATCATGTTTTAAATGAACTCTTGAATAAGGATGCAATCATAAAAAAAAATTGAGTGACTTAACTGAATGTTGGCAGTAGCAAAAGTCAGAACAGATATTCCTATCAAATAAGCACTGTGATTTTAGCCTCCTTTTACTTAATTTAACCAATTCTCCAGTTTAGGGCTTTTGCTTGATCAAAGTGTGTATCTTTACACTTTTAAACTTCATCCTTAATAAATCATCTTTAAATACTAACTTCATTTAACTTGTAGGTCTGAGTATACTTTGTTCACTGAGAAAGAGATCTTAACTTGGCCTGGATTTAGGAAACCATGTTACAGTGAAAGGTCCTCTCTGAAACATTTATTTTTAGCAAAGAGCAGGGAGAAGAAAAAAGGAACATTTTAGGGATTTTGCAAATGTTTCTTAAATGAATGGTATGAGAAAGAATCAGGTAGAGAAGAGTAAGAACAGCCTATCATGGGAACAGAATGGCCTCAGAGCTGCCCTTACATGATCAAATAGCCAAATATACTTTCTGCTTTTCATTAATTTATTCAATTTCCTAAAAATTGACTGGATTAAAGGGTGGGAGTAAGACACACTTAGTGTGTAATATTCTGGACTTGCAATAGTTTTTCATGTCTTCATGACACATGGATCTACTTTTCATGGAAATGTAAGGGTAGGATGAAGAGGTCTTTGGATAGAAAGCAGGTGTTTACCTCAAAATACTAAAAATTTTTTTAAAGCTGGGTACAATTTACGTATAATAAAATTTAACCTTCTCAAAAGCATCTAGTTTTATGAGTTTTAACAAATGTATATAGATGTGTAACTACTAACACAATAAAAATTTCCATTACTGCGAAATGTTCCCCTGTGCCTTGCTGTACAAACTTCTCAGCCCACTCCCTCCCTGTACTCAGGGACTGTTAAGTTTGGCAGGACCTGTTCTCAAACAAAGAAGACTGAGCATCAAAAGGACTTTGGGTGGAGTTTTATAAGCTGGAGTATGACATGATATCACCTGGTCTTTATAGCCCAAACTCTGCTCACAGAAGAAATGGCTAATCTAGTGTTAGGTATGTGAACTCAGTTTTGTAGTACCAGCTTCATCACTTAGCACAGTATAGCTTATTCTTTTATTCTTTTATTTTTATTTATTTATTTTTTTGAGACGGAGTTTCGCTTTTGTTACCCAGGCTGGAGTGCAATGGCGCAATCTCGGCTCACCGCAACCACCGCCTCCTGGGTTTGGGCAATTCTCCTGCCTCAGCCTCCTGAGTAGCTGGGATTACAGGCACGCGCCACCATGCCCACCTAATGTTTTATATTTTTAGTAGAGACGGTGTTTCACCATGTTGACCAGAATGGTCTCGATCTCTCAACCTCGTGATCCACCTGCCTTGGCCTCCCAAAGTGCTGGGATTACAGGCTTGAGCCACCGCGCCCAGCTCTTTTATTCTTTTAATAAACATTAAACTGAATTCGATAAATGTGAGCTTGATAAATATTCCAACATGTGTTGAGTACTATGCCAGATGCTGGAATGGACAAAATGAAACAAGATCCTTATCCTCACGGAGGTTACGGTTCTAGTGAAAGAGGCAGATATTAATTTAATAATCACACAAACATTACTATAAACTGTGCAAGTTGCTATAATGAAAAAGTACAAGGTGCTCTGAAAGTATATAAAAAGATAGCATAACCTGGTCTGGGAGGTCAGGGAGGACTTCTATGAGGAGGTGAAATTTAAGCACAGAGCTGAGGGGTAAGCAGGAAATAACTGTGTGAAAGGGGAAGGTTGGGAGAAACAGAAGAGAATGTTCCTGACTGAAGAAGTGTTATGTGTAAAGGCCTGGAGTTATAAGAGAGTTTGTGCTTCTGAGGGTCTTAAAGAAGACCAGTGAACTGGCCAGAAGAGTGGGGTTTACATGAAGTTAAAGAGGGAAATTGAGGATAGGCCAGTAAGGGCCATACACACATGTAAAGTTGAGTTTTATCCTAAAAACAATGAAAAGTTATTTAAACAGGCAGAAAGACAAAATCGGGTTTATATTTTTGAAGACTACCCTGGCTACAATGTATAGTATAAGCTAAAAGCAGGGGGAAGGTGAGAATAGAGTCAGGATTCAAGTTAGGCGTAAAATGTAATATCCCAAGTAAAACAGATGGTTGCTTGGAGCAGGGCTATAGCGGAGACAGAAACAGATTGGTCATATATTTATGAGGTAAAAAATATATAGTAGAACTTGGTGGAGAGTAAGGAAGAAATGAAATAAAAAGGATTCCTAGGTTTCCGGCTTATACTAGAATGATGCCATTCACCAAGACAAGCAACAATTAAAGAAGACCAGGTTTATTACAACAAATATTACTGAGTGCGTACCATGGGCCCACGTACTGAGGATTCTGAAGGAAAGATAAATATGTAGATAAGTCTCATACAATGGGATAAAAACCATGACAAGGATAAGCACAGAAAGAAAGGATGCCCAGCCATCAGTGGGGGAGAGTAGGGAAGAGATGGCCAGAGAAGACTTTCAGGATTTTGTTAACTATATAAAATTCTTTTAATAAGAAAAGAATCCTAATCTTCCAAATGAGGTTAACTATCTCTACTTCAAAAGAATTCTATCCTAAAAGGGAGTGGGGCTACAGTTGCTGCCTATTTTTTTAAACTTTTCATTTTGAAAGAATTTTATTTTTAAATTTTTATTTATAATTTTTTTAAATTAAAAATTTATTACTATCACTGTTGTTATTTTTAAGAGACAGGATCTCAGTCTGTTACCCAGGCTGAAGTGCAGTGGCATGATCATAGCTCACGGTAGCCTTAAACTCTTAGGCTCAAATGATTCTTCTGTTTCAGTCTCTTAAGTAGCTGGCACTGTAGGTGCATGCCACCATTTCTCAGCCAATTTTTTTGTCAGTTTTTGTAGAGATACGGTCTTACTGTGTTGTCCAGGATAGTCTTGAATTCCTGGCTTCAAGTGATCCTCCTGAGTGCCTCAGCCTCCCAAAGTGTTGGGATTACCAGTGTGAACCTCAGGCACCTGGCCTGGCACAATTTTAGATATAGAGCAAAGTTGCAAATATTGTACAAAGAATTCCTATATATCCTCTGTTAAGTTTCCCTAAGGGTAACATCCTACATAACCATGGGATATTTGTCAAAAATCCAAATCTTTTCTTTTCTTTTCTTTCTTTCCTTCTTTCCTTTTCTTCTTCCTTCCTTCTTTCCTTCCTTTCTTTTTTCTTTTTCTTTTCTTTCTTTTTTTTTTTTTTTTTGCAATGGGGAAGGGTAGGAGAAACTGCCTGGTGGGACTGTGATCATAGAGCCTGCAGAAGGGTATAAAATCTCCATATCTCTAAGGTTACCTGGGGCTCCTCCACTTTCTCTTGCTAGCCCACACTCAGCCTCTACCAATTTATTAACTATGCAGCCCAGTTATTCTTACGGCATTCATGAGTCAACTTCAGATAAGAAAGTGCTCATGCTCTTTTTCTCCTAGCAAGCATCTATCTCTGCTTAAATTTCTTGCTATTTGGTTGCCCTTCCACTTCAGTTCTCTGGCAGGTTCAAGAAAAGTCATAAGCTTGCAGTTTTCCCAGCTTTATTGTTGTTTGAAGGGAAAAGTGATGCTCTCTCCAGCTTTCTAGGCTCCAAATGGAAACCAGAAGTCCTCTGTTATTCTTAATTCTAGAATTTGAGTCTAAAAAATTCTCAACTGCAATCTACTTCATTCTTTATTTTGCAAGTGAGAATACTAAAGCTCTAAAAGAAAAAACTGACTTTTGAAAATTTAGGGATAGAGTCAGAGCAATTCTACTTAGTATTTACAAAGTGACTTAGTATACATATATATACACACATAAATATTCTATATACACACTACTTACAGATATAGAATAGATCTATATCTAGTTATTTACATGGTGACTCGGTATTTGGGGAGACATATAGGAAATCCCAGACATTAAAAAGTAGAGATGAAATAAAATGAGACACAAGGACCAGGTATAATATAAAGTTGAATCAGAGTAGGAAGAATACAAGGACCAAAATTCATGAAACTAGGTTATAAAGGTTACATGCAATCATGTAGTTGAACCGTAAATTGGCACCAAATTTCCAGAGGGCCAAAATGAAAAGGGAAAGATTATTATTTTATAGTTTATCAATTAGGGGAACACACACACACACACACACACACACACACACATCTCTTAAGTAAACAGAAGCATTTCCTAGTGCTAAATTAAGAAGTTTCCCTTATATGGCTTCATACAGGGACCACTAAGAAATATGAGCCAATATTTTCAATGGCACCCCATAGCAAATATAGTTACCAGGTTTTATACAAATGTTGGAGTTAAAGAACCCTGGATGGAAGTGTTCAGTTTTCAAATCTAAATCTGTTTACTTCACTATGCAGTCTATACTACAGCAATTCACTAGGATAGATGTCTATTATGCAAACTGCTAATCAGCACTGGTGACTCAATTACTATCAAAATAGTACGTCTGGAGTTACAAAACTTTCAAATTAGAAGAGATCTCATCAACTTGTCCCACCATCTCATTTTAGAAATGATATAGAACACAATAAATACTTTCATGTGGAAAATATATATGTGACTATAGGCAAGTTACATTCCTATCCAGTTTAAAAAAACCCAGCCAACATAATAAGATATTCTCTCTTTAGGATGCTACTGATGTCAATAATAGAACTTTATAAATATTTACAAATAATCCTTAGGAATCAGAAGCAGAAGAAAAGGGAAACAAGAGCCAACCACAAGTCTTCTTGCACTACTGACAATTTACTGGAGTGAAAAGGTCAGGATCTAGCCAAAAACTGAGAGAAACTATGAAGAAAAAGAAAATGAAGAGTTATTCTAGAGATAGGATTTCCTACAATGACTCAAATGATATAACTTCACAGTTTCAAGTTTCAACTCTATGATGCATTTTTATTTAATTCTGTACATCAACTGGAAAATTAATTTCTAAATCTCTAGTTAGCCACCAAAGGCAGAGTGAGCTAGAAAAGACCTAAGCTAGAAAGTAATACATATCTACATATACCAAAAACATTTAAAGAGGCTGTGGTTCACAGACTATAATTAGAAATATGGGGCTCTCTTTAAGACAATACTCTGAGTCTTGCTTTTAAAGAGTCCTGACAGCACAGCATCTGAAAAGATACAAGAGTCATTTTTGGTCCTGCTCAAAATGTGTTTGCTGCTAAAAGTCCTGGAAAGACGACCTTTTACAATACTGTCTTCCTAAAGTGAGTCCTGCATTATGAAATCAGGAGACAGAATTAAAGAGACTCCAGCTTTTTCTCTTTCAAGAAAAGAAAAAAAAAAGGTGAGAAAATCCGAGTAAAATGAAAAATGTATATAAAAAAATGTAGATATAACACACACAGACACATATTTTAAACATGAACATCCAGTTGATATTCTTGGGTATCCTGAGACAGAGAACATAATTTCATTTCCCACTTGGCATACGTGGTCTCATGTTTGAATAAAAAAAAATTGTTCATAATACTCCTGTGAAAATGCCCTTATTCAAAGTAAAAAGAAAAAATATTATTTGAATCTGTAATACTGCAGCCTTTCAGTTGGGATGCTGGTTGATCTTAATGAGAGAAATTATTTGATTCAAGTATCAACTAAATAGTAATTAAGATGAACATAAATGTATAAAAACAAAATTAACTGTATATGGCAAGTGCATGCCTCATAGCACCTGTCCTCACATGTAGAAAAGAACATCAGCCTTTGACTGATTATTTCTTTTTGACATGATTTATCACCCAGTATTCTTTAAACTTGATAAAGCAAATTAATCTTTGATTGCAGGCGGCACCGGAGGTTGCCATTAGTCATGTAGTTTGGTGAGGTTCCTTGTGTTTCATTTACCAGGCACACAGAAAGAGAGCCCAGAAGCAATTGCCTCAGCTATGACTTCTTTCCCAATCCACCCAGGAGAAATGATCAAAGAATTCAATATACGGTATTTTAAATTACTTCGATAGAACTGACCAGTAAGGAGAAAAGAGAATTTTCTCTTTATTTTTTATAATTATTTTTTAACCAAGGACAAAGGAACACTTGTAACTTGTGATTTCAACATTAACAACTCAGAGATTTTTGTTTGTTGTAGGGCAAGGGGTGAGGGTGGAGGGTAATTATAATTTTTAAAACTGCTATCTTAAGAATGGGCATTTAGGAATTGACTATGCAGGAATACAGAAATAGCAAATAAATATTCCATACTGAAAATATTCCCATAGGCTCAGGTACCAAAATGCTCCAGTTTACTAAAACCATCGTCACCATCTTTTAAAATACTGAAGAAGAAATATTTTCTAGATTAGTGAACATTCCATCCTAAAGTATTATCCAATTTTTAGTCAGTAAACAATGGTAAGAAATCGTAACTTTTTAAACTTATTCTTTTTTTTGGCGGGGGGCGGGTGTTGGAGTCTCGCTCTGTTGCCTAGGCTGGAGTGCAGTAGCACAATCTCAGTTCACTGCAACCTCTGCCTCCCAGGTTCAACTGATTCTCCTGCCTCTGCCTTGCATGTAGCTGGGATAACAGGTGTGCACCACCACTCCTGGCTAATTTTTTTTTTTTTTTTTTTTTTTTTTTTTGTAGTTTTAGTAGAGACAGGGTTTCACCATGTTGGCCAGGCTGGTCTCAAACTCCTCACTTCAAGTGATCTGCCCGCCTCAGCCTCCCAAAATCCTCCCTGGGATTATAGGAGTGAGCCACCGTGTCCAGCCTTCAACTTTTCTCTTTACTTACTTACTTTTCGTTTCTGGGCTTTTTAATTTAATTTTACTGTATTTTATTTGAGACAGTCTCACCATGTCTCCCTAGCTGGAATGCAATGGTGCAATCTCAGCCACTATAACCTCTGCTTCCCAGGCTCAAATGATTCCCCAGCCTCAGCCTCCCCTGGAGCTAGGACTACAGGCGTGAGCGACCAACACCCGGCCAATTATTGTATTTTTTGTAGGGATAGGGTTTTGCCATGTTGCCCAGGCTGGTCTTGAACTCCTGAGCTCAAAGCAATTGATCTGCCTCAACCTGGGCTTCTTATTTTATAACTTAATATTCAAAAGAACATTACATTGGTCTAACACACACTATTACTCACCCTAATACCTCAGTGTGCAAAAGCAAGATTTATTTGACAAAATAACTATTAAGGAACAATATCTGAGTTAGAACTTAGGGCTTTCTACTTTTAGTCCTTTACTTAACTGATAATGCCTATCAGAGACATTAACCACAATTTCCAAAACAGATTCTTTGACTATGCCAACCATTAACAAATCATCACTTCATATATAACCTGATTATTTCAATGAAAAATTTCTTTAATCTAGCCTTAAGTACAGGATTGATATTTGATCCCTATGAGAGATGATGATCCTTATTAGGCTAAATATCGTATCTTCTAAAATTGCTGGAAAAACAATATGAATGAACTACTAGAAGACTTAACAAAATCCCAATATTTACGATCATCTCAATTCCCAGTTAGTCTGCATGGAAGGCATTTCCACACCTAAAGGGGAAGAAGAGCCCACTGGGTAATATATATCCACCTTTTAAAAATGGTTTACTCTTAGAAAGGAATCCAAAGAATATTGAATATTAAAAATAGCATGTTCCATTTAGGACTTATGCAATAAGTATTCATTTTCAAAAAATAATATTTCATGAAAATTAACTGAGGTAGGATTAACATCAATGTTTCAAGTATTTATCTCAGATGGTATCATTTGTTCATAGAACAAAATTCATTAAATGATCCAAGTGTGCAAATAAAGGCAGTACATGTAGAGATACTTAAAAGGCCTTTCTCTTAAATAAAATTTAAAAGCAGCTCCTAATGCATTACAATGCACAGCCACAACCTGAAAGCTCAAGTACAATGTTCTTTTTCCAAAATAACCACTGTTAGTATTCCTACTCCAATGTTTGGGAAATCACACTCACCAGACTGCTGGTCATATACTTAAGCACAAAGAAATACAGTAACTAGGTTTCCGTCAATTTCCCTACCCTCTAAATATGCGCTGAAAATTCCAGGTAGCCTGTGCACACACGGGTTTAGCAATTCTATGTTCTTTTCAAG
Source organism: Saimiri boliviensis (assembly GCF_048565385.1). NCBI lineage: Eukaryota > Metazoa > Chordata > Mammalia > Primates > Cebidae > Saimiri > Saimiri boliviensis. The sequence goes on from NC_133468.1 coordinate 12,398,819, forward strand.
CATTTATGAAGAATTTCGCAAAAATGTAATTTCCTAAAAACAATCCTCTATTTTCTCTTAGTATACATGAAAGTTGGTTGAAACTGTAATTTTACAAATAAATAGTAAAGAATTAGGAATAAATCTTTACATAATGATACTTGAAATGCATGGAGTTGGCATATACCGTCTTGTCACTAATTGCAAACAAAATGTATCAAGTGATTTGGCATTTTAAATAGAAACTTTAAAAAGCTAACTATTAACTATAATATTCACACCAGCGTTCTGAAAACTATATATTTCCTATAAAAAATTGTGTCAGATATAAGCAAATAGCATGTATAAATGTATTATTTTTCAAAAAATGTAACTCCACATTATTTTAACATGTTAGCTTAATTTATTAAAATACAAATATTCTGACTAATTTCAAGAGTTATTTAACAATTTAGTTGAAACATATTTTCTTCTGGAATCATAAATTATTATAGTTTAGAAAATCAGAATACATGAAAAGAGTTGAAAAATTGTCAGTACAGAGTGAATGAAAGAACTCCAAATAAAGTCTTCTTTTTTTTTCTTTAGATAGGGTCTTGCTCTGTTGCCCAGACTAGAGTGCAGTGGTGTGATCAGGGTTCATGCAGCCTCAAACTCCAAGGCTGAAAGGATTCTCCTGCTTCAGCCTCCTGAATAGCTGGGACTGCATGCATGCACCACTGCGCTTGGCGAATGTTTACATTTTTCGTAGAGATGGCGTTTCTCTATGTTGCCTAGACTACTTGCCTTGAACTCCTGGGCTTGAGTGATCCTCCCATCTCGGCCTCCCAAAGTGTTTGCATTGCAGGCATAAGCTACCCTGCTCAGTCCAAATAAACTATATTAAAACAAATTTTAGTATTGTCCCTGCAGATGATTAAAAACAAATTAGAGTCCAAAAAACAACTTGCTCCGTAATAAGAATTTAAGCCAGCCTTCCTTCCTTCCTTTGTTCCTTCCCTTCTCTTCCTTCTTTTCTCTCCTTTCTTTTCTTCCTTCCCTCCTTCCTTCCCTTTGGCAGTGGGGAGCGGGGGTAGGGCTTGGAAGAGTAAAGAAGGATATTTCAGGAAAGAATAATTTCAGTGGGACAATTAAAAGTGTCTTCCCCTTTATAAAAACTTTAGTTGTAACTTATATGTTTATTTAAAGCAAGTTCACATGTAAGAACCTATTATTTATATACGAATATACATTTACTGCTTGGCTCCATTGAGAAACTATAAATTTCATCTATTGAACATTAGCAAAAAATTACATGTGTTTATCATCTGGATTATTCTCAGATTAATAGAGATAAATGACAAAACATAATCAGTAGCAGCTCTGCAACTTAATCATTGCATCTGAGCTATAGGAAGCACTTAATTACTCTCATTTACTAGGTTCAATCTAATGAGAAAGCATTAGCCAAATGAAAAGAATGCAGTACAAACAAACAAAATAGTTATACCATCATTAAAAAGAAACTCTGACAGTGCAGGTGACAGCATAGGCAGGATAAATTACCATAATGTTCTAAATGCTGAGCTGTCAGCATGCTAATGCCATGATCAGATACCCTGGGAATCTCTGCACTATAGCTGTCAGAAACAGGTATCATAAATCACCTCTCTCTACTGTACTGCTCATTATCACAGCTATAGCATACACGTTTTTCAGCATACTTCAGTACAAATTTGAAGGCAACACTTATTCTTATGAGTGGGTCTCTTTACTCCTGTAGACACTGTAGACAATCCTTGCCTAATATATGGATATTTTATTTTGCAATAATGAACTACTGGATCTTAGAACATGATAGGCCTCTGCTTTTAATTCATAAGCCATCTGAATGAACAGACTGCAAAAACAGCACATTTTCCCAAGCTGTATGATACGGTAGCAGTGAGCTAGGTAAATTAACATTATTCCATCTAAAGGAATCTCATTATTTGCAAGCTATTCCTGGATCTGGAAAGCAAAAGTAGCAGATACAAATAGGAACCACTTGCAACGGTTAGAAACCTTTATGACATAATCTTAATATTTTTAAGGAAAATTTTATATTTTATATGGAAAAAGAACTAACATTTGGAGAACTTACTACAGGTAATCTCCTTTAATCCTTATAACAGCCTTGTGAGTTAAATAGTCTTGCTGTCAATTTGTAGACAAGAAACATGAGGAACTGAAAAGTTCATGCCCTTATCATCGGTAGAGTTAGCAAAGGAATTCTGCAGAAGTCTCTGAACATGTGAAACGTGACAAATTTCTTTAATCATATAAACATGCATACTATATATTTTATTATAAATACAATGCGATCACACTCCTAATTTCTATTCGCCAAAAGTAATAGCTGAAGGGAAACTAGATTTTCATCTTCACAATGATGTCTAATACAATTATACAAAGGTAACAGTCAATTTGATGATGTATCTGTATTCTCAAAATCCTTCTTAATAAAAAGCACCTGACATATTTTACAAATAAAATGGTGTTTCTACACATATATAGAAGTATTTTTAAAGTATTCTGATTGAGCGTATTTTTAAAATGTGAGAAAAAAAGATTATAATATATTCAGGGAGAAAAGCTAAATTTCCAAAGAAAATGAAAACGATGAATGACATTTTCCAATAATGTTTGTAATTTCTTCTCCTTTGCTTATTCCAAGAGAGTGATATTTCTTACTAACATCTTGTATTTTGATGGGTGGTTACTGATGTGGGAGGAGAGTGTTCTAAGAATTGTTTTAGTGTTCTCTTTAAAAATTTTTTATTTTTAAATTTTTCCCTTTTTTTCTTTTCTGTTTTAGTGTTCTTATGCAACGTACAATTTAGTTGTATGCTGAAACCTCAGTCAGTTTTACTTCAATAATGATATAGTGCCACCATGTTATAACCAGAATACTTAATATGAATTTAAGTCCTTCCCTGATTTACATATACACCACAGACCAGGATTCTTCTTTTAAAAAGTAGAGCCCTTTAAGGAAGAATTAATACCAAGTCTTCTCAAACTATTAAAAAAATGATGTGAAGGAAATTTTTCCTAACTCATTTTATAAGGCCAGTATAATTCTGATACCAAAATCAGGACAACAAAAAAATAAAAACTACAAGCCAATATCTCTCATGGACATAGATGCAAAACTCACAAATACTAGCAAACTGAATCAAATAGCACATAAGACAATACACCATAATCAAGTGGGATTTATCACAGGTATGCAAGGATAGTTCAACATATGTAAATCAACAGATGTGATACGTCACATCGACAGAATGAAGGACAAAAAGTTCAGCATCCCTCCATAATAAAAACTCTCAATAAATCTGGTATAGAAGGAAACTGCCTTAACACAATAAAGGCTGTATATGTCAAACCCACAGCTAGCATCATACTGAGTGAAGAAAATCTCAAAGCTTTTCCTTTATAAACTGGAACAACAAGGGTTTCCACTCTTACTCTTATTAACATAGCACTGAAGTCCTACCCAGAACAATTAGACAGGAGAAGGTCATATAAATTGGAAAGGAGAAAGTAAGATTGTTCCTGTTGGTAGATAACATGGTCCTATATCCAGAAAAAACCTAAAGACTCTACCAAAAAACATTTAGAACTAATCAGTGAATTCAGTAAAGTTGCAGGATACACAGTCAACATAACAAAAATCAGTAGCGTTTCTATACACAGTCAACTAGCTGAAAAAGAAATCAAGAAGGCAATCCATTTTTTGTAGCTACTATTTACACCACCTGCAGTTTGGTTGGGTTCCTTGATTACAATTATGCTGTACATATGCCATTTGGGGAAGCAGGAAGAAACAAAAAAACCCCAGCTTTCATTAACTATCTACTCTAAGCCAGACATGACTTTGAAGTAGGGATTTTTATCCCCAAGTTTTAAAGGGGAAACCAAGACTCAGGCAAGCTCCATAATAACTTTGCTTGTGGGTATAGAGCTAATACTTGACAAGGCCAAGATGGCCTGGATTTTTCCTACTCTGTTTTTTGCACTATCTCTAAATTTTTTCCACAGCTTTGTTTTATTCCTTGCAAATTATATCTCTTCAATAAATGTTTACAGGATAAAAATGGCAGGTTGTGTCCCAACAACAAAAGGTAGATACTTAAAAAGAAAGTAAGATTATACCACGGAAACAAAAGATATTATGCTGCAAGCAGGTCATTGTCATCACAGACAGACAATACTATTTTGGCTACATGAACTCTTTAAGAGAATTTAAGTCAAAATCGTCTCTTGTACTGCTGTTCCTTTCCCAGATCTGTCAATCAGTGTTTCCTTTTTCATGAGTCTGGTGACAGTCAATAAGCCTCCTTTTAAAAAGATAACTAAAAAGAGGTGATTTAAAGTATGTGAGAGGATGTGCATTGGTGAAATGTAAACACTACACATTCTGTAAAAGGGACCAAGGCATTCATGGGTTTTGGTATCTGTGGGGTGTCTTGGAACCAGTCCTCCACAGATATTGAGGGATGACTGTCATTTCAAAACAATATGCACAAATTACAACAGATAAAACTTCAATAAATAAAACCTCAGTGCAACTTTTTTTCTACAAAACTTCTAAGTCATATTTGATTTTAATAAAACATTATTTCTAAAACTAATAGGATAAGCTAACAGAATAAACAACTGTAGCTTAAAAACAAATAGCTGCTTTATTTGGGCGTTATCTTTAAACCACAATAGATAATTTGAAATTCATAAAAATGGCAAATTTCCCTTCATTTAGACTGGCAATTAATATTTTCAGTTTTACCTAATTAACAAACCTTCTATTAAGTTTTTCCAAAGTTCTACCAGTCATTTTTCTGATAGATAACTATTTTGAGTGAAATACTGTATAGAATAAAGAAGACACAAAAATTTTAACGTCTGGAGGTGGTGGCTCACGCATGTAATTCCAGCATTTTAGGAAGCAGAGCTGGGTGGATCACTTGAGCCCAGGAGTTTGAGACTAGCCTGGACATCACAGGGAGTCTCCGTCTTTACAAAATATAAAAAAAATCAGCATGGCATGGTAGTGCATGCCTGTGGTCCCAGCTACTTGGGAGGGCAAGGTAGGAGGATTGCTTGAACCCAGGAGTTTGAGGCTGCAGTGAGTTATGTTTGTACCATTGCACTCCAGCCTGGGTGACACAGTGAGACCTTGTCTCTAAATACATACATACATACATACATACATACATAATTTCAGTTTAATTTTTAAAAATTATTTTTAAAGCATGCATTTTTTTCTAGTATAATCTGACATATATAATTCTAACAGTCTCCTTATTAGTTGCACTGCTTCATACATAGGAAACTGAAAATAATACTGAATATTGAGACCCTCCCTGTATCCCAAGAAAAAGACCCAAAGAACAGCTGTTGTTTACAGAACTGTCTGGCAAAAAATCTCTTTCCAAAAGCAAAAAAAAAAAAATTATTTGTTATGCCATTTCTATTTGTTAAGCACATAATGGGAAGATGAGTAAATTATAGTATCTATCACTAATAAGCCTTCTTTGAATATCAATCGACTCTAACCATAATTGATAACCTAAGCCAATAATACATTCTGCTACAATTCCAAGTTCAAAAGGTTAATTATGGCCTGGCCACAGGCTCATCCAGAAACCTGAAACTGATTGCTATATGCCTTCCTAATGAAGATGTACTGCATGTATTATAAGAGCATAGTGGTAAATGATTGGGACCTCCAACATCAATGCGGCAAGCAAGCATTAACCTTCACCATATCAATTTAACTGTCATTGTCACAGTTTATATCCTACAAGGTCTTTTTATTCTAGGGGAAAGCAAGCATCTGATAACTATATTTTCCTTGTAAGGCAAGATTTCCCTTTTCATTCTAATGAATATAGGAATCAATAATAGTAAGTCCATTCAAACCATGTTATGAATTAACAATACCTAGGAAAGTTAAGAAGAGACTGCAGTCATGATGGGTGTTCTCATTTATCACCAAAATCTTTAATTTGCATGTGGAGGTACTGCCCTAGCACAGAGGGCATGAGCAAAGTATCAGCATCTTTTTTTCCTTAGGGGCACTTACAGTGCTTGCTTTCTTACAGGCCAAGAAAAAAAAAATGGCAGGCTGAACTATAAGCCCCCACTCACAAATAAGACCAATTTAGCAAACTTTGTTCCTTGCATTCAACACTCACTGCCAGTCTAAGGAAGAACAGGAACTAGGGAGGCTCCAGAACAGAGTTGTAGGGACTAAGATATCTTCGATATAGTATAGTTCGGAAGATACCATGTGACATTAACCAGCAAGAAAATAATTCCTTTGATAGCAGGCAACAGAGAAGCTGAGCAGTGAAATAAAAGGAGTATCAAAATGTGAGGCTGATAATGTAATGACTATGTTCTTTACTATCTGTGTGGCCTTTTAACAGAACACATATCCCTTCTGTTTTTCTCCTGTAATTGAGAGGTTTTTTTTGAAAATTCCTGTTTTGTCCATCTTATAAAGTCAAAGTTTTCAACCATGGCTAAACAGTATAAAGATGCTGAACTTAAAAAAAATACACAGACACACGAACACACACACACACACACACACACACACACACACACACACACACACAACCAGGGTCCTAAACTCCAAGGCATTTTGATCTAATTGGTTTAGGATGGGGCCCAAGTATGGGTATTTTTTGGTGGCTATTCGAAAAATCTTCTAATTTTACTTTTTAAACTTTTAATTATGTGAATGCTTAAACATATACAAACATAATGGAAATATATTGCCAAGTGTCAATGATGAGCAATATTTTGCAAATCTTATATCATCTATTTCCCCACCCCTAAGATTAAAAAAGTTCCCACTGGCACATTTTATAGCAAATCCACACTGTTACTTTTACAAAATTTCCTCATGTGATTATATTGTGAAACCAGTATTGAGAACCACGTGAAGATTTTGAAAAAATTTTCCCAAGTTACAAAGCAACAATAAAAACAAATCGATGCCCAAATGGATTATCAGGCTCAAGAGTTTTTACTGACACTGACTGACCAAGTCAATAGAATAAAATATTTAGTTTAATGAATACTACTTCAATCATTTTCCTCCTCTGAACCAACTAGTTTCTTCATAAGACAGACCCTCTGATAGGCTATATAGTGCAAAAAAGTTACATCTAGAAAAATGTCATTCTTCTCTAATGCCCAGTATTATCATCCTATTCCCCTATCTTATAGTTCCTCAAACGTGTTGCTCTGTCAACCTGGAATAATTTACTCTCTTTCCCTCCTTCCCCATGTACATGGCCAACTCCCACTTCATCTTCAAGGCCCAGAATAGATATCAATATCATGAAGTCTTCTGACTCCTCTCTCCCATCTGTCCTACCTTCTCCAAGCCTGAGGAAAGGCTGGGCTCCTACAGCCTTGTGTTTACCTCAGTCACGGTACTGTTTTTTGTCAGTCTTACTAATGAGTACAGCATTCTTAAAGGTAGCGGTTATTTCATAATGGATCTATTCCACCACAGTCACCCAATTTATGAATATTTCCATTTTCAAAATTGTACGTCAGCCACTTTCTCTAGGAAACAAATTAGGTGTGCTCAACAATGTGCTTCCCCAGTTTACTAATGTGTACAACAATTTACCCCTTGCAGTGCATCTCAATTGATGGCCTAAAGCAACAATCAGGGGTGACTGCTTCACTGATAAAAAAAAAAAACAAAGAAAGACAAGAATTTATAATAAATCATAATTATATTTTTTTCCAACGATACCCCCACAACCTCAGAACGGTCTGCTGCAGAGAACCTTGGTTTCTGAATCAAACTAATGTCTAAAATAACTGATTCTAAAATACAGGTTTTTGTTACTCAAAGACATAAGATAGAAGGAATTTTTTTTTTTATCCTTTTTGAGACAGGGTCTCACTCTGTTGCCCAGGCTGGAGTGCCGCATGTGATCATAGTTTATTGTAACCTCAAACTCCTGGGCTCAAGTGATTCTCCTGTTTCAGCCTCTTAAGTAGCCAGTACTATAGGGGGTGTGCCACCACACCCAGCTAATCCTTTTCTTTTTATTTATTTATTTATTTAGAGTCTGGGTTTCACCATGTTGGTCAGGCTGGTCTCGAACTCCTGACCTCAGGTGATCCGCCTGCCTCGGCCTCCCAAAGTGCTGGGATTACAGGCATGAGCCACTGCACCTGGCCAGTTAATCTTTTAAGCTGTTTTTTTGTTTGTTTGTTTTTGGTAGAGACTGGTTTTCACTGTGTTCCCTGGGTTGATCTTGAACTCCTGGGCTTATGTGATCCTCCTGCCACACACAGCCTCCCAAAATGTTGGGGATTACAGGCGTGAGCCACCATGTCAGTCCCAAGGGAATTTTTTAAACAAAGAAAATCTTTTTTTTCTCTCTAAAAGTTTTAGTTTAAAGGGACGCACAACATGCTAAGAAGTAAAGTTTATTAATGTATAATATACAACAAAGACCATCATTTATTTAAGTACACTCCCTGTGACTATTTTCCAATGACTTTTCCTTGGTTTAGGGTAATACTGGAAAAATGAAATGACCATATTCAATGATAATAATAATATTTGTAATAGAAATAACAGCATCATCAACAGAAACATCTGGTTTTAACTAATTCTTAACAAGCATCTTCTATATGCGAGTTACTGTGGTAAGCATGCTATCTCTATCTTCATATTAGTCCTATAAGGTATTATTATTCCACTCTTATGGCAAAACTGAAGCTTAGAGAGGCTAAGAAATTTGCCTAAAGAAAAAGAGCCCAATTAAAAGGCACGGACTGGCAAACTGAATAAAGAGTCAAGATCCATTGGTGTGCTGTATTCAGGAGAACCTCCCAAAGTGCTGGGATTATAGGTGTGAGCCACCGCATCTGGACTGTCCTCTTTAATTATCTTACATATGTCAGTTAGGAGCCTGATTTTTCAGTACCCTAGAATTCATTCACTCAGAAAGAGAACATAGATACAATAGTCATAGTTTTCATGTTGAAGGTGAAATAAAGACTATCCACAATGTTGTCTTTTTATTTCTGCTTCATTGCCACATTACATAAATGGGTGAGTAACAGTTATACCTCTGAACTGTTTTTCACAGAACAGAAATGACCTGTTAGCTTAAGCGGGAGTTGAACAATGAGAACATCTGGGCACAGGGAAGGGAACATCACACACCGGGGCCAGCTGGCTGGTGGGGGAAAAGGAGAGGGGTAGCATTAAGGGAAATACCTAATGCAGATGACAGGTTGATAAGTGCAGCAAACCACCATGGCACATATATATCTATGTAATAAACCTGCACATTCTGCATATGTATCCACGACTTAAAGTGTAATAATAATAATAATAATAATAATAATAATAAAGCATAGTTAAGGTTTTGCCACTTAGTAGCTATGGGACTAAAGATAAACTTCTCAGACACCCAGTTTATTTTCTCTAAAATGAGGACAATAATTTATAGAATTTTTACTCATTAATTCGTTAACTCATTCATTCATTCATCTAACTGTATACATTTATTAAAGGCATGATTAATTAGAGAGATGACGTAGATAAAGTCCCAAAGCTGTGCTCCAAGGAGCTTATAGTCTAACAGACCTTTCTGAAGGTTAAATTACATGTTAACATCCAGAATTTGATAAGTAAGATGCACTCAGTGACCACTATTCCCTTTCAAACTTCTGTATTTTCTGTGAGATTGTTAGGTGAAAAATTACAGGAATATGGTATTCTAAATTTTCATAAATCTAACAGCTACCTTGACTAAAGGAAAGGAAAGCTAAAGAGAGACAGACACTAACAACGAAGGTAACGTGACTCACGTTTCTTCCCTCCACTGCTTACTCATAGCCTGGAACAATTTCAGCATCAGATTTAGAAAATCATTGAGGTAAAATTCTTTAGAACTTCCTTAAAGAAGAAATAAAATCTTTTTATAAAACATAAGTATAAAAATTACAAAGTCAAGAATCACAAACTTTAGTTACATGGTCATAATCAACACTGAATAACTTCAACCAAAACCATTATAATTCTTTTTGTACTAATGATGATTTTTCTTAAAGTTCTACCATATACTTATAAACTTCTCTAAGATCTTAGAAACATCCCTCCTATCCCTCTTTCACAGAGTTTTTCTTGTTGTTGATAAACTAGGCTTTAAAGTACATACCAGATCTTCAGAAAAGTTAATAAGAACTAGCCCCATCTTTATATACAGATATAAAAAATTCAGGCCCTAGCCTGGTTACATTATTATTTTCCTAAATTTATTCTTTCTCTGTAAGTTGCAACATTTCCCCCAAATACTCAAAGTCAAATTAATTTGTAATTTCTTATCCTAATCTTTTTCTCTTACCCTTTGGTAGGCAGTATCTCTCTAGATCTGCTGTGTATTACATGTTTTAAAAATCTCTCTTTGCCAACAACAATCAAATTTGCACATTTTTTTCCACCCATGAGGATGTGCTACCTAAATACTTATTGCCTATGCAGCAAATGAATTCAACATTCTTCTAAAGCATTTCTCCTTGATTTCCTCTCACTTCACTTCTATTTCCAATAACACATTCAATTAAATGACTTCATTAGTGACTTTTGTTTCAATTCCTTTTTGGAAGAAGACAGACAAAAATAAGTTAACAAATAAGATATGGCAACACAGTCTCTTTCCTTAAAGGATTACTTGGTCATTAACACTTTATAATCATAAAGTATATAATGCTTTGATGATGGACACAATCCTTTTACATGTGTTTTGCATTACAGTTGACCTTTTCTTTTTTTTAAAATGTCCTTCTCATATGCAAAATACATTCATACAGTTGACCTTTTAATAATGCAGGTTTGAACCATGTGGGTCCACTTATATGCAGATATTTTTCAATAAAAGTTACACCAAGTGTGCCTGCCACTCCTTCCTCCCCTTCCACTTTCTCCGCTCACTCCTGCCTCTGCTGCCTGTGAGACACTAAGACCAAACCCTCTCCCTCCTCCAGCACACTTGACATAAAGATGATGAGAATGAAGATCTTTGTGATAACCAACCCACTTCCACCTAATGAAGAGTAAATATATTTTCTCTTCGAGATTTTTTTCTCTAGCTTCCTTTATTATAAGGTCATAGTACACAACACATATAACACTAAAATGTGTGTTAATTGTTCATTTTATTGGTAAGGCTTGGCTTTCAGTCAATAGTAGGTTATTAGCAGGTAAGTTTTTGAGTAAGCATAAATCTAATATTAATGCTCAGATTTTTGACTATGTGGCTGTGTGTCGGGAGGTGTCAGTTCCCCTAACTTCTGTGTTGTTCTAGGGCAGGTGTCCCCAAACTGCGGCCCGTGGGCCGCATGCGGTCCCCTGAGGCCATTTATCCGCCCCCCCCCCACCCGCACTTCAGGAAGGGGCACCTCTTTCATTGGTGGTCAGTGAGAGGAGCACAGTATGTGGCGGCCCTCCAACGGTCTGAAGGACAGTGAACTGGCCCCGTGTGTCAAAAGTTTGGGGATACCTGTTCTAGGGTAAACTATATTTCATCTGATCTTTATAGAATCCATTGAAATAGAAAGGGCAGTTAATATGCTCATTTTGTAGTGAAGAAAACTAAGGCCCAGAAAGTTTACGACCTGCCAAAGCTCACTGGACTACTATAACCCTTCCTAATTTCCATTCATTTGTTTATCAGCATCAATAATGAAGCTCCTTTGGTAGGGCATAAATCTAATACAAGATTGAAAGAACAGTCCTTTCTTTTTATTTGATTCTTTACAGTAGCCAGTAATGTCCTACATAAGTTCAACTCCAAGATGACAGAATAGAAACGACTGACAACAGTCACATAAAGTCTATAGCCTATTTCTGTTCCTGTCGTGATCTTCTCTTCTCCACAAACCAGTTTCTAAACATGATTAAACTTGTCACAACAAGTACATCAAGGGGATAAAGGTAAAAATATAGAGTAAAATAATGTGAGATGGCATTATGAACTATTCAGTGAGAATGGATTTAGAATAAAATCTTAAAACTATTAGGGAAAAGTAAAATTAAATCATCATAAGTGTCTTAGTCTGTTTTCTGTTGCTATAACAGAATAGCACAGACTAGGTAATTTATAAAGAAAAGAGATTTATTTGGCTCACAGTTCTGGAGGCTGGGAAGTCCAAGAATATGGTACCAGCTTCTGGCAAGGGCCTCTGTGCTACGTCATAACATACTGGAATGGCAAGCAAACACCAAGAGAGACCAAGAGAGAGGCACCAGGGATTGAACTTACTTTATTTAACCCAATCACCTCTTATTAGGTCCCACCTCCTAACACTATTGCATTGAGATGAAGTTTCCAACACACAAACTTTTGGGGAACATTAATCAAACCACAGCCAACAGGGAAAAGAAAAAAAGTAGGGACAGAATACTGAAAATTTGCCAATATAAGTAAATTAAGACTGGCAATTAGAGATTACACTAAATTAATGCATTCCTCTTGGGAAAATTGCAGATACTACCATATAGCAAGATCAGCCAGACAGCAAACTCTTCCATAATTCCTTTATATGAAGAGAACATACTTCTCAAAGATCAGAAGAATCAATATTTAAAGACAGGGTTAGGTGAGAACAGTAAGAAGTTAAGAGCAATTTTACTCTCAGATGCAAAGAGAGCTTCTATTGTTATTGAAAGGATTTGTTTCTAAGGAAAATATTGGGAGGATCCTCAAAGGGCAAACCCACCTTAAATGCATAGATCATTATATAAAAATGATAATGATGATAATAATGAGAAAAATTAAAGGTTCAATTTATAGAAGCATTTTCAAAATGCCAGGCACTGGGCATTTTACTGACATGATCATCAATCTTCATAAAACTTTGTAACACAAATATTATTGGCCTAATTTTTACTAGAGAAAATGTACTTTTAGAGTTGAGCTCATCTAGTGACTTGCCTAAGGCATTAAATCTCTCATCACGCAATACGCACAATTAGAACACACCCTAGTTGGCTGCCAACATTAGACACTGCCCCAATCTGATGACTACCATCTTCCATTAAATAAAAAAGCACAAGGCCTCACAAAAGAGTTAGCTGGTTCTTTCATTCTTAGTCTGTTTCAGAACCTGAGGCTCCTTTTTAGGTAGGCATGCTTCCACAGAGCTAACAAATGTCATGATATATTCCATGCTGGTAAACTGTACTTTCAAGGCAACAGACTTCACTTTAACACAGTCTTTCCTACCTAATGATTATTTAAAACAATGTACTCTTTAAAGTAAAATAACATTAGCTACCATTTATGGGGTAACTTACTAGGAGCCAGGCACTGTGTTCAGTATTTTATATTCATTATCTCAATTAATGGGAATCCAGGTCTATCTAATTACAAAGCCAGGGATCTTTCCAACTCATCATCTTGGCTTATATCCAGCTTTGATTTAGTCTGCATTACTCTATTGCCCAAAGCACTAAATTAGACTGATGCAGATAGGGGATTACTGCTATAAGTGAAAAAGTGTCTGATACATACATTTTTAATATGATTACTTTGCCAGACTTCATAATACTAAACTGAAAATAAACAATAAATTTCTGTAGTCATTAAAAAATACAGAACTGTTTAGAGGTCATGAAAATTATACCAGTGATTGGGACTGTATTTGTCTTTTGTCTCTAAAAATATAATAGACAGTGACAATTGGCAGGTACTTTTCCAGAAGCTTCCTTCTTATATGAGCTACCACATACAACTGGGTTCTTGAGTGTTTTTCTTGTAGAGAGGTATCATTATAAATAAACTTATTATTTTTTTGATTAACAACTCAGCTATTATATCATGTGTGATTTCCTATAATCATCAACTTAGTAAATGCAACTGATTGTCCCATATATGCTAAATAGTAGTAAACAGTAGAGAGACATAAATAAAGTAGAGCTTTTAGCCTCCAGTAGCTTACAGTCCACAAGAGACAAGATCATATATAAAACATGACTGTAGAAAAATGTCAATCTTTTTTTTTTTTTTTTTTGAGACTGAGTTTCACTGCTGTTGCAGGCTGGAGCACAATGGTGTGATCTTGGCTCACTGCAACCTCCGCCTCCTGGGTTCAAGTGATTCTCCTGCCTCAGCCTCCCAAGTAACTGGGATAACAGGCTTAATAACAAATTTGGGGCACTAAAGCACAGTTGTGAGGACTTAGATGCTGGTAGAAAATTGGAGTGGCATGAAACTGACTTTACAATACACTTTTCTTCCCACAGATTCAAAGGCAGTGGTATAGACATTAAATATAGATGAGTGCTTTCCATAATATTGAACACAAACCAAACTAAATATTAAGGGACATCCACTAAATGCCAACTACAGAGGTTAAGAACTAGAGATCAAAGTTGAATAACAATTCTAAGAACATAAGAAGCTCCTTGTACTGCATAGGACAGGTTCCTTCATTACTATGGGGTGAATAACAGCTTTGTTTCCTAAAATTTTATTAGAAGCTGGATGGACTTCATCAGACTGATCATGTCACAGTGTTATAAAAAAGATCTCTTAGGGAAAATAAGAATAAGTGACAAATACCATTAAGCTCTCCTAGTTGATAAGTGACAAATACCATTAAGCTCTCCTAGTTGATAATTTCTCCAGATAGATAGAACCTTAGCAATAATCCAGTGTCACCCCTCATTTTATAAATAAGACCTTAACAGGGTAAGGTCACCCAGGTAACTGAAGGCATAGCCTTATACCTGGTTTGTCCTAATGGTTGCAAGAGAAGTTTCAGTAGATCCTCTTTATCTTAGTATGTTACACTGACACTATTATGAAAGGTGACTATATATTAGGGAAGTACATATGACATGGAGCGTCACAAACTGGGACCATTTTTGTTATATGAGTCACTGCAACAGAATTTGTCTTTGTAGCCATAGATCAGTTTGGCCAAGTACTCTTAGATCTGCAACAGGATTTGAAGTATCATTGACTAAATTATTAGGAATTCTCTAAACACCAAATGATAAGCATAACTAGGTATCAAAGGCAAATAAGAATTCTCAGAAAGAAAAATTTTTTCCTTTGTTTTACTGCTATTTCTTAAACATTTAATCGCATTTTCCTATTGACTTCCATAAATTTAAAGCATGTCCTTGGGTTACCAGAATGAACCATTAAAGATCACTTCATCGAAATAAAATGTTTAACCCACAGCCAATATCATACTGAATGGGCAAAAACTGGAAGCATTCCCTCTGACGTCTGGCACTAGACAAGGATGCCCTCTCTCACCACTCCTATTCAATATAGTATAAGAAGTTCTAGCCAGAGCAATCAGGCAAGAAAAAGAAATACAGGGTATTCAATTAGGAAAGGAGGAAGTCAAATTGTCTCTATTTGCAGACAACATGATTGTTTATTTGGAAGACCCCATAGTCTCAGCCCAAAATCTTCTGAAACTGATAAGCAACTTCAGCAAAGTTGCAGAATACAAAATCAATGTGTAAATTCACAAGCATTCCTATACACCAATAACAGACTTAAAGAGAGCCAAAGCAAGAATGAACTGCCGCTCACAATTGCTACAAAGAGAATAAAATACCTAGGAATACAATTGACAAAGGATGTAAAGGAACTCTTCAAGGAGAACTACAAACCACTGCTCAAAGAAATAAGAGAGGACACAAACAGATGGAGAAACATTCCATGCTCATGGTTAGGAAGAATCAGTATCATGAAAATGGCCATACTGCCCCAAGTAATTTATAGATTCAATGCTATTCCCATCAAGCTACCAATGACCTTCTTCACAGAACTGGAAAAAACCACCTTAAACTTCATATGGAACCAAAAGAGAGCCCGCATAGCCAAGTCAATTCTAAGCAAAAAGAACAAAGCTGGAGGCATCAAACTACCTGACTTCAAATTATACTACAAGGCTACAGTCATCAAAACAGCATGGTACTGGTACCAAAACAGAGTTATAGACCAATGGAACAGAACAGAGGCCTGGGAGGAATGCCACATATCTACAACCATCTGATCTTTGACAAACCTGACAAAAATAAACAATGGGGAAAGGATTCCCTGTTTAACAAATGGTGTTGGGAAAACTGGCTAGCCATATGCAGAAAGCAGAAAGTGGACCTCTTCCTGACACCTTATGCTAAAATTAACTCCAGATGGATTAAAGACTTAAACATAAGGCCTAACATCATAAAAACCCAGAAGAAAATCTAGGCAAAACCGTTCAGGATACAGGCATAGGCAAGGGCTTCATGACTAAAACACTGAAAGCATTGGCAACAAAAGCCAAAATAGACAAATGGGATCTAATTAAACTCTAGAGCTTCTGCACAGCAAAAGAAACAATCATTCGAGTGAACCAGCAACCAACAGAATGGGAAAAAATTTTTGCAATCTATCCATCTGACAAAGGGCTAATATCCGGAATCCACAAAGAACTAAAACAGATTTACAAGAAAAAAACAATCCCATTCAAAAGTGGGCAAAGGATATTAACGGATACTTTTCAAAAGAAGACATTTATGAGGCCAAAAGCATGAAAAAATGCTCATCATCACTGGTCATTAGAGAAATGCAAATCAAAACCACATTGAGATACCATCTCATGCCAGTTGGAATGGCGATCATTAAAAAATCTGGAGACAACAGATACTGGAGAGGATGTGGAGAAATAGGAACACTTTTACACCATTGGTGGGAGTATAAATTATTTCGACCATTGTGGAAGATAGTGTGGCGATTCCTCAAGGACCTAGAAATAGAAATTACATTTGATCCAGCAATCCCATTACTGGGTATATATCCAAAGGATTATAAGTCATTATATTATAAAGACACATGCACACGTATGTTCACTGTGGCACTGTTTACAATAGCAAAGACCTGGAACCAACCCAAATGCCCGTGGATGATAGACTGAACAGGGAAAATGTGGCACATATACACCATGGAGTACTATGCAGCCATAAAAAAACGATGAGTTTGTGTCCTTTACAGGGACATGGATGAATCTGGAAACCATCATTCTCAGCAAACTGACACAAGAACAGAAAATCAAACATGCATGTTCTCACTCATAGGTGGGTGTTGAACAATGAGAACACATTGTCACAGGGAGGGGAGCATCACACACTGAGGTCTGTGGGGGAGAACTAGGGGAGAGACAGCAGGAGGAGAGGAGTTGGGGAGGGAAAACATGGGGAGAAATGCCAGATACAGGTGATGGGGAGGAAGGCAGCAAACCACATTGCCATGTATGTACCTATGCAACAATCTTGCATATTCTTCATATGTACCCCAAAACCCAAAATGCAATAAAATATATATTAAAAAATAAAGAAATTTAAAAAATAAAATGTTTAAACATAAAAACCTATAGTACAGTTGTCCCTCGGTGTATTCAGGGGATTGGTTTCAGGATCCCTCACATATACCAAAATCTGGGTATATTCCAGTCCCACAGTTGGCCCTGTGGAAGCTGCATATATGAAAAGCTGGTGATTAGTCTATTTTCACACTGTTGATAAAAACATACTCAAGACTGGGCAATTTATAAAAGAAAGAGGTTCACTGGACTTACAGTTCCATATGGCTGAGGAGGACTCACAATGATGATCTAAGATGAAAGCCATGTCTCACATGGCAGCAGGTAAGAGAGGAGCTTGTGTAAGGAAACCCCCCTCATAATACCATCAGATCTCATGAGACTTATTTGCTTTCATGAGAACAGCATGGGAAAGACCTGCCCAGTTATTCAAATTACCTCCCACCAGGTCCCTTCCATAATACATGGAATTCAAAATGAGATTTGGGTGGGGACACAGCCAAACAATATCATTCTGCTCCTGGTCCCTCCCAAACATCAGACCCTCACATTTCAAAACCAATCATGCCTTCCCTACAGTCCCCCAAAGTCTTAACTCATTTCAGCACTAACTCAAAAGTCCATAGTCCAATGTCTCATTTGAGACAAGGCAAGTCCCTTCTGCCTATGAGTCTGTACAATCAAAAGCAAATTAGTTACTTCCTAGATACAACAGGGGTACAGGCACTGGGTAAATACAACCATTCTAAATGGGAGAAATTGGTCAAAACAAAGGTGCCACAGGCCCCATGTAAGTCTGAAATCCAGCAGGTAAGTAAAATCTTAAAGCTCCAAAATGATCTCCTTTGACTCTATGTCTCACATCCAGGTCATGATGATGTAAGAAGTGGGTTCCCATGTTCTTGCGTAGCTCCACCCATGGCTTTGCAAGGTACAGACTCCCTCCTGCCTGCTTTCATGGGCTGGCATTGAGTGTCTGCAGCTTTTCCAGGTGCACAGTACAAGCTGATGGTGGATCTACGATTCTGGGGTCTGGAGGATGGTTGCCCTCTTCCCACAGCTGCACTAGGTGGTGCTGCAGTAGGGACTCTGTGAGGGGGCTCTGACCCCCCATTTCCTTTCTGCACTGCCCCTAGAAGAGGTTCTCCATGAGGGCCCCAGCCCTGCAGCAAACTTTTGCCTCAGCACCCAGATGTTTCTATACGTCTTTTGAAGTCTAGGCGGAGGTTCCCAAACCTCAATTCTTGACTTCCGTGCACTCACAGGCTCAACATTATGTGGAAGCTGCCAAGGCTTGGGACCTCCAGCCTCTGAAGCAACAGCCCAAGCTGTGCCTTGGGCCCTTTTAGTCACAGCTGGAGTGGCTGGGACACAAGGCACCAAGTCCCTAGACTGCACACAGCAGAGTGACTCTGGGCCTGGCCCATTAAACCGTTTTTTTCTCCTAAACTTCCAGGCCTGTGATGGGAGCAGCTGCTGCAAAGTTTTTTCACATGCCCTGGAGACATTTTCCCCCATTGTCTTAGTGATTAATATTTGGCTCTTCTTTAATTCTACAAATTTCTGCAGTTGACTGGAATTTCTCCTCAAAAAACGGGACTTTCTTTTCTATCACATTGTCAGCCTGCAAATTTTCCAAACTCTTATGCTCTATTTCCCTTTTAAAACTGAATGCCTTTAATAGCACCCAAGTCACCTCTTGAATGCTTTGCTGTTTAGAACTTTCTTCTGCCAGATACCCTAATTCATCTCTCTCAAGTTCCAAGTTCCACAAATCTCTAGGGCAGGGGCAAAATGCTGCCAGTCTCTTTGCTAAAACAACAAAAGTCACCTTTGCTCCAGTTCCCAACGAGTTCCTTTTTTCCATCTGATACCACCTCAGCCTGGATTTCATTGTCCATATCACAAGCATTTTAGTCAAATCCATTCAATACGTCTCTAGGGAATTCCAAACTCTCCCACATTTTCCTGTCTTCTTTCGAGCCCTCCAAACTGTTCCAACTTCTGCATGTTACCCAGTTCCAAAGTTGCTTCCACATATTTAGGTCTTGTTTCAGCAGTGCCCCACTCTACTGGTATCAGTTTACTGTATTAGTCCATTTTCACATTGCTGATAAAGACATACCAAGACTGGGCAATTTACAAAAGAATGAGGTTTATTGGACTTACAGTTCCATATGGCTAGGGAGGCGTCACAATCATGGCAAAAGGTGAAAGCCACATCTCACATGGCAGCAGGCAAGCAAGGAGCTTGTGTAAGGAAACTCCCCCTTATAATACCATCAGAACTCATGGGACTTACTTGCTATCCTGAGTACAGCATGGAAAAGACCTGCCCCATGATTCACTTACCTTCCACTGGGTCCCTCCCACAACACATGCGAATTCAAGAAGAGATCTGAATTGGGCCACAGCCAACCCATATAGGCTGGCCCTCCATATATATATATGTTTTGCATTACACTAATAATGTATTTTCCACCCATGACTGAACAAAAAGAAAAAAAAATGTAGAAGTTGACATGCACAGTTCAAACTTGTGTTGTTCAAGAGTCAACTGCAATCATCTTAGTTCAGGCTGCTGTAACAGAATATCATAGACCAAGTGGTTTATAAACAACAAAAATTTATTTCTCACAGTTCTAGAGACTGGAAGACCAAGATAAGGGTGAGGTCAGGTCTGGTGAGGGCCCTCTTCTGGGTTGCTGCCTACCAACTTTTCATTCTCTCCTTACATGGTGGAAGAAGTGGGCTAGCTTTTTGGTATATTTTTATATGGTCATTTATGTCATTCATGAAGTCTCCTCTCTCATGTCTTAATTACCTCTTAAACGCCCCACCTCAAAATACTGTCATATGAAGATTAGATTTCAACATATGAATGTTGGGGGGGGGGACACAAACATGCAATCTATGATAGTAACCAATGTAAAATATAAATGCAAAGTAACTAGGGAATTCCTTTCATATTTACCAAGAAGATTAGAAGTTCAAAGTCGAACAAGAAATGACAATGAATTAAACAGAATACTTTATTTTGAAAAGCCCACTTTCATCTGTTCAATTTGTAATCCCTGTTGGGGAGTTGATTGTCTTTTTAAAAATGGACATGTTTACTTGATAAGAGAGGCAAGGAAGAAACTATAAAACAGGAAGTAAATAAATTCAGTTTTCCTTTAAAGAGGTTACATCTGATTATACCCAAAATGTTACAGTATATCTGAGGTTATACACCAAACCTACATTACAAAAACTTGTACTAGCAAATTAGATACCTAAATAAATTGTCTGGCAAAGCAGAAATTATTTAAGAGTTCAAATGCTTTCACATGTGTTAACTAAAACAATAACTCTGTTTAATAACTTGTTTAATAGGTACTATCAGCCTTATTTTACAGACAAGAAAGCTCAGTCCTCAAAAGGTTACATGACCTTCCAATTTATGTGACAGAAAATTAGGGGCAGAATCACACTGGAACAGAAGCTTCTTGATTTCTACTGCACTCTCTTTTTAGAGGTACTGGGTCAGTGTGAAAATGTTGAGCGAAGGGTAGATGAGACTATAATTTTATCTGAGATACACACATTGATTATAGCTTCTCCCACACTGAGATTGCCTCAGGATCATCCTCTCATCACAAGCTGAAATGTTTCTTACAAGCTCAGTGGTTAATTACCTATTCAAATTGATCAATTGACTCTTTTATCAAATATAGAATTAATCCTCACACACCTGAAAACTTCAGGCTCCCAGAAACACAAGAAAATGGCTGATTAATCATCATTCCTTTACTGACAATGTGGTGTGTGTGTGTGTGTGTGTGTGTGTGTGTGTGTGTGAGAGAGAGAGAGAGAGAGAGAGAGAGAGAAACAAAGGTAAGATACTCTACTTGAGGTGAGTGCAAATCAGGTGTGTAATATAGTATCACCAATTCAAAGAGGGCAACTGGATATTAGAAAAAGATCTGCTTTAAGGGGTAGGAAGAGGAACATTTAGAAATGCTATAATAAGAAATTACTTTTAAGGTTGTTTTATTAATTAGAAGTAGGTAAAGGGAAAAATGATGTCAAGTCAAAATTGTAAGACTAAAAAGCTATATAATTTTACAGCTAGAAGGATTCTTAGGTCATTTCATTTATGTCAGTTTTAAACAAAGAAATGAAAAATGACAAACATTAAGTAACTTGTTCTACAACAGATTCATGAAAGAGTAGGAAACAAACTGTTTATCTGACAGTCTTTGCATTCAACATATCTAATATATTCCATGTATTATCATAAACTGGTAAGAAGCTATCTTATTTCCTTTACAAAAATTCCAATTAACTTAAGTAATGTACATTTAAATCTAAAATAACATCAAATCAGGAGGTTTTATGTGAAAATTTTTATTTACCAGTATATGTTTCATATTTATTAAAACAAAACTGAGTTGATTTTCTTAGTTTGAATTACAAAGACTATTTCCAAGTCACAAAATAAATACCTTACTTTTTCCAAGATAACAGTTGTATAATAATATGTACAAATTAAACAGCTGGAACGTTAACTATTTTATAAAGTCAAGATTATGTTTTAAACAAAGGCTATTACATGATATGTTCAGTTAATACTTGAACACTTGGCCTTAGATTGCAGCTGATTTTGAAGATACTGCTAGCTACTATACAGCAATTTAATATCTCATAAATCATTCATAATAAATCAGATCTGCAGAGTATATTGGGAAGCAGTTCTCAACCCATATACTTTTATTCAATGACCATGATATAGCTCTTATCCTCTCATTAAATGATGTGAAGATCCATCACTTTGGTTAGTTTTACTGACTAGGGGGAAAAGGAGACAGAAAACAAGAGATACCACTACTAAAGAAATAGAATCAAGGGTGAGAATACCTACTGAGTGCCTGTCGACAGAGACACAGTTGGAAAGTAGTAAAAGGATAAGCTTTAAACTCAGATGGACCAGGGTTTTAAATATCAGTTCTGTCACAAGTTAGATGAACTTAAGCCTCTGGGCCTCAATTGCCTCATTTATAAAATGGAGTCAAATAATCTACCTTAAAACATCACACGGTCAATGCCCAGTATAAAGGAGGTGCTCAATGTACAAAAACTGTTAGTATTTCGTTGAGGAAGAAGTTTGGCATATAAATTACACTTAAGACAAAAACAAAATTGTAAGATATGGTCCTCTCTTTTCATACAAAAATGCCCCAAAAGGCTCTACATTACCAAGGCCAGCCTTATACAGTTTCTTTTTTATAATAATGATGAAGAGTGGTCTATGCAGAATGCTCTATTTGCAGCAGCGATTCACTGTGTGCATGGAAAAAACTGCTGACACGTACAGAAGATATTTTCCCGTAAAAGGTTGAAGTCCTTAAGCAGCAAAAAACACCAACGTCCATCATCTTTAAACCCTATTGATTTCTGGTGAAGATTTAAAAGGCTGTTTACTTATTTCCCATCATTTCTGTCAGAGCTGTAACAGTTCTCTTCCCACTGAATAAACCTCACATGATCCTCCTGGTGATTAAGGTCAGACAAAATGTCAAACTCCTAATGCTAAGTGCTTTCACATTAAAAATTCATATCAAATCACCAAGTAAAATCCAAACAAGAAGTCAGACATGTAAACAATTCACACACAAAAAAGAGTTGCACTGACTATTACAGAATGTAGGGGCATCGTAGATGTGGAAAAAAAGGTTTGGCAACAGGTCAGAGCACTTTGCCCTTTATCCTGGCATCTACACTGTCATTTCTTATTTTAAAATTAGTAGGCCATGCTGGACTCAAGCCGTGTGTGTGTGTGTGTGTGTGTGTGTGTGTGTGTGTGTGTGTGTAAGACAATGTATCACTAATTATTGCCCCAAATAATTAGCTATCATTTGGTTCTACAAGTTCAGCATGGCCTTTTGTTTTAAAGCTGAAATTGTGTGGCTAGAGGGAGTATTTGCTCAGTATCTTAAAAACAAAACAAAACACTGATAGGTTTTCTTCCAGGCATGAGTGAACATAAAGGGCAAAAAAATGTTATCAGGATCTGTTTATTTACATCTCTCAGTGTTTGTTTTCACCCTCTTCATTCACTCTCAAGCTAGCTACTTGAATATGGTAGCCCCTAAATGCCAGTCAAGACATATTTTCCAAGCTACAAATTCAGTGAAATGAGAGCTTCTCTTCCCAAATACAGGCACACTTTAAAGACATTGCAGTTTCTGTTCCAGACCATTGCAATAAAGCAAGTCATACAAATATTTTTGTTTGCAAGAAAAGTTGCAATTACTGAGGCAGACTGCCATTACCAAGGCAGTTCTAACTATACGTCTATAAATAAAACTGCAAGGAAGTTCACACAGCAGGTGGGCAGAGCCCACGGCAGCTCAGCAATGCCTCTACTGGCAGACTGTGACTAGGCTGTCTGCTCACTGGGCAGGGCATCTCTGAAAAAAGGCAGCAGCATGTCAGGAACTTATAAATAAAGCCTTACCTTACTAGGACAGCGCACCTGAGAGAAAGGCGGTTATGAGCTCTGCTGCAGGAGACTTAAAAGTACCTGCCCAGCAGCTCTGAACAGAACAATGGAGCTCACAGCTCAGCACTTGAGCTCCTATAAGGGACAGACTGTCTCCTCAAGCAGCTCCCCAACCCCCATATATTCAACGAGACATCTCATAAAGTAGAGCTCAAGCTGACATCTGGCGGGTATCCTTCTGGAACAAAGATAACAGAAGAAGAAACTGGCAGCAACCCTTACTGTTCTGCAGCTGCTGCTGGTGATCCCCAGGCAAGCAGGGTCTGGAGTGGACCTCCAGCAATCCTAAAGCAGAGGGATCTGTTAGAAGGAACTAAAAAACAGAAAGAAATCAATTCATCATCAACAAAAAGGATGTCCACTCAGAGACCCCATCCGAAAGTCACCAACTACAAATATCATAGGTAGATAACTCCACAAAGATGGGAAGAAATCAGCACAAAAAGGATGAAAACACCCAAAACCAGAATGCCTCTCCTACTCCAAGGGATCACAACTCCTCACCAGCAAGGGAACAAAGCTGGATGGAGAAGGAGTCTGATGAATTGACAGAAACAGGTTTCAGAAAGTGGGCAACAGCAAACTTCTCTGAGCTAAAAGAACATGGTCTAACCCAATGCAAAGAAACTAAGAACCTTGAAAAAGGTTACATGAAATGCTAATGAGAATAAACAGCTTAGAAAAGAATATAAATGAATTGATAGAGCTGAAAAACACAACACAGAAGCATACACAAATTTCAATAGCCAAACTGACCAAGCAGAAGAAAGGCTATTTGAGATTGAAGATCAACTCAATGAAGTAAAATGAGAAGGCAAGATTAGAGAAAAAAAGAGTAAAAAGAAATGAACAAAGCCTCCAAGAAATATGGGATTATGTGAAAAGACCTAATCTACGTTTAACAGGTGTAACTGAATGTGACAGAGAGAATGAATCCAAGCTGGAAAACACCCTTCAGGATATTTTCCAGGAGAAATTCCCCAACCTAGAAAGGCAGACGAACATTCATGTCCAGGAAATACAGAGAACACCACAAAGATATTCCTCAAGAAGAGCAACCCCAAGGCACATAATTGTCAGATTCACCAGGGTTGAAATGAAGGAAAAAATGCTTAGGGCAGCCAGAGAGAAAGGTCGGGGTACCCACAAAGGGAAGCCCATCAGACTCACAGTGGATCTCTTGGCAGAAACCCTATAAGCCAGAAAAGAGTGGGGGCCAATATTCAATATCCTTAAAGAAAAGAACTTTCAACCTAGAATTTCATACCCAGCCAAACTAAGCTTCATAAGCGAAGGAGAAATAAAATCCTTTATGAACAAGCAATTGGTGAGAGATTTCATCACCACCAGGCCTGCCTTACAAGAGCTCCTGAAAGAAGCACTAAACATAGAGAGGAACAAACAGTACCAGCTACTCCAAAAATGTGCCAAATGGTAAAAAGCACCGACACAATGAAGAAACGGCATCAACTAATGGGCAAAACAACCAGCTAGAATCAAAATGGCAGGATCAAATTCACACATAACAATATTAACCTTAAATGTAAATGGACTAAATGCCACAAGCAAAAGACACTGACAGGCAAATTGGATAAAAAGTCAAAACCCATCAGTGTGCTGTATCCAGGAAACCCATCTCACATGCAAGAATACACATAGAGTCAAAATAAAGGGATAGAGGAAGATTTACCAAGCAAACGGAAAGCTAAATAAATAAATAAATAAATAAAAGCTGGAGTTGCAATCCTAGTCTCTGATAAAATAGACTTTAAACCAACAAAGATCAAAAGAGACAAAGAAGGGTATTATATAATGGTAAAAGGATTGCTGCAACAAGAAGAGCTAATGATCCTAAATATGTACGTACCCAATACAGGACCATGCAGATACATAAAGCAAGCTCTTAATGACCTACAAAGAGACTCAGACCCCACGCAATAATAGTGGGAGACTCTAACACTCCACTGTCAATATTAGACAGATCAACGAGACAGAAAATTAACAAGGATATTCAGGACCTGAATTCAGATCTGGATGAAGCAAATCTAATAGACATTTAGAGAACTTTCCACCCCAAATCCACAGAATATACATTCTTCTCAGCACCACATCACACCTACTCTAAAACTGACCATATAATTTGAAGTATGTACTCCTCAGCAAATGCAAAAGAATGGAAATCATAACAAACAGTCTCTCAGACCACACTGCAATCAAATTAGAACTCAGGATTCAGAAACTAACTCAGCACAGCACAACTACATGGAAAATAAACAACTGGCTCTTGAATATTGACTGGATAAACAATGAAATGAAGGCAGAAATAAAGATGTTCTTCAAAACCAACAAGAATGAAGACACAACATACCAGAATCTCTGGGACACATTTTAAGCAGTGTCTAGAGGAAACTTTATAGCAATAAATGCCCACATGAGAAGCAAGGACAAATCTAAAATTGACATCCTATCAAGAAAATTGAAAGAGCTAGAGGAGCAAGCCAAAAAAAAAAAAAAAAAAAAAAAAACAACAAAAAAAACAAACCTCAAAAGCTAGCAGAAGAAAAGAAATAACTAAGGTAAGAGCAGAACTGAAGGAGATAGAGACACAACAAACCCTTCAAAAAATTAATAAATCCAGGAGCTGGTTTTTTGAAAAGATCAACAAAATAGATGGACCACTAGCCAAATTCATAAAAAAGAAAAGAGAGAAGAATCAAATAGATGCAATAAGAAACGATAAAGAGGATATCACCACAGATTCAACAGAAATACAAACTAACATGAGAGGTTACTACAAACAACTCTATGCACATAAACCAGTAAACCTGGAAGAAATGGATAAATTCCTGGACACTTGCACCCTCCCAAGCCTAAACCAGAAAGAAGCTGAAACTCTGAACAGACCAATAACAAGGGCTGAAGTTGAGGCAGCAATTTATAGCCTATCAACCAAAAAAAGCCCAGGTTCAGATGGGTTCACAGCTGAATTCTACAAGACATACAAAGAGGAGCTGGTATCACTCCTTCTGAAACTACTGCAAACAATCCAAAAAGAGAAATCCTTCCCAAATCATTTTATGAGAACAACATCATCCTGATACCAAAACCCGGCAGAGACTCAACAAAAAAAGAAAACTACAGGCCAATATCCATGATGAACATAGATGCAAAAATCTTCAGTAAAATACTGGCAAACTGATTCCAAAGGCACATCAAAAAGTTTATCCAACACAATCAAGTAGGCTTCATCCTGGGGATGCAAGGCTGGTTCAACATACGCAAGTCTATAAATGTAATCCACCATATAAACAGAACCGAAGACAAACACCACATGATTATCTCAGTAGATGCAGAGAAGGCCTTCCACAAAATTCAAGAGCCCTTTATGCTAAAAACTCTCAATAAACTAGATATTGATGGAATATATCTCAAAATAATAAAAGCTATTTATGACAACCCACAGCCAATATCATACTGAATGGGCAAAAACTGGAAGCATTCCCTCTGAAGTCTGGCACTAGACAAGGATGCCCTCTCACCACTCCTATTTAATATAGTATTAGAAGTTCTAGCCAGAGCAATCAGGCAAGAAAAAGAAATACAGCATATTCAATTAGGAAGAAGGAAGTCAAATGGTCTCCATTTGCAGATGACATGATTGTATATTTAGAAGACCCCAACGTCTCAGCCCAAAATCTCCTTAAACTGATAAGCAACTTCAGCAAAGTCTCAGGATACAAAATCAATCTGCAAAAATCACAAGCATTCCTATACACCAATAATAGACTGAAAGAGAGCCAAATCAAGAAAGAACTGCCATTCACAATTGCTACGAAGAGAATAAAATACCTAGGAATACAACTAACAAAGGATGTGAAGGACCTCTTCAAGGAGAACTACAAACCACTGCTCAAGGAAATAACAGAGGACACAAACAGATGGGGAAACATTCCATGCTCATGGTTAGGAAGAAACAATATTGTGAAAATGGCCACACTGTCCAATGTAATTTATAGATTCAATATTATTCCTATCAAGTTACCTGTGATCCTCTTCACAGAACTGGAAAAAAACACCTTAAACTTCATATGGAGCCAAAAGAGAGCCTGCATAGCCAAGTCGATTCTAAGCAAAAAGAATAAAGCTGGAGGCATCACACTACCTGACTTCAAACTATACTATGAGAGTATAGAAATCAAAACAGCATGGTACTGGTACCAAAACAGAGTTATAGACCAATGGAACAGAACAGAGGCCTCAGAGGCAATGCCATGCATCTACAACCATCTGATCTTTGACAAACCTCACAAAAACAAGCAATGGGGAAAGGATTCCCTGTTTAATAAATGGTGTTGGGAAAACTGGCTAGCCATGTGCAGAAAGCAGAAAGTGGACCTCTTCCTGAAACTTTACATTAAAATTAACTCCAGATGGTTAAAGACTTAAACATAAGCCCTAATACCATAAAAACCCTAGAAGAAAACCTAGGCAAAACCATTTAGGACATAGGCATAGGCAAGGGCTTCATGACTAAAACACCAAAAGCATTGGCAACAAAAGCCAAACAGACAAATGGGATCTAATTAAACTCCAGAGCTTCTGCACAGCAAACGAAACATTCGAGTGAACTGGCAACCAACAGAATGGGAAAAAATTTTTGCAATCTACCCATCTGACAAAGGGCTAATATCTGGAATCTACAAAGAACTAAAACAGATTTACAAGAAAAAAACCAGAAACTCATTCAAAAGTGGGCAAAAGATATGAACAGACACTTTACAAAAGAAGACATACATGAGGCCAACAAACATGAAAAAATGCTCATCATCACTGGTCATTAGAGAAATGCAAATCAAAACCACATTGAGATACCACCTCACACCAGTTAGAATGGCAGTCATTAAAAAATCTGGAGACAGCAGATGCTGGAGAGGATGTGGAGAAATAGGAACACTTTTACACTGTTGGTGGGAGTGTAAATTAGTTCATCCATTGTGGAAGACAGTGTGGCGATTCCTAAAGGACCTACAAATAGAAATTCCACTTGACCCAGCAATCCCATTACTGGGTATATATGGAAAAGATTATAAATTATTCTATTATAAAGACACATGCACAAGAACGTTCAGTACGGCACTGTTTACAGTAGTAAAGACCTGGAACCAACCCAAATGCCCACCAATGATAGACTGGACAGGGCAAATGTTGCACATATACACCACAGAATACTATGCAGCCATAAAAAACGATGAGTTCATGTCCTTTTTAGGGACATGGATGAACCTGGAAAACATCATTCTCAGCAAACTGACATAAGAACAGAATATCAAACACTACATGTTGTCACTCATAGGTAGTTGTTGAACAATGAGAACACATGGACACAGGGAGGGGAGCATCACACACTGGGGTCTGTTGGGGGGGACGAGGGAAGGGACAGCAGGGGGTAGGGAGTTGGAGAGGGATAACATGGGGAGAAATACCAGATATAAGTGATGCTGATGGAGGCAGCAAACCACATTGCCATGTATGTACCTATGCAACAATCCTGCATGTTATTCACATGTACCCCAGAACCTAAAGTGCAATAAATTATATATATTTTTAAAAATATAAAATAAAATAAAATAATTTAAGAAAGTACAAAAGTAGCTGGGTGTGGTAGCACATGCCTGTAATCCCAGCTACATGGGAGGCTGAGGCAGGAGAATCGTTTGAATCCGGGAGGTAGAGGTTGTTATGAGCTGAGATTGTGCCACTGCACCCCAGCAACAAGAGTGATACTCTGTCTCAAATTAAAAAAAAAAAAAAAAAAAAAAAAAAAAAAAAAAAAAAAAGAAACACATTTCATGTTCATGGGTTAGAGAAGACTCAATATTATTAAATGGCAATACTTCCCCAAATAATCTACAGATTAAACACGATCCCTATCTAAAGTCAATGGCATTTCTGTAGAAACAGGAAATCTGATTTTCAAACTCATTTGCAACTGGAAAGAGTCCTGCATAGCTTTCAATACTGAAAAACAAAGTTGGTGAGCTCACACTTCCTGATTTTAGAACTCAGTGCAAAGTTACAGTAACCAAAACAGTGTGATAATGGCGTAAGAATAGACATATAGAACAAAGGAACAAAATTGAGAATCCAGAATCAAACCCTAAAATCTACGGATAAATGACTTTTTGACTATGGTGCTAAGATCTTTTCATGGGGAAAGAATAGTATCTTCAACAAATGTTGCTGGGATAACTGGATGACTACATGCAAAAGAATAAAGTTGGATCCTATATCTTACACCACATACAAAATATAGGAGCTAAAAGTATAAAGTAATTGAAAACAACATCGAGATGTATCTTTAAGACCTTATAACTGTCACTAAATTCTTAGATTTGACTAAAAAATCACAACCAAAGAATAGATAAATTAGACATCCTCAAAATTAAAGTCTCTTGTGCTTCAAAGAATGTCATTTTAAAAAATGAAGATAACCAACAAAAAGGGAGAACATATTTGGAAATCATGTATTTGATAAGGCGTTTCATATCCAGATTATATAAAGAACACTAACAATAAGAAAAAGTCAAAAGACCCATTTTAAAAATAAGCAAAATATTTAAAAATCCAGATCTTCCTCTAAAGAATATACACAAATAGCCAGCAAACACATGATGCAAAACATTATCTGACATTAGGAAAACGCAAATCAAAACCACAATGAGCTATAACCTCACCCCTACTAAGATGGCTACAGTAACATAAAACAACAACAAAAAGACCCTAAAAATAACAAATGTTAACAAAGATGTGGCGAAAGAGAAACCCTTTTACATTGCTGGTAGGATTGTAAAATGGTGTGGCCATCATAGAAAATAGTTTGACAGCAATTCAGTTAAGAATTACCACATGGCCAGGCGCAGTGGCTCATGCCTGTAATCCCAGCACTTTGGGAGGCAGAGGCGGGTGGATCACGAGGTCAAGAGATCGAGACCATCCTGGTCAACATGGTGAAACCCCGTCTCTACTAAAAATACAAAAAATTAGCTGGGCATGGTGGTATGTGCCTGTAATCCCAGCTACTCAGGAGGCTGAGGCAGGAGAATTGCCTGACCCCAGGAGGCGGAGGTTGCGGTGAGCCGAGATCGCGCCATTGCACTCCAGCCTGGGCAATAAGAGCGAAACTCCGTCTCAAAAAAAAAAAAAAAAAAAGAATTACCATATGATTTACCAACTCTACTTTTATGTATATAGCCAAGAGAAATGAAAATTTATGTCCACATGGTAACTTGTAAACAAATGTTTACAGCAACATTACTCGTAAGAGCCAACAGGTGAAATCAACTCAAATCCAATCCAGCTGATGAAAAGATGATCAAAATCTGTAATTACCATAAGGTGAAATATTAAATCGTATTCAGCCATAAAAAGAACTTAAGTGCATGCTACAACTTGGATGAATCTTGAAAACATAATGCTAGGTAAAAGCAGCAAGACAGAAAAGTTCAAATATTGTATGATTTATTTAATTATAAAATATACAGAATTGGCAAATCTATACAAACAGAAAGTAGATTAATATTATCTTCAAGGGGCAGGGTAAATAAAGGAGAGAGTGATTACTTGATAGGTACGACATATTTCTCTGAAGTGGTAAAAAGTTTTAAAACTAGAAAGAGGTGGTAAATGCACTAAATGTCACTGAATTTGTACATTTAAAAACACTTAATATAGCATGTGAATTTCACCACAATAAATAAAGAAAAACAGGAATAATGCAAAATTCTCAAATTTGACAAAATATATAAACTTACAGTCTCATGAAAGGTAAACACAAGAAATCCAAAACCAGAGAATTTTAACTGAACTGCTGAAAACTAAGGCCAAGAAAAAAAATTCCTGAAAGCAGCCCAAGAAAAACAGCCAGTGCACATAATATAGAAGCGAAAAAAGCAGCCCAAGCACATAACATAAAGGGGAATAACAATTCAAATGAATGTGCAATTTCTATCAGAAACTACCCAATCAGATATACATAGAACATTTTTAAAGTGATGAAAGAGAAAGAACCATCAAATCAAAATTCTATTAGAGAATTACATTCTCTAATTTAAATCTATTAGAGAATACATTCTTCATGAATAAAGTTGAAATAGTGACATTCTCAGATGAAGGAAAACTAAGAAAATTCATTGTCTGTGGATCTGCTCTTAAGAAATGCTAAGGAAATTTCTTCAGACAAAAGGGAAAGGATGTGAGAGGAAAACTTGGAATATCTGGAGTGAAAGAAAACAGGGACAGTAAATATTTAAATAAATGTAATAATAGTTTCCTCTTATATTGTGTAAATTTTTTTTTCTTTTTCCTTTTTATTTTTTTAGATAGGGTCTCACTCTGTCACCCAGGCTAAAGTGCAGTGGTGTGATCTCAGCTCACTGCAACCTCCACTTCCTGAACTCAAGCCATCCTTCTGCCTCAGCCTCCCAAGGAGCTGGGACTACAGGCATGCAGCACAATGGCTAGTTAATTTTTGAATTTTTTTGCAGAGATGAAGTTTTGCTGGTCTTGTACTCCTGAGCTCAACTAATCTGCCTACATTGGTCTCCCAAAGTGCTAGGATTACAGATGTGAGCCATATAACATAGTTTACAGTTAAAAGCAAAAGTTATAACATTACCTTGTAGGTTTTCAATGTATGTAGAAATGTATGTAATACGTTACATACATTTGTAATGTATATAATACATAATGCAACTACAACACAGAGTGAAGAATAAGGGGACTTACATTCTACTTTAAATGGTAAAATATTAATTCTAAGTAGATTGTGAAAAGTTAAATATGTATATTATAATTTCTAGAGCAATCATGAAAAAATCCATTTGAAGATAGTAATAGTAGTTTATATATATAGTTTATAGTAATAAACTCAATAAATAAAATAGAAAACTAAAATATTAAGTAATCTAAAGGTAGCAAAAAGGAAATATCAGAGAGGAAACTGCTCAAAGAAATCAGAGTGTGACAAATGGAAAAACATTCCATGCAGTGCTATTCCTGTCAAACCACCAATGTGATTCTTCACAGAATTAGAAAAAAAAAATTCTAAAACTCACATGTAACCAAAAATGAACCCAAATACCCAAGGCAATCCTAAGCAAAAGAAACAAAGCTGGAGACATCACATTACCAGACTTCAAACTATAATACAAGGCTACTGTAGCCGAAACAGCATGGTACTGGTACAAAAACAGACACCTAGACCAATGGAACAAAAAAGAGTGTGAAGAAATAGTTCTGCATACCTACAACCTTATCTCATCTTCAACAAAGTCAACGAAAACAAGCAGTGGGGAAAAAACTCCCTATTCAATAAACAGTGTTGGGATAACTAGCTAGCCATATGCAGTAGATTGAAAATGAACCCCTAGTATTCACCATATACAGAAATCAATTCAAGATTGATTAAAGCTTAAATGTAAAACCTAAGATTATAAAATCATTGGAAGCTAACCTAGAAAACAGTATTCTGGACATAGGCCTTGGCAAAGATTTCATGACAAAGATGTCAAAAGCAAATGTGACAAAACCCCAAATTGACAAATGGGACCTAATTAAAGAGCTTCTGCACAGCAAAAAAGAAACTCTCCACAGAATAAACAGACAACCTACAGAATGGGAGAAGACATATGCAAACTATGCATCCAAAAAAGGTCTAATATCCAGTGTCTATAATGAACTTAAACAAATTTACAAGAACCTCATTAAAAAGTGGACAAATGACATGAACTGACACTTTTCAAAAGAAGACATACATGCAGCCAAGAAGCATATAATAAAAATGCTCAGCATCACTAATAATCAGAGAAATGCAAATCCAAACTAAAATGGGATACCTCCTCACACCAGCCAGAGTAACTGTCATTAAAAAGCAAAAAATAATAATAATAATAATAGATGCTAGCGAAGTTGCAGAGAAAAGGGAATGGTTGGTTATAAACTGCTCTTGGGAATACAAATTAGTTCAGCCATTGTGGAAAGCAGTGTGGTGATTTCTCAAGGAACTTAAAGTAGAATTACCATTCCACCCAGCAATCCCCTTATTGGATATACAGCCAAAGGAATATAAAGTATTCTACCATAAAGACACATGCATGAATATATTCACTGCATCAATATTTATAGTAACAAACACATGCCTATCAACCTAAATGCCCATCAATGGTAGACTGGATAAAAAAAAATGTGGCACCTACACACTGTGCACTACTATGTAGCCATAAAAAAACAATGAGCTTATGCCCTCTGCAGCAACATGAATGGATCTTGAGGTCATTATCCTAAGCAAACTAACACAGGAGCAGAAAACCAAATGCCACATGTTCTCACTTGTAAGTGGGAGCTAAACACTGAGTACACATGGACAGCGAGAAGATAACAGACAGCACCGTCTACTGGAGGGTAGGGGATGGGAGAAGGGAGAGGACTGGAAAACTACCTATCAGGTACTATTCTTACTACCTGGGTAACAAAAATCTGTACACCAAACCCCTGTGACCCCAAAATTGCCGATATTACAAGCCTACATATGTACCCCTGAACCTAAAATTGAAAAAAAAAAAAGGGTAGACCTATATCCAAGCATCAGTAATAATTAAATGCAAATGGTATAAACATAGCAGTTTAAGACTGAGTGAATACATGAAAAACAGTACCTAAAGATATGCTTTTGGGCTAGGCATCATGGCTCATGCCTATAATTCCAACACTTTGAAAGGCTCAGATAGGAGGATCACTTGAGCCCAGGAGTTTGAGACCAGCCTGGGCAACATAGCAAGGCCATGTCTCTACAAAAAATAAAAATGTTAGTTGGGTGTGACAGTGCACCTGTGGTCCCAGCTACATGGGAGGCTGAGGTGAGAGGATCACTTGAGCCCAGGAGGCCAAGGCTGCAATAAACCATGATTGTGTAACTGCACCTTAGCCTGGGCAACAGGATGAGACCCTATCTCAATTAAAAAACAAAATCTATCAGAAACTCACATTAAACGTAAAGATGCAAGTCAGTTAAAGCAAAAGGAAAAAAAAATAGCCTAAAAGACTTATATAAAATTCTACCACTTTTAGGAGAAAATATTTGTGACCTAGAATTAGTCAAAGATTTCTCAATACGGTATCAAAAGCAGAATCCATAAAAGAAAAACGGCAATAAATTAGATTTTGTCAAAATAAAACTTTTTTAAATTTAATGGAT
The DNA here is from genome assembly GCF_048565385.1 of Saimiri boliviensis. Classification (NCBI taxonomy): domain Eukaryota; kingdom Metazoa; phylum Chordata; class Mammalia; order Primates; family Cebidae; genus Saimiri; species Saimiri boliviensis. Next base: position 12,433,993 of record NC_133468.1, read on the forward strand.
GCTTTAGAAAGTGAATAAACAAACTATATACTTAGAGAAAAAAAATGTGCAAACTATATATCCAACAAAAACTTTTACTCAAAATCTATATTCTCAAAACACAACAGCAAGAAAATAAATGATCTCACTTAAAAATGAGAATGACGTGGGAGGCTGTGGTGGGCGAATCACGAGGTCAGGAATTTGAGACCAGCCTGATCAGCATGGTGAAATCCCATCTCTACTAAAAACGCAAAAATCAGCTGGGCATGGTGGCATGCGCCTGTAGTCCCAGTTACTTAGGAGGCTGAGGCAGGAGAATCACTTGAACCCGGGAGGCGGGGGTTGCAGTGAGCTGAGATCATGCCACTGCACTCCAACCTGAGTGACAGAGCAAGACTCTGTCTCAAAAAAAAGGTAAGACTTGAACAGATGCTTTTCCAAAGAGGATATATGGAGGCAGTTAAGTTCATGAAAAAATGTTCAACATCATTACCCCTTAAGAAAATGCAATGTAAGCCGGGCACGGTGGCTCATGACTGTAATCCCAACACTTTGGGAGGGTGAGGTGAGTGGATCACCTGAGGTTCAGAAGTTTGAGACCAGTCTGGCCAACATGGTGAAACCATGTCTCTACTAAAAACATAAAAACTTAGCTGGGTGGGGCAACAGATGCCTGTAATCCCAGCTACTTGGGAGGCTGAGGCAGGAGAATCGCTTGAACCCAGGAGGCAGAGGTTGCAGTGAGCTGAGATCATGCCACTGCACTCTAGCCTGGGCAACAAGAGAGAAACTCTGTCTCAAAAAAAATAAATAAATGCAAAATAAAACTACAATGAGATGCCCTACAATCCCATTAAAATGGCAAAAAAAAATCACAAACAAATTTGTTGAGATTTATAAAAACTAAGATTGTGTTGAAACAGTCCTCAAATTGAAGAGAAATGATATATTAAGAATACTGGGTTCAAATGTCCTAATATTTAATAAAATATAAAGTAAGTTTCAATTACTATACTTGCAAAGATTACAAATGACATTGATGACAAAATAATGGAGTGAGGTTCAAACTGCTTCAATATTCTTGGAAGGCAAATTGCAATCCATACAACCATATAATTTTGTGTGTTTTTTTAAACCCAGCAACTGCTTTTCTAGGAATTGTAGGCAGCTGTTCTTACAGAACAGATGCTCGTAAGCATATTTACTGTAGTAGCACTGAAGATAATTTTAAAAAATCTAAGTATCTATGTTGGAGACAAGTTAAACCAAGTATGGTACATCCATAAAATGACAATGCAGCTATTAAAAAGGCAGAAGTCCAGGCACAAATAGCGTAAAAAAATCAAGTTCCAGTTCTTTTGAGGAAAGTATGAAGGAGAAAATAAGTTTCCATATGGGATAGATAATTTATATTCACTTCAAAAACTGCTATTAGTGTTGCTATATTTAATTTGGGGAGGAGACAGAAAACAAACTATATTGTACAAACATGGAGGATTCTCAAAGGCATTGTGCTGAGCAAAAGAAACCAGTTTCAAAAGGTCAAATTTTAGATTATTCAATTTATATACCATTCCACATAAAGGCAAAACTGTAGTGAGTAGGAACAGATCAGTGGTTCCCAGGTGTTAGGAACAGAGGGAAGATGTGATTCCATGAGGGAAGTTTGTTGTTTGTTTGTTTTCAGGTGAAGAACTACTCTGTATCCTGACTGTGACAGTGGTTACATGAATATATACTTGGGTTAAAACAGAACTGTACACCAAAAAAAAAAAAAAAAAAAAAACCGAAATGTGAGTTTTACTATATATTAATTTTTAAAAGAAAAATGATTTACATTGCATACTGTTTTGAAGGCTATTTTGCTTCCCTCCAAGAAAGCCTAAACTAGGAATCTGTTTTTTTTTTTTATTACTAAAGCCTTTGTTCTCATTTATTTCTGATTTAAAGACAATTAGTCTGTTAAGTAAAAGTGATTAAGAAGCATATTGCTTCAGACATCCACAATACGTTATTAATATAAATCTTGCTTTTTGAGAATGAGGCTAGAGTTCTTCACTCTCTGGATACGGCATGAAGAAAACTCTTCGTTCAAGCCTTAAAAGAACAATTAATGAAATCTCTTATGCTATACCATATTTTAAGTTAAACTAATGAATCACTGGCTTATTTTCTCTTGAATGAAATCTATTCATTCTTCTCATTCATATAGTAATATCAAGTACTATCTTGGATATTGAGAGGTTTTTCTTCTCTATTTACATATATATTGCCATGTGAATTTGTATCAAACCTTTATTTTCATGCAAACTAGAAATAATATTTTCTTTTTCATAAGAGAACAATATAAGCATTACAAAACTGCTCAAATTGTTAAGTTATACATTATAATTAGTTTGGCAGAGCTAATACAAATCACATTTACAGACAAACAATAATAAAATTGAAGTACCAGTTAAATATCCAAAATAATTAAAGGAATCATTTTTAGCCTGGTATAATTAGCTAATTCACTTTACAAGCATTTATTAAAATGAATTCACATGTTATTATTCCATAGGTAGTTACACAATAGTGTTTATACAGGAAAAAATAATGAACCAAACTCTTTGTATCCAGCACTCCACAATTAAAACGAAGACTCCCCAAGTAATATCAATCTAGGATAGACTAATTAAGTTTGGTTTGATAACCATTCATTTCTTCTATTGCCTCTGAGCAAATTGTTTATTAGAGAAAGTTATTTTACACAAATCAAATCAAACTGGGTAAACCATTATATTTGAGGGAAACTTTAGCCATCAGTCAATTAATCCATCATTTTCTCCAGACACTATTGTTTAACGAGCAGATCATATTATCAACAATTTAGATATCATGTGATTCAATTATAATAGTAAATTTATTGACAGTTTCTCTAATATTCTTATTATGAGTAAATTTGGAATTCTCTTTACCTTTGTGAGCAAAGCAAAACCAATTTGGGTATTATAGTCAAATATCAAAATAAATATACTATTCTGTATAAAATCTACAATGGTTTGAAAATATTATTACAAAAGTAAAAATAAGCTTTAATAAATTAAAATTGCTAATAACTGAAATAAGTTTCCAACATAAAAAATTGTTACTGATTCTTTAATATGCTGAAATACATATGACCTTAATGTTATATTAAAATTCATTTTAAGAACAGCCTTGTGAAAAAAGTAATTTGTACTCATAAACAATATGATCTATTAAAGCTGAAGAATTCAGATTTCTAGTCCTTTAAGAATCCAGATTTCACCGGAGGCATTAAAATTGAAATGTAATATAAATTAATACTTACAGGCAGCAGGGGAAAGAAAGCATACCTTTCTACACGTTTAGGAGATCATATTTAAGATCAGAATAGTGCAACGGGTTTAATTTCTAGTTCTTAGTAGGAAATACGTATATGTATAATTTGCCAGTTCACCAAATTAGATGAAATATCAAACAGGCACTTTTATTCTAAATGTAAGAATTTTAAAATAGATTCATTCTATTTGCCTCTTTATAAGTTTAGGTCCTAGAGTGCAAAATAATTTATTAAGACTTTAATAGTTTCATGTTGGCTAGTTTTATGTCACCAATCTGAGTTTAAATCTCTCAGAGTTCCAAACCATGGCTTAAGACTTTTTCTTTAGTCTCATAGCAGAAAAGTTCTAGACTCTTCTTTGAAGATCAATAAATATTACCAGAACAATAGAATGGCAGGTACGAGGAGTTTCTGCTTACCCTAGTCCAATTCCCTCTAGTTACATATATATAAAGAAATTGAGAATTGGAAGTTTCTGACCCCACATCACACATCTAATTATCAGTGTCAATTAGACAAGCAAGTTCACTAATAATAACTTGTACATGCAGTAAGTATATTCCTATTTACTGCTGGCTAGCGAATGTGATCTAACAGTGACACTGAGACAGTGTCACCTAACACCCAAATGAATAGCATATGGCCTATGAATTTCAAATTCCTACAGATGTCCACAGTTCTCAAAATGCACTCCTTAGAGGCTTTGGATGCCAGAGAGACACCCCCAAGGGCACCACAGAGAGAGTAAGAACTGAACCATTGGAACATCTGGCTTCTTGCAACCTGACGTCCTCATTTCAGTCTGAGCCATTTGCTTCTGAGTAAAATTTCATTTGAAGATTCAGTTCCACTGATGGTAAACCAGTTTGAAACGACTATCTTTATCCTATGTATGTTCCTTCAGAATAAAATATTTTAAGTAAAAACATAATGATCCTAGGTTTTCTTCTTAAAGAATATTTCATTTTACATATTTATCTCAAAAATAATTACTGATTACAAAGGTAACTCAAGGAATATGCGCATTAAAATATTGTACTCAGTCACTTGATACAGGTCAATATTAGCACAGTATGAACTGTTTAACTTTAAGTACAGGAAAGCCATCATCAATCAACATATAAGCTATGCCTCTTTTTTCTGAAGTTATTCTATATTCAGCCACTTTTGTGCCCACTCAGTACAATCTTAACATTGATTTTTAACCAAATTACTTTTTCTCTTAGAAAATACTACAGCAAACCACACTGCCATGTGTGTACCTATAAAACAATCTTGCATGTTCTTCACATGTACCCCAAAACCTGAAATGCAATAAAAAAAAAGAAAATACTACAGAAAATACTTCAAGAAATGATGGTGTCTGAAATATATACTCCCTTTGTAAAAAGCACAAATTTAAGAGTAGCAGCTTATCTGTAAACCTGATTTTCCTTACAAAAAGATGATGACCCCCTCTAGACTGGGTTATTACAATCATTAAATGGGTCTTAGAAAACATTTTGCACATTAGTTTTACATGGTTTTGATTTATAGTTATAATTAAGAAAAGCAATGCAAAAAGGATGCTGGTTAGAACCTTTTAATCCAAAGATGATTCAAATGTGACTGCTACTGTAATAAAAATCTACTCTTGATGTTCCTGATAATCCTCAAAATTACAGCAAAAGAAAAATTTCCTCTTTGATGCAAACACCACACCAGCATTAACTAATCATGTCTTTCACCACAAGTATTTCCCTAACACTGAAAACAAGCATATTTAAATGTGGCTGTGATATACAAAAGCCAGGCACTATATAACAAAATTTTGGTCAACCATTGACTGCATATATGATGGTGATCCCTTAGGATTACATGAAGTTGAAAAGTACCTATCATATAGTTAGGATAAGACCTAATTATATTGTTAGTTCCTCTACAGTTAGGTCCTATTCTAACTATGTAATAGGAATTTTTCAGCTCCATAGTTAGTAGTGCCTTGCTGATCCTGACCCTTTATAGGCCTAGGGTCTATTTTTCAATAGCAAAGACATGGAATCAACCCTAATGCCGATCAGTAACAGACTGGATAAAGAAAATGTGGTACATACACACCATGGAACAGTATACAGCCACAAAAAACAAGAGATCATGTCCTTCGCAGGGACATGGATGGAGCTGGAAGCCATTATCCTCAGCAAAATAACACAGGTACAGAAGAATAAACACCATATGTTCTCACTTGTAAGTGGGAGCTGAATAATGAAAACACACGGACACAGGGAGGAGAAAGATGCTCACTGAAGCCTGTCAGGGGCACGAGGGGAGGGAGAGCTTTAGGACAAATAGCTAATGCACGTGGGGCTTAACACGTAGGTGATGGGTTGATAGGTACACCAAACCACCATGGCACACATTAACCTATGCAACAAACCTGCATGTCTTACACATGTATCCTGAAGCTTAAAATAATATTAATTTTTTTTAAAGTGTGCCTTTTACTGTGCCTCTTCTATGTTTAGACACTCAAGTACTTACCATTGTGTTACACGGTATACAGCATTAGTATAGTAACATGCTGTACAGGTTTGTAGCCTAGGAGCAATAGACTATACCATGCAGCCTAGGTGTGCAGTAGGCTATATCATCTAGGTTTGTGTAAGCACAGTTCATAATGTTCCCACAACAACAAAATTGCCTAACAGCACATTTCTTAGAATGTATCCTTGTTAAGTGATGCATGATGGTACTTCAAGAAATGATTTTCAACTAGAATATAACACGACTTCCTTCAAAATATATATTTGCATTTTATCACAAGTTGGTAGTGGTGGCTTCGTTTGTTTTGGGAGATTGTTATTTTGTGCCCAGAGATGATAAAAAAAACAATTAGGAATCACAATATAAACAAAGAAAATAAGTGCTATAAATTACTGAAATGGTTCACTGCTTAATAGTAATAATAAATAACAAACAATGACATAACCCCAAAATTTTACAGTAGCTTTCCCGCCCTCTCTCTTACATCACCCGCTTTGGGGAAATTAGCTGCCATATCATGGAGACAATCAAGTAGCCCTACAGAGAGCTTCATGTGGCAAGGAGGTGAGGCCTCTTGCCAACAATAGGCTAGAACTGATGAGGTCCCCTTTCAACAGCCATGTGAGCAAGCCATTCTGCAAGCTGATCTTCCAACCCCAGTCAAGTTTTCAGCCCTGGATGAATATTTTGACTGAAACCTCATAAAAGACCTTACGTCAGAACCACTCAGTTAAGTGATTCCCAAATTCCTTTCCCTCAGCAAGTCTGTGAAAGAGAGTAAGTTTTTTCCTAAAACCTCTGCGTTTAGGGGTAATTTGTTCCATGGCAATAGATAACTAATGCAAGATGCAACTAGGAAGAACTTCTTCACTTGTTTTCTCTTCTCTGTTTCAAAAGTTAACTTTTATGGATTTTTAACTTATTCCCTCTCTTTGAACCTCAGGCTTCTCCTAAGGTCTTCTTTTCTAATTCAGTTTTACCATGTTTGGGATCTCTACTCCATCTTCTTCTTGGGAAGAAGGCAACTGGTTCTCAAGACTTTTTTCAATGCAAGGATCTGTTTCGCAGCATTAAAGGTCCCCAAAACCTCATATCTCACCAATTTCTAAATTAGTAAAAGAATAAGACTTCACTAACTTTAGCAGAGTCATATACTACACTGGAAGAGCAACTAAATGAAATAATAGGTGTTTTTACGGAATGCTAGAAATAAATGGAGAATCTATTTATGCCAGCAGTAAAAACAAAGGCATTTTACAACTATAAGCTCTAAAATTATTTAAGAAAGTCCCTGGCTCAGACTTTGAGACTGTCACATCTTATCAAAAACAAAAATCAAAAGCTTTTCCCCCATCTATTGAGATGAACATACGGTTTTAAATCCTGTTTATGTGGTGAATCACATTTATTGATTTGCATATGCTGAAACAACCTTGGATCCCTGGAATGAAGTCTACTTGATGACGGTGAACTAACTTTTGGATGTGATGCTAGATACAGATTGCTAGCATTTTTTTTTTGAGGATTTTTTGGTTTATGTTCATCAGAGATCCTGGCCTGTAGTTTTCTTTTTCTGTTGTTGTGTCCTTGCGGGTTTTGGTATCAGGTTGATGCTGGCTTTATGGAATGAGTTAGGGAGGAGTACTTCCTCCTCAGTTTTTTGGAATAGTCAGTACAGTTGGTACCAGCTCTTCAATTGTGGTAGAAACTGGCTGTGAATCTACCTGACCTGGGCCTTTCATTGGTTGGCAGTTTTTTTTATTACTGATTCAATATCAAATGGCAACATTGGTCTGTTCAGGGCTTCAATGTCTTCCTGATTCAAATTTGGAAGGTTTTGTTTCTAGGAACTAGTCCATTTCCTCTAGATTTTCTAAGTTTGAGTGCACAGAGGTGTTCATAATAGTGTCTGAGAATCTTTTGTATTTTTCTGGGATCAGATGTAATGTCACCATTGTAATTTCTGATTGTGCTTATTTGGATCTTCTCTCTTTTTCTTGTATTAGTCTAGTTGGCAGTCTATCAATTAACAAAACAAGTATTGACAAATAGGAACTAATTAAAAACTTTCTGCAGAGCAAAAGTAACCGTCAACAGACAATCTACAAACTGGGAGAAAATATTCATAAACTATGCATTCAACAAAGGTCTAATATCCAGAATCTATTAGGAACTTAAACAATTCAACAAGCAAAAAACAAATACATCTCATTAAAAAATAGACAAAAGACATGAATAGACACTTTTCTTTTTTTTTTTTGAGACGGAGTTTCGCTCTTGTTACCCAGGCTGGAGTGCAATGGCCCGATCTCGGCTCACCGCAACCTCCGCTTCCTGGGTTTAGGCAATTCTCCTGCCTCAGCCTCCTGAGTAGCTGGGATTACAGGCACGCGCCACCATGCCCAGCTACTTTTTTGTATTTTTAGTAGAGACAGGGTTTCACCATATTGACCAGAATGGTCTCGATCTCTTGACCTCGTGATCCACCCACCTCGGCCTCCCAAAGTGCTGGGATCACAGGCTTGAAGCCACTGCGCCCGGCCCCGACACTTTTCAAAAGAAGACATACAGGTAGCAACAAAGATATGAAAACATGTTCAACATCACTAATCATCAGAGAAAAGCAAATCATAACCATCTCACACCAGTCAGAAGAGTTATTATTAAAAAGTAGGAAAAAAAACAACAGATGCTGACAAGGCTGTAGAGAAAAAGGAACTCTTCCACACTGTTGATAGGAAACTAGTTCAGACACTGTCTCCACAGTTTGGAGACTTTTCAAGGAACTTAGATCAGAACTACCATTTGACCCAGCAATCCCGTTACAAGGTATATAACCAAAAGAAAATAAATCATTTTACCCAAAAGACACATGCACTTGCATGTTCTTCACAGCACTATTCACAATAGCAAAGACACGGAATTAATCTGGGTGCCCATAAATGATGGAATGGATAAAGAAAATGTGGTACATCCTGGCAAAGATACAATAAAAAAAGAAAGCTACAAGTCAATATCTCAGATGAACATAGACAGAAAAATCCTCAACAATATATAAGCAAACTCAATCCAGCAGGATATCAATAATTAATTCACCGGGAACAAGTAAGCATCATTCCTGGGATGCAAGGTTGGTTCAACATATGCAAATCAATAAATGTGATTCACCACATAAACAGATCATCACTTTCAATAAAATCCAACACAGTGTCATGATAAAAACCCTCAACAAACTAGGCATCAGAGAATCAGATCTCCAAATAATAAAACACTTTCATGACAAACCGACACCTGACATGATACAAAATGGGCAAAAGCTGTAAGCATTCTCCCTGAGAAATGGAACAAGACAAGGATGCTCACTTTCACTTCTCCTATTCAACATAGTACTGGAAGTCCCAGCCAGAACACTTATGCAAGAGAAAGAAATAAAAGGTATGCAACTAGGAAAAGAAATCAAACTATCTCTCTTCACCAACAATACGATTATATACCTGAAAAACCCTTAAGAGTGTGCTAAAAGGCTCCTGGAACTGAGAAACAATTTCAGTAGTTTCAGGATACAAAAAAAAAAGTAGCATTTATATACACCAATAATATTAAAGCTGAGAGACAAATCAAGAATAATATCCCATTTATAGTTGCCGCAAACACCCACACAAAATACCTAAGAATATATTGAAGCAAAAAGGTCAAAGATTTCTACAAGGAGAACTATGCAACACTGCTGAAAAAAATCACAGATGACACGAACAAATGGAAAAACTTTCCAAGCTCATGGATTGGAAGAATCAATGTTGTTAAAATGGCCACCTGCCCAAAGCAATCTATAGATTTGACACTATTCCTATCAAACTACCATGCTATTTTTTCACAGAAGTAGAGAAAACTATCCTAAAATTCATACAGAACAAAAAGAGCCTTAATAGCCAAAACAATCCTAAACAAAAAGAACAAATCTGGAGGCATCCATAATATTACCCAACTTGAAACTACACTATAAGACTACAGTAACCAAAACAGCATGGCAATGGTACAAAAACAGATGCATAGACCAATGAAACAGAATAGAGGAGCCAGAAGCAAAGCCACATACCTACAGCCATCTTATCTTTAACAAAGTCAACAAAAATAAGCATTGGGGAAAGAACTTCCTATTGAATAAATGGTTCTGGGATAGTTGGATGGCTAAATGCAGAAGAATGAAACTGGACCCCTGTCGTTCATCACATACAAAAATTAACTCAATATAGATTAACATATATAAATGTAAGACATAAAACTATAAGAACCCTACAAAAAAACCTAGGAAACACCATTCTGGACATCAGTTATGGGAAACTATGTTTATGTCCTCAAAATCAATTGGAACAGAAACAAAAACTGACAAATGGAACCTAATGAAACTATAGAGCTTCTGCACAGAAAAATAAACTATCAGCAGAGTAAACAGACAGTCTACAGAATGACAGAAAATATTTGCAAACTATGCATCCAACAAAAATCTAATACCGAAACTTTGCAGCAAACTTTTCAGCAAGCAAAAAGCAGCTCCATTAAAACGTGGCCAAAGGACATGAACCAACGTTTCTCAAAAAAAGACATATAAGCACCAATGAACACATGAAACAATGCTCCACATCACTAATCATCAGAGAAATGAAAGTCAAAATTACAATAAGATACCATTGCATACCAGTCAGTATGCTGATTATTAAAAAGTCAAAAAACAATAGATGCTGGCAAAGCTGCAGAGATAAGGGAACACTTACACACTATTAGAAGGAATGTAAATTAGTTCAGATACTATGGAAAGCACCTTGGAGATTTCTCAAAGAATTTCGAATAGAACTACCACTTGGCCCAGCAATTCTATTATTGGGCATAGATCCAAAAGAAAATGAATTGTTCTACGAAAAAAAACACACGTACTCATACGTTCACTGCAGGATGATTCACAATAGCAATGACATGGAATCAATCTAGATGCTCATCAATGGTGGACTGGGTAAAGGAAATACAAAGGATACATACACACCATGAAATACTACACAGCCACAAAAAAGAATGAAATCATGTTCTTTGCAGTAACATGGATGCAGCTGAGTTCATTACTCTAAGCAAATTAACACAGGAACAGAAAACAAAATACCACGTTATTACTTATAAGTGGTAGCTAAACAGTGGGTACCCATGGGCATACAGATGGCAACAAGAGACACAGGGGACTGCTAGTGGGAGAAAGGATTAAAAAACTAACTAGAGGTACTATGCTTACTTCCAGGGTGATAGGTTCAATCATACTCCAAACCTAAGCATCAAGCAATATACCCATGTAATAAACCTGCACATGTACGCCCAGCATCTTAAAAATAAATGCTGAAATTATAAAGAAAAAAATAGAAAATTTTAGGAAAAAAAGAAAAAGTAGCATATACACATAAGCTCTTAGCTGCTGAGCCATAGCAGTCTTGCTGTTCTGCATACACACCAAATATGCTTCTCTCTCACATTTGCACTCACTGTTCCTGGGATTTTTTTTTTTTTTTTTTTAACCATAAATATTTTGGCTTGACCTGCACTTTATTCAGATTTTTGCTTAAATGCCACCTCATCAGAAAGGCCTTCTACAAAAAAAAAAAAAAAAAAAAAACATATATAACAACCCCATCTAGTACTTCTTATACTCTACAATTTCATTTTATTTTTCTTCTTAGCACTGACTTTTAAAATTTTTCTTGTATATTTTTATGGATAGCTATATGTCCAACCTGACTATGAAAAAAAAAATACATGCTTGTGTCTGTGGTCCCAGCTACTCAGGAGGCTCAGGCAGAAGGGTCACTTGAGCCTGGAAGTTGAAGCTGCCATGAGCCACGATGGCAATCCTGCACTCCAGCCTGGGCAACAGAGCGAGACTTTGTCTCAAAAAAACAAAGAAAGAAAAAAAACCTTTAATTTATTCATGTTCTCCCCTTTTCCCCTAAAAGATGTTGAGGCAGGTAAAAGTCACAGAGGATTTCAAAGGTTTAAAATGTATCTTATCTCTAACTCTGCCTCTCACTATTATCTCTGGCATTCTGCTTTTGCACTGCATCTGTTTTTAACATGCAAGGCGCCCCCACGAAGTGATGAAATGAACCCAGTCACAAAAACACTCACGTAATTCAAAGTGGCCATATACTCTGGCAAGCCTGAGAAGGAGTTGGTTGATTAGGATGTTTTACAGTTTCCTTCATTGAAGGAAACTGTATACTAGCTAGACTTGGCACAGGCATCATTTAGGCCTAGTCCCCTTAGCCAATTCTAAGCTCTCCTTTTATACAGCACGTCTCATTGCAGTTCTTATTTGGTAAGCAAGCATTCAGGTTTGACACCACTACAACTACAGTATGTGTTATAAACAAAAAATATGCTTTACAAAGGGAGTGGTAATTACACATGATAACCATGAGAGTAATGAGTAAGTGGCTTTAACTATGACCTGGGACCAAGCTGTCCTTTTTGGAAGAATATGTTGCCTTTTCTAACTTAACAAGAGGTTACTATTGCTTTGGCAAAGTATTTATATGTAAAGTGTTTCATAATCATGAACATATGCTAATTTCTGGATTTTGTTTTATATTATTATTTGATATTTATTCATTTATTTATTATATTAGAGACAGGTCTCACCCTTGCCCAGGCTGGAGTGCATTGGCACCATCATGATTCATTAGAGCCTCGAACTCCTGGGCTCAAAGGATGCTTCTGCTCCAGTCCCCTGAGAAGCTGAGACTACAGAAATGTATCACCATGCCCAGTTCATTTTTTATTTTTATTTTTAGTAGAGACAGAGTCTCACTATGTTGCCCAGACAGGTCATTGTTTGTTATTTAAATGGTCACAGTATCAAATCACAACAAGACTGAGATCAGAAAACCACTCTGCACTAAGCAGAACTTTAAATCCATGCAATCTTATCTCCAAAGTCAGTACCCTGGGCTTCATACTGTTCAAATTATGTTCTCAATGTTGTAAGTCATAAACAACACTCAACAGAGAGTGAATGAACATATGCACAATTTAATAGGTTCCAAATATAGTGCCACTGCCCTTCAGCCTGGGCAAGAGTGAGATCTGTCTGTAAAAAATAATAAAAATATCAAATAATAATATAAAATAAAAGCCAGAAATTAGCATACATTCATGATTATAAAAGTCTTTACACATAAATTCTTAGCCAAAGCAATAGTAACCTCTTGTAAAGTTAGAAAAGGCAACGTAGGTAACATATTTTTCCAAAGAGGACAGCCTGGTCCCAGGTTATAAGTTCTACTGTTGTAGGATTTTCTTCTTTAACATGGATGCGATATATTTTTTCTTTTTTTGTCTTTGAAACATTGAAAGTCTTTTACAATCAGGCCCTAAACAGTTCCATATTTAAAACCTGTATTTATTGCTTAGAATATTGCTGCATTCATACATTTATTTCAACTGAAGAGCCAGAAGACCACTAGCCTATCCACACTATAAATAAAATGTATAGTGTTCTGAAAATAGCCTAAAGTTTAAAAGGTTCTGCCCACCCTTAGAAATGATAGGCTTAGTAGCAGTAAAACATCTCATCTCAAAAGAGGAAAAACACAGATTCCAAGTCCAATCCTAACCATTCAAAGTGCATCAGGCTACAGACTTTGAAATGATATAATTTTTTTTTGGTGCGGGGAGTAGCAGTGGTTTAAAAAAACCAATCTTTAGAAAATATTAAAAGGCTATGATTCATGTAATACATAAACAATAACCTAAGCATAACAAATATATTTGACCTTTAAAGTAATAAAAACAAATGTAAAAAGAGCCTCCAGTTTTCTATTACTGCCAAGTTTATTTTCCTCATAAGTTTCACCCCATTATGGTACAATAATCCCTCATTACTGTAGCACAATAATGCACAGTCTCTACTCCACCTATAGTTGTCTTGTGTCTATTTAGTTTTATAGCAAGCAAGCAATTTGAGAATATGGTAATAAAGCCTCAATCACAGTAATGATGTATGATGGGCTGTAATTTCTCTGTGCTAATGGGTTACAAACAGTATTGCAGTGATGACGGGAATCTCATTGATTCATTATATGACTGCAATAATATCAAAATGACTTAATATAGATCACTATTAAGTCATGCACATGCACTAACAACCTCTATATTTCACTATATAGATATATAGGGGAATAAAATTAATATTAGTCTTCCTATATAAAAGTTCACACAGCACAAAACATTTTGTGTTGAGTCCTCTAAATCAATGTTTAAAGTTGGAATTACTGCATTGAACTGGTTCTTTGAAAAGAAAACCATTGATTTTAATCTGCTTGAAGCAATCAATTACTCCCTGTCCTCTTTATTCCAAACTGTAATGAAAACTAAACTGCGTTGTCTTGAAAACTAAATGTGAAGATGATCATAAACAGAATTTAAACTCCATGGATTATTCATATCTACCCATTTAGATTTGCCATTTCCATTATGAGTACATTTGCCACGAGCATTTAATGGACATCTAAAAGGGAATTCATTAAAGCAGGAGCTGTTGGCAGCACTTATGGGCTTCAGACTGCTTTATGCTTGCCTTTAATAGCTCACTATTATAAAAGTGATATATTGTGTTCATCCCATTAGTAGTTTGCAGGAAGGTCTGCAAGAGATAACAAATCCTTCTGAATATTTTCAGAACTGAAAGTAAATCACTGTTTGTTCGTTTTAAGTGGCATATTCTAACAATATACAATTTTACTCAGTCAACTAAATTTAGCTGTTTCTAGCCAAATAAGACTTTAGCAACCATAGACACATTTTATAAAGTGGGCACCACCTTTTGGAAATGTTCTGTGGCTATTAACTTGAGACATTAGTAGCCACCAGGCAATCTAGGCAATCTAACCAATGACATGAAGGTATGGTAGAGATAATACTAAGGTATACATTTGTATGAGTTAATGGCAAGACATCACCAAAAGAAAAGCTAGGTGGAGTATTTCTTCCTATAACATTGCATGCTGCCACTACTCAGGAGGTAAGAAAGGGTTATTTCTGGCATCTTGGATGCATTTAAAGCGCTTCTTAGAAGAAATGGCATTCACTGGTCTTTTTTGTGTGTGTCTTACAGAGGCCAGAAAATGAACACAAAGAAATTTAAAACATGATTTGAATGTTAATGTTTATTATAGTACTGCGACCAAATCCTAACTGGAAAGGGACAATGAGGAAAAGAACCCCAAATTTCAGCACATCACCTCTATAATGCCTAGCTCTAGGCTATACTATATTCCAAATACAACATATTTTATCAAACAGGTAAGGCCTATGGTGGGGTCCAACAGTACGCTCTTAGGTAAGAAAAGGCAGATCAATCCAACAACATATGGAATAGTCAAAAAGTCACATATTTGGTTTTGGAAATCACCAATTCCTTATTTTTCATAACAAATTTGCTTTTCTAATTTTGTTTCGCTTATAGTAAAGCACAATCAGTTAGTATGTCCCTTAACACACAGCATTACAACCCTTTGAGCTGATTCGCCCAGCCCAAGACCATAATAGAACTCTGTGCTACTTCCTAAGCCTCTGAAACATGCCCACTGAGTTCATTACAACACAGATTCAAATATTTATACGCACTTTAATATGTATGACATTCTTAGTTTAGTAATGTTATTGAGATTTCTAAATATTTATATTACTTTATATATCTATAAAATTGGCTTAGGATATGTTTACGTCCTCACACAATGCACATAAAGGCACCTAATCACCTTAAAACACTTATGATTTAGTGGGAAATAATTTTCTATTAGAATCCGATGCAGCGTAAAATGCTTTTTCTGTTCAAGAGGTGTATCATTGGAAACATTTTTAAATACCCAATAAATATTTTGATTCTTCTGCACATATTACACAAACATAATGGGATAGAAATAGAGGGTTTGTACCCAACAATTTCTAAGTGCATAATTACTTAGTTGCCCTAATAGACTCAAGTAAACAACTACTTTATTTAGGTTCCAAAGGTAAAACCGTTCCAAATAATGAATGCTTTAAAAAGTTGCCTTTCCAGTCAAAGAAATGTGCTCTTGTTCAAAACTAGTACAGATGTTTTGAGCAATAAACACAAAACAATGTATCTCAAGAAGCCAACAGTACTCTTATAACCCATTTAGCTTCATGGTTGGAAAAATTTCAGAGGAAGACAATCTCTCTTCTTCCTAGTCACCAGGAGTCATTACTGTAGCAAACTCACTGAAATATATTAACTTCAGTTCATAACTTAAGAGTCACTTGGAAAATTAGCCAATAGGAGAAATGCATGCCCAATTTATTCCCATCTACTATGTGTGGGTAAAAGTCAGAGACAAGGTATATTAAAGTAGTTCTGTTTTCTTCATGATCAAATGCATATACCATGTCACTAACATGATGAAACAAATTAATGTTTCATAAGACTTATAATTTACTTAAAATGATGACCTATAATACAAATTTCGCATAACACACAAGTGCATTTTGAAGGATTATTTATGTCAGAATATAAGGTAGATTTTTTCCACAATTAAAAAGACAAACTTTTGAAAAATAAGTTGTCCAGAAAATAGCCTCATAGCCACAGACCTAAATTACTTCCCAAGTTGTAAGACAGCATCAAGGCACAAAACCGAATTTCAATTAACTATGACAACTTGCCTGAGGCACAATCAGAAGTTTCTTATAACTAGCATATGGAAGTGGGACACAGAACAGGAAAATTCTTGTCTCTGCCTTAGTCATTTTGACATTAAATGAAAGAATTCATGGCAAGCCAACAAAGACCTTCGTGATGACTATGGGTGCAAATGTTAGCTCTAATATTCTCAATCAGCTTCTGGTTCCAAGCCATCTACAAACATAATGAAAAGTTATTAAAATTACAAAGGTATAAGATCATATATTCTAGACTGATCTAGTTTAGAACAACATTAAGTTGTTCTAAATTCTTATGAGTAAAATAAAAATGGAGGTAAGGATCAATATTAAAATTGTAACTACAAACACCTGTCTGTTTCAATATTTCTGTCCCTTTCACCATATACATATACTCCTTTTAAGATTTCTGGAATTTAAGATGAACAAGTGTGTTGAAAATGATCACATAATACGGAGAATGGAATTAATTAATAATGTGATTAATCATCAATAGTTTAGGTGCGTCCTAGAATAAATAAATAGATAAATGATATTATCTCTCTGTGGACTAGGAAACTTTTAAAAAACTAAGGCTGACTGATGCTGAGTGAGTTCATGCCTGAGTGTGACTTACCTGACCAGAAAAGAACTGGCTTAAGATATACACTGACTTGCCCTCACCTGGACCCTTAGACTGTGATCCCTGGTTCAGATGATGATGGATCAGATCATTCTCAAGGAAGAAGAAACCCGAGTTGGATAGGTTTGCCACAAGCCCTTCACAGGAAGATGTCAGTCTTCTGTGCAAGACAAAAAGAAAAGAAAAAAAAGGTACAGTGGCGGTGGATGAATTCTCCTTTCTTAGGAGAGGGTAAAAAAGGCATGTTTGCACATTCTCCATTAGCTTCTAGCTCTTTTCTTTCTATATGCAAGCAAAGAAAGTCTCTGCAAAAGTTGGAAGAGACAAAGCTATCAAGGTATCAAAAGCCTGAAACTATCTTTGAATGGATATTATAATAATAAAGATGCTAATCACAACTGATTGTGATGCCTTACAAATCAATTCTGAGAAGATCAATAATTAAAAATTGCTCTTTTGAACAAAATAATTAGTCCTGAAGTATTTTTTTAAATGCTTAAGGTTAAGATATGGAATATGTCTACATTCAGCATCAGTCCAAACTAATAAGTTATCTTCACATATTATAGCTATGCTAGCAGTGATTTATAAGACTGTATATCTTCACAGCATTTAACTTATCTGGCATTCCAAACACCAGCGCCTAAGTCTCTAATGTGTTTCAATCAGGTTTTCCGTTGGTATAAAAATGTCCTTATTGAAGTTCACATATAGGATTCCTAAAAATGTGTTTCATCTTCAAAACTGATGATTTTCTTCTTTTAATATTAGAATCTATATTTAAAACATAATGTGTCTTTCTTACATACATGAACAACTTTCATTAGAATCCTAATGGATTAGGATTCTACTTTAGGATTCTACAGTATCTATTCCACCCCCCATCAACACTATTAATTTTTGCTTTTTAAATTAAAATTTTATTTTTATTTATTTATTTGCAGTGCCTTATAAATCTAGCATTAACTGTTTTCCTTCATGGGAAAGCCCGGAATTTCAATGTTATTGGTATGCATGGATATCACTTAATTCTTATGTAAAAAATCAGTAAGCAAAAAATTCCATTTTGCCACAGTAAGATAATATGGTGAGATGATACGAAAAGCTAACAGATGATACTTTAATAAAGTACCCAGAATAAAACTGGTTGCAAAAGTTCAATAGCTACTCTAAAAATTTAATAGACCAACTAATTAATAGCAGAAAAATTTATATAAAATTAAAATCACTTCCTCAATTCCAGTTCCCAATTCCCATTCTACAAAATAACCAGGAAAAATTAGGTCTAGTGGTCTCTGTTCTTACATCCAGTTCAAGAGGCAAATAAAAAAGTTGACCATTGTGATGAAAATCACTATTTTAGTCTACAAAGTTTCGTAGTTAAACTTAAGTGTAAAGAAAATTATTATGAATTATTATGCAAGCTCTGGTGACATTATTAATTATAATATGATGCTACTGGGGCTAGTTCAAATGCTTTACAGACTCTTTTTGAATACACAAGTCGATGAATTTCTTACAAAGGAATGTTGCAAAACAAAAAATTTCAGAAAAAAGCTATAATACAGTCTGCAAATCTCACAAATAGAAAAAGGGACAAAGTGTGTGGTTCTACCAAACTATCATAGTTAATTCCACTTATATTAATACTGCAAGAGCATTAGAAGGAGATAAAATATTCCATGACAAAAATGAATGCCAACGCTGAAAGAAAAGACAAAAATTAACGCTTTACGACACTGACTTAAAGTAACTGAATCTTTAAGAATCTTGAACTACAAACAGTCATAACAAAGTAAAATAAGCTGCACTTTTTCAAAGCAATGCCTGGTTTTATGTGATAAATTCATTGAAGAAACAGACTCTTAAACAACCCATTCGAGTTTTACTGCATGTTGTAAAGCAGCGGTCCCCAGTGTTTTTGGTATAAAGGACCAAATTTTTCCCTGGACAGAGGGCAGGGGAGTTTCAGGATGAAACTGTTGCACTTCAGATCATCAGGCATTAGTTAGATTCTCATGAGGAGTGCACAACCTGTATCACTTGTGTGTGTTCACAATAAGGTCGGTGCTCCTATGAGAAGCTATTGTTGTCGCTGACTTGACAGGAGGTGAAGCTCAAGCAGTAACGCTTGTTCACGCATCGATCACCTCCTGCTGTGTAGTCTAGGTTCTAACAGGTCTCAAACCAGTACCAATCCGTGGCCTGGGCGTTGGGGACCCCTGTTCTAAAGTAGAGAAAATATGAAGCATTCCAGTATTTAAGTGAAATTTGTGAATAATTTCTCATCTTCAGGTCAAAACTTGTTAATGACAATGAAGAAAAAAATTGTAAAACAGTTATAACTTTCGCAAAGCAATTTCACAGGATTACCTTCAAAGATCCAAACCAAATTACTAAATCTCAATATTTCTTCATGATTTCACAGATACTTGGTAATCTAAGAAACACTTGTATTTCTACAATCATTGTGTGAATATAAATTGTTAATGAAATATGAGCCGGTATGTATAGACACTAACTTGAACCTCTTCCTTTAAAGCAGGGAAAAGGGGAAAAATTAATGGGAGCCTTTTGATAAAATTAGAAATTTCAGGAATTTTCACAGTAACTATCTGGTTAGAAGACAGTAGCATACAGTGGTAGAGTATAAGAGCATTTAGAGAAAGATCAATTAGGTTTGAATCATGGCTCTGTCACTAACTGTGTTACTAACACAGTTAGCCCACTAACACTAATCAAGTGAAATAACTTCTCTGAACCTGTTTCCCCACATAAAAATGGGAATAAAGTTAACTACATTGTAGGGGTGTTCTAAGGGTTAAAATCAGATTGTGTATGTAGCCTAGTGACTAGTAAGCACATGGGAGTTTCTCAATAAATGGAAGCTATGATAATTATTCTTTACCAAATTTCTCCCAAGGAATGTAAAAGCCTCCCAAAGAGAAATAATAAATTACAGGGTTTTTGTGATAATTAAAAGACATAATATACTCCTTTATTATTTCATTTCACAAATATTTAGTATTAGAAAATGTGCTTGGTGCTGTGGATGCAATGGTGAACAATAGACACAAAGCCTTCTTTTATGGAGTTTACAGTTTTGTGAAGAAGACAAATAATTACACTAATTATAGTTGTGATTAATCACAGATGTAATAAGTGCACTTAAGACTAAAGACAGGCTGGGCACAGTGGCTGATGTCTATAATCCAGAACATTGGGAGACCGATGTTATATAAGACATTACTGGGACAAACAGAGAAACAACTAGAAACTATGTAGTAAATAATACTCTTACATCATTACAACATTTGAGTGTAATGATAGCATTGTGTTTGTGTATCAGAATACTCCTGTTCTCAGGAGATATATAAAAAAATACTAGGGGTTAAGTCTCATGATGTTATATAACTTATTTTCAAATGGTTTACTAAAATAAGGTTATATATCATATGTATGTTTAAATGTATATGTCGATGTAGAAAGAGAGGTAAAACAAACATGGGAAACTGTACAGTATGAAGGTATTTGTTAAATCATTAAGTTTTCTGCGGGTTTGAAAGTTTCCAAAATATATCACTGGAAAAAATAAATTTCCATAACTATAAAAAATGGGTTAAAATTCAATTCCTTTTAAACAAATACAAAGAAAAGAATGGAAAGAATTATAATGAGACTTAAAGTCCCATTATAAAAGTACTAAGGGAGAGACCAGAAACTGCACTAATTGGTTATCCTCATATGATACCTGACCATTTCTGATAATAAACTGGGTAATAACATCAATACTTATGAATTCATATTATTATGTGATTGCAAACTAAAATACAAGTAGTACAATATCTACTGTTAGTTGAATTAATCTTTAAAACAGATGAATTTTTTTTAAACCTAATAATATGCATAAAGTTAAAAATTATTGGGAATTTTAGTGTCTGCTCACGAGGGATGTTAGTCTGCAATCTTTTTTGGAAATGCCCTTGTCAGGTTTTTGTATTGGTTAGATTAGACTCATAAAAAAAAACTGGGAAGTTCTTCTCTTCCTCTTTTTCCTGAACATTTATGTAGAGTGGTATTTTTTCCTTCAATGTTTGATAGAATTCACCAGTGAAACCATAAGGGTCTGCAATTTCCTTTGTATGAAGATTTTAAATTACATATTAAAATTCCTTTTATAATGTAAACCCATTTAGATTTTCCATTTCTTCTCATTAGTTTTGGTAAGTTCTTTTAAAAAATATTTTGTAATTTCTAAGTTGTCAAATTTACTGGTATAAACTTATTCATCAGGTTCTCTAATAATCCTTTTAATGTCTGTAGGATCTATACTGATGTCCCCTCTTTTATTCCTGATCTTGGTGATTTGTGGGGGACAGGGACGTTTCCTCCTTTTTTCCCCTTAGATTCTTCAGCTTATTTAGTATAGTTAAGGTCCCTGTCTAATAATCCAGCATCTAAGTGAACTTCTGGCCTCTTTCTGTAGATGTTTTTCCAATGAGTTGCCTTTCCTTGTTTCATCACTTGTCTATTCATTTCTGGCTGGGTACTACATATAATCTTGGAACTCTGTATTATATTAGCTTCCTCCAGAAAATAATGAATTTTATTCTTGCAAACAATTGAATTAATGGAAGATTGCCTTAACCTTGTAAGGGCTGGCTTAAAGGTTAGAAAATATTGATAGCTGTTTCAGTTTGGCTTTGGTTTATCACAGAGATCTTAATCACAGGATAAGATCCATACTATGTTGGCCATTTCATATTTTCAGTACCAAGCCTGAGGTGTTTACCAATTTCTTCTCTTTTACCAGAGCTATAATTCTAAATGGCATCTCCAGCAACTGCTAAGATCGCTCTTTAATACTTTAAGCTTTCTGACTATTGTTCCTTCACTGCATCAGGGTTTCTTGGAATCTTGTCCTACAAGGATTTAGGGGAAACTTGCACACAAATTTTGGGGTTCCCTCACTTTGTGGCTCCTTCCTTTCTGGATAACTCTCAATTTTCACCTGCTCACATTGTCCTAAATATCATCCTCTAACTCATTAAAAAGAGGGCTGATTTCTGCTTGAGCTGTATTTCCAATATACTACATAAACTTGTGCATTTCTTTAAAGAATAAGTCAGATAAATGTAGACCTCAACCAGGTTGGCTCCTTTCCATAAAGGTGCACCTTACCTCCAATTTCTACCTACTTTGGGTCACTCTCCATTGCCTTCAAACAGTGTTTATTTTTTTCTTTCTTAATTTTTTGTCTAGAGGTTGTAATTGTTATCAGCAAGATGGTTATTTGATACAAGTGCTTCCATCATTACTAAAAGCTAGAAGACCACAATAATTACTTTTAACAGCAACATTTACATTCTGAGGTCTTGATTTAAACATTTTTTCAAAAATAATTTCTGTAACCTTAGTCACACTGAGGCTGACCATGCAGCCCATAAGCAGAAAATTTTATCATAAGAAAATAACTTGGAGATCACTTAGTTTAAAATTTATCCTTTTACTGGGGGGATTTACAAACCACTTTATAAATCTGATGAACACTACAAATCTCACAAAAGTGTACAAAATAAAAATATCTGTATATTATCAAGGGTCTTAAGACCATTTATCCTAATCCAATTCGGTCCTTTCATTTTACATGAAGCAAATCTAAGATTTAGATTATCGGTAACTTGCCCAAAGATACAAGTAATGCAATGTTAATAGCTATGATTTAGTGAGCACCAATCTTGTTTGATACTTTTTATATTTATTATCTCAACCTCCAACAATCCAGCAGTGTTTTCTTTAGGAAAACTGACATGCAGAAAAGTTAGGTAAATTGCCTAACTGCCACAAACCTACTAAATGATAAAGATGGGCACTGAAATCAAGTTAATCAGATTCCAAAGCCAAAATAATTTCCACCACAAGGTGCAGCCTTAGTGGCAGGGATAAAATGAGGTAGGAAGTCTCTTGACTCATTAAATGGCTTGGAGATATATAGCCAATTGAAATGAAAATTTAGTAGTGCCAAATAAATAAGTAATGTCAAATAATAACAGCTAAGTTATACAAATTGAAAAGGAGCACTGTAGAAAATTGAGAAGCATCTATATTTAATAATCATCAAAACACCCTTCCAAATGTGATAACAGTAATGAAAGGTGGTACATTTAATTAAAAATACAAGTCCAGTAGATTTTAATAGTCAAAATATTCAGATTTAAAAGCAATTTGCATTGATAGGCCCAAAAAACCTTTTGTGTTAAAAAGCTTGATTATAGCCACTTTTTTTTTTGTAAATCAAATTTATACATTTTTATTTTGTATGAATAAAATACTTCAGTAAAACAGAGTGGAAAATAAGTGTTAGTGAGGATGTGGAGAAACCCTTGTGCAATGTTGGTGAAAATATTAAGCGGTACAACTGCTGTAGAAAAGAGCATGGAGGTTCCTCAAAGAAGTAAACACAAAATTACCCGTGATGCAGCAATTCTACTTCAAAAGAATTGAAAGCAGGTTCTCGAAGAGATATCTGTACACCCATATTCACAGCAGCATTATTCATGATGGCTAAAACATGAAAACAACCCAAGTGGCTACTGATGAATGAATGGATCAGCAAAATGTGATATATACATAATGGAATATCATTCAGTCTTAAAACAGAAGAAAATTCTGATCTATGCTACACTATAAACTACCCTTAAGGACAACATGTGAAGTAAAACAAGCCAGTCACAAGAACACTAATACTGTGTGATTCCATTTATACGAGGTATGTAGGGTTGTCACAGTCATTGAGGCAATAAGTAGAATGGTAGTTGCCAAGGACCGGTGGGAGGATGGAAATGATTGTTTAATGGGTATAGTGTTTTCAGTTTTGCAGATGAAAAGACTTCTGGAGATGAAGTGTTGTGATGATTGTATAACAATATGAATGTATTTAATATCACTGAACTGCATACTTTAAAATGGTTAAGATTGTAAATTTTATGTTGTATATATCTTTCCACAATAAAAAATATGGAAAAAAAAGACTTCAGAAATAATGATAGGTATTAGGTTATAGCAATTATATTAAAAATTCATCTATCTCAAGCCACATATTTCAATTATCTTTGAGAATTCCCATATTTTTCTAAGCACATAAAAACAACAATCAAACTAAATGTATATAGCATTCATATTTAAGTTTGCAAAAATATATCAATTCTGAATTATTTAAATATTAGTTTACAAATATTGTTTCTAATTTAATAGCATTATAGGTACAGCTTCACAAAGATACTGGCTCTAGACAGTAATTATATACTCAGCCTAATGTTTCAGTTAATGGACGTGCATTTCAGTGATAATTGCAATGCTTGAACATAATGTGCCTTTATTAGCAGTATAAAATAAAGCCAACTTATACCAATTGAAAAACTAGGCTATTTATTTTTATAATTGCTTAATTTTTACTGTAAAAATATGATTTTAAAAAAGCCCACTCTGTAACAAATATCAGGGTTTTATTTATAAAAATATACTTAAAACCTTAATTATTGCAAACACTGACATCTGTGCTACTTGTGAAAAAATGTATTAATGCAGTGATTTAAGAAAATAAATAATAATTAGGTAAAATCATTACATCAGGAAAATAAAGGCCTAGATCCTAGTTTTCTCTCTAATACTAGCAGTATCAGACAGTGAGTTAAGTCACCCACTTTTCAGTGAGCCTCAAATTTTTTTAACCATCTCACGGTTGCAGATGATTTATCAAGATATATTCTTGTTATAAACTTTACAATGCTATTATAGTATATTAATATAAAATAACATGCAAGCAAAATATCCTAAAATCTGATCATCTATCTAGGTTTATGAATATTCATTTTCTATATCTAGAAAACAGTACTCACAAACGAAAAAGTACTAGAAAAAAGCTGAAATTTCCTTTCCAAAACAAAAAAAAAATTACAGAAATTAAAACTCACAGCGTTAAGACCTGTACCCTTCTAATATATATATTTTTAATTGAAACTATAATAGATTATTTGATTTCTCAACAGCAAAACTATCTGAATGAACATCCAAGACACAATAAAGCGCAGTAAAACAGACTAGTCCATAGGTCTATTTTTAATTAATAGTGGTTAAAATGCCAAACTTCAACAAAACTATTACACTGTTTAATGAGAAGGGCTTAATGATGGATTAATATTGCTATCAAAGTCCTCTACTACTTTTAGTACTGACATTATTTCTAGGTACAACTACATTTTTCATATTGTATACATTTAAATACTGTGACAATGTAAAATCTAACCATAATCATTTTGGTAATTTTACACAGATAAGCCTCAGAATGAAATAAATTTTTAAAGAGCAAACCAAGGCTTATAAATGGCTTCTATGTCTTTTACAAAACAGCTCCATGCCAAAGTGACCTGAGTGCTCCTAATGATTTGAAACGGCAATTGCTCCAATGTGACCATTATGTTGAAATGCTATATTCAAAAATCTACATACATAACAATAAAATACTCCAGTCAATGAGAAACGCGCATGCATTTCACAGACTTCACAGCACATGGTGAAACTAAGTATAAAACAAATTCATGGGAAATTGTTAGACTTTCGGCTGGGCACAGTGGCTCACACTTGTAATCCCAGCACTTTGGGAGGCTGAGGCGAGTGGATCACAAGGTGAGGAGTGTTCAAGACCAGCCTGGCCAAGATGGTGAAACCCCGTCTCTACTAAAAACAAAAAATTAGCAGGGCATGGTGGCGAGCATCTGTTATCCCAGCAACTTTGGAGGCTGAGGCAGAGAACTGCTTGAACCTGGGGGTCAAGGTGGCAGTGAGCCGAGATTGCGCCACTGCACTCCAGCCTGGGTGACAGAGTGAGACTCCATCTCAAAAAAAAAAAAAAAAAAATCGTTAGACTTTTACCTTTATTTTCAAATTAACTGTGAAGATAGAAAAAGGGTTGTTTTGTTTGTTTTTGTTTGTTTTCCAGTAGAGATGGGGTTTCTGCACGTTAACCAGGCCTGTCTCAAATCCTCGGCCTCATGTGATCTGCCTGCCTCAGCCTCCCAAAGTGCTGGGATTACAGGTGTGAGCCACCGCATCAGGCCTAAAAAGGGTATTTTTAAATTAATATGCTTCTTTTTGTAAGAAATAATATTGGAAAATGCAGAAAAGTAGAGGAAAATAAATTCTCTGTGTCATGAGAAATAAGGAAAATGAACATTTTGGTTCATTTCCTTATAGTTCTTTTGTTCTTCTTTTCTAAAGTGATTTCAGAAATTCCCTTAATGATAGATGTGAGTCTGTTCATACTAAATTAAACAGAAATAATGGATTCGTATATGTTTTTCTAACAGTTTGGAATAAAATAAGAATGGCTATATAATATGTAACTAAACCAAATAGGCAAACAGAAACCCATATCAAGCATCCTAGAAATACTTTCTGAGAGGACTTATAAAGAAATCCTTTAAAACTTGGGAGTATATTCACTATGTGAACTGGGAGGAAGAACGTTTGGATCAGTTTCTTCAAGAGTAGTTGAGGGGTCATCTATCTCGAAATCACCAGAAGTGCTTGTTAAAACAGATTTCTGGGTCCTACCTCAGATTTACTGCATATGGATACAGGACTCTGCATTGGACAAACTCTCTCCCACCTTCCATGTAGTCCATTCTTACACTGCTATAAAGAACTGCCCAAGACTGGGTAATTTCGAAAGGAAAGAGGTTTAATTGACTCACAGTTCCGCATGGCTGGGGAAGCCTCAGGAAACTTAGAATAATTGCAGAAGGCAAAGGGGAAGCCAGGCACCTTCTTAATAAGGTGGCAGGAGGGAGAATGAATGTAGAAGGAACTATCAAGCACATAAAACCATCAGATCTTATAAGAACTCACTCACTATCACAGGAACAGCTTGGGGGGAAACCCACCCTCATGATTCAATTACCTCTACCTGGTCTCTCCTTTGACACATGAGAATTATGATTCAAAATGAGATCTGGGTGGGTACACAAAGCCAAACCATATCATTCAGGATTCTTACCTTTCTAGACACATGACACTTAAGATTTGGAGTCAAAATGCAGCTTTGCGGACTTAACTGCAATTTGGTTTTTCCCCTTTTTTGCTAGCAGACCACTTCCATTTTATAGAAACGAATACAAAATGAGTAGGAACACAGAGAAATATTCTTCTCTTTTATATAGTTGAA
This sequence comes from Saimiri boliviensis, assembly GCF_048565385.1. Lineage (NCBI taxonomy): Eukaryota > Metazoa > Chordata > Mammalia > Primates > Cebidae > Saimiri > Saimiri boliviensis. Next base: position 12,461,401 of record NC_133468.1, read on the forward strand.
AAACATAAATTATTCTTTTCTAAAAGGAAAAGTAGTAATGATGACAATGTAACTTAAGACACATTTTTTTTTTTTATTTCCACAATTGAAGCAGTATATCTTACCCAGAAAGTAAAATGCTAAATATCAAATACATCTACAGCAAGTGCTTCCGAGTACAAACATCCTAGGTCTGAATTCTGTCTTCATGACTTTTTTATCTGTAAAAACTTTTTGGCACATTGTAACTACAAAACCAAAATGCTCCAGAACAGAAAACTTTCTTCATATTCACCTAGTATAGTAGCTGAAAAGCTATTTTACATAGTATGGATGAAATAAATCCCTATTTCAAATGATCAAGATACCTAATCTCATGAAGACTATTTTTGCTTCCTCCGAAGTTCATTCCAGGTATTATGACAATCACTCCAAGTCAAGTTTCCATTAAAAAAATTTTCCGTTTCTCATTTTATTTCATTGACATTATTGTCTACTACTGTCCTTATCTTTCCTTCATTGCCTTGCTTTTTAGGGAAAAAAAATAGCTTTAACTAATACTTAAATTTCATAACAATGAGAAAGGAGAGAGTCCCTCAAGCATTCTCTGTCTCAGACTTTTGGATTTCTAGCCCTTTTGTTGCAGAAAGATTATCCTTTTTCCAGAACTTTTTAAAAAATAAAATTATTTGAGGGACTATGGAGGATAACTGAGGTATATGTCAGGCCCTGAGATGAGCATTAACCATTTTTTTTTTTTTTTAAGAGACAGGGTCTCCCATGTAGCTAGGCTGGAGTGCAGTGGCTATTCTCGTGTGTGATCACAGCACACCGCAGCCTCAAAATCCTGGCCTCATGGGATCCTCCTGCCTCAGTTCCCCAAGTATCTGGAACTACAAGGCACATTCCACTGTGACCAGCATTAATATTTTAATATATTTTCTTCTAATCTTTTTAGTAATATTTAAAAAGACATATATGTTCATATTTTGTTCAATTCCTTCCCTTTAAATGTAATATTATATGCAAAACATCATAACATGTAAAACATTTTTCGTAAAGGAAAATGTCTGGAGTTATACAGTATGTCTGGAGTGATACAGTGGTTATGCCTAAAAAGAGGGAATACAATGGGGTAAAGAACAAAACTTTACATTCGGTAAACAAATTTCATTATCTGCCTAATAGTTCATCATATGGCTGTATCATACTTAACCAATCATCTACTCTATTAAATATCACTGGGATTAATACCTTGGTATACAAAGTTTTGCCTGCATTTCAAACTATTTATTCAGGCTGCACTTCCAGACAGGAAACACTGGGTCAACAAATATGAATATTTTTAAGGAACTTCATATTACATTTTATTTGGTTTGGTTTCTCTGAAGTCAAAACATAAAGAAAAAGTAGGCTACAAAATAAATTGGAGAACAAAAGATAATAGCACTGGAACTTTGAAAGTGAAAACTACACAAACCCACCTTTAACCTAATACATAGAGAATACATGCTAATTGACAACTTATTTTTTAAAAAGTGCTAAATGCAAAAATGTATATGCAGCTTGGCCAAAAATATCAAGATCTTAAAGAAAAGATACACATACAACATGTCTCAGAAATGTTTCAACTGTAGCATATAAAATCACCATGTAAGATCATAAAAATCTTAATAATTTAATTAATTCAATATACAGTCCTTTCTTCAACTGGCTGGTTTAACTATGAATATTTGAAAGCAGATATCTGAGCATACACCAGAACTAATTCTCATTTTATTGGGAATTCTTACTGTCTTTATAGGACTTGAATAGGTATCAGTTATAAAGGCAATGTTATTATTCTAAATATTGTCAACATTTACCAGTTACAAATTCTTAGATGTTTTCTGACAGAAGATCTAGATTTAAGTTTAAATTATAGGCATCCTGTTCCTTTAGGGTAAATCTAACAAGGTCATTGTCTAAAAGTAAAAAGTGAATATAATGAGTCATTAATTTATACAAAGAGTGCTTAATATAGCTCTCGGATAATTAGATTGATTAAAATGTATAGCTTTAAATGACCTTACAGCTACTTTAATAGACAGATTTCTATAACTGCATTAGGCACTAGCTACTAGAAGGTATTGAAAGGAAAGAACAAATAAGCAAGTAAACCAAATTCTTTCTCTAAGATGTAAGTGTACATGAAATGAGGTGTATTAGTATTTCTTGGGATAGAATCGGGTCCATTTAATCATCTTTCGGCCAATGCAGAAAGTTAACACCAATTATCTAATCACTCAGAGTCATAAGACACATTTTATAAGGATCAAACTCTGAAAATTTTGGACCTTTTCATGTATGATACAGTAATGATACTCAACCCCATCCCTACAAATCAAAATTTATAGGAGTCTTTGTGTTTTAAACAAGTATCTTGGATTCTCCTACAATCAGGCAAAAATGAGAAGCACTGTATTAGAATTATCTCACATTTCTCTTTCCTTCTGCATAATAGAACCACCTCTAATTTTCTACCAATTCAAATAATTTTCCTTTCTGTATCTGAACTTGATTAGATAAACAAGTGAACCAAGACTAGGAAAAGCTTTGAGTTCCAAACTGAGTCTACAGCTGTATGACCTAAGGCAAGTCATCAATTTCTATGGAGTGGGGTGGGGGAGATGCTTCTTAATAAAAGAAAATGCCTGGTATAGACAGCATTTCCCAGACCGTATTTTGCAAAACATTAAGTAGGTGTTTCCCACAGAAAATGTTTCTATGGTTAAGTAATTTTGATAGCTACTAAGGATAATTTAAGGTAGGAGCTCCTTAAAGCCTTTAATATGCCAATATGTATTATAAATTTCCAAGACAGATATAATACACTGGCTTTTCCAAATTTATTTTGAAAAAAAAAATCCTTTAAAAAAACAAAACTGCTGTTAACTTGTTGAATTCTGTTTGCAGGAGTCTTGTGAGCTATAGAGAACAGCCTGGAGACTGCTCGTTTAAATTATATCTGTAGCTTCTTCAGGGCTCTAACATTTTGTAACTCTAAAAACTGTGTATATTGGTTAAATTGAACCAGAAAAGTGACAGTCATGCACCAGTCATTACAACAGTTAATATTTATTCAGCACTTACACATTAGGCATTGTGCCAACTTTTTTATATACGCTCTCATTTAATAATGGTCAAAACTTTCCCAAAACATAGTACTATTATTCTCATTTTCTACATGAAGCAAGAATGGCTTAGAAATATTACCTATTTGCCTAAGACACAGAACAGGGAATTAAATCCAAACAATCTGATTCTAAAGCCAAAATTCTCATAACAAACAAAAGTGTGACTGCTGACCTAAACTTGCTAGAGTGTTTCAAGTACTTTTCTTAAAAAAATATTTATTTTAGAAAGTTAGTCTTCAGATAACCAGTAATGTAATACATATAAAATGCCTTGAACAGGGAATTGTTACATTTGAGAACTAAGGTCGGTCAGATGGCAGTTTTCTGAAAAGTCACTAGGAAAAAATTTAAAACAATTTACATAAAAACTGTGTATAACTGTACACATTACAGTTACTGGAACAGGAGAACACAGATCCTATTGACTTGTATCTTCCCCCAGAGTATTTTAGCACAATGTTTAACAAACAATGGACAAATGACTTTTTCATCCTTTCCTTCCCTGGATCACAGGTTAAAAGAAAGAAAGGATCAGATTGTCCGGTTAAAAAGGGGGAGCGGAGGCAGATCCAAGATGGCTGAATAGAACAGCTCTGGGAGTGCAGTTCCCAGCAAAAGCAGAGCGTGAGTGAACACCGCGTTTCCAAACAGGTTATTACTGCCCACAGACCAGGAGATTCCTGGGCTGAAAAGTGCTATGAGTTTCCAGCATGGCTGTTTTAGCCGGTGCAGCGGATCTCCGCACAAAATTTCACACAAATCTGGGTGGCTGTTTCAACTGGCACCTGGAATGCCTGGGAGACAGAGGTGCCCATTCAACTGAAAAAAAGGGGGCTAAAACAGGGAGCCAGGTGATCTGGCTGGGCAGGTCCCACCCCCACAAAGACCAGCAATCTGAAACGCTCTGGATTAAGAGTTTCACAGTAAGCGCAGCTGGAGCCAGGACGGTCCAGCTCTGCTGGGGGAAGAGTGTCCGCCATTAACGAGGCAGTCCACCACTACTGAGGCAGTCCACCATTACTGAGGCACTCCACCATTACTTAGGCAATCCGCCATTACCGTGGCAGTCCACCATTACCGTGGCAGTTCGCCATTACCGAAGCAGTTCTAACTACACCTCTCTAAACAAAATCGCAAGGAAGTTTACACAGCGGCTGGGCAGAGTCCATGGCAGCTCAGCAACGCCTCTGCTGGCAGACTGTGACAAGGCTGCTTCCTCACTGGGCAGGACACTTCTGAAAAAAGGAAGCAGCACATCAGGAACTTATAAATAAAACCCCATCTTCCCAGGACAGAGCACCTGGGGAAAAAGGCAGTTATGAGTTTCACTGCAGCACACTTAAATGTACCTGTCCAGCAGCTCTGAACAGAAAAATGGAGCTCACGGCTCAGCACTTGAGCTCCTATAAGGGAGAGACTGTCTCCTTAAGAAGCTCCCTAACCCCTGCATACCCAAAGAGTCACCTCATAAAGTAGAGCTCAGGCTGACATCTGGCGGGTATCCTTCTGGGACAAAGAAAACAGAAGAAGAAACTGGCGGCAACCCTTACTGTTCTGCAGCTGCTCAGGTGATCCCCAGAGGCAGGGTCTGGAGTGGACCTCCAGCAATCCTAAAGCGGAGGGGCCTGACTGTTAGAAGGAAAACTAAGAAACAGAAAGAAATAATTTCATCATCAATAAAACGGATGTCCACTCAGAGACCCCATCTGAAAGTCACCAACTACAAAGACTACAGTTAGATAAATCCACAAAGATGGGAAGAAACCAGCATAAAAAGGATGAAAACACCCAAAACCAGAATGCCTCCCCTCCTCCAAGGGATCACAACTCCTCATCAGCAAGGGAATAAAGCTGGATGGAGAATGAGTCTGATGAATTGACAGAAAAAGGCTTCAGACAGTGGGTAATAAGAAAATTCTCTGAGCTAAAAGAACATGTTCTAACCCAATGCAAAGAAACTAAGAACACTGAAAAAAGGTTTGACGAAATGCTAATGAGAATAAACAGCTAGAGAAGAATATAAATGGCTTAATGTGGCTGAAAAACACAGCATGAGAACTTTGCGAAGCATACACAAGTTTCAATAGCTGAATCGTCCAATCAGAAGAAAGGATATCAGAGACTGAAGATCAACTCAATGAAGTAAAACGAGAAGGCAAGATTAGAGAAAAAAGAGTGAAAAGAAATGAACAAAGCCTCCAAGAAATATGGGATTACGTGAAAAGACCTAATCTATGTTTGATAGGTGTACCTGAATGTGATGGAGAGAATGAATCCAAACTGGAAAACACTCTTCAGGATATTATCCTGGAGAACTTCCCCAACCTAGCAAGGCAGGCCGATATTCAAGTCCAGGAAATACAGAGAACACCACAAAGATATTTCTCAAGAAGAGCAACCCCAAGGCCCATAATCGTCAGATTCATCATGAAGGAAAAAATGTTAAGGGCAGCCAGATAGAGAGATCGGGTTACCCACAAAGGGAAGCCCATCAGACTCACAGTGGATCTCTTGGCAGAAACCCTACAAGCCAGAAGAGAGTGGGGGCCAATATTCAACATCCTTAAAGAAAAGAACATTCAACCTAGAATTTCATATCCAGCCAACTAAGCTTCACAAGCGAAGGAGAAATAAAATCTTTTACGAACAAGCAATTGCTCAGAGCTTTCATCAGCACCAGGCCTGCCTTACCAGAGCTCCTGAAAGAGGCACTAAACATAGAAAGGAAAAACCAGTAGCAGCCACTTCAAATATGTGCCAAATGGTAAAAAGCATCGACACAATAAAGAAACTGCGTCAACGAATGGGCAAAACATCCAGCTAGCATCAAAATGGCAGGATCAAATTTACACATAACAATATTAACCTTAAATGTAAATGGGCTAAAAGCCCCATCAAAAGACACAGACTGGCAAATTGAATAAAAAGTCAAAAACCATCAGTGTGCTGTATCCAGGAAACCCATCTAACATGCAAGGACAGACATAAGCTCAAAATAAAGGGATGGAGGGAAATTTACCAAGCAAATGCGGAGCAAAAAAAAAAAAAAAAAACAGGCGCTGCAATCCTAGTCTCTGATAAAACAGACTTTAAACCAGCAAAGATCAAAAGAGACAAAGAAGGACATTACATAATGGTAAAAGAATTGATGCAACAAGAAGAGTTAATGATCCTAAATATATATGCACCCAATACAGGAGCACCCAGATACATAAAGCAAGTTCTTAACAACCTACAAAGAGACTTAGACTCCACATAATAATAGTGGGAGACTTTAACACTCTACTGTCAATATTAGACAGATCAGCAAGACAGAAAATTAACAAGGATATTCAGGACTTGAACTCAGATCTGGACCAAGCAAACCTAATAAACATATACAGAACTCTCCACCCAAAATCCACACAGTATGCATTCTTCTTAGCACCACAGTGCAGCTATTCTAAAATTGAACATATAATTGGAAGTAAATCACTCCTCAGCAAATGCAAAAGAACAGAAATCATAACAGTCTGTCAGGCCACAGTGCAATCAAATTAGAACTCAGGATTCAGAAACTAATTCAGAACAGCACAACTTTCTGGAAACTGGACAACCAGCTCTTGAATGTTGACTGGATAAACAATGAAATGAAGGCAGAAATAAAGATGTTCTTTGAAACCAATGAGAACGAAGACACAGCATACCAGAATCTCTGGGACACATTTAAAGCAGTGTCTAGAGGAAAATTTATGGCAATAGACCCCAGATGAAAAGCAAGAAAAGATCTAAAATCGACACCCTATCATCAAAATTGAAAGAGCTAGAGGAGCAAGATCAAAAAAGCTCAAAAGCTAGCAGAAGACAAGAAATAAATAAGATCAGAGCAGAACTGAAGGAGACAGAGACATAAAAAACCCTTCAAAAAATCAATAAATCCAGGAGCTGGTTTTTTACAAAGATCAAAAAAATAGACAGACTGCTTAATAAAACAGCCAGATTAATAAAAAAGAAAAGAGAGAAGAATCAAATAGATGCAATAAAAAACAGTAAAAGGTGTATCGGCACAGATTCCACAGAAATACCACCATCATCAGAGATTACTACAAACAACTATGCACACAAACCAGTAAAACTGGCAAATATGGATAAATTCCTGGACACTTGTACCCTCCAAAGCCTAAACCAGGAAGAAGTTGAAACCCTGAACAGACCAATAATAAGGGCTAAAGTTGAGGCAGCAATTAATAGCCTAGCAACCAATAAAAGCCCAGGTCTAGATGGGTTCACAGCCAAATTCTACCAGACACACAAAGAGGAGCTGGTACCACTCCTGAAACTATTCAAAACAATCCAAAAAGAGGGAATCCTTCCCAAATCATTTTTGAGACCAATATCACCCTGATACCAAAACCCAATGGAGACTCAACAACAACAAAAAAGACTTCAGGGCAATATCCATGATGAACACAGATGCAAAAATCTTCAATAAAATACTGGCAAACTGACTGCAACAGCACATCAAAAAGCTTATCCATCATGATCAAGTAGGCTTCATCCTGGGGATGCAAGTCTGGTTCAACATAAGCAAGTCTATAAATGTAATCTACCACATAAACAGAACCAAAGACAAAAAACACATGATTATCTCAATTGATGCAGAGAAAGCCTTCGACAAAATTCAACAGCCCTTTATGCTAAAAATTCTCAATAAACCAGGTATCGATGGTACGTATCTCAAAACAATAAGAGCTATTTATGACAAACCCACAGCCAGTATCATACTGAATGGGCAAAAACTGGAGGCATTCCCTTTGAAATCTGGCACTAGACAAGGATGCCCTCTCTCACCACTCCTATTCAATATAGTATTGGAAGTTCTAGCCAGAGCAATCAGGCAAGAAAAAGAAATAAAGGGCATTCGATTAGGAAAAGAGGAAGTGAAACTGTCTCTATTTGCAGACAACATGATTGTATATCTAGAAGACCCCATCGTCTCAGCCCAAATCTCCTTAAACCGATAAGCAACTTTGGCAAAGTCTCAGGATACAAAATCAATGTGCAGAAATCACAAGCATTCCTATACACTAGTGACAGACTGAAAGAGAGCCAAATCAAGAACGAACTGCCATTCACAATTGCTACAGAAAGAATAAAATACCTAGAAATACAACTAACAAAGGATGGAAAGGACCTCTTCAAGGAGAGCTACAAATAATTGCTCAAGGAAATAAGAGAGGACACAAACAGATGGAGAAACAGTCCATGCTCATGATTAGGAAGAATCAAGATTGTGAAACAGGCCACACTGTTGAAAGTAATTTATAGTTTCAACCCTATCCCCATCAAGCTACCTATAACCCTCTTCACAGAACTGCAAAAAGCTACCTTAAACTTCATATGGAACCAAAAGAGAGCCCACATAGCCAAGACAATTCTAAGCAAAAAGAACAAAGTTGAAGGCATCATGATACCTGACTTCAAACTATACTACAAGGCTACAGTCATCAAAACAGCATGGTACTGGTACCAATATGGAGATATAGACCAATGAAACAGAACAGAGGCCTTGGAGGCAATGCCACACATCTACAACCATCTGATCTTTGACAAACCTGACAAAAATAAACAATGGGGAAAGGATTCCCTGTTTAATAAACGGTGTTGGGAAAACTGGCTAGCAATGTGCAGAAAGCAGAAACTGGACCCCTTTCTGACACCTTACACTAAAATTAACTCCAGCTGGATTCAAGACTTAAACATAGGCCTAAAACCATAAAAACCCTAGAAGAAGGCCTAGGCAAAACCATTCAGGACATAGGCATAGGCAAGGACTTCAGGACTAAAACACCAAAAGCATTGGCAACAAAAGCCAAAATAGACAAATGGGAGCTATTTAAACTCCGGAGCTTCTGTACAGCAAAAGAAATAATCATTAGAGTGAACTGGCAACCAACAGAATGGGAAAAATTTTTTTCAGTCTACCCATCTGACAAAGGGCTAATATCCAGAATCTGTAAAGAACTAAAACAGATTTACAAGGAAAAAAAAAAAACATTCAAAAGTGGGCGAAGGACATGAACAGACACTTTTCAAAAGAAGACATTTATGAGACTAACAAACATCAGAAAAAATGCTCATCATCACTGGTCAGTAGAAAAATACAAATCAAAACCACATTGAGATACCACCTCACACCAGTTAGAATGGTGATCATTGAAAAACATGGAGAAAACAGATGCCGGAGAGGATGTGGAGAAATAGGAACACTTTTACACTGTTGGTGGGAATGTAAATTAGTTCAACCATTGTGGAAGACGGTGTGGTGATTACTCAAGGACCTAGAAATAGAAATTCCATTTGACTCAGCAATCCCATTATTGGGTATATATCCAAAGAATTATAAGTCATTCTATTATAAAGACATATGCACATATATGTTCACTGTGGCACTGTTTACAATAGCAATGACCTGGAACCAACCCAAATGACCATCGATGATAGACTTGACAAGGAAAATGTGCTACATATACACCATGGAATACTACCCAGCCCTAAAAAACGATGAGTTCATGTCTTTTGTAGGGACATGGATGAATCTGGAAACCATCATTCTCAGCAAACTGACACAAGAACAGAAAAACAAACACAGCATTTTCTCACTCATAGGTAGGTGTTGAACAATGAGAACACAGGGATACAGGGAGGGGAACATCACACACTGGGGTCTGTTGGGGGGCAATAGGAGAGGGACAGTGTGGGGTAGGGAGATTGGGGAGGGATAACAGGGGGAGAAATGCCAGATGTGGGTGATGGGGCATAGAGGTAGCAAACCACATTGCCATATATGTACCTATGAAAGAATCCTGCATGTTTTGCACATCTACCCCAGAAGCTAAAGGGCAATAAAATACATATATTAAAAAAGGGGGGTTATATTACCAAACAAACAAACCTAGTTCCTTGTGATGATAAAAAGAAACAAGTCAGAGCATCTGCTTTCAAATAACTACTCAGTAGTTCTCAAATTTTGGTGAGAATCAGAATTACCTGAAGGGCTTGCTGGGCCTGCCTCAGAGATTGTGGAGCAGGGCGGGAGAATTTGCATTTTTAATGTTTCCAGGTGGACTGACCCTGCTAATCTGGGTACTCAGTTTGAGGCCACTTGTCTAATTCAACATTTCTAACTTTTTAAAACCCCATCTCTTTTGATAAACATAAAAATCTTATCTACTTTCTTCCTCTCTGACATTCTCTTCCACTCTCCTATACCCTCCACAGAAACAAACCCATTCATTTTCCTTCTCTTCAGAATCACTGCTTTAATTGTTCTTTTTGGTCAGTTTGTAAGCAGGTGAAAGGTGGTATGCTCATTTGACATATATCATGGAGACGCACAATGCTTCATAGTTACAGCTTACTTTCAAATACAGTGTATTTGTTATGTAGACTGGGCAATGCTTTTTTTTTTTTTTTTAAGGTAGTACAGTATTCATACCTTGATTAATTATAAAATGTCTTTCCTGCTCTCTCCTCTTTTCTATTCAAATTATTTTTTGACAAAAGCTGCAACATAACTAATGAAAGGATGTTGGCATACATAACACACTGATTATACTGATTCAATTACCAAAAAGAGTAATGAATATTATTATTTTATTTTACCGGCAAGGAAAACAAAGGAGAGGATTAGTGTCACAGATACAGTTAATAGCCAGTTCATTTCATGACTACTTCACCCAAAAACGAGAGCAGAGGAGGAATGGATGGAAACACAAATGCAACACAAGCATCGAAAGCAACTGAGGGTGGAAGTTTGAACTAATTACAGATTTCATTAGGTCAGAAGTACAATTTTATCTTTTTCTAGAGTCTTGACTTTAGAATCAAACTGTCTAGTTTTAATTCCAAGTTCTGCCTGGCATCAGGAGACAAAATTACAATCACCATAAATACTTGCCCCAAAGACCAACTGTTTCTAAATTCTTCAACAACAAAAAAATCAATCTGTGATCAATTGGTTGGTTTCCAACACAAATTTAGAATTACCTTAGATGTTCTAAAGATTACACATATAATTCTTTCAAAAAGAATTTTTCCATTAAATGTAAATAGTGGTAAATTTAAAAAAAAAAAACAGTCCTTTCTTCTTATTCTTATCAATAACAGCAGCTATTTTATTGAACATCTGTATTGTACTAAATTCTATGCTAGGTATTTGCCATATTTTACTTAATCATCCCAACATTTCTGTAAAAGGTATCACTCTTGCTGATAGGTGAGGAAACTGATACTTATAAAAAGTAATGAGATTTCCCAGGGGTAGTAAGAGCTAGTTGAAGCCCAGAGCAGGCTGGAGATCTATTTGACAAAAAAGCCAAGCTACTCCCACTGCAACACCACATCTTTATTCTAAAGAGATAAATCCTTTCTTAACTGGATTGTTGATAACTACCTTATTTGAGGAAAGAAAAGGAATCACAGCCGAGTTTCTAGAATTACATAGCCTCTAATTCTCCACACTGACTACCAGAAATAAACAGACTACCTTTACAAGCAACAATTGGGTTGCTTTTTAAAAATTCAAAATACATAATCATTATTATCTTATTATAACAAATAACAGAGGCTATATGCAATTCTCATTATGATGCTTTCTTAAATCCTAACTGATAAACTTAAATGAGAGGCATTTGGTACAATCTGAAAAATATTCAGTTCAATTAAAAATAATTGATGCATGGTGAAATAATTCTTCCCAAAGCTGCTGTAAAATCTTCAAAAAAATAAAGCTACTTAATAATTTTCATCTCCTACAGGCTAGAGAGAAGCATTATTGCATATTAAAAATTGGAGTGTAGTTTTCCCAGAGGTAAAAGAAAGTTATTAAAACAACCTATTTATTGTTGATATAACTATCCATTTGTGCCACACAAAAAGTAACAAATTTCAGTACATTAAAAGAAAAGCTAATTAAGGCATAATTAGTATTTTCTGTATTTTGATAATTAGGGGTTAGTTGGCTATTTCTTTTCAAATTTCTATTTGATGCACCCCGACAATGCCTTTAATGAGCAACTAACACTATTGAATCCCTCATGGCAGAGGAGTTTAGTGACCACTACTACATTACTTTCATTTATCACTGCCTCTTTACCTATAAATTAATCTAGCCCTGTAGCTATGTTGATCTACTTTATATCAATTTCTTCATCCATATCAGCTGAATATGTATGGCATTAACCTCATTTGCTAGTTGAGAAAAGCAGAATTAAAATGAGATCTAATTTCTCGTGCACAGCACAATTTCAAAACTGCCTGCTAATTTCCACCACCTGTCAGTGTGAAGCGCCTTTACTTTCTTATAATTAAATAAAACAGTATATTTTTTCACCAGCTCTGAAAAATGCTAATCTTTCAAAAGTGTTCAGTGATCATTAATCATTAGGACAGTAAGGAAGCCTTATCCAGAATGCTCATTTATCCTTTGTTTAAGCTGAAAAAATTTGTTGGCCTTTTCAGAGGAAGGAAAAAAAACAAATGTACCAGCTAGAATATAGAAATAAACTATTATATTCCACTCTACTAAAGTTCCTATTTATCTGGTTTACTGCCACATTGTGGCAAGAGGCTTAACATTACATAACCAAGAGGTAGCTACTTCGATAAAATAAGCAGAAATAAAGTAAACCATAACTTTCTCTGAAATCATTGGGAATCTAATAAACATATATTGCATTCATCTATGTGTAACAGAACCTAAAGTTATAAGACTTAAAATCTAGTATAAGTGGAGAATAATTATTGATATCATATTTTAAAATTTTGATTCAATAAACTGCAAACTCTGCTATGAATTAAATTGTTGCTTAAAAAGTATCATCTGAACAATGGCAATACCATTTGAACTTAGACAATTATAGTTAAACACTTTAACTTGGACTTTACCGATTTTCCCAAATGTATATAACAAGTAGGGAAAATGTGAAAATATAAAAAACAAGAAAATAAACGCTTATTGTTTTAATACTAGAGACAATAAATATTTTGTCATATTTCTTCTGTCCTTTTGCTAATGTTTTAGCTTTTATTGTTTGTTTTACATCTTTGTAATCATACTTTATACATGTAAATTGATAGTCTGCAATTCTGGCTTAACAGTCACATATGTTTTTCAATAAGCCCAACTTGTTAACTTTTCTTCCTGGATATTATTAGATAAGAATATGAGTTAGCAAAGAATGGTATACATTTGAGGAAAAAATACAAAAATACGCACACTCCAATACATTATTAAGATATTTAAACTACTTAATACCAAGCTCTCATGCTAAACATATCTGTTCTCCAAATATTAATTTGCTTGGGAATAATATCCAATGATTATCTTCTTATACTTATCCTACCAAAACAGTATAACATATTAATACAGAAGTGATTAAGTAATTACTAAAGAGAACTTTTAAAGAACCATGAAATAAATGACTAACAAATGAAATAATCCACAATATTCCTCATTCAATACTGCAGGAAACATTTGGCAGTATAGGATCACTATCCTGAAACCTAAAATTCCTTTGGAAATATTTCAATCATTTTTATTTACAAACTTGTAGCTACTATGACTTATCTTTCCAAGTGATGCTCAAGCCATCATAATATACCGATGTTAAGCATTCACTGAAGAAGCAGCAAAGATGTGGGATGGATTATTTACATAGACCGAATAGCTTCAGCGTTTCTGCAACACAAGTAGGATAGATTGTATCTCATCCTGAGTCCCTTCAAGCAAGATACTTAAAGCAATTACAGACAGAAAAAAATACTTTCAGGTATGTAGCATGAGATTCTCACTGCCAACTATTATGACAAATAATAAAGATAATTTTAGCACCACCAATACAGGTGAACATATTTCTAGTAAAAACTTAAGAAGGTTTGCCTATGACTTTATCACTGAAACACCAAAATTACTGACGTGTATTCACACATGATCTTACTTTAAGCAACTTGAATATTTCTAAGATAGCAGACTCCACCCAAGACTCCAGTAAGGAAGGTTTCCCATCTCCATTTTACAAAATCATTGCCAGTAGCTAAGACTACAGGTGCATTGCCACCATGCCTGGCTAATTTTTTTTCTAGTCAAATAACAGTATATTTAATTTGGTATGAAAATAAAAAACAGTAAGAGGTATCTGGCAGAGACTGAATGTTCAACAACATCCACCCTTATCCCAAAAGCAACAACTATCATATAAATGCAAAGATCATATATGTATAATAAATACATAATGAACTGCAGACACAAAATTTTAATTATGAAAATCTTTTATCAGGAAAAATATGCATATTTGCAGGCCTCCCCTTCTAATTTGTGAAGGAATACTGGCTTGTTGATGATTTCCACAAGATCCAATGACTATTAAAAAAAATTACGAACTGACTGGGGACAGGTTTTTCAAGTTGTAAAATTTAGTAATTAAAACCTCTTTCAAACTGAAAGTCTTCTTTAGTGCTGACAACTCTTCAAAGTACATCTTAATCACATACTACATGGTATTTCATTTATCATTCTTATTTCTAGAATCACTAAAAAAATTTCAAACAATAAAAGGTAAGTGGAATACAGAAAACTTTTCTCTACCAGAAGAAATTATCACCTTCTCCCTTACCTTAAAAAAAATCAATCATCAAACTATAATTACTTAAGAGAACAATCCAAAAAATGTCATTCATATGAGAATGCACATGGAGTTTTACTTCATGCATTTATCCACAGATAGCAAATTTTATAAATCCTTTTGAATTTATAATCATCAAAATTAGAAAAAATGTGAGGAAAAATAGATTAATCACAAAAAATTGTCATCTTTGAATTCTTCCAGAGTCTAGCAGCACAAGGGAGAGAATAAGTGTTTAATTAATGTATTTAATGTATATATAAAGAATTACATAATAAAATATAATTCTGGTAAGATTTGATGTCAAATAATTGTATATTTGGTGTGATAAATAAATAGCAAAAGCCAGCTTATTTAAAAAAAATCTAAGCCCATATTTTTCCAATTTACTTCATGTATTTCTCTAAATTACACCATAATTTTAATTATCAGTGGCTGCTAAGATTTTAAGTAAATTTTTCTGCCCCAAACATCCTCATCTGGTGGTTAATGCTCTTGCATCAACACTTAAATGCACTTATGGAATTCATTCTCAAAAGTATAATTTGGCAAATCCATTTATACATGAAAGACATTTTTAAAAATAAAATAATTAGGCTTTTAGTCTGCTTTGCTCAACTTTCTGTTAAGCAGGTATAAAATGTGTGTTTTTAAAAATAGTTCATGTATATTACCATGCAGGATAAAAATGTGGGAAGGGGTATAGAGAACTTACCTTTTTTAAAAAAGGTCTATCTGAATACTGATGTATTATGTATGTATTGAGCTTATGACATGACTATTAAAATAAGAAATCTGAGCAATAAAACTATCTAGCAGTATGTACATTAACTTGAAATATAAGCACTAACCAATCACCAAGGAGGAAAACCTAACTAGGTCAAATTGCTGTTATCTATTATAAAATCTGATTGTGATATATTTATTCTGTATATGGTAGTCAAAAGCAGCCCAGAAACAAAATCTGAAAAGCTTTAAAACACTTAACAGAAAAAAAATCCCCAAATTCACTAAGCAACAGTCAAGCTTCAAGATTCTTAAAGGTCACAGGTACCTTTCCCCTATAATCTATATGATACATCGGGAATGCTGAAATATTTAAAACGTTTCAATGTTTAGTGTTTAAAATGTATTAAAGCTGCTACTTATTTTTTACCAAAGTGAAAATTCTATGTATTAAACAGTTTGTTTTGACTGAATTTTCTAAATGCTTTTCCCCCAAATCGTGTATCAAATACAAATATACACGTTGCCAATAATCAAAATACACGCAAGTACCAAGAAACAGCAGCTAGTACATTATTTTAACATTGGATTGCACTTACAGTTGTAGCAGTCCATTGAAGATACTATTATGATATGTTTTTCTATTTCTTTATTCAAGTGTTTTCCTACTCAATTTAACAGTAACTGTTATTATCGCAACACACCATACAGGAAGATGTAACAATTGCAGGGAAAGAATGCCATCTGCTGCTTCATATGTGTACTCAACAGTAGAAAAAAAAAAGCCGAATAATAAGTAATTACACAAAACAATTTAGAAATTCTCATACAGATAAAGCTGGAAAGTTTAGATAATTCTCATTTTCATTTTGGACAATTTGAAAAAACATCAATGAGCACTCATCTTTTAAAAAAATTCTAGATTTGTAATTATTATGGGCACATAATAGGTATTTATGTTTATGGGGTTCATTTGATGTTTTGATAAAGGCATACAATGTGTAATAATCACATCAGGGTAACTGGGGTATCCATCACCTCAAGCATTTGCTATTTGTGTTAGGAGCATTCCAATTCCACTTGTTTAAAAATTTTAAAGTATACAATAAATTATTGTTCACTACAGTTACACTTTTGAAGCACTTATCAGCTTAATGCAAATTTCAAGTTATTCCACAAAAAAGATACTAAATGTGCTTATATACCACTAGTTCATGACACTTAGGAACAAGGCTTTCACTCAGGTACTGACAGCCAGAGTCAAAAGGAAGGGCTCACTTCCCTGGCCTTTACAAACTTATTGATGAATTACTATGATATTCTCTTCAGAAATATGTGCTTTATATGTAAATGTAAGGTGATCATATAATTTATCACCCAAAGACATTTTTGAGAATGAAAGGTGAAGCGATTAACTCACAATTTGCCAAGATAACAAGTGTGAGCTGGGGAAATCTTAGGTAAATCTGGAAGTATAGTCACCTGATTTATAAATTACTATTCTGTTTTCATTCCCTTTGGCTTCATAACCTTCCCAATGTCTTAAAATCTTCCTGAAAAGCAATTCAGAAATTTTTAGGAAATATGTAAATTCAGAAGAATGAAGGCCAAAAATAAAAAGAAGGAAGCTAGCACAGGTGTACATTCCCAGACAAGTTGGTGCCCCTTCCCAAGCAGCTACCTCAATGCATACTCATTTTTTCACTTCACTTTGTTATACCATTTGAATTATCTGACACCAACAAATATTTTCTTTAGGAAGGGCAATTCTTTCTAGGAGAATTCATTTATACAATACCATGACATCCTTCAACTGGAATGTTTTCCAGTTGACATCTGGCAGATGCAAGGTACTGGAAAGAAAACAGATGTGTGCGCGCGTGCGTGCGTGAGTGCGCGCGTGCGTTTTCCTCTACATGTAGATGGTGATGAACAAAAGAGCTACAGATCATTCTGGAGGATGAAAACTCTTTGGTGGTGAAAGACTGAATAGGATACCAAAACAAGGAATCAAGAATGAGAGCAAAGATTTCTAAGACTAACTTGTCTATTTCAAAATTTTAATCCAAGAGAGAAAGGGAATTACTTCTTGCTGAATTTCGGGGATCCTGTTTTGGGAGGACAGAATTCAGGCAAATTCTAGTTTACTATGCTTGATCGGTTTCACTGTTAATGGGTCTATTTTTAAATAAAAATACATTCCAGGATCTTAACAACCACATATTTATTATAGATTTTTGGAGTGTCATTTACTGATAAGGTTTCATAACCAATCAAGACAAAACTAATGGTTATGGTAGGGTCATCTTGAATAAGTAAAGGGATTTAAGAACAAAGTTCAAACCTTCTAACTTTTGGTAGATATTCAAAAGCCAAGATGCGTGTGCACGCATGCGTCTGTGTCTGTTTGTGTGTGTTTTAAAAGGACTCTTCCTCATCCACTTTTAAAACTTAAAATCACATTTTAATTGAATTAAAAATGAAAATGGACCTTTTCCTTCTTTTTAAATTATACTTTAAGTTCTGGGGTACATGTACAGAACATGCAGGTTTGTTACATAGGTATGCACATGCGATGGTGGTTTGCTACATCCATCACCCCATCATCTACGTTAGGTATTTCTCCTAATGCTATTCCTCCCCTGGCCCCCATACCCTGACAGACCCCAGTGTGTGATGTTCCCCTCCCTGTAGAAAATGGACCTTTTCTAATGATATCTAGTATAAAAATGTACTACTTAAAATTGTTATCAATAAAGATAATTTATAATTATAGCAAATGGTAACATACCAGGTAACAATAGGTACAAAATAAAAAGGAAATACTGTAAGATTCTGATATATCCTAAGAGTTTAGTGTTGTAAATTATACCCTAATAAACAGGTGATCTATTTACATAGATAGTTTATTGGCTACACTTTTGTTTTGTTTTGTTTTGTTTTTTTGAGACAGGGTCTTGCTGCTTTATCCAAGCTAGAACGCAGCGGTGTGATCACAGCTCACTGTACCCTGGAACTCCTGGATTCAAGTGATCTCCCACTTTAGCCTCACAAGTATCTAGGTCTACAGTAGTGTGCCACCACACCCAGCTAATTTTTAAAATTTTTTGTAGAGATGGGCTCTTGCTCTGTTGCACAGGCTGGTCTCAAACTTCTGGCCTCAAGTAATCCTCCCGCCTTATCTCTCAAAGCACTAGGATTACAGTGGTGAGCCACTGCGGCTGGCCAAATATACTTTTAGTTATATTTTATTCCATGAACATGCTGGAGCACTTTAACTACATGTTAATAAACTCCTGGGTGGATTATTTATGTACCTCAGAAATAACCCACATACCTGGATGACAAACTGGTCAGTCGGCAGACACCTGAATTTGTTATTTTTTTGACTAGAATTCTGGTGTTCTAGATACAAGGTAGGCTGCATGTAACTGCTATGTGTCTGCTTTCCCAGACTTCCCACTCTTAAAAACTCCTTCCCTTACATCAGCTATTTATTTATTCCGTATTTGCTGAGAATCTAATGTTAGGCTCTGCAATGGTCACTGGGAACAATACAAGCCTTAGCTCTACTAATCTACCTGGATTTCTTCCGGTGTAGAGCTTTAAGGCTTTGCACATTCTGCTCTACCTCCAACAGCATGGATCCCACTCTCCTTTCTTTTCAGCAGCTTCATGTAATTCTTCTGGATTTCATTCAGGAATCTTTTCTCCCAGAAGCCTTTTCTGATTCCCAAAATCTGGTTAAATACACCATTCCCTGTGTTTCCATGACACCAAATGCTTACTATTATTTACTGTAGGCATAAAACTATATTGTAATTGTCCAAATGTGTATGTCTACTAAAATTATGCATACATATAATTTAAAAAGTAAAGTAGTAATAAAAACCTGTCATCCTCTGACATACTCCTCTCCATATCTGATCCCAATATTCTTCCAGCTATCTTTTACTATTTTCATTCATTCTTCTAAATAAACGTGTAGACAGAGCTATTTCCTGAATTTAAAATTTTTCACATTCTTTGACTCAACATATTTATGACAAGGTATTCATTATTCATAACTAATTTACATGGTACTATGACTCGATTTCCTTTTGAGAAAAGAAATTATCAAATGGCATCACTTCCTTAAAAAGTAAAGAATATTTTACCAGAAATAAACTAAAGGATAATCTTAAATTCAAACAAAATATTTTTTCACACAACTACACAATTATTATCACCAGAAAATTCTAAGTCAACTGAAGGTTAAGTTAAATTTCCTAAGATAAAAACAGCTAATTAGAGTACAAAAAGTTTATTTTAGAATTTTCAAATAAAAATCCTACAACATCACAAAACTTTAAGTTCAAAAGAAATGAGAATATCCTTAGGACTTCTTACAGAGAAGAGTTTACTCAGTGTCAGTATCTAATGCTACTAAATACCTGCTTAGGGCTCACACCCTTGACAATCTTTCATTATACTTCAAGATCAAGTCATCTTAACTTTCTGATGCTAAACAATGGATTATCATACTATAAGTATTCCTAACATTAAGGTTATTTAATTGCAGTCTCTCAAGGACACATCTAATTGTCCTAGTCCTCATTATTTAACCATGTAAAAATGCCAAGAAATTAAGTCAAATATACAGGAAGACGCATAAATAAGTGTCCAAAAAGCCTGGAACTACTAAAAGAGTAAATCTTATGCTTTCAGTCTTGAAATACAGTAAGGCAAAATTCACTAGTATTTAAAATACTCTCCACTATTTAATGACTATCCATGTAAAACATATTCACTACCTCTCTGCTGCTCAATCTTTAAAGAAAATGGTAAATCAGGTATAAAACAAGCAACTTAATTTTACATTGCATTTCAATACCAATTCAACAACTGGATTGATCAATTACGTCTTATGTAGAAATTTCCCAAATATATCATCCAGTTTATGTGTATCTTTCTTCATCTCCAATAACATGTTTTAAACTCTCTAGCAGTAAAAAAAAAAAAAAAAAAAAAAAAAAAAAAAAAAAAAAAAAACAAAACCTACCTTTGAGGTTCTTTGAAGTTGATCACCAACATACGTTTTACGAAACTGATCCAAGAACCACAGAATTGCAAGCTCTATTTTCTCATTAGCACACGGAGGCAATCCGGTATCCATTAAAGATATAAGCTGAAAAACTCTTTTCATGAAGAAAAAAAAAAAAAAGCTTCAGTACAAAACCATATTACCATAAATGTAATATAATATATAATCACTGTAAAAAGTGGAAAAATACAAAAGTATATAAAGAAACTATTTTTTTAATCATCTGAAATTCCACTGCTGAGAGATATAACTTGGTCTAACTCCTTCTAGTCTTTTTTTCTAAGACATACACATATATGCACATAAATGCAAAACTCTGTATGTATATACAGATATCATTTTATTTAAAACTGATAAAATAAATACATAAAAAACCCTATACATAGATATAAATTTTAGTAAAAGAAGAACAATATTAAATACGTAGTTTTTTATTTCACTTTTTTATTTAATCTTATATTCCAAAATAATTAAATACTTTGAGGTCATGACTCAAAGTTCAAAAAAATAGCAAGAGGTATATCTATTAAAAGTTATATCTCGCCTTCCACAAATTATAAAATTTTACCTTAAATAAACTACAAGATGTTCTTAACAAAATCAAATATTTCTAATACCAATTAAACTATTAAGGGAAAATGATAAATTTTCTATTTATTATTATTCAAAACTATTATTATTAGAAAATTAGAAATGAACTGAAGGTTACGTTAAATTTCCTAAAGAAAAAGCTTAATTCAATATAATGAAAAACTTACTACAGAATCTCAAAAAAGAAATCCTTCAATATTATCTATTTTCATTAAAATTTTCTGGTGGATGACTGCCAAGTACCTTGTGCGAACAAAATCAATATAATATAATAATTTTTTAAGAGACAGAAGTAGAAGTTGTTGAGGAAGCAGTACCCTTTACTTATTTGCACAAAGGCAGAGCTACCTCGCCTGACACACCCAGTTTCTTCCATATATGCACATATAAACATATATACACATATGATTATATATTCTCCTCCCAACCCTTCTGTGCACATAGAACATACTGCCCATATGGTTCTAAGCTTAGCTTTTTCCATTTAACAATCTATCTTAGAGCTCTTTACACATCAGACATAAAGAGTGTCCTCATTCTCTTCTGCAGCTGCTTAACATTCCATTATATGAATACACCATAATATTTTCAAACATTCCCCTATTGATGGACACAAGGGTTGTTTACAAGTTTCTTGCTGTTACAAAATTCTGCAATTAACAATCTTGCATATGTCATTTCACACATGTCCATCTATAACATACATTTTAAAAAGTCAGGCTACTCACTCAAATAACATAAATTATTGTAATTTTGATAGCTATTACCAAAGTACACTCCATAAAAATTGAAATAACTTTTACTTCTACCATCACTCCCTAAGAGTGTCTATATACACACAGACAAGATAATTCAGGATGACAGAAAATTAGAATTTCTGGAAAGCTGAAAAATGGCATTTCAGTATATTTTGATTTGTATATCTCTTCTGTATGTGAGGTTAAAATTTTTCCATGTCATTTTCTGTGACATGTTTGCTCATATCCTTTGCCGATTATTTTCTATTTCGTTGTCTTTTTATTACTGAGTTTTACAAATTATTTATCAGAGGGTTGCCCCCTTTGCCTATAATTAAACCATAAACAATTCTGTGTTTCATTTGTCTCTTGACTTTATGACAAGAGTTCCCAGCCACTGGGCTGCAGACTGGTACCGGTCCACGGCCTGTTAGGAACCCAGCTGCACAGCAGGATGTGAGTAATGAGCAAGCAAACATTATCACCTGAGCTCCACCTCCTGTCAGATCAGCTGTAGCACTAGATTCTCACAGGAGTACAAACCCTATTGTGAACTGTGCATGCAGGGGATCTAGGTTGCATGATCCTTATGAGAATCTAACGCCTGATGATCTGAGGTGCAACTGAGATGAACCAAACTAACTCCATCTTAGATGTAAGCCTGACTGACTCCATCTTGGCTTCTCTCACTGCCATTTCTCCCTTGAATACATACCTGGGCCACACTGTGCTGCATCATGTTGTGCATAGAACTATAGAAACATAACCTTTGTAACCAGATCCAGTTCGACAAGCCCACTTGCTATTGTGAATACCCTCTTGATTTATTATACAGAAAGTACCAAATGCCCCCCTTGGTAACACAATCATGGGAACTGCTTAGTTAATTAACAATCATGGGAGCCTCCTGCCTCCTAATTACCAGCCTCCCCCGCCAACTTGCTGATTCTGCTTCTGTAAAATTCCACTTTGCCCCCTTACCTTGAGCAACATATAAAAAGAAATCAAACCCCGAGAGATTGTGAGCATGAGCTGACTCTCGGTCGCTGGGCAAGAAAGGACTCAGAATCAGATTTCAGAGTGTGGTGCTTTCCTAACAACTCGCTCAGATATAACACAACAATTTCATCCTGAAACCAATCCCTGCCCTGGTCCACGAAAAAACTGTCCTCTGCTAAACTGGTCCCTGGTGCCAAAAATATTGAGGACCAGTGCTTTATAACGTTTAATGCCAGGCAGAATTTTTTCGTTATTATTTTTTTCATGCAGAAAATTCAATTTTTACTTTTATGGATTTTGCATAATAGCAAGGTCTTACCTGAATCTGAGGTATTTTCATGATTCTTTCTTTTTTTGACATTTAACTCTATGATACATTGGGATTCATCTTGATTATACAGTGTGAGACAAGAATCTAACATTATTTTTTAAAGATGTCTACCCAGTTGCTTCAAAACCATTTATTTCCTGTAGAGTCTATCTTTTGTTCACAATTATTAAGTACTTATCATATATACTAGGACTCACTACACTCAGAACACTTACTGAACTTTTTATTCTTTTCTATAATCCATCATATTACATATATCTTGGCCAATTATTTTTACTATATTATGAAATAATATTTCAAAGCATTGTTTTTAATGGCTGCATAAAATTAAGGCTACATCAAAATTTAATCCTCTCATTTTAGATAAAAATTTACATTCCTAAGTAAAACATAACTACTTTCTCCTCCTTTACTCTCAATGACTTCTCAAAACAAAATGTCTAGGTCACAGTATATGCAATTAAAAAAAAAAAAAACTTGGCTGTGTACTGCCAACATGCTAAGAAAAAATAATTTGACAAGCGTTTTTATAGTGATTATTTCCTATATTTATTAATAAAGCTACTTATTTAAAAGTACCCTTTGCATACCAAATATCTTCAATACTGCTAAGGTTTATGGAGAACTTGCTAAGGAATTAGATTTCGGAATTAGATTACTATAACCAGCTTGTGAAATGTGTTCATCCTCTAATTTTGAGAGGAAGGGTAAAGCTAAATTTTAAAATCTGTACACTGGTGAATTAGCAGATTATTGGAGTAAGTTTTAGTTGATATATACATCAAACTTCATCTCTGGAGCCAAGTGATTTGTGAAGTGATTTAAATAAGATGTATCTTGCTTTTAAATTCTTTATTGCATAGGACCTCCCTTCTCCTGCTCAAGTTCTTTGTTGATTCTACGTACTTCCTCTTGTTTACCTTTATTTCCTTTTTATAGCACACATTCTCAAACTCAAAGAAGATGTGGAACAAAAAGTTTGTTGGGGTGCCTTTCCAACTCATATTAAGCTGGTGATATGTATTTGCCTAAGAGACAATGATATCCCCATCAGGAAAGTAGGAAAGAGCTCCCAGGGGGATAAATGATCCATTTGTCAAAGAAGTTTTGGCAGTTGTACAGGTTCAGCTGCAAGTGTCTGAAATCCAAAATAACAATAGCTTAAATAATATAGATGTTTATTTCTCTCTCAAGCAAAAATCCAGGGTAGTTCCCTAAATCTAGTTGGTGCTCCAAGATGTATCAGGTTCCTTCTATCTTGTTGTTACACTTGCCTCCACAAGCCCTTTGTGGTCTAAGGTTGCTTCTTCAGCTCCACTTATTAAGTCTACTTATGTTACACATAACATTCAACTTACATTTACACTCATTTACATTTACATTCACATTCAACATCCCAGAACATAATCACTTTGCCATACCTAGCTGCAAAACAACCTAGTAAATCTAGTCTTCATTCAGAGTGGCCATTTCCCCAAGAAAACAATCAAGCACTTTACTATGGGAAGGGAAAAGAAGAAGAAATGAAAGACAATTGACAGTCTCTATCACGTGCCCCGTGAAGATGTGCTGCCACCTCTAGTGAGTGTATAAGACTAATGCTTATACATACCAATGTATACATGCAGGTTAAGTATCCCTTTTCTGACATGCTTCAAACCAGAAGTGTTTCAGATTTTTTATCTTTTTGAAATTTGGAATATTTGCATTATACTTACCATCTAAACATCCCGAATCCAAAAATCTACAATCTGAAATACTTTAATGAGCATTTCTTAAGCATAACCTTTGAGATTCATGTTGATGCTCAAAATGTTTCAGATTTTGGAACATTTAAAATTTCAGGTTTTTGGATTAGGGATGCTTAATGTGTATATAATATCCGCTCCCAGTTTCAATTTAGTGTCCTACATATATTATTCCTTTATATTATTTCTAGTAATAAGCACAGAATAAAAAGATAAATAAATAATTTTGATCCAAGTATAAGCATGCCATTTCAAACACAATGAAATAAATTTTGGATAACCGTTTTGAATTCTCCAATTAAATAAGTATTTATTCAGTCCACAAATTTGAGGGCCTATTATATGCCAGATTTGTGTTAGGCATTCAAAATATAACAAAGTATAAGATATACATATCCCCAGTCCTCTAGAAATCTATAGTCTATCAAGAGGAAGCTAAAACAAGCAGTTAGAATAAAGAATGACAAGTGCTATAACACGCCTGTAATACTAGCACTTTGGGAGGCCAAGGCAGGCGGATTACTTGAGGTCAGTAGTTTTGAGACCACCCTGGCCAACATGGTGAAACCCTGTCTCTACTAAAAATAGATAAATTAGCCAGGCATGGTGGCAGTTGCCTGTATCCCAGGTACTTGGCTGTATAATGTTCAACATGGCTATGATGTAGTGATTTGGCAGAAAATGAGGCTAATGGGACAGGCAGGAGCCAGACCCTTAACAGCTTGATAAGCGCGTGTCTCAAAAACGATGAAGTCATTGCATAGTTTAAGCAACGCACTGACATAATCAGATCTGTACTTTAGAAAGATTACTCTGCTGTGGAAGTAGGGATTCCATTTAAAAACTGTACCATTTATCCAGGTGAAAGACGAGAGTAGCTAAACTGGCAGAGGAGATAGGATAGGTGGACTGAGATAACTGGAAGGTAGAACTGACAGGACTTGATGACCATATGAATGTCGGAGAGGAAAGAAGGGTAAAGTTAGGGATAACTCTCAAAATTCAGGCTTGGGAAACTGAGTGTACAGTAATAAGACACATGAAGAGAGTCAGGGCTGGCTGTGGATGAAAATGCTGAGCTTCCTTTGAGTCACTGAATCAGAGGTGCATGTGGGATACATCTCAGTGAAACAGCCCATTAGGTGTCTGGAAGTCAGAAGACAAGAATTACTAAAACAAAATAGAATCACTGAGCCATGCTGAGGGCCTAGTCGAGGTTAACAACAACATATCAGTTGACAAAGTCTCCTATCCACAGAAGTATGCAATTTCTTTTATTATCACTCAACAAATTAGAGAAAACCCTAAATTCCCTCAGGCTTAAGGTTTTGCCACACAGAAGAGATAAAATACAGCAGTAAACAAAACAAAGCTTATTCCTTTCCTTACTCTAGTAGAATAAACAACATCAAGAGGTAGTAAGTACTAGTAAGAAAAAATACAGTGGAATAAGGATGTTATTTTGGATAGGGAGGTCAGTGAAGCTCTCAGTGAAGCTCTCTATGAAAAAGACCTCTGAGTACTGACCTAACTGAAGTGAGGGAGAATAGTTTGTCCCTGAACAACACAGGTTTGAACTGTGCAGGTCCACTTAAATGCACATTTTCTTCCACCTCTGCCATCCCCGAGACACGAAGACCAACTTTGCCTTCTTAGCATTTAAGCCTACCCAATGTTTAAGAGGAGGAGGATGAAGGCCTTTATGAAGACCCACTTAATGAACAGAAAATATATTTTTCTTCCTTATGATTTTCTTAATAATATTTTCTTTTCTCTAGCTTCCTTTATTAGAATATAGTATATAATACATTTAACATGCAAAATATGTTTTAATCAACTGTTTGTGTTATCAATAAGGTTTAGAGTCAGCAGGAAGCTATTAGCAGTTAAATATGCAGGGAGTTGAAAGTTATAGGCAGATTTTCGACTGTGTGGGAGGTTGGTGCCCTTAACTCTCACATTGTTCAAAGGTCAAATGTACTATACAAACATCTGGAAGAAAGTATTTTTAGCAGAAGAAAGAGAAGTGCAAAGGCCCTGAAGTGAAAACATACTGGTAATACTCAAAGGATAGTAAGGAGGCCAGTGCTGAATTAAATGGGAAAGGGTAAGAAATGAGGTCAGAAGTAGCACAGGATACTCTGGCCATAACAAGGGCCTTGAAATTTGTCTCACGTGTAATAGGAAGCCACTGGAGGCTAATGAGTAGGAAAAGGAGAGAAATATTATCTGATCAGAAAGCAGTTGAAGTTATTTATACAATAATAGGGTTTGAAAGAGAACGAGGAAAACTCTGGGCTAGTTTATTAAAATCTTGATAATGAGGGATGACTGTGAGATGAGTAGGTGAGAGCAATGAGAGACAGAGAATGGCACAACTAAGCAGAATAGGTCTGAAAGAAGCAAGCCCTCTACTAGCACTAGCGGATTGTATTTATGCCTAGTGTTCCATTATTGGAACACAGAGCATGTGGGAGTTATTTATATCCTACCGCTCAAGGTCATTGCCAAGGTCTGATTGTAGGAATTAAAAAAATTACAACTGCAGTCATAAATGGGTTAAGAGGACACATGATGAATAATACAAAATCCCTGAGGAATCTCTCAAGAAGCTTTCATTTTAGTCATGATGAATGAAACGAAATGACTACAGAGTGTCTTCATTTAATCAGAATTATGTGGCCTGAGTGTAAATGTATTTATTTGCTATGTTTAAAGTAGCATCTTTCAATCATAATTATAAATCATCACAATGTTAGGAGCTTTTATGACTATCAAACTTTTCATACCAAAAGAGCACATAAATTTTTGGCAGAAGCTTCACGATCTTCTACTTTGGTAATGTTCTCCAAGGAGCTGGAATGCAATTATATACAACACATGTACTGGAGTTCCAATTACTCGGAACATCTTCATATGAAAATGATTTTTTGTGATTTTACATAAGACATCATTCTTAATTTGGAGTATCTATATTGTAAAATGTGTACTTGCTTCCAGACTGTTCTGTAAGTCCTAGAATATGTCCTCCCTTGAATTTGCTTGGCCCCACTCGCACGCCAACAACCCCACTATCGCCTCTCACCTCACCCCCGGCTTTAGCCACTTGCCTTGTAGCCCCAGAAAAGATACACACAGTTTCTGCAGTTATAAATCTTCCCAGAAAACAGCGACAAACCACCATTCCAGTTCATAGCTCCAATAGGACCAAGTAAAGCTCTGTCTCCCCAACAGCTCCTCAAAGAGGCCAGGAAACACAACTAAGAAGTGTGGAAAAGTTAAATACCCCAGAAGTAGACACTAACCAATAATGAGACACAGAAAGAAGCCAAAAGATACACTATTCATCCTTAAGCCCCCAACCATGAGCTGTTCTGAAGTTCAAGTGGTTTCATGTGGCCTCTGAGGCAAATTCCTACAAAAGCAGGCAACCAGTTGTATTTTCTCAGTAATACACCACCTTACATCGTTGGTTCTCATTATTCACAGTAGTTATGTTCTATAAAGTCAATGTGAACACTGAATTTGTGAATAATGAACCATTGCTCAACGGGAAAATACAGAATTAGGTTCCTGAAAGCCTCTGGCAACAACATTCTGGTCAATGGATCACAATCTTGTTTCATGTGTGTTTCTGTTTAAAGAGGCTTTTTCAAATATATTGTTGATTTGTTAACACTGAACTCACAGCCTACTGTAGTATTCACAGTATTCCCACTGGTGCCCAAACGAAGCTTATCTAACCCATGTATGGCACATGACAGTCTTCTATACCTAGGAACACTAAATAGCACTTTAGCAATACAGCTGGGCTATTTTAAACACTGAAAGCACCAACAAAAAGCACAAAAGTATGACAAATGTGGCTCTAAACAGAATACAAAAGGGACAATTATTTGCAGTAGAGAGCTGAAACAAGAAGGCAGAGTATCACCTTGTTCAACCTCAGTTGGGAAAGTGCATCACAAAACGCAAATTTTTCCATTCCTAAGCACATGTCTGCAACTAACCACAAATGCACCATAAGTACTGATTCTGGGGTTGGAAACACATTTTATCAAGTCGGCAAATTCATAAAAAATAGAATCCAGGAATAAGAAGGATTGACTGTATTTTCTCTTATCGTCTCACTTACTTTCCCTTTCCCCTTATTCTCTCTTCTCTGAAAATGTACTCTTCTCCCTTACCTCCAGTAAAATATTAGCCTATGAACTTCACCCAAGGCTCTGTTTTCCAGGGAATGCAGGCGAAGACACAAATCTTAGTTCAGTGTGTTCAGTAGGCTTGCTGCTTAAATAAAAAAATAATTTTTTTTTCTCATTGGCAAATATATACCTACTTTATTTCCTAATATACATTTTCTCACGAGATAGTGGCAGTATGTATTTCTCTACTTAATGATTAAAATGTTTTACAAAATTAAACTATAGCAAAAAGTATACTTAATTCCCACTTTATTAAGTATGTAATGTTGTCTTAAAAGATAGTACAGAAGCAAATTTTTTGCTTGGTTGAAAATTCACTAAAGCATTTTAAGGAGGTCCCAAACACCTATTATTCATATTTTCAAGTAATTTAATTTGATATAGAAAATAATAAATCTTAGAAAAACTAAAAATATTCATGGTCCATGCAGATCACATTTTATTGAAGAAACAGTTTAAAGGTTGAAAAGGGCATAGAACAAAATGAATCTTTTTATCCAAAATACAACAAATTTATTAAGCACTTAGAAATATATTTGAGAATAATAATGAAGGAGAATATCACAACTAGGTATGACAATTTTAAAGACTTTAATAGGGTAAAAATATATAACAATATACTTCTACGATCAATGGAAAAGTATGAAAGGCCTGAAAAAAGAGGTAATAATTTTGTATAAGCTATAATTGGAACTTCAAATCAGTAGAGGGTAGGATTGGCATTCATTGGAAATTTTGGGAAAAAATATGAAACTAAATAAATGTCAAGATATATTAAAAATAAATATAAAAAGCTATTGATAAAACAGAAGAGAGCTGGGAGAAAATACAGGTGGATATTTTTATTAACCAGAAGTAGAAAAAAAATCTTTCTAAATGTAAACAGCAGAGAAATATGAAGGAAAAAGTTCATAGATCTGAATACATAAATATTTAAAGCCGGTAAAAAAGAAATTTCCCAAGTAAAAATATGGAGAAAACATTTTCAAAATGAGGATAATATTAAGATCTTTGATACATATATATATATATATATATATATATATATATATATACACTGTGCTCTTATAAATAAGTTAGAAAAGATCATCACAAAAGAAAAGCAGGCAAATAATATAATCAATATAGATATAAAAATCACAAAGACGAAACAAAAATGGCAAAGCTGGGAGTGGAAAAGAATGTTCCATACCACTAGAAACCAAAGAAATACAAATTGAAACAATTCATTTGCTACCTATAAACTAGCAACAATATGAACCCAACTATCTGACAGTCCAATGACTAAAAAATGGTAACTATTATACACTTTGGGTTCAGCACAGTGATCCCCAACCTTTCCGGCATCAGGGACCAGTTTCCTGAAGGACAATGTTTCCGTGGATAAGGTTTGGGGCAGTGTGGGGTGATGGTCTCAGGATGAAACTGTTCCACCTCAGGTCATCAGGCATCAGTTAAACATCTCATAACAAACATGCAACCTAGATCTCTCACATATGCAGTTCACAATAGGGTTCACATCCTATGAGAATCTAATGTCCCCGCTGATCTGACAGGAGGCGGAGCTCAGGCGGTAATGTTTGCTCACCTACAGCTCAGCTCCTGCTGCACAGCCCAGTTCCTAAGGGACCTTGGTTCAGAGGATAAATGGTCCTTTTTCAGAAGACCATGTGGTAATGAGTATTGAAAGTCTTTAAAATCCTACCTAAACTTTGACCAGCTATTCTGAATTTAGGAATGAACTCTAATACAATTATTTCAATCTACATAAAGATATCCGTAACTAAAAATAATTTAGTTATATCTAAAAGTAATTTATAATAAGAAAAAATTGAAGAACAACCTAAAATTCCAAAAACAAGAATCTATTTAAATTGCTGTACAGCTTAGAAAATTTAATGTCCAGGTTAAATATTCACATTGTATTTGATTTTAAAAAGTGGTGTGTGTGTATGTAATATATCACTAATTGCCAGGCACTATTCTAAGCATTAAAAAAAAATAAATTCCTTACAATAGCCCATAATGAGTTAGGTATTGTTATTAGCTCCATTTTACATTGTTGTGTGATGTTTCAAAAAAATTGGAAAACATGCAGTAAACATATACCCATACACATTAATTAAAAAGACTCAAAGAGACTTTACAAAATAATAGTACTGGTTATCTCCAGATTAATATATGATTTTTATTTTCATTTGAATTTTTAAGTCTTCAATAAAAACATGTATTATTCTGTTATAAGGAGATTTGTTATTAAAAATAAAATATATGGAAAATCAACTCCCTTTATTATTTATATATAGAAATTTTCCTTGGGTTAAAACTTGAAGGAAATAATTCAACTGCCTTTTCCTAAGGCTGTGGCCAACAGGTGACAAAGCTTGTAATGGGTAATTGACTACCTAATACTTTCTGACCAGATGTATGTCATCCAATTTTGCCACACAATTTTGCAACCTTCCCAATGTACACCAACTGTATGTGATTTCTCAGATCCTAGGTAATGAAAAGCAACCTAAATCTTTATCACATTATTTGCACAAATATGTGCAAAGTATTTTGAGTCTATCACTCACTAGAGATTTGACTTGTACAAGTCACTTAACCTTTGAGCCTTGGTTTTCTCACCAATAAAAAAGGAAATAATACCTTCCTCAAAAGCCCACATACAAAATGTCTTAGTTCGTAACACTAGTTCAATAGCTAATTTTTTTTAACTATTTGGTAAATTTCTGAAAATTACACAGCTCTTACTTACCGACAGGATAATTCTCCGTCCATAGCATCATGCTCATCTGTACTGGTATATGTTAATCTTCCTCCTACAACTGTCCCAACTAAGTATACCAGCCATGCAAGACGTCCTAATACAGAATAAGAAATAAAAAAGTTTAAGAAGTATTCATAGAAACATAGCTTATTTTGGGGGAAATTCCAAAATTAGCACAATGATTTAGTCTTCCAAACAGGTAATAAATTATTGTGAACTCAGTTCTTGAAAGCAAGCAGATGGGTTTTAAGCCTATCAGGGCAGAACAGTGAAAATGGCATAGAATTTAGAGCCAAATAAAACTAATTTGAATCCCAGCTCTACTAATTTGCTATGTGATCTTGCATAAGTTACTTATCTCTTTAAGTCTTAGGGTTTTCATTTGTAAAATGGCAAAAACAATATCTACAACAAAGACATGATTGAAAATAAATTTGATTACAAAACACTAAACTGTCTAGGACCAGATCTGTTATTCAGTCAGAATGTACTCTTATGATCCAAAGACCAGTATCTTTTTTGAATGGTCAATGTCATGATAGTACCAATGTGATCATTTTAAATATTTCTCCTGCTTGAAGCATAATAGATAGTAATGAATTTACTCCTTCTGTATTTCTATGCATGATGTACAAAAAATCCAAGATTTAAATTGTTTGACAGTAGAGTTAACTTCACAGCTGACAGCAGTAGAGGATTAAATAGCTTTAAAACAGTGGCACAAATGGCAACATCTAGAGTCTTCATAAATCTTACTTTGGGGGCAGCTGAAATTGACTAATTTAGAAATGGAGGTATTTATTGAATAATTTTTGCTTAACGTATATTATTTTACATCTCTGGATTCATTGATCTAGGTAGTGGATCCTCCAGTACTTCTGAGACCTTTATAAATAATTAACAACATAAAATTACCTTGCTAAAAACATGTTTTTTGCTATTCTTAGAGAATGATTTTTCAAAGATGAGTGGCCTATTTCATAATACTGAAATCAACCATTTCTAATTAAGAAACCTTTTCAAGTAAAAATGTTTTTTAAAGTTATGGAATTGAACAATGAAGAAAAGAGGCTATCTGTGCTTGTTAGAACACTCAGAAAGAATAAATAAAAGGTAGAAAAAGAACACATTCTTTCTGTTTTCCCATGGATACTAGTGGTCATCATTACACTACAACTAATCAACAACTCTTTTACAATTTCTGGAGAGACACATCAACCTATTGGGGTGACAAGCTTCCTGTAAATTAGAAATTTAACCTGGCAAGTATTCACATCCTTTATTCTCTCACAAAACAACAATAAATCAGAACTGACCAGTTACGCAGCCTTACACATTAGGAATGTGAAACAGATTAGGAGAACAAGAACATTAATTTGATGAAGCAATCTATTAAAAAACAGACTCAAGTTTCAAGACATATAATTCATGAAAAAGGTAATGGAACAAAAAGTTCATGTAGGGAGCTGAAAGTATCCTGAAAGCTACCTTATGAATTTCAAAGTGTTTTAGGATCAATATAAAAGTCTATCATATAAGGTCTACCTTGATGACCCTGCTTTCTCTGTAGGCTCTAGCAAGTGGTAGCTGCTTTATCTTCCACTTCTCATGTGTCTTGGGCCTTGAATACAGAGTAGGTGATCTTCATGTTCCTCATTTCTACTTAGAGACATTTTTCTCTTTCTTCATCATGAAAGCATTCATCTTTACATCTTAAATCATCAACAACACTAACAAATATCTCTTCTCATTGCAATTATCTACTGTCCTGCAGATTACGTCCCATTTTTGGAAAGTATTGGTTTTTGGCTGTCACTCTTTCCAACAATATTTATATCATAATCACTAGTGATTTCAACATCTACAAAGATGAATCTTACAACTCCAACAATCCTTTGTTCTACTGGGAATCTTCAGTCCATGAGCCCATCACTTTTTGAACAGCTTCACTGAAATATAATTTACATACCAAACAATTAACCCCCTTAAAGTACGTAATTCAATGTCTTTTAGTAAATTAACAGGGTTATGCAAGCAGCACCACAATCTAATTTTAGAGCATTTTCATACTAGCTGTCATCCTTCATCCTACCATTCTGCCCCTAACCCCCAAGCAACCACTACATTGTTAAATATGGTCACCCTACTCTATCAAACATTAGAACTTACACTTTTTATTTAACTGAATTTTTTTTATGCTCATTAACCAATCTCTCTTCATCCTGCCCTCTCTGGCCCACCCACACACCATTATCAGCTTCTCCTATCTATTACTTTACTCTACTTCAAGGAAATGAACTTTTTATTATTACTATTATAATACTTTAAGTTCTGGAGTACATGTGCAGAACATGCAGGTTTGTTACACAGGTATACACATGCCATGGTGGTTTGCTGCATCCATTGCCCTATCATCAACATTAGGTATTTCTCCTAAGGTTATCCCTCCCCAATTCCCCCATGCCCTGCTATCCCTCCCCTAGCTCCCCACCCTCTGACAGACCCCAGTTTGTGATGTTCCCCTCTCTATGTCCATGTGTTCTTATTGTTCAGCACCCACTTATAAGTGAGAACATACAGTGTTTGGTTTTCTGTTCTTGTGTCAGTTGGCTGAGAATGATGGTTTCCAGCTTTATCCATGTCCCTTCAAGGGACAAGAACTCATCTTTTTTTATGGCTGCATAGTACTCCATGGTGTATATGTGCCACATTTTCTTTATCCAGTCTATCATTGATGGGCATTTGGGTTGGTTCCAAGTCTTTGCTATTGTGAACAGTGCCACAATAAACATATGTGTGTGTATCTTTATAATGGAATGATTTATAATCCTTCAGACATATACCCAGTAATGGGATTGCCGGGTCAAATGGTATTTCTATATCTAGATTCTTGAGGAATCGCCACACTGTCTTCCACAATGGTTGAACTAATTTGCACTTCCACCAACAGTGTAAAAGTGTTCCTATTTATCCACATCCTCTCCAGCATCTGTTGTCTCCTGATTTTTTAATGATCACCATTCTAACTGGTGTGAGATGGTATCTCAATGTGGTTTACTGTTGTTTTGTAGTAAATTCTGAAATTAAAAAAATATGAGTCTTCCAATATCATTATTTTACAAGATTATCTTGGCTATTTTGGATCTCATGGATTTCCATGTGAACTTTAGGACCAGTCTGTCAATCCCTGCAAAAAAAGTCACAGGATTTCAACATGGATTGCACTGGATTTGGAGATCAATTTGAAGAGTATTGCCATCTTAACAATATTAAGTCTTCTGATCCATGACTATGAGAAGTCTTTCTGCTTATTTAGATCTTTAATTTCTTTCAACACAGTTACCGTGTCAGTACATAATTCTTACACTTCTTTTTAAAATTTATGCCTATTTTATCCCTTTTGATAATATTTTAAATGGACTTCCTTTCTTCCTTACATATTCAAGTGCTGATTGTTAAAAAATAGACATACCATTGATTTTATTTATTGATCCTGTATTCTGAAAGTTTGCTGATCTCTTTTATTAATTTTTGGGAATCTGCCATTTCTTCACTCTCTCTTATACCCTTCACGTATTCTCTACTCTATGTATCTAGCTTAAATTCTATTGTCAATCATTATAAATCTCTGCCTTGCACTTACATTTAGTTCCTCCTTTGCTATGACATACTCATCTTACAAAACCATAACTGTTTATGTCCAATACACCACTACTCTTCACCGACATTCACACAGTTTAATATAACTGGGGAAAGATAAAACTATGCTGACCAGTCTTACCCTTGATGTCACCTTCTCAGGCCTTACCAAGATATACTATCAATTTTTAATACCTACCACGGTGGTCTGTCTTCAAATACTCATCACTGATTCCTTCCTTCCATATATATACGTGCCACCAAGAGGTGGAGTTTATTCTTCTAATCTTTGGAAATCTGGGCCGGACTGTAACTTCTCTGACCAATATAATTTGGTGAAGATGACACCATCCTAGTACGGTGCCTAACCTTTACAAGAAGTGGTAGATTCCTCCAGAATCTCAGAGAATGCTCACTCTGGGGAAGCTAGCCACCATTTAAGAAGACCATACACCCTGAGATTAAACTGTTGAGAGGCCCGATTTGTCATTTGGAGAGACTGAACAGAGAGAGAAATGCCCAACTAGATAGAGTATACATAAGCATTCCAGCCCACACACCAGACTAGTGAGTGAAGAAGCATTCAGGTAACTCCAGCCCCAGCTGTCATCTGATTACAATGACTGAAAGATCCCTAAAGACAACCATCAAAGACTTACCAACCCCCAGAACACTGAGAGATAATAACACAATTGTCATCTGATAAGCCATTAAGTTCTGGTAATACATAACACAATCCCCTCAACATTTCATATCCTCCTTCCTTGCTTCATTAGTTTACATTTTAGCACTTCACATTTCCTAACGTATTTTATGTATTGTAAGCTGCATGAAAGCAGGTGTTTTTGTCTGTTTTGTTCTCCATTGCATCTCCAGAGCCTAAAACAATTCTCTGTATATTTTACATTATCAACAGATACAGGTTATTGAATTAAGAAATCATTATATAGAAAATATAGCATGAAAAAGGAAAGAAAAGGTTACCATTACCAACTTAGTAAATGCTTTAATATGTAGACCCATTATTAATGAATGGTAACGGTAATTATATTTCTATTGCTTAAATTAAAATAAAAGCAATACAAGATATGATACAGCTGATCCTAATTATTCTATAGATTCCATTATTTGTGAATTTGCCTACTTTGTAAAATTTATTTATAATCCCAGAATCAATACTCACAGTCATCTGCAGAAGTGCAGAGTAGTGAAAATCTGTAGTTGTCCAGTACACATGTTTCAAGCCCAGGGCAAACAGTGGTAACTCTGCCTTCTTATTTCAGCTTCATAATGTAAACAAGTATGCCTTTAATGGTCTATCTACCACCACATTTTTTGTTTTTTGTTAGTGATTTCACTGTTTAAGATGGCCTAAGCATAATGATGAAGTGTTATGCAGTGTTCCTAAAGAAAACAAGCTTGTTATGTGTCTTATATAGAGAACACATATTAAATAAGCTTAGTTCTGGCATAAAAAGTAGTGCTGCTGGCTATGAGTTCAGTGTCAATGAATCAACAATACATATTAAATAAGGTGTCTTTCTACGAAAACATACATAAAAAAAGGTTATGTGCTAGTTGGCTGATGAAAACGTTGTGGTCAGAGGCCCACAGGAGCAATGGTTCGGTATTTGCTAATTTATTGTTCACAGTGACTTTACATAATGTAACTACCAAACAACAACAATTAGCAGTGTTTCTCAGATTTTACAGAGGTCGCTATTAACAGACTATGCTCCAACTGTGTGTGGGATACGTTATATGCTTCAGGTAATGGATGTGAATCTGAAACATTGCAAGTATGACTTTTGGTGAATGTAAATGTAATATTTTACCTGTTCTATGGGAGTCTTTTACTCTTTTAAAAATATCCTATTGTAAATTATTTCTCAAAATGAAAAATACTGAAATGTAAATAATTATCTTCCTTGTATATCAATTTAGATTTTTAGATACTGGTTTCTTAAAACAAGCTTTATTATTATTAAAAATAATAGCAAAGATTTATATAGTAGTTACTCTGCACTAGGCACTGTTCTAAACATTGTATCTGTATCTACATTCATTTAACATTCTAAATCCCTATTTAAAAGTGCAGAGCTGTGATTGAAATCTAGGGAATGAATTTCTAAAAGTTCATTCTCAAACTATTACACTTCTCAAGACTGGTAAAAGGGAATATTCCAACAATACAGTTGTCAATTAGCTAGACAGACCTTCATGATCCAACAATATCTTACAATCCAACAATCCCTTAAGTGTTTAACACATTATGTGTCCTAACCCTGAACTGTTCTCTAGCTGTCTCCTGAGTCTTAACCACGGATGAGACTGAATATGCTTTGGGGATCACTGCCAGGGAAACATTTCACACTTTTTTTGATTCCAAAAATGAGACACATAAAATGAATATTGGTTGATATAGCTGAATTTAAAATAAGCAAGCTTAATTTTGGGGCTTACCAATAATGTAAACACAGAAACACCTGCCTACAAAGTCCTTGATAAAACATCTACCTGAAAATAGAAAGACTTCACCATGCATGTAATTTGTTTATATTTCTCTATTGAAAGATAATTTTTTTTTTTAAAAAAAGAAGCAGTACAATTTAGCTAATAAGAGCAGAGCCTCGGTTCAAATTCTGCCTCGAGTACTTATTTACACTAGCTACTTAATCTGACAAGGATAATAATATCTAGCACATAGAGTCGTGACAAGCACCAACAGGTATTTTACATATAACATATATGACTAAGGGCTGTAAGTGCTCAGTAAATGTTGGCTAGTATCACTAAAATTAAATTATCATCCCCTTTTAACGTGGTTCTGTATCAGACCTACAAAAAAACATAAGATATACCAATATGTAACATTCAGGTTCTTTCTGTGATTTACTTCAGATGTTGCTCAAGAAAATGAAGTAATACAATAAGAATTTTTAAGTTCTTTCCTCTCTACCAAGAGGCTTATTACTAAAGCTAGTTACAATTAACCATATACACATTTTAATGCTGTTAGTAAAACAAACTCCCTGCAAACAGAAAAAAAAAAAAAAATCCAGGTAAAAGACATTTCAGGAAAACATCTGCTAAGCATCTACTTTGTATCATGGTCTATGGCCCGGATGTAACTAAATACACAAATGTGTGGGAGACTGTGAGGCAGAGAGACACCCTGACCTGGGAACTGAACCCAGCGAGAGGCAGATAAGATAGAAGAAAAAAATCACTAATTTTTGCTATGCAGTATGATGAGCACCACTGGCTAATATCAGAACAACTAAATATAACAACGAACATCTAATAATAGAACATCTAAATACAAAATGTGAATTTCTCAAAATTTAAATTTGTACTAATTTCTTTAGCCTTGACATTAAACTTACTAGATCAAAGAATGCCTTGCAAAGATAGCATGTGATTATGAACATTTTCTTCTAAGATTACAGTAAATTTTGAAAGGAAGTTTTTTAGAGAAAAATAGTGTACATATGTATTCCATTTTCAAAAAACATGATTTCTATCGTACAAGAAATAGAAAAGCAGATTATTTCTTAAGCCTTACAAATCAAACAGGTACTGAATGAGTTAGGATTAATGTTGGAAATAAACAGTGAAATATAAAGACATTATTATTGGCCACTCACGGTGACTCAATGCCGGTAATATCAGCACTTTGGGAGGCCGAAGCAGGCAGATCACTTCAGGTCATGGGTTGGAGAACAGCCTGCACAGCATGGCAAAACCCCATCTCTACCAAAAAATACCAAAATTAGCCAAGTGTGGTGGCATGAGCTTGTAATCCCAGCTACTCGGGAGGCTGAGGTGGGAGAATAACTTGAACCTGGGAGGCAAAGGTTCAAGTTATTGCAGTGAGCCAAGATCACACCACTGCACTCTAGCCCAGGTGACAGTAAGATCCTGTCTCAAAAAAAAAAAAAAAAAAAAAAAAGACAATATTATTAAGCTATCAAATATAATTTTGGTACTTAGGTGAATGAGAAACAGTATTTCTCATAAATATTAAACTATTTCCTAAACCTGAAGAATTTTAGACTCACAGTGTTCCAAACAGTAAATGTTAATAAGTTACTTTGGGAAATAAGCTACTAACTGAAAGAAAAATACTGTATGGTCTCATTCATATGCAGAATCTTAAAAAAAAGTAGAATACATAGGAACAGAGTATAAAATGGTGATTACTAGAGATAAGGATAGGGAGGAAATTAGGAATTAGGTCAAATGGTATGAATTCGCAGTTACAGAAGGAGTAAGTCTACTGGTGCACAGCATGGACACTACAGTTAATAATACTTGATTTGCTGAAAGAGTAGATTTTAAGTGCTCTTACCACAACATTTTAAAGATGGTAACTATGAAAGGTGATAGGATAATCTGGCTGACTGTAGTATTCATTTCACTATGCATTTCAAAACATCATGCTGTATATCTTAAATATATACAAAAAGTTATTTTGGTAACATAATTACATTCACAAAATTTAAAGAACCATGTAAATACACGTATCTAAATTGCATTTAGAGAAAAATATCTGCTACACGAGTTTCATATCTATAAATTCTTAAAAATCTCATTTTATAATAATATTAAATTTCCATTATAATTTTCCATTTTTCTATTTATTCTGAAATGTTCAGGGTACTTGTTTTAGCAGCTGTTCAAACACAGAACATTTTTTCCTTAACAAAATAATTATTGCTGTAATAATCTGTAATTATGGTTTATAACTGCAATAATCCCAAAGAA
Organism: Saimiri boliviensis; assembly: GCF_048565385.1. NCBI lineage: Eukaryota > Metazoa > Chordata > Mammalia > Primates > Cebidae > Saimiri > Saimiri boliviensis. Next base: position 12,501,818 of record NC_133468.1, read on the forward strand.
ATCAGTCATTACCATAGATCACAAGTAATCGTTAACTACTGTTAATGACCTATTTCTTAGGGATTATTGTTTTCGTAAACCATGACCATATCACCACAAATACAGAAGAGCAAGACAATATAATACAAATGAGATCATAATATAATAATAAACTTATTTTGTAACATTAAAAGCCATTAAGCATCTAAATTAAAGCACACATAACAAGAGCATATAATTTTCTTTGTTCAACACTAACTGAAGTGTTTCACACCAAACAAACTGAATACTACTACACACAGTGTATACAAACTACAGCCACATTAGGCATTTTTCATAATATAAAACAATCAATTTTGAGCAGGCCACAAATATCTCTAAAAGGGCAGACGGATTCCTTCCCACTGACCTTTTGACTAATACTATTAAAACTTTTCTAAGTACTAGGCATTATATTACAGACTTTGAGATGTTATTTTACTAAAACTGCATAGTATATCCAACCATAAAAACTCCTTCAGTTTATATTAACAAAGAATGATGTTTGACATTTTATTCAAGAGACAGTCCTATTAAATACAACTAAATTATTTACTTTCAACTAACCGATTCATGTATTTTTAACATTTAGACTTTCATTCAATATCCTTTTGAAGAAAAACAGGTCTTTTCCAACCGAATCTCTTTACGTTTTTTTTTGTTTGTTTGTTTTGTTTTTTTTTTTTTGAGACGGAGTTTCGCTCTTGTTACCCAGGCTGGAGTGCAATGGCGCGATCTCGGCTCACCGCAATCTCCGCCTCCTGGGCTCGGGCAATTCTCCTGCCTCAGCCTCCTAAGTAGCTGGGATTACAGGCACGCGCCACCATGCCCAGCTAATTTTTTTGTATTTTTAGTAGAGACGGGGTTTCACCATGTTGACTAGGATGGTCTCGATCTTTCGACCTCGTGATCCACCCGCCTCGGCCATCTCTTTACATTTTAATGTAATATTTGATATATATGAAAACATATTTGTAATGCACATGAAATGTAACTAAACAAATACCTACCCAATAAAACAATCAAGGCATTACCAGTACTGTCACACCTACCTCCATACCCTTCCTTGAGCTTGTCCTCCTACCTTCCGCCCTAAAAATAACTATGATCCAATATTTACTGCTTATTATTCTTTTGGTTTGTTAAAAGTTTCATCACGTATGTATATATTCCTAAACAATACACTTCAAGTCTCATTTGTTTGGAAACTTTATTAAGTTTCATGCTGTACATAGCTTCCTGAGAGCTGCTGTTTTTTCCATTAAACATCTTATCTCTGACACTCATTCTTACAAGGTATAGTTCATTCATTTTTTATTGTTGTATAATATTGTATAATTACATTATGTTGTATTTATTTATCCATCTTCATGTTGATGGGCATCTGAGCTGTTTCCACTTTGTGCCATTATAAACAATAATGCTATGAACATTACTGCACGTCTTGTGTACAGATTTTCTACAGCAGCAATCCCCTACCTTTTTGGTACCAGGGACAGGTTTCATGGAATCCAATTTTTCCACAGACTGGTTAGGAAGGGGAGGTGATGGTTTTGGGATGAAACTGTTCCACCTTAGGTCAGCAGGCATTATATATATATTAGATTGTTATAAGAAGAATGTAACAAGGAGTGTGCAACTTAGATCCCTCGCATGAGCAGTTCACAATAGGGTTCACACTTCTATGAGAGAATCTTAAATGCCGATGCTGATCTGACAGGAGACAGGAGGCGGAGCTCAAGCGGCAATGCTTGTTCGCTGGCCGCTCACGTCCTGCTGTGCAGCCCAGTTCCTGGAAGGCCATGGACCAGTACCACTTCATGGCCTGTGGTTTGGGGACCCATGTTCTAGAGGACACATGTAAGGGTGCAAGTATCAGGTCAGTAAGTATTCAAATGTTTCACTTTCCAAGATTACATCAAATTCATTTCTATTTCATTTCCAACTGATTCCACTTTATACTCCCACCAGAAGAATTCCTTCTGAATAGTATTTTTCTGTAAGATTCTTATGATTTTATTCCCAGTAGATTGGAAAATATAGTTCATGTATCCTATTTCTTTAATTAGTAATGAAGTTGGGCATTTTTTGAATATATGCACCATTTAAGTTTTTCTGCCAGATGCCTATTTGCTATTGATCATTATCCTAAATAACTGTTTGTTTTATTGATTTGTAAGAATTTTTCTTATATTCTTCCAAATGGTGATTCTTGCTTATTGTGTGTTTCAAATATCTAAGTTCTTGTCTCTTTCTTTTTTAAATCAGTCAATTTTAGTAATTATTTTTTCTAGAAATTTATTTCCTCATTTATTGACCTTAGAAAATAGCAAGAATGATTTTACCTTTTAAATCTTTGCTGTATCCATTATTACATATCTTCCATTTGTTCCTAATAGTATATATTTGTGAATTCTTTCTTCCTAATCACGAGAGGTTTTTCAATCTTATTTGTCTTTTTTAAAGATCTCACTTCTGATTTTTTAATTCTACTGAATCTTTATCTTTTAGTTCATTAATTTCTGCTCTTAGTTTCCTTCTTTCTTTGTTCTCAGGGTTTAATATGTTCCTGTCATTCTAACTTCTCAAGTTAGATGCTTAGGTCTCAACATTCTGGCCTTTTTTCTTTTCTACATAGGCTTTTTGGCCAATAAATTTCCTTTGGATTAAGTCTTTCACTATAATCCCAAATTGCTGTGTATTTCTTCTGTATTAGTGTTCACTCTATTTTTAAATTTTCCTCAAGATTTCTTTTACCTCATATTTAGAAGCATATGTTTTAAATTCCCAAATGTATGGGGTTTTGTGGGACTTTTATTTTGTTTTGCAATTTAGTTTGTTTTTTTTTTTTAACCAATCTGCAATTTAAACTACATTGAAAAAAAAAAAAAAAAAAAAGTGGTCTCCATGACACTGAGTCACTGAAATTTGTTGAGATTCACTTTACTAATACTTAGACAACTTTTTGAAAGCATGCCATGTGTCCTAGAGAAAACTGGTATTTTCAAATTGTTGGTTCCAGTGTTTTACACATATCAATTCATTAAAGCCTGTTAATCATACTGTTCAAATCCTGTCTAAATTAACTAACTTGTTACTCATTTGATATACAACAATTAAGAAGTGCACTGCAACCATCCATTATGGTGGTAGGTCTGTCCATTTCTCCCTGCAGGACTACCAATTTTTGCTTGATATGTTTTGAGACTATTTCATAAAGTTCTACATGTCTAAAATTGTTATACAGGTTGAGCAACCCTGATCTGAAATGCTTGAGACCAGAAGTGCTCTCGATTCTGAATTTTTTCAGATTTTGGAATATTTGCATGCTTGGATAAGAATACCAATTCCCAAAACCCCAAATTCTTAATGCTTCAATGAGCATTTTCTTTGAGCATGTCAGTGCTCAAAAAGTTTTATATTTTGGAGCATTTCAGATTTTAGATTTTTGAACTTGCGGTGCTCAACGAGTCCCTTTCTGGTACACAAACCATTAGCTCCAGTTGTAATAATGCTTTTTATCTTAAAGTCATTTTTGTTAAACAATGACCCTAGCCTTCTATAGGTTCATATTTGCATGGCATATTTTAAAATATCCTTTTCCTTTCAACTTTCCATGTTTTAATGTTTTGAGTATGTAACTTATAATTAGCATTTGGCTATTTAAAAAAATATTCTAATTCATGATATGGTTTAACTACAAATTTAACTCATTTATGTTTATTGGATTAATAACATTTCTGGAACAGTCCTGCCATTTTTTTTTTATTGTTGTCTATTGCTGTCCTAATTGTCTCTGGTTCTTTACTTTCCTCCTTTCTTGGCTATAAAAAAAATTGAATTTGCTTATTTTTCTATTTTATGATTTTCCCTTTGCTGGGTTATAGAAGATAATCACACGGTTTCTACTCTTTAAGTTGTTACCCTTGAAGTGCTGTCACTTTCATTTCCTTCCTAAATAAGACAAGGACTTAAAACAATTTTAATTCTCATCACTCCCCCTACTCTCTCTCTGACATGCTTGATCTTTTGGTGTTTTTATTCTGTTCTTTTTTAATTCCACAAATTACACATATTCCTTTTTTTTTTTTACACAGACTATACATGTTAAAATGTATGTTAACAGCCAGGTGCAGTGGTTCACACCTGTAATCCTGGCATTTTGGGAGGCTGAGGTAAGCAGATCATTTGAGGTCAGAAATTCGAAACCAGCCTGGCCAACATGGTAAAACTCCATCTCTGCTAAAACAATATAAAAAAAATTAGCCAGGCATGACACATGCCTATAGTCCCAGCTACTCGGGAGGCTGAGGCAGGAGAATGACTTGAACTTGGAAGGCAGAGGTTGTATGTCTTCATACAGCATACAGATAACATCATAGTCAACAGCAAAATGTTCAATGCTTTCTATTTACAAACGGGAACAGCATACAGATAACATCATACTCAACAGCCAAATGTTCAATGCTTTCTATTTACAAACTGGGACAAGGCAAGAATGTGCCCTTCTTAACACTTTTATTCAACACTGTACTGGAAGTCCTATCCATAGAATAAGACAAGACAAATAAATAAAAGACATGGAGACTGGAAAGATAACATGAAACTATACTTGCAGACAATATGATCACATAGACAATCCTAAGAATCTATAAAATAGTTATTAGAACTAATAAATTTAGCAAAGTTATAAGACACAAAGGCAAAATTCAATTCTGGTTTAATAGAGTAGTAGAGAATAATCAGGAAATTTACAATAGCATCAAAAATGCATAGAAATAAACTCAGTGAACACTTTCAATAACCATATACTGAAAACAAGAAAACTAAATGTTCATGAACTACAAGCCTCAATATTGTTAAGCTGGCCCAAACTGATGTATAGATTGCGGTAAACACTACCAAAATTATAGCACCTACTTAGAAGAAACTGAGAAGGTGATGCTAAAATTAATTAGTAAAGGAAAAAGACCTAGAAAAGCCAAAACTGTTTTTTAAAAAAAATGAGGTTAAAGAATTTGTATTACCTGACTGCAAGAATTATTAAAGCTACAATAATCAAGACAATATAGTATTAGTGTAAGGAGAAACATACAGATTAGTAGTACAGAACAAAAAGTCCACTAACAGCATTTTATGTTCAATTGATTTTTGACCAAGATGTCATGGTAATTCAATTGGAGCAAAAGACAGTCTTTTCTACAAGTGGCGTCAGAACAACAGAGTAACTGTAAGCTTTGACCCTTATCTCACAACATTCATAAAAATGAACACCAATTGCTTATAGAAATCATGGACGTCTTCACAGCATTAGGTTAGGAAAGATTTCTTAAATACAACAACCTCAAGCCACAAGGAAGAAAGTGAAACAGTAGACCATCAAAATTAAAAACATTTAACCTTTGAAAAACAGTTAAGACGACAAACCATAGACTGAGAGAAAATATTTGTAAAACACAGATGTGAAAAAAAGATTGTATATAGAACTCTTACAATCCCATAGCACATACAGAAGAGCCAACAATCCAGTTTAAAAATGGACAACAGACTTTTCACAAAATAGGAAATATGAGTGGCAAGAAAGAATAGAAAAGATGCTTAACATCATTAATCATTACAGAAATGCAAATTATAACCACAATAAGATAACACTAGACACCCAGAAGAGTGCCTAAAGAAAACAGATGACAGTAAATGATGGCAAGGATGCAGAGTAAGTGAAACTCTTATACAGTCTTAATTGGAATGAAAAATGACATATCTACTTTATAAAACTGTTTAGCAGTACTTTATAACATTAAACATGCATTTACCATATAACCCAGCATTCACCTTAAGTATCTATCCAAAAGAAATGAAATTTTCTTCTACATACAAATATTTGTCTAAAAATGTTAAGAGCTTCATTATTTGCAATAACCAAAAACTGTAAGAGTAATTCAATGTCCATGAGCTGGAGAATGGATAAACTATGGTAAAGTCATACTATGGAATACTATGCAACAACAAAAACAAAATAAACACAATAGATCTGAATCTCTAAAACATATGCTAAGCAAAAAAGGAAAAAGATATTTGCAACTCTGATCACAGAAAAGGGGCTCACTTTCCTAACTATAAAAGCTCTTAGAAATCAATGAGAGAAAGAAAGGACCAACAACCCAACAGAAAAACGAGCAAAGGAAACCAAAGTAAATTTAATTATGATACCTTACTAAACTCACTTTCCAATACAAGATAAACAAATAGGAAAAACAACTTCAGAATTATGAAGTGCTTTCAACTAGAAATTTCCATTCCCATAATGCATCTTATCAAGGACATCTGAAAAATGTATTAATTTTACTCCCTCTGTTCCTGAAAGGACCTAAAAGGACATACAGAAATAAATGCCTCCTCCTTTGATAAAGGACTAAAAACAAAATAATGAAGAAATTGAGGAATAAAAATAATTGTAAAGCCATCATGAAGGTTAATACATAAAAGCAAAATCATAATGAGATCTAATATTCTTTTTTATTGCTGAAATTGGGTTCTAAGTTTGCAATCAGGTATAGCAAAGAAGAAAACACAAAGAGTTAAAGAATAGTTTATGTTCATAAACTACTCAAGGGCCATTATCAACTTTTCTTGATATTGATTCCAGAGAGAAGTATATCCTATGAATCTTATATAAAGGAGAATTGAGAAAAAAAAAATCAATGATGAATTTACCTATATACCCAGGAGGTTAATAAAATGAATGTTTATTAGGGGACCAGGAATTGGAGAAAATACATCAAAATAATTTGCAGTAAAACTACTAATGTGATTAATTATGTTACTTAATATTCAACATAATACTTGGCAGTCATATAAAGTTCACTGACCTTCCTGAATTGTGATGTCCACAGTTATACCAGAAGCTGAATGCAGAAGTTTTTGGTAATTCTGTGCATTTTGGTCGAATAACTGCACAAGAAGAGCACATGTCTTTTCATATTCACATCTGCTGACAGTGCACAACTGCTCCAGTTGCTGAAACACAGTAGCAGTATCATCCAGTGGATCATCTAAGTGATCTCTGCAAACAGAGTAAGTTTGCAGACAACATTAGAACGTGAAGTACTTTTATTCATCACAAATAAACTTTATATTAAATAAAAATTCTATCATAAAGGAATTTAAAAAACTGAAGCAGGAAGATCACTTGGGGCCAGGCGTTTGAGAGCAGCCAGACCAACGGAGCGAAATCCTGTCTCTAAAAATGCAAAAATTAGCTGGGCATGGTGGCACACACCTGTAATCCCAGCTACTGAGGAGGCTGAGGCATGAGAATTGCTTGAACTTGGGAGATGGAGGTTGCAATGAGCCAAGATCACGCCACTGCACTCCAGGTGGGGTGACAAAGTGATACTCTGTCTCTAAAAAAATAAAATAAATAAAATAGAAATGTATTAGAAGGTAAAAAATAAAACTGTCTATATCTGAAGATGGCGTGATTATGTAAATAGAAAATATTTTTAAAAACACAAAAAAGCTACTCAAATTAATAGGTAAGTTTACTAAGGTCACAGCATACAAGGTCAATCTACAAAATGACCTGTATTAGTATATACTGGCAGTGAACAATTAGAAATTGAAATTTCAAAAACAGTATCATATAAAGGCATTAGGAAACATAAAGTATCAATTAAATCTACCTAAATGTATGTAAGATCTGAAGGCTAACAACCATAAAACACTTGATGAAAGAAATCAGAGAAGAGCTATATAAATGAAAAGATAGACATGCTCACAGACTAAGAGACTCAATGTTGTTGACATGTCAATTCTTCCAAATTAATCTATAGTTTCAATGCAACTCCAGTCAAAATCCCAGCAGAACTTCTTTGTAGAAACTGAGAAACTGATTCAAACATTTATATAAAAAAGCAAAGAAGGCAGAATTGCCAAAACAATTTTTAGAGAAAAAAGCAAGTTAGAGAACTCATACTATCTGGTTTCAAAGCTTATTATAAACCTACAGTAATCAAGACAGGGTACTGGTGAAAGAACAGACACATAGATTAATGAGGACAGGGTCCAGAAATAGAACTACATGTATGTGGTCAATTATGTTTTGACAAAAGCATAAAAATAATTCAATGGAGAAAGGATAGTCTGTTATACAAATGATGTTGAAATAACTGGTCATCTATATACCAAAAAAAAAAAAAAAAAAACACCTCTAGCCTTACCCCAGGTAATATACAAAAAGTAGCCTGAGTAAGGTCACAGGCTAAAATGTAAATTCTAAGACAATAAAACTTCTAGAAGAGAAAAGAAAAGAAAAATCTGTGACTTAGGATTAGTTTCCTTACGTATAACAACGAAAACATAATACGTCAAAGAAAAAATAAAGAATTGGACTTTGTCGGAATTTAGAAAATCTGCTCTTCTAAAGACTGTTAAGAAAATGAAAAGGCAGAAGGTCGGGCACGGTGGCTCAAGCCTGTAATCCCAGCACTTTGGGAGGCCGAGGCGGGTGGATCACAAGGTCAAGAGATCGAGACCATCCTGGTCAACATGGTGAAACCCCGTCTCTACTAAAAATACAAAAAAAGTAGCTGGGCATGGTGGCATATGCCTGTAATCCAAGCTACTCAGGAGGCTGAGGCAGGAGAATTGCCTGAACCCAGGAGGCGGAGGTTGCGGTGAGCCGAGATCGCGCCATTGCACTCCAGCCTGGGTAACAAGAGCGAAACTCCGTCTCAAAAAAAAAAAAAAAAAGAAAATGAAAAGGCAAATAACAGAAAAAATATTTTGAAAACACATAATAGAAAGACTTGTGAAGAAAATATACAGACTGCTCAAATCTCAATATAAGAAAATACACATCCCAATTAAAAAATGAGAAACGGATGTGACTAGCATATTACCAATAAGTACATCCAAATGGTAGTAAGTGCATGAAAATATGCTTAACATTATTAGTCATTAAGGAAAAACCACAAGGAGGTACCACTACACACCACTTAGAATGAACAAAATTTTTTAAAATCAACAATATGAAGTGCCAGTGAGAACACAGAGCAATTGTATTTTTCATACATTGCGAGTGGGAATGCAAAATGGTACAGCCGCTTTGGAAAACAGTTTGTCAGCTTCTTATGAAGTAAAATATATAATTACCATACATCCCAGGAATCCCACACCTAGGTATTTACCCAAGAGAAATAAAAACTTATGTTCATACAAAATCTGTGCAAGAGTATTTACATCAGTTTTATTTACAATTGCCAAAAACATAAACAACTCAAATGTCCAGCAACAGGCGAATGGGTAAACAAACTGATATATCCATAAAAATGGAATAATACTCAGCAATTTAAAAAAAGTACGAACACAACGAAGAGGAATCTCAAATGCATTATGCTAAGTGGAAAAAAAAATCAGACTAAAAAGCTGTATACTCTATGATTTCATTTATACAACATTCCAGAAAAGGCAAAAAAGTTACAGGGACACAAAATAGATCAGTAACTGCCTGAGATGAGGGTGAGGAGGGGGTTGACTAAAATGGGAGCTGAAAGAACTTTCGGGGCTGATGGAACTATTCTCTATCTCGCTTGTGATGGCAGTTATACAACTGCATGCACTTGTCAGAAATCATATAACTGTACACTAAAAAAGGTGAATTTTAAAGGAATTTATACCTTATTCTTAAAAGAAATTCCAAGATGCAAAAGGAAATACAACAAAAAAATTTAGCTTTGCAATACCTCACAACTATGGCAACCGATTCCAACCGAGAAGTGATAAAGGCCTTCGTAATTTCTGGTGCATAAGTGTCTAATAGGTGGGGTTCAGTTGATTTCACAAAAGGAACTGACGCTACCATCCTTTGCCACAGAGTTAATAAATAATGAACACTGTTAGGTGCAAATTCCCAATGCTACAAAGAAATAAAGCAGAAGTTATTTAAAATATTACATCTTCCTACAATAAGAATTACAGAACAAAATTACTAAACATACATTTTAAAATTAACTTTTATTCTTATCATATAGCTAATGAACACTTAATATAGCAAATTTACAAATGCAAAAAAGTACAAAGAAACCAACATCTCTACTATTCTATAACATGTCTATTATTCATTAAATCTCTATTCCACATCTCTATTATTCGTTAAAATGTTACTCTACTTCCCTCTCATCATTCCATGAATATTTTTCAGAGCTGACATCATATGAAAAATATGGTTTTGTAACCTCTCCCTTAAACTTATAAAAGAACTTTTCTATAATATAATCTGCAAAAATTTTATTTCTTCACATATTTTATTATAGTTTCTCAAGCCATTCTTCAATTAAGTAGCATCTCAATTTTTGATATATACATTGCAATGAACTTTACCTAAAACTGCAATGAACATTTCCAGCAAAGTAATCAAATTAGTAGATATTTTTAAAATACCCCCACCAACCCATACCAAGAAGTTGTTTAAAAACTGGCCACAGTTTAACATAAGTACATATTTTTACCTACCTGTAGGCTAGCAATGGTAAAATTAGCAATCAATCTAATAACTTCAGGATATTCCTTCACTGTAACTAATTCTCCCAGCTGATAATTTGTCTTTAAACGAGCCAAAAATCGACAAAATTCATGGTAATTACCTGGATCAGACAAACCCTAAATTATGAGACAAAAAGAAAGACTTAAAAACAAAGCAACCTACTGATAGTAAAATCAATAAAACCCCAAATTTTCAGTCTCCCAATTTTCATGAGTACTTAAAATACTCTGTGTCAACTGGGTAGTTAATAATGTAAAAAAAAAAATCAAGGGATTCTTGCTAGGTTTAGTTTTGTCATCAATGTTTAATAATAAGGAATCCAAAGTAGAGGACTAGAAAGAAGATCTGCAACACAATGACTAAATTATAATGTTTGAGAAGCTATTATAGTACGAGAGAGAGAAAGAGAGAGAGAGAGAGAGAGAGATAAAGAGAGAGAGAAGGGAAGAGAGAGAGAGTGTGTGTGTGTGTGTGTGTGTGTGTGTACACTGTGGCTTAAACAGAAGTCAACAAAGGACCTGAAAAATACTTAGGATTAAAAGTAAGAATAAGTACTTGAAACGCTAGGAAAGAACAATACTCACCAAACTTAAATGGTGTATACAAACACACAAATAACAGAATTTTCTTAATTAAACAAATATTTATTGAGTATCTACAGCACTGTACCCTCAAGCAACTCCATGTCTCTAGACAGTCATTCAAACAAATTACTGCAATGTAAGGAATAAAGTTGAACAAATAACAAAAGTTTAGAAAAAAAAAAAAAAAAAAAACAAAATTTACACAGGTAAATTTTGGAGGAGGATAGATTAAAAGGAAAGAACAAAAAAGGTCTGCCCAGTTGTCTGCAAGCTCCTTGAAAACAGTTTTAGTATGCACTATAGCTGGCATGAAACAGAATTTAAAAAGTATCTTTGTAAAACTGAAAGTCTCTAAGCAATTTCATTCATAGGAGCTCCCTGAGATATATAAAAAATGGTATCTATAAAGGACAAATAACACACACACAAATTTTGTAATCATATCTTCAAAACATGTTTGTATTCTAAAATAATCTAATGCTCATATCAACTTTTAGAGCCATGAAACATCAACATGAGGATGTTGGAAAGTCATTTAAAAGAAATTATCAGACATTAGCATATTATCTTCCACCTACTGGTTGATGATATTGAGTCAAACAACTAAAAATTTTAAAGTACATTTGTAAAATCCTCTTTATCAGTGTAACAGGAAATTTCACAGCTATGCTAACATTGAAAAGATAAACTAAATGCATAACCCATAAAATACTTCTGAGAACAACTTGCAAAAACAATTGCTTTTTGTAGAACAAACATTCTTACTGAACAAAGATATTATGTCACCCCCAAAAATTTATTAATAATCAAGAAAATTAGATAAGCCTCCTTAAATTATTTAAACTTTAAAGGTCTGTATTTTACAACTATTTTAAATCAAAAACAAAAGTAAAACAAAATATTTTATCTAAGCACCCAAAATCATTCATTAATAGCAGCTTTGCAATTCTTTGAAATGAATATTGACATTGAAGCTCTCAAGTTAATGCAGAAAATATTTTAAAATCTACAACACTTACTTGTCCACAAGAGGGCAAGAAAACATTATTTCATAATTTAAGGCCACTTGCTCCAATATTAACATTCAGATTTATATTAAGCCTTCTAGTTCAGAAGGTGGACAAACTAAATTAATCACTTTAGTAGTTTAAGCAGTGCAAGCAAAGAAATGTAATACAATAGTAAAAGACAGAAGCATAATAAGATAATTTCTAATCATATTTGCTTAAAGAAAAAAGTAAGAGAAACACAGAAGTCAGCCATGGAAATAACCATTTTTTAAAACTACCCATTTCTAATAACTGAGATCTAAGGGCCGGGCACAGTGTGGCTTAGGTCTATAATCCCAGCACTTTGGGAGGCTGAGGCAGGTGGATCACTTAAGGTCAGGAGTTCAAGACCAGCCAGGCCAAAATGGTAACACCCGGTCTCTACTAAAAACACAAAAATCAGCAGGGGTGGTGGGGCACACCTTAATCCCAGCTACTCAAGAGACTGAGGCAGGAGAATCACTCGAACCAAGGAGGCAGAGGTTGCAGTGAGCCAAGATGGCACCACTGAACTCTAGCCTGGGCAACAGAGCGAGACTCCACCTCAAAAAAAGAAAAAGAGAGAGAGAGAAATCTAAGGAAGATAAATATGATACTAAATATTTTCTTCCAGAATCATAATAAATTCATGAGTTTATTATGTGCCTTTAGCAGAAAAACTGTATCTCTATACGCTAAATATTAAATTACTTCATAAATACCTGAGGGTTTTCAAGTATCCTTTTTACTCCCTTAATTAAATTACCAAGGTACTTGGCACGTTCAGGACTGTTAAATAGGGACCTTCTTGTCGAAGCAAACTGAACTAAACATGAAAGTGCCTAAAAAATACCAAGAAAATTTCATTTCAATTTTCAAAGTAACTGTGGCCACACATAAGGAATACTAGTCTTTACATATAAAATGAATTTAATTTGAATGCATTATAAATATAATGCCTTATAATGCAATATAAAAAGCATCATAGGACATAAAAATAATGAAAACTAAATATCATCAACCATTCTCACCACCCACAATCCTTCCTTCTATCCCATCATTAAAATTTCTATTTGTATGTATTCACCTCTAATGTTTTTTCATTAACCATATCTGCCAGTTCAGGGCCTGGACATGCTATACACATAACAGGCTCTCAATTATTTATGATGCCCAGTTCCATTTTCTAACGAGTGAAGTTTTCCACCAAAAAGAAAAATATGGTTTTGTGGTACAATATGTTTGGGAAATAGTGCACATTATGTACTGTGGCATTCCGCAGGAGAGGGTGGGGGAAATCTGTAATTTAATCCAGCATATTCCAAATTTAGCTGGTCAAGGAATATTTTACACCATCATTAGCATCTTTAAAAATAGTCTGAAAATGGTGCTGGTACAGGTAAGTACTTCATGGTGAGAAACGAGACAAAAATCAAACAATGCCCTTCAGATGTGCTCCAGTTTGTCATAGCCCGTACCATTAGAACCTAAAATCCAAATTAAAAATAAAAACTCCTTAGAAAATTCAGAAGTACAAGTATGGGAACCACTAGTGTATTAAAAACACCTGGGGTTTGGGAGCAAAAAAGACCTGTGTTTGAATCTCAATGCCAATATTTTCTTTGTTGCCCTGGAGGAAGTCATTTAGTCAATCTGAGTCTGTTTTCTGCTTTTCTGCATCGATAGAGTGAGGATTTTATTCTTTACCTTTCAGGGCCACTTTGAGGATTGAGGTAAGTATCATACAGTAACTAGGATATGTCCAGCAACGTTTGTTACTATCTCTCAAACTAGGTGTTTTCTACTTTATTCTTTAAGCACTGGTGCCTTTTTTGTCTTATTCTAAAATATAATTATATGAAACTATGGTTTTTAAACAACTAAAAGCAAAACTATTGTGATTGAAAGACAGAGGCTGTGGCCCCAACCAGAAACATGAAGTACCCTGAGAAACCCAGTATAAAAAGCACTACCTTAAACTCGAGATTCAAGAGACATATTTTCTTTAAAAAGAATATTTTTGTGAATGCATCCCTCCCTTTTAGGCAATAAGATATCTAAACAAACAAACCACTGATATATACTTTAAATGGGAAATATCTTTTTTCAGAAAAATGGCAATATTAGAACTCCCCACCTTTACTTCTTTAAATTTAAACATTAAACTTAGAATTTTTAAATAACCTATGATACTAAATATTTTCTTCTAGAATCATAATAAACTCGTGATGAGTTTATTATGTGCCTTTAGCAGAAAAACTGTATCTCTATATGCTAAATATTAAATTACTTCATAAATACCTGAGGGTTTTAGACTCTGCTATATGGAGCTCAGAGTTTCAAAGTTCTGTATAACTGTAGAATATCAAGAACTTTTTGGGCACGCAATAGAATTTACACTGATTCAAAAAAAAAATAAACAAATAACTGGCTTGATGCACAAAATTCAAGTGAGTAGATCCCCTTTGCTTCTTATTCAGAGATCTGGAGGGGGCAGCCTGTCAAACCTAAGACATGGAGCCAGGAAAGGCTGAGCAAGAGTCAGAGAAGGGTAGTAGAAGGGAAAGTCCTCATGTGGTGGTGGACTTAGGCCCTGTGGGAACTGAATAGGCAAAAAACATCTATTTAGAGACTGGTACGTTGTCCTGGCTCTGGGCAAGACCTAAATCAACAACTACTAGGTCTAGGCTCACCCATGAAATAAAATGTAATGTTGACAAAATAAACAAAATTTGACAAATAGTTTAAGCAGTATACATCTTAGAAAACATACAAAATTATCATGAAAAGTAAACACAATTGAATATATAAACAGAATTTTTGAAGTAAATATATATCACCCCTTACTTAAATTAGATAAAATTCACAGGTACTTTTTTAATGAAGTAATGAATGACTTTTACTTACTAACTGAGACAGTAGCGGTGGAAGTGAATGATACAAATTGAAGAAAAGATCCAATGTTTCTGGTTCCAGAAAAACTGGGAAAAAAAATTATTTTCTAACA
This sequence comes from Saimiri boliviensis, assembly GCF_048565385.1. NCBI lineage: Eukaryota > Metazoa > Chordata > Mammalia > Primates > Cebidae > Saimiri > Saimiri boliviensis. The sequence goes on from NC_133468.1 coordinate 12,516,998, forward strand.
CCATTACTTTCAATTCAGTGATCTTAAAAAAGTAAGACAACATCATACAAATAGAAATCCAAGACCTCTGCTAGTGGCCACTCCTTCCAGTTAGGCCTATTTTTAATTCCTAGCCTACTGTCCTTTGAAAGATGAAATAATACAGAGAGAAATTAATTAGCTAGGCTATTCCTCATCTCTATGGAGCACACAGTTTGAACTGGGAGAATCTCCTTACTATTTTAATTTGTATTAAAGTAATATAAACACTGAAAATTCAAACAGTATCAAAAAGTAAACAGTACTAAAAAGCTTATTTAAAAAAAAAAAAAAAAAAAAAAAAAAAAAAAAAAACTGTACCCTATCCCATTCCAACTGCTTTTCAACTCATCTGTTTGAGACAGATTCTCATTCTGTTGCCAGGCTGGAGTGCAGTGGCAAGATCCTGGCTCACTGCAACCTCCACCTCCTGGGTTCAAGTTGTTCTCCTGCCTCAGCTTCCCAAGTAGCTGGGACTACAGGCGCACACCACCACACCCAGCTGATTTTTGTATTTTTTAGTAGAGACAGGGTTTCACCATGTTGGCCAGGATGGTCTCGATCTCTTGACCTCGTGATCTACCCACCTCAGCCTCCCAAAGTGCTGGGATTACAGGCATGAACCACTGTATCCGGCCCAACTCTTTTAGCTATAATTACATTCATGCTTCCAAATCATAGCCTATACTACTATTCCTTCATTTGATTTGTTTTACTTTAGACATCAACTGCATTCCTATTACAGTGTGTAAAGCTTTAGCTGTCTAATCACCAATGCCACATCCCTACCATGCCTACCACTCTCTCCACAATCAATCCTCTCAAAAACATTCACCATTATCACAATTTGTGATTAAATCAATTCTATGTGTTTACATTTATTATAACTATGTAAATAATATTAACAACTGAGGTATAATTACATCACATTTCTAATACTCCCTGGACTTAGTCATAGCATCTTTTCTGTGCTTAGTTATGTATCTGTCACTAATTCTTTCCAAATATCTCACAGATTGGCACAGTGCTCTCCATGACGTGTTCCAATCCATCAATAGCATCAACTAACCCATCATTTGGATTCACCCACCCCTACCTCCCAGAGCCTTTGAATTGAACTGGTTCCTCCTTAACTTTTTTATACAACTGTAGCCTTTTTATGTTTGTCCACTGTCATCTTGTGTTGAAGTACCCATTTCCCAAATTCTATTATCTTCCACTTTATTGGCTTGTACATCAAGTAGCTTCCTGAGAGCAAGTCCATAGGGGATAAATTTTGGAAAGGCTCACATATCTGAAAATATCTTTATTCTATCTTAGACTTGATACATTTGGTCTAGTTTGAAAACAGTTTTCCCTCAGAAGTCTGAAGATACTACTCTATCGTCTTCTACCTTTCAGTGCTGCTATGAAGTCTAATACCTTCTTGGCCCCAGTCCTTTGCAGGAGAAGCTTTAGTTTTATTCTTTCTGGTAGGTTTTAGAATTTTTTTTCTTTATCCTTCCTATTCTAAAATGTCATGATTTTAAGCTTAGTGTACATCTTTTTTCATTCATTATGCTGGGAACTTAGTGGGATCTTTCAGTCCAAAAATGCACACCCTTTAGTGCTGAGAGCACTTTGGAGTACTATCTGTTTGCAAATTTCCTTGTTTCTCTATCCTCTCCTAGAACTACTAACCATCATGCCTCCTTAATTTCATCTTCTAGTTTTCTTTTTTTTTTTTTCTCCTATCAAACATCTCTTTGCTTTTTTGTTCTATATTCTAAGAGATTGTGTTAACTTTGTCTTCCAACTTTTCTACAGGATGTTTTATTTTGGCAACTGTCCTGTAAATCTGGAACATTCTCTGAACTTTCCTTTTTAAAACAGTATCTTGTTCTTGCTTCAGGGATGCATTATCTCTCTGAGCACATTCATTATATCTTTCTGAAGTTTATTTCTACTCTTCACCTTGTCTCTGCTGCTATTAACTTCCCTCCATTTTACAATTAAACTTTTTGAGATAATTGTAAGTTCATACGCAGTTGCCAAAAAAAAAAAAAAAAAAATACAGAAAGACCCCATGAACTCTTTACCCGTTATACTACAATGGTAATTTTTTGCAAAACTACAGTATAATATCTCAGCTAGGAAACTCATATTGATACAATTCACAATCGTATTCAGATTTCCCAGTTTCACATGTACTTGTGTGTGGAGATACATGTGTTTAGCCTGTGAATTTTTTTTATTACATGTGTTGGTTCATGTTTCCGTCACCGCAGTCAAGATACAGAACACAAAGTCCCCTTTTGTTGTTGAAGTCTCTGATCTCCATGTTAGAAGTTTTCACAAAATTAATGCTGTTCCTCTATTATATCTGGTATCCATGAATATGAGGCCTCTCCAATTTTATTTCTTGAGGAAAAAAACTCTGGTCTTGGAAAGTAAAGAAGTAGCACAGGTAGAGAAAAGGGAGGAAAAGGCAGTCCCCTAGCTGCACAGGTGGCAGAGAAGATCCTGGAGTGTTTAACTGTTCAGAGTAGAGACTTTTTATCAAGCCCCATCAGCCCCAATTCCCACTTCTGACTTCAGAGGTACCTGAGGTGCTACCATTGTTCTGGGACATGAGAGAACAAATTAGCTTCCTTTTCCCTGGTATCCCTTTCTATAAGCAAGTTGCAACTCTGCTCCTCTAGGTCACTTACTCTGATTTGTTCTCTTTATAACACTGAAAAATACGTTGACATCTCTTGCCAAGTCTTCATGCTAAACTTTTTTTTTCTCATGACGACCCTTCACACTAAACTTTTTTCTTACTTGACCTCCAAGTGGGATCCTGTCCCACTCTGTTTATCTGAAAGTTTCAGGGTGCTTGATTTTCTTCCCAAACCTGCTCCCCACTTAGCTCTAGTGCTGTCCTTGTTTTTTCTTTTTTCCAAAATCAAAATATGGAAGTTACTATAATATGAATTGGAGAAAAAATTTCAATATCAGCCATCAGCAGCTACTTTGCGTTACAAATCCATTTGAACACTTTTTTATTTCCTAGCAAAAGGTAACTATATATAGGGAAACTATATTGCCTAATACTGTGCCTTTTATGTTGATGACCCTTCATACCAAACTTTTTTCTTACTTGTTCTCCAAGTTGTTGGAATCTGCACTGTGCAAAGATCATCTGTAGATTCATCTGCTGAACTGCCAATGAAGTCAAAGTTAAGGCAGTTAAGGACCAGTTTCAAGACCTGCATTACCAGATTTTGCTGACATTGATCCTGAAGATTTAAAGGTTTGGCCAACACCTGAAAAAAGTACAAAATCAAATATAACACGGTGAAACCCATCAGTAAATTTACACTTCATGAATTAAAATAATTTTTCAATGTCAAATGAAAACTAGTAAGAGTTTACAAAGTTATACTATTCCATATATGGGAAAGTAATGTTACTTTCTTCAATAAAAACTGGGTTAACTTCATGCATAAAAGAACTACATTCAGCTAATAAAGGTAATCAGAATTGTTTGAATGTTGGAGAACACTCACAAAGCTTCTGGAGAACAATCCTATTTCCAAAATAATGCCCATTCTCACACAAACCCCAAACAATTATACCTTTTAGAGATATATTATGAAATATTTACGGAGGAAATTATACGAAATTTTGGATTCTGCTTGAAGAATAATACAAAAGGAAGTGGGTAAGTAGGAATAGAGAGGAAACAAGAGTAGCCATGAGTTGCTACTATTCAACTTGCTACTATTTAACTGGTTATACTATTCTATCTACTTTTGTGTATGTTAAATTTTTCCACGCTAAAAGAAAAATTTTAAGATAACAGAATGTCTTTGAGTCTGACCTAGTGTGGCAGTTGTCATATTACTATACCAAAGAATTGAAATAATTGGAAAGTAGTGCTTACTGGAGCATACTTTTGGGAAATGCTATATTACAACAATTATCAAGCATGAACAGCATGATGGAGTCCCTATATTATACAAGAGAATACAATACCATTGTGATCATGCTATCACTAATGGTCAGGAGGGCACTAAGTAGCTAATGGGGAAGTATTATTTCCCAAAGAAATTGTTAACGTCAACGATCTCGGCTAAACTATGAATAAATTTTGATAGTTGATAAATCAGGAAAGTATTATCATTTCATTTTTCATCTGCATCCTATCAAAATTTAAGCAGGAAGATAAAGAAACTAATACTCAATTAGCTTATTTAATTAAAGAATCTATGCTGGGAAGGCAATGAAACTACTATCTAAAGACAAGTTACTAGATTCCCTTTGGATTTCACCTTACCACATGTCTAGTGAGTAAAAGTGAATTTTTGGAACTACTTACAGATTTATGCAAATTTACTCTACTTAAGTCTGTCCACAATAATTCCTTAAAAGGCAAAATTGGGTGGAAAATCCAACTGAAATTCTTTTGAAACTTTTAAAATTTCCCAAATATTCTAACTAGGAAGTTGAATAACTTACCTCTTTTAAAAGAGAGCATGCCAGAACTAAAATGTCTTTGAGAGAGGTATCACAAAATGAGGTAGCTATTTTCCTATGTTTTGCTGAAGGTCTGGAATAATCGATCTAAAAAGATAAAGATGAAATTAGTTTAACCAGACCTATAAAAAAATCAAAGCAAGGTTTACTAAGAAAAAAAAAAATGGAAATAAACTTGAGTAGAATCCAGGTTTCTACACTGTTTCAACTTATTGCTCTTCCTACAACCCATGAATGATCCCAACATTAAAAGCCAAAGTTGATCAGTTTCAGAGGCAGTATGAACAACACAGATTATAAAATAAAAAGATACTAAGACTCCTGAACCATGTACCATATTTCACATCATGCAGTAACAATCTCCCTGTTCCTCAGATTCCACCTGTAAAATGAGGAATCTCCAAGACAATCACCAAATTCTAACTTTGTCTATGAATGAGCAAACTGAAAAATTCTTCTAGTTGAAAGTGGTATTTCTATAATTACCATATGTCATTGGTTCATGTATCTTTGATACTGTGAAAAGAAACCAAGGCAGAAATTATAAATAATCAGAAATCTGATTTATTATATAAGCAATAGTATGTTCCCTCTAAATATTTTATTAGCTAACGACAAACAATTTTTAAGAATAAACTAAAACTAAAAGCTTAGGCCTCTAACCTAAAATGTAGTATATTCAAAATTATACTATTAATACCATCAATATTTCCATTTATCAATAGGAAACAGGCAAACAAAGCTGAAGTCTGAGACTCATAGTAACATTAACACTAGGGTCTACAGTTGGTACAGCATTACAATTTATTCTTACTGCTATCTGGAAGAAGAAAATAAACCATTTTCCTTGCTAATGTTTATAGATTTGAAAGAAGCAATGGGCTCAAAATTGATTATGTGATGCTTCCTAAGCTCAGACATATAATTGACACTACAATCAATTGCCACATTTACTTATGAAACATGAAACATAACAAAAGGTCAAATGATTACACAAAGTAGTTATGGAATCTATACCCAATGTGCAAGAGTTAAATGAGCACTTTCAGTGTTCCTTTTTTCCAACTTTCATTTTAGCCTGAGGGGGTGCATGTGAAGGTTTGCTGCCTGGATACACTGCATGATGCTGAGGTTTGGGGTATGAATTAACCTGTCACTCAAAAGTTACTTTTTCAATCCCTGTCCCCTTCTCTTTCTCTCCTGTCTAGTGGTCACTAGTTTCTATTGTTGCCATCTTTATGTCCACAAGTATCTAATGTTTAGCTCCCACTGTCAAGTAATAAATAACATGTGGTTTTTGGTTTTCTGTTCCTGCATTAATTTGCATAGGATAATGACCTCCAGCTGCATCCATGTTGCTGCAAAGGACATGATTTCATTATTTTTTATGGCTGCATAATATTCTATGGTATACGGGTATTTTCTTTATCCAATCCACCATCAATGGGCACTAAGGTTGATTCTATGTCTTTGCTGTTCTGAATAGTGCTGCAATGAACATATAAGTGCACGTTCCTTTTTGATAGATTTGGGTTTTAGGGGATATATACTCAGTAATAGGATTGCTGGGTTGAATATCAGTTCGGTTTTTTTGAGAAATCTTTTTAGTTCTTTGAGAAATCTCCAAACCATTTTCCACAGTGGCTGAACTAATTTACATTCCCAGCAACAGTATATAAGAGAAATCATCCTTTATTTCAAAATTCACGTGCTTTAAAAAGATAGTGTATCTCACAGATTAGTTTTGAGGAATAGATGAAATAATGCATGAAGAGTACTTTATAAATAGCAATGATAATGCTGTTTGCTTTTAATTTGTATTAAGGAAAAAATATTTTTATATATTGAGGGAAGCACTGTAGGAGAGACAGACTTTGAGGTTTGATTTAAATTAATCAAGAGAGGCAGGCAAAAGACATGAACAGACACTTGTCAAAAGAAGGCAACAGACCTGAAGAAGTGTTGTTCCATGTCACGAATCATCATAGAAATGCAAAGCAAAACCACAATGAAATACCATCTCACACCAGCCAGAATGGCTATTACTAAAAAGTCAGAAAGCCACAGATGCTGGCAAGGCTGTGGAGATAGGGACACCAAAAAAAAAAAACTTAAAAAAATAAATCAGTAAATCTAGGAGCTGGTTTTTTGAAAAGCTTAACAAAATAGATAAACCACTAGCCAGACTAATAAAGAAAAAAAGAGAGAAGAATTAAGACACAATAAAAAATGATAAATGGGATATCACTACTGATCCCACAGAAATACAAACTACCATCAGAGAATGCTATAAACACCTTTATGCAAATAAACTAGAAAATCTAGAAGAAATGGATAAATTCCTGGACACATACACCCTCCCCAGACTAAACCAGGAAAAAGTTGAATCCCTGAATAGACAGATAACAAGTTCTGAAATTGAGGCAGTAATTAATAGCCTATCAACCAAAAGAAGCCCAGGACCAGATAAATTCACAGGCATATTCTACCAGAGGTACAAAGAGGAGCTGGTACCATTCCTTCTAAAACTATTCCAAACAACAGAAAAAGAGGAACTTTTCCCTAACTAATTTTATGAGGCCAGCATCCTGATACCAAAACCTGGCAGAAAATTTCACGCCAATGTCCCTGATGAATATCAATGCAAAAATCCTCAATAAAATACTGGCAAACCAAATCCAGCAGCACATTAAAAAGCTTATCCACCATGATCAAGTCAGCTTCATCCCTGGGATGCAAGGTTGGTTCAACATATGCAAATCAATAAATGTAATCCAGTATATAAACAGAACCAATGACAAAAACCACATGATTATCTCAATAGATGCCAAAAAGGCCTTCGATAAAATTCAGCACCCCTTCATGCTAAAAACTCTCAACAAACTAAGATCTGATGGACCACATCTCAAAATAATAAGAGCTGTTTATGAAAAACCCACAGCCAATATCATACTGAATGGGCAAAAGCTGGAACCATTCCCTTTGAGAACCGGCATAAGACACATATGCCCTTTCTCACCACACCTATTCAACACAGTAGTGGATGTTCTGGCCAGGGTAATCAGGCAAGAGAAAGAAATAAAGGATATTCGAATAGGAAGTGACAAAGTCAAATTGTCTCTGTTTGCAGATGACATGATTGTATATTTAGAAAAACCCATCGTCTCAGCTCAAAATCTCCTTAAGCTGACAAGCAACTTCAGAAAAGTCTCGGGATACAAAAGCAATATGCAAAAATTACAAGCATTCCTATGCACCAATAGTAGACCAACAGAGAGCCAAATCATGAGTGAACTCCCATTCACACTTGCTACAAAGAGAATAAAACACCTAGGAATACAACTTACAAGGGATGTGAAGGATCTCCTCAAGGAGAGCTACAAACCACTGCTCAAGTTAATAAGAGAGGACACAAACAAAAACATTCCATGCTCATCAATAGGAAGAAGCAATATCGTGAAAATGGCCATAGTGCCCAAAGTAATTTATAGATTCAATGCTATTCCCATCAATCTACCATTGACTTTCTTCTCAGAATTAGAAAAAACCACTTTAAATGTCATATGGAACCAAAAAAGAGCCTGTATAGTCAAGACAATCCTAAGTGAAAAGAACAAAGCTGGAGGCATCATGCTATCTGACTTCAGTCTATACTACAAGGCTACAGTAGCCGAAACAGCATGGTACTAGTACCAAAACAGATATATAGGACAATGGAACAGAACAGAGGCCTTAAAAATAACACCATGCATCTACAACCATCTGATTTTTGATAAGCCTGACAAAAAGAAGCAATGGGGAAAGGATTCCCCGTTTAACAAATGGTGGTGGGAAAACTGGCTAGCCATAAGCCGAAACCTGAATTCGACCCCTTCCTTACAACTTATGCAAAAATTAACTCAAGATGAATTAAAGACTTAAGCATAAGACCTAAAACCATAAAAACCTTAGAAGAAAACCTAGGCAATACCATTCAGGACACTGGCATGAGCAAAGACTTCATGCCTAAAACACCAAAAGCAACGGCAACAAAAGCCAAAACTGACAAATGGAATCTAATTTAACTGAAGAGCTTCTGCACAGCAAAAGTTGCCAACAAACATATGGAAAAAAGCTCCCCATCACCAGTCATTAGAGTAATGCAAATCAAAACCACAATGAGATAGCAGCTCACACCAGTTATAATGGTGATCATTAAAAAGTCAGGAAACAACAGATGCTAGAGAGGATGTACAGAAATAGGAATGCTTTTACACTGTTGGTGGGAGTATAAATTAGTTCAACCCTTGTGGAAGACAGTGTGATAATTCCTCAAGGATCTAGAACCAGAAATACCATTTGACCCAGCAATCTCATTACTGGGTATATACCCAAAGGATTATAAATCATTCTATTATAAAGGCACATGCACACATGCTTTTTGCAGCACTATTCACAACAGCAAAGACTTGGAACCAATCCCAATGCCCATCAGTGATAGACTGGATAAAGAAAATGTGGCATGTGTACACCACGGAATACTATGCAGCCATTAAAAAGGATGAGTTTATGTCCTTTGCAGGGACATGGATGAAGCTGGAAACCATGATTCTCAGCAAACTAACACAGGAACAGAAAACCAAAGAAAAAACCGCCTGTTCCCACTCATAAGTGGGAGTTAAACAATGAAAACACATGGACACAGGGAGGGGAAAATCACACACTGGGGCCTGTGGTGGGGTGGAGGTGGGGGGCAGGAAGAGGGATAGCATTAGGAGAAATACCTAATGCAGATGACAGGTTGATGGGCGCAACAAACCACCATGGCACACGTATACCTATGTAACAAACCTGCACATTCTGCATATGTATCATAGAAGTTAAAGTATAATTAAAAGAAAGAAAATATGGTGTATCTATGCCTACACACACACAATGGAATATTAAAAAAAAAAAAGTGCCAAGTCCAGATCCTGTTCCTCCTCCCATGGTATGTATTATAAAGAAACACTACAAGCAATCAGAGTGCTCTGCCGACTTTCTGAGTTTCCCTAAAACCTGGTCTTAATAAAGACTGCCAAAAACTTTGTGAGCCACAGTCCAATTATTTCCTGAGCCAGAAATATCAGTGATGAGCTGTTTGATATCAAATACATCTCTCCGTGGACCCTGCAGAATTTCATTCACTATCCCTTCTTCCACATCAATCAAGACAGCTGGTATCCACATTTCTAAAGAAGCTGCTTATTGTCTCATAATAAATTCCTTTCTGGTTGACCGCAGCATGCTCTCCTAGTGCCAGATCCAAGCAGCAGCAGCCAATCTGGTTTCCACGCTGGCCAACCTGAAGGACCACCAACTGGGTTATGCTGGTGTGTAGCCAGCTGGGGGCGCTTGTAAGCCACGCAGGCCTCTGCATTCTGCAAACAACCCAAAAAGCCCGTTTTGTTTTGTTTTTTGTTTTGTTTGTTTTGTTTAAGACAGAATCTCACTCAGTCACCCAGGCTGATCTCAGCTCAATGCAACCTCCATCTCCAAGATTCAAGCAATTCTCCTGCCTCAGCCTCCCCAGTATCTGTGATTACAGGTGCTACCACCAAGCCCAATTTTTGTATTTTTATGTAGAGACGGGGTTTTTCCATGTTGGCCAGGCTGGTCTCCAACTCCTGACCTCAGGTGATCCACCTGCCTCAGCCTCCCAAAGTGCTGGGATTACAGGCATGAGCCACCGCGCCCGGCCAAAAAAGGCCTGTTTTTCTGATGAGTCCTGCTGCATATCCGTTGTTGACAATCAATTCTTCAAACCACCTTTTATTTGTAAGTGAATAAAGGTTTGTTTCTCTCTTGCACATATTTCTTATGGTTAGCATATTATGAAATATATAGGGAAAAGGACAATTCTCCAAGTGCCCATGGAGCAAGAACCATGTCCAATTCTCTGTTCTTTGCAGTACTCTGTATTATTGCAGATATTTTCAATGACAGTGAAAATATTCCACCACTTAATGACCCCACCAATAAAGCAGACACACAAAAAATCTTGATTATCCAGAGTTTTATGCCACACAAAGACGACTGTCTATTTTGCCATAGATAAAAGCAGGTAAGAAACAGCATTACTTAAGCAAACAGCATTACTTAAGCTCCTGTTAGATGGAAAGGCTTGCTTACCAGGTTCATTTCCTGAGTCAATTCAGAAAGGATTATTACTCCTATTATGCAGTGCTCCACAGTACCCTTTGGAGAAAATAACAAAGTTTAGCCTAAGTGAAGACAAATGATTGGTTCTTAATGTATAAACCAGGTAATATTTACAAATAATTAAAGATTGAAATGCCAGATTTACTTAATAATAAAATAGAAACAAAAATTTAAAATACAAAGAAAAATCACTGAGTTCTATAAACAAAAGCATTTCAAACCCACTTTTTGAAGGATAAATTTGGGTACACAGAGCTAAATGGGGAAAAGTTCCTACCTTATAAATGCATGCTATTCTACAAAATGTTTCCAGCACTTAGGACAAATAATAAACTAAGTTTCAAAATATAAGAATTTAGCTCAATACTTTTTATAAGACCAAGAATAAGAATAAGAAAAAATACTTTTATCTCCATAATATGCTTGAAGGCTATTGAGATAGAGGCACTCAATAAATAAATAATAAATAGCTTAGGAACGAATTCAAATCTCTTGTTCTAACATCAAATAGGATGACTTAGGTTCTTTTAATATTAATAGTGCATGTGTATGAAATTGTTACATACCTATAATGACGACATGTAAAGTATACAATACAATGGGATAACTACATGACTATCTCTACAATGTTTTTAATTTATTTAGCTTTCAATTTAATCTCAAATTTTCCTTCATTAAAATTCAGGCTTTATATGCACATTACTAACAAACTACCCTTGTGTGAAATCATACTGGAATTATGAAAATCCTAAATGAGGCATGCAATTACAGTGCAATCATTTTAAAAAAACTGGCACAGATGATAGACACACTTTTCAAATCTTAATTTTATAGTTGGTCATCCCTTTTAAGTACCACAGCATTCCGATATCACTAGGTATAACTGAATTCAAATTATCTCAGAACAAAAAAAAGTCCCCAAATTTTTGCATTTTAATTATTTACTGCCTTTCAGGACAGTCTGAGTGTCTGAATGGAGCTCCAGATTTTTTATGCACTGAAACATCCATCCTCTGTGTGCACCAGGTTAATGCTCCCCAAAGTGTGTTACCTTGATCAATTGCTAGAAGCAGCTGATTGATGATCTACAAACTCGATCCTAATCTGAAAATAGTTTGGTACTGGCCCATGACAAAATAAAGAGCGTGTAACAGGTTATAACACAGCTAAGTCACAAAGTATACTGTTTAAGTCAGCTGGCATTTTTTTTCATAGTAAGTCTTTCTCAATGAAGAAGGCACTATATTCACTTATAAGTCTTATCTAAGCTCTTTATCTTGCTGAAGATCAGTAATCTGAATAGCACTGCTCTAGATGACAGTAGGATCCCCTGAGTATATAACTAGAAAAGAGACATATAAGTATGTTCGGAGTGTGGTAGCAAGAGGGATAGAGGATGCACAAAAGTTCAGGCTGTTAAATGTGACTAACTTAAAATAATATTTAGGACAAAATTCACAAAAGCTGCTAATACCCAAAGGAATCATATGACAATATTTTAGAATACTAAAACACTAAAGCCAATTGACTTTCTTACGATGCAGGGTTAGGTCAAGCCATAAATATATGTATCTATCCAGAAAACAAGTGCTAATTATTCTGTGGTGATACTATTATACAGTAAAACAAGTGCTAATTCTGTGGTGATACTATTATACAATACGTTTTCAAGCTAAAACATCTTGTTTCTTCTAGTTTTCCAGAATTGGTAAAAGGGCCAGTCATGGTGGCTCACTCCTGCAATCCCAGCACTTCGGGAGGCCGAGGCAGGCAGATCACCTGAGGTCAGAAATTCAAGACCAGCCTGACCAACATGGAGAAACCCCATTTGTCCTAAAAATACAAAATATTAGCCAGGCAGGATGGCGCATGCCTGTAATCCCAACTACTTGAGAGACTGAGGCGGGAGAATCACTTGAACCCAGGAGTTGGAGGTTGTGGATTGCGCCATTGCCCTTCAGCCTGGGCAACAAGAATGAAACTCTGACTCAAAAACAAAAAAAGCCCCAGAACTGGTAAAAGTACATTAAAGCCCAACTTAAGTTATGCTTACCAGCCACTCAAGAGGGAACTTGAAGAAAGTGAGCCAACAAGAATTTCCTTCAATTTCAACCTAGATTTTATTTAGAAAAAAAACGGCATGGTCGATTCTTGTCTACTCTAGTAAGTCTTGATGAATAATCTTAGTAAAAGACAAAAGAGGGATGCCACTGTGCTAGCCAAAATTACAAACCCAACTCTGAAGTGTGAAGCTCATACTTGTCCTGAATAAACTGTCCTTATGCCCTAGTGTAAACTGACCTCCTCAGAGCTAAGAACACTTCTTCCTGGGAAGTTTTAAATGACCAAGTATCTGTTAACCAGATTTTAGCAATATGGACAAGACAGAAGCAGCATAACCTAGCATTCCAGCACTGCACTATACGATGAAGTTATATTTTACATAGGGGTTGAATTTTAAAGTTACTGCATAAAAGTAAAATATCCAAAAGTCAAAACTGCCCATACTCAACAATGAACCAAAAACTGAACCATCTCTCTATTAATCAAGATTGTAAATTTTTCTTCAAGAATACTAATAGATCATGTTTTTTTTTAGCTGGACATCAGATAAAATAGTTTTCTTCTATTTAGGAATTATGTTTGTATGAAAAATATATACATATATCTTCAAATACCTGAATCATACTGAACAAGGCATGACACTCATCCTAATTAAGAGTAAACAGAAAACAAGACCAGATTCAGGTTTCCCTAAATCATCGCAGGATGTATAAATCACTGTGTGGAATAGCAACTGGAATCACTGGGACAATTTAGTGTTTCCTTGCTTTTGTTTATTCTTACTTTTTTTGTTTGTTTGTTTGTTTGTTTTGGCAGTCCATATATCTGAATTTGTGTAAGTTAAATGTGCACATGCTATTTTAATCACTTAGGTTAAAAAAGATTGTTTTTAAAATAATCATTCTTTACTGATACATAATGGTTGTACATAATTGATACCTATACACAATGTGTAATGATCAAATTGAAAACATTCTTGAGAAACTGAGATAGTCAATGTAGTATAGTGTAAAAATTAAAAATTTTACCATAAGTTAGAGGCTTGTTAAAGTGCTAGCTGTATGCTTTACTCGGTCACCATGCAACCTATGGAAATTACGTAACCCCTCTAAGCCTGTTTTCTTACTTACAAAATAAAATCCATTTCATTTTAGGTTGTGATGAACATTTAATTACCTAATCTATAAAAAGCATTATATACATGTTTTATACACACACACACACACACACACACACACAGAGAGAGAGAGAGAGAGAGAGAGAGAGAGAGTACATGGACATACATGTCATAAATGAACATACATTTTGAAATTGGAAAGCATGATTATTTACATTATTCTGGTTTGGAAATTATATAACAGCATGATCCTCATTTACTGACAATAAATGACAATAAGTTGATCCAGAGGATAGATAATAAATCATAATTAACATGGTACCGGTAGCCACAAAACAAACCATATAGCTTTAAGAAGAGCAGTATTCTAAACCAAAAAAGCAAGCAGTGATGTTCTCACAATGTAGTAATGACTTCTTACCTGGAGAAACTTCTTCACATCAGCAATAATTTCTCTGAAGACAAACTGATCTTTCTGAACCTCAAACCACCCTAATTTAGTGATTTTAGCAACGACTTGAATAAGAGCTTGGATGACAAAGGGAGCGAGCTTGGGTCGTGATGCCACATAATTCAGAATGTAGTTTCCTACAAAGAAAACACCCCATGATCATTTCTACTTTTCAGAAACAGTGTAAATCATGTGAAGAACCAGAGTTGGGGGTGAGGGGAAAAGGGAGGGAGAGCATTAGGACAAATACCTAATGCAGGCAGGGCTTAAAACCTAGATGACAGATTGACAGGTGCAGCAAACCACCATGGCCCATGTATATGTAACAAACCTGCACGTTCAGCACATGTATCCCAGAACTTAACGTAAAAAAAGAAAAAAAAATTTGAACTTTAAACAAAAAAGTTGTAGTATTTGTTAAAAAAAGAAAAAAGCAGCAGCAATAATATGCCCTGACAAAAATTTAATCACTCTCCTCAAGATATATATTTATATAGTTCTTTTATAAGACTTGTTTTGAAAAAGCAAATTTGTTCCAATGTACTTGATATATTAGGGAAAAACCTGAATGTAACACTTTTATTGAATATGTCACTTTGTTTCTGCATGATTTTATCTACCATAAAATGCTAGGTGAATGCAGAAAACTGAAATCAGGGTGATATGATTTGGATTTGTGTTTCTGCCCAAGTGTCACGTCCCCAGTCCTGGAGGAGGAACCTGCTGGGAGGTAACTGGATTGTGGGGTCAGACTTCCACCTTGATGTTCTCATGACAGTAATTTTCTCAGATATTTCTTTATAGCAGTATGAGAAACAACTAATATACAGGCCAAATTGAACTAAGCTATCAACAAAATGAATACACCTCAAACATATACAATGTATTATCAACCCTACCCATCTTTACCTGGCGTATAATTGTCCATACTATTTCAGATAATCTTTCTTTCGCCACTTTACAATAACTCCAAGCTGCAACCCTTCTGAGACCCACTTCTATGAACAAACTTCAGGTCTTCCTCAAGATAAAGTGTCATTATTTATTGTACTAATGTACTATATATTTCTTAACCATTTAACATGTGTAAAACTCTACTAACCTTTGATTTGATTTATATGTTTTTAAAAATATGTCACTGATAAGACTTAAATTTTATTTGCATAATCTAATTTCTCTCATAGGTCCTGTGCTTTTTATTATGAAGCATTGCATCGCACAGTCACTTTTAGGAACATGTCATGTTATAGCAAAACTGACTGTACACTGTCTTCTTGAAGTGGTATCAAAAATACAAATGAACCCCATAACTACACAAAATTTTTAAAACATCAGTTGGGTATTGTGACATGTCTAGCTACTTGGGAGGCTGAGAATGATTGTGCCACAGCACTTCAGCCTGGGTGACAGTGAGATCCTGTCTTAAAAAAAAAAAAATAGTACAATATGATAAATATATAAATTCAAGAAAACATGAGTAGAATAGTAAAGCTTGTAATAAAGTTAATATACCACAACTGTTAAAAGTGGGTAGCAAATTCAGTTATGAGCTTTTTAGTTGACTAATGGAGGCCAGATAACAAATACACCAAAAAGTCTCTTGGAAAAACTACAAGAAGAATTTTCAAAAGAGAAAAAACTCCATTTCCACTTTGGTCTGAAAGGCCAGCATGCCATTTGAGAAAAGAGTAAAGAAAAGGTAAATGCCTCAATATTTTATTAAAAACAGCTTTGATGGAAACAACTCCAAAATCCAAGAATGTATTCAACAAACGTTCTTGATAATTGTACTGAGATTCTTAAAACTTAAAAAACTTCTTGTAACTGTTATACTGCAACCTTAATTTTATTAATATTATAATATTGTTATACAATAAAAAAGATAAAATACATTTTGAAAAAAAGCATAATTTCTTTAGCATTAAGACAGATTTCAGAAAGGTTTCTCCTATGAACCACAGTAACATGGTTCTAAGCTTTGTTGCATGTAATCTTTTGTTTCAATAACAAAACTTAACGAGATGACGCTGCTTCCTGAAGATGAAAGAAAACCCGTGAATTTACTTCAATTACACTTTCATTTTTAATTTCTTGAAAATGTTTATCTTGGAGTGGGTACAGGCAAACCATATGTGGGTAGTGGTAACCACTAGGAGGAGGGCCATCTCAAAATAATAATAAAACAAACAAATGGGCCATCAGCCTGGAAAGCTGCCAGCCTCTGAGGCTCTCAGCTTGATAGGCTGCTGGCCAAAGCGAAAACAGAAACAAACAAAAAACAAATGAAAGACAACCCAAGTTTCACATTTAAAGCTAGACACCAACAAGGACACCTTCCCAGACTGCCCAAACAAAGGTACTGGGGCTAATAAATTCATTATCTAAGGCCGAAAAAAAAAAATCACTAAAATATGTTTCTGTTACTTTAGCTGAATGTTTTACACAAAATATTCTCATTGTGTTTTTTACACAAACTGTAAGATTGTTCCAATTTAGTAAGCACCAACACTAACAATCATTTAGAACATCAGCAATCTCCTCCTCACTGGTACAAGTTATATGGAAAAGCCATACTAAGAAGAAAAGGAAATGTTCAGGAAGATACACAGGAGAAGAGCTACAACAACAAACAGCTGGAAACTTGCAGACAAAAGTCAGCAGAAAACTGGAAAGCTACACACTAGAAGTCCTTTGCGTGTCAAAAGCCTATATGACAGCAACAACAATATTCCATGCTTATGAAGCATGTTTAAAATTGTGAAGTGCTGCCCATCAAATATTTGATGTGACTCTCATAGCAATGTGAAGATACTGCTATTATGTATTATTATTATGCTGTTTTATAGGTCAAAAATATGAGGGTCAAAGAGGTGAAATGACTGGGACTCTGAGTCAGGTTATTTTGGTTCATTTTTTGTTTGTTTGCTGTTTCCAAATATTGGACAAACCATCTATTCTAGTAATAATTCATAATTCAAAACTCTAAATCCAAACCTGTAGATAGTCTTTTAGAGTTTATCACTGGACTTAAGATACTTTAGGAATCAGCACATTATGAGAATTTAATATGAAATGACTGCTTAATTGACTACTTGAGGCCAGGTAATACAATACAACATGTCACAAAGTCCATCAAAAAATATATATATATATAAATAACATAAAAGAAAGGAGAAAGATTTCATTTTTTGGTCCCAAAAACCAGCATGTCATTTGGGAAAAGAGAGAGACAATAAACACTTCAATATTTAACTAAAAATGCTTTGATGGAAACAACCTTAAATTCTAACAACACTGAAAAGTATAAGCTATAATCTATGTCTACAGAGTTAGATTATGAACTATTTGGAGAGACAGACAGAGTGTGTGACAGAGAAAGAGAGGGCAAGCTAAAATTTATCAACTTACACATACACTTAGATTGTACATAGTCCCAACCACAGTCAAGGTTTATATAGTCAGATTTATGATCAGGACTGCCCTTATCTACAAAGCTGTTAATCTTCTAGCCTTCAAGGGAAAAAATAAATACCAGCTGCCAGTCTTCTGGCCACACAACAAGGCCTAGAAGAGAACCTTTTTCTGGACTGGTTCCATAGATGCTTTATCCATGACCTGAAGTTATTAAGTACCTTACAGGCAAGGGAATACCATTTAAAGTACTTTTCATATTGGACAATGTTCCTGGCTACTCAGAATCCCAGGAGGTTCGATGAGGGCATTAAAGTGGGCTTCTGTGCCCCCAAACACATCGCAAATTTAGCCTCTAAATTAGGGGATGATAATGACCTTTAAATCTCACGACACACGGTACTCTACAAAAAGGATTGTCAACACTATGGAAGAGAACCCCTACAGACAGAACATCATGAAAGTCTGGAAGTTAAGTTTTGGGGAGTCAAAAGGTGTAAGTGAATTTTTGGCTGCGCAGGGAGGAGGTCAATGCCCCTAATACCTGCATTGTTCAAGGGCCAACTGTATAGATGACAAATAAGCACATAAGAAGATGCCGTACATCATATGTTCTCAGGGAAATACAAATTAAAACAAAGAGACACCAATACACATCTATCAAAATAGCCAAAATCCAGAAAACACCAAATGCTGGCAAGGATATGTTGCAACAGGAACTCTCATTCATGGTGGTGGGAATGCAAAATGCTACAGCCACAGTGTAAGACAGTGTGGTGGTTTCTTACAAAACTGAACATACTCAACATAGAATCCACCAATTGTGCTCCAAAGTATTTATTCAAGGGAGCTGAAAATGTTTGTGCACACAAAAATCCACATATGTATGTTTATAGCAGCTTTATTCATAATTGTCAAAACTTGGAAGCAACCAAGATGCCTTTCAATAAGTGAATGGATAAATTGCATTACACCCAGAAAACAAAATATTATTCAGTGCTAAAAAGAAATGAGGTATCATCTATGAAAAAACATGGAAGAATCTCAAACGCATATTACCGAGTGAAAAAAGCCAATCTGAAAAGGCTACATGCATGACTGATACATCAGGCTGTATGATTCCAACTACATCACATTCTGGAAAAGACAAAGCTATGGAAATAGTAAAAAAAAATAATAATAATAAGGGTGGGGCAGGGTAGGATGAATAGGCAGAGAACACAGTGAATTTGGTGCAGTAAAACTATTCTGTATAATACTCTAATGGTGGGTACATGTCATTGTATTAACACATTTGTCAAAATCCATAGACATACAACAGCAAGAGTGAACCCTAAGGTAAATTACAGATGAGTTCATGATGATGTGTCAGTATAGGTTCACCAACTGTAACAAATGCACAACTTTGGTGCAGGATGTTGATAGTTTGGAAGCTGTGCATGTGTGGCAGCAGGGGGTATATGGAAATTCTCTGTACTTTGTGCTCAATTTTGCTTGAACCCAAAACTGCCCTACAAAATTAAGTCTATTTTAAAGGTGTGTGTGGAAAAGTAATATAAACAAAATCACAAGTTTTATGACTTAGCTTTATACTATTTGGACACTTATTTTTAAAACTGTAAACTTCTTTCCTTTGCTTTCTTAAGTACACAAGTCCAATAGTGGACAAATCCTTCTCTAGGCTTTCTGCATCACCTAAGACTCCAAGTATATATACATAAATAACAGTCAATATGGAAGAAAATGACATGTCATTGTGAGATTTTGACCATTCAAATTTAAACTTAAAGATCCATCACATATAATACATTTTAATTTTTCTGATAAGGAAATATAAATTATGTTAACCTTGAGGCTGAAGAACAGAAATGAGTTAACAATCTATTTCTAATATGAACAAAGATGACCAATAAAACCTCATACTGGCCGGGCGCGGTGGCTCAAGCCTGTAATCCCAGCACTTTGGGAGGCTGAGAAGGGTGGATCACGAGGTCAAGAGATCGAGACCATTCTGGTCAACATAGTGAAACCCCGTCTCTACTAAAAATACAAAAATTAGCTGGGCATGGTGGCGTGTGCCTGTAATCCCAGCTACTCAGGAGGCTGAGGCAGGAGAATTGCCTGAACCCAGGAGGCGGAGGTTGCGGTGAGCCGAGATCGCGCCATTGCACTCCAGCCTGGGTAACAAGAGCGAAACTCCGTCTCAAAAAAAAAAAAAAAAAAAAAAAAACCTCATACCTCAATTTCATACCTCAATTACTACAACTTTGTCCATATGAAATACAAGCTACTTACAGATACACAAAAACTTAAAATACATTAACTCTGAAAAATGTGTTGCTACTTTATGGAATTGTTTTTTCAAGTTCCAGGCTCTTTTATCCATATATAAATTATCTTCCTAATAAGAGCCTGCTTTTATTTTACATATATCCCAAATGATTTTGACTGATATAGCATCCTGAAAAATACTAGAGACCTAAATTCTGTCCTGTCATTCAGTTGCATACCAAGTTAAGATAATGGCTAAGAGCCCAGACTCTAAACAGACAGAGTGGCTTTGAACCCTAACTCTATTACTTTCTAGTTGTGTGATCTTCGGCATGTGACAGAGCCTGTCTGTCAAATCTAATCTCCTCATCTGTGAAATGAGGATAACTCAAAAATCTTGTTTGGCGGATAAACGGAAATAGTACAAATCTTAACAAACAGTACAAAAAATAAAATGCTAGTTATTGTTTATTACTAAACAAATGCTTTTTTGATTAGACATTGCTTTATGTAACACATCAGTATTCATTAATAGATGAGTAAATGAAACTTAATACTCATGTTTTAAAAAATGAGAGACTCAAAAAATTTGCAGTCCTAGTAACAGTTTAGTATATTCAAAAGAAAAAGTTTTTTTCAAGTGTAATTGGTTAAAAAGCAAAATAAGCCACTTACTGATGTCCATCCTCTGCTCAACAGGCAAAGGACTCACTCGGCTGACAAGTTTTGAAAGACATGTTGCTGCAAGGAGCTGAGCATAGGATGTCTGTAAAGAATAATTTTATTTATTATTATCACAAATGAATTAAAATAATCAAAGCATTATAATAGAAATGTTTTTCTAAGCAATAACAGAAATTCTTCTGGTTTTCCAAAATGGTAAATTCACAAGGGATAAAATATGTCAATTTGAGATACATATATAGAGAAAAGGATATACATACACAGGCATACAATCTCTCATAAGAAATTATTAATTGAGGGAGGTGTAGACAGCCATCTCAAATAACAAGAAGCAAATGGGAGAAATAAATGACTTAGCAAGTTCAAATAAAATACAGTACTCTTACCACGGTCTACAGCCCTACACCATCTGGCTTCTGATAATCTCCTCAAATTCATCTGGTTCCATTCTTGACTTTGCTCTGACCATGACAGCCTTTAGAGTCCTTTCAATATCTTCCCCACCCTGACCTCCGTGTTCCCTGAAACCCATGTCTGACTGACTATATTCTCTGACCCCCAATTATCTTAATACTATACTCAAACTCTCTAAATGCATGTTCATCCTTCAAAATTTGGTTTAGGTATTCACTCCATCCCCTAGAAATTCTTGCAAAGATATTCCGTCTCTTTTTTTCTCCAGACCAGAGGCCAGGAAACTATGGCCCCTGACCAAATCCTGCCTATTCTTACATGGCTTGTGAGCTACGAATGTTTCCTACAATTTCAAGCAGCTTTTCAATTGTTGAAAAAATCAAAACAATAATAATATTTTGTGACAGAAAAATATATGAAATCCACATTCTGGTGTCCATAAAGTTTATTCAAATGCAGCCACGCTCATTCATTTATACACTGCCTATGGCTGCTTGCATGCCAATGACGGTTAAGACAGAGACCACATGTGGCACTCAGTGCTTCCTACTGCTGCTCAGAGCATCATAAACCACAGTGACTAGAGAGCCATGGGTGGTGCCATGACATGACACATACCTTTTGTTATTACCAGCGCATGTCTAGCATATCAAAATAAGAAAAGATAAAAGTGGACTTCAAATATCTAATTTTTAAGGCACAATGGAGTGTGATCATTCTGTTATTGATTACATGACAAAACAATATGCTTTTTTTTTCGAGATGGAGTCTCGCTGTGTCCTAGGCTGGAGTGCAGTGATGCAATCTCCGCTCACTGTAACCTCTGCCTCCCAGGTTCAAGCGATTCTCCTGCCTCAGCCTCCCAAGTAGCTGGGACTACAGATGTGCACCACCATCCCCAGCTAATTTTTGTATTATTAGTAGAGGTGGGGTTTCACCATGTCAGCCAGGCTGGTCTTGAACTCCAGACCTTGTGATCCATTCTCCTCAGCCTCCCAAAGTGCTGGGATTACGGGCATGAGCCACCGCTTCCAACCAACAACATGCTTTTTATGCAATGTTACTATAGTTGTCCTAAAAGAATACTATATACACTGACTATATCAGACCAAGCAATACCTCCATCATTCCCATCACAATAGTCCCAACTCAGGAAATCAAAAGTCAGAAAAAGTAGAAAATTTGATATCTCATCATAGCAGACTGTCTTTACAAATATAAAAAATGAGCCTGCAACCAAAGTTTCCTAGTGGCTCATTTGTCAGCCAATCACACTGCCATTTACCAATGATGAGTTAATTAAATCACCATTGTCTTATTACAGCGGCCAAAGTTATATGTGCAGAGAAAATAAGATTATTAGTTTCTGGTGGGAATGAGTGCTCAAAGAGTTGAGGACATTGGAACGACATCAAAAGTCAATTTGAAAACGAGGCAAATGATTTGGAAAGGATCTCCTTGACTCTTGATGAGTGGACAGATGTTTCTTACAATGTTCATACTCGTAATGTAACTATCTGTATGTTCCAGAAATCAATGCTGAGTGTGAAGCAACAAAAGAATTGGCCTCTATGAAGAGTGTGGGAGAACTACAGGCCAGAATATTTTCAAAGAACTTGAGGACACGTTAATTCAATATAAACTGAGGCAGAATCTGGTATATGTCACACTAGTGGTAAAAACATATGGAGCAGAAAAGAACTTAGCTAAACAAATTTACAAAGCTTATGAAAAATTTAAGATGTTTAAAACCTATGGTTATTCACCATATTATTCATCTGCAGAGAGTGTATAGTAAAGATATGGATCTATCAGAAGTTAATGGATCAGTAGTGTTAACAGTGGACTGTATTCACTTTTGTGAACTTTAGTTCTGTGAATTTTTGCAAGATAATGAAGCAGTATCTGAATATTCTGTATTGGAAACAATATCCTCACTTGTCCCATTACACAATAGTTAAATAGCTTATTAGCGACAAAGTTTTACTGCGATTTTTTTTTGTTTTAGCTCAGGGATAAGGCTAAAATTTTTCTGAATGAGACAACCAAGTCACTATTGTTCAACACTAAATGGCTTTGGAACCTACCTTTGTGCAAAATTGATAATGTTCCTTAATGAATTCAACCTAAAATTACAAAATTGCCTAAAAAGTGTCTAGTACCTATATGCAGAACTTACCGTGAAGTAAAGCCATTTTGATAACAACTAACATCATTTGAATTGCAAGTAATGTCAGGCAGCTTTATATACTTCCCACATCGTCAAAAGTTAAAACAAGTAGTGAGAGCTCTATTCAGAGATATATTTTCTGAGCTTCAACTACAGCTCCAGCTTCAGATCTTGATGCAAGTATAAAGAAAATTTCCATATTTTAAAATCCATTTAACTGTGCAAGAAGAGCTCCCACCTACTCTTCAATTGGAAGTGATTAATCTGCAATATAATGACATACTAAAAGGCAAATATCAAGATTTGACAGAATTCTTTAAATGCTTTCTAAACGATGAATGTGCTTAATTATAACCATATGCTCAAGAACTGATATTAGTATATGATAGTACCTATCTATGTGAAAAGATACTTTCAAATATAAAATAATATATAAAATCTCATTATGGATCAGTATTAACATATGAACATTTGCAATCAATGTTGATGACAGAAAACAATTCAGAACTCCAGTTAAGCAAAATATTCTCCTCCCAAAAATAGCTCTACTCCCTTTATTAACAGACCTGTATTATTTTTAAAAACCTGTATTAGATTATTATATTTTGAATCTCATCCATAAAACTTTGAAGAAATTTGTTTTTTCTCTTACTATAGATGTTCTTACAAAATATCTTCCATTTTGTCTCCTAGCCCACAAAATCTACAATATTTGCTATCTGGCCCTTCACAGAAAAAGTCTGCCAACTTTGCTCTAGACTACACAATCTCTTACTGTAATCATTTCATAGCTATTTATATATCTGCCTCTCCAACTAAACAAAGAGCTACTTTGATTCATGTACATAAATCAAGTAGGCAGTACAACGCCTGGTTTTGCATTTAAGTATTTTACTAAATGAATATAAATGTCTAGACTATGAATATCTAGATGGGAGGGAGGCAGGCAAGAGATGATCAGAATGCTTTGGAATCATCCTTTCATGTTTCAGAGGTAATTACAATCTGCCTCCCCTATCTAGATTTTTTTAAGTTGTTATTCAATTTCCCAAAAATGTGGTTTTTGCCCACTAATATGAGACATAAAAAGAGACAAAAAGTAATCAAGAAACTATCTCAATTCATTCCTATTTCATTTCCTGGCTCTTCCCTAAATTTGCTTTCCAGGTTTTCCAATTCTTTTCCTGATTAAACCCTTTTGACAGTGAAACTACAGTTTCACAAAAACAAAAAACCCTGTGGCAATATCACTCAGTTACCACTGCTAACACACACGAGTTCATTAACAATGGCATACCATCTACTGATCTTTCATGGTTAATCACTGTTACCAAATACTTACTGTTCCTTGTTCTAATAAAAGTTGACACTTGCTGAGACATTCTGGGCTGTCAATCAGTTCCAAGAGTGTTTTCTCAGCCTCTATTCTTTGTGTAAGATCAGTCCCTATGTAGAGATGAGTACATAACATTTCCAATTCGGCCAAACTCTTAAAAGAAAAAAAAAAAAAAAATTAACATTTGACTTGAATGAAAAAAATGAGGCAAATATTTAACCACAAAAAACAAGGCACACAAATATCACATGTGTATTCATTAACTTGATACTGTTTACTGAAATACAACTACTTACTAGGAGATACAGTTGGAAACAAAACAGGCACATCTCCTACTCCCCAAATTATTTGCTTACGAGTTGATAGTTCTGCAATGGGAGAGTCCAAGAAGGGGAGAACTTGTCTACAACAAGGATTTGGAAAGGTACGCCTAAATAAATAATATTTATGCTGAGACCTACAAGGGTCGATCAGATTTTAAAAAGACTAGAAGGCCATCCAGGCAAAGAAAGAACATTTACCAGAGCTCTTCAGTAAAATGGAGTTTAGTCATTTCAAAGCATTAAAGGTCAGTGTGGCTGATAAACACAGCAAGGAGATACCAGATGAGGCTGGGGAGATGGATGGGGGAAATGATCATACACAAGTTGCAGATAACCAAATTTATATTCTTTCTCAAATTTTAAGAATTTAAGGCTAGATGTGGTGGCTCATGCCTGTAATTCCAGCACTTTGGGAGGCTAAGGCGCAAGGATCACCTGAGCCCAGGAGTTCAAGACCACCACAGGCAACATGGCAAAACCCCCTCTACAAATACAACAAAAGTAGCCAGGGTAGTAGGGTGCACCTGTAGTCCCAGCTACTGGAGGGCTGAAGTGGGAGGATCGCTTGAGCCTGGGAGGTCGAGACTGCAGTGAGCCATGATCCCACCACTGTACTTCAGCCTGGGTAACAGAGCAAGACCCTGTCTCAAAAACACAGATATATTATTTTTATTCTATGCTGATATGGGGCTTCCCCACCAACAACTCAAAGTGCTGCAGGATTTTCAAGAACTTTGACGTGATCTCATGGTATTTCTAGCAATGTAATAACCAGTTATGTTAAAGGGTCCTATTTCATAAGCACAAAGACTAAAGCATTCTGCTTATAATCCTATCTGATGATATAAATCTAATCTTATCTGACGACATGCGACACATGGAAACAATCTAAAAAAAAGAATTTAAAAATGAGTTCAGCACTCCTCTCCAGCTTAAAACACTTTTTGTTAAACATGTCTTCTGAAAAAAAATTATCTCACTTTGAACTTGAATAAGAGAAAAGAAAAATATTGGCACAGATTTCAGTGTAGGGTAGGCATATGAAAATAATGGGATATTCCTTTACAAAATG
Organism: Saimiri boliviensis; assembly: GCF_048565385.1. Lineage (NCBI taxonomy): Eukaryota > Metazoa > Chordata > Mammalia > Primates > Cebidae > Saimiri > Saimiri boliviensis. The sequence continues at coordinate 12,543,009 of NC_133468.1, forward strand.
CCTTTTTGTTATCTTTTCTAGCCTGAATTTTATGTGGCATCCTTATAGCTACACTAGCCTACACATTCCCTCACATGCATATACCTTCTCATAAAAGGAACACACAAGTTACACCAAAATGAGATCTACTCTAGCTCCCATTACTCTTTTTACTTCTTCCTCTCTCCTTCTTGGCGCTTTTATGGCATTTTCAGACAAGCAAATGCTGACGGAATTTGTCACTACCAAGTCTGCCTTACAAGAACTCCTGATGGAAGCACTAAATATGAAAAGAAAAACTGGTAACGGCCACTGAGAAAACACACCAAAATATAAAGACCAAGGACACTATGAAGAACCTACATTAACTAGTATGCAAAATAACCAGCTAGCATCATGATAACAGGATCAAATTCACACATAACAATATTAACTTTAATGTAAATGGGCTAAATGCCCCAGTTAAAAGCCACAGACTGCCAAATTGGATAAAGAGTCAAGTCCCATCAGTGTGCTGTATTCAAGAAACCTATCTCATGTGCAAAGACAAACATAGGCTCCAAATAAAGGGATGGAGGAAAATTTACCAAGCAAATGAAAAGAAGAAAAAAAAGCAGGGTTTGCAATCCTAGTTTCTGACAAAACAGACTTTAAACAAAGATGTAAAAAGACAATGAAGGGTATTACACAATGGTAAAGGGAATAATTCAACATGAAGGGCTATCCTAAATATATATGCACCCAATGCAGGAGCACCCAGATTCATAAAATGAGTTCTTAGAGATCTATAAAGAGACTTAGAGTCCCACACAGTACAAACAGTAATAGTGGCAAACTTTAACACCCCATGTCAATATTATTGGATCAACAAGAGAAAATTAACAAGGATATTCAGGACTTGAACTCAGCTCTGAATCAAGGGGACCCAATATATATCTACAGAACTCTCCACCCCAAAACAACAGAATATACATTCTTCTAGTGCCACATGGCACTTACTCTAAAATCGATCACATAATTGAAAGAAAAGCACTCCTCAGCAAATACAAAAGAACTGAAATCATAACAGTCTTACAGACCACAGTGCAATCAAATTAGAACTCAAGATTAAGAAACTCACTCAAAACCACACAACTATATAGAAATTAAACAACCTGCTCCTGAATGACTCCTGGTTAAATAATGAAATTAAGGCAGAAATCAAGAAATTATTTGCAACCAATGAGAACAAAGAGCAAACATACCAGAATCTCTGGGACACAGCTACAGCAGTGTTAAGAGGGAAATTTATAGCACTAAATACCCACATCAGAAAGCTAGAAAGATCTCAAATCAACACCCTAACATCACAACTAAAAGAACTAGAGAAGCAAGAGCAAACAAACCCAAAAGCTAGCACAAAACAAGAAATCACTAAGATCAAAGTGGAACTGAAGGAGAGAGAGACATAAAAAAATCCTTCAAAAAAAAAAAAATCAATGAATCCAGGAGCTGGTCTTTGTAAAAACTTAATAAAATAGATAGACTGCTAGCTAGACTAATAAAGAAGAGAGAAGAATCAAACAGACACAATGAAAATGATAAAGGGATATCATCACTGACCCCACAAAAATACAAACTACCATCAAAGAATACTATAAACACTTTTACACAAATAAACTAGAAAATCTGGAAGAAATGGATAAATTCCTGGACATATACACTCTCCCAACATTAAACCAGGAGGAAGTCAAATCCATGATTAGACCAATAACGAGTTCTAAAATTGGGGCAGGAAAAAAATAATCAACCAAAGAAAACCCAGGATCAGACAGATTCACAGCCCAATTCTACTAGAGGTGCAAAGAGGAGCTGGTACCCTTCCTTCTGAAACTATTCCAAACAACTGAAAAGGAGGGACTCTTCCCTAACTCATTTTATGAGGCCAGCATCATCCTGATACCAAAACCTGGCAGAGACACAACACAAAAATAAAACTTCAGGCCAGTATCCCTGATGAGCATTGATGTGAAAATCTTCAGTAAAATACTGGCAAACCAAATCCAGCAGCACACCAAAAAGCTTATCCAGGCTGGGTGCCATGGCTCATGCCTGTAATCCCAGTGCTTTGGGAGGCTGAGGTGGGTGGATCACCTGAGGTCAGTAGTTCAAGACCAGTCTGGTCAACATGGCAAAACCAAAACCCCATCTCTACTAAAATAAAAAAATCAGCCAGGCATGGTGGCACATGCCTGTAGTCCCAGCTACCTGGGAAGCTGAGGCAGGAGAATCCCTTGATCCCAGGAGGTGGAGGCTGCAGCGGGCTGAGATCGCACCACTGCACTGTACTTCAGTGTAGGCCTGGGTGACAGAGTGAAACTCCGGCTCAAAAAAAAAAAAAAAAAAAAAAAAAAGGTTCATTCACCACAATCAAGTCAGCTTCATCCCTGGGATGCAAAGCTGGTTCAACATATGTAAATCAATAAATATAATCCATCACATAAACAGAGCCAATGACAAAAACCACATGATTATCTCAATAGAATGATGCAGAAGAGGCCTTCAATAAAAGTCAACATCCCTTCATGTTAAAAACTCTCAATAAACTAGGTGTTGATGGAACATATCTCAAAACAATAAGAGCTATTTATGACAAACCCATAGCCAATGTCATACTAAATGGGTAAAAGCTGGAAGCATTCCCTTTGAAAACTGGCACAAGAGAAGACTGCCCTCTCTCACCACTCCTATTCAACATAGCATTGGAAGTTCTAGCCAGGGCAATCAGGCAAGATAAAGAGATAAAGGGTATTCAGATAGCAAGAGACAAAGTCAAATTGTCTCTGCAGACAACATGACCCTACAATCTAGAAAACCCCATCATCTCAGTCCAAAAACTCCTTAAACTGAGAAGCAATTTCAGTAAAGTCTCACAATCCAAAATCAATATGCAAAAATCACAAACATACCTATAAAACAACAATGGAAAAGCAGAGCGCCAAATCATGCCATTCATAATTGCTAAAAAGAGAATAAATTACCAAGGAATACAGCCTAAAAGGGATGTGAAGGACTTCTTCAAAAAGAAGTACAAGCTACTGTTCAAGGAAATGAGAGGACACAAACAAATAGAAAAACGTTCCATCTTCGTGGATAGGAAGAATCAATATTGTGCAAATGGACATACTGCCCAAAGTAATTTACAGATTCAATGCTATTCCCATCAAACTACCATTGACATTCTTCACAGAATTAGAAAAAACTACCTTAAAATTCATATAGAACCAAAAGAGAGCCTGTATAGCCAAGACAATCCTAAGCAAAAAGAATAAAAACAGGCATCATGCTACCTGACTTCAAACTATACCACAAGGCTACAGTAACTAAAACAGCATGGTACTGATACCAAAACACACACACACAGACCAATGGAACAGAATAGGGACCTCAGAAATAAGACCACACATCTACAATCATCTGATCTTTGACAAAGCTGGCAAAAACAAGCAATGGGGAGAGAATTCCCTATTTAACAAATGATGCTGGGAAAACTGGCTAGCCATATGCAGAAAACTGAAACTGGACCTTTTTCTTAAACTTTATACAAAAATTAACTCAAGATGAATTAAAGACTTATATATAAAACCCAAAACCATAAAAGCCTTAGAAGAAAATCTAGACAATACCATTCAGGACGTAGGCATGGGCAAAGATTTTATGATGAAATTGCCAAAAGCAATTGCAACAAAAGCGAAAATCGACAAAAGGGATCTAGTTAAACTAAAGAGCTTCTAAACAGCAAAAGAAACTATCATGAGAGTGAACAGGCAATCTACAGAACAGGAGAAAATTTTTGCAATCTACCCATCTAACAAAGATCTACTATCCAGAATTTACATGAAACCTTAAACAAATTTACAAGAAAAAAACAACCCCATCAAAAAGTGGGCAAAGGACATGAACAGACACTTCTCTAAAGAAGACATTTATGAGGCTAACATATGAAAAAAGTTCAACATCACTGATCATTAGAGAAATGCAAATCAAAACCACAACGAGATACCATCTCACTCCAGTCAGAATGATGATTATTAAAAAGTCAAGAAACAACATATGATGATGAGGCTGTGGAGAAATAGAAACATTTTTACAATGTTGGTGGGAATGTAAATTAGTTGAACCATTGTGGATGACAGTGTGGTGATTCCTCAAGGACCTAGAACCAGAAATATCATTTGACACAGCAGTCCCATTATGGGTATATACTCAAAGGAATATAAATCATTCTATTATAAAGATACATGCACATGTATGTTTACTGCAGCACTATTTGCAATAGCAAAGACATGAAACCAACCCAAATACCCATTGATAATAGACTGGATAAAGAAAATGTGGTACGTATACACCATGGAATACTATGCAGCCATAAAAAGAAATGAGATTATGTCCTTTGCAGGGACATGGATGAGCTGGAAGCCATTATCCTCAGTAAACTAATGCAGGAACAGAAAACCAAACACCACATCTTCTCACTCATAAGCAGAAGCTAAACAATGAAGACATGTGGACACAGGGAGGGGAACAACACACACAGGGGGCCTCTTGCAGGGGTGAGGGGAGGGAGAGCATCAGGACAAATAGCTAAGGCATGCGGAGGTTAATACCTAGGTGATGGGTTGACAGGTACAGCAAACCACCATGGCACATGTATACATATGTAACAAACCTGCATGTTCTGCATATGTATCTCAACTTAAATTAACAATATACAAAAGAAAAATATTTACAAGAAAAAAACATACATATACGTACAAAAATTAAAAAGGGTCCCTTTTTTCCTCTCATGATCAAACCCACATCTTTTCCTTCATCTAGTAAATCTGGAGGACTGAATTTTAGAACTGATAATACTCAGTATAATTAATAAGTTGATCCTGATGGCATGCATTCATCTAGGCCTAAGATTCTTTGAAGTAGACTTTGATGACAAAAAGAATTAGGCCAAGATATAGTAAAAGACCTCTTTAACAAAAGGCAGCAAAAATGAGACTAATAACAATGCCTATCTCACAGGTTTGGAGGATGAAGAGTTAGTGCCATGTAACTTCTGGTACACAGTTGTTTTTAACATTACCGGTTTTCATTATATCCTTTTAAAATATATGTCTAAGTTCCAATCCCAGTACCTATAAATGAACTTATTTGGAAATAGAGTCTTCACAAATCCTTAATTAAGAATCTTGGTATGAGACCAAGACTGGATTTCATTTGTTAATAATTTGAAATATTCAAATTATATTATATCTGAATATTCAAATTGGTATTGAATATTCAAATACCAATCTTGGTATGAGACCATACTGAATTTAGAGTGTGCCCTAAATCCACTGACTGGTATTCTTATAAGAGAAAGGAGGAAGATTTGGGATGCAGAGACACAGCAGAGAAGACCATATGAAGATGTAGGCAGAGACTAGAGTGATGTTTCTGCAAGCCAAAGAACACTGAGGATTGCCAGCAATCATCAGAAGCAGCTTGGAGAAATGCATGAAATGGTTTCTCCTTCAGGACCTCCAAAAGGAACCAAATCTGTATATGTTTCAGACATCTGGCCTCCTGATCTATAAGAACACATTTGTGTTAAGGCATGGTGGCACATGCCTGTAACCCCAACTACTCAGGAGGCTGAGGCAGGAGAATCAATAGAGCCCAGGAGTTCCAGGCCAGCATGGGAAACACAACGAGACTCTTAATTAAAAAAAAAAAAAAGTGTTGTGAGCCCTAGAAAACTAATATTGATAGTAACCAATTCAATGATACCTAAGTAAACCTATTTGGAAATAGTACGGAAAAGTCTGGAAATTATTTGTTTCTTTTGCTATACTGATATAAAGAACCTCAAGACAGAACAGACTTGGGGTGTATTTAAATAGTATTTAAATCAACAATGTTACCAGTCACTCGTTTTTCCCAAAGATATTTCAAATTATTAACAAATGAAAGGCCATACAAGATAAAAAGGGAAAGGTCTGACTTTTTTGCAAAAGATTCAAAGGGAAAATCAAGTTATTCTTTCACTGTAATGGTAACAAACACATACCATACCTGGTATATTAGAAACCTTTTTAGAGAAAGGGATACATAAAGACCCTTACCCTGGTGGAAAGGTATTATCTAGACATACAAAGCAATTAAACCCACAATATGGTGGTTACTAACCAATCAAATAATCTTCTGTTTAGCACTTGATTTTCTAAGGAAACTTTATTTTTCATAGTAAACTAATAAATTTTCATCTTAGTTTTATATATTGACATCTGAGAATATGATTAATATGAGAATGATCTCAGAAAATGAATCCCTTCTCTATTTGTTGACAAATCAGATTTGAATTATTAAAGCTTTTACTAGTCTTACTGACAACATTAGAAATCCATCTAAATAATTAAGAGGTAAAATACGGAGAACTGGACATCATTCACCTCCCACAGAGTAACTATTAAATATAAACAGACAGGCCAGACATGGTGGCTCACATCTATAATCCCAGCACTTTGGGAGGCTAAGGTGCGTGACTTGCTTGAGCTCAGGAGTTCAAGACAAGCCTGGCCAACATGGTGAAACCCCATCTCTTCAAAAAATACAAAAAAGAAAAAAAAATTATCCAGGTGTGGTGGCACATGCCTGACAAGTCTCGGCTACTTGAGAGGTTGAAGTAGGAGGATTTCTTGAGCCCAGGAGGCAGAGGTTGCAGCAAGCTGAGATCCCACGACCACACTCCAGCCTGGGTGACAGAGTAAGTACCCTGTCTAAAAAACACCCACACAAAAAAACAGACAGCACCCAATTTACACGTCCTAGGAAACAATGATGCAATCCTGACTATAGTCTAAATAAGGATCTTCCAAATTATTCTGGACTTATGTCTGGCCTTTGCAACTGACACAGAATTGGCCTCTAAATGATGACTTCTTTTTATATAGCAAGTAAAAAGTCACACATGTAACTATCAACAGGTGAATGCTGAGTAAAAGCAGCCAAACAGAGTATATATTATATGGTTCTTAAACAAAACAGATCAGTGGTTTCCTGGCTGGGAGGAAGACAGCAGAGTCGGGGAACAGAGACAGCAAAGACACATTACAAAGGGGCACGAGAGTATAAAGAAACTTCTGAGGGGATGGATATGTTTTTCTTGATTTTGGTGACAATTTCACAGATGTATGCATATGTCAAAACCCATCCAATTGCACAGTTTAAATATACACATTTTATTATCAACTGAACTTCAGTAAAGCTGAAAAAAAGAGAATAAACGCTTTTGTTTCAGGAAATAAATGTTCCCTAATAGTATAATATATATGGGTAAGCCCCAAAAATCTACTTTAATTGAATTTAAAGATCTTTTCAATTACTTTCCTGTATCTTTGCTGCCTTCCGAAATCAAGCTTCTTGATTACAACAAACAGAATCTGCCTTCATTATGAAGTTACTCATTTCCCACAACTCTTTTTCTTCCTCTTACTACCTTTTCTTGAGTATCTCTGAAGGCTTTTACCTGGATCTCTTGGAATTGTTCCTTCTTACAATGATAAAGATAATACTTGTCATAGTGCTTTACAGTTTACAAAAGTATTTCCATCCTTTTTTCAAACCAATCCTGAAAAATAGGCTCTTGTGGAGTACATATTTTCAGCATATATATTCTACAGATTTAAAAAACTAAGGCTGAGATCAAATATATATAAGTTGCTCAAGATTACAAATAAATGATCAAATTCTGAGTCAAATACAAGTCTACAGACTCCAAATACATGTTGTCTCCTCCCAACCTGCCTGACTTGCCACTCTTTATTTTCATCATCATCTACCTGGAGATGATGTCCTAGTCCATACTTCAAGAGACAGGGTCTTGTCAAGCTGCCCAGGTTGGAGAGCAGTAGCTCCGCACAGGCACGGTCCCACTACAGATCAGCACTAGAGTTTTGATGAGTTCTGTCTCTGACCTGGGACAATTCATTGTTCCTTAGGCAATCTTGTGGTCCCTCATTCTTATGCTGATGGATGTCAATATTGTCGATGTTGTACTTAGTGGAGACAGTTTATCAGTGGTGCATACAACAATACAGCCAATAGTGGCAGGTTGGGGGCTGGCCACAACAGAAACACCAACTATGTGTTTTAGGGTGGGGACTTTGGGTCACAAAGTAATAGTCAACCTGGGACTGATGTCAAACATATGAGCAATCAATCAATCATGCCCAAGAACTGAAGCCCCAGTGAAAACCCTTATCTGGGTTAGCTTTCCCAGTTTGCAATAATTAGTGCATACTGTCATACATTGTTGCAGGGAGCACATGTCCTGAGGTCAAAAGAAGCTTATTTTTGAAACCCGCACAGATTTTGCCCTGTGTCAGCTTCCTTTGACCAATTTTAATCTGTATTCTGTCCCTATAACAAACTGCAACTGAGTATGACAACTTTCAGTGAATTCTGTGAGTCCTTCCAATAAACTACTAAACCTGAGGGTGGTTTTGGGAAACCCCCAACTTGCAGTTGGTGTGAGAAGTAAGGGCAGTCTTGTGGACTTTGCCCTCAAACCTCGGTCTGGCTAACTCCAGGAACATACTAATTTGTCATAAAGTCTTACCAATTATTCTCCCATTAAGATTCAACTTAACACCTCCACCTGATAGTCATAGACAGTAGAATAATCAAGCAATATTTTCTAACTGTGGCTGCCAGGGCCAGGGATTTCTCAAGAGATGGCTCTGGGAATGAGAGTGCAGGGTAGTGGGGTCTTAGAAATGTCATGGTTCGATTTGAAAACCACTGGTCCAATGAAGTGGACACAAGCTTTGGAATCTGCTACTCACTTGTTAAGTAACCTTAGGCAAATAATTTAATCTTTCTAAGCCTCGCTGTTAAAACTGCAAACAGCAGTATCTACCTTTCAAAATAATCATGAGAATTAAGATATAAAAGATAGGGAAAGCCTAATCCAGTGCCTGCCATACAGCTGATCCACAATAACATAAATAATCTCTCCAGTTACTGATGAATATACAAGACCATACTGATCTTCTATAGTTTCTCCATTCAAGTCCATGCTGCCAGACTGGTCATTCCCATATACATTTTTTCATGCTATCATTGCATTTAAAAACAATAGTTCTCAATCACATCTAGATCAAATCAGGTAGCTTGACTAGGAATTAAGAAGCATGGCTATATTTCCTGGGCGGAAAAGTTGGATCGACTGAGTCCCCTAACTTTTTCCTAACATTCTCTTGATTCTCATCAAGGTACCTCTGTTCTATCTAAAGTGCCTACTTTACTTCTCAGTTCTCTCTCTCTCTCTCTCTCTCCTCACTCTGCCCCCTTATCTGGATTGCCTCCTGTCAGGTAATCCAGACACGTTAATTGCTTTGGGACAGGGTATCCTAATTCACAGCTTCCTAACCAGAATGCAAGTGCTTTGAATGGATCACAGGTATGCCTGAGATATTGATCCTCTGCTCTCCAGGCAGCAGGGGCAGGGCTTGAGACATTGGGGAAAGTGCACACTGATGCCTTTTGGCAATGAGCAGTTTATGTTAATGAAATGCACAATTACCATTTTCTACGTATGTCATGATGTGAAAAAGATGTTGACCAGTACCCTCACCTCACCCTACAGAAATATGCTTCTTTACTCATCATCTCGATGGCATAATTTTTGCCTTAGCTGCCCCTTTGGGTAGATGACAGTAAGCTAGAGGTAATGGGGAACATGGTACTTATGAGTTATTACGCCTACTCTTAACTCTGTAACCTTGGACAAGTCACAACTGTTTTAAGACTCAATGTCTTCATATATGTACATTTCTAAAGTTAGCAGCAAGGCTCAACTCTATAATGAGCATACGAAAACTCAAAATGCTGGGTTATCACTACTAACAAATGTTCCTTGAGTTAACTGATTAATGATATGATCCTATACACTAAAAAGAATTCAGATGAAGAAATTTGTTTTGTTTTGTTTTTGTGTTTTTTTGGGTCAACGAAATTGATCTTTTATTTGTCCAACTCCACTTTTAAGCTGTCTATACAAATGTAATACAAAGTACATTCCTGGAAAACCAATATGGGTAGTTTTGACATCAGCAGCTAATTTTTCCAACACTGTGCCTAAATATGAAGAAGTCTTCTAGGGCTTGATTTACTATACACCATCTTTCCAGGTATGAAAAAATTCCAAAGTTTCACCATATCTTTTAATTTACTCTCAAGATTTACACGGGCTCTGTGAACATCTGATTACCTATTTACAATCCATAAATCCTCTTTGTGAGATTCTTCTTGTGAAAATTTCCCAGAGGGCATATTTACTAAAGTGGTAATACATTATTTTGACCTGAGGACTCTCAGAAATGACACGAAGTCAAAAGGTAATGTGTGGGGCGTACTACATAACATTCTGGAACTGTCAATTACTAGTCAGTAACTGGTTTTAAAAAAAAAGACCCTTTGGAAGCATCAATAAATCAGCAAGTTATGAGTCAGTGTGATCACAGAGGGGTTCAAAGAAGTCTACAAGGGGAATGAGATTCTTAGAAACACTGTCACCATATTATGAAATTGCCTTACCTCTCCCAGGTCATCTGCCACCCACTGCCTCTCCTGGTCCCATCCCCTCGTTCCAACCAGACTGAACTTTCTGCAGTACACCATATTCTTCCATAATTATTTGCCTTGGCTCACACTGTCCTTCTATCTCCATACCCTTCCGTTCCTCTTCACCTGGCAAACACCTACAACTCTTTCAAGGACCAGAAGGCTGCAAGTTCCCTGAGAGTAGAAACCACAGAGTTTTGTTCACAGCTGCTGTATCTTCAGCGTCTAACATAGTTAGTAGGTGCTCAATAATTAATGGAAGAATGGAGGCTCAAAGAAACTTAAAGCATCTCTTAGCTGAGAGCATAGCATCTCTGCTTCACTCCTTCCCAACATACACACTTGGCTGGCCGCCCCCTTTTCTGTGCTCCCATGATACTCTGTGACTATTTCTACCATACATTTTTCACTTGTACCGTAATTCTCCGTGAACTCTATGAGGGCGAAGATAGTAAGATGTCATCGTTTATCCCTAGAACTTTGCACAGTGCTTGAGACACAGTGAGGAGACAATAAATGTTCGCTGAACAAGTGAAAGGCGATGTCAGAGCACCCCGAGGCTATACAGGCACGCGTCCCATCCTCGTAGCCTCTGCGATCCTCGCGCCCGCACCCGGCCCGGTTTCCTCCTCCAAAGAGGCGGCCGCGGAGCCCTCCTTCGCAACTCCCCGCAGACGCAGCCCCTGTTTCCTCCGGCCAATTAAAGTCCAACTGCTGCCGCCGCTCCTTCGGCGGACCCCAAGCCCCAGCTCGGGCTCGGGCCCCACTGCGTGGAGGGAGGCTGACTACAGATGCGCGCCGGCGACGCGGCGGGAAGGCGGGAAGGCTGGAAGGCTGCTCGTCCGCTCGGCGGCCGCGCGAGGCGCCCCGAAGCCGGCGCAGCTGGGACTCCACTAACGCCGCGGTCCGCGCGCGTGCCGCCGGCGTCCGCACCTTCCCGGTGGCGAGCCCTCGGCCTGTGCCCCGTCCCCTCCACCCGCCGCCCCCGAGCCAGGCTCGGCAGCCCCTGCAGACTCCGGCCCGAGCCTGGGGTGTGCAGCCCAGGCCAGTGTCCCGGTCCCCGACTAGGGGCGGAGGTAGGGGCTGGGAGTCCGGGGACCCCGGCCCGCGACCCCGCGGCCTCCGCCGCTGTCCTCGGCCCTCGGTCTCCAGACCCCCGCGTCCCGCCGGGTTCCCAGGGCGGCGGAGCGCGGGCCCGCGGCGCAGAGCGCACTGACCTGGAAGTGCAGCGCCATCTTCCCGGGAGGCGGCGCCGGCCGGCCGGTCTGCACCGAGCGCCCTAGGAGAGGGAGCGGGGGCGGGCGCCGCGGAGCCCCAGCCGCCCGCGGGGTCCCTGCGCCGCTCGCCGGCTCGCGCGCGCTCGCTCCTCGCAGCCTCAGACGCCCTGGGAGTCCGCGATGGAAGCGATGGAAGCGCTGGAGGGGCGGGGCGGGGCGACGGGGGCGGCACGCGGGGCGGGGCCGACGGGGGCGTGTCCTCCGGGAATCTGAACCACCCCTTGCTCTCAAGCTTCAGCTGCTGCGTGTTGGTGGATCATCACCTCTAACCTCTGCCTTTTGACACAACTACCACGACCCACCGGCCAGCAGTGGACCCTGAGTCGTAAGTCTTCCCAAGGCTCTCTTGACTCCTGACCCTCAAAATACAACTATCGCCCATGGCTCCCGACTCCTGCATCGCCACAGATTTTTTGTCTCCTAGCAGCCACTTATCATGAACACACACGAGCCATAACCTTTGACTACCACATGCCAACTGCTGCCCTTGACCCCTGACTCCTGGGACTCAACTTCCATTGCTGCTTAACAATGTTTTTAGCTTCATTTTGGTTAAAATTAAACTGACCATGTCTACATGCTCTTAAGTTGTAAAATTCAAGCGTTACCTCTTAATCCTTGTCAGTATTCCATTTAATATGAACTTATATTTTACACCAAATGATTCCATTGCAATGAGAATTTATTGGAGCAGAAGTGAGGCAAAGTCACTGCTTCCTGATGTTGTTTGTTTTTTCTTCAAGTTCAACAGTTCCATTTGGGAGCACTGTACTTTAGTATTTAAGGGGGAAACTCCTTTAAGTATTTCTTATATTCAGTTCTGCTAACAACAAAGTGTCTCAGCTTTCGTTAACATAAAATCATCTTATTTTGCCTTCATTTCTTAAAGGATAATTTTGCTGGGTATAAAATTTCACATTGGCTTTTTTTTTTTTAATCTGTCAGGATCTTAAATATGTCTTTTCATTGTCTTCTGGTTGTCATTGTTTCTACTGAGAAATCAGCCATCAGTCTAACTGTTGCTCCTGTCTTCTCCCATCCTCAGCTACTTGAAAATTTTTCTCTTTTTTCTTTTTTGTTGTCAGCACTTTGAGTTTGATGCCACAAAGTTTGTATATGTGTGTGTGTGTGCTGTATTTATACTGTTTGGGATTCGTAAAGCTCTTTAAGTGTGAATCTGATCTTTTTCATTGGGTTTTGAAAAATCTTGGTCAGTATTTCTTTAAATATTGCATCTGTCCCCTCCTCTATCTTTCCATTCTGGAACTCCAGTTACATGTATGCTAGAACATTTTGCTATATTCCTTGTTTCTCTTTTGCATTTTTTCTATTTGCCTGCTGCCCATTCTATAGAAACTCTGTTCTGCTGTGTCTGAGATGCTATACATCTCCTCTATTAAATTCTTAGTTTTAGTTATAATATTTTCAGCTCTAGAATTTTCATTTAGAAAATTGAAATTTTCATGCTTCCTCCTCTCCCATTTTAAAAATAGATTCCAAGGCTTTGAGGAAATTCTTTATTTTCTTAAACATTTTAGCTATATTATTTAAAGCTCTTATTTATCTGATAACTCCAATATCTGAATCATCAAGTCCTCCTCGGTTTTTTGGTGTTTGGTCCCCCCTTTTTTTAATAGCATATCTCATGATTTCTTGTTGAATTCAAATGATATAAAAGAAAATCTGTAGAGGCTCTAGTTGATAACAAGTTTCTCCAAAGAGGCTTAAGTTTTCTTGTTGTAGTAGGCAGATATGAATACTGGTGGATCATTGAGTCTTTTTAATTCTGGTTAACTTTAATTTTGACCTTACTCCTTGGCCATGGTCCTTACTAGGTCTTACAACTAAAAGCCTAGAATGTGGCTGGGTGTGGAGGCTCATGCCTGTAATCCCAGCGCATTGGAAGGCCAGAGAGGGTGGACTGCTTGAGTTCAAGAGTTTGAGACCAGCCTGACAACATGGTGAAAGCCCATCTCTACAAAAATTACAAAAAATTAGCTTGGTGTAGTAGCATGCGTCCATAGTCCCAGCTACTTGGGAGGCTGAGGTGGGAAGATCACTTGGGCCCAGAAGTTAGAAGGTGCAGTGAGCTCTGATTGCACAACTGACCACTACACTCCAGGGTAGGCAACAGAGCAAGAATGTGTCAAAAAAAAAAAAAAAAAAAAAAGCCTGGAATGTTTACCAAGATCCTCCCACCTTGTGGGGCTTGAACTCTAGTCGCTTTGTCACCAGCCCTGTGTAGCTGCTGAAATCTTTGTTGAGCTCTTTGGGTGCTGTTGTTCTGCTGGATTTCTTGGAGTCTCTTCATGTGCATGTGTATCATAGGAAGTGACACAAATTTGGGGGCTCACGTCTCTGTAGTGTCGTTCTTTCTAGAATTTTGTCCCTCAATTCTCAGTTACTCTTGTTCCCAAACTCCAGACTTTGTTCCTAGCCCATTGAGACTACTGCTTTTTATTTAGCTGCTACTCCTTGCTACCGATTGGAAAGTGCTCTGGGATGGCAACAGGAAGGAGCAGATGGGGAATCTAAGGTAAATTTGAATCTTACCTCTTGTGCACTTTCCTTCTTTAAAGATTTGTGGCCACTTAAATTCTCCCTTTTCCATTGCCTTTAGTTGTTAAAGATATTTATCTGTAGTGTGTATGTGTGCATGTTGCTGTTAAATTCATATTTACTCATAGTTTTATGTACATTTAATATATGTGATAGAATTGTCATATACACACATACACACACACATACACACACACACACACACACACACACACACACACACACACACACGTGTCCTATCTTTATAAGAGTTTTCAGTGGAAGATCTAATCCAACATAAGACACTCCATCATTTCAAGCCTGTTTGCAACTTCCGTTCTTGATCCTTGGTTTTCATAGCTCATCCACTGTCCATAAATCTGCATTTCCACAACTGAACTCCTATAAATCTTAATATTGTCAACACCATCCCCCTGCCATTTTTCACTCCTGCATCCCAAAGTTCCTGATTCCCATAGTCATAATTTCCATTTCCAGGTCTCAAGACTTTTGTTATCTAATCTCAACTGTGATTCCTACATCCCAACATATCTGATGCCCACATCCCAAGCACCCATTATGATTTCTGACCTAAGATGTCTGCTGCACAATACCCCGTTATTTTAACTGCCTGTTGCTTTTGACTGACTTCTAAAACCCAACCACCTTTTAAGGCTATTGTTTTAAAATGGCATTTTTATCACCTCAAATGTTAGGTCCTTGAAGGAGAAACCATTATTTGAGTTTTGAATCATTTAATTTTATTTTCCCACCCCAGAATATTGTCAGCAGAAACATAAGGTTGTGATAACAACAATGGAGGTTGCCAAATACTCTGTGGATTCACCAGGCAATTTTGGAAACAAGAAGCCAACTGTTTTTTTCCTTTTAAATTTGAGTGACTGCTTAAGATTTCTGTTTTCAATTAACACTCTCTTCCATGAGGGTCTATCAACAAAATATGCATATAACTCCATCTCTTTTATGTCAGTTAATAAAATTTAAGATATAATTATGTCACTACAGCTATTAAAATTAGCACAGAATATGCTCCAGGACGTCAAATAATTCATCTCTATCACAAAACTCAATTAAAGGAAGGACATTTAGAACCCTTAGGAATTATAAAATTATCTTTCTTTATGGAAACCAGCCTTCTGAAAAAGACAAATGGATCTTTGATCTTTGTACTTTTCAGGAGATTCAATTAACATTTGTAATTCTCATACCTTAGGAGATTCATCTAACATCTCTGAGTTTTGATGTGTTATTTCTAAGATCAGATGACAGTAAGTCTGTAATTCAAATAATTTTCTGGACAATATTATGAGATATGAAGCAGGAGAGCACAGTGGTTAGGAAAACAGAGTCTAGATTTGGATGTCAGCTGCATCCCTTAGCAGCTAGCAAACTTGAAGTCACTTCACCTCTCTATGGTTTCATTTCCTCATTTGAGAAATGGAGATGTCATAATACTTATCTCATAGGTTGCTGTGATGATTAAATTAGTTGATAATATGTAAAGTATTTGGAAGGTACTTGGCAAATAATAAGTGCTATATAAATAGTAATTATTATCAAGAACATTTATATTATTCTCTGAATATACTGTTTAAAATTATATGTTGATAGCATGGGATTATAATTTTAATCAAACAGACTAAGTTACTCCGTTTTTTTTTTAATTTGCAAATTTACCAAACTGGATATTTCCTCATTGCCCTACTCCCACTTCACCCAGCTTCTCTAACCAGAAATATTTCAAAAGGTTGTGACATTATTTACATTACCTTTCTGTATGAAATGGAAAGGCTGTTAATGTTAATATTTTCATAAATTGTGAGACTGAAACGGCAAGTGTCTATCAGTACTTAAAAAGTAAAATCTATGATCATTTACTTTAGTAGCACTTTTAAACAAAGTAGACTAATGTTTTAGTGTACAATTCCCTTAGCTTATTCTACAATTGCAATTTGATTAAGTACATTTAGCAAGATTGCTTAATAACTCAGTAAGCTGTGGGAATCCAGCAGAGGGCAGGTAGGCGAGAGAAACAGGAGGGGAATGTATCCCCCAAATTCAAATTTACATCAAACCCTCCCAAAACACAACAGTTACACATTAATAAAATATTTACCAGTGTGTTTTATTATGCTGGCTAATTTTTGTTTTGTCAAGTCTTTGACCTTAAACATAATTACTTAAATATCCAATGTAAAACCAGAATACAATAATAATAAATTCTTCTCCACTGTTAATATGAATACGAGTTATTTCATAATCTTGATTATTACATATATACTAAAAAATATACATTATTTTCTTTAGATGGTTTTACATTTTTAACATACCGGCAATAGCAAAAGTATAATGCTCTGAATTAATAACGCCAGTACTGGCCAGGTGCCATGGCTCACACCTATAATCCCAGCATTTTTGGGAGGTCAAGGTGGGTGGATCACGAGGTCAGGCATTCAAGACCAGCCTGCCCGATGTAATGAAACCCCATCTCTATTAAAAAAAAAAAAAAAAAAGTGCCTGGGCGTGGTAGCCAGTGCCTGTAATTCCAGCTACTCAGGAGGCTGGGGCAGGAGAATCACTTGAACCTGGAAGACAGTGAGCTGGGATCACGCCACTATACTCCAGCCCAGACAACCGTGGGGGATTCCATCTCAAAAATAATATATTATTATTATTATGTCAGTATTTTGACACGTAAAACTTAAATATTTCTCATTCTGTATATTATCTTATTTGCATATTAGTGCTTCCATATAATAATAAGTAGTTTAAGGAATTATGTATGCAAGAGAGTAATATTACGTTAGTAAGTGTCCTTAAAGTTACTGCTAAGCAAGAATATGATAAAATATCACCTGATAGTCAATGCTATTGGACAAATAAAGTAGTAAAAGCTTTATGAAAATCAATTTGACAATATATATCAAAAACCTTAAAATTGTACATCCTGGCTGGGTGCAGTGGCTCACGCCTCTAATCCCAACACTTTGGGAAGCTGAGCTGGGTGTATCACCTGAGGTCAGCAGTTCAAGCAGCCTGGTCAACATGGTAAAACCCATCTCTACTAAAACTACAAAAATCAGCTGGGTGTGGTGGCAGGTGCCTATAATCCCAGCTACTCAGGAGGCTGAGGAGAATCACTTGAACCTGAGAGGCGGAGGTTGCAGTGAGCCGAGATCGTGCCATTGCACTCCAGCCTGGGTAACAAGAGCAAAACTCTGTCTCAAATAATAATAATAATAATAAATAATAAAAAGTACATCATCTCCACCTGACTTCTAGAAAATGATCCTAAGAAATAATCTAAATTTAAAAAATAAAATATGTGAAGATATTTATTACAGCTGATTTATAATAAAGAAAAGCTGAAAAGGCTAAGTGACAGTACAGCATATGGCAAAATTTCATATAGTCACTAAGAATTATGTTTATGTGAAATGAGCTAGGCACAGAAAGACAAATACCTCATGTTCTCACTTACATGTGGAATGAAAAACTCACAGAAGCAGAGAGTAGAATGGTGGTTACAGAGTCTAGGGAATAAGGGAAATGGAGAGATGATTGTCAAAGGGTAGAAAATCTCAATTAGACAGGTGGGATAGGTTGAACAGTGTAGTGAATATACTTAATGATAGTATATTGTACATTTCAAAATTGTTGAGAGAAAATTTCAAGTGTTCTCACCACAAAAAATAATTTATATTTGAGGTGAAAGATATGTTAGTTAGCTTGATTGAATTATTCCACACTGTATTCATAAATTATAACATCACTTTGTACCTCATAAATATATACAACTATAAATGATCAATTTACAATAAAATTTAAAAAATAATTTTTATGCATATGGACTGTTTTGTAAAATCACAAAATGATGCCACATTACAAAGTTAAGTGCAAAAAGTAAAATGCAAAATTTGAGTCCAGTGGAAAAAAAAAGGTGTAGAAAAAATCAATGGAACAGAATACAAACAAATGTTAACATTGCTATCTTCCAGATGGTAATGTGGAATCAACAAGTGATTTTTTTCTTCTTCATGTTTCTGTACTGTCAAGATTCCCTAAAATGTACATTATTCATTTTAATAATAAGAGAAAAGCTATGGTGTAACGAAAAGGCAGATCTAAACAGATTACCTAATGTTCATGTAAAAAGTACTAATTTAAGAAACATTAATGGAAGATGTGTAGAGGGCAAGGCCAATCAGAAAAGGTGAACTTAACCAGGTAGCTGGTATTGCCACATTTTTTTGTTGTTTGTTTTTGTTTGTTTGTTTGTTTGTTTCTTTTGTTTTTGAGACGGAGTGACAGAATCTCACTCTGTTGCCCAGGCTGAAGTACAGTGGCATGACCTTGTCTCACTGCAACCTCCGCCTCCTGGATTGCCAACTTAGACAGAATCCTATTATTGATTTTGCCAATGGTTCTGATAAAAAAAAAAACTGGGATTTATATGAAAGAAATGCTTTTGTAGTGGTGAAAAATAATTAAAAGTTTGGTTAAGAACGGAATATTTACAGCTTCAAAATAACTCCTCACAAAACACTTATTCATTATAAAACAAAATAAAGTAACTTTTCAATACAAAAGTCTGGCATATACAGCCATAACTGAGTGATTAATGTGGATACCATTAGTAATGGGATAAGTCTACATCATGTACCATCTGATAGGATGCAGTAAGAACACAATACCACCTTGTTGATGGTTCATCAAAAGATGCACATCCTCAATCTAATCTTGAGGAAACATCAAACTAAAATTGAGAGACATTCTACAAAATAACTGGCCTACACTGTTCACAAATGTCAAGGTGACAAAAGGAAAGACGAAGCAACTATCTCAGAATAACAAAACTAAAGAGACATGATAATGCAGTGCACAGTTCTGAACTGAATTGTTTTCAATAGAGGATGTTTTGGAGATACTTGGGAAAACTTGAATGAGATCTGAGGATTAGAAAGCAGTAATGTATCAATATTAATTTCCTAATTTCATGGTCACATTGTAGTTATGCAAGAGAATTCCCTTGTTTGTAGGAAATGCACACTGATGTTTTTGGAAATTATGGTCATCAGATTGGCAAATTACTTTCCAGTGTGATTAGAACTTTTCTGTAAGTTTATATGTTTGTGATTGTTTCCAAAAAGATAATTCTAAAACACAAGAAATACACCAGGACAATCGACATAAACTAGATTGTTCTAGAAGACTGGATATTATCATCATCCAACTTAAAAGTAGGTTTAATAATTAAATACTTCTTCAAACACATATTTACTTAATATCACACCAAGGTATTAATATGTTACCCAAAGTGGTAGTAAATCTTTGCTTTGGTGGAATTAAATTATTTATCATCCATAATAGGAATATATGGACCTGTCATTATTTGGTCTAATGGGGACCTTCTTAGAATGTTTTATAAGGAATTTTACTTTCACAGCTGGACTTGCGGTCTGAATCGTCTTCATCCTACCTAACCCAAGGAAAAATTACTTAATCTCTGGGATCCTTAGGAATGTAATGCCAAGCACACTGCAAGATTGTTTTAAACATCTGATACTATGTGAAAGTTGAAAATGTCCAGCACACAGTAGTTAATGCCATATCTGATTGATTCCAGAAGCACAGCACAGCACATCATATTTCACATTTTCTGATTTCTGAGGTCAGGATGTACCTTACAGTGAAAGACCTTTCACAGTTGTGAACAGCCAGAGTGAGGCCAGAAGTGCTCGTCACTGTCTACATGTTTGCAAAGTTGAATATAAGTACTGGCAGCCTGGCTGGAAAACTACAACCCTTCTGTGTTTCAGTCAACAAACTCTTTTAGGTTTATTTAAGGACGGAACATTCGTATTGGTCATAGAAACCTTTTTTTGGTCTCTTCTGGTAAGATCAAGAAAGCGCCCCCCTAAGAACTTGCAGAATGAGAGTCTGGCTGTGGTGGAGCCTTCTTTTCAAAATGTGCTATGTCCCAAGAGGACATTACTAATTGAAATCAGATGGACACCAACAATTCTGAGTTGAAGTGACTTGGAAGATTTGAATTCCATGTGCAAAGAAGTTTTAGGGATATCTTAATCAGTTAATTTCACTTCTGTTTTCTTGTTATGTACCTATAAGAATGAATGAAGGTGGCCAGGTGCTGTGGCTCACTCCTGTAATCCCAGCGCTTTGGGAGGCCGAAGTGGGTGGATTGCCTGAGGTCAGGAGTTTAAGACCAGCCAGACCAAGAAGGTGAAACCCCGTCTCTACTGAAAATACAAAAATGAGCCAGGTGTGGTGGTGGCACCTGCAATACCAGCTACTTAGGAGGCTGAGACAGGAGAATCACTTGAACCCGGGAGGCAGAGATTGCAGTGAGCCATGACGGCGCCACTGCATTCCAGTCTGAGAGACACAGTGAGACTTCGTCTCAAAAAGAAACAAACAAACAAAATGTATAATAAGAAAATCCAGGTCTAACTAAATCTAAAAGATACCTTTCAATAAGTACTTGGTAAGAATTCTACGTTATGTTTATATAGTTCAAGTGTCAGAGATTTTCTTTCTTCATGGTATATAAAATAATTAGGCTTACTACAATTAATATGTGCCCTAGATTTGAAGAAAATCAGTCCTTGGTAATTTTTATTATCCTTGAAATGGCATCACTTAAGTAGTTGCCACACATAGACAATAATCTGTGAAAGCGTTCCAAGCTCCCTGGGATTGGTTCCTTATTATGGCAGAATTCATTTGGAAAAAATATATAACCTCTGAGAGACTGTCTTTACCTAGGAGAACCAAAATGGTCCCCATCATGTCTGCATCATTAGGAATATACTTCAATTGCTGTTTTATATAGAAAAAAATGAAGATATACTCTAGGCACACGTTAGTAATATTCACCATTAATTAATTAATAGGGTCCCACTAAGTGGTTAACTGAGAAGTCAAAATATTGGCCTCAGGGGGCCAGGAAAATCTGTGCAAATATGGATGTATTACTATAACCAAATTTTAGAGTGTTAAAGGAGACCGTGGCTGGTTAATCCATTGGTCACATGACTAAGAAGGGAATTCATGTCATGATAAAAACGACATGGAACCACTCTGTGGACTGATCTCTATAACTAGCCACTCTGGTATGACAAGATGTTCAGACTCAACCTATGCATTTGCTGCCTCGGACCTGGAATCAGCCATTTCTCCAAGGAGCCTCCTTTCCTCTTAGTGGAAAATTATATTGAGAAACCATAATCGGGGTGCTGCAGGTGCTCTTGACTACAGGGGTGGCTACAACTTCTGGGCCTTTTCATTGCTCAGAGCTGGGAAATGGTTTTGTTTTGTTTCAAAAATAAAATTATATCCTGGATTTATATCGATATTTTCTATTCAAATTTAAGGTTACAGAGTTTTCACTTATCTTCTTTCTCTTATATTTGTACTTCTTTTCTTTGATGCTAAAACTCTTGGTTTCTAATGGCACTAACATAATTACTATTTGACTTACCACACAATATATATATATATATATTTGTTTCAAAATTGTAATTCTGGTAATTTTACTAACAGGTAAATGATCAAGCTGCCCCTAAAGAAGACCACAGACAAAATCCAGAGTAGGGAGTATTCTGTATGAACAAAGCACCTGGGTTCTGCCATAAGCCAATGGCATAAGAAACAAGGATGAGGAAGAGTGTTTTTCTAGATTAAAGAGACTTAAGAAACCTAGTGACCAACTATGATGTGTGAACTGTTTGAAGTGTAATTCAGAAAACCAACTGTAAAAAGACTTTTCAAAGAAAATTGGGTGTGATTATGGACAGGCTGATAGATGATGCCAAGAAAATGTCGCTAATTTTGTGGGTATGTTATGGCATTGCATTTATGCAAGAAAGTGCAATATATTCTGTAGGGGCATACTGAGCTATGCAGGGCGACGTAGCAGGAAAGCTGGAGATTGCTTTAAGACATTTTGGCAAAGAAAAAAGTAAAACAGAAAAGGATGGTTCAATAAACGTGGCAAAACATTGATCATTATTGAATCTGGGTGGTGGGTATAGAGGGCTTCATTATACTGTTCTACTTTTGAGGATGCTTGAAACTTCTTATAATAAAAAATCGTCTTTCTATGATTCATGGCTCACTGAGAAAAATCCAACCTCTGTACCCTATTGGATCTTCTTATCTAATCCAATCCTACTTTTCCAGGTTTACCTGTGAACGCGGCCGCTCGTGCACACTGCACAGCTGTAGTGAATGACTGTGTAACCTGACTGTCCTTGCCGCTTTCCTTCTGCTGTTCCCTCCACTTCTGAGTCCTCTCCACCCATTATTCTAAGAATGCCCCAGAGATATGGTTAAAAACATTGATTATAGTAACTACCATTTACTGAGTGTTTATACTTGGCAATGGAATGCACTAGGTAATGATTCATATTCTTTTCTTTTCTTTTTTTTAAATTTTGAGACAGAGAGAGTCTTCCTCTGTCACCCAGGCTGGAGTGCAGTGGTGCAATCTCAGCTCATTGCAACCTTTGCCTCCCGGGTTTGAGTGATTTTCATGCGCCACCACGTCTGGTTAATTTTTGTATTTTTTAGTAGAGATGGTGTTTCGTCACGTTGGCCAGGCTGGTGTTGGAATCCTGGCCTCAAGTGATCCACCTACCATGGCCTCCCACAGTGCCGGGATTACAGGTATAAGTCACCACAACCGGTCAATATTCATTTTAAACAGTCCTGAGATATACCTGAGAAAGAGAGGAAACCAGATCAAAGAGGTGAAGTAATTTGCTCGTAGTGCATTTCATTCTGACGCATTTTATGCCGTTTGTTTGTTTGTTTAACTGTATCGGTGGTTGTCAAATTTTGGAGTGGCATTAGGTCATCTGGAACAGTTATCTTCACATGCAGATTCAAGAGGCACACCTTCTGGATCCTGACTTTTTCCAGCTGCACTTGAGTCTTGCAGCTGATCTTTTCACTAGGGTGTCAAGAGGGTGCTGCGACGTGTGGTCTTTAAGCCTCACTTTGAGAAACACTGCACTACACCACGCTATAACCTCCTTTCATTCTTTCCGTCACCACCTGCAGACCCCTAGGTCTGATTAATGAGATCATACATATAAAATGATTTTGTATATCTTCTATTACCTTGAATATGTAAGGTATTATTATATTGCCTGATATGGTTACAAGGGAAACATTTTAATATTTCAAACTTGGATTGTAAAATGCAATCTGGGAAAGAGAATTCATTAATGTCATCAACAAATATATTGAGTGGCTCTGTGTGTTGTGCAAAAGATTCATGTACCTGAATTGAAATGCGCGTATCATCTTCGGGAAGAAATGTTTTATCTGCCTTTGCCTTCCACTCCAGATGTTTTATGAGGTAGGCTGAATTTTCACAAAGAAAAATGACATTATTTCCAGTGAAACTCTCTATATTTTTAGGAGGCGAAGAAATAACAGTAGCTACAAAAGAAGTGAGAAATCTGTGCCCAAAATGGCTCCCATACAGTTTGGAGGCTCCTCAAAAAAATTAAAAATAGAGCTTGCATATGGCCCAGCAATCCCACTGCTGGGTATATATCCCATTGAAAGGAAATCAATATATCCAAGAGATATCTGCACTCCCATATTTACTGCAGAGCTGTTCACAATAGCTAAGATTTGGAAGCAACCTACGTGTCCATCAACAGATGAATGGATAAAGAAAATGTGAGACATACACACAATAGAGTACTATTCAGACATAAAAAGAAACAAAAGGCCAGGCATGGTGGCTCACACCTGTAAGCCCAGCACTTTGGGAGGCTGATACTTTGGGAGGCTAAGGTGGGCAGATCACGAGGTCAAGAGATCGAGACCATCTTGGCCAACATGGTGAAACCCTGTCTCTACTAAAAATACAAAAATTAGCTGGGTGTGGTGTTGGGCGCCTGTAGTCCCAGCTACTTGGGAGGCTAAAGCAGGAGAATCTCTTGAACCCAGGCAGCAGAGATTGCAGTGAGCTGAGGTTGTGCCACTGCACTCCAGCCTGGTGTCATAGCCAGACTCCATCTCAAAAAAAACAAAAAACAAAAAACAAAACAAAAAAACCCCGTCATTTCCAATAATAAGGATGCAACTGGAGATCACTGTGTTAAGTGAAATAACCCAGGCACAGAAAGACAAAGATCGCATGTTCTCACTTATCTGTGAGATCTAAAAATCAAAACAATTGAATTCATGAACACAGAAAGTAACAGGATGGTTACCAGAGTCTGGGAAGGGAAGTTGAGGGATAGTGGGGGATGTGGGGATGATTGATAAGGACAAAAATACATAAAGTTAGAAAGAATGAATAAGACATACTATTTGATTGCACAACAGGGTGATTATAGTCAACAATAACAAGTGTATGTGTTAAAATAAGTAAAAGAGTGAAATTGGATTATTTGTAGCACAAAGGACAAATGCTTGAGGGGATGGATATCACATTCCCCATGATGTGGTTATTTCACATTGCATGCCTGTATTAAAACATCTCACATGCCCCACAAATATATATACCTACTATGTACCCACAAAAATTGAAATTAAAAAAAATTTTTAAATGGCTCCAATGTCTAAGGAAATAATTTGTGCATATGTAAGTGCAACTGGGGCCGGGTGCAGTGGCTCACATCTGTAATCCCAGCACTCTGGGAGGCTGAGGCAGACCGATCACCTGAGGTCAGGAGTTCGAGACCAGCATGGCCAACATGGTAAAACCCTGTCTCTACTAAAAATACAAAAATTAGCTAGCCCTGGTGGAATGTGCCTGTAATCCCAGCTACTCGGGAGGCTGAGGCAGGAGAATCGTTTGAACCTAGGAGGTGGAGGCTGCAG
Organism: Saimiri boliviensis; assembly: GCF_048565385.1. Taxonomy (NCBI): domain Eukaryota; kingdom Metazoa; phylum Chordata; class Mammalia; order Primates; family Cebidae; genus Saimiri; species Saimiri boliviensis. Next base: position 12,568,328 of record NC_133468.1, read on the forward strand.
TGAGCCAAGATTGTGCCACCGCACTCCAGCTTGGGCAGCAAAGTAAGACTCCATCTCAATAAAAATAAAAATAAATAAATGCGGCTGGAACAAATAATTGGGTCTTTTTTCATTACTCACATAGTTAGTAGACTTTTAGTCAAAATTTCTACAAAAATCTGTATAGTATTTATGCAGCGTGAAAAGGGGAATCCACTAGCAAAAAAACTTTGCTTAGAAACTCATTCAGAGATCTCTCTCATTTAGTTGAATACGAACTTTTCTTTTTTTTTTTTTCAGACAGAGTCTGTAACTGTCGCTCAAGCTGGAGTGCAGTGGTGTGATCTCAATTCAATGCAACCTCCACCTCCTGGGTTCCAGCAATTCTCCTGCCTCAGGCACCTGATTAGCTAGGACCACAGGTATAGGCCACAATCCCTGGCTAAATTTAGTATTTTTAGTAGAGACAAGGTTTCAGCATGTTGACCAGACTGATCTCGAACTCCTGACCTCAAGTGATCTGCTTGCCTCGGTCTCCCAAAGTGCTGGGATTACAGGAGTGAGTCACAGTGGCCAGTCAAATATGGACAATTCAGAATGGGAAAAAACTCTGTCAAAATTTCCAAAAGAACTGGTGAAAATGGAAGCTGTGAATAGTGTTTGCTAAGTTGGGTGGGGGATGTTGAAGAAGAAAAAGCAGGAAAATGATGTGGAAAAAGAAATGATGCATCTGTTAAGGAACTCATATCTAAAATATGTAAATATTATAATTCAATAAAAATACAAATAACCCAATGAAAAATTGACAAACCATTTGAATAGACATTCCTCCAAAGATGGTATACTAAAGGCCAATAGGCACATGAAAATTGACAAAGGATCTGAATAGACATTTCTCCAAAGACAATACACAAAAGGTCGATAGGCACATGAACAGATGCTCAGGTTCGTGAGCCATCTGGGAAAGGTAAATCAAAATTACAGCGAGACAGCGCTTCACACACACACTAGCAGGGCTCCAGTCAAAAATATAGATGGTAACAAGAGGTGATGAGCACCTGGAGAAACCAAAACCCTTCCATGTTGCTGGTAGGAATGTAAATATCATGGAAGGAAACCAATCCAGAAGTAACAAAGAGTTATCATGTGAGGCAGCAATTCTACCCATAGCTATATACCTAAAAGAAATGAAAACATGTCCACCAAAAAACTTCTCCATGAATTTTCATAACAGCATTATTCCTAGCAGCCAAGAACTGGAAACAACCCAAATGTCATCAACTGATGGATGGGTAAATAAAATGTGATATGTCCATGCAATGCAGTATTATTCTTCAGCAATAAAAAGGAATGAAAGACTGACCCATGCTACAATGTGGATGAATCTGGAAACCCTTGTGTTAAGTATAAGAAGTGAGTCACAAAGGACCACATATTACATGTCCAGAAAAGGAAGCCTCTAGAGACTAAAATAGGTTAGTGGTAGTCCAGGGCTCAGCAGGATAGAGGACTGGAGAGTGAGGGCTTATAGGAGTGAGGCTTCTTTGGGGTAATAAAAATATCCTAAAATTGATTGTGGTGATGTATGCAGAAGCCTGTGATTCTACTAGGGTCATTGTATATCATACTCTTTAAATGGGTGAATTGTATGGCATGTGAATTATGTCTCGGTAAAGCTGTTAACAAAAAAGGACCGTATCAAAAAATATGAAAGATGTTCTTGATACAACACATGGAACAAAAACAGCCATTACTTTAAGATCTCATTTTCACTGTAAGAAAGTGAAAATGAGAGAGAGAAAAAAATTGTTTAATACCTATGCAATAAGCTTTATGTAATTCTTATTTAACACGACCAGCCGGCAAGACAGGTATTTTCCAATTTTACAGATTACTTCAAAGAAGCAGGTCAGTTGTATCCTTAAGTGGCAGAGTACATATATAAACAAGGTTTGTCTGTCTACAAAGTTTGAGTCTTGCTCTGTCACCAGGCTAGAGTGCAGTGGTGCAATCTCAGCTCACCCCAACCTCCGCCTCCTGGGTTCTCCTCCCTCAGCCTCCCGAGTAGCTGGGACCACAGACGTGCGCCACCACACCCAGCTAATTTTTGTATTTTTAGTAGAGATGGGGTTTCACCATGTTGGCCAGGATGGTCTCGATTTCTTGACCTCATGATCCGATCCGCCCACCTCAGCCTCCCAAAGTGCTGGGATTACAGGCGTGAGCCACCACGCCCAGCCAAAGTAAATATTTTTTCAATTACACCATTTGGTCTCTATATTTCAGCTAGTTTTATAATTTTATTTCAATAATGGAGCTAAATGTAAAACAGGGCCTTTATTCTATTTGTGTTATTTTTACTTTTAAAAATTTGTATTAAAATGGGCTGGGCTCGATGGCTCACACCTGTAATCCCAGCACTTTGGGAGGCCAAGGCAGGTGGATCATTTGAAGTCAGGAGTTCAAGACCAGCCTGGCCAGCATAGTGAAACTCCATCTCTACTAAAAATACAAAAAATACCTGAGCGTGGTGTCACGAGCCTGTAATCCCAGCTACTCAGGAGGCTGAGACAGGAGAATCGCTTGAACCCAGGAGACAGAGGTCACAGTGAGTTGAGACTGCATCATTGCACTCCACCCTTCCTGGGTGACACAGTAAGACTCCATCTTGAAAAAAAAAAAAGTTTATATATAGTCAATGTTAGGGAGTACATATATATACAAATGTTCTAAACTTCTACCAGTTGACTCAGAGCACATCTTTCATCCATTTAGAAGATAAAACTAAAAGTGCATGCATATGTGGCTGGGCACGGTGGCTCATGCCTATAACCTCAGCACTTTGGGGGGCCTAGGCGGGTGGATAATTTGAGGTCAGGAGTTTGAGACCAGCTGGGTCAACATGGTGAAAACCTGTCTCTATTAAAAATACAAAAATTAGCCAGACAGTGTGGCTCACGCCTGTATTCCCAGCTGCTTGGTAGGCTGAGGGAGGAGAATCGCTTGAACTCCGGAGGTGGAGGTTGCAGCGAGCCAAGATCTCGCCACTGCACTCCAGCCTGGGCAAGAAGAGCAAGACTCCATCTCAAAAAAAAAAAAAAAGTATATGAATATGAATATATTTTATTATATATACTAAAATTTCTTCCTGAAAAATAATGTAATGTCATTGTTACATAGCTCAGTTTTATCTTAAGTGATACAGTATCTTGGAAAATTGACTTTGTTATGACCCAGGGTAAAATAATCAAGACATTTTTAATCTAGCTATGTGAATTATCTCACTCACTTTTTAAAAATTATTTAATTGTTGTAGTCTACATAGCAATTGATGCTAAGACTGTATAATTATTTCATGGCTGATGAGGTTCTATAAAGGTTGATAGATTTCATAAATTTTATATTCCATGGCTTATATTTCTGAATATTAAGTATGTTTTTAATTAGTAGTAATCTCAGGATCTAAGAACATGTTCAGTCAATTTAACATTAAAGTAATTTTTCTTTTTGTCCTGAGAAAGCGGAAATGTCAGTGCCAAAGGCACACAGTAAAAAAACAGAAATCACATAAATTCCACCTTTCAAGGGCAAAACTACTGCATGTGGTCCTTGGACACATTAACTCGTCCACATCAAATCAAAAATAAATGGGATAAGAAATAAAAAGTGGACTAGTGTGAAATTGCTGCTTGTCAACATTAGGGAGTACATTTTATATCAAGAAACTCATAAAGAATAGACGGTAGCTTAGCTCTCCTAACCACCAAAATTTTCGTTTTAGCTGGTGGTAAAAGCTCCCAATATTTGGAAATAGTTTTTTCCCCTTCTCTTTTGGTGGTATGTTTTGATTGTTAATGATAGTAACTTTTTCTTGGGCTTAAATGAATCAAATCTGTTTGTTTTTATCCCGAATTGCCCACAAATCAATTACGTATTTTTGACAAAAGGGCACTCTGATACTGACTCCATCGTTCCAGCTAATGTCACGTATTAATCAGGAAGGCTAGTCCTTTAATTTCCCTGCATATTACAAAAGTAATAGACTCACAATAGGCTGTGCTAAACTCACTCATGATAAATCTGTCTTGTCTATAAAAGGTCTCACAGACTTTCCATATCCCCAGCATGACCAAAGTTCAAATTCAATTCATCATATTATATGCCAAAACCCCAAAGAAAATGACACCCAATGGACTTTTAAACCATATTAGGTTTGTATTATTTTGCTCAAGAACACTGAATCAGATTTAAGTAAGGTGCAGCCTTGAAAGTAGTTTAATGGATTTTGGCTTGTTGTTGCTGATAAGTGTGTATGTGCGTGTATACATATATATACGTGTGTGTGTATATATATATATATGTATACACACATACATAAAACAGTGTGTTAAAATAAGTGTAAACTTCATTTTCATATGAGTGCAAGAAAATCATCATTGTGTTGGTAAATTGGTCATTGTGCAAAGCATGTGAATTCAGACCACTACAGGAAGGTATTAACATATTATAAATTAACAGAGTAATGGTTAATTATGCTTTTGTAAATGTGATTTTTTTAAAGGCTTGTCATGAAATTCTGAAGGAATCCTACTCACTGAATTCATTTTCCTCCATGTTAACTTCAAATAGTGCTACTAATATCCATGTAGAAATTAGAGTGTGGAAGGTGTAACTAAATCAAGAATGGTAAGATGCCATACTTTTGAATAACTGATACCATCAGTCCTTTAGACCCATATTCTCAGCCCAAGAAACTCACAAATTACACTGAGGAGTTGTGAATAAATAATTAGAAGTGATGTAGAAGATCTGAAAACTAGCTTTGATGACTTCAAATATGATACTGGAAGAGGTACGCTATTAAATTAGTTTTCTTTAAAAACTAAAGAAAAAGTGGACACTGGAAGGAAAACAGTCTTATAATCGTTAATAATAATTATAATGATAGGCCAGGCACAGTGGCTCATGCCTGTAATCCTAGCACTTTGGGAGGCCATGGCGGGAGGATCACTTGAGCCCAGGAGTTCAAGACAACATGATAAAACCTGTTTCTACCAAAAATACAAAAAAAAAAATAGCTGGGCGTCGTGGTGCATGCCTGTAGTCCCAGTTATTTGGGAGGCTAAGATAGGAGGATCACTTGAGCTCAGGAAGTCAAGGTTGCAGTGAGCACTGATTGTGCCACTGCACTCCAGCCTGGACAACAGAGTGAGACTTCATCTCAAAATAATAATAATAATTATAATAATAATTATTATTATCGTATCAGGATCACTGGACTTACTTTAAGTGTCACTATGGTTCTATTATTCTGGAGAAAATGACTCGTTTCTCATTTCAAACAGAATACATATATAATAATAGGCTGAAGTGGATTGGAGAAATTCTTTTGAACACCTGGATCTTAGATAAAAAACATTCTCTTTGCTAAACTTGTGTAATCCTCAGGAGTCTTGGGTTTCAGGATATCCAGTCCTGCAAATGCTCTGCACACCTTGTGCATTTGCATTTGTGATTCTAGCACTGTGTTAGAATGGGTTGACATTGTCACAGTGGGGGCATTGCTGGCTAACCCTTATTTTATTCTAAGAATCTGCCTCTTGAGATCTCAAATTTTTACTTGTAAGAAACAAATGTAATAGGGAAAATTATACCAATGGACTTTTGAAAACTAATTGCAATAATCAGACATGTCTAGAGTGTGCCCATGTAATAAAGTGGATTCTGGACACTGAGAAAACTGTTGCACTTACACTGTTTCATGAATAGCTATTTCCAGATGTATGTTTTGAAGTATTTAATAAACCATTTAGAACTCCAGAGAGCATGCATTAGGACACTGGAAAATCTATAAGAAATTGGAGCAACTTGTTTCTGAAGAATGATTTATCTTAACATGGAGATGTAAAACTGCCTTTGTGAAAGTTGCTGTTGTGATTGCTTTATTTTTCTTCATCTTTCCCAATGTGTAGAGTAGTTTTCTGTCCACATTGGCTTCTTTCTCCTATCAAGAACATTGTAGCCTTGTGAGAACTATATTTGTCTTCTTATGGTTCTTTAGTGTGCCAAAATAAATGCAAATGAATGAAAATAAATGTTTCATTGACATAGGAAGTCTTTTCTACTTCCTTATCAAGTAATGTGGATCTACAGTGTATTTTCAGTCTTTCAAAGGATGTAAGTTTTGACTCTCACGCTGAAACAGAATTTCATCCAATTAATTAAACAAATCATATCTTAAAATATGCTGAGTTCAGCAAAGATATAATTCATAGTTATTAAGGCATTTACCCTTCATTGCTTCTTATTACTTTTAATTCCATTTAGACGTCACTAAATAAAAATTATCTTATTGTTATAAAATAAACACAGAAACATTTGCTATTACTCTTGAAGTCACATAGTTAAACTCCATACTTGCTAATTTTTTTATTCTTGAGTAGTTTGAATATGGAGCACTAAATCAAGCCCTGGACAACTAACTCTGCATACTTGAGTTTTTTAGATCTGCTGGAGGTCAAATAATCTAGACGGTAAATCAGATGTGACCATAAAACAGATATTAGGCTCTTATGTCATCTCAACACACACAGTCAAGGTCAGAAATAGAAAAACACATGCAGAGATCCATATCTTTTATCCTTTAATAAGAACTCAATCTTTTATTATTTAATATGAATTGAAAAGATCTATATCTTTTATTCTTTAATAAGAATTGAATTGAGTGCAGATTCCGTTATTACCTGAATCACAAGGTCCTTTATGTTTCATGCCACTACTGGTGTTCGTCTGAGAGTTTAGCTTCTTGAACTGGCAGACATCCTTGTAGTTTTTTTTCCTGATTCACACAGAAGCACTGTGGCTCAGTGATTCTCCATCTGTCAGCACCTCTGAATCTAGGACCATGCCAGGTTGTTCACACATTGATCATAGAAATAGCTGTTTGACCAGGCGCAGTCGCTCACACCTGTAATCCCATAACTTTGGGAGGCTGAGGCAGGCGGATCACTTGAGGTCAGGAGTTTGAGACCAGCATGGCCCACATTGTGAAATCCCGTCTCTACTAAAAATAAAAATATTATCGAGGCCTGGTAGTGGGTACCTGCAATTCCAGCTGCTCGGGAGGCTGAGGCAGGAGAATCACTTGAACCCCAGAGGTGGAGACTGCAGTGAGCTGAGATGGTACCAATGTACTCCAGCCTGGGCAACAGAGCAAGACTCCATCTCAAAAAAAAAAAAAAAAAAAAAAAAAAAAGCGTTTCTTTCCATATTCCATCTTTCCAAGTAAAGCTGCACTGATCCAACACAGTCCTGGACAGGGAGCGTGCAGGCTGGGAGCAGAGTTCTAAATCACATTTTACACAGCTATTACCTCCCCCGAATAACCTCAGCCAGCACTCATGACACAAAGGGAGGAGACTCTGCAAACCGTGTAAAGGTTGTAGCAGGGCTGCAAACACCACTCTGCTCACCAGAGGCTTCATTCCAAGCCATTCATTCATGCCAGCTTTGAATCTTTGGTTTTAAACCAAAAGAAAAAAAAGTCTCCATTTTTCATCTTGTTTTTCCCTCTTTCCCCTCCAGGAAAATTATAAATCTGCCACAGATGATCTCAAGCCAACATTGACATCAGATTCCAAGTTTAGAGAGGATAAATAGGATATTTAAAAATCCACAAATGTTCTTCTGGGATGCAATTTTTTAAAAGACAGCTTTTGGGTTTAAAACAAACTATAATCCTGACAGCGGAATTGCAGTTTTTGCCTCCTGATTGGTTCTGGAAGCTAAACCCTGAAACAGTTATTGTATGAGAATAAAATTGTTTTATAGTGAAGTCCAAGATGTATTAATAAAGAAAAAGTATAAAGTTTATTATCATATATGATTTAAAAATTGTTAGGGAATTATTTTCCATTCTTTTTTTTTTTAAACCTCCTTCCTTTCTCTTTCTTCCTGCTTTCTTCCTTTATTTCTTCTTAGTCATAAGACTAACATGTCAAATTCATTTAGGCTACTATTTTATAAAATACTAGAAAGTATCTATGGCCCAACTAAATTGGCTTTTGTTTATTTGGGGGTCAAGTGAGGTTCTGGGCATTATTTAACATACAATGACTCTAAAATAGCTACTAAATGAACGAGTGTGGTGGCTCAGACCTGTAATCCCAGCACTTTGGGAGGCCAAGGCGGGCCTGAGGTCAGGAGTTTGAGACCAGCCTGCCCAAAATTGTGAAACCCCGTCTCTACTAAAAATACAAAAAAAATTAGCCAGGTGTGGTGATGGGCACCTGTAATCCCTGCTACTCGGGAGGCTGAGGCAGTAGATTCGCCTGAACCCAGGAGGCAGAGGTTGTGATGAGCCGAGATCACACCATTGCACTCCAGCCTTGGTAACAAGAGAGAAACTCTGTCTCAAATAAATAAATAAATAAATAAATAAATAAATAAATAAAATAAAATAAAGTAAAAATTAAAAAAATAATAAAATAACTATTAGGCAATAACAAAGCATAGGACTTCTTGTTAAACATAGTCAAAGGGTTCTTACATGAATTACGGTTTTCTCCTTAAACTCCCTAAATTGATACTGAAGAAATTTGAAAAACACAAACTGATAAAGGCAAAGAGAACATGGCAAATGGGGAAACTCAACACAATGTCTGGAAGCTGGAAGTCCAATGAGGTAGTAACTGACTTAGCACAGCAGAGACAGGGTAGACCTAGATATCCATCGTGAGGGAAGGTGACAAGAGGCCGGCCACATGGCACTGTAGAACTTCAGAATATCGAGACTTGAAAGCAATATGAGCCCCTGGAGGCAGGGTTGTGGACTAGGCCTGAAATCGGATATTTTGAAAATGGCTATATAGAAAAGTAAGTCTTGCAGATAACTTGTTCAAGAGAAAAAGAAAAAAAAAAAAGGCAAGGATTTTAATTTCTTGTAGGATTTGCTCAGCTGTGGCCAGGGATAAGGTGCTGGACCAGGAGATTAAGAGGAAGTCGGTGGACTCAACAGGGAGATCTCAGGCCATTTCCCTAGGGGCTCCCAGAATGCTGGCAGCCAGGTCTGCATCTTCCAAGTGAGAAACTGGGGTATTTTTCTATGGGGAAACTGACCTATCTGGGAGATATTACCTTCAGATGGTGCACATGTTACTTGTCTAAACATAAGTTTTAAATAATTAAAAGCAATAGTAACAAAACACAATCAGACAATCACTTATGGCTTTGTTTGAATCTTGACTTGCCTGTCACTAACTTGTGACCTTAGATAATTTTACTGACTTGATCTCAAAATTTCCTTAAAATTGAAAAACCTTTCACTGAGTTGTGATAAGGATGAAATGTGATACACATATAAAAGCTTCTAGGGGATACAAAGGCACTTAATAAATAGCAGGTTTTTTTTTTTTCATTAGTTCATAGCGATCAATAATTATAGTAAAAGTAAGTCCTCTTCGAATAATTAACCTACTCTGGCACAGTAACCTTTGGCCAAATATTAATCTGGGCAGAATATTATATTGGCTTGCTTTAGACTCTTGCTAAGTGGCTTGGCTGTTGCCTGAGAAACAGTGATTTAAACTAGACATATGGATTTCTGTCTAAGTATGATAGATGAGGCAAGATAACAGTGGGAAAAGAGAGGAGCTTGAAGAAGAGGGGGAAAGAGAATTGATTTTGGTTTCCTTCAAAGGGCTGGTGTCATTTTTCTTAGATTTGTCATCATGTCTTGTTTGATCACTTGAAACCTAGGTGTCAAATACTACTGCATGTTTCACAAAAGCAGCAAGTTTTATAGAGGAATTGGAAAGGTTTGCAGATAAAGAGGAAAGGAAGCAATGGTGTTAGACTCTAGGTGCTGTCCTGGAGAAGGACAGGTACCCCAGGACAGAGTGTATTGAGAGATCCCTGCACAGAAAGTAGAATTAGAGACACAGGTTGATGTGAGTATGGAGGGGACACAGATGAAAGGCCTTCTAGTTTCCAAGTATTGGCCATTCAGTTTTCTCGAAACCTTCCAACTACAACCTTCATCCAAATAGCTAGCTCATGATGCCATAGCATATCCCGTTTGACATATGAGAAAACATAAGCAGAGAGGCTAAGTAATTTGCCCAAGATTGACCTCTTAGCAGAGCCAAGATTTGTGCCCACATCAATTTCACTCCAAAGTACATCTGCCTTTTTTTAAAAAAAAAAAAAAAGAAAGCCAAACTCCATTATTCCATCTCTTTTCAGATATGAACTTATTTTTATGACATAAGTGCATACAAGCCCTTTGTAAGGCATGAAGTATTCCGTAAGCTCAGGACATTTTAGCTATTATTTAATATTTGAAAGGCAAATGACACACGAAAATCCGAGGTGCAGTTGAGCTTGTGTAACACTCAGTGTATTTAGTTTGCCTTCTGCTTGCAGAGCAGGTTGAAATAGGAGATGGGACTAGGAGGCTGAAATGGAGAGGAAGTGGAGATAGCAATAAGAGCTGATGGGTTTTAGTATTTCAAGAGAAAAAGAATAATAGAATTATTTTTGTGGTAGTAGAAATTGCTCAGCTTAAACATTTGTCTCTCTTGCATTACCAAATTATATAAGTACAATGTGGATTTTCTTGGTGTAAAATTAAAGAGGGATTATTTTGAGGCTGATCCATAAGAAGTTTAGGTTCTTGCTACTGAAAGTGTGGCCTGGGGCCAAGTTTTGGCTCCTCTTGGGAGCTTGTTGGAAATGCAGAATCTGGGCCCCACCTGAGTCAGACCATGCACAGGGGATGTGTATGCACATCGTGGTCCCCGAAGCACTGTTTTAGGCCAAAAGCTAAAGGTTATGGATGAAGAGAAAGGGCATGAAGTTGGACAAGGGCTTTTCAGGCTTACAGATTTTCAATAAGAATAAGGATTTTCAGAAAGTATTCTGAGTATTTTTTAAATGAATAAACAGACTATGAACACATCATCCCAATTGCCACAGAAGTGACTGGACTGTGACCTGAAAGGGGGGCTGTGGCGGGCATGTGTGTTATAAATGAAACTCATTAAACAACAACAAAAGTTTAGGTATTAACAGAGATCAGAACATTCAGTGCCCCCTCCTGTTTACCAGCAGCATTTAATTACCCAAAGAAGAGCTGAATGAAATCATGAAATTTTAGCTTAAAAATTTCCCTTTAATATGTAATGTAAGTTACAATAAAACAAATGTGGATTTCTCTCTTGTCAAAGCAATTTAGTATTTTATAACGCTAAGGAGGAAGAAAAGAGATATCCAATATCCAACACCTTGAAGAAACTAGCAGAGGGTAAGTCTATGGTGCCCTTAGGTGTCCTGAGTCCCTGCTGGGGGCCAGATCCTATTTCCTGGCAGTTGGTTCTCATCATTTGTGACCTTGCAGTCTGCAGAGCATGATGCTGGGAGCCACTGGTGGGGAACATGAGGCAGAAATACAGTGATTCAAGGATTCCCAGCAAGAGCTACAGTTCTGACATAAATAAAACTACAATTCCTCAGGTTTTCAGAGAGTAAATTAAGAATTTATGTTCTTTCATTCAATTTTTCAGCATGTATTTAGTAAACATATACTTCTTGAACAGCTCTGTACAAGAAGGTTTATACCAGAGCACAAGCCTTAATTCTTTTCTTCCAGGATTTTTAAATTTCCATGCCCAAAATGGCAGAGTGTTTTACGAAGGGGCAGGTGACGTCTGTTGGGATAGGAGAGAGCACTGTAGTAATTCTCTGTCTGTATGTAGGACTAAACAGTGGACAAAGCACATCCAGAGTCAGAGGGAAGTGAGCAGTTTTCCCGTTGTAGAGCCATGAAGCACATTGGGAGAGGTTTAACAGCCCAAGGTCACTCCTTGCTATGAATTGACAGAGCTGGGAATGAAATCCAGGCCTTCCATCATTTAATTCCATGAGGAAAGTATAATCCAGTTGATGATCATGATGATGGTGGTAGTGGTGATGGTAGTGGTGACGATGATGGTGACGACAGTGGTGGTGGTGGTGGTGGTGATGGTGATAAGGAAGGGTGAAAGACGGGAAAGGCAGTGCTAGGGACTCTCCTCCTTAAATAAAGAACAGTACTGCTAACCCTTCTACTAGTGTTTGTTCTGGCTGAAGGAGAAAAGTAGGTGGCTTCAACAGACTGAAACAAACCGAGGGACTGGGGTATCCCAATGTGATCTTAGCACATATAGGGATTCCCAGAGCTCCATGAAGTGCATGTAACTGAAGAATCCTCACTGTAACCCACAACCACGGTTAAAAAAAATCAGGAGCTTCACTAAATGTATCTGGCAAGCATTTCGTCTTCCCTTAAATAAAATAAATTCCCTTAATAAAGCCAATGGAGGCAGGGTTGGTGGCGGGGGTGGGAGGTGGAGAGGGTATGTGTGATTTATTACAGAGCGAGAGGAAGGCCTTGATGGCTCCAAACTATCTATTTAGAACTGCTGGCTCGAAAACCAAGTTGTACACTGGTTTCTCTTTTTGTGCCAATCTTACTTTTTTTAAAAAAATATAACTTTTATGAATATCATCATTAGTGCTATAAGCACAGGGAAGTATAAGTTAATTCTACAGTAAAGTGATTATTAAATCCATTAGTCATATACAGGGAATCCATAATTAACTTATTCTCCAGCATCAAGTAAATGATTCTACTGTGTGCTTTAAGAAAGCAATTGTTCACTAATATGCAAAATACAGCAGAACTATTAGATCATAAAGCCATGCAATCTTATAATTAAATTATAAATTTTACATATTTTAATAATGCGCTTTATATACTTTAATTGTTTTCTATGCAAGATTAAAAGGAGGTGCCATGGTTTTTCTCAGACATATTATATCTTGACCTGAACTGTGCAATACTTAATAATAATTGATGCGTATCTACGAGGGATGACAGCAGTCTTTCAGTAGCATCAGATATTTCTTTGGATTATTGCTGAGGACTAAAACGAAGATATGCATTAGTCTGAAGTGGAGTTGCAGCTATACCCTTGGGCTGTCTTTGTTTCCCCCTTTTTGCTGTTATAACAAGAATGGGCATCCACGTTCTTTCTTCCCAGGTCATGAGAAGGGACTGGCCCCATTCACACTGCCTTGGTTGTATATGTGGGTAAAGGCAGCATGCACATTAAATTCTCTGCAGGGGACTTATGTGCCCATATGGGCAATCTATTGTGGTTATTGTATTTCAGATTAAATAATGATGCCATTTTTTTCCCTGTGCAGAATTAAATGTGTTTGAAAGACCTGGAAAATACTACAGATCTGGGCTGCGGGGATTGCCTCTGTAACCTGTTTCTCCAAATCCTGATTGCTGCGGGGGACCTGGAGAGCTCGTTTCCTTTTCTCTCCCTCAGAGGGAGCTAACCTTTCTCTTTGATGGTTATTTCAGCCTACTGTTTAGTGGTCATCACATGGAGTGAAGGTCTTCTCACAAAGTAGCAAAGATAGCTGCCACAACTCCTGTCTGACATCACCCTCTTGAGGATGCTGTAACTGGCTCTTATCCTATCAGTCTGGCCACATGATTTTCTGTGAAGTTATCATGATGGCCAATGGATGGAGCAAGCTGACCATCCAGGGCTGGATCAGCTGTCCTCCTCTGGAGCCCAGCGGGAGCAGGGGTAGGATCAGCCCCATCAAACTACATGGACAGAAGGGGAAGAGTGAGAATCCACCAAGGAAAAGTGGGGGAGCATGATGGTTAATTTTGTGTGTCAGTGTGACTGTGCCTCAAGATGCCCAGTTGGATTGCCAAACACAATTGCTGAGTGTGCCTGTGATGGTGTTTCTGGGAGATGTTAGCATTTGAATTGGTGGACTGAGTAAAGCAGATGGCCTTCACCAATGTGGGTGGGCATCATCCATCCTCTTGAAGGCCTGAGTAGAAGAAAAAGTGGGACATCTCAAAGCAGTTGTTGGGGGCAGGGGTTCCAGGTCATAGGCCAATTCAAATATTTCCTGATTGGCAATTGGTTGAAAGAGTTAAATCATTATCTAAAGACCTGAAATGAATAGAACAGAGGGTCTGGGTTCACTTATTATGCAGATGAAGCCTCCAAGTAGCAGGCTTCAGAGAAAATAGATTGTAAATGTTTCTTAACAGATTTAAAAAGATGCCAGACTCACTGGGTGCTGTGGCTTACTCCTGGAATCCCAGCATGTTGGGAAGCCAAGCCGGGTGGATCACCTGAGGTCGGGAGTTCGAGATCAGCCTGAGCAACATGGTGAAATTTTGTCTCTACTAAAAATACAAAAGTTAGCTAGGTGTGGTGGTGGCCGCCTATAACCCCAGCTACTTGGGAGGCTGAGGCATGAGAATTGCTTGAACCTGGGAGGCAGAGGTTGCAGTGAGCTGAGATCATGCCACTGCACTCCAACCTGGGTGACAGAGCAAGACTCTGTCTAAAAAAAAAAAAAAAAAAAAAAAACCAGACTCTTAGTTAATTCTCTCCTGGATGAGGAAAAAGACCTGGAAAATGAAGGGATTCTTTATAGAATATAGATTTTCCCCACAAGAGACAGCTGTGCAGGGCCATTTCAAAATATGTAAAAGAAATGAATTTGGGGTTCAAATAGTTAAATTTCTTTCAGGGCCTGCGAGCTGTCATGCTGGTATCTTATTGCTACAGGGTCTGTTTTAAGGTTAATGCTGGTCAGTTGAGCCTGAATCCCAAATGGAGGAGAGTATAATGAGGCATGCCTGACTCCCCCTTCCCGTCGTGGCCTGAATTAGGTTTTCAGGTTTCTTTGGTGTACCCTTGGCTAAGGGGGTGTCCATTAGTCACTTGGGGGTCTTAGAATTTTATTTTTAGTTTTCGAAGTCCAGGACTTGACTCTGACACGAAGGTGTGAAGAAAGCTATGGAAAAAGGGGTAGGAGGTGGACACTGGTTGCTCCAGTGTTCTTTCTAAATAATTAGTCACATTTTATACCATGAAAGAGAACCACTGAGGCTGAGGGAGGTCTAAGCTTTTGGTAAAAGGGAAATACAGGGCCGGGCGCGGTGGCTCAAGCCTGTAATCCCAGCACTTTGGGAGGCCGAAGTGGGTGAGATCGATCTCACGAGGTCGAGAGATCGAGACCATCCTGGTCAACATGGTGAAACCCCGTCTCTACTAAAAATACAAAAACATTAGCTGGGCATGGTGGCGCATGCCTGTAATCCCAGCTACTCAGGAGGCTGAGGCAGGAGAATTGCCTGAACCCAGGAGGCGGAGGTTGCGGTGAGCCAAGATCACGCCATTGCACTCCAGCCTGGGCAACAAGAGCAAAACTCCGTCTCAAAAAAAAAAAAAAAAAAAAAAGGGAAATACATGAGAAATTCAGGCCCTACCGGGCCTCCTTACTTAGACACTCCTACACTGTGGCTGCCCAAACCAAACTTGGCTTCCCAGAATTGGCTGACAGAGCAAAAGCTTGTTTAATTTGTGAGTACTGGACACCAAATCATTCTTTGTGGCAGCTCTGATATTGGCAGATGGGAGATTTAGCTCTGTCCTGTTTATATAACAGCAGTTGATAGATAGTGACTTCATAGTTGGATATTTATGAGAGGTTTCATTTCAAATAATATAGTTTTGGCCTGTGGCAATGCTAAGGCTCTTACCCATTATTACTGAGAAGCTAAATCTTTAGGATTTTGTAACTATAACTGCAGGGTCCGTTTGATCTACCCGGAAGAACTGTAAAAGTTAATATTTTTTGAAGTGATGAAAGCTTTATTATAAAAAGTCTCATTAGGAAGTTATCTGTCCTTAAAACATATAGGCTATCAGAAGGTCAGGTCTATAAAAAGGCAACTTTTCATATTTTTCTTTCACCCTGTGACTTCCATCACATAACAAGGTGATTAAAAAGAAAAAAAAAGTATCCTGCTTTCCATTACAGAATCCAAACTCCTTTCCATTGACAGAGCAGGAGCATTGCCGTCATGGACAAGCACCTCATTTTAAAATTCACCTTAATCAAAAACTGCCTAAATCCAAGGGCATCAGCCTAATGGCTAAGGTCAGCATGACCATAAATCACAAAGAGCATCTCCAATCAGAAACGTTCCAAACTCCTTCCTGACCAGAGACATTCTAGCCCCAAGATACCCCACCACTGGCTGGGAAGATGCCAGCCTTGAGATAACCCTGCTCTGGCTGGAAAGATGTCAGCCCCAAGATAACCTCCCCTCTGTCCAGAAACATTCCAACCCCACCATAAACTTCTCCCCCACACAGAAACATTCCAAGCTTGTGATAAGCCCCCTCACCCCAAAACCAATATATACTCTTAGTCTGCAAGAGAAAGTGCTCCTGAATGAAATCAGCCAGAAGTCCCTCTCATGTTTATCTCTGTAAAATAAACCTGTCTTTGACTGTTAAGCTGGGATTTGTGTTTCTTCCCTCTTTCTTTAACTCTTACAGCTGTGCCCTCTAGCCGGGTCCTGGTTCTGAGGGAAGTAGGTGAAGTCCATCTTCACTGTTTTAGGACAATAACCATGGCTGTGTTAGGCACTGAGCCTGTTCCCAGTCCTATAAGCTGTCATCAGATTGTGAGTGCCATGTGTTTTCCCAGTTGTGAAAGAAGATTATCCCCATTGTAACACTACTGGGGGGGATCTTTGGGATTCTGTGGGTTTTAAATCTTTATTCAGTGATGGCAGACCACTTGTAGCAGAGGAAGTGGCAAGACCTGAAAAGGATGATTGTGTTGAGTGGTACAAAGACTCTTTAGGGATGGGCGCTGGGAATCCATGGAGAAGCATGATGCTGCTCAGCTATTCCCAAAAGGAAGGTAGATGGCACTGGAGGACCTGAGTCATGGAGGCTGTCTTGGTTTGTGGAGACAGAGTAAGAGCTAAAATGGTTGGAGGAAAATTGGGCAAAAATGATGGTGATGGATAACTTAGCAGAGGGCTTAATTTTTTCCTTTTTGTTTCATGATGCAGGAAATTGAAAAGGACACAGTAATCCCTCACTCTTTGAGGAGGTCAGTGAGAAGAGTCAGAGCTGGTGTTATGGGTTGAATTGTGTCATTTCCAACCCAATCCATTCCTTGCCCAAAATTCATATGCTGCAGTCCTAACCCTTAGGACCTCAGAATGTGACTGTATTTGGAGATAGGGCCTTTAGAGAGGTAATTAAGTTAAAATGAGGTCATTTGGCAAAAGCCTAATTCCGTATGACTGGTGTTCTTATAAGAAGAAAAAATTTGGACGGGGTCAGAGCAAAAGACCATGTGAAGACATCAAGAGAATGGATGTCTTATAAGCCATGGAGAGAAGTCTCAGAAGCCAACCCTGCTGATACCTCAGACTTCTGGCCTCCAGAACTGTGAGAAACTTAATATCTGTTGTTTAAGCCACCTAGTCTGTGGCACTTTGTTATGGCAGTACTAGCAAACAAATATACCTGGTTAGATTATTTGTGGGGCAAACGAGAAAGGCAAACTCTAATTTGTAACTAAGCATGTCACCAGGCACACCTGTGAGTCTGGAGTTCAGCCTTATCTTGTGCCTGGCCCCTCCTGCAAGCTCCCACACTTAAGCTGGAACTTTGCTCTCAGGTGCTACAAGGGGTTTGGCACCTTAACCTAAGTAAAACACTGGGCTTTAAAAAATTAAGGCTAGGCTGGGTGTGGTGGCTCATACCTGTAATTCCAGCAATTTGGGAGACTGAGGTGGGGGGATCACTTGAGGCCAGGAGTTCAAGTCCAACACAGTGAAATCCCATCTCTACTAAAAACACAAAATTTAGCTGGGGCATGGTGGTGCATGCCGGTAGTCCCAGGTACTCAGGAAGCTGAGGCGTGAGAATCACTTGAACCTGGAAGGCAGAGGTTGCAGTGAGGTGAGATTGCACCACTGCACTCCAGTCTAGGTGATGAAGTGATGGAGTGTGTCTCAATCAATCAATCAATCAATCAATAAAAACTTAAGACTTAAAACTTAAAACTTCTTTTCATGTATTTTATGTCTCATATTTTAAGAGTTATTTTCTTAAATAGTATTTCTTTAATCTGTAATTTTGAAAAACAATTTCCTCCCAAATTTTGTTTTTCTTTTTCTTTTTTATTTTGAGACAGGTCTGTCACCCAGGCTGGAGAGGACTGGCATGATTATGGCTCACTGCGACATCCACCTCCAGCCTCAAGCAATCCTCCCGCCTCAGCCTCCTGAGTAGCTGGGACTACAGGTACGTAACACCACGCCAGCTAACTGTTATACGTTTTGTAGAGACAGGGTTTTGCTGTTGCCCAGGCTGGTCTGGAACTCCTGAGCTCAAGTGATCTGCCCGCCTTGGTCTCCCAAAATGCTGAAATTATAGGCGTGAGCCACTACCCCCGGCCTCTTGTTATTTTTCTGCTAAAGAAGAAAATTCAGCATTTCCCAAAATGTGTTCCATAAACTATCTATGAACTACGCTAATCTAATTTACTCACAAGTAGAATTCTATCATCAGATAAATTTTGGAAACACTGTATATGATGTCCCCTGTTAGACATTTAAAATGCACATTAGTATTTTGAAAGTTCTGACGAGTCTTGAAACGGGCAGCCTTTTAACTTTAATTCAATATTTTCCAGAATTGTTGGATTAAAAATGCCTTTTTATCCCCAGGTCATCTGGCCAAAGTGGTGTTGATAAGAATCATCATAACAGGAGGATGTATTTTCTTAGGGATTGTTATGTACGGGGCATTGCTTTAAGCAATGTATATGTTTTAATTCATTTTATCTATATAATAACCCGGTAAAGTAAGAACTATTATTATCCCCAGTTGATAGATGAGGCACAGTGAGAGGAATTAATTTGACTAAGACCATACAGCTAATAAGTATCATAGCCAAGACTCAAACCCAGGCTTTCTGACTTCAAGGACTCTTGGGGAAACACTACTGTAGTCTCCAGGACGGAATTTGGTTTAATATTTCTGGACTCAATGAATATATGTATTAACTCTACAAATGTTTATTAGATTCTTTTTATGTGGAGTCACTATGCCAGGCACTGTGGGGGACCAGGAGATAAAAGCAGACAGAGTCCTTGCCTGTATGAAGTCTGAATCTCAGGGAAAGATAGACAGTGAACAATGAATGATTTGGATAGGTGTAAAATTATAGCTGTGAACACAGTGATGGGGCTTTTAATGAAAGGCATGTACTGCTACAGTCTGTGAAACACAGGACTTGATCTTTTTGGAGCGGAAAGAAAGACTTCCCTGGGAAGTAAATATTAAGCCTAAAAGTAGTTCTGTAAGGACCCAGCCAAAGTCTTGTTTTAGTTTTACTTATCAGAAACTATGAATTTTAAACTTTAATGCTAAACTTTACGTGGAGTGCCTGATTTCTAAGTTACTTACAATGTTAGGCGCCCGATGGCTTCATTTTCCTTTCCCACTTCCCGGCCCAGATGCTTTCCATTCCATTCTTTATTAATTCCAAGGTAAATGTTTTAATATGCTTTCTTTCTAAGAGGACATCCTCCTTTGCTCTTGGATTAAGCCATAAATGGAAAGACTGAGGTCCAGTAGAGAGTTTCCTTAAGCAGGAGACCTACATACATGTGGTCCCTATGTCAGCTCTATATGTTGACAGGCTGCTATTTTATTTTCAATAATGTTATTTAGAACAATTTTTCTTTTTGAGACATAGTTTCGCTTTTGTTGCCCAGGCTGGTGTGCAATGGTGTGATCTTGGCTCACTATAACCTCTGCTTCCTTAGTTCAAACGATTCTCCTGCCTCAGCCTCCGAAGTAGCTGGGATTACAGGAATCTGCCACCACACCCAGCTAATTTGTGTATTTTTAGTAGAGAAGGGGTTTCACTGTGTTGGTCAAGTTGCTCTTGAACTCCTGACCTCGTGATCCACCTGTCTAAGCCTCCCAAAATGCTGGGATTACAGGCATGAGCCACCACACCAGGCCTAGAACAATTTTTTAAAAGAATAGTTTGGAAATGGTGGAAATGACAGCTAAAATTTTATTATGTAAAAATAGAAAAGGGAGGGATATGCAGTTTAGGGACTGACCCATTCATTATAAATTCTAGAGATTTAACTTTGCACTCTTAGCCGCACTGATTTCCTACTTAAACTTGGAGGAGAAATAAAACCGGCTTTGATTTGGGCTGTCTGAGTAGACTTTAGTTTTAGCTGAGCTCAAAAAAAAAAAAAAAAAAAGCAAACAGAAACTCAGTGTTTGATATCCACTCTTTGTTTTTAAGGCTCTCTTAAATCAAGAGGTGTACAGCCATTAGGAGCCAACAAAAACCAGTTAAGCCAGAAACCGTGAATTTTGTTCTGTTTCACCAATAATGTGTCTTTTATTTTTATATAGCAACCTCACAGCAAAAGTTCCAATAAAAAAGAGATAACATTTATGGAGCATGCAACCATCGGCCAGGAACTGTAAGTGTTCTTCACGCTTGGTATCATTGTGTGCACGGCACACATTGCATCATTGGAGGCTATAAGGACATTTTTCCTGTTTTACAGAGAAGGAAATAAGGCTCAAAGAGGTTAAGTCAGGTCAACAGCTAGCTGGTAACAGGCAGAGCCAGGGCAGAAACCCAAGTTGACTCAGGTCAAAGCCATCCTCCTAAGCTCTCTGGTATACTCCTTGAATTCTTCACAGGGTCACTTTGTTTCTTCTCGCCACCCTTATGAGTTAGTGACTTTGGAGATGGAAAGTTCAGTGATCATTTCTAAGGTGGGAAAGCAAAAGGGGCACGATCTTATCCTGGTTTGCAGTTCTTTCATTCCTATTATTGTCTAACTTGGATCCAGATTCTGGAGACATCTAACAACTTGGAAGAGTGAGGCAGTATGGTATAGTGGATGAAGTATAGGTTGTTGTTGTTGTTTTTTAGACAGAGTTTCTCTCTTGTTGCCCAGGCTGGAGTGCAGTGGTACAATCTCAGCTCACTGCCACCTCTGCCTCCCGGGTTCAAGTGATTCTCCTGCCTTAGCCTCCTGAGTAGCTGGGACTACAGGCATGCACCACAATGCCTGGCCGATTTTTGTATTTTTAGTAGAGATGGGTTTCACCATGTTGGCTAGGCTGGTCTCGAGCTACTGATCTCAGGTGATCTGCATGGCTCAGCCTCCCAAAGTGCTGGGATTACAGGTGTGAGCCACCACACCTGGCCCGAGCACAAGTTCTTGAGGTCAAATAGACATGGGTTCAAATCGAAGCTCTGCCACTTCCCAGCTATATAATCTTGAGCCAGCCATTGAATCTCATTGAATCACTCTTTTCCCCTCTGCAAAATGGGTTAATAGTATCTACCTCATAGGACTATCATCAGGTTGAGAGATAGGATAGATGAGGTGCTCAGTACATAGTTGGCACATAAAAAATTGTAGCTATTAACTAGCATTTACACACCATGGACTCCTGTCCTTTCATGCGACTCGTAACATCAAGTCTACCTATCTGAGAAAAAGCAAAATAAAAACACCTTTGGTGGACTGCGTTGTGGTGATTATTCTTAATATTTTTCCTCTGCAAACTGCATAAAAGTTACTTTGCTTCTGTATTCTATTTAGAAAACATTATAAAACTTTGAGCAGACATTGGTGCTGCAACAGCACCGTGCTTACCAAAGCACAGTATGCTTTTCTGATAAAGATGTAACTTTATTGCCCTTTATGTACTCTCTTTGTTAATATAGTAAGCAAATGGAAGATAATTTGAAATACTTTTACTACCATTTATAATGTCAGAACATACAACTTACCTTTAAAAATGTGAAAGATTCATTGCAATGGAAGGCATTGTATATACATACAAATACATTTTTAAAACAATCACCAGTGTAGTGCTGAGAGGAAGCATGAACTGAGATCTCTCACCTTCATAGAGATGAAATAGGATGCTCTTGTTAACTGTGTTCTTGGAGGAGCAAGCCAAGCGGCTCCAATATGTATTGTGGGCAGGATGCCAGCTTTTGTGATCTCTTCCGCAGGAACTTTTAGATGCAAGGGGCAAAAAGCAGGGTCCTCTAGGCTAACAAATGTCTTTAAAAGTCCTTTCTGGTGAAGAATAATCTGATTTGGTGGGAAAGATTCCAGAGATGCCTCTGCCTCAAATTTCTGGGGAGTGCAACAGTCCTGGCGGATTGTGAGAGGTTGTCAAGACACAGGCCACAGATAATGCCGTTAAATCTTTATGAGGTCACAGCTTGCTGTTGTATGGTAGATGCTGTAATCTTGCAGCACTGCTTCTGCATATGCTGAGCATGAAGCTGAGTGCACAGAATCCTTTGAGGAGGTCCTGGGATCAGTGAAAAGATGCTAGGCTTAGGAGATGTGGCTTCTAGTCTTGGCTGTGCCCTGTGTTTGATCTTGGATGCATCCTGTGCCATCTTCCACCCTTATCTACTAACATGCCATATAAGCTGGTTGCACTTCACAATGTCCCAGCTACTGATTTTCTGGGGTTATGTAATATATGTGTAATCATGTATCAAATTAATTAGGACCCATTTATGTGACTGATAATACACGTCCAAAATACTTTCACATTTATAATCTCAATTTTTAACCACACCGCAAACCTGTGAGACAGAAAGCATGAATATTTTTGTTCCCTTTGACAGATTAGAAAACTTAGGCAAGTAGAGATTCAGTTAATAGTAGAGTTGAGGTCTCTTGACTCTCATTCTTGGGTTCCTACACTAAATTAAACTGGATTAGTCTTTTGGGATAAGTCTGAAATGGAATACAACTAGATTCTTTGTGGAAAAACTAACTTAATAAATTATATTATATTCCTAAAGGAGTAGATAAAAAAACAAAAGTTGGATTTCCCATGTTGAGAATTCGCCTTTGAATCCCTCTGTGAAATCAATTAGAATCTTTTGTTAGGATGTAAGAAATATACAAACTCAGAAAAAACACATCTCACATATTTTTAAATGGATAATTTCTCCTGGGACTTCTTTACACTCTGAAAATTCACTTTATTATTGCGTTCTAAGGTTTGTGGCTTTAAATGCCATGGCATCTAAGTCTAAGTTTTATTGGTGATATTTGTGGTTATCAGTTTCCACAGTCACCCTCTTCAATTTCCTTTGTTTTGTTCCATAGATATGATTTGATTTATGAATGAGAGCTTTTTGATCCTTTGAGATATATTTTTGTGAATTGGTTCAATAATTTGTTATTGAAAAGCAAAATCCTTCAGAGACATATTTGCCTACTTCCTCTAAAAAGAAATCTTTTCATAGAGACCAACTGTCTATTCATCATTCATGCCTTGCCTCTGTATGTTATAAGGACATAGCCACATTTCTTATTTGTTAAATGTGTCCATAGAAGTATTCAACCTGAAAGGCCAGCTTCAAGACTTCTAAAATTTGGAAATTACACAAGTGTCTTAGTCCACAAGGAAATATACACAGTGTAATTCAGATCTGCAGGCCTCTGCCTTGGGTGCAGACACAGATTAAGTTGGCAGGCCAGACTCAAAGAGGCCCTGAGAAGGAGAAAAAAGTCTGAGTTAGAGTTGCCTTTCTTTTTTGAGACAGAGTCTTTCTCTGTTGCCCAGGCTGGAGTGCAGTGGCACAATCTCAGCTCACTGCAACCTCTGACTCCCTGGTTCAAGCAATTCTCCTGCCTCAGCCTCCCAGGTAGCTGGGATTACAGGCATGCACCACCACGCCCAGCTAATTTTTTTTGTATTTTTAGTAGAGTCAGGGTTTTACCATGTTGGCCAGGATGGTCTCTATCTCCTGACCTCGTGATCCACCCCCCTTGGCCTCCCTAAGTGTTGAGATTACAGGCGTGAGCCACTGTGCCTGGCCAGAGTTGCCTTTTTATGTCACAACTCTGATGATCATGTATGTCTCAGCTGAGTGCTCCCTCCTTTTATTACCTTTAAGTGCTCCTAGTGAACCTTTTGACTCATACCCCTGACCTTGAGGGTTACCTATGAAGTAACATTCAAGCCAGCTGCCCCCTCCTACCCATTACAGAAAACAGGCTCTTTGGTTACATGCAGTCTGACTTTTTGCATTTCTGTGAAGGTTTTTAGTTCATTTACATAAATTCAAATTAACTTTAACTAAGTTTAAAGTTTAGTGCTTCAAAAACTGGGAGTTGCAGCAAAGAACTGCTGTGTCCCTGTGTACCTGCATCACTCTTCAGCCACAAAGTTATCATTGAATGCTTTTTTGTCATGTTATGATTACGTCAGAAATAGATGTACTAGTTCATTCTTGCTTTGCTGTAAAGAACTACCTCAGACTGGGTAATTTATAAAGAAAAGAGGTTTAACTGGCTCATGGTCCCACAGGTTATACAGGAAGCGTGGCTGGGGAGGCCTCAGGAAACTTTCAATTATTGTGGAAGGAAAAGGGGAAGCAGGCTCGTCTTACATGGTTGGAGCAGAAGGAAGAGAGAAAAGGAGGAGGTGCTACACACTTTTAAACAACCAGATCTCGTGAGAACTCATCATCACAAGAATAGCAAGATGGAAGTCTTCTCCTATGATCCAATCACCTCTCACCAGGCCCATCCTTCAACATCTGGGATTGCAATTTGACATTAGATTTGGGTGGGGACACAAATCCAAACCATATCAGATGTCCTGTTCCTTCTTGGCACTAACATAGGAGATTCAATGAGACAGAGGTAGAAATTTGCATTCTGCCTGCTCTACATATTATTTGTATTCAATAGTTATGTCCTGTTGGACTTTGCCATGTGGTGGACACACTATTATTTCACCATCCTGAAAATACAGTTTTCATGAAGTTGTTGTCTTTTCCACCAAAGCATGTGGCATCTATCTTTCCATCTGGCTTCACATCTGGAGAGCTTTGAAAAATATAGGTCTTGAGTCCGTAAGTCTGAGTTGAGACTCTGGGGTCTGTTGTCTGTAAAGCTCCACCCATGACTCTTATGATTAACCAGATTCAGTAAAGACTGCGCCAAAGCCTGTGTGTCCAGAGTCCCCACAACCACTGGCTAGGTTTGATGATTTACATACTGGGAGAATTCTCAGGACTCCGCATATAGTTGTACTCATGGCTACAATGTATTACAGCAAAAAGATACAAAACATTGCCCGACTCCACAACTCTTTAACCCTTGGCTCTCATCTTCACTGAGAGGAATAGCTAGCTGGCTTGTAAATGCAGATGTCCTCAAAGATCACAGAGATAGTGGACCAGCAGATAGCTATTTATTAGCTTTTTATGTTATTTTCTCTTTTCGAGTTTTCCAAATAGGATTGCATTTTCTTTAATGTCTGGGAAGGCACAGTTATAAATAATGAGATTGGATGGTCAAGTCTCATATCATAACCAAGTCACTGAAAATGAATCACGTGACTCCACTTCAGAGCCCCTGAAAGAAATCATAATTTTGAAGCTCAACCTTGTGGGCCACCAGGAATATTCTTAGGCCTTCGTTTTATGTTAGCAATACTTTGTATGACACTTTAATTTTCTGCAGCCAGAGGCATCTCCCTGTATCTACAACTTCTCAAGATTACCCGGTAAAATACAGCTGTGTGCTTTCAGGCAGGTGGATGGCAAAATCAAAGGAAGAGATGATACTTTATTCCCATGGGAAATTTCCAGATGGAGAATCTGAGCATTTCATTATTCAACCTGCACATTTTCTTCTTTCTAAACAATTAGGCTTTCTCTTACATGCTTTTATATGTATTTACTTTTATCCAGTTCACTTATTCAGGTGAATAGTGGAACAGGATGTCCCTTGCACAAAATTTCTCTTGAACTTAATAATGACAGTCATTCATTCAGCTTACTTTTCAAGGTACAAAACTCCTTCTTGTTGGACTTGTTTTCTATTATTTAAATCACTTCTGTCATTCTTTTCTCTTTCCCCATTTTTGTACATCCCTAGAAGTATGGGCCAAAATTGAACTCAATGTTTTTCAACCCAAATATACTACAGTCTGACACATATTTAAATTCTTTACAAAACTGTTGAAAATTATATGTAATTTAATATTTATTTTTTAATATTAAAAAAAGATTAAACCTGTTTTCAATGTTTTCTTTTAAAAAGTCATTGGTATTACACATAACTTACTTCGACCGTGTATTGTAGTGTAATTCCTGGTCCGTTAAGAGACAATTTAAAAAATGTACATGTTTTAAAAAGCAAGGAACTTTGGCAGTAAATAAACTGATAAACATTCACTTTGGGCCAGCATCTGAAAACTGCTCTTTATGTCTAAGAGTAAGACACAACATTAAAAAAAAGGTATCTTGGTGTCAAACTCCCACTAACTGCAGATCTCTATGATTCTTCCTATACTTGCCAGGTGTATTAATTCATTTTCATGCTTCAGTAAAGATATTACCTGAGATTGGGTAATTTATAAACAAAAAAGGTTTAATTGGCTCACAATTCTGCATGGCTTGGGAGGCCTCAGAAAACTTAACAATCATGGTGGAAGGCAAATGATGTCTTACATGGCAGCTGGAGAGAGAGCAAGGAAGTGACACACTCTAAAACCATCAGCTCTCCTGGGAACTCACTCACTTTCATGAGAACAGAATGGGAGAAACCACCCCCATGATCCAATCAGCTCCCACCAGGTCCCTCCGTCGACATGCAGGGATTACAACTCAAGATGAGATTTGCATAGGAACAGAGAGCCAAACCATATCACCTGGCACTGAAAGCCACACTTTACTTCAACGGGAACTCCCCTGCATTGCCTGCTCATTTCTAGTTTGAGATCTACTGTAATCTCCAGCCTTTTTCTGCTATGCTCATCTCTCTCTCTCTTTTTCTTTCTTTTTCTTTCTTTCTTTCTTTCTTTTTCTTTCTTTCTTTCTTTCTTTCTTTCTTTCTTTCTTTTTCTTTCTTTCTTTTTCTTTCTCTTTTGTTTCTTTCTTTTGACAGAGTTTCGCTCTTGTTGCCCAGGCTGGAGTGCAATAGCATGATCTTGGCTCACTGTAACCTTAGCCTCCTGGGTTCAAGTGATTCTCCTGCCTCAGCCTCCCGAGTAGCTGAGATTACCGGCATGCACCACCACGCCTGGCTAATTCTTTGTATTTTTGGTAGAGACAGGGTTTTACCATGTTGCCCAGGCAGGTCTCGAACTGCTGATCTCAAGTGATCCACCCATCTCAGCCTCCCAAAGTACTGGAATTACAGGTGTGAGCCACTGCACCCCCCCTTCATTTCTACCTTTCGTTAAACCATCTGCCATTAAGTTGCTATTGAGCATCTTCCTGTATTTGTATTATTTCCTATATTGAGACTATTGCTAGCCTCAACAGCAAGGTAACAAATAATTATATTTCCATGACTTAAAATATTCCCAACCCCAGCTAATTTCATATTCTTAGGAAATTTGGTGAGATTGTTCTTGATATTTTCACCCAAGAAGTAAACATTTTGAACATCCTGAGCCCTGGGACTACTCTGGGTGGAGGATACGAGGGACAAGTCTAGAATATTAGGAGTTTTTACTGAGAATGCTAAAGTAGTAGCTACATAAAGTGCAGAGTGATACAAAATCCAAGAGTCGATGTTCCCCCCAAAGTGTGTTCTCAAACTATAAAAATAGCATTCAACAAAAACAAAAGAGAATTCCAAACAATAAAGAATGCTTAGAAGAAAATGTGTGACTTTATTTGAGAAGTGACTCTTTCAATATGACCAGGCTCAGTTGTTCAACTGCAAGGCAAGTGTTGTGGTACAGTGATGTCAGAGAAAACACTGGCTGTGTCACCAGCATTTACTATTTGCTAGGTAGAAGATATTAACAGTAGGATCAGTGTGTGTGTAGTAAGCATATATGTGTACTGTCGGGTCGGGGGAACAGAATAGAAGAATGTGAGCCTATTGGGTTTGCACTGTGATACATATTTTCTCCAAATTGGATCTTATAACAATCATTCTATAGATGACCACTTGAGCTAATAAGGTATATTTATTTCACAGTTTCACATCTTTATCATTGTTTTTATATAATGCTTAAATTGGGTTTAAGAACAGATATTCCCTTTTAAACTTTAAAAAATTATTTATTTATTTATTTATTTTGAGATGGAGTCTCACTCTCACCGAGGTTGGAGTGCAGTGGCACAATCTTAGGTCACTACAACCTCTGTCTCCCAGGTTCAAGCGATTCTCTTGCCTCAGCCTCCCAAATAGCTGGGACTACAGGCACCCACCACCATGCCTGGCTAATTTTGTATTTTTAGTAGAGATGGGGTTTCACCATGTTGGCTTGGCTGATCTTGAAATCCTGATCTCATGATTTGCCTGCGTTGGCCTCCCAAAGTGCTGGGATTACAGGCATGAGCCACTGTGCCTGGTCTAAGCTTTTTTTTTTTTTTTTTTTTTTTTTTTAAATAACAAATATGACTGAATCATACAACTACATTTCACCTTATTTATTTATTTATTTTATTATACTTTAAGTTCTGGGGTACATGTGCAGAACGTGCAAATTTGTTACATAGTTATACACGTGCCATGGTGGTTTGCTTTATCCGTCACACATTTCACCTTTTTAAACCAGCCCTCCCATTCCCATTAGAAACATTCTGTTTAAAAAAAATCAGGTGATCAAAGTCACAGAAACTGAATTGTGAGAAGTATAATGGGAAAGGAATGAGAACCTGTGGATATAGGGAGTTACAGAAGAGAAATCATCTTTTAGAGCCATGGTTTATTTCTGAAAGGAAGGGTAAAGCCATGAATTAATTAGAACAGGAAGCTAAGAAATTAAAGATGGCAAGATTGTCGAAAATAACTGAGGCTGAACGGGAAGCCTTTACCCTGGCACACTTTTGGTGCTGTTGGCTGAGCCTGGCCAAAGAGCAGGGAGAGATGCACAAGTGTGCTTCTCATGAGACTGTCTGGATTTGGGGAGGACAGCTCACCCGCAGCCTGAACACAGGTTCTGTAACTTATCTCATTGTTATTCAGAAAGTTTGGTACTCAGGTCCGGCATGCTCCTGCTCATGCAGGGTAAGCCACTCAGCGTAGACCAGCTGGAAGGCTCAGGGATCTGAGCAAAGCCAAGCTTACCTTTAAGCTAAGCCACTTGTTCCTGGGTCATGCAGTTTGTTTTCTAATAAGCATCATTGCTGATCATTAGAGCAAAAGGATGAATGCTCTCTTAGAATGACATAGGGGATCTGCCACTGGGAAAGTGTTGCTCAGTGTTAGAGTAGCAGCAATGACAGAATGACAGCGAGTCTCTGAGTCAAACCAACACTTTGAGTACCCCATCAATATGTGAATAAAGGCAGCTAGAAAATGGACTCGATTCTGCAAGCCTTCATGACAACAGCCCATATTAAGACTTCCAGAATAAGTAAAAAAAAAAAAAAATTCTTCCATTTCCATCCATGACGTGGGAAAAGGGCTTTAGCATTGTTTAGGATGAATGTTGTTTAAGATGTATGTTCGTATAATAATAAAATGGTAAGATATATATATATATATATATATATATATATATATATATATATATATCATGGGGGAAATAAAGCTTCAGAGTCCTTCCAGTATGGGGAATCCATTGTATCTTAGAACCGAGGGATTTATTTAGATTACTGATCTACTGTTTCTTCACTTACATGTGAATTTTCAATGATAGAACTTATTGGAAGCTGGGAATAATTCTGTTGTTGTACTAAATAATGTTCATTATTTAAAGACTCATCTTGGTACTGAGTTAGTGCACTGACATTCAGTGAATTGACATAAGCCCACATTTCGTTTTAACCAGAAACAAAAATGTTACTCCCTAAATAGGTAACAATGTGTTTTATAAGCACTGCAGATATTTAGTAAATAACATGTATGATTACTTGAGAAACAACTTCTGACACTTGAGAGTTACCCAAATGGTCTCCTCTCCATTCTTTATATGAGGTAAATGCAAACCAGGGAGGCACTGAGTAAATAGCCCTAAGTACATTTGTAATCTTGGGCTCCATGGGATGTCTTTGGTTGACGAAAGAGGAAGGGACTGATGTTTCTATTACAAGATCCTGTAATGCTAGGACTTCTACACAGCTTAGAATAATGGTTGGGCGTCCATTCTTAGAGGAGAAAGGCCCAAATATTATTTTAGTCACTTGAGCACCATTGAACATGGGTGCACACCTGGCCTAGAATACCATTTACATCATTATCTTGTCCTGTTGAAGACCTATTGCATGCAAGAGATTTAACATCAACTCAAAAATACATGTAGTATGCCCAGTAAAATACATTGGCTAGCATAAAAATCAAAGGGAACAGTAGTTTGGAATACCGATCAACATTACTGGGATTTTGAATTGTGAAATAATCAACGATTCTGCCCATCTTTTCTCGGACGACAAACTTGAACTTGTCTCTGGTTTTCATTGTCAAATCACTGTAGTCAACCTTGTCGCTGGAAATTTCAATGCTGGCAAAGCTGATCTTCCGTTTAAAGCTGGAGATGGAGCTGTTGATGATGTTAGTAATACTGACTTCTTCCACTGCCTTCGTTGTCCCCTAGTTCATAGATAATGAAGTTAGCTTAAAATACTTGACTCAGCAAAATAAATAAGTAGGTAATGAGCTAATAAAAAGATTAGAGGCCTAAGTATAGAATAATTAGGCTTAACAGAGAGTAGCATTGAGTGCTTCAGAAATTGGCCGATAAGCCAGACTTGGAGTCCTGTTACTCTGTTTGGAGACATTTATGTGTAGGTCACCAGCATATGCAACAGAAGGAGTAACCATGACTCACTGTGGGTATGCTGAGCAGTGTGCCAGATGCGAAATGCCCAGGCTTTGAAGTTAGCGAACCTGGGTTCAATTCCATGTGGCCTCTCACTATCGTGAAACTTCAGTCACCTCAATCCCTGTAAGACTTGATTTCCTTGCCTGCCAAATGGTGATTGGTATTACCATCTGGAGACTGATGGGGAGAGCAAATGGTAAAAAATGGAAAGCATCTGGGAGGTGTTTGATGAATTCAGTCCAGTTCCAGGGAGAAGGGAGTTACTGATTCTGAGAGAAAATAGAAATCAGCTGTGTCTTAAAGGCTTTGCCACAAAAGCAGAAATAGTGACGCTCCCTGCAATTGCAAGGAGCTGTCATTCTCCATCATGGCCAGGGTCAACTCTCAAGAATGTGGGAGTGTAGTGAAATCAGAGAGAGTGTGGTTTGGACCGTTGGCTGGGCCACTTGCTAGGTGTGGGGTCTTAAGGACTTTCTGCTGTCGTCAGAGGAGGCTGTTCGTATTTCACCAATCTCCATTTTGCCAATCTAGCAAATCTAGATTTTTTTGGAGGGTGGGGAGGTAATTCGGCTTCCTTCCTTCCTCATAAGGAAGCAAAAGAAACACAAGCCATGTTCCTCTTTGGCCGGCACACATGGTCATTTGCCTTTGGTGCTTGGATGACATGACTGTGAACACTGCTCACTGTAGCCAAATATAAGGGAAAAAGCAACTGGGTCTTTGGGTCATTCTGATTCCCCGTTCTTCACTATGAGACCCTTTAGCACAGGTGTCCCCAAACTTTTTACACAGGGGGCCAGTTTATTGTCCCTCAGACCGTTGGAGGGCCGCCACATACTGTGCTCCTCTCACTGACCACCAATGAAAGAGGTGCCCCTTCCTGAAGAGCGGCGGGGGGCCGGATAAATGGCCTCAGGGGGCCGCATGCTTTAGTTTGGGGACGCCTGCTTTAGCACTTTGCTAAAGATGGGCACCTCTTCTGAACTGGATCCCTATCGTTTGCTTGCTTGTTAGCATGAGCGTTAGTATGCCAATAGCCAATATCCATCAAATTTGGCTTCCAGGCAACACTAGGGGTCCATGGACCTGTAAAGAGTGGTAGTTAAGAGCATGGTCCAATGCCCATTGCAAGTGGAAATAACGAATAAGTGCCAGGCTTTAGCACCAAGTAGGTTTAGGTTGGAATCCCAGCTCTACCTGTTACTATCTGTTTCCCCCGGGGTAAGTCCGTTTCCCTTCTTGTTCTCAGATTTCATAAATTTAAAAAGGGAGATAACTTCATTGGGTTCTTATGTGCATTTAAAATGACATAATACTTGGGAAAGGCTTGTTACTGTGTCTGGCACATGTAAATGCTTGACAAATAATGGCTACTATTATTATTTAGAGAGCTGGACTACAGTGTTCCACTGCTAAACCAAATAATGGCAGTTTTTCTCAATTAGCAGAAAAATATGCTAACCACGAAATTTGTCACAATCTAATATTTCCCACACATTTTTCCAGTAAACCATTACTTGTATAATTTAAGAATACAATAATGCAACAAAAGAATTAAATAGTAAATATATATTAATCTGAAACTTGCAAGCAGCTGATCATGTTTTGTTTCATATTGGATTCTTCATGGATGCTTGCTCCTGTGGTTGTGATTTTATGCTGCATACAGATAATACATTTTATGCTGGAAAATTGAACATATTAATGTCTCATTATATTTGGTGAAAAGAATAGTCTTTTTCAAGGGGCACCATGACTTCCAGCTGCTCCCATCTGAATGAGGATAAGACTCACTGGAGCACAGGGAATCACTGGGGGTGGGTGGGGATAGGAGCGAGGTCCAGGCCATGTCCACAGAGCCAGCACATGGCACCAGTGATGGATCGTACACAGGGCCCTCAAGACTCTTACCCTATCTTTGGCTGCCATCTGCTGTAAGGAACTGTAGTGAGCAACTGCGTATTCCAGCAAGGCCCCAAACACAAAGCTAAAGCAGATCCCCAGGTACACATCGATGGCCTTTATGAAGCAGTTGGTGTTGGGAAGAGAAGTGCGGGACCCGATCATCAGTGTGGTCATTGATAACACAGTCGTCACTCCTGGGAAAACAGGCAGGGAATGTTCCTACAAAGTGACTGGTTAGCACTTCACCATAGGCTGGCAGAGTATCCCCATCCAAAGCTGGCAGGTGGAGGACAAGACCCAGAAATGGAATGCATCTCATTTTGAAAAGTCTGTGACCCTCTAGAATAGGGTTGATTTGTTCATTTTGTACAAAAATGAGTGATGTGGTTTTAAAAAAATGTTTCATCTTCTGTCTTCTCCTGGGAGGGGGTGGTCAGTATGCAAAATAACTGACAATAGACCATCTAAGCACAATGATCCCTTACTTGTCACTGTAAAACATAAGTTTAAAAATGTACCACTCCTGGCAGGGTGTGGTGACTCACCCCTATAATCCCAGGCTAAGGTGGGTGGATCATTCACTTGAGGTCAGGAGTTCAGGACCAGCCTGGGCAACATGGTGAAACCCCATCTCTACTAAAAATACAAAAATAAGCCAGGCATGATGGTGCATGCCTGTAGTCCCAGCTACCAGGGAGTCTGAGGCAGGAGAATTGCTTGAACGTGGAAAATGGTTGCAGTGAGCTGAGATGGAACTACTGCACTCCAGTCTGGGCGACAAGAGCAAAATTCCATCACAACAACAACAACCACAACAACAACAACAACAACAACAACAACAACACTACTCCTGAAGTAGTCTGTTTCTGTCTCTTTCTTTCTCTGTAGGAGAATCTCACAAGAAACTAACTCTTGGAACTGCCCTAGGAATATCAATGAAGACAATGGTAAAAGGAAAAAAAAGTAAGTACCTGATAAGCCAGTTCTTAGAAAACTCCCATTGGAGCTGCTTACCAATGCAGGTTCTTGCAGGGACTGAATCGAGGGAGATCCAAAATGAAACCCAGGACAACACCACCAGGAAAGTGGAAGGAACGTAGGTCTCCAAAATGAAATACAGAACATTCCTCCGAAGCTCAAATTGTAAGACCAATCTAGTGTAATTTCCTGTTAGGGTAAACAATGGATAGGAAATCATGTCTGTTCATGTAGCAAGTGGTTTCTCTACGGGATGCTTAACTCAGCTATATGCACATAGGCCCTCTGTCATTGGTCAAAATCTAGTTAGGTATGAACTGTCATCTTTGAGCTGTATTCTTACTTGTACTCTTCAGTGTCAGAGAACCAGTGCTCCAGTTAGGAAGTTTACGCATGGAGAAGGCATGGAATTTAAGCAATCATTAGAAAATATCTGGAAGTACATAGTGCAAGGCTTCAGAGCTGGTTCAGAGGTCTGTTCCTCAGTGGACCATTTTAATACTGTGTGTGGAGCAGGTGGAATTGCTCAGCCCAAATTCTACTGTCCCTCTCCACTGCAGCCCATAGAGGTAAAGTGAGAAGATGATATTTCTGACTCAGAGAGCAACCCTACACTTTGGTTCACTTCTTATTTTTATTTCATACAGTTTGTCACATGAGTTACCTGTCTCCTGCTGCGATCTGGTAACTAAGGTGAAATACCGCTGTATGGTGTACTGAGCAAGCCGCAGGTGTTCCAGCCCACGCACAGAGTCATTCCCTCTCAGCCAGGTGAACTCGACGTCATTTCCATCATAGCCCCCTGGCAAATAAAATGGAGGCCTGGTCAGTGCAAGGATCTTCCAGATTGAACTGGTCTGGAAAATGCTGTAATGTGGAGACAGCATGAGCTCTTTTTTCATGGTGATAAGTCCAAGAACAATCCCATGCAAAACTTGTCATGATTTCTCAAGTGTAATTGCAATGTCTGCTCTGAATGAAGCGACCTTCCAGGACGATTTGCCATCAGTTGAGAACTGGTCCTGTGTTAGGTGTATTGTGTAGATCTGGTGGATGGTAAGTCATTAGACATGGCCTCCCTCATTATTTAAATTATATTTATTAAGCACATATCTGTGAACAACAAAGATACTGCCTTTCAAGACTGTATAATAGCTCTGATGATATTTTCAGGAACTTAAGAACTGATCTGTTCATATTTCCATATTGGCATAAATACAAAACCAAAAAACCTGCTTTATTAAAGTCTGTAACCACGTATGTTAGCTAAATCTCAAAGCAGCTTAATTAATATAGTTGATAATAGTAACAATAGTTATCTTTTGAATATTTATAGGTACTTCATACATTATGTCATTAATGTTTTTGTAAACTTGCAAGATAGCCATTTCTATATTTCTTCAATTCTAAGATGGACATTTCTTTACATTTTATGAAATTGAAATGGATGTTACAATTGATTTATATAAATACATAATATATACATAATAGTGTTTAAATATATTTATAAATATAGTAGAGCTTATATTTTTTCCTAACATGTTATTATTCAATAAATGTTGTTCCATAGAACTGAGTAACTATAATAATTTCCCATATTATTCTTGAAAACTCTCATAATCAGAGGGGTTGCATCACTTTCTATCATTTAATAAGCAATTGCATTTCCAGGTGCTTTACAACACTATCATCTCATTTAACCCTCACTGTGTCTCTTTAAGAAGATACATGAATGGTTCGTAAGCAAACAAAAAGATGCTCAGCATCACTAGTCATTAGAGAAATGCAAATCAAAACCGCTAGAAAACCCCTCACGCCCGTTAGCTCGGCTGTAATAAGAAAGACAGACAATAACAAAGGCCAGCACGTGGAGAAGCCGGAATGTTAGCTGGCGGGAATGTAAAGTGGTACAACCACTTCGGGAAACAGTGACAGGGTGATAGTTTCTTAAAAACTTAAATCTAAATTTTCCATTTGACCCAGCATTCCACTCTTAGGTACCTGTCCAAGAGAAATGAAATCATGTCCACACAGAGTGGCACACCAGTGTTCACAGCAGCAGTACTCACAGTAACCAAAAGGTGGAAACCAAATTTCCATCAACTGATGAATCAATAAAGAAAATGTGATATATATATATATATATATATATATATATATATATATCTCACATGAAAAAATATATGCACACAAAGAAATAACTACTCAGTAATAAAAAGGAATGAAGCACTGATGCTCGCCATAACATGTGTGAACCTCAAAAACATGCTAAGTGAAAGAAACCAGATGCATAAGACCACATAGGGCTAGGCGTGGTGGCTCATGCCTGTAATCCCAGCATTTTGGGAGGCTGAGGCAGGTGGATTACCTAAGGTCAGGAGTTTGAGACCAGCCTGGCCAACATGGTGAAACCCTGTCTCTACTAAAAGTACAAAAATTAGCTGGGTGTGGTGGCACGTGCCAGCTACTGGGGATGCTGAGGTAGGAGAATCACTTGAACCTGGGAGGTGGAGGTTGCAGTGAGTCTAGATCACGCCATTGCACTCCAGCCTGGGCAACAAGAGCAAAACTCTATCTCAAACACTAACAACAACAACAACAACAACAACAACAACAACAACAACAGAAAACCACATAGTGCATGATTCCATTTATATAGTATCAAGAAAAGGCAAATTCAACAGACAGGAAGTAGGTTAGTCATTGCCTGGGAGCCGGTGATGGGGAAGAGGCGTGGCTGCAGAGGGGCACAAGGGGTGTCTTATAACTTAAAATAGGCTTAAAATAGGCGAACTTTATGGTATATAAGTTATACCTCAATAAAGCTGTTAAAAAACAACTCTGAGTCACATACTATTATCCTTCCCACTTTACTGATAGGAAACTGAGATCCAGAGACATTGGATACTCACCCGGAGTCACAGAGCTAGTGATGGCAAAACCCAGTGACTTCAGTACTTGTGATCTTAAACACAAAGCTATAAGGCTACCGGGAAATGCAATGCCAGTGTTGGAACGAACAATTTTGTTAAGTCTCTGTATGATATCCATTGCCTAGCAATGGTTATCTCTCTCTCCCCAGGGAAGAGAAATATAGTCATGAACTCTTAGGGAATTTCCAGGTAAAAATTATCTGTGGACTTTCCCTTGGAAGCATCCAAACATGTACTAAAGCCAGCTGTCTAAATACGGCTACCATCCCACATTAAAAAAAAATCTATGAAAGTGGGTAGTACAAATTTCTACCCGGACCCTCTGCCTTTACAAGTAGTAAATGCTCACAATCATTACATTATGGTCTCTCTGTCCCCGGGTGAATAAGGAAAACTGTGGGGTGGTGTCAGTTCTTTTCTAGAGATGGCACTTAGAAAAATACCCATAGTGAGGTTTCTGTACTCAAACACTGCTAATAACCATGCAGAGTAAGCTCCCTCTGCTTACTGGGGATGATACTTGTGAAACAGAGCCTGAAGTTTCCAGGAGAATCTCTCACCTGGGATTTGAGATGAGCCCAGCCACGATATATGAAAGGTAATTGATTTTTCCATGTGGGACTGAAAATGAGTTCTCTTTTTGATAACCTCAAGTTTTATCCTGCCACCAAACAGCTGTATTGCTTCAAGAAGGTTCTGAATGCATTTAATCAATAAGATAATTAATCTGTTTGTCTGAGTCTTTAATTAAATGTCCGCTTCTGAAAAATGGCTACTGCCTCATAATGGTTGTGCTTCTCAGATGTTGCCCACTTGTGACCTTACCTAAGGAGTGTCCACTGCTCTCATAGCGTGACCATCCTTTCTCCCTTCACACACAAGCCCTGCCTGATGCCTTCATAAATCATAGCTGCAATGTTGTTTGCCTATCACAGGTGCCTAAGTTTGGCTGGCATTTTGGAGTGGTTTACTAAGGGACAATGGGGATTACGTAGCAATACTAGGGAGTTCATTCATCACACATCAACTTAGAGTTAAATCCTCATTCTTCATCACAGGCAAATCCCCAGATTATAGTTTAGACGCCCATTTACTGGCATGATTGTAAGAGCTTTATATTATTAAGCAATTTATTTGAAAAGTTGGAAGCACGAGTGATAAATGTCAAGGATGGTTTTGCATATTTGCCATTTTTTCTGCTGTGTTCCCTCTTGTACATAATCTGCACCTTAGCAGATTCTGAGTCCCACTCCTTGCCCTCTCGGCACATTCCAGCTTATCCCCTATGTCTTATTCCAAATGATACTTTCCCTAGGAAAACCCTGACACCCCATTACTTTTCATTGTTGTAACTCATTTTATTATAATTATTTAAAATCCCATACCCTCTACTGGGCTGTAGAGTTCTCGAAGACTGGAACATTGCTTTATTTTTATTTTTTATTTTTTGAGACAGAGTCTCGCTCTGTCATCCAGGCTGGAGTGCAGTGGCACGATGTTGGCTCACTGCAACATCTGCCTCCCAGATTCAAGCAATTCTCCTGCCTCAGCCTCCCAAGTAGCTGAAGATTTCAGGCACCTGCCACCGTGCCTGGCTAATTTTTTTGTATTTATGGTAGAGACAGGTTTTCACCATGTTGGCCAGGCTGGTCTCAAACTCCTGACCTCATGATTCATCAGCCTCGGACTCCCAAAGTTCTGGGATTACAGGCGTGAGCCACTGTGCCATGCCCATTGCTTTTGTCTGTGCATTGCAAACATCTACTGCAGTACCTCAGGTAGAATAGCCATTTAATGGTTGAATGGATGTATTGAATGTATTTAAATGTGGATAGACAGATGGAACCCAACCAGACTGGCTGGAGACTTTAGTGGGACACTATATACAACTAAAGTGTTAGAATGAGAAAAAAGACTTTCCTTAGCATACACAGGAAAGGACGGATACTGGTGTTGGTTCTGAGTAATGCCAGGGACACATCCCTGGCACAGGGATATGTCTGGGACCACTGTGTGGTAATCAGGTTGCAATTGGGTTGAACATTCTGGCAGGATTTGGGGAATCCAACAAAAGCATCACATGGTGACTCAATTTGGGGAACAATGATGATAATAAATGGACACTGGAGAAACTGAAAGGAGTTATTAAAAGATTTTCATTATCCCCATATTACTGTTTAAAAGCACTTTATGTATACTCAGGAAAAAAAAGCAGCTCAGATCACTAACAAACCATGGGAACAAACTCCCTATGTGACTCTCCAGCCCAGTGGAAGGGCTACTAGAGTTCAGGGAACTTTGTACCTTGGGCCCATTCTACCTCGGCTCAAGTCCCAGTGTGGCTACTTAACTTTTCCTTGGGAAAATTACCAAATCCTAATGAGCCTCAATTTCTCTATCTGCAAGATGGAAAAAACAAAATATATCTCTCAGGATTGTTTGGAAGGTTTCCAGTATAGTGCCAGACATGGATTAAGCAATTGGTAAATGGATGCTGCAGTATTTATTGGGAAAATAATTTTCATTACTTTTTTTTCTTTTTGAGATGGAATCTCGCTCTTGTTGCCCAGGCTGGAGTGCAGCGGCATGATCTTGGCTCACTGCAACCTCCACCTTCCAGGTTCAAGTGATTCTTCTGCCTCAGCCTCCCAAGTGGCTGAGATTACAGGCATGTGCCACCACATCCGGCTAATTTTTGTACTTTTAGCAGAGATGGAGTTTTACCATGTTGGCCAGGCTGGTCTTGAACTCCTGACCTTAATTGATCCATCCATCTTGGCTTCCCAAAGTTCTGGGATTGCAGGCGTAAGCCACTGTGCCCGGCACATTTATTACTATTATTATTACTATTATTGTTAATTGAAAAGTTGTTTGGTCAAGGAGACTGGGGCAACAGCAGATTGAGGTCATAAAGCACATTTTGTTACCTTCTCCAGGAAGTCTTTCCCCACTAGCCTCTCTACCTCCTTTGCAATGGAGAGTGAGGTTTTTCTTGTTACCACAGTGCTTTGCATAGAAAAAAGAAAAAACAAAGCCTTTGAGGCTTTCTAGACTTAAAAAGGTAGCCCTGGACATATTTGCTGACAAACGAAGTGTATATTGATGAAAATTCCATGACTTTTTTCATTAGCTTTTACAGGGACCTGTGGCTGATTTGATCTTGGAGAGTAAGGGCGGGTGGGTGGCAAAGGACATGGCCATAGAACTCATCTGGAATCATAGACCCTTTAAGAGTTCGTAGCCAGATGGATGACATAAATTAAATGTTAAAAGCTTAGGTCTCAGGGGCTAGTGTAGATTTGTTGTTACAAAAATGTTTTTTATAAAATGATTGTCCCACAAAACACTCATGAAAGCAGATTCCATGGTTTTAAACGTTTGGGAAGTGCTACCACTCCTTCTTGGAATTTCACATGGAAGTAGCTTATTAGAGTCTGTTAAAAGCTCTGCAGCAAACAAGACTGTTAATACTTCAGGCTTTATGAGTCATCTGGTCTCTATCACAAATGCTCAACTCTGGCACTGCAGTGCACAAGTGGCCATAGACAATATGTAAGCGCATGGGCGTGACTGTGCTTTAGTAAAACTTCCTTTGCAGAAACAGGTGATGGGCTGGATTTGGCAACAGGCTGTTGTTTGCTGACCCCTGGCCTAGACCACCAACTACCTTAAAGAATTTCCTTTGGTTTTCTTGTCCACTCACGGTAGGAGGTATTTGGTACTAATTCATAACGGTTCTTCCCCAGAGATATTAGACATGTCTTGGAGAAGTCTCCAAATCTGTCTGGAAGCACAGTCAGAAGGGTTGAATCCACAGTGAATCAACATTAAGAAAAGAAAGGTCACTATGTATGAGATACTTTTCATGAATACACAGACCTAAGTCACCCAGGAAATCATCTCAGGAGTCTGTAGAATGTGTACTTACAGCTTTCCAGCTGCAACTTGCATGTCTGTGTGTCCATGGGGTACTTAGACAGATCCATATTACATGCAACAGTTGTTGTGATCCTAAGAAGGAAAAACGGGTTCAAAAACGGTATTATGAGGGAGCTATAGAAAGTTCACATTCCCTTCCAAGGCCCACTCAAAGAGGACTTTCACTTGAACTCTTGCAATGAACATGTAGTTTGGAGCCTGCATCTAAGGCATCCTTGAGGTTCTGCGTGCTAAAGAACGCCCATGAGGCTTAGTTAAAACTGAGTCTAGAGTGGAGGAGGTTGGAATGTTGGCCATTCAAGAGGCAAAACTTCTGAGTGTATCACAGAACAGATGGATGCAATGGCTCGAGATGCTTTAGCATTGAGCTTTTAAATTTAATCTTTGTGACAGACCTGTGTAAGCCTAGGACAGTGTTCACAGTCACTATTGTCACCACTTGATAGCAGCTGTAGGGACTTGCATAGGCTCACATGGCTCTGAGTGGCAGAACTGAGGCTGGAGCCCAGGTCTCCTGGCTGTTCTCTTCTCACAAGACCCTGCCTCCTCATGGGAACCAGGATCCAGAGGCAGTGGGGGCCCCAGGCACGTGGATTTGGGGCTTAACCCCAGAGATGTTCAATTAAAGGTCAGTTAAGCCCTCACGGTGGAGATTGCATTTGCCAGGCCTTTATCTTCCTTTATTTTCAGTGTCATACATTTTTTATTCGACACTCTTATTTATTAAGCACTGTGCTAGGTACTTGGCGGAAATGAAGGTGATTATAGAATGGTGCTCACCTCCAGGAAGCTCACACTCCCTTTAGGGAGACAGAGACTAACAACAGCTATGGTTTACTGAGTGCTTACTGCGAGCCAGTCCCTGGGCTGAGTGCTTTGAGAAGCTCTACTAGGTAGGAAATACATTAATTCTCATTTTACCGTTGATGAAACTGAGGCTCTGAAAGTCAAGTAACTTGCTTAAGGTCACAGAGCTGCTGAGGGACAGAGCAGGGGCTTGTACCAAAATCTTTGTGATTCTAGAGCCAGGCTATTAAAACATCCCTCATTATTTGTAATCCTTACACAATATTGATTGTGCTGTGTGCCATAATATAGACAGACACACATGTATACACAAATGCATGCACATGCCCACACACCCACACACACACATGTGCTGTGGGAACATGGAGAAGGGGGATGTTAATGATGATTGGAATTGAGGTCAAAAGAGAAGACTAGTTATATTTCATGAACTAAGAATTGGGCTTTGAGGTAGTCTTTGCAAAAGTCAGTTGAGGCATGTCCAGAAATTCAGTTTATAGGTTAACTCAATCCTTGATTTATAACTTCAGACTCTCGCTTAAGATTAAAGGTCAGCCCCATGAATTGGTTCTTGGCCACCTCCCCAAGGCCTCTGGGAGCCTTGGGTTTGTACAGTCCTTGCACAGGCAGGGATGAGTCCTGTCCATCGAACCCGGCTCCATGAACAATTGGGTGAAAGGAACTTCAGCTTCAGGGATTTGGGGAGAGGACAAAGGGGAGCCCATGGCTGCAGGTGGCAGAGGCTTTGGGGCCCTGCACCTTGGTTTTCTGTACAAACATGACTCAGACAAGTAGAGCTGTGTTCAGGAGCTGCTGCAGATCCACTGAGCCCCACGAAAGGAAAATTCCTTGCACTCACCTCTCTGTCGGCTCTTGCCATTGCCCTTACTTCTTCCCTCGCTAACTTCCCTTTATCCTTTCAGACTCAGCTCAGAATCCTGTGAAAGCATCCTCTAACGTCACCCCCAAACCACTCACCTACTCCCCAACTTGGGCCCCAGAACTGGGGACTTCCTTTGTTTCCAGGTCCATGTCTTTGCGGACAGGGCGATGTCTTATTCAGCTCTAT
This sequence comes from Saimiri boliviensis, assembly GCF_048565385.1. Lineage (NCBI taxonomy): Eukaryota > Metazoa > Chordata > Mammalia > Primates > Cebidae > Saimiri > Saimiri boliviensis. The sequence goes on from NC_133468.1 coordinate 12,610,672, forward strand.
CCAGTGTCCAGCATGGGGCTGAGCACAGAGAAGGGATTCAGTAGATGCTGAACTGAGAGAGGGACCTTCTATTATGGGGGCAAGGATCTAAGAAGGCATAGAACCTCACAGTGGCTCTTTGAGTTCTGGTCACAAGTATCCAAGATGTATCTGCATGTTTTCTCCCAGCTGCTGCCCTCCAGCCCTGAGGTGACAGGGGTCTGCGTACCTGAGGGCATAAAGGACCGTGCCATTGGAGAAGAGGCGGATAAGCCTGTTTCCCACAGTGACTTCATGGAGAAAGGACTTCTTGGACTCCACAATGTAAGTGTCTGGCACCCAGAGGAACTCCACAAGGCGGGCATCCAGAGTGAAGCTCTTGTTGCCTTCAAACACCAGCCGCTGGTCCATCCACCGCTGTCGGAGGTATATGGTGGCTGTGTAGTCCTGGGAAGGGGAGGCCGGGTATGGCAATGGATAGGGGTGGTGGGTGAGAAAACCCCACCAGACAGGAAAAAAGTGGTCCAGCTTTACTCTACCCCCAACCTCCACTTAGAGCAAGAGTTCACAGACATTGGTGAATAAAGTTGCTATTCTTATTGCAATATGCCACTACTCAAGATTGGGGTAACTGGTAAGAAGTCATCTGCTGGGTAAGTTACCCCAGTTATCCCAGTGTTGGGATAGTGGCATATTGCAATAATAGAACAAATTGCCTTACTTATTCTAGATAATAGCTCCCACTGCCGAAAGGGAACTCCATGTTTGAGACTTTAACTTACTTGGCATGACAACTCACATTGTAGTAGATCACCAAGGCTCCACCAAATTGCTGAAGTTCTTGGTGGGCTAAGTGCTTAGTATGTCCACAGTTTATCTGGAATGCACAGCATGCCACTTGGCAAGCTGCCTTTAGTTTGCCCTTATCTTGAATGTGTGTGTGTGTGTGTGTGTGTGTGTGTGTGTGTGTGTGTGTGTCTGTGTGTCTGTGTGTTTTGAGACAGAGTTTTACTCTTGTCTCCGAGGCTGGAGTGCATTGGCACAATCTCAGTTCATTGCAACCTCCGCCTCCTGGTTCAAGTGATTCTCCTGCCTCAGCCTCCCAAGCAGCTGGGATTACAGGCATGCACCACCAAGCCTGGCTAATTTTGTATTTTTAGTAGAGATGGGGTGTCTCCATATTGGTCAGGCTGGTCTCGAACTCCCAACCTCAGGTGATCCACCTGCCTTGGCTTCCCAAAGTTTTGGGATTATAGGCGTGAGCCACCACACCTGGCCATTGAATGTGTTCTCTTAAGGGAGAGGGTCATTGCAGCAGTCAGCTGTCAGTTTTCCTCAGGCTGTCTCCCCCACTGTAAAAGACCATGTGATCTGCAGCCTTGCTTACTACACTTTGACTCCTTTCCCCAAATTTTATCCATTGCCAAGGTACCCACTTGATTCGCTGGTTTCTCTCCTCTTGACCCTTGAATGGATCTTCTTCCTGATACTCAGAACATCTGTTCTACAAGAATCTTTCATTGTCTTGAGTTTGGAGATAGCACTCCAGCTTCTGCCATTCTAAATGGAGGAGGGCCATGAGCCATTCTTTTTTTTTTTTTCTTTTTGAGTAGCTAGAAAGGGTATCCTCATTAAACACATGGACAGGGACTCCTTGGGTGGAGTACAAAGGAACAACACTTACCATGTTACTCTCTGAAATGCTGGAGATACTTGCAATGTCCAGAGTCAGCGCTATCTGAACTGGTTCTCCTAAGATGAACAAAGCCCAAGACAGACATGGAAACACAGACATGAGATTTCCCAATACTACATTAGCACATTCTAAAAAAGATTAAACTTATAAAAGTCGAGTTTGCTTGATAGAAATATTTAAATAATCTATAAATATAAAAAGAAAAAGTTAAATTTTCTTATCCCCTCTCAAGAGTAACCACCATGTATGGTGTGCCGCCCTTTGGCATGAAAAATACGCACAAATACACAGGTATTTTAATATGTAAGAGAGACCACACTGAGTAATGAATGCATATTTTAAGGAACATAGTGCTGAGATATTTGCCACTTCTTGCATGGAGGGTTTTTCCTATGGCATTTGCAAGGAACTAATCATTTAGAAAGTAACAGATTTGTAATCTGATTGTGCATAGATGTCGTTTTTTTCCCCCTTGGCTAAATACATTTACCACAAGAGGCATCCAAGACCCATGGCTGAGCTTTTACTGACCTCCGGACACTTTGCTTCTCTTCCTTCACTCTCCCGGAACCCTACACAATTTAGAATTTCAGAGCCTCTGCACTTGGTCCAGTGTGCAGACTGTGGGGCCTCAATCCTGGAGGCTCGGCAGTCAGATTGAACTTCAGAGAGAGACTGTTCTATCTCTAGAGACTGAGGTGTCAGAGCTCCCTTCGAGAAGCCAGGTCAGGCCAGGAAGTTGACTCCTCTTTATGTGGAGATATGGAATAATGTACCTAGGTCCCAGATCTGTCACCTCCCAGTTCTTTATTCTGGGAAAAGTTATCAAATCTTTCAGAGCTGCAGTTCTCTTACCTGCAATTGGAGATCATGTTGACCTCATAGAGTCAAGGAAAGGGTTAAAGGAGATTAGGCGTGTGGCACTGTCTTTGTGGCGGGGCAGCAACGGGGAATGTAAGAGAAGTGCCTGCCCAGCCGGACATCCTGAAGGTGTTCATCACTGGTTGTCTGTACAAAGCTCCCAGCTTTTATCCATCAGTCACATCATAATAGGCGCTCAATAAATGGCATTTCCTTCCCTTCCCTTCCCCCTCTCTTCCGTAATCTTAGCTAATTTTGGAAAAGAGACAACTTTGTTCACCAGGCTAATAGATGCAATAGCATCCACTTGCAATAAAAAACCCCCGGGGGTGCCTCAGGGGACTCTGATAATGCATTAACCAGGAAGAGGCCAGGCAGAATCCAAAAGAAGCTTAAAAACATCTGATTGGTAGGAATAGGGCAAAGCAACGTACTTACTAATCTAAGAAAACTAAGCCATAGGATATAGGTAGGAATTTGGAAATAAAGTGTTAGAGCCAATGCAATTAAACAATACTTGAATGTTAATGTTGATATCTGGTGGAAAAGGATGCGATTATTATTATTTTTTTTTTGAGACAGAGTCTTGCTCTGTTGCCCAGCTGGAGTGCAGTGGCATGATCTCAGTTGACTGTAACCTCTGCCACCTGGGGTTCAAGTGATTTCTCTGCCTCAGCCTCCCAAGTAGCTGAGATTACAGGTGCGCGCCACCACACCTGGCTAATTCTTCGTATTTTAGTAGAGAAGGGGTTTCATTATGTTGGCCAGGATGGTCTCAATCTCCTGACCTTGTGATCCGCCTGCCGCGGCCTCCCAAAGTGCTGGGATTACAGGCGTGAGCCACCGCGCCCCTTCAGGGCGAGATCTTTGAGGGCAGACCCTGGAAGGTGCTGAAGCAATGTGGTGCTAAGTGGCTTTCTACCCCTCCAGGCAGCAAGGTGCAGCTCTGAGACTGGAAGCCTAGAGTCAGAGAAAGGTGTATGAATTTCATTCAGGCCACTTAACCACAAATTTCAAATCTCTCTGTGCTGCACTTTTTCTTTTCTTTCTTTCTTTCTTTCTTTTTTTTTTTTTTTGAGATGGAGTCTCACTCTTGTCACCCAGACTGGAGGTGCAGTAGTGTGATCTTGGCTTACTGCAACCTCTGCCTCCTGGGTTCAAGTGATTCTCCTGCCTCAGCCTCCAGAGTAGCTGGGATCACATCAACCACCATGCCCAGCTAATTTTTGCATTTTTAGTAAAGACGGGGTTTCACCACGTGGGCCAGGCTGCTCTCGAACTCCTGACCTCAGGTAATCCACGCACCTCTGCCTCCCACAGGCATGAGCCACTGTGCCCACACTGTGCTGCAGTTTCACGCCTGTAAAATAGAGCTGCTAGTGCCACTGTGGTTTGAATGTGTGTCCCCTCCAACACTCATGTTGACATTTAATTGCCATTGTAAGAGTGTTAAGAGGTAGGACCCTTAAGAGGTGGTTAAGCCTCATGGGTAGAATTGGTGCCATCACGAAAGGGCAAGTTCAACCCCCTCTTGTTCTCTCTCTTACCACCATCTGATGACAAAGCTAGAAGGCCCTTGCCAAATTCCAGCACCTTGATATTGGACTTCTCAGCCTCTAGAACTGTGAGCCAATAAACTTCTGCTCATTATGAATACTCAATCTCAGGTATTCTGTTATAGAAGCACAGAACAGACTAAAACAAGTGCCGGCCATCGAGGGTTGGGTTGGGACGGTTACTGCATCTACTTTAAGCGCCGTAGATCCATGTTAGTCGCCTTCCCTGAATAACACAGGGATTGGAAAAGACAGAAGAACTCCGGTCCCACTGTGCATTCTGTCCAGTTTATTTCCACAGTCTAGTCTAGGCTTTGTCTCAGTTGGCTTTTTTTTACCGGACCAGAGCTTGCTCTTTCTTCCCCTTGAGTTATAAGAGCAAACTGTGCCACCAGAGGGCAGCTTACTCCTAGGAACGAGGTCAAAGCCAGCTCCTGCGTAGTGTTCACTAGTGCCAGCTTACAAACCTTTGCTTTGTCCGGCTCTGTCTCTGAGAAATCCTATGAAGGTCTTGTCTCTTTTGGACCTCAGGGTCCTGGAAACCGGGTGCACAGATATTAAGAGAGCAATGGCCCTCCATGGGCCTCCAGGCTGCCATGCAAGTTTAGGGATTTTCAGGAGTGAAGTGCCAAAAGGCACAAAACAAGGGGTGTGGGGTTGTGCTGTTCCCCCTTTTTAACTGAAAACCCCATGCCCTATTTTCACCCCAGGTGGGACGAGACATCACATCCCTTCAGGCCTGCCCTAGGTTCCCTGTTCTCAAAATGAACTCCCTGCCCAAGGACCCTGCACTTTGCTGGCCAGTGAGTAGGCAAACAGGAATGGCTGCATTCTGGCTTAATTGTTCGGGGTCTGGGAGGCAAGAGAAATTGTTGAGTGGCATTAACCAAGGCTACATGCTTGTCATTCGTGTTCAGCAGGGCCTGGGGAAACCAGGGGATGTTGAAGCCTCTCTAGGCTCCTTAATATAAGGATCTCACATCTTAATTGTGTCTCAAATCTGAATGAAAATGCATCTCTACCATCTCCAACTGAGCAGATGTGATTGACTGAGGGCCCCAGCTTCTGCGCTTTGGAATCGAATACCACGCTTGCTCTGAGGCCATGCTTCTCACGGGCCACCGCCAACCACAGACTGAACACAGTGGGGATAAGAAGGCAGGCCTGTTCCTGGGAAGCATAAAGATGGGAGACTCCTCTCATGATACCTCTAGCTCAAGGACTCCCTGGTGGGTCATTCCAAACACACTGAGGACTGCCCTACCATCTAAGACACTTCCACTCAACCTCGCTTCCTTCCCTCTCTCCTTCCCTGTCAGACCTGCAGGTCTGACAACTCTCCTAGCTTCCCTCTCTGCCCCTCCATCCTCCCTTCTAGACATAGTCCCCCTACATAGCTGAAAGAAATCATCTGCTCTTGGCATCTGCTCTTCAGAAGATCTGGACTACCACCTGAATCCTAGATCAAACCAGGAAGGGATGAAAATAACTCATCCTCTGTTGATGTTGCACGCACTGTGCCTCAGGCTTACATACTTCACTTCATTCAGTCCTCCCTGTGAGATAGATGGGATGTTCTCATTTTACAGAAAGGGAAAATGAGGCACAGAAGGCTAAAGTACTTGCCAAGCAGGAGAGCTAGGAGCCAAACTCAGGTCTGTTCAATGCCAAGGCTCTTTCTGTTGCTTTCTGCTATGAAGAGCTGTATAGTTGGTCTCACTCCCTCCTTCCTTGCTTTATTCTTTCAACAGACATTAATCAGCAAGTTGTTATATGTCAGGCACTGAGCTTCTATGGGGAATAGTGAGGGAAATGAAGTCAGACTCCTCCAAGGGCTGCCTGGAGGAATCAGGGGAGGCTTCTCAGAGAAAGCAGCCTTTGCTCTGAGACATGATGAAAAATTGACATTTTTCTAGGGAGTCAAATTCAAAGAAGCAATTCCACGAAGATAGCCTCTGTAAAGACACCAAGGTGGAGGAGGGCAAGGATGTCAGGGAATGTTCAGAGTGCACTGGGGAGCACTGTAGGAGGGGAAGGAGTGGGGACTTGGGCAGATGAGAATGACAGACAGACAAAGGCTGGGCTGCGAAGGACCTGGTGTGCCTGGACTCTATGCGAGGAGGCTGAGGCATGTACAGGTGTCCCAAACAGGGCAATGACCCAAGAGGCATCCGGATGGCAGTGTGAGGTGTCAGCTGAGAGGGGGCAGGCTGGAGGGGGAAGACCAGATGGGGTAGCCTGGTGGCGCCTGGTGAATTCATTGAATAATGACCCTGGAAGTGGGGGCAGGAGCAGAACAGTGTGTGAGTGATTGTTAGGAGGCTCTCGCAACCTCCTCAGTGAGGAAGAGTATTGCTTTATCTTGCAGGCAGAGAGGCAAGGTGCCTTTTTCCAGGCAGTGTGAAAAATTATCGGTAGCCATCCTCATCCATCATCGCCAATCCTTAACAGGCTGCAGATCAGAAAATGGAGTCAACTAAAACCTCCCGAAACCCTCCACTGCTTATTGTCTCTGTTTCCAACCCTTTGAATTGATGTCCTGGGCACAGTGGATGACCTACCACCAAAATTGGGCCTGAGAAATTTGTTATATCCTGCTGTGAGGTTCTCAAAGCCAGGCAGGGAAAGCTTGTCACTTCTGCCAACCTCGACGTTGAACTGATTCCCCTGGACACACATCCTGGAAAAGAAATGGGTTTTGTTGTGCATGCTTGCTTATGTGAATCAACGTGTGTATACACCCTTGAGCTTGTGTTTGCCCATGTGTGTGTGGGTGTATGTGCTGTGTCCATGTACCGGCAGTGATATTCCTAACGACAAATCTCTTAATTTTCAGCTATTGAGTTAGTATCTCCATTTTTTACCCACTTGTCATAGATCAAAATATCATGGTAATTTTGATAGAAGATTGATAATTTGATTGATAATTTTGATAGAAGACACACCCTCTAAGTGCCTTCTTGAAAAATACAAGGGTTCATCCATCTATGACCATATTGGAAGCTTGTGTTCTGTAAATGGAGTTAATGGGGGGAAATTTCATTGTTTGGTGCTCCAGGGAAGTGAGTAGACCAGGTTTTGCCTTGCTTGTGGGTGAGTAGGAAGAGCTGCCCCCTCCCACCACATGCCCCAACTCAGATGGAGGCCACTCTGAGGGTAGCAAAGCTCACCTTTCAGTGAAGAGAATCAGACACACGAAGGCCAAGTGGAGGCTGTAGTTCATGTTGAGGAGCTGTTCACACCGAGGGGTTGAAATAGGAATCACCTGGGAAACAGAGGGGGCAAGGTGAGCGGCAGGCAGCCCAACAGGCTCACCAGCTCCCGGTCAGCCTCTCCCTCGGGTGGGTGGTTGGCTTAGCATTTTCTCAGCATGTGTGGGAGGCGGCCTCTTTCCATACCTTTTGGTTACAGCTCCTTCTCTCTGTGTTCCTGCCAGGAATGACTTCATTTTAGAGGATTATGTTTTTTAAATTTAATTTTTTTTTTTTTTGAAACAGGGTCTCACTCTGTCACCCAGGCTGGAGTGCAGTGGCGTGATCTCAGTTTACTGCAGTTCAACGTCCAGAGATGCTCCCACCTTAGCCTCCTGAGTAGCTGCGATTACAGGCACGTACCACCACACCTGGCTAATTGTTTTGTATTTTTGGGAGAGATGGGGTTTTGTCATGTTTCCCAGGCTGGTCTCGAACTCTGAGCTCAAGTGATCCATCTGCCTTGGCCTCCCAAAGTGCTGGGATTACAAACATGGACCCCCGTGCCCGGCCCAGGATTATGTTTTAAATCTACCCAAAATTGAGACTGAGACCCTGTTTGGAGCATGGTTCATCAGCACCAGAAATACAGCCAGATGATCCTCTGGGCTGCATCTGTTGGGAGCCAAGACTATGCTTGCCCTGTCCTTGTCCCAACTTTGCCAGAAGTACACTCCCAACTCTACACTCCCCTTGACCAAGCCAGACATTCTCTTATTTATCCCTGGGTCTAGGCTTGTGGGGCCAGTCACGTAAACAGGAAACAAAAACCTCCTGAGAACCTCCCAGGTTAGGAAGTCATGAGTTAGGTGCTGTCCCACAGAGCTCACTCCATCCTCACAGTGACCTTGTGTGGTGGGTGGGTTAATCCTTGTATTATGACAAGGAAGCAGGTGCATGGGAAGGACACCATGCTAGTGAGTGCCAAGGGAGGCTTTGAATCCAGGGCTGGCTGCCTCCCTCAGTACTCTCTTCCTTCAGAGCAAGCTGGGGCCTTGGCCTCAGATAACCCAAGGATCCTTGCTTTAGCGTGACCGCCCAGGTCTGGTCCCTGGGTTTCCTGAAGCTTCCAGCTGGCGTGTGCATGAGGACCATTGTTGTGGGTGGGGGTGGTGCGTGGCTCAGAGGCCCGGCCTCCTTAGATTCAGGAGCTGCTGTCAGGCATCCCTCTGAGACAGCAGGGGGCAGCCAGGCAGGCCAGCCTATGATCTGTCACGCTGGGGACAGCAGAATGGGGGTGCTCAGGCTCAAGCCTCATTCCCAGGCAGCCCTGGGTGGTTCACCTTCTCGGTGGCAACATCTGTGAAACAAGCCACTTTCTAGAATCTAGTCTTTCTGGAGCTTAGGGTGTAGTTCAGCCATTCATTAATATTATTTTACTTTCAAAACCGATACATGATCATTGTAGAAATGGCAACAAGACAGAAATTAAAAGTGTAAGTCCCAATCATGTGTCAATACGGGTTCATCAGTGAAAACAAACGTGCCACCCCGGTGTGAGATGTTGACAGTAAAGAAGGTTGTACATGCAGGAAAGGCTCAATTTTGCTGTGACCCAAAATTGCTCTAATAAAAGAAGTCTATTTAAAAAAGCAAAACCAAACCAAAAAAGTCCCTTCTTTATTTCTTCTCTCTCATTTCATACTTCAGAAATAAGCACTGATAACAGTTGTTTTATCCACATATACACAGATATATATTTATATACATATGTATCTCTGTACAAAAAAAATTAAAAAGCAAAATTGGGGCAATAGCATGCTTTTTTACTGCTTGCCTTTTTTTGACTTAGTAATCATAGCAAACATTTATTGAAAACTTAATGCATGCTTACAACTGCACCCCGCCTGTGTAGAATCCTCACAACTCTTTGAAGTAAGGACTACCATCCTCTTCATTTTACAGGTGAGAATACTGAGGATAAGAGAGGAGGAAAAATGCTCCCAAGGTTCAGTAGCCCATGAGGCGTAGAAAAGTGAATCTAAGCAAGCTGACCCAAGTCCTCTTAATGAGTGCAACATGAACATGCTGGTTCCCAATATCAGTGACACCTTCCATGTCAGATCCTATAGATCCGCCTATTCTTTCTAATGGCTGAAGGTATCTCATGGTGTGAATGTACCAACATTTCTAGAACACAGCTCCTACTGTGAAAGCTGTTATTTCCAAAGTGTTCACAGTTATGAAATCAGTAAAGAGCATCTTTGCACACAGGTAAACCCTCATAATTCCGCTGTCTGTTGTGTTAGCTCTTTTGTTCTCACTCATTGAAAATACCAGCTATAAAATCAACATCATAAATCTACCGATGATTATACTCACATTCTCTTCCTTTAGTCCATCGCCCCAATCCCTGTCCCTCCCAGTCCAAGCATTGAGTTTAAGGGGGTCCCTGGAGTAGCTCCCATGTCCTCCATTGCCTCTTTCAATTTTCCAAAAGTTTATCGAGCTCTCCTATGAACAGTCATGTGAAAGGCACCACGCGAACACCCATCTAGTGAGGGAGAGACACGTGTGCATGGTGAAGGGATGTTCCCTATAGCCATCCTATAACAGGAGCAGAGGCCAGGGGATACTTGATATGCAAAAGAGCAGGGAGGATGGGACAGCATCAAAAGGGAAGTCACAGAGAAGGACATTTGGTTCTTGGCGAGTGTGTTGCATTTGCCAGGTAGACAAGGGGCGGGGGGCCCTCCACATGTGGGACAGAGAAGTGGAGGCTTGCCCATGGCCTCTCTCTCACACACTTATCAGCCTCTTTCTGCCAGTCCTTGGCTGTCTGTGTCTTTCTCCTGGTCTGGCCTGAATGAACATGGTTCTACTTTGGCATATTCCTGAGTTCCTCCTCCTCCTACAGGAAACTGCCCTTGATCTAGTGAGTTGGGGAACCAACCAGTCTTCAGTTCCAAGACTCCTATTGAATAATGCCTTCCTGGTGGCGAGGAAGATGTAACATTTGGCCCTGGGCCTCTCAATTTCCTCTAAGTAGTCTCATGATCTGAGAAGCTTCGCCCAGGCTAGAGCCAGAAGTGTAATCCCATCCTATCCTGTTTGCTTGGTTAGGTTGCTAAACAGGTCTCACTTTATAAGGGGAGAAAAGAGAAGCAGGAAAAAGCCTTCTAAATGACCATGAATTGTTAGAAGCCCTGTCTGGTGCTTAATTTCATTTAATTCTCATGGCCATGGGCCCAGTGGGTGTTAATTTTTAGAGTCAAATCTCAGATTTGCAAAGGGATTTGGCTGAGGTCACACAGCAATTAAGGCATGGTTTAAATCTGTTTTCCAAGTCCCTTTTCTTTGCCCTGCAACTAGCAGGAGGGGCTCCAGTACTCCCAAGCTGAACTGGATTCCACTTCAATCTTGTCCTTTTTACACCAAACCCATCTGGGGGATGGAGTGTGGCATCCACAGCACACCCCAAGTGACAAGTGCAGCTAATGCCATTACTCCCTGTGGCAGAGGAGCCAATCGTTAAGTGGCTATGTATGTGTTGGCCAGGCTGAATGGAGGCTCAGGCCACCAGTTTCGTTACAGAGGCTGGAGATGGCATTTAGTGCAGAGGTACTGAGCCACCAGAGGGCAGTGTCCTAAGGGTTGTCCCCGAAGCTGCAACACAGATGTTGACTGGAACTACCTAGCTTTCTGCATCTGCCCAGACATGGTAACTCAGGCATGGTACTCAGGAGGTCCTAGGAGGCTCCGGAGTAGGGGCAGCCTATGCATTAATCTGCCTTGAGGGCATCTCTGGACAAGCTCCCACTTCCACTTGTAGAGGAGATCTTGAGCTCTGGATTCCGACACACCCGAGTCATTTAACCTCTCAGAGCCTCAGTTTTCCCATCTGACAAATGGGAATAGAAAACACTCAGTTTTTTTTTTTTTTTTTTTTTTTTTTAACATTAGTTTTCATTCTCCTCTGCCCTCCTTGTCTTCCATGGGAATTCAGTGATTCCATTATGACTAACAGAACCCAAAGCTCAAGCTCTTTCTTTCTTTCTTTTTTTTTTTTTTTTTTTTTTGAGATGGAGTTTCACTCTTGTTACCCCAGGCTGGAATGCAATGGTGTGATTGGCTCTCTGCAACCTCCACCTCCCAGGTTCAGGCTATCCTCCTCCCTCAGCCTCCAGAGTAGCTGGGATTATAGGCGTCTACCACCACGCCTGGCTAATTTTTGTATTTTTAGTAGAGATGAAGTTTCACCATGTTGGCCAGGCTGATCTTGAATTTCTGACCTCAGGTGATCCGCCTGCCTCTGCCTCCCAAAGTGCTGGGATTACAGGCACGAGCCACCGCGCCCACCTGCTCAAGCTCTTTCTAATACATCCCAGGTGCTACTCAGAGTCTGAGCTAATTGGCATCATCTCAGGAAGGACAGGGTCAGGCACAGGGCATTAGAGTCACATAGGGAACTGATGGCATCTTTTTCTGGACCAGAAATCCGGCCCAAGGCCTCCCAGTCTCCCCAGCCTCTTCCTGGGTTGGCCTGCTGGGTCTCTATACGCCTTGCTTTTGGCCTTTATGTCTCTTTTCCGAAACTTATCAGGCTGGAAGCAGAAGTAATTCCAATATGTGCAAGTTTCTATTCCCGTTCCCAGAATACCTACCATGTAAATACAGTGATGCCGACCTTGTCCCCTCCAGCTTCCTTCCTATGCAGGCACTGTTTTCCTGTCCTCGTCACTTCAGCATGGACAGAAGCATTTGTTGGAAAGCAGGAATGGAGCCCGAATTAGGCTGAGATGAGGAAAGGCGTTATTGCCGTGGGTCCTCCTTAAGAAAATCCCAGAAGATAAAGTGGTGCGGGGCGTGCCCTGTGTCTGCCGGTCTTGGCTGGCTGGTGCGCAGAGGTGAACCACCGCGGCTGTAGTGAGGACAGCAGGGGCTCTAACCTCGGCTCTGCTGCTCGTCCTCCAGTGGCGCTCCCTGACGCACATTAGGTGTTCCTCAGAGTCCAGACCTGCCCCCTCCCTCGGTCCCAGCAGGGCTTGCGTTTGGACCTCCTTCCCTCCCCTCTCTCCAGGCACCTTACCGGCAGCTGTTGAGACCCCGTCAGGGCAAGTCCTTCAGGCCTACAGGCAGGACAACTGGGCGAGGCACTGTCTTTCGTGTCCTCAGGGTTCTCCCCATCCTCAGCCCTGTCCCTTGTAAGTGGGCACGCAGCCACCCTCTGATGGAGTGGCTCTCTGGGGAAGAATGGAGCTGCTGAACCTGCCGCGCAGAAACAGAGGTGGGCGGAGCCTCTCGTAGCCCCGTCCTTGTGGGGGTGCTGACTGGTCCTGGTGTCTGGGAATCGTCAGCTCCTGCTACAGCTGCTGCCTCTAGGGGTTTGATTCTGAGATCGTGTCTTAGTCACGCTCCCAGACCTCTGTCAGAAAAGATCCCTGAGATCAAGGACCCATGAGCGTCAGGTAAAGTGGGCGACCCCACCCACTGTGCCGGGCTCTGCGTTTGGAGGACAGCCCTCCATTCTGGTGCAATGGAATGGCTACAGCGGCCACTTCACCTTCTTAGGCCTCAGCTTCCCGTCCATAAAACGAGAACCTGATTGTTAAACTCTGATTCCTTTTTGGCATTTTAAGAGCATCTTTGGGATCAATAGAAAGTCTATTCTGTGTCAAAAGAGACTTTCATATTCCAGGACCTAGTGCTTTCCAGCCTGGGAAGTCTCAAAAAGAGCCGTAGAGGCCAAGAGCACAGAGGACAGCGGCCCAGGAGGCCAGGGCAGGAGGACGTGGGGAGACTGGGAGGCATCGGGCTGGACTTCCCCAACCCTCCACCTTCCCCCATGCTGCCCTCACACAGGGTTCTTGAACTCCCCGCAAAGTCCCTTCAGGAGCATCCCAGAGAAGGAGGCCTTCGTCCTCCCTGGCCAACGGAACCTCCTAACAGAATTGCTTGGGCAGTGCTCACTGAGCCCTGGATCATGCCCTCATCACAGCCAGTGGCCCCAAACTCACTATTGGCTCCAGCCATGCCAGTAGGGGGAGGGAATTCCTTGGAGGTTTGGCCTTGCACTCCGAGGGAGCTGGGAGCCAGAAGGGACTCAGATGGAGGGGCAGGGAGAGGCCCAGAGACATCTACTTCCCTCTTGACATCATGGCAAAGCTCCTTCCCAGACCCAGTATAGGAGTGGTAAAGGGAGAGACCCAGAGAGAGAAAGGAAGGGGAGCGAATGGAGGGGCAGGAAAGGGAGGGCCTCAGCGTACAATGCACCATAGGTGCCTTTGGCCCCAAACCAACTTCCTTAGTGAGCTTCTGGAGCCTGGCCAGGCTGGAAAACATTGCTCCGCTGGTGGGTAAGGAGTGGGCACCTAAAGAGACAGTGATTTCATTTCTCTTGAGAGGCCTCACTTTCACTTGGGAACCTTGCAGGTGGCTAGAGCAGGAATGGCTGAGGAGCCGGTTTCAGGTTCTCAATGAATGAACAGTGGTCTGGGGCTTTTCTCAAAAAGTCTAAGATTTTCTTACACAGAACAAAGACTTCAGGGTAACAAAGGCAATTCAGAGTTGGGAGGTGGGGGTGGGAGGGTTTCCTCTGACTCAGGAACATGAGACTTAGATGAAAGAACATGGCTGGCTAGCTGCATGGCCCTGGGCAAGTTGCTTAGCCTCTCTGGTTCTCAATATCTTGTCTGACCAATGGGGCTGAAGCTTCCTTACAGGGTTACTGTAACGAGTCAGCAATGACAGATGTGGTAGTGTGTCTGAAAGCACCTGGCACATTGTAGGTGCTCAACAAATTGTTCTTTTTCTCCCGATACTGTAGTGTCATGTCACGTTTATACTTACCTATCAACCCTCCATCCAGGTATCTATCTGTCTGCCTGTCTGTCTGTCTGTCTGTCTATCTATCTACCTACCTACCTACCTTCATCACCATTATCTACCTATCTATCCTGTGTTTAATGTTTCCGATCATATTGTTAGTGCTTTCATCGCAAGGGGCTTGAATTATACTTCTATGTAGACATCCAATAAGTATGTTAAGAGACTGCCCCCGGTGGCCAGGGAAAGCCAGATCTCCCACTTTCCAACAATGTTTCAGTCTAGTGCCAGCTTCTTCTTAGCTTTCCTTTAGATCAAGTGAAGAAATGCCTGGAGGCATTTCCAGGAAAATTTCCAGGAAAACTAGGTTCCTCTTCAGTATTCCCAGGCATTCTTGCTCCATGGCTCCAGAACCCCTAGCAACCTCTACACAATCCAGGTCACCTCGTTTCCAAATGTGACCTCTGATCTCCGGAGGCCCGAGTCAGTGTTATTTCAGGATGCTCAAATGTACTACCCACAGGATACTGATCTCAGTATCTACCTCTTTCTCCACATGGTCGTACACTCTCTTAGAAGGTGTCCCAGAAATACAAAGGCGAGAGTACATAGATATGTCTTGCCTTGTACCTTAATCACAATGCATACAGGATACTAAATCATAGTAATACCATACATTTGTACAGCGTTTTGCAGTTTTCAGAGCTTTTGTGCATATGCTTTATCTCAGCCACATAATAATCCTGTGAAGCAGGCAGGGCTTTTTTAAAAAAAGTTGCCATTTTGTAGATAAGGAAGCTGTGCTAGTCAGCCAGCTACTAAGGGCTGGAGTCAGCATGGACTGAAATCTAGGTCTTTGAATTTCAAATGAGTCCATTCAATAATAGTGGGGAGTACAGTGAAACAGAGTTCAACTAGAGCAAGGGACAGAGCAAACCTTTGGATCTTCCCCTTGCCTGGAGTGCTGTAGCGAGATAAGATTACTTTTTGCAGCTGTACTACCCAGGAAATGCTGCCTGTCAGAACGGAATACCCCTCCGACCTGTAATCCCAGCTGGAAATTCTAGGACAATCTCAACCCTCTCATCTTCCTTCTTCCCCCACCCTCAACACCTGATGGACCCTCACTCTTGGTATGTCATTCTGTCTTATCTCCCAATATCTGCCTCAGCATCTCCTAATCTTAGAAATGGGCATTTCCAAAAAGAGGCCTGAAAGGCTCTGTGCTAGATGAGCCTTTGAATTACAGGGAGAAAATATTAGAACTTCTATGGCTTCAAACAATGGGAGAGATATTGCACTTTACTCTTATTTGCTGTGTTCGTGGATACTGGCTGCTCACCAGTGTGATGGGAAGACTGTCCAAGGTCATGTACAGCCGGGCCAAGCAACATGAACCTGAGGATGGAGCTGGGCTTTAAAACATGGAGGGTTTGGTCTTGCAATCCTTTGCTTTGGGGCCAGGTTAAATGGATTGATGATTTGTTTTTACCAAATTAACCCTAAATTGATGCGTGGCTTAAAAAGATTTTTACAAAAAGAAACTACTGAAAAGAAGATAACATGAATAATGCAAACAGCAAGAAAATGGTAGGACTGACACTTCACTCATCTCAACCTAATTCAGCAGGAGTTTTCAAACTCCTGTTAAAAATAGGAAAGTGATTGATCAACATCAGAGAAGATGGACATTTCCTAACTGAATTTAGAGAAAATTTACATAATTGGTAAGATAGAAAAATTATTGTTTTAGCAAGCACAGCCAATGTAGTGCCTTTTCTATTTGGATCTCTGCACTTTAGTGAGGAATCACTTTTTCAATTCTGTAACTGATTAGAACTAAATATTGAAATAATTTGAACTTAAATCTAGTCTTCTAAATATCCTAATGCAGAAGCTTAATATGAAAATAATACAGACATGATAAAATGTAACAACCACATTGCATTTACTACAAATATTAGTTTTCATGGTAATTTGTTTCTGGGTCTTCAAAAAGTCTACTGAGCCAATGAACAAATGCCAGCAATGGCATCTGCACAGCTGGGTAAAGCAGTGTATTATGACCTCCTTATATTTGCTTCTAATTTCTTTGTGTGTTTTTGAGATGGAATCTCGCTCTGTTGTCCAGGCTGGAGTGCAGTGGTGTGATCTCAGCTCACTGTAACCTCCACCTCAGCAATTCTCCTGCCTCAGCCTTCAGAGTAGCAGGGATTACAGGTGTGTGCCACTGTGCCCTGCTAATTTTTGTATTTTTAGTAGAGATGGGTTTTTACCATTTTGGCCAGGCTGGTCTTGAACTCCTGACCTCAGGTGATCCACCCACCTTGGCGTCCCAAAGTTCTGAGATTACAGGTGTGATCCCTCATGCCTGGTCTGCTTATAATTTCTAATAATAACAAATATGTACCTTCCTCTCCTTACACTGTACACCCCCCCCCACCCCGGCCACACCCCACCCTCGCATTGCCCCAGCTCCAAGGCCTAAACCCCTAGATTCTAGATATGCTTGAAGGACTAAAGAAAAAGGCAATGGCACGTGGTGAAAACTCATTTCTCAGCGATGTCTCTGCAGAGGAGACAAACTCTGCAGGTAAGGCAGTGTTTTCCAAGGTGTGGTCTGCCCAGAGATGCTTCTGTCAGAATCACCAGGGGTGTTTGTTAAAATACATGTTCCTGAGCCTCTCCCCAGACCTACCAAATCAGAGTATCAAGAAATGACAAGACATGAGGCCTAGGCATCTGAATTTCAATCAGCTCCCCAGATAATTTTTATTCATTCTAAAATTTGAGGGCTATGGCTATAAGGTAAATCTCTCATTTCATTCACCATTGATTCAGTTAATAAATATTACAGAATGCCTACTCATTTCAGACCAGGCACTGTGCTAAGTGCTGGTGGAATACTGCCCCTTCAGTCACACCTGGCCCTTCCTTTGAAACTTACAGTTCAGAGGTGGAGCAGATAATACTTAAGAATCATATTTAGGCTGGGCACAGTGGCTCACGCCTCTAGTCCCAGTACTTTCGGAGGCCGAGGCGGGCAGATCACTTGAGGTTAGGAGTTTGAGACCAGCCTGGCCAACATGGTAAAACCCTGTCTCTACTAAAAATATGAAAATAAGCCAGATGTGGTGGCGCATGCCTGTAATCCCAGTTACTTGCGAGGCTGAGGCATGAGAATAGCTTGAACCTGAGAGGTGGAGGCTGCAGTAAGCAGAGATTGCGCCACTGCAGTACAGCCTGGCTGAAGAGAGTGAGACTCTGTCTCAAAAAAAGAAAAGAAAAGAAAGAAAGAAAGAAAGAAATAAACATATTTAACTAAAAAGTGTGATAAGAGCTCTGAAATACAAAAAACGGAGCAGGGCTGGCTAGCTTAGATGGAGCGACCTAGAAATATCTCTTTGAGAGGTGACATGTAAACTGATTTCTGGAGGGTGGGAAGGAGTCGGCCATGTGTTGAGGAGGGCAGGGGAGGCAGGGCAGGGCCTGGGGACAGAGCTCTCTTGGGGGTTGCAGGAAGGCTGGGCAGTGGCTGGGGGCAGAGCTCTCTCAGGGGCTCAAGGAGCACCCTGGGGGAACCCCTAGCCCAGGCAAACAGGTCCTGACTGGAGGAGAAGCAGAGGGCTGCTCTTCCGCATCATCGCAGCCCTCCCATCTCAAACCCTGGGAAAGTGGAATAGCTATGGTAACATCAACCCAGGTTTGACTTGGACTCTTTCACAGCTCTTGGGGTTCAGCCAGACTCCCACGGTCTGAGAACCCCCGAAGCCAGGGGAGGTCTCCACCTACTCTCTCCAAACCTTGGTGCTTTGTTCTTTTTTCTCTCAGTCAGCCTTTTCTTCTGAGCTGCTAAATCACTGGCACCTTTAGAAGACTGTCAGAAGCTAAGGGTATGAAAGACCTCAAGCCACAAACACAATCACTGGCACTGTGGGCCACAGGGCAGGTGAGGGAAGGTGGGTTGGATCTACTGGAAGCAAGCTGAGTCCCTGCTGAGGACAGACTGTCCACACCCCTTACTGTGCACCCTGGGAAGCTGCTCCCAGGGAGGGGTGGCCTGGATGAAAGATTTGTGGCAGACACTGTAATCCCAGCTGTGGAGACTGGGGACCATTTCAGGAAAACAACCTCACCAAGTCCCCGGCATCACTTTACCTGCTGTAAAGAGCTCAAGTGAAGCATATTCAGCCTTACCACATTCCCACAACTCAAATAAATAATAGACAAATAAAGAAGAAGATAAATTTAAAAAATGAAAAAGCATTAATATCGTTGCCCAAGGCTCAGGCTGTATATGTGTTAGTTTCTTTTATCAAAATGATTCCCTGGTCAGTTTCTAAGGGTTCTTGATTCCAAATATTTTTCTGCATCTTCTACAACATGCTTTAGAGCTGAGTGGGGCTTCTTATTTCTCCATTTCATTCACCGAGTTGACCCTGCCCACACTGGCTTGGCATTTTCCCTGGGAGTTAAAGGGTGCTGCTGGGTGAGGGAGTTTGAGGGTCTGTGTATCACAGTGGGTGGAAAGTCTCTGTGGTGAGCTTGGGGCTCTGAGATGGTGGGTCTTGTTTGGGATTAGACATTTCAGTCTGTGTTGCTGAGTGAAACAGGCATTTGAGTCAAATATTGGTTCTCAGCTGGACGCGGTGGCTCATGCCTATAATCCTAGCACTTTGGGAGGCTGACGTGGGTGGATCACCTAGGTTAGAAGCTCAAGACCAGCCTGGCTAACATGGTGAAACCCCATCTCTACTAAAAATACAAAAATTAGCTGGGCGTGGTGGCATGCACCTGTAATCCCAGCTACTGGGGAGGCTGAGGCAGGAGAATTGCTTGACCCCAGGAGGCGGACATTGCAGTGAGCCGAGACTGCAACACTGCACACCAGCCTGGCCAACAAGAGTGGAACTCCATTTCAAAAAAACAAAACGAAGTAAAACAAAACGAAAACCCGGGTTCTGGTTTGTTGGCTCTGTGATCTTGGCAAATCACCAAGTTTCAGTTGTCAGTTTCAGTTTTTCTTCTGTAAACTGGGGATAACAATACCTACTTTGTAGTATTAGTAGGCTATCTTTCATTTTGCCTAGTACGGGGAGTGCTCAATACGTATTTATTTTTATTTTTTGTTTTAGATGGAGTCTAGTTCTGTCATCTAGGCTGGAGTGCAGTGGCATGATCTTGGCTCATGGCAACGTCTGCCTCCTAGGTTGAAGTGACTTTCATGCCTCAGCTTCCTGAGTACCTGGGATTATAGGTGCCCACCACCATGCCTGGCTACTTTTTGTATTTTTAGTAGAGACAGGGTTTCACCATGTTGCCCAGACAGGTCTTCAACTCCTAACCTCAAGAGATCAGCCCACCTCGGCCTCCCAAAGTGCTGGGATTACAGGTATGAGCTACCATGGCCCACTCACAAAGTATTTTTTAATCTGTAATTTCAGACCCACGGCCCTGAGGAGCCAGTTGCACCCTCCTTGGAACCATTTGGTCTTGTAAGATGCTGGCATGACGCCCAGCGTCGGAAGCCTAACAGCCCCAAGGCGCTAGGGTCAGCACACGCAGATGGGATCTTTGTAGCACTGGGTTCTTGAAGTTCTACAGCATCGTCAACCTGCTGGGTGGCTCCAGAGGCTTCCGATACAGATCTCATGGGCTGGGGCTTACTTTGCTGACCTTCACAACAGCTCAACACCATCCTCAGAGCCAACCCACGTTCCAGCTCCCAACCACTTCAGATAAATACAGGCCCACAGCAAAGTTTTCCATTTCTTAGAAAGATAAAAATTTTATTATTTTTTCCTTTCAACAAAATTTGAGAGCCGACTATGTGTCAGAGGCTTTTCTAGGTTTTAGTGACACAGCTGTGAGCAAAATAGATTGAGTGTCTGTTTAAATGCAATGCATATCCTGTAGAGAGGAGACCAGAAAATAAATAAATGTATACAGACGTAGATGCAATGTTGGGTAGGAATAAGCGCTATAAAGAAATGTAAAGCTGGCTAACGGTGATGGGGTATGATGAGGGTTCTATTTAGATGGGCTTATAATAGAATGCCTCTTTGAAATGGTGACATTAAAAGGCAGGAATGCCGTCCTGTTCTCGCTTCCCTCCTCCACCCGCATTCTGCTCTCACCAGCATTATTCCTGGAATTCTGCTACAATCACATCACTTCCCAGCTTAAAGATCCTTCAGAGGTTATTCTTCTGAATAAAGCCGGAACACCTTTTGGCATGGCATTCAAAAGCTTTCAGGATATGGTCCCAAAGATCACTTAATCTGTCACTCCCCAGTTTCAACCCACGCTGAACTACTCACAGTTCTCCAAATGCCGCCAGGTGGCTGACTCTGCCTCTTTTTTTTTTTCAAACCCTACTTTCCCCTAGTCTTTGCAGATGCTGTTCCCCCGCCTGGAGCACGCTTTGTCCTCTCCCTCTTCTCCATCTGGCCAACAGCAGTAGGTTCCTTGGAGGCCCTCCTGTCCAGCCAGGTTTTCTCCCCCTCCTCTAGGCCAACCCCTTGGAAAGCACCCACCATACCATGAACCACAGGATCCTTAGTTTGTGTCCTCGCCTGTCCCCCATACCAGACTATGAGCCCCTACAGAAATTTTTTTGCATCCATCCTTAATGCTTAGTATAGAACCAAACACATAGTAGGTGTTGCCTGGATTAACAAACAAGGGAAAATCATTCTGCTTATTCTCTGTCACTTGATTATGCCCTTTCCAGCATGGCTTATTTAAAAAAAATCTGTGACACATAGTGAGTATATATATTTATAGGGTACATGAGATATTTTGATATGGGCATGCAATGAGTAAAAATTGCATCACGGTAAATGGGGTTTCCATAACCTCATGCATTCATCATTTTCTGTGGTACAAACATTCCAATTGTACTCCGTCAGTTATTTGAAAATGCACAACAAATTATTGCTGTCTGTAGTCACCTTGTTGTGCTATCAATAACAGATTGCATTCATTGTATTGCTTTCACTGCCTATTTTGTATCTGTTAATCACCCCCACATCCCCCAATCCCACCACCCTTCCCGGACTGTTGTTAATCATCAGTCTACTTTTCTATCCCTGTGAGTTAAAGTGCTTTAATTTTTAGCTCCCACAAATGAACAGGAACATGAGAAGTTTGCCTGTCTGTGCCTGGCTGATTTCATTTAACATAATGTCCCCCTGTTCTATCCATGTTGGAAATGACAGGATCTCATTTGCAAAATCAGCATTTCCCTAACTGCCTCGACACGTCAGCCACATTTCATCTTCCAATATTTGCCATCCCAGTCATTCTGTCCCCAATACCCTGCTCTTTTCACTTTTCCTCTCCTTCTAGCACCTTCCACAATTGAGTCATTTGTTACGTTTATTGTTTACTGTTGATTGGTCTCCTCCCTGCAGAGCACAAGCTTCACATGGGAGGGGTCTTTCTCTGTTTTCTCCCTGCTGTACTTCAGTGCCTGGCACCTTGTAGGGGGACACATTTGTTGAATGAATCACAGCAACTCAATGCTGCCGGCATTCAGCATTCCTCCCTAGGGAACAGAGCCAGGGAGGTAGCTTGCCTCGCCCAAGGAGGCACAACCAGTGAGGCCGACGACAGGTTCGAGTCCCCTCCCAGCCTGAACTCTTGCAGCTCTGTGGGCCATATCTGTGTTCTGCTCCACAACAAGATTGCAAACTGAGCCTGCTGGCTCCGATGTATCCTGGTTACAGCTAGTGCTCTACTTGCCGGTGGTGGTGGGTTTGTGCTGGATTTCCTCATGCTCAGGAATAGAGATTAGAGACACCTGGCTTAGGGTGGGAATTTCGGGTGGGTGGGAGTCTGGTAGGTGATTTGGCGAAGAGGCTTGCTTTGCACAGACCCTCCCACTTTGGCCTCCCAAAGCGCAGAGATTACAGGTGTGGCCCACCTCGGCTGGCCAAGAACTCAGGTTGCTAATCCCTCCAGCACACATTTGCTTTGTAAACGCTGCTGCAGCCAGCTCAGGTGCGGCCCTGACTTGGCCTAGCCAGGCCTCTTCCTGGGACTCCCCAGACGTGCTGCCCTGCTGCTGTTGCCATCTCTTCAAAACTCTGGCAAGCCCATCTCCAATTCTAAAGGGGTGCTGAGGGCTCCAGTGAGGACCACTTAGTGTGGCCCCCAAACTGAGTCCTCGCCTTCTCCCATCCCTGCCCCACTTCTCCGCTCCACTCCCCACCCACGCCCCGCCACCATGCCCCACACACCCACACATGCCAGGCTCAGTCACGGCTCTGCCTGTACACACTCTGCCTGCCTGTTCCTCTTCCTGGAAAACCTGCCTCCTCTTCTTTTTCCACCTACTGAACTCCTCCGCCTGCTACAAGAGCCAGACCCAGGGGTGGCCTTTCTGGGAGGCCTTCCTGCTACCTGACCCTCTACAAACACACATGTGCACAAAGACACTCTGTATGCACACATACCTTGTATACATACATGCACATACAAAGGCACAAACACCACTCAGATTCTTCACACACAGACGTGTGCTTGTACATACAGACAAGACACACACATGCACCATATACACTATTCACACAGTCACATGCATATAACATATGTACATGCACCCATAAACCCCTTTCCCTCCGCATGCACACACACTCGTATTCCCTCCCGGATACCCCTACTCACATACACAGGTGTGCCCCACTGCCTCTCCTTCCCACACCCATCACACACTCGCCGTCAGCCTTGTAATGCCTCCCCTGGACGGCAGCTGCTCACTGTTTATCTACACTGCTGGGCCTGGCTCTCTTTCAGCACGTCCTGCCCTGTGACATAGTGCGTTCATTCTCTGTCCCTCAATCCTTGATTGAGAGCCCTGTCTGAGTCCCAGTCCTTAACCCTGGCATCTGGCACACAGGAGGGAAAATGGACTGGGAGGTGAATGAATGAATCCAAGCTAACTCAGGCATGAAGGGTGGGGCTGAAATGAGCCCTAGAAATGATTTGGGTCAGGTGTAACAACAGGGGAGTGCAACCCTGGGCATCAGGAGAACTGGGGCAGGACAAGGGTATCTTTGCTTTGAATATCAAAAATAAACAAAGAAGAAACAAAACAGTACAACAGCTCCCCGGGTGGCTCTCATGTGCATCCTGGGTTGAGAACCGCTGATGAGAACCACCGGCCCCCTTTTTTCACACACATGGAAGAAGCAGATGGTTCCACCTCACACAGCAGGGTCAGGACCTGACCCAGGCATGGTAGTGTTGACTGCTGCCTCACAGAGCTCATGAAGTGTGCAGGCTGTGGGATGATCACTTCATAGGCAGAAAGAGGACAGGAGGGCCTATCTGCACCAGCTCCGGACTGCTGGGGGTGGGATCCAAAACGCCTTTGTTTGGGGAGGTGGCAGGGTGCAGAGCAGTGGCTGTAGGTCAGGGGTGGTTTTACCCCCAGTGATGGTCTCAAGTAGTCTGGAGACATTCTTGATGGTCCCAGCTGGGGGCAGGTTCTATTTGTAACTGGGGTAGATACCAAGGTTGTTGCTAAACAGCTTGTGATGCACAGCCAACCTCCGTAACCAAGAACCATCCAGCAAACAAGTTAGTAGTGCTACGGTTGAGAACTCCTGATGGAGACAGAGGAACATGGGCTTTTGAAAGATATCCCAGCTCTGCGTGTGGCCCTGGACAAATCAGTTTCCTGATGTCCCTGAACCTCAGTTTTCTCATTTGCAAAAGGTGATAATCATGTCTACGTCACAGCATTGTTGTGAGAATCAGCTTTCACTGCAAATCACCTAGCCCTACACAGGGGACGTGGAAAGTGCTCCATAAATAGTGGCCTTCTCCAGCAGCCTCTGCGTCCGTGGCTTCCACCTTCCTTTACTTTTCTTCCTAAAGACTTCCTTCGCCTCTGCCGAGACTTTTCAGGATCTGCCTCCTAGCGTCTCCCTGATCTCTTGGCTTTGGAGGTAACCCCTGCTCTGCCCAGGCCTTCCTCCCTTTGAACTTCATGTGCATCTAACGGGAATTCTGAGTCCATCATCTTCCTCAGTCCTCCCACCCTGAATACACAAATATATGTGCCTCGGACGTAAGGCACACGGGTGTGTGTGTGTGTGTGTGTGTGTGTGTGTATGTGGTGTGTGTGTTTGTGTGTGTGTGTGGTGTGTATGGGTGTGTGTGTGGGTGGTGTGTGTGGTGTGGGTGTGTGTAGGTTGTGTGTGGGGTGTGCGTGTGTCTGTGTGTGTGTGGGTGTGTATAGGTTGTGTGTGTGGTGTGTGTGTGGTGTGTGTGTGTAGGTGTGTGTGCGTGCGTGGCTGTGTGTCTGTGTGTGGTGTGTGTGTATGTGTGTGTGTGGTGTGTGTGTGGGTTTGTGTGTGTGTGTGTGTGTGTGTGTGTATGTGTGTGTGTGGTGTGTGTGGGGGGTGTGTGTGTGTGTATGTGTGTGTGTGTGTGCATGTGTGTGTGGGGGGGGTGTGTGTGTGGGGTGCGTGTGTGTGTGTGTGTGTGGTGTGTGTGTGTGGTGTGTGTCTGTGTGTGTGTGTGTCCACTCAGGAGCATATTTACACTTTTCTCTCTGGTCTGGTTTTCAGCAGGATGCTGACGGAGCATCGCTGATCTGGGGACACAGCATTTCATCTGTAAACATGTCTGAATGTGTCTCCTTAGATGTACTCACAATCTGAAAATGAGAAAGGCCTGCAATCGCAAGAGAAACTTTCCTTTTCTCCAGCATTGCTCGGTCTTGCTCTAGGTTTTTGAGGAATCTGCCACCCTTGTTGGACAGAACAATGTCAAGGAACTCCAGAAGGAGATTGAGAAGGCTGCTTCCCGGTTTCTAGGCCTTGATGCTTTCTTGTCTGCCTCAGGAGTTCAATACCGCTGTGAGGGCTCTCCGGATAGGCCACGGAAGAGCCAGGTCCAGAAGAGAAGTCCCGTGGAGAGCACTCAGCCCAGCCTACCTCTCTTCACTGGATGAGCGGATCTCTTCTCTGTAGGCGAAAACCTGTAGCAGGGGCCAGTGCCCCAGGCTGCTCTGAGCATGCTCTCCTTCAAAGCTGCCAGGGTCTCAGAGGCTGGATGACCAGGTCCCTGTGCTCTGCCCCGCTATCCTGCTCGGGAGCACCACTCTTTGCCCTCCGTTGGCAGCCAGCTCTGGCAGCTGAACTGCCAGGCTCACCTCCCTGTCCCCCAGCCCTTTGCTGCTGAGCAAGGCTGGGCTGCCGCAGCCTTTGTGCTCACGCCATCCACTCATTACCTGCTGTCTCCCCACCTGAGCAGGCCCTCCACCTGCCCAGGATGAATCTTTCCATCACTCACTCTGAGAGGCCTCTAGGCCAAACAGCCCTGCCTGCTATCAGCCCTGGCCAGTGGGCAGCCTGCTCCAGGAGACATCTTAAGGCAGACACAGAAATGCCCAACCAAAACAACTGGCCAGAAATCTGGCTCGGGCTATCTTCATGCAAAAGAGACACTAAATGAACTAGAATGGGTGGATGAAAGCCTCTCTCATCTTAAAATGTCACCTCCTTTTACCAGGTCACCAACACATCCACTAATTGCAATTCCCACTTCTTCCTGTTGGAGTCTTTCAAGAGCTCTTCCAGAAGATAGGTCCGCTTGCCTCCCTCCATTTGCTCCCCTCTATTATGCAATGCCCCACCCTCTTTCTAAAATGCAAATCCCATCATGTCACTCCCTTCCTCAAAAGCCATCAGTGGCTCCCCATTGCCTCTAACTGAAGTTCTAAATTTCAAATCCTTGTTCAGGCCCTTCATGGTCTCTCCCACTGCCTTTCCTAGCCTGTATTCCCACTACAGGCTTACTTTCAGCATGCGTTTACCCACTCCTCAGACACACAAAGCAAGCACGTTCTGCCTTCTTTGACATTGTACTTTTCTTTCTTTTACCTGGAGTAATACCCTTCCTTTCCCATTTGCTCGATCTTGAAACCTTACTGGTCCTTCAAGACCACACTTCAAATGGCTCTTCCTTTTCAGAACCTCCTAGCTCAAGTGACTCTCTCTGTCCCATAGCACTTCATCCCAATGATATAGCCAAGTGCTGGAGTTGATTGAATGCACATTTGTCTTCCCCAATAGTAAAAGCTCCTTGAAGTCAGGAAAGATGTGTTATTAATCACTGTGGTCAGCACCCCCCATCCTGCATCCCATTGCTAGACATAGGCTAGGGACTAGATAAATTATGAAATTGAAGGGTTTTGTACAAGCTCTTTTAGGAACCAAGAAGGCTGTCAGATGGGGGTGTGGGCTCAGTGACTGCCAGAAATCCAGGCAAATAGGAGTGTTGCAGAGCAGTCAGCCTGGAGAACAACCAGGAAAGATGCTGAGATTTCCTGGAGGCATGCTCCAGTGGTTGGGAAGCCCAATGCTCATGATGACATGCTATTTTCCCATCAGTCAGAACTAGGCGGCTTCTTTCCTTCCTCAGCCTCTTCCTCTTCTCTCCAGCTCCCATCTCTGGCTGTTCTCCAGGGGAAATGTATATCTCTAATGGTGGAATAATTAGCTCCCAAACCTGGCATGCATTAACATTGAATTGATGATGTCAGTTAATAAGAGAGGGAGCAGGAGGGCTTGGGAATTATAGCAAATCTAACTGTATTTCTTTTTCTGGGGCCTGGCTTGAGCTGATTGGCTTCCAAACCCTGAGAAAGTCTTTGTGGGTGTTTTCACTCCCAGGTAAAAGACATCGTTGCAGGGTTTCCCACGTTCCATGTCCAACATCGGTCATCATTTCAGTCAAATATTCCCCAAACCCCAAGTAAATGAAACAGTATATTTCTTCCCACAATTATATTCTTACCTGTGGACCTCCAGGTGCTCTGGTGACAGTGAGATACCCTGTTAATATGTTACCCTGACTTACTAATGGTGTACACCTGGACTAGCTACTTGGCTGATTTGAGTCTCTGTTTTCTTAACTGTAACATGGAGCTAATTATAGTATCTACTTTATAGGGCAATTGTATGAATCAAATAACCTACTCTATACAGATGTTCAGGCTATAACATGAGCTGTTATGATTATTACTTAATCCGGGTGAGCACCATGACACTGCATGTTCTCCAGGCCTCAGTTTCCCTTGCTTGAAAATAGGGAGTGGGACTCAGTCATTAGTAAATCTCACCTGGAATGTTAAGATGGGACTGTTCTTAGTTTTCCCACCATCCTGTCTATGTACCCAATCATCCTGCTATTTCTTATCACCTAAAATCTTGCTGGATTTGTTCCATTCAGTGATGTAAAAATTTTTTTAAATGTCTCCAAGAGCAGTCCTAGTAATTTGACGATGGAGAGAAGTGATTTCCCTTAAGAGCTCCAATTAAAGCTGCTTTCTGCAGTCTGGGAAAGCTACTGCATCATCACCAGCTCCTTCCAAGATGGTTTTTGTCTCTGGCAATCAACCGTGTCAGTTCACATTATAATCCTTACATCAGCATAGTATTTTACAGTTTAGAGGGCTTTTCAATCTCTATGGTCTCAATTCACCCTACCAATAATCCCGTGGCAGAGCTGGTGTAAATAATATCACTCCCGTCTGATGGATGGGAATGTTTATTCATCCCTCTGCTCATTCATTCCATGAACGTTTATGGAACGTGTTTTGTACTAGATGCTGCAGCTCAGATGCTTGGCATATGTGGCTGTGGTGTTACTCCTATAAGTAAGGGGTAACTCTGGGTCAGGGTTCAAGGCCTCTTCGTGCTGGATTCAGTGTATCTGCACCCCCAACCCTGCTCTCTTGCAGTCTGCACCAGTTACTACCCCTGAATCCTGATACTGAAGACTGCATCCAAGGGAGCGTTTCGGCTGAGGCACACCCTTGGGTTCCTCTGCTCAACCATAGCCACCTGCTGACCTGCTATTCACCCTTCAGCCCTAGCTCCTCTTCTGTGAACCCTCCCCCCACCTTGCCCTTCTGTCCCCCTCCCTCGTTTGTGCCTGTGGATCCAGCCCCACTATCACATTTATCCCATAATGTTGTAATAGTTTATGTACCTTCCTGCATGTCTGTACCTGTTCTTCCACCCCTCCACATACATCCCACCTGTATACAAAGCCACCAGACTGGAAATTCGGGCCCCCATATGATCCCTGTGTCCCCAGAGTCAAGCCCAGCGCCCAGCATGGGCTCAGTAGATGTTGAATGGACAGAGTCATTTTGAGTTGGGCCTTCCTCCCTGAATAATGTTTGGTATCTCATACCCTCTGGGTGTGGATGAATGAGAAAGGGGGCAGGGAGAGGACGTGGGGAGGAGAGAGAGTTATGAAAAACGGAAGCTGGAGACCTCACCTGGTACCTCTCTGCTTCTCACGGCAGATCGTTTTAATACGGGATGCCTCTTGTTGATAGATGTTCAATAGCTGTAAAAGGCTTGTGCATAAGAAACCTCCTCCCATTCCACCCTTACTCATCTCCCACAGACCCTGGGTCAGGAAATTAGAAAGACAAAAAGCAGCCGGGTGACTTGCTTAGAGGAAATGAAAAGGAATTCATGCTGACTGTAGCTCAAGTGCCTCGGCTGCATTGTTACTAGGTAGTATCCCCACGGAAGGAGAGCCAGTGGTCCCAAAGTTCAGATAACTTGCCCACGTTCACACTGCTGGTGGAGGTGAAATCTGACCCAAGATCCCCTGGCCCTTGTTGAGGCCCCTGCTTTTTCTCCACCGCACACCGCAAAAGAGTGTGGAGAAAGATCTAGAGGGAGTCTGGGGTAGCCCCATGAGGAAGTGAGATGAGGGAGCTGAAGGCGCAGGCACTCAGGAGCACTGTCAATGACCCCAGGCTCCATCTGTACCAGGCAGAAGGGTCTCAGAGTAAAAAAAAGAAAAAACCCAAAAGTACATGATGACACGTGTTAGAGCACAGTAAGGAAGAGTTTCTTCAGGACCATTGCAACAGGTAGAAGAATTACAGCAATGGGGTTTTGCAGTGTGGGTTCTGCAAAAGAGACTGGGTCCAATCTGAATACATCATGGGAAAGTAAGAGTTTATATAGCGAGGGAGCAGGGTGGGGGTCAGTGGATAGAAAATGACTAAGAGGCTTCCACCATGGCCGCCACTGGAGAGTGGCAGCCATGGCTCTGCACTGCCCTGTGGCTGTGGGCTTCAACAAGGGCCACAAGGTGACCAAGAACACGAGCAAGCTTAGGGACAGCCGCAGCCGCAGGCGTTTGACCAAACACCAAGTTCGTGTGGGACACGATCCAAGAGGTGTGTGGCTTCGCCCTGAACAAGCTGTGCGCCATGGAGTTACTGAAGGTCTCCAAGGACAAACAGGCCCTCAAGTTCATCAAGAAAAGGGTGGGGACACACATCTGTGCCAAGAGGAAGTGGGAGGAGCTGAGCAACATCCTGGCCACCATGAGGAAATCTGCTGCTAAGAAAGACTGAGCCCCTCCCCTGCCCTCTCCCTCAAAGAAAGAACAGCTTGATAGAAGAAAAGAAAATGACTAAGAGGAGCTATCAGGAGTGAGGAGGATTCCGGCTAAACCCACCTAAAAGATTTTTGTTGAAGGCGGGCCTGGGCGATCAGACCTCACCTAGGGGAGGGCGGAAGGTGCCGGAAGCTGAGCAGATATCAAAGGTATGGGGGGAGGGGGTCTTGCTAAAACTGGATTTTACAAGAAAATTCATAGATGGACCTAGGAGAAGGTCCAGGAGCCTGGCAAAGGTTTGATCAAGCAAAGAATTTTTGTCATTGGATACAAATTAGACAGGTCAGGAGGTGGCAAAGAGTGACTTCTGGAAAAGGTTGTGTTGACCCTGAGGAGTGGTAGAGGTCTCTGCAGGTAGCCTCTGCCTAGTGTTTGTCTGTGGTTACCTTACCTACAAAACATCCCTGAGCTCAAGAAGATGGGCCAGGAGCTGAAACAGTCAGGGCCATTTATCTTGAAGGGACCACCAAGGAGGAGCAGATGGGAACCAGTGACAATCCCCTGAAGGGTCCCTGAAGCCAGAGCCCCACAGCTCTTGTGAGGGAGAGAGTTGCTCTGCTGGGGTGTGTGTGTGTGTGTGTGTGTGTGTGTGTGTGTGTACACATGTGTGAAGGTGGAGGTTGTCTGACTCTCAGGAGTGTAAACTGAGCCCTGTTCAGTGTGATTCCCTGGGATGTTGTCCCTGGCATCACCGACAGTGCCATCTGCAGTAAATCTCCCTCCACCTCAGCTGGCTCTTGCCCTATATGACCATTTAGGTCATGCCCCCCAACCCCTACAGAGGCCCCTGCCAGACCAGCTCTCAGGCAAAGCAATTAACTCATTTTTCCAGACAATGACTCATGAGAAAATATCTCTGATTCGTGGGAACATGATGGATCTGGGAGCTGGCAAATGGCCACAGGGGAGGGGCAGCCACCTGAGCACAGAGTGCCAGCTCCCTCCCAGCTATAATTTTGCTCAGCAGTAATTCCCATGTAGAGGCTCAGGCTGAGCTTTAGCTGTTCTCCCCAGCCTCTACCAGGATGACCCCAGCACCATGGGCCCTGATAGAAAGACCTGGAGCCAGGTCCTTGAAGGACTCAGGGACTGAGACCAGAATGAAGCAGAGGCCCTGCCCGTGACTTGCCTCCTGAGATAGTGTTGACATTGTTCTGTACTTGCACTCCACAGTGACTTGTCCCTTCTAGCTAGTGAGATCATGGTGTGTGTAGGACTCTTTAGAGATTATGAACTGCCTCGTTCAACCATAATTTACAGGCTGGGGCAATACTTGAATTATATGTGGTTTCTTCACTCATTAATTCAACATTTGCTAGGACCCGCTCAGGGCTAAGTTTTGTGCTAAGTCCTGAGGACTCAAAGATCTGTAAGACATGGTGTATAAGATCCCTCTGGAGGGGTTCACAGTCAACTGGAGGAGAGAAAGTCGTAAATAAGCAACCCACGATATAGGGTGGGAAGTGCCATTATAGAGAAAGGGTCCCGAGGAGGTGGGAGAAGAGAGGCAGGAGGGCGTGACTTCCTGGGACTCTGAACGGACTCAGCAGGGAGGCAACGCGGGAACTCGTTCTTGAGGATGAGCAGCTGGGCGCTTCTAGGTAGAGGGGGCAGTCCGTGCGAAGGCCAGAGGTTGTGAGGGGGAGAATGAGTCTTAGAAAGACATCGTCGTAGGGGACATAAAGAGGAGTATCAAGAGGTGGGCCTGTGAGCCATTAGGAGAAGCCAACAAGTTTGGACATCATCACATAGACAATGGAGAGCCAACAGAAGATTTAATTGGGAAGCTGCTCACTGGGCATATATAGCATGGGAACAGGGCTCATCTGCTGGAGAAGAGCTCCAGTGCGAGGTCATGCGGTCGGTGTCTGGAGAGGCAGTGAGATGTAAGTGGAGAAACCTTCTTGATGGGGCTGCTGACCAACTGTGCTGCCCGCCTTGCTAATTATCACTGCAGACCTGGTAAGAAAGGAGAGACGACTCCGCAAACTTCAGTCCTTATAGCTGACTGGAAGAGCAGTGCAGAACGTTCATCTCGTCCCATCAAGAGCAGCGCAGTCATTCACGGTAGATCGTGCTCCAGCCAACATATAAATGTGGACACAAACTCATGGAAGTTCAGAGCAGGAAGGTTCTTACACCATCTTTTCATCAAGTTTTGTTTTTCCCTTGAGTTCTGAGACTAATAACCCTCCTCCTTTCCCCCTTTTCTAATGATCAAAGACCTTCCTTTATTTTAAAGATGGGAAAACTGAGATCCTGAAAAGGTACACGAATTGCCCCAGATCCCAGTTGTGGTCAGCGGCAGCTTTAGAACTACTGAAGACACACGTGGGCCTATGACTCTTTCCGATTATGAAACGACACCTCTGCGAAGCACCTATATGTGGGGATAGACTGATACGATTGCTTAGGAAACTTACGGAGGAAAACAAAAAACCACTCTCTTCTTCTTGAATTATCTCCATTCCCAGACCACAGGTTATTGATTTGTCAGCCATGTTTTCTCAGTTTCTGCAAGATTGACCTTCGCATCCCGGGAAGAGACAACAGAGTAGTGAGAGGAGTGGACAAAACACCTCCCCTCTTTCATTGCTCCCTGTTCCATTCAGGGAGCCTGCATGACTCCAAACTTCCCATCTTTAAAATAAAGGAAGGTCCAAAAGTAGCCTATGCCCTCTGAGCATCTTAACAGAGGTTTCAGTAGAGGATACTATACTAAATAATGCAGCCCCTCCTTCTTTCTTCCATGCCAGAGAAGTTTACAAAACAAGAAGGAAGCCTTCCTACCCGTCATAGCCAGGAGTCTCTGTTCTGGCTCTCGGCTGCTGCCTTAGGGTAAATCTGTTGCTATGGTCACTAGGATGGCTCTGCAGGTATGTATTTTACATGTAACTGACTAGGAGGGATGAATTCAAAATTTTCTTTCACTCCAATCTAGGGCTGCTATGTTTAGCAAATAAAAACACAGGAAATCCAGTTAAATTTGAACTTAAGATAAACAATGAATACTTTGTTAATATGAGTATGTCCTAAATATTGTATCATTTGGTGTTTATCTGAAACTTAAATTTAACTGGGCATCCTGGTATTTTATGTGACAACTATTCCCCTAATATAAGGAAAATGGCCCGTATCCATTTTCTCTGCCTAGAGAGCAATTGCTTATACTTGTCTTTGCTGCGATGCTCTGCTTGGAACTTGTTAAAATAATTGGTCAAAATACACATGTGCCAGGGGAGTTCAGATGCCTGCATTTCTAGAATAGTGTGAGAAATGGAATCCAAATAGCAATACTTCTGATGTTGAATCATCAGCAGTGTCTATGTGCCTGCTGCCAGTTCCTTCTCTGACTGGACCGGAAGGTTAGATGAATGAAAAACAATAGCCAACCACTGACTTCTACCAGAGCCCAAGCCATTAAGCACCTTTGCTTTTCAATGGGCTTTTTGGTGTTGGTAACCATTATGGTTAATGTGTAATTAGACCATGGAAAATACCTGCTTGAGGCCACGGCTTGTCCCTGCTCTTTAAACCGTGTCTTTACTGATTGAACCATTAATAATCCGCTCATACCGGAGAGAAGAGTCATTCCTCCCCACCTCAGTCATTTAGAAGTAATGTAACCCTTTAAAAGTCACAGAGTAAAATTCACACTCAGGGAAGGGAAAAAAAATTGTCTGTGGACATTACGCAAGAGGATGGCAAAAGTGTTTCTGGAATGCCCTAAACTCTAATTGAGGTGGCCTGGGCAATGTCGTGGCAGAGAGAAGTTGTAACTAAGACTGACACGTCTTTAGCAGAATTGCATGGTCTCTGAAAAACAGCAGAGTTTGCTGGTGGGAATCGTCAGCCTGGAGCCTTGAGATAGGAAACTCACAGAACAGGAATTTGGTAGTGTTTTTCCAGGGCCTTGCAAGGGAAAGAGGCTGGAATCTTTCAGAAATGTTTTAAGACATTGGAAAGGTTGTCACTGATGGAGAAAGGGTAGTTCATGAGACCTCAGCACAGGTCTGAGTGACAGCCCCTCTATGCCTCCACCAACCTCCTTTTCCTTGGCTTTTATTTCAGCTCAAGAAGCGATGTTCTTTTAATACTTTAGCTTCCCTTTTGAATTTGTTTATGGGGTTACCAGCACTGACGGTGTAGCATAACCCTCCCTCCCTCCCTCCCTCCCTCCCTTCCTTCCTTCCTTTTTCTCTTTTTCTTCCTCCTTCCCCTGCTTCTTGTTCTTTTCCTTTTGTTGTATTCTCAGAATACATTAGTCAAGCGGAGTTAATTCTGATTTGTACAAGAGCCTCTTGTGACTTGGTTGTATGAGCCGGTTCCCTCTAAGGCTGGGTAACTTTCAGAGCGATGGCAAAATCGAACTTCTGGGTTTCACATGCTGGAGGCCAGGTCCTGAACACAGTAGCCACACCTAGGCCTTCTGTTTGGCCTGGCAACACCTTTGCGCTCTCTAGAACTTGGTTAAGAGAACGGATGAGTCGACTCCGCAGTTTTGTGTTTTATAACCGATGCTGTTTCGTTCCACTTTATGTGAACTCTTATAGAATTACACAAAGATCTTCTGTGAAGAGAGGTATGAACAAGCAAATGGATGCATCAGTGAACACCAGGTGGATCCCACCCAGATGTGGTGGATCATACTCAGTTAAATATTATTCTAAAAATAAAAAAACTCAGCCCTCCTAGGTGAACTGAGGCAAGCGGGTGCTGTGTCTCTGTGGTGGGTGATTCTGGGACCCCAGCACCACAGATTCGGCACTCCAGTTTGCCTGCTGGATGTTCCCTTCTCTCAGACATCTGAAAAATGGGCCCCACAGCCTTTACATTAAACAGCTATTCACTGCCAGGCTTTTCTTGGCAAGATGCCAACTGGCCAAACTGTGTGGCTGTAGAAAAGGGGAGTAGCTGTTTGCAATGATAAGTGCTTATGGTGGAGGTACACCTTTTAATCACCTTATACATCGTATATGATCTGTGAGGAAGATGTGTGCAGGGGTGGGAGTTCTTACCCCAGGGAAGTCTGGCTGGCATATCCAATACCATCACTGCACTGTTCTGGAGGTTGTGTTTGCCATGTGGATGCCGAGCCAAAAGGAATGTCTGGGGTGATATCTCAGGTTTCCCTCTTTTTGGTTATATTTTTAGTTCTTATTGCCCAGGTGGCTGACTTTAATAATATAAGAAGGAGGCGATGAATTTCAGGTTTATCCATCCATTCATGAAATAAATATTAACAGAGTACCTACTATGTGCCCAGCACTATGACCCCTTTCAGCCTCACTGGAACAAATGTGAGAAACAAACATCTTGTTTTCTGGTTTAGGGGTAAACAACATGTGTTTTGGTAGCCTGGACTGATACGTTGCTGGGTATATTAGAGCTGCACATCACCGTGAGGTCCTGAAGTTGGGAGTGGAGTCCATGCTAGGACAAAGCTGGGAGGGCAAGACAGGAGAGACGTCCAGACCTAGGCAAGGATACAGGATTCTCCCCAACACCCAAATCCAAGGCCCTTGAGTCATATTATCTACACCACATGGTTTGAGCCAGGAAAATAGCTGGCAAGGTAAATGGTTACAATACTGGGTATGGTGTCAGGAGCTGGAAAAGCTGTAAGAATGAGAGGCAAAGCATCAGATAAAACTGCCAGGAAGACACAAGAGAAATATCTCTCCATCCATCCATCCATCCATCAATTCATCCATTCACCTATCCACCTATCCACCTATCTATCCATCCATCCATCCATCCATCCACCCACCCACCCATCTACCTATCCACCCACCCATTTATCCACCCTTCCACCCATCCACCCATTCATCCATCCATCCATCCACTTGTCTACCCATCCATTCACCCATTCATCCATCTATCCATTCATCCATCCATCCATCCATCCACCCACCCACCCATTCATTCATCCATCCACCCACCTGTCCACCCATCTGTTCACCCATTCATCCATCTACCCATCCATCCATCCATCTGTCCATCCACCCATTCAACCATCTACCCACGCACCGACCCACCCACCCACTCATCCATCTGTCTGTCCATCCATCCATCCATTCATCCACCCATCCAGCCAGCCAGCCAGCAAATATTCATCAGTATCCATTCTGTGAAATACAAAGATAAGTAAAAATATACTGCCTACACTTAAGGAGCTTAGAGCATAGTAGGGGAGAAAAGCAAGTAATAATGATTACAAATACTAGTTGAGCCTTGCTATGTTCAATGCATTTTTGGTTCCAGTTTCCCAAACCCTTATTCACATGGGGTGGCACAAAGTGGGCCAGGTGTTGTCTGTAAGTGCTGTGGGTTGCATTACAGGAGAGGAGCCCTAAGCCTAGGGAACCCAAGTATTTCATAATGGAGAGTAAGCCTATCTGCTCTTTGCATTGAAGGGAGACACTGTATCTTCTGAGGCTGTTTGCTTTGCAAACATTCCTGAAAAGACTGTAACCAAAGCAGTGTCTCTGCTCACAAGATGTGCAGAAACATAGAAGGCTCTTGGAAAAGTGCTTCCCAACAATGAGAGGTTTTATCTTTTAGGATGACGGTGTTTTGGAAACAGTGAGAAAAAGACACTGAGAGCAGTCCCTAGCCTGGGTATCCGGACAGTCCTTTACCTGCCTCTGCTAGGACTCAATCCTGGGGTTGGTTACCCTAGACAAGGCCAGTGAAACAGGCAAGTCCAGAAGAGGGGACAGGGGAGGCAGCACTGGACACTCTCTCTCCTACTGGTGAATCAAAGGCTTTACTTCATGAAAAACATAGATTCATCCTATCAGCATCTTGGAGCAAGTATCTAAATAGAAAAATAGTCTGCCCTGGAGGGGCATATGGGGTAGAGGGAGGTATGCTAACTACATTTCAGTGTGACAGTCTGAGGGAAGGAAGGACATTAAAATCTGTTGAGAAACTGTCATATACCAGGCCGTGCGATCATTTCTACAACCTTCATTTCATTTAATCTCATAGGAACCTTTAAACAATTGTGACAAAATATACACACTAAAATTTACCATTGAAATCATATTAAAGTGTACAGTTCAGTGGCATGAAGTTCATTCACGAGGTTGTGCAACCATCGCCATGATCTCGTGCCAGATCATTTCATCACCCCAAACCAGAAACCCTGTACCCATCAAGCAGTTACTCCCCATTCCTCCTGCCCCAGCCCTGGAAACCATTAATCTGTTTCTGTCTCTGTGGCTTTGCCTGAAGTCATCATCAGCTTTGATAGAGATACTGCCATTTTACAGATGAGGAAGCTGCAGCTCAGAGAAGCTCACCTCCTGTCCAAGGTTGCAGAGGAGACAGGGGGTTGATGCGATGGGTCTGTAAGAGCTCCCCAGGTGGAAGAGGAAGATCAGTCAGTCATCATGTCACCCTCACGTCACCCTCGGGAGCACACTCGCTGTTACTGCGTTCAGGGAAGAGGAGCGGGAGTAGGAGTCCTGCCCACCGGGCTTGAATCAGAGGAGGCAGGAAGGAGAGGGGCTCCAGATGGAGAGGGTCCAAGCTGTGGGTAGGAGAGGCCAGTCAGCAGCAGGGCCAGGCCCCAGGGTGGTTGGAGACTCTCTTGCTAGAGTGGTGCCTGAGGTCAGGCAGCACCTGCAGTGCAGAAGGAGCTTCTAGTGCAGCGGGCTTCAGCCCACACACCCGCATTGAACAGCTTTGTTTATTTGGATAAGCCCCCTAAGCAGACGCTCTGGGAAGGCAGCCAGTTCAGGTTTCTTTTTCTCCAGGGAAACCAGACCTGTCTTTGGCTGAAAGTCTCTCTGGTCTGCTGCCAAGACCTCCAGCCTGTCTCGGGGGCTGAGTGCCCGAGTGAGAGCTCGTGAATGGCCTCGGATCAGAGGCAGCTGCCAACGGGTGAGCTGAGGGAGCCTTTTGTTCATTTCCTGGGAACCTGCAAGAAGCTGGGGCAGGGTGCCGCCCACCCACTGCAGGCTGGGACCTCAACATTCCCTCCTCCTTGAGCCCCGTGGGAGTCACTTTTTGGGCCTTTACCCAAGCTGCTGGAACTCGGGGAGTCCCTTTCCTTGCTAGGGGGTGCATGGTAGGTGTTCGGGGGTGTTCCTTCACAGATTCCTAAAACTCAAGAGGCTCGCCATCTCTCCTCTGTGAAATGTGAGCCTTCCCTGCCCTCGATCTCTCTGGGAAGCAGGGTGGGGAGGAAAATGTGGGCCCATCCTGGGTGTCCTAACTCATCCTCTGTAGAGGGACGTTCCTCCTTGAGCATCTCCTTCACCCAGGGTGTGGTGTCCCTTGGCCCTCAGGGTCCTCAGAGGGTTACACATTGAATAAAAAGAGCCCTTCCAGATGGGCTGTGCCGTAGCAGCTGTTGTGAAGGGCCCCGCCGGTTCCCATGGGCCTCTGGACATAATCGTAACTGTATCTGGCAGTGCCTAACTCCAATCAGATGAGCTTCGAGGTGAGGCATGTGGCTTCCTCCTGGCAATAGGCTGTCTGGGGTGAATGTAACTCCCACAGATGTCTGTCTGCCTGCCTCCCTCTCACTGGGCCTCTCTGGAAGGAATTTCTAATAGCAGCCTGACCCCATGGGTGAGCATGCTCCCTGGCATCAGGATGGCGACCCTACAGAGCCTACTGAGGGGATAGGTGGACATGGAAATATCTGAATGCCTGCAGAGATGGATCCTGGGATGAGTACCCTATTCTCACTTGAAGCATGGCAGGCACAGAGGCAGAACAGGCCTGGTTCACCCAACCCTGTCACAGGCAGCCATGTAAACCTGAATAAATAAGCCCCTCTGCCTCGATGAACCCCTTCTCATCTGTAAAAGGGAAAAATACGTTGCTGAGTTGCTGTGAGTCTTAAATGGAGAATGCATGTGAAATACCTCGAAAATACATAACAAATATAAGTAGTTATTTCAGACATTGATCCTTCCATTTGACACCAACCTATTCTAAAAGAATAAACAGGTTTGACCAGGCTCAGTGACCCACTCCTGTAACCCCAGAACTTTGAGAGGCCAAGGTGAGTGGATCACCTGAGGTCAGGAGTTTGAGATTAGCCTGACCAACATGTAGAAACCCCATCTCTACTAAAAATACAAAATTAGCCAGGCTTGGTGGTGCATGCCTATAATCCCAGCTACTCAGTAGGCTGAGGCAGGAGAATCGCTTGAACCTGGGAGATGGAGGTTGTGGTGAGCTGAGATTGCACCATTGCTCTCTAGCCTGGGCAACAGGTGCGAAACTCCGTCTCAGAATAAATAAATAAATAAACAGGTTTACTCAAGGCCCAGTATCTCTGGGTGAATCCTGAGCCTGTCCCAGCCTTTCCTGGGCCATTTCTCTGATGCATCCCCTGGTCTGGCCTCTGTTGGACTCAGCAGGGTACCCCTCACTCTGTGTTTCTGATTCCATCTTCTCTCTGGGAAGCAGCCCTTCAAACAAGCGCATGGCTCTGTCACTAGAGGCTGCAAGCTGTGTTTCCGATTCCTGAGCGAGCACAGCTGGCATCCGCTCTCCTTCTTGAGGCTGTTGGACTCCTCACCCTCTCTGCTTAGCTACTTTTGCTTAGAAAGATTGAGCGTGGACATCTGATCCCTACTGTCCTGTGGCTCAGGAGGCAGAGTTGTAGCATGGTGCTATTAGTGTGCTTTGAACCTAGATAGATGGTTTGGGTTCAAGTGGTGGCTGCACATCAGCTCACTCCACTGGTGACATGGGGCAAGCGTCTTCAGCTCTCTGCCTTAATTTCACCCTTTCTGAGATGTGGACATGATCATCTTGCCTGTCCACTTCAGGGCTATAGGGAAGATGAGATGAGCTATAGACACACAGAGGACTCAGAACAGAGCACAGAAGAGGGAAAGGGTTTCATGACTTTTAGTTGTTAGCAAGACCTTAAATCCTGCGGGTCTTCCTAGAAACCATCTGGGCTCAGGGCAAAGCCTGGGCAAGGGGGTAGATAGCTATTCTAGATTTTAGATCTGAGAGCTGAGGTGGCAGTAGGAGAGAGGAAGAAAATGAACATTCCTTGGTGCCTGCTGAGTGTCAACCTCCTAGGTGTTTGCCCTGTTTATTCATTTCCCTTGATGAGAACCTTGTGGGGCCAAGGATGTGTTTTGACTCTACAGCCAAGGAGGAAGCTGGATAAGGGAGCGGAGACACCTTGCCCAGTCCCAGTTAGCACACGATGAGTCAGGGTTCAATACCAGGTATGTCTAAAAAGCCCATTCTTCCCTCATTACCGTTCATGTCTTCCTATTGGCTAAAACTGTCAGTTCTGAAACAGAAGGGGGACTGTTATTCAAGACCTATTCACTGTCTCCTTGTTTGGGCATATTTTAAGAGCTGCCCTAAGCGATTATGTGACAACCAATGAAGACTAAATACAAGTTGCTCATTGCAAACGTACCAAACTGCCCTGGCAGCTTTCAGGTCAAGTTGCTAACTTGCTGGGGGAGATTCTGCCAGGAATCTGTCCCTCAGTTGACCTGGGGACTTGATTGTACATGTCTATCAGTCGTGGCCACAACAAAGTTAGAAAGACTCATGGCTGGCTCTATGACATGTGTCACTTAACATTAACCTGAGCTCTCATTAGAAAGTGTTCCTTACAAGTGAAGACCACTCTCCTTCACAATAAAAGCCATCTCAAAGCTTCTTATGTTTTCTGGGACTTAGACATCTTCAAAAACAATGAATTCTGCAGTTTTCACAGATAGCAGTTCCCCAGGCTTGGGTAGACGAAAGCCTCTAGTAGCTGAGGCTGGAGAAATGGGAGCCTGGAAGACAGGGAGCTGGCCCAGGTGGAAAGTGGGAGATGCCGTGGGAGTGGGCGCCTTCTGCTGTGGAAATCCCAGGAGACGTGCAGTGCAGGGCAGTCCAGGAAGGCAGTCCAGGTCAGCTCGTCCCTCAGACATGAAGAGAGGAGTTAGGTGGCTGACACCACACAGTTGTCGAGAGCAAGCTGCTCCTGTGAGTGGAGAATGAAATCTGGGGAGTAGAGGGCTTCAGAGGAAAGTAGAGCCCCAGGCCCCTCCCTGGGAGCTCTCTGGAGGAAGACTGATGTCAGAGAACGCCACTGGAAAGAAAGCCTCTGTGTTTGGTTCCACAGATCAGGGGCATTTCTTCTGGAGGAAGACAGAGGAAGGGGAAAGCAACCTTTTATTGAAATGGGGAAATTCCTCAGGTGCTCATCAATTGCCAGGCCAAAGTAGGTGGAAATGGCCCCCCTTACCTCCCCTCTGCAAACCATCGTTCCCGCAGGTTTGGAGCAGGCTTTAGAGTCAAGCAGCCCTGCACGCGCCTTCTGGCTCCATCGCACAAGAGCTGTGGGCCTGGGAACAAACTGAGACTGAAGTAAAGTACCAGGTATAGTGGTTTGTATGTAGTAGGTGCTCAGTAATTATTAGTTCCTGATCTCATTTCCCTCCCTAGAGAAGGCCACCGGAGGTCCTGCAACATAAGAAGGGATAAAAAAACAAGCAGATGTAACTACAGGGTCGGGGTGGTGTTCTCAGCGGAGCTGTTTCTAGAACTGTCCAGAGAATCGGAGAAACAATGCCCCAGACTGGCCCCACCTTCAGGTCAGAGCTGGTCTGCTCAGGGCGTGGGGACTGGTTATCATTGAGACCCCGGCCCCGCATCGTGGTTAAATGGTCTGATCTCACTCTAGAGATCCATCTCCAGGCAGGGGCTGCGGGTATCAAGAGGCATCCAACCTGCTCCTGGAAGTAATCCAGGAATCCCTTGAAGAACACTGTGCAGGGCCTGGGACCACAGCCAGTGGGAAGCGGAAGCTTTTCTGGATGGTTTTAAAGATCTGCTTTCTCTTGCCCCCTAATTCTGGGGGAAGCTTGGCTCCAGGGAAGGCCCAATTACCCTCCTGGGGGAAGGAGGGGTGCCAGGTACTGGCCATTCTGTTTAGCTCTATTGTGATGTCCACGGTAAATGCACTTTCCTAGGCTGTTAAAATCTCAGGAATGTTGGCCAGAGATGTGGTCATTCAGCCAAGCATTCCCGAGTGCCTGTATGTGCAGGTGTTGTGAAGCGCCAGACCGATGTCGGGGAGACGAACATGACTTGAGCCTTCCCCTTAAGGAGCCCCTGATTCTGGAGGACAGAGACATGGAAACAGTGGAACACGTGCTCGGATGCAGAATGTACGATGAGCAGGGGAGGTGCCACGTATAGGGGAGTCAGCCACCCTCAAGGTCGGGAGGCTGCTCAGAAGTGGTGACAGTTACATGGGGTCTTGAAAGGTGACTTGATGTCTGCCTCTGGTTATCATTGGGCAAGGTGGAAAGATTTCAAGAGGGAACAGTGTGTGCAAGAGCAGGAACACAGGAAACGCCACTCACACCCCACGGAGCTGCGTATGGTGTGGTTTAGCTGAATATAGAATTCCAGGGAGGAAGGATCCGCAGATGCAGATGGACAGAGGGAGGGGCAGGCTGTGCATGGCCTGGTGTGTCTTGCTGAGTAGTGGGACCTCATTATAAGGATCACGTGGGAACCTTTTTGTGGAGCACGACAGGATAGGACAATAATAGTCATTATAATAATTATTGTTATTCTATTTTTTATAAGCAAGTGCTTGCTATGTGTCAGTCACTTTCTTAAGGGCTTTGCTTGAATTAATGTATTAATCCTTAAAACAATCCACTGTGATAGGTGTTCTTAGCCTCCTTTACAGATGAGGAAACTGAGCTACAGGAAGACAGTAAATGGCTGGGTTTGAACCCAAGTTCCTTGACTCCAGGGGGTACTGTCCTTGGAGGCACATTCGTTACTGCTTTTTGCTTTTTGTGTAGTGAAGAAAAACAATGGCCTGAAGCCCAGCAACGGACTAGATGCCCTACTCATCTCGGGAGTTCTGTAACTCCTGCCCTAGCCTGGCCTCTGAGATTTGGTTTTTACATAGTGATTTTGTGTTTGTTGTGAGGAGGAGTATATGAGGCTTTCAAAGATTCCGTGATCATGAAACAAAAGATTTTTGTCTCTTAGATCCAGATTTCAAATAGTTTGCAGTCTTTGCCTGGTCGATGTGACCTGGTTAATGTCACTACTCATTTTCACTGTCAGCTTTCATTCCTGAGAGGCTGCCCGGTGACAGCAGGAATGCCTCTGCATGGGTGGCTCTGCAGGCATCAGATTAGCTTGGGTGCTGGGGCAGGTGCCAGGCCAGGGCCTGGGTGGCGTCTGTAGTGAAATGCAGTTCTGGCTACCCCCAGCCTCCATCTCTCTTGAGACTCAATCATGTTAATCTCAAACATACTAGAACATCCTAGACGGGAAGTTGCTTTTTTTTTTTTTTCCTTTTGAGACAGGGTCTCACTCTGTCATCCAGGCTGGAATGCAGTGACGAGATCATGGCTCACTGCAGCCTTGACCCCCTGGGCTCAAGCAATCCTCCTGCCTCAGCCTCCGAAGAAGCTGGTACAGCAGATGCACAGCACCATGCCCAGCTAATTTTCTTTACCTTTTTGTAGAGCTGAGGTCTAAGTTGCCCAGGCTGGTCTAGAACTTCCGGACTTCAGCAAGCCTCCTGCCTTGGTCTCGCAAAGTGCTAGGATTATAGGCATGAGCCACCATGTCCAGCTGGCAGGAGGTCTTGACATCCTGTTTTTCAGATGAGGAAACTGAGGCTTGGAGAGGTGAAGGTTTGCTCAGGATCATATAGCGAATAAAGGACAGAGCTGGAGTCTGAAGCCAGTCTGACCAACTGTAAAACTCACATGCTGTCCCGACACCATTCAATCCTGTGAGGTAACGATTATCATCTCTGTTTCATAGATGAGGGGACAGAGGCTCAGAGAGGGAGGGTCGTGTTCTTGAGGTCACACAGCAAGTCTATTACAGCAGTGGGGCTGGAGCCCAGCCTCTCGGAATCCAAGGGCTCCAGGATAACCTTTCATCCTGGTTCAGCCAAGCGACTGCCCTCTGAGGAGGTCACAGGCCCTGGGATGAGGGGAACCTTCTGTTCTCCGGTCCCTGATTCTGGACCCCAGTGCCCGCTTCCCACTCTGTGGAGCTGGCAGATGGAGGAATGAGGAGGGACATGCTGCCTTTCCTGCCCCTTTGTCCCGTGTTCGGGGGCCCTGACTCTGCAGGGTGACTGCTGACTTGAAAATGAGGAGGCTGGGCCACGTCTTTGTGTCACTCTCTTGACCTTGGACAAGTCACTAATTTTTAAAGTGGGGCAGTGAGGACGCGGTGAGGGGAAGGCTGTGGCACCAGCCTGGGGTTGTAGGACCACATGGGGCAATACGACTATTATTGTCTTTCTATTGTCTTCCTCCTGCTCAGTGGCTGCCCTCAGCGCACCTGCTTGTCTGCAGCCCCAGCCAGTGTGGAAGGCCACCTAGCAGGCTGCTCTAGACCAGACCCTCAGTGGGCTGCCCCCAGGTGGCTGGTCTGGCCTGCTAGACCACATTGCTCACGGCTCTTCTGCCCTCCAGCCCTCCCCTCACTGAGCACTCTGTCCCCACCCTGCTTAGGGGAGAGTCTGTGACCCCCAGAACTAGCTTCTGTGCTTTGTCCCCCAGGGGGAGATTCCAGAGCAGACAACCCAGCTGCCTTTGTGACTGAAACCGAGAGTAAATGAAGGGATATTTATGGAGTCTCTGCAACTTGCCAGGTGCTTTCAATGTGCAACCCTCCCTGCAGCAGCCTGGAGAATGTGATCTTGAGTTTACTTTTGATGAAAGCAAGGCTCAGAGGGGCCACCCGCCTAAGGGCATGCAGCTGGAATGCGGGGCGCCAGGGCTCCAGCTCTGGTGTGTCTCATTCACTCAGAAGCCAGGCCCCTTTCCTCCCTCCCATTCTGCATTCGGGAGCTCCATGGGGCTGAGGGCGGGTGCAGGGGTGTGTGTGTGTGTGGGGGGGGCTGCTGTCCCGAGGGCAGGTCCTTCTGACCACCAGTGCCTGTGGCTGGCTGTCCAAAAGGCAGAGCCAGGACTGGGAGCTTAGGCTCTGAGGATTGCCTTTTCCTCCCGGCTGCCCAGGAGTTTCCAATCATCAGAAGAAATG
This sequence comes from Saimiri boliviensis, assembly GCF_048565385.1. Classification (NCBI taxonomy): domain Eukaryota; kingdom Metazoa; phylum Chordata; class Mammalia; order Primates; family Cebidae; genus Saimiri; species Saimiri boliviensis. The sequence goes on from NC_133468.1 coordinate 12,655,260, forward strand.
GACTCTGCGAACAGCTCTGCCACCTGTCCCAGCTCTGTCCCAGCCTCTGAGCAACTGCAGCCCAGATGCCCTCGCCCACCCTAAGCTATCCCTAAGTACAGGTGGGCCTGAAGGAGGCTCCCTGCTGGGCGTAGGTGAGGGCCTTTGCCTTCTGGGCAGCACTCTGCCTACCAGGGGACAGCCTCTTAGGTGGGTGGGAAAAACTCTGTACTTGGGGTCACAAATGTAGCTTCTGGCCCTGCACCAGCAAGGACCAAGGAGTGATTTTGGATAGGTCTCTTCGCCTCTGTAAGCCTTAGTTTCTTGGTCTATTAAATGGGATCCTAACCTCTCCTCACTGCGGTGTGGGAGGGAAAGTGAGTCAAGGCGTGCTGGAGACCGAAAGCCCTGGGCAGGACCTGCTCCATAATTTGCCGAGTTCAGTGCAAACATGAACATGTGGGGCTGGGCGTCTTGGCTCACACCTGTAATCCCAGCACTTTGGGAGACTGAGGCAGGTAGATCACTTGAGGTCAGGAATTCGATATTAGTCTGGCCAACATGGGGAAACCTGTCTGTACAAAAAACACAAAAATTTAGTTGAGTGTGGCGATGCTGCCTGTAGTCCCAGCTACACGGGAGGCTGAGGTGGGAGGATGGCTTGACCTGGGAGATGGAGGCTGCAATGAGCCATGATCGCGCCACAGCACTCCAGCCTGGGTGACAGAGCCGTTCAAAAATACGTAATAACATAACATACGTAAAATAAAATAAATACAATAAAATGCAAATAAAAAATAAAAATGAAAAGGTGGGTCCCCTGGTTCACAAATTGTGAATTTCAAGGCCATGGTGGCAGAGGGTTAAACCAAGCTCAGGGTCGCACGCCCTGAAGCCGGCGCCGCGCTGGGGTCCGGAGCCGTGGCGGGTCCTCGCTGAGCCGCTGCTTTGGCTCCAGGGCCGGGTCCCGAGAACCACACGGGGGATCCCGGAGCATTCGGCGGGCGCCGGCTCCATCTAGCGGCCCGATGGCGAACAGCACGCGCCGCTCCAACCGAGGTGGCCTTGGGGCGCCTTGGACTCACAGCCGCGGGTCGTTTTTCATCCGTCTCCATCGGTCACCACGTTCCCTCCACGGTCCTCCAGGGTCTCTCACATTGCCCCTGCTCCGTCGTGAGTACTTTGGTCTACCCGCTCACCCACTCCCCTTGTGGTGGTCCCGCAGGGCGGTGCGGTTCCCTGAGGTTCCCACGGTCCCTCCTGAGCTATTCTCTTGGGGGGGTCTCTCGGGGCACCCAGTCTGCAGCCCCTTTTCAGCCGGCAGCGCCATCTCACAGCACCACCTCCTCGGAGCCCTTCTGTGGCTCTCTGCCCTGCCGGGCTGGCCCGTTTCCTTCCCCTGGCATCCCAGCCCACCTGTCCCACTCTGCGGCGTCCCCTTTCGGTCTTGGCCCCGCCCCGCCCGGCCCGGCCCCGCCTCCCCCCCGCCTCCCCCCCGCCCGGCCCCGCCTCCCCCCCGCCCGGCCCCGCCTCCCCCCCGCCCGGCCCCGCCTTCCCCCCGCCCGGCCCCGCCTCCTCCCCGCCCGGCCCCGCCTCCTCCCCGCCCGGCCCCGCCTCCCCCCGCCCGGCCCCGCCTCCCCTCCCCGCCCGGCCCCGCCTCCCCCCCCGCCTCCCCTCCCCACCTCCCCCCCCGCCCGGCCCCGCCTCCCCCCCCCTCCGCCCCGACTCTGCCAGCCTTCTCCTGCCTGCCTTCCTCCTGGCCCACCTCTGACAGGAAGCCTTCCAGGATTACCAGAACCCCCTTCCTTTGTGTGAACAGCAGTAGGGAGGTGTGGGAGACAAAACGCCTCTGTTGGAGGTATCCAGGTTAGGGGTGCGCAGAGAATGGGCTTTGGGATTGGACCTGCTGACCTGAAACCTGTATCTATCACTTCTGAGTAGATTTCCTTGTGAATAAAGTGGGGACATCAAATGAGATAGGATTTTTTTTCTTGGTGAGAATTACATTAGATAACTTATATTGGGCATTCAGAGTGGTGTCTGGTTCATTATAAGCACCGAATAAACGTTGCTGTGGTCATTATCATTACAGTATTAAGTTCTGTACCCATTAATTACTGGCCACTCAACCTCAGGCTGGTGATTTTACCTTATTGAGCTCTCCTTGTCTGGAAAAGGGGGAGATATTTCTATTCCTATGTCAGAGGGTGGTCGTGGTAGTACATGGGTGCTGTTCGTAGGTGCTGACAGTAGGATTTTTTTCAGAAATGCTGTCTCTCTCTCCACCCAGCTCTAACCACTCATCAGAGTGTCCTTGCACAGTCCTTGGTTTTCCAGGATTATCTAATTTTGGTACAGCTTTATTTTTTATTTTATTTTATTTTTAGAGAGAATCTCATACTCTGTCACCCAGGCTGGGATACAGTGGTGAGATCATGGCTCACAGCAGGCTTTATCTCCTGGGCTCAAGCCATCCTTCTCCCTCAGCCTCCCGAGTAGCTAGGACTACAGGTGCGTACCACCACACCCAGCTAATTTTCTTCATTTTTTGTGGAGACAGTGTCTCACTATGTTGCCCAGGCTGGTCTAGAACTCCTGGGCTCAAGTGATCCTCTCATCGTGGCCTCCCAAAGTGCTGGGATTACAGGCGTGAGCCACTGTGGCCAGCCTGATACAATTGTGAAGCTACTGTGTTTCCTCAACCAAACATTAACACACTGAAGGACATATATTTTTTTTTTTTTTTTTTTTTTGAGACGGAGTTTCGCTCTTGTTGCCCAGGCTGGAGTGCAATGGCGCGATCTCGGCTCACCACAACCTCCGCCTCCTGGGTTCAGGCAATTCTCCTGCCTCAGCCTCCTGTGTAGCTGGGATTACAGGCACGCGCCACCATGCCCAGCTACTTTTTTGTATTTTTAGTAGAGACAGGGTTTCACTATGTTGGCCAGGATGGTCTCGGTCTCCTGACCTCATGATCCGCCCACCTCGGCCTCCCAAAGGGCTGGGATTACAGGCGTGAGCCACCGTGCCTGGTCCATATTTTAGTTTTAATGAGTGTATTAGTCAAGGATCTCCAGAGAAACAGAACAGGGTGTGTGTGTGTGTTTGTGTGTGAGAGTGTGTGTGGAGAAAGAGACAGATGGACACACACATCCACAGACTGATTTATTTTAAGGAATGGGTCCATGTGATTGTGGGAACTGGCAAGTCTAAAATTGAGATCCAGGAAAGAATTGATGTTGTGGTCCCGAGTCATGTGGCAGCCTGGAGGGAGAATTCTCTCTTCCCTGGGGGACTTCTGTCCTCTCAATTGAGGCCTTCAACTGATTGGATGAGGCCCACCACATTATGGAGGATGGCTTCCTGTCCTCAGAGTCTTGGATTTAAATGTTAATCTCAGCTGAAAAATACCTCCACAACAACGCTAAACAGACTGATGTTTGACCAAAAACTGGTTACCATGGCCTTGCCACATTAACGCATGAAATTCACCATCATAGTAGGTGGCATTTACTACAGAAGAACTTTATCTCCTTTATTCATTCCTCCTCTGCCTCCCCTTCCACCTCCCTGCTTCCTTCTTTCCTCCTTTTACTTTCTTTCTGGACCACAGCAAGTTTAGTGCCCTCTCTTGCTCTTCTGCATAGAATCCGCAATCGTCTGCTTTTCCCCGGCTCTCCCTGAGCACTTGCCTGTTCTGTGTCATTGTGGACAGTGAGGAGCTGGGCAGGCAGTGGGCTGGGGTGGACTGCATACTCTCATTCCTAAACCCCTGCCTCAAAATCCTTGCCCGCCTTGAGGTGTTCTCATGAACACCAGCTGAATGTAGAAGGTGACACAGGATTGCAGTCCTCCGTCTATCGCCTGCACTATTCTGGAAAGGGGTCCTGACTGGGCTTTGGGATGAGGGCAGAAGGGGTAGACTGGAGTTGGCAGGCTTCCTGCTGGGAATAGAGAGGGATGAGATGTAGTCAGAGAAACGTGGCTGGGAATAAAGTGGCCAGAAGAAACACCAGGGGGTTGGACGATGGGGCTGATTAACGGAAAGTGTCAGGCTGCAAGTTACAGAGAATCCAACTAGAACTGCCTTTAAAAAATGAATTTCGGCCTGGCGTGGTGGTTCACACCTGTAATCCCAGCACTTTGGGAGGCCAAGGTGGTCAGATCACCTGAGGTCAGGATGACACCAGCTTGGCCAACATGGTGAAACCCTATCTGTACTAAAAAGACAAACATTAGCCAGGTGTGGTGGCGCACACCTGTAATCCCAGCTACTTGGGAGGCTGAGGCAAGAGAATTGCTTGAACTCAGGAAGCGGAGGTTGCAGTGAGCTGAGATTGCACCACTGCCCTCCAGCCTGGGCAACAGAGTGAGACTCTGTCTCAAAAAACAAAACAAAACAAAAAGTGCATTTCTTGATATTTATGGATACGTGCAATGAGCACTAGAAGTAAGTGTAACTTCCGATGAAGCTTGATCAGCAGTTCAGTGACATCAGCGACCCATTCTGTCATCCCTCTGCCTTGATCACTGTGGTCTCTTAGGACATTTCTAGCTTGGCTTCCCTGCAGATTACATAATGGCAGCCTACAGTTTGCAGGGCTGTGTGGTTTTCATTCATGTCCCGCAGGACAATGAGCAACTTTCATTGTTCTCAGTAAAAACCCTAACATTCCATGCTATTTACATGAACTTAGATTTTAAGCCTATTTCTTTTTTTTTTTTTTATAAGAATGTATACTTTGTATATTTAAAGTGGAGAGTTCTATAAATGTTAATTACATTTACTTGTTCCAGATCTGAGTTCAAGTCCTGAATATCGTTGTTAATTTTCTGTCTCATTGATCTGTCTAATATTAATGTTGAAGTCTCCCACTATTATTATGTGGGAGTCTAAGTCTCTTTATAAGTCTTATATGTCTGCATATTCCTGTATTGGGTGCGTATATATTTAGGATCTTTAGCTCTTCTTGTTGTCGCATTGATCCTTTTATCGTTATATAATGTCCTTTGCTTCTTTTGATCTTTGTTGCTTAATTGTAACTTCTGGTTTTTATTTATTTATTTTAGCTCTCTGTTTGGTTGGTAAATCTTTCTCCATCCCTTGTTTGGAGTCTTTGTGTATCCTTGAATGTGAGATGGGTCTGGATGCAGCATACTGATGGGTTTTAGTTTTTTATTCAAATTGCCTGTCTTTGGATTGGGGGATTTAGTCAATTTAAATTTAGAATTAATAATAATATATGTGAGTTTAATACTGCCATTAGCTGGCTATTTTGTCCATTAGTTGATGTAAATTCTTCATTATATTGATGCTCTTTTTGATAAGTTTTTTTAGAAAGGCTGATACTGTTTGTTCCTTTCATATGTGTAGTGGTTCTTTCAGAAGCTCTTGTAAAGCAGGCCTGGTGGTGATGAAATCTCTGAGTGCTTGCTTATTCACAAAAAACTTTATTTTTCCTTCACTTGTGAAGCTTAGTTTGGCTGGATGTGAAATTCTGGGTTGAAAGTTCTTTTCTTTAAGGATGTTGAATATTGGCCCCCACTCTCTTCTGGCTTGTAGGGTTTCTGCTGAGAAATCTGCTGTAAGTCTGATAGGCTTCCCTTTGTGGGTAACCTGACCTTTCTCTCTGGCTGCCCTTAGTATTTTCTCCTTCATTTCAACCCTGGTGAATCTGACGATTATGTGCCTTGGAGTTGCTCTTCTTGAGGAATATCTCTGTGGTGTTCTCTGTATTACCTGGAGTTGAATATTATCCTGCCTTACTAGGCTGGGAAAATTTTCCTGAATAATGTCCTGAAGCGTATTTTCCAGCTTGGATTCATTCTCTTCGTCACATTCAGGTACACCTATCAAGCGTAGATTAGGTCTTTTCACATAGTCCCATATTTCTTGGAGACTTTGCTCGTTCCTTTCTATCCTTTTTTCTCTAATCTTGTCTTCTTGTTTTATTTCATTGAGTTGGTCTTCGACCTCTGATATCCTTTCTTCTGCTTGATCAATTCGGCTGTTAAAACTTGTGCATACTTCACGAAGTTCTCCTATTGTGTTTTTCAGCTCCATCAATTCACTTATATTCCTCTCTAAATTGTGTATCCTTGTTAACATTTCGTCAAATCTTTTTTCAAAGTTCTTAGTTGCTTTAGATTGGGTTAAAACAAGTTCTTTTAATTCACAGAAGTTTCTCATTATCCACATTTTGAAGCCTGCTTCTGTAATTGGAACACATTCGTTCTCCATCAAGCCTTGTTCCGTTGCTGATGAGGAACTGTGATCCCCTGCTGAGGGAGAGGCATTCTGATCTTGGGCATTCTCAGCCTTTTTTGGCCGTTTTCCTCCCTTCGTTATAAATTTATCCATCTGTGGTCTTTGAATTCACCGTCTTTGTAATTAGGTTTCTGAGTGGACGTCGAACTTACTGATTCTCAGCGCCGAAATCTGAGCAACCCACTGCACCGACCAAATCAGCGGCGTTAAGATTGATGGTGCTTTTCTGACTCTGCACCAAGAACCGTCGCTCCAAGGCGCAGGCAAAACCGCCTCGCCGGTCACAAGAGTCGCGCTGGCGACCCGTGGGGCTCCTCCGCTGGGAATCTCCTGGTGCGTGAGTAACAAGAATTCATGTGAAGGTGTGGCGTCCTCTCATTCTTTGCGCTTTCAGTGGGAGCTACAATCCCGAGCTGTTAGTGATCAGCCATCCAGATTTTAAGCCTATTTCTAAAATTTCACTGTGGCCAGAGGCAATGGTGGGTAATGATTGGCTTAGCCTTGGTCTTTATGTTTTATTCTTGAACTGGGACCCGTAGCATCTCATGGGTCTTCAGAATCCTACCTAGTGGGACTGGCTGCCTCTAGGGCTCCCCTGACTGTTTGAGTTCTGAGTTTTGTTGATCCCCCTAAGGCAATGGAGCAGAGTGCAAGGCTAGCTGAGGTCTGCCAGTTAGGTTGAGCCTCATTTTGATGTGGAAGGACGTGCTTATTTCAGCTCCTCTAAGAAACCCATATGGCCATCTTTACACATGATTGGCATGATTCCTTTTACAGTAGGAGCAATTTGGCTCAGATTTGTGGGTTTGTTTTCATTGGTTTTTACTAATAGTTTTCATAGCATCTGCTTCCTAACACCTTCTGGTGTTTGCATATCATCAGAGCTAGTTTTAGGAATAGGTGAAGAATGGTCTTTAGGCGCTGTAAGAAATAAAGCTGGGCATGGATTTTGGAGCTTGGCAGACTTTTAGGCCCACTTCCAGCTGTGTATGTAAGTCCTTCTATGACTCTGGGCATCCTTTTTTTTTTTCATCTGAAACATAGGTGCCTTGGATACCTGCCCCACAGGGTTGTCATGAGACTGGAGAAAGATGTCCGTGGAGACTCCCCTGATCCAAGTCATGTCAAGCTCAGTGGTCTGCTCTTCAGGGAAGCCCTACTCTCCACCCCTCCAAAGTAGCCCACAGCCACCCTGCACACTCTTTATCATGTCACACATTTATTCATGCTGTTTCATCTAAAATCATTTCATTTCATGTCCATTTCTTCTTGCTAGAATATAAAGTTTATGAAAGCAGGACATGTGTCTCTCTTATTCATCATAAGTTACTGTTGTGAGCAACTGGGGCTCAGTCCCCCCAGAGAAGTCTAGGAGATGATATAGAAGAGACCTCAAAATTCTTCCTACTGAGAGGGATCTGGGGTATTTGTTCCCAAACTCTCATCAGTCATTGGTCAAGGACTTCTCCAAGGAGGTGTTGATGACTCGATTCTTTGGTCTGACATATCCACGGCAGAATGGGTCTGTGTCTTAGTTTGCCTGTGTAGATAAGGAATACCCAAGGCCAAATACTTTAAAAAGAAAAAAAAAAAGACTCATTTGGCTCATGTTTCTGGTGGCTGGAAAGTTCAACTGGGCATCTGCATCTGGGGAGGGCTTCAGGCTGCTTCCACTTATAGTGGAAGGTGAAAGGGAGCTGGGTGTGCAGAGATCACACGGTGAGAGAGGAAGTGAGGGGTGGTGGTGTCAGGCTCTTTAACAGCCACCTCTTGAAGGAATTAACAGGGTAAGAACTCACTTAGCCCTGAGGGAGTGACTTCATCTAGTCCTGGGGGATCTGCCCCCATGACCCAAACGCCTTCTCTTAGGCTCCACTTCCAACATTGGAGATCAAATGTCAACGTGAGGCTTAGAGAGTCAAATACCTAAAATGTAGCGGGCTGTCATGGACAGATTCTGTGATTGTTAGAGTTGTAGACAAAATCTCTCGGGTGACTGCAGTTGGCAGCACTTGAGTCTACCTGCATGGCGATGGTGAGCACCAAGGGAATTGGGCAAAGTGGCCGCAGCACCTGCTGCACAGTGGAGCCCCCATCAGCAGGCGTGATGGTAAGAATTTGTTGGATGGTTCAAGATGAGCAGGGTCCCTCCAGGAAGACAAGTTAGAGATGAGGCCAGTGCCCTCTCATTGCTGCAACATGTCCTTTCCCCGCTGCTCGTCAGGGCAACCATCTCCCTTCCTGTTGTTTATCCCTCTGAGGACTGGTTTTAAAACTTCCTTCCACATGCATTCTCTCTGAATATCCCAGCTGCTGATTTTCCTCTCAGTCTTAAGTGCCAGGACTGATGCTGGTGTAATACTCATGGTCTGGTTAGCACAGGGAGAGGGGTACCAGTCCTTCCTCTATTCTAGAGCAGGGGTTTGTAGCCCTAGGTGTACATTGGAATCAGCTGGTGAGCCTTTAAAGCACACTGATGAGAGTTATTTCACCAGGGCTCCACCTCCAGATGCTCTGATGCAATTCATTTGGGATAAGGCACAGGCATCTGACACTTCAAAAAAATCTCCTTCTCTGTTCCCCAGGTGATTCTGACATGCAGGCAGTGGAGAAGGGAACCACTGACCTAGACTTTACATAGGCACCTGACACAGGCATCTGAAGAGGTCAGAGGTATGTCTAGCTTCAGAAGCAGCTGATCTAGCAGATAAATGATGTCATCAGGGCCTCAGTTTCTGCTTGCTTTGTTGTTTCTTTTCTTCTATCTTGCCTTATGTGATGTCTGACTTATTAACCCTCTGATTATTAGATAAACTCTCATAATTCCTAAATAGTTCCCAGCAGGTCCTGAGGCTCTGTGCGTTCTCATTTATGTCTGGTAAAGGAGAATATCTTTGTCTCATTATTCCCGGCACAAGTTTGGAGATTCATGCCATTTGAACTAGTGTGGGTCTCAAGCCTATCCCTGAATTGATCCTTGTGGCCAGGGGGATGGTTCAGACCATGCTCTTCATGCCCAGCTCTAGATGTGTCCGTTCCTCACTTAGCCCTGGGTGCCCAATACACTCACCTGGGTGGCTTCTAAAGAATTCTGATGCTGAGGTCCCTCCTTCAGGGATGTTCCTTCAATTGGTCTGCCATGGCAGTCAAGTGCTAGCATGTTTCAAAGTTCCCAGGTGATTCTGATGTGCAGCCAGGGCAGAGAACACTGGCCTAGACATCATACCGCCTCAAGATGCAGATTAAGACCCCATATGGGAAGAATCTCGAGGACGGACCCTCTCCTCGGCCTAAGTGGATGCCTTTCTGGGGACCAGTCACATGCCGAAAAGCCTTAGGGGACCACCTGGCTACATGCAGAAAGCCCAGAGGAACAGATCTGAGCTATCCAACAAATCCTCATCATCGCATCTACAATTTCCAACCATGAGAGGCAGCAGCCAATGGCCATCTGAGTGGGATGTGCCACGAATGCAGGAGGTTTGGTGGCCTGCCCCTACCAGTGACCATGTCTGCCTGAGATATTCCCCTTTTCTACATCTGTTTCCCCATCTGTTACACAGGCTCAAAGGATAGCGATGCCTCTCTGAACTGACTTCAGAAGAATGAGATTTGTGGGAAGTATCCTCATCCTTGGGGTGAGGCAGACTCAATCCCCTTGTAGGAAGGGTCTATGATAGAGGGAGAAGAGTTTAGTCTCCCTGTGGAGTCTCTGCCGGCTGTACTGTCTTACGCAGGTCCTCTTCACCTCTCTGAGTTTCAGCAGCCTCATCAGTACAACCAGGACTCTAACCATCTGGAATGCTTCACATGAGTATAAACAAGATCATGTATATAAGCCCCAAAATTGGGGTTCAGTAAATTGCTTTCTTTCCAATAATGCTTCTGTTAGCTTTTAATCTTTTAAATGTGATGCCAAATGGTGCAACCAAGACCCACAGTGTTCAGTATGAGTAATCATTTGCTGGTTATAGGCTGAAACCACTTGATCATCCTCGAGACCCTAGTATCTCTCAGCGGGAGGCCCTGCCACCTTCTTCATCTCTGCACACATGCCCACACCACGGGGGCTCCAGACTTTCCATATCAGAGGGTCTTATAGGTGGCAATCTTTTTGGAAGCAAGGTGTTGAGAAGGCTCTTGTCTTGAAGTTGCATTTGCATTTGGTTACAGTATTTGCATTTGGATTGGGTGTTTGCTGGGGATGACCTGAGGGCTGAGGAGGATGAAGTCACTGCCTGGCATAGGCCTGGCACAACATGAGTACAATCGACCCTCCAACAACACGAGTTTAAATGGCATGGGTCCACTCACATGTAGACTGTTTTCAACGAAACATGATAGAAAATGCAGTATTTATAGGATGTGAAACCTGCATATATGGAGGCCCAATTTTTTTGTAAACATGGGTTCCTCAGGGCTGACTGTGGGAATTGAGTATCTACAGATTTTGGTATGGGGAGTTGTGGAACCGGTCCCTCACACGTACGGAGGGACAACCACTAATTACTGGATGTCAAATGAATGTACCAGCCTTCCCTTTTCACAGCTTACCTCTTCTACCTAATGGAGTCATGAAGAAGTGATTGAGCATGTAAGAAATAGTTCTGTTTATTGGTTAGACCATGGTATAAAATTACAGCAATTTGCAGGCATTCTGGGCTTCTTGGGAGGGACATGCGGCGCTGGGCTCAAGCAGGGGATGGGGTGGCGATATGGACCCCTGGGCAATGGCTCCCTTCCTGGACGTGTTAAAGGACTTGCACTACCAGCACAAATGCTAGTGTGAGAGAATTATGGGTCCTTGTTTCCGGAAACAAATGACATGGGCAGTTTGGGTCATCAGACAGTGCCATGCTTAATAATTCAGTCCTATCCCACATATGTTAGGTGCTGGCTCTCCCAATCTGGTCATGACAGATCCTAATTGTTCTGGATAACTCTCATTCTTCCCACCAAAGGAAGAGAAACAGGCACATTGGTCTGGGAGGCCATCAGAGTATGGTGTGCATCTGCCTCAGGTCCTCTTGCTTCCAGATTCACCAAGGTCTGCTTGACTTGGAGGCAGTGGGCTGGGGGCACACAAGCAGAATATTGTGCACTACTGTTTAAGCTCAAGCAGAGGGACCTTCTGTAGGGCAGCAGTGTGAAGAGATGAGCATGCTTCCAAAACAAACTCAAAGTTCATCTTGTCTCTCTCAAGAAGAGGAAGGAGGAAGAGTTGGCGATCAGAGACTGAGCCACATGATGCTGGGTTCCACAGAAAGTCTTCGGCAGATAATTCTTCCAACGTGTAAAAGGTGTTTCTGTCCCAAGAGTTGGAGCATAAAGTCAGAATGAGGGCAGATCAGGGTGTTAAGGTGGTCGTTTAGTACAATGTCTCTGAGAGCTGAATGGCTGAGTGTCACCAGTTACATGACATTTTGAAACAGCTGGAGAGACCTCATGATGTTGTCATCCTGGGAAAGGAGGAGGGGAAGAGGATGGTTAGAACTCTGAGACTCCTCCCTGAGAGCTCTGTAACTCTGGTGAACAAATCTCAAGCATGGGTTTCCTGTATGGAGAAAACTCTACAAGGGTATGAAAAATAAGATGTAAGGGTGGGAACCTAGAAAGTCATCAGCTCAAAGTAAGAAGCACCACCTCTAGGCTTAAAGAAGAATTCAGAAGAAAGAAATCATCTAGTAAAATACTGAGTTGCTTCTTTTAAGAAGCTCTAAACAACTGCATTTCATAAAATTATTTTTATACATCCACTCAGATGATCATATTTTTCTCTCTTTATTCTATTAATGTGATAAATGACACTTACCAATTATTGAATGTTAAGCCAACCTTGCATTCCTGGAATACTGCTTTTGATCCTACACATTTTGATATGTCATATTTTCATTTTATTTTAATTCAAGATATTCTCTTGAACCATCTGAACCATAAATTAGAAGTTTATTGCTTAATACCCAACATTTGAGAATTTTTTCTACATTCAATACTATAACTTAGAGAAGATATAATAGAAAAATGTAAAATATAGAACATGCAATAGAGACACACAATAAGAAAACCCCTCAAAGCTCTCTCAAAAATAAATCAATAAAGTAGATAAATGCTTATTAAGACTGCTTTTCAGATTATCAATATCAGAAATGAAAAGGTTAATGTCAGTATAGGCTTATCTGGCTCAATACTCTGGTGGCCGGGAAGTTCAGCCAGGCATCTCCATCTGGTGTATGTTTCAGGCTGCTTCCACTCACAGTGGAAAGTGAAAGGAAGCTGAGTGTGCAGAGATCCCATGGTGAGAGAGGAAGCAAGGTTGGGGGTGGGGAAGGGGCTAGGCTGTTTTACAACCAGCTCTCCAGGAAATTAACAGAGTGAGAACTCACCCCCAAGAGAGTCAGCGTTCATTCTATTCTAGTTGTGAAATATCTTGGGTATCACCCTGAATCTAGGACATCTACATAACAGGGCAGCTGTGATGTGTGTGTATGTGCTTGAAACTCAGTAGGGGCTCAGTATGTGCTAGCAACTTCTCCCCTACTTTCTTACATTTGCCATTCTTCTTGGCTGCAGCTCAGAATAACTGTACATTTCTAAAATAATGTGGAGGTACAAATGCATTTCCCAAAAGTAGATGAAAGAATTATTTCCAGTTCAGTCTCTAGGAGTGACTGGGGCCAGCCTATTAGTTAGACTTAATGAAAGTTGTGTTCTCAGGACCAGCATCACCAGTGTGACTGAGGAGAATGTGAGAAAAGTAACATCCCAGGCCCCACCCCAGACCTATGGAATTAAAATCTGCATTTTAACAAGACCTTCTCAAGGATATTGTCTCATGCATTAAAGTTTTAGAAGCATTGGCCTAGGGTCTTTGTGTTAAAGTGACCCAGATCTATAGTCTCTGAGATTGAGGCCTAGAAATATACATTTTCAGAATCATTCCGGGCAATTTTTATGTACACTCTGGTTTGAGAATCACACAATTGTAGATCTTTTCCCCTTAGCTCCTCCCTTGCAGTCTGGGGAATGAGGCATTAAGCCAGAGGCAGGCTAAAAAATAATGATGTTACCTTTTTGGGAAGTCAATCTTCAGAGAGACCCCCTCTGAGTTTTCACATCCCCACAGATTCCTATTTAGGGTCTCCATTCAGTCCTGTGCTTAGCCAAGACCAACCACAGGCTAGGCTGAGGAGTGGAACCACAGTTGCTGCTGGTGTCATTGGCTCTGATGGGAGGGGTTGCAGGTATGTGCAGGTTTCTCATCACCTTCCTTCTGCAGGTCCCCAAGCCCCAGATTTCCTTTCCCAGATGTAGAATTATTGTGACCTGAGATCTCTCCTTACCTCCTGACATGATTCAAGAAATTCATCTAAAGTTACGATGCCATCTTTATTTTTGTCCATTTTCTGAAAGACATAACAGAAAGCACTTTATGGAATCTGGTGATCTTCCTTCCAAAGCTTGCTCCCCTGCTTTCTTGCTGGAGCTCAGAGTAATGAGCTCAGCTCAAATAAGCTGGAGCTCATTTCATTAACCAACTTTGCCTTGAGAGTGAGAGTTGTCTTTCCCTGGCCAGACAATTCCACTTACGCCCTAATTACAACACTTTGACCCCATGAGCTTCCTTAAATCGAAGGACTTGCTCTGGACACTCATCACCTCACTGCTGGCTTATTCTGCTTCTTCTGTAGACTCCCTACTACTCTGTCCGTCTGGTAGAACACTGGATACAAGAGGTTCTGATTCTGGCCTCTACTTGTCATATAAACTTGCTCAAGGCCAGAAAGGACTCTCTTTTCCTATCTGAATAGTGGGAGGTTGGACTAGGATGAGCTCTGATATTCTCTGATACTCCACTGCTAGATTAATTTTTTCCTAAAATGCCTCAATGATCACACCACTCCCCTAGTCAAGGATCAGCAGTAGCTGCCCATCCTGTACCAGAGCAAGGCTAAACTCTTCCATTTAAAGGTCTCACAATCTGGCCCTATCCTAGTTTCCAATCTTACTTCCCATTACTGCCCAGACACAAATGCTTAACACCTCCACAAATGTAATTAATGAAGTCTTCCGTGTTTACTCTGATTCCCCGATTTTTATGGATTTAGAGTTCATCCTATAGCACTAACATTTAATGATATACTTTCTTGTTCTCTTCTGTCATGTACACTTGCAGCTTAAGGAGACCATCTGTTTCTTGAGGACAATATATCTTACAATTCTTTTCTGTTTCCAGCCATGCTTAGTACAGGGTTGGACACAAATCACTTGCTTAGATGCTCGTGGGTTGACTTGATCTAGGCTGGGCTTACAGCTCATGTACAGGGTGTGTTCACTTACCTGGAAGAAGACGTCCACATGCTGCCTTGGAGTGTCCTCTTTGAGTACGGGATATGTGTATTTCCCCATCATGTCATAGATTGCTTTGACAATGTCCATCATCTCCTGGAGTGGGGACATAAAAGCACACAGTGTGGGAACCATGAGGTCAAGCTCTTTCTAGGTGACAGTGTTTGGAGCTCCTTATGCCCCTTGCCAATGAAAGGGATTAAAAGGTGAGGTCCTTCTTTAGCAGGTGTTAGGGAGTTAGATGGTAGATAATTCTTAAAGCCCTCAGAAGTTCATGGGGAGGTTACTTTGTTATGGGCATTGTCTTCAGTGAGGGGTGATGTGTGGGATCCCCATTCACAGACTGGAGGCAAATAAAATATTCTGAATTTTTAAAAAGTTAATGTTCTAGCCTAGAGATTGAAAAATTCCCCTAGGGTCTGCTACTGTTTCAATTTAAGGAAAATGAACCAACAGCTAAGAATATCCACAGGGCACGTGAGGCCAACAGTTCCACAGACTGAGGCTCTCACCCCAAACCTACTGAATTAGAACACCTTAGAACTACGTCCTGGGAGTTTCCATGTCTATCAAGGTACGCTCGGAACCATTATTCTGATCATTCTGGCCCAAGTTGGAATGGGAATAAAACAGTGTTTGGGATGTTTGATGTGGTTTCTACGGAGACCCAGGGGACAGTCTTATTCCACATACTTATTTTATTGTTTTTTTTGTTTGTTTAATTTTCACCTATTATTAATAATTTTAGACTTACAGAAAAGTTACAAAATAGTACAGAGTTCATGATACCTTTCACCCAGTTTCCTCTCATGTTAGCAACCCACATAACCAGAGCACAATGATCAAATCTAGGAAATTAACATGCTACACTGTTACTAACTAAACTACAGGGCTTATTAAAATTTTATCAGCTTTTCAACTAATATCTTTTTTCCTTTCAGTGATGCTACATTGCATTTATTTGTTGTGTCTCCTTAGTCTCTTCTCATCTGCATGAGCTTCTCATTCCTTTTTTTTTTTTTTGAGACAGGGCCTTGCTCTGTCACCCATGCTGGAGTGCAGTGGCACAATCATGGCTCACTGCAGCCTCAACCTCCTGGGTTCAAGTGATCCTCCCATCTCAGCGTCTCAAGTACCTGGGACTACAGGCACATACCACCATGCCTGGCTAATTTTTGTAGAGATGGGGTTTTGCCATGTTGCCCAGGCTGGTCTCAAACTCTCGGACTCCAGTGATCTTCCTGCCTTTGCTTCCCAAAGTGCTGGGATTATAGGCATGAGCCACCATCCCCAGCCTGAGTTTCTTTCTTTCCTTGTCTTTCAGGATCTCACACTTTTGATATGACTATAGGTCAGTTGTTTTGTGAAATGTCTCTCAGTTTGAGTTACTCCCTGGTTTACTTATCATTAGATTGAAGTTATGCGTTTTTGGCAAGAATACCACAGAAGCGATGTTATAACCTTCTCAATGCATCATATCAGGGAGTTACATAGTGTTGAGATGTCTTATTATTGATAATGTTGACCTTGATCACTTGATTAAGGTGGTGTCTGTTAAGTTTCCTTACTGATTTAGTATCTTTCAGTAGATCTCGCCTGCAAAAATTATTACCGTAGTGTTTGCCTAACAGTAGTTTTATATTACCTTTATTCCTTCTATATTTATTAATTAAAATTCTTCTGTAAGGAAGAGCTGCGCTCTCTGCTGCATTTATTTATGTATTTAGTTGATTATTTACATTAACATGGACTAATGGACATTCACCATATTTTACAGGTTATAATCCAATACTTAATAATTTTAAATTTTGCTCAAATTGCTCTCATTCTGGCTATTGTGAGCTCCTTCAGATTGACTCCTGCAGTTTTCTTTTATTTTTTAGCACTTCCATATCTTCCAGCATGATAAAGTACTCCAGGCTCATCTTATATTTACTTTTCCCCAATCTTGGAATCAACTATTCTCCAAGAAGACTGGTTCTTTTTATTGAAGAATGGTATTTAGAAATCAAGGTCTAGGTGCTAGGTATGCTCACTGCTACAGGGATGTCATTGCTCTGACGTGCCCTCAACAGATAGAGCCAGGAAATACATGTCTCTATCCATGAATTTATTTTAAAATGTGTGCTTTACAAGCCCTTCACATTTACATGGCCATTGATGCTTTTCCTGTTTGATTTTTTTTCCATAGTCACAGAAACGACTTAAAGAGCAATTTTGTTGCTCTCTCAGGATTTTCACTGCCTACCACTTGGATGAGACTATCTCCAAATGATTGCCAGGCGAAGAGCCTGCTATCTTTTCTAAGAAGCTACTTATCCACGCTTTCTTTTTCTTTTAAGGGATACTTTATTAATTCTGCCCTCCAGAGAGGTCTGATGGATTAATGGGGACAATTCTGTTTAGTTTGTGGATTACAAAAAGGGAGCAGGAGCTAGTAAGGTTATTCAATGATGAAATAGTGAGTGAACCAAAGTTGAAGACCAAGTAGTATAAATCCCCTTTCTGCATTTTTTCTTTATATATTTTTGCAATGTAGTATTTGAATACTTTAGAGTATCATATATTTGCCTGTGTATACAAGCATTTAGTTGTTTATAAAATTGAGATATCATATATGCTACTTTATTAAGTGATTTTAAAATGTAATGTATTATACTAATGTTTATTTTACAGTACTTTTTCATGATTTTAAGTGGCCACCTGCTACTCCATTATATGAATTTACTGGAACTCATTTTACAAATCTGCTATTAGTGGATATTATGGTTATCACATTTTGGGGGACTATTACCTGAAGACTCTTCTTGCTTTTATGTCTTTGTCTCTGTTTTTTATTTCCTTGGGACATACACCAAGATGTGGTTTATAAGGAGAATGGGATGCATAACTTTCAATGCTTTTGATACATATTCCTCAAATACCTTTTAGAAAGTTTGTATCAGAACACTCTCAGCAACCATGTATGAAAAACCACTTTTACCAACCTTCAACAAAGATTTTTACAAAATCTTTGCAATGTAATAGGTAAGTGATAATTCATTGTTTTTAAAGATATACATTACTTTCTTAGTGAGGTTTCTGATATATGTGTTGACTATTTTTATTTATTTTCTCATGAACTATTTGTTCCTCTGCTTTGCTCCTTGTGTTCATCTATTTCTGACTGGATTGTGAGAGCTCTTTATATATTTGGGTAGATTTATGGAATTGTTAAAATCTCTTAATAGATTTTAAATTTATGTAAAAGATATTTTAATACATCTACCAAGTGCTAGATATTGTGTCAAAGAAATACAAAGATAAACATGATAAATATGAATCTTGGCTTTGTTAAAATGAATGCCTACTGTGGAATATCAATCCTTTCTGTCATCATAAATTGCAGATTTTTTAAACAAGTTTGTCACTTGCTTTTCAATTTCGTTTATGATATTTTTTGATATACAGAATTTTAAATATTTACAGTATAAAGCCATCAATAATAAAAAAATATTTCTGACTTTGATTTTATGCTTCGCCCATTCTATGATCAGATATTTACATAAGACTTTTAGTTATTTTTTAGTTAAAAATCAACTATATGTATCTATAGTGACTTTGGATTTATAGTACTAAGTAAGAACATTTACTTACCTGTTGCCAAAATAGCTAACTAGTTTTCCCAGAATCATTTAATTATTCATTACCTATCTATTCTCTATTCAATATGCTCCCTTTATTATAAACCAAGATGTTATTTGTACCTGGGCATTCTAGTCTGTTCCATTGATCTACCTGTTCTTTCTCTGATATTATAATATTTTAATAGTTTCAGCCTTATTTTATATTTCAGTATCTGGTAAAACAAATCCCATTTTTCTCCTTTTTGAGAATTATCTTTGCTATTCTTATCTGATTAATCTTCCAATGTAACTTTATAACAATTGTGCCACATCCCCTCCCCAAATACCACTTTCATTTTGATTCAAAATGAAATAAATTTAAAGTTAATTAGAGAAGAATTGCTATCATTACAATATTGCTATCTTTATATATATACTCCTTCAGAAAATGGTATGTTTCTGTACTTACCAAATTTTTCTTTCTCTTCATCTAAATTATGGATATTTTAAAATGCCCATGTGCCTTAAATTTTATTGTGATTACAATGAGAATATTTTTGTTACCATTTTCTAGCCGAATTCCAGCTTCCACTGAGATACCGAGATACAGTGGATACCACAAGTGACTTTTGAGATAGACCTGAGGGCATTTCACTGGCTAGAGACAAGTCCTCTGAGGTTCTAAAAGTGCAAAGTAGTGAAGATTCATAAATTATTTGTGATAATTTCTTTAAAGACAGCTGTACCTTCCATTACCCCTTGGAGGTTGTATTAGTAGGCAAAATAGGTTAAGACCAATATGACCCAACCATAGTTTCCTCTTCCTTAAAAACCTTTCTTTGCTCTTCTAGGGGCTGCCTACAATTCCACCATTTCAACTTTCAGCTTTAACTTGTGGCTGCTAACCTTCCCAAATGCAGGTTCTCTACAGAAGAGTAACTCTTTCCACTGAAGCAAGTCATATTTACCCACTGTGTAATGTCTACTGAATCTAGGCGACCCAGTGAGAATGAATCTGTTTAATCTTTTCTGGGTGCTTGGGAACTGGGCAGGGTAGGGCAATGAGGGAGGCCTTCTCTATTTTGCCAGGGACCAGCTCTGTCAGCCCCAAAGCAGAGCCTGCCTCATTCAGACAGCACTATACTCATGTCTGGAGCTGCTTTCTGTTGGGTTAGTTACCTTCACTGGGGCTGTCTCACACTCCTGGCCCCAGCTCACTTACCTCTTTGTTTATATATCCATCCTTATTGATGTCATACAAATTAAATGTCCACCTTAGTTTCTCGTGGACAGTTCCTCTCAGTAAAATCGACAGAGCGGTTACAAAGTCCTGAGAAGGGGAAAAGGCAGGAGTGACATTGACCATCAAGCCATCAGGCAGGGTGAAGCTGCGTCTTTGGGTCAGACTGTGATACTCTCACAGAGGGGTGCCTCCTGCATCCCCTCGGCTGCCTGGAGGATGCAGCTATGCTCAGTGAAGGGCTCCTGACTTCCGTCCCTTTCCTTCCCCAGTTTTTAGGCAAGGTGCTCCCTTGAGGAAGAATGGAGCTCTGAGAGACACAGATCAGCACAGCCAGCCCTGTGATTGCCCTGTCCGTGGCAGTAACGGTGCAATGGTCCGTCTATCATCCCAGTGGCCATATGGTCTAGTGGCTGAGGATGTGGACTGTAGGAACCGTCTGTATTGAGGGTCATACCACCTGCATTCAAATCCCTCCTTTGTCATTTGTGCACTCTTTGACCTTGGGAAAGCCACTGTGTCTCTCTTTGCCTCACTCTCCTCTTCATAAAAGGGTAATAAATAATAAAACCCTATCCTATAGGGTTATTGTGGGGATTAGAGTAAATGAGTTAATACACACGAAGCCTTAAGTACAGGGCTGCCACCTGGGAAGCAGTATCCCCAGAAGCTCATACGCGGTTGTTCTTAGTCCCCCGAGCCTCTGAGTTCCTACAGGCCAGGGGAAGTTTCTGCTGCTTCTCCCCATCTTCAGGAAATACTTATGAATGGATAAAGGTGTCTTTGGTCTTGACTGAGAGCTTTTGATGGTCCAGCCCTTCCCCCAGTGCCTCGAGGTTTAGAGGGGGAGGTGATATAGAACCAGGGGACCCCCTAGAGACCCCAGAGGAGCATACCTCGAACTTCACAGAGCCTGTCTGGGTGGTGTCGAAGGCATTGAAGAGGTAATGGGCATACGTGCTGGCATCTACAAGGCAGAAAGGGAGGGGAGGTGATGATGGGAGCAGGAATTCCACACGGGGGGAATCTTCCAAACAAGGCAGGGCTTTGACAAGAAGGAGAGGAGAGTGGTGCTGGGTGATGGAGAGGAGAAAATTATGGAGTGGGGCCTGTTGACTCAGCTCTTTGGGTGTGTGTGAGAAGTTAGATCTAGCAAAAGGTCAGATGATCCCTTGTCCCGCCCTCTAGCCAGTGTCTTGCCTGTCAAGTTGCGGAATCCTTAGTGTATGAATGATGCAGGGACTGCATGACGATGCTGTGAGCGGCTGTGGAATGCCTGGGGTGAGCACTCACTTCGGAGTAGACAGACTTGAGCTTGGATGCTGCTGCGCTACATAAACTGTGTGACTGTGGGCATCAAACACGACCTCTCTGAGCTTCCCTCTCCTACCTCTCTACAATGGGATGAGAGCAAGACCTATCTCTTGAAATTGTTTAAAAAGTATGTTAAGCTAGTGCTGTGCCTCGCATGCAGTGAGAACTCAATATAGTGGCTCAAGGGAACTCAGAAAACTGCAATTCTGGGGCCTGCAGGGGATATAACTGCCTCCCCACCTGATCTAGGTAGGGCCCCCACACACCTAGGAAGGCATCTGTCCGCTGCCAAAAAGGCCCATGAGAAACAGGGCCCAGGAAGTGTGTGGAATGCTTGGATCTCCATTTTGTCAGGATCCAGGGGAGGTGTCTTGCAGGAGACAGCTCTTGGGGACAGAATGCAAGGTGGCATGTGACACATGGAGGCCACAGAAGGAGCCACTGGTGTGGGCCCAGGCCCATGGGGACAGAGCAGGGCACCAGAGCAGCTGCTGTGGGCCTGGCATACTTGTAACCAGGCTGGATAAGCAGAGCTTCATGCTCCCCGCCGTTTTTTGGATTAGTTTATTTTTATAGTCTTCTGTATTTATTGAAGTTATTTTACAAAATTCCAGCTTGTCTCAGCTATTTGAAGGAAAAGAATAGAAAGTGCTCTGCACAATAGTGGTACCAGCACAGCAAAGCTCTGCTTCAGACCCTTACAGGATCTAGTCTTGCTCTGCCATCCACTAGCCGTGCAATCTTGAGTACATTGCTTATCTTCTCTGAAACTCAGTTACCCCATCTGGGGTTACAATACCTGCTTTCTAGAGCTGTTCTGAGACTTTGTGATGTTGCATTATCAGCCTTTCTTCCCCTTCCAGGGTGGGTTTGTTTTGAGAGTTCTTTTGTGCTAAAGCTTTGGAGACTCCCACATCTCATGATGAGGGAGGTGTCCTGCTCTTCCTCGAGATGGAAGCAGATGGTAAGGAAGAGCGGACTTGGAGGAAGGGGGAGGCTGCTTACCAGAGAGGGAGCTGGGCAAGGGCGTTTTCAAGGTCAGACTCACCTCCGTGAGGGAAAAACTGAGCATAGATCTGCTTGAATGTGTCTTCGTTGACCACACCGCTGGGACACTCCTGTGGGAAGGAGGGAGAGTCAGCAGGAGGCATCTGGGGGCCCGCACTAGGAGGAGATGCCTGGGCCCAGCTTTGGCGCCTGGGTTTCCTCATGATCCCCAGGGGCAGGGACGGGGCAAGCACCTGCGCCTTTCCTCTTCTCCAAAGTAGCCCCATCTCAGGACTGAAGCTGCTTTGCAAAGTGATGAGACATTATCAGAGAATGGGCACTGTGAAGTGGAGAGATTTGGTGCTTTAGGATCAGAAAAATCTGGGTTTAAATCCTGGCTCAGCCAATACTAAACTTTGTGACTTTGGCCAAGCCAGTCTCTGATCCTCAATATCCTTTCCTGTAAAATGGTGCTAACAATACCTTCCCACAGGGGATTTTATGAACCTATGTTAGGTGGTACCGAGTCCATGGTAGATACCAAGCAATGTCAGTTTCTTCTCTTTTCTGGATGCTGTTCTCTCTGAGCCCAGTGCCTGCCTGGGAAACTTTCCCACAGGATCCTGCTCCAATTGGGCTGCCTGCTGCCAATGCTGCCTCTCCAAGCTCAGAAGGAAAGAAGCCCTAATAGCAGGAAACCTTGCACTTTGTATGTGCAGTCAAGGCTAGTATGGAAGGAAGGAAGAGGCATCTCAGCACTTGTCAGATAACTCCCAGGAGGGGCTGGAATCCTTGTGGGTCAGCACTTTTGAGAACACTGAGGATGTAGTCAGTTTGGAATTGAACCAGCTCAGCTCTACCTACAGACTGCACCTGGAGGGAGGTTGACGAGGTGCGCCTTGCTCTAGCCTACCCCACTCCGCACCACCCCTGGATTTGGGAATAAGATTGTACTCTGAAAGTTAAACTTAAAAAATAAATGGCCGGGCACAGTGGCTCACACCTGTAATCCCAGAACTTTGGGAGGCTGAGGCGGGTGGATCACGAGGTCAAGAGATGGAGACCATCCTGGCCAACATGGTGAAACCCCGTCTCTACTAAAAAACAAAAATTAGCTGGACGTAGTGGTGCGCACCTGTAATCCCAGCTACTCAGGAGGCTGAGACAGGAGAATTGCTTGAACCCAGGAGGTGGAGGTTGCAGTGAGCTGAGATGGAGCCACTGCACTCCAG
This sequence comes from Saimiri boliviensis, assembly GCF_048565385.1. Classification (NCBI taxonomy): domain Eukaryota; kingdom Metazoa; phylum Chordata; class Mammalia; order Primates; family Cebidae; genus Saimiri; species Saimiri boliviensis. The sequence continues at coordinate 12,678,231 of NC_133468.1, forward strand.
CCTGGTGATAGAGAGAGACTCCATTTCAAAAATAAATAAATAAATAAATAAATAAATAAATAAATAAATAAAATTAATATCCAGGATTGTATCTGAGAGCTCTCAAACTGGCCTGAGAATGCAGGAATGTATTAATGTATTTGAAGTAACAACTAAACAATGAACCTCCTGTCCTTTGGCTCCACTTTTGATTATAAGCTGGCTTCCATGTGGCTTATAAGGAGAGCAGGTCCCAGCAAGGGGAGAGGAGTGTCTGGTCCCACTGTCAGTTCCATTTCCCGTGGTAAATTAATACACTGACATTCGGCTTACACATGGGTCTCGTTGAGCCTGGTTAGTGTAAGTCCGCAGGCCTAAATCCCATTATTGTGAGGGCACCACCGAGTTGGAAGATATGACTATGTTAAGGGCTAAGGCTGGACCCTGGGCCAGGGTGAACTCCCTGAAGTTGTGCCACCTTGTGAAGTTTCTGGGCAGTTGGCCGTTTCCTGTCTCCTGAGCTTGCTCCATCCTCACCTGGAGCCTTCCATTCAAAGCAGGTGATCTCCCTCTCATGTCCCCTTTATAGAGCTGGACTTCCTTGTATAGCCTCACATATGGGAAACTGCCTTATGAGCTCCCTTAGCACTGCAGAGAGCTTGGCCTCACGTGGGAAACCCCCCCAGGCCTTCAGAGCCTGCGCTGGTCTTACATTTTTGAAGCCCCGATAAAGGACCTGCAGCTCCCTCTTGGTGAAGTTGGTCTGGGCCTCGAGCTGCTCCAGTCCCTCGGGCCGATGGCAAACCATGGTCATCTCCAGCTCATCTTCAATCTTATCTGGAACCAGAGGAAATGGCGTTGGAGTGGTTGAGCTCGGGGGTCGCTCCTGCTAGGTAACAATCTGGGTTGTCAAAAGGGTGTTGTCACAACCCAGGATCTAGGACTGTGGATGGGGGTCTCATTGCCGGTGGCCTTCCTGTCTTAAACCCCACTTCCCTGCCCCGTCAGCCTCTGTGTCCGACACCACATAGGAAGGAGCTTCAGCATTGGAGAGAAACATGTTCCCACTGGAGGCGAAGGCAGAGTGCTCAAAATAAATCCATATGAAAACACTTTCCTTGCTTTAAAAATAACTTCTTTGCATATTCAAATTGTTTTCCACTGAACCTTCTGAATATTCCAGAGACACAGGTAAGTAGGCAGAATGATAACCACCCTCTAGACAGCAGAGGGAAACAAAATTATTAAAAAAAACAGTAAACTCTCACCATTTGGGCCAACTAGGAATGGATAGCATGATTTAGCGGAAAGTTCAAATTACAGCATGTTAGGTATTAATGATAAAAATCTGAATGTATTTATAGTGTATTGTTTCATAATGTCTGCTAGGTATCCTTAAATACTTGGAAAAGATCTTAAATGAGAATTAATCTGTATAAACCATTTGAAGGGCTCTAAAAAGAGTTGTTATAAGTAGTAGTTTAAATATGCCTCCCATATGGACTATAATGTAATGTAAGATTACATTAGTTATTTAGAAAGTGTCTGTCAATTAAATTAAGGAATCTGCCCATCTCCCACTGAAGGAACACAAAGTCCAAGTCAGTGGAATTTTCAACTTTTTACCATCACAGAGGGGTAGGTGAGTAATTTCCTTTGGGCTCTGCCAGAATGCTTTCTATAAATTTACACCAATCAAGAATCCATTGCCATCTAACTTTCTCTGTCTGTTGTTGTCATGCAGACGTTAACAAATCTATGTTTTGAATGACTGTAAATGTGGGCTGGCAAGAATAGTGATGAGATGGGCGGCTGCTGGGAACATACACAGACACATCTCACCCCGTGGCAACCCACAGCATGCTCAGGCTGAGTTTCCACATCGGAGAACAACGTGAGCGTGTGCGTGAAATTGTGTGCATTTCTCTAATCAGTGTTGGTTTCATGGCACCAGACTTTCTCTCCAATTGTCACTTTCCCTTTTGAGACTTTGATCCCAATACAAAAGGAATCCATCAAATTAAGTTTGTATCTTGTACATATCCCCAAAGGTGATGGGTGTTTGTGTGAGGCTCCCGTAACTTGGTAACAATTCCTAATTGCCATCTTTCTCATGTGCTGGGCAATACATATCACCTTATCCTGCTGTGACTAAGGCAGATGTTTTGTTACAAATAAGATACTGTTTGCACCACAGCCAGACAAGTGGCCTGTTTCCTCAGAATTCATAATTCTTACAGAGCCTTTAACTATTGTTATGTTTGTAGCTAACAAGATAAGTAGCAATTATCTAAAAGCTGGAGCATTTCTATGTAAATGAAAAGGCTTGTTCTCAGAAAGGAAAAAAAGGAGAAAAATTCATGTAAGTGTAATTCAGAATGCTTATATATTTAATATTTTGCATCTATTTTAACCCATTTTAACATAAAAAATAATTGTTGAATTAAATCTCCCAGCATTAGATCTAAAAGCATTTTTATTTTTAAAATGCTCATCTATTTAATTGTGCATAGATTCACAAGAAACTTCTGAAGGGGTTGCAGAGGTTTTCACATTCCTCCTTTTGCTCCTTAGGAATTCCCTGGTTACTGCCCAGGTGGCTTGCATAAAGAAAGGAGATGAAGCAAAAATCACATTAAAATGCAAATAAACAAAATGGGATTATCGTATTTTTTGAGTAAATGAGGTATTCTTGAAGACATCAAGTATACTGTTAGACTTATCTTAGCCAGAAGCATGAAAAGATTTTTTTACAGTACTCTTAATTCCCTGATCTTCATGTGACTGAATTCCTCACAAGCTCAGGGAAATTTCTTTGCAGGAGCTTGAGAGACTCTTTCTGACTCAGAAACAGCACTTACTTCCCAGCACCTTCATAAAAAATGCACTAAGTAATTATTGATATATCAACTATTAAACCCACTTCATTAAGGAGGAACTGACTTTATTACTAAATGAGTTGTTTGCTGTCTGGGTAGCAGGATCAATTTCCGTATCAGACAGGTTCTGTAATATCTGCATATTTGGATACTGACTGCCAAGCTTTTGTTTTGTTTTTCGTTTTCATCATTGGCTAAGTGTCAGGCTTCAGTAATATCAATTGTGGAAGGAAATTTACTTCTCAGGGGCTCAAGATGCTGAGATGTAGCCTGCCTGTGGATGTTAGGGGCTTAAACCAGTGGCCCGCTCTTCTTTTTTTCTTTCTTTTACTGTATTTTATGGTAAGAACTATAATTTATGGCACAATCCAGTGTACATATGTATATAAGCAAAATGTTAATGAAATATTTTGAAACAGAACTCCATGAAATGGTCCCATCCTTCACTTATGTGAGCTGTGCTCCGGTCTCAGTTTTAATGTATTCCTTTGTAAACACGTGCTGGTTGGGACTCTCACGGGTCATGGCTTTTGACTGGACAGCACTGATTTAGCTTGTCTACAGCTGCGGCAGCTTCACAGAGGTGCCCACGCTGCCGCTCTCACATCAGCAGTCCCTTCTCTTACTTTGTATGCCTCATGGTGCTGGGGCTGCTGTCGATACATTCACAAGAAACTGTAGAGGTGATGGCCTTGGTTTTCACCCTGCTCCTGTTGCCCTACGGGGATTCCCTGGATGAAGCCCAGGTTGTCCAAGTAAAGGAAGGAGAATGGCCCAGTTCCCTGGGTGCAGGAGGGAGCGTGAACCTATGGGGAGCCTCCTTGACAGTTTCTTCTGAGATTTGTTCAAAGTCTCCGATGCCAGATGCTGCTAGTTATTATTTTTGCTATAAAAAATAATGATAAGCCAGTTACTAAGTCAGACTTGAGTTTGGATGGTTGAGATAAAAGTTAACCTTGAGAGGTAATGCTGTGGTGATAATTACATAACAAGAATAAATTAGAGCACCTTCTGTTTGTAAAGTACTTTTAAGCCATTCAATGTTCTTATGGCTGTTGTTCCATAACCCTATGTGTGATGGGAGCGAGGGGGCCACTGCCCTGCCTGTGTGATATTAAAGTGATTTTCTAAGTGAGTGCCTCACACAGTGACGAATACCGGTCACTCAGGGCAAAGAGAGATAGAACCACCAACTCTACAGGATGCTACACAGGAAATTCTCAGATCAAATAGTAGGTGATTTAGATTAAGTGATCCTTAATGTTCTGGGATCATAGACTCTTCTGAGTGTGGAATGAAGGCTTTAGAGTCTCTCAGAAACATACACAGTCACTGCACATTTGCCTATTCGGTCACGTGTCACTTAGCAACAGGGGTATGCTCTGAGAAATGTGTTGTTAGGCAATTTTGTCATCGTGCAAACATTGTGGTGTATACTTACACACACCTAGATGGGATCACCTACTACACACCTGGGCTGAATGGTATGGCCTGCTGTTCCTATGCTACAGACCTGCACAGCATGTGACCTTGCTGAATACGGAAGGTAATTGCAACAGAATGGTAAGCATTTTTAGTATTTGTGTATCTAAATACAGAGAAGGTCCAGTGAAACTACGGTGCAAAAAATAAAAAAGTGGTACAACTAGGAGGGCAATGACCACAAGTGGAAGTTACGGGACTGGAAGTTGCTCCGGGTGAGTCAGTGAGTGATGGTGAGTGAATGTGGAGGCCTAGGATATTACTAAACACGATTTAGACTTTATACATACTGTACACTTAGGCCTATGCTAAATTAATGTTAATTATTAATTAATTAAGAATATAGAGCTATACTAAATTAATATACTAAATTAATAAAAGTGTTCGGTAATAAATTAATCTTAGTTCCCTGTAACTTTATTTTACAAACTAATTCTTTTTTTCAAACTTTTGGACTCTTGTGATAACACTTAGCATAAAATACACATTACCCAGCTGCACAAAAATAGTTTTCTTTATTTTCTTATTTTATAAGCTTTTTCTCTATTTAAAATTGTTTTATTTTTTTACCTTTTAAACTTTCGTTAGTTAAAAATGAAGACACAAACAACACATTAGCCTGAGCCTACACAGGGTCAGGAACTAGGAGACAGGAATTTTTCTTCTCTGTTATGATCTTACGGGACCGCAATCGTGTATGTTCTGTTGTTGATGGAAACGTTGTTATGTGGCTCATGACTACTTTCAGTGAGTTTTTGTGTTTTTAAACATGGCCAGCCCATGCTAAGGTATTCTAGCACAGGAGATGTAAACCTTGTCACTAACTGGCTTTGTCTGAGTCCTAAGTCATTGGGCAATGGGTGACAAAGCTGGACCTAGGATCCAGCCAGTTCAGGCCCCTTTCGTTATATCTGGTGCCCACAGTGGCTTCTGCTTCTCTCAAACACAAATCGCAAATTGGCTTGTAGCCAGTCTGGCAGCACCTCTGCTCCTAAGAAGCTGTGTGCCTCTGTACCAGTTAGACCCGGACTGTGAGCAGTTGGAGGATCCACACCTTGGGTCTTTTCCCCGGTGAGGTGTCCCCTTGGTCAGGCTCAGGATAGTGACCGTGGCCGTCTCCTCCCTTGACTGCCAAATAGTGCCTCTCTCATGGTGTCTCTAGTTTGGACTTTATACTTACCCATCTAGCTTTGAGGTTATAAAATAGTGATCCTCGGCCTGAATGGGGCCCACAGAGACATCTTGTTTGACCTGTAAAATGCGTCTTCATTATTTTGGAATTAGTTGTCCATGTTTAAAGATAAGAGATCCAGGTACAAATTTGGATGTCTGATTTGTTTTGGAAAATGGGATTATCTGACCACTTTGGTCTCAAATTCTGACATGGCAGCAGCCCACTAGAGCTCAGCAGTAGCTGTCACCTCTGAGCAGCCACAGCCTCTAGGATGCCCTATTGTTCACCCCTGGCTCACAGAATTCATTCATGCTGTCTGCCTGGAGCAACAGGTGTTGAGGTTTGGGTTTTTGATCTATACCACCTTACCCTCCCACCTACCAACCACACAGTCTACTCCTCACTGTTTATTTAAACACATGCCACTTTGTTGCACAAAGAGCTCGAAGCTGATTATAGGATATAAATATGAGGTAAAAAGAGATAAAGTAATAAGAAAAACTGCCCCAGTAAATGTTGATTAGATTAGGAAGTCAAGAACATTGGGAAAAAGAGAACACAGAGATTCAGGCCATTTGTTTGAAGCAATTGTTACCCTTGAGCTGCATGTGGACTCTTAGTTTTTACAAATGTCTGTGAAAGGAAAACAGAACCATTTCGTAGGGGAGCAAAGCTTTTCCTATAACTTGTCTCTAAAAGAACATTCCCAACTGTTTCTATATATGTGAGGCTTGCTAACAAGGGGCACAGGAAACTGGTGAATGAGAAGACTAATCACAAAACATGAACTTGATTAAGAAGCTCTGCCTTTGCAGTCATGTGACCCAAGTCAAGTTAGTGTAAACTGTTTTTTACCTCTCTGATACTGGTAATACCACCAGGCGATGTCTAGGAAAGAGTGAGAAGACATTTTACCAAATCCATTCATCGAAAAGCAAAACACACTTTTATTGTCAATGGAGAGAGGCCACTCTGAGGGTGAGCACGTCGCTGTCCAGCTTGACATATGCAAAGAGCCTCTCGGTAGCAGAGCTGGAGTTGAGCTCCCTGTCCTTTTCCCACAGCCAGAACAGGCAAGAGCAGTGGGTTGCCTCCCAGTGCCCATGGCTCCCGCAGGGACTCACTGAACATGCCCTCAGCCATGCAGTCATGCAGCCTGCAGATATGGGATGGCACGTGGCAGAGATGTGCGATGTTGGATGAGTCCTTGGAAACACCCGCGTGTTTGACTGCGGAGTGGCTTATAAGATGCCCTCCACAATCAGGAGGCCCCCATTCCCGCACTCTGCTTCTTTGTGATTGGAAGCTGCATATCTTGTAAGATGATTTGTATGCTCACTCAACAACCGTCAATGAAGTATCTACTAGGCACACATCAGTGAATAAAACAGTTCTGTTCTGTGCTCTTTTGGAGCTTACATCTACAGGTCTTTGCTTCTTTCTTCCCCTTTTAAGCTTGATTAGTAACCAGATGCAGAAAAAGAAAAGGGCGGTTGCAGAAGAGGATTAGCACATTAGGGTGTATGGCAGAGTGGATGCCGGCCAAGTCCTCCATCATGCTGAATATAAAATGTAAGACAAAACACCAGAACTGCAAAGTTATCCATGGCACAGTGGAGCTGGGTGAGTCCAAGGTCGCAGGGAGCTCTGCTAGCTACTCTCCTGCTGGCCTTTCTGTGTCTATTTGGTGGTCGGCCTGATTTTCTCTGTAGGTTCTTATTTGAACTTCCTCTTGTCTTGCCAGCACCCCTGACCACGAGTGTGTAAGGCAGCCCAGCCACCATCTGGAGTTTGTTTTAGTGTCTCTCCTGTCCCCCAACCTGCAACCCCAGACAGCAGCTCTTCCAAGTGATAGAGGTGAGCATCCATTGTAGTGTTTTCTCTCCTCTCCTGACCTGTATCCCATGGGAGAAACTTATTTTGCTGGATTTATTTGCCCCTTTGATCATTCTGGTTAGGTGGCATTTGTATTTATTTATTTTTACAAATATACTTTATTTTTAGAGTCGTTTTAGGTTATAGAAAAATTGCGCAGAAAATATAGAGAGTTTCCGTATCCACCCTCACAGTTTCCCCTATTATTCACATCTGCATTGTTGTGGTATATTTGTTGCAATTGATGAACCAGTATTGATATGTAAATATTAACTAAAGCCCATAGTTTGCATTAGTGTTCACTCTTTGTGTTGTACAGTTCTGTGGGTTTTGACAAATGCATGATGTCATGTATTCACTATTACAGAAGTATATAGAATAGTTTCACTGTCCTGAATGCTTCAGTAGCATTTTAGTATGGATATGTTTACAAATATGCATTGACATGCTCTGGTATGCCAGGAATGTCATAGGTACTTGGAGAGAGATGAAAAGATGTATCATCTGTTCACATGGCTACATTAGACATTGTATTAGTGATGGCATGCTGGCATTTGAAAATGTAATCTTTCCTTCTTTTTAAACATGGTTGATTGGTTTTTTCTAGATGAGTTTGGCATCATCTTTTTTAATCGACAGCATTTCCTAATATAATCAGGGGCAAAAATCTTCGTTGGTGCTTGCGTGGAGCCGAGGGGGATAGGGTGGAAAGTCTTATTTGGTCCTTCAGCTTTAAGGCTTAGATTCTTACAGCCAGGCTTAGAGGTGACTCATAAGCCCACTCAGACTCACAAAGTGCACACAACCCATCAGCTCTGAGTTTTATAAACTTAACAATGAGCCCCGGGAGTGCCAAGCTAAGCCTTGATAAAGATTTTCTGAGTGTTCCATGTATTTTTTTCAGTCTTCTCGGTTCAATAAAACTCAAATCATGTTTTGCTTCAAGCATTTGTTCTCTTAATCTTGAAACCCCTCCTGCTCCTTTTAAGCAAAATTGAATTTATACATTTCTCATTCATTTATATACCTCAGTCCTGAAAATGTCCTGGAAAAAGGAGTTCTAAACAAAAAAACAAAAACAAAAACAAAAAAATCTTTGAGTGCTTTCTACTTCCATTAGACAGAGTTTTCAAGATCAAATGACTTGGAAATTCTTCAATATATAGTGTATTTCAGTACACTGCTCTTTCTCTCCAAATGAGGGTGTGTTTTTAATGTGGCCTTCAGGTCAGCACAAATGTTGAGGTGGGCAGGGAGGGGAGTGTCAAATGTCCTTTGCAGTTTCTCAGGAACAAGGCAATGGTGGAAATTAACTGTCAGAAATGTAACGCAATTATTAAAAGTCCACAAAATCACTACACAGAATGTGACATGAGTCATAATTTTGTTTGTGTTTGACAGCATTACATTTAGGTATTTTCCAAGATTGAAAAAAACAAACGGCTGGGAAAGGAATTACCCAGATTCCAGTATTAGAGAAGGCAGCAGCTCTAAAAGACATTTCAGGACAAGGAGCAAGGACATGAACATTAGGACTCTCAAGTACCCTCACCTTTATAGCCTCATTTTGGTCCAGCTAAGCCAGGCTGCAAAGTAGAAGTATCAGTTTCACTGCAGCAGCTCAGCCACAGGCACAAATCTCTAGATGATGTTTTAAGTGGACCTTTTTGTCTGGAAAAAGTGCCCTGGGATGATTTTTTTTTTTTTTTTTTTTTTTTTTTTTGATGATTTACTCAGGTAGTTCCAGCAGTCTCTGTAGCTCTAGGGGGCAATTAGTCAAATGAGGTTCCAATCCTGCCACCAGCTAGCATTCAGGTGGTGGTGGAGAAACCTCCCACTGTTTCTCCTTTGAAGCCAGCTGGACACCACCCTGAAGTTCCAGTACGTGGAGATAGCCAGTAAATGAACAATTGATGACCTGTGTTGAAGAGAGAGGGCACGTTGCCCAGGGTAAATGGGCCTAGGATATTTCTGTGGGAAATAAGAGGATTAACATGGGTGGGATTTTATTACTCCTCTTGACTGAGGAGCTGAAATGACAATTCATTGCAAATGAGGAGTGTCCAGGGAGAAAGGGCACTTTAGTTTTAAGAGAAAAATGAAGGGGCAGAGAGAGGTTGAAGGAATTGCTCAAAGGAAAAGTGAAATTGCCACAAGAATAGTATTATCTCAGGTTAGCACAGAATTTTCTTACTGATGGAAACTCATTGGGTCTAGATCAGGCTAAGATGTGAACAGCATATTTTTCAGCCTGCTTTTTGAAGAAGAGGAGTTCGTTGCTCTGCAGATAATTTGACAACTCGCTAAGTAATGGTTTCTGATTAGACAGCTAGCTTTGGTGGGCTTGTAGACATCTGACAACTGGCTGCTGGGGAGGGTGGCAAACCCTAATTGACACAATTTCCAATTTCCTTGGTGTAAATATTCCCTTCACGGCTTAGTTCAGGCTGTTAGTGAGAAGTGGTTGAAATGAAGTGATCGTAGTTTGGGAAGCCCAGTATGACCCATCTCTATCACATTACTGCTACTGTTTTAGAATAGCTGGTATAGGTTTAACTGTCCCAAATAAGTGTGCTAAAGACCTCAAAGGCAATTTCATAGGATAGGCTTAGGCCCTGTAATCCATGCAAATAAACTCTTTTTTTGTTGTTTGTATGAACATAAATTTCTGGGCATGATACAGAATAATCACAAACAGGAGCGTAATGGAAGCTGTCTGTGTGAGCTTTTGCTGGATTCAGTATTAATGTATCCTTGTATTAAATGCCTGTCTTGGTGAGCTCAGAGAGCATGGTAATAGTTTTAGAATTGATCTAATCATCTCACTGTCCCTAGGAGGCATATGGTTATTACACTAATTCAAGCTAGAATCATACCCACCTTGTAGCTGTAAATCTTAATGAGATAAGGTATGTAAGATGCTCTACACACATAGTAGGTGCTCAGAAATGTTATTTCCATCTTGTTGTATATTTTGACTGTAATTTTAAGGGTCATTCTTAATAACAGAATCCAGTAGTCATGTCTGTTAAACGCCGTCTCCACCATGATTGCGCCTTTCCTGATGGATCTAATTAAATATGCTTCTCTTCAGTGTAGGAAGATTTCCTTGTTCTGTTATTTACCGTCAGAGACCTACCTCAATTGTCAGTTGAGGTTGGACATGAATGGACTAAAGTGAATGTGATCTTTTTTTTTCTTTTGAGAGAGAGTCTTGCTGTCGCCCAGGCTGGAGTGCAATGGTGCCATCTCGGCTCACTGCAACCTCCACCTCCCGAGTTCAAGCGATTCTCCTGCCACAGACTCCTGGGCAGCTGAGATTACAGGGATGTACCACCACACCCAGCTAATTTTTGTATTTTTAGTAGAGACAGGGTTTCACCATGTTAGTCAGGCTGGCCTTGAACTCCTGACCTCGTGATCTGTCCGACTTGGCTTCCCAAAGTGCTGGGATTACAGGCATGAGCCACCGTGCCTGGCCATGATCATTTTATGTTAAAGGTAATGACCACTAGCAAACACAACCCTCTGGATGAAAGAGCATTGACCATCTCAGTCCATGGAACAGGGCAAGGGGTCTGTGGGTGATGTACACCAGAAGCATAGGGCCTGGAATGCTAGTAAACAGACATAACAACTGACAGCCACTGAGGACATTTCCTGGCTCTGTATCCTCTGCCCTTAAGAATCTAGACAGTCCATGCACACTGTTAGGGGCCATCTCTTAGCGGGAGAAGTCAGTTGGGCATTACCCTCCACTGGAACATGAACTTCCAGATGCAGGGAGTGGTCAGTTCATCTGAGAATGTTTATCTGCCTGCCCAGAGGCAGGGAGAAGATGGCAAGGTGCTATCCTCTCCAGGACTCAGCTCCGAAGCATCTTAACTGTGCACTTAATAAATGAAGGCTTGGCAGACACACCTTGAATTATTAATGAAGTTATTCAGCTTTGATTGTTTCCTTCTTTTGGGGAAAGGTTATTCACTCAAATGCCTTTGATTAGACTACACAATACATCACAATTGGGCATATTTTATGTGCAACTTTATGGCGATAATAGTTCTGTCTCATTTAGAAGCAAATCAGACATTATGAACTTCGTGATTTATTAATGTATTGATTTCTATAAATGTCAGCGCATCTCACATCCCGCCAGAGAGCCTGGGAGCAATCAGTGAAGGGCCAATAAAAATGTAAAATGAAACCATCATAAAAAGAGGAAATACTGCCTGTTTCAAAGCCCTGCTGCCTCTCTGAATTGTTTCAGGATCTACATCATTGCCATGAAGGCATCCCTCCACCCCCAAGGAAACAGCCTTGGTTGAGGGGCTCTGTCCTGCTTAAATCTATTTTAATTAAAAAAAAAAAAAAAAGAGGTTGTGTCGCAGGAGAAATAAAAAAAACAAGAAGTGAAGAGTGGGACCCGGAGGGGCCCCAGGGCCAGTGCCCAGATTCCTCATCCTGGAGAAAGCAGGAGGAAGTGGAAGAGGAGTCCCTTTCCATCAGATTCACCCCACAACAACCCCCGACCTCCCTGCTGGGGAACCTTCAAGACAGAGCCCAGATTTTCCTGCTGGTGGTGAAGGGTCCACACTAAGGTCCTGGTCTACCTTTCCAGCATGATTCCCCAGCACTCCCTGTCATGAGTCCTCTGCAATAGCCCCCGAATTCACTGGTGCACAGACCCCTCTCTACCAGAGCACGTGATCATTTGGCTCCAATCCTATCCACCTTCAAAACGTGGCTTAAGTGCCATCTCCTCTGGATGGCTCTCTCAGACCACTGCAAGAAAAGCTCTCTGTCCAAATTCCCAAAGTCACTTGCAATCACCCGGCAGGTATCAAAATCTACCTTTGGTGTCACAATTTTCATGTACAAGGGTGGGGTGGGGGAGATCGTGTCTTGTGCTTATTTTCATCTTTGGTATCTCACTCCCTCCGTGATGTTTAATATCTGCTTTGCACATATAAGGTGCCTAGTAAGTGCTCATTATTTGCTAAAAGTGTGTAGCACTACAAAGAGCTAATTAGAAAATAGGTTAGGTGTTCCGAGACAGTGGCCCAGAAAATATCTGGAAACTATTTGGCTAATTTAGTGGCTAATTTTGTAATCTGACAGTTTAGTTCAGAAATCACAATCTGGCAGTCCATGGGGTACTGTTGTTTCATTTCTTTTATTTTAAAATTATTATTATTATTATTATTATTATTTAGAGATGGAGTCTCACTGTGTTGCCCAGATCGGTCTTGAACTCCTGGCCTCAAGTGATCCTCCTGCCTTGGCCTCTTAAAGCACTGGAATTACAGGTGTAAACCACCACTCCTGGTCTATTTTACTTCATTGAAGCGTGAATTTTATCAACATTTGTTTCACATAAAAATATCAACTTCTGGCTTTCCTTTAGAAATCTGAAATTATGGCCATGCCAGGCCCACATTCCCACATGGCAACAATTAAACCACAGTCCCCACTATTCTCTATTACATTTCCAACACTAAGACCAAGAGTCGTTGTTACTTATCGTCACTCATGTGTATACCTAAGTCTACAATCCCTGTTTAACAATTCCTTTCTTCTCTGCCTCCTACCATGTTTTCCCAAGTGACTTTTTGTGATGCGCTAGAGACATGACAGAACTTCATTCTTGGGGAGTCCCAAGCAATGTGACAAAGACAGGATGCCCCATGATGAAAGAATCAGGCAGTGCCCTTAAATGTCTTGTGCTGCTAATATCACATGTGTCGAGCATGGGGCAGATCTACAGGTTCTGAGCTGAGTACATTTCAGCCTTTTGCTTAACAGAGTACTTTCACATTGCTTAGCTCCTGTGACGTATACAGAATATGATTCCCATTTTATAGGGGAGAAGACTGAGGCTCAGAGAAGAAAGAGAAAAGGTGACACTTCTGAGCACTGCCTATTTGCAGAGCTCTGTGACGTGTACTTTGCTTACATGATCTCACTTAATTCTCTCATAGCTTTTAAGTGTTCTTGTTAAATCTTCATTGTTGATTTCTTATTAGCTAATTATTGTTCCCATTTTATCAGGAGAAATGGAATCAGCAATTTCAGGAGGCATTCTTGAGGTTGCAGAGGCTAACTGCACCATCTGCTTGATGGGCAGATGCTTTAGAACCTCAAGGGACTACTCTAAGGGTCTCTGCTGGGCCCACTCTTGTGTCTTTATGGTTGTGTCTCTATAACAAGTCAGGGGCCAAATTCCACTATCCCAAGTCTTCTTCACTTTCTGCACTTGAAAATTTGTACTGCGGGGGCAGGAGGGAAGACATCAAGCAGTTTCAGGAGTCCCCTTCCCACCTCCTTGCCCCCTCAAGCTCTTTGCTATCCATTTAGCATTTCCAAGTTTGTTTCTTTTTTTCTGAGCATCAAAGCAGACTCCACTCTGGGCAACAAGTTATGTAAGTCACAGAGCAACTGGCTTTTCTCCTGCTCTCTAAATGTACAAATGTGGCTACTGGGGCCCAGGGAGGGAACTGGCCTTGTCCAAGGCCGCACACTGGATTCCCAGCATAGCAGGATTAAACTCGGGTGAATCCTTCCGGTAATCCAGCGTTCTTTTCACAGCGCTATTCACTCACTGGACACACAGTTACTGAGTGCCTGCTAGGTACCATACACTCTTCTAGGCATTGGGGATAAAGCGGTGACCAAAAGACATAAAGGTGGGGATGGAGCTGTGAATGGAAATAGAGCAGACATGGAGGAGCCTGGAGGGACGTGGGTCATGGGAGGTACTGTTTTTATTTTTATTTTTTATTTCCATAGATTTTGGGGGGAACCGGTGTTGTTTGTTTACAGTACATGAATAGATTCTTTAGTGGTGATTTTGGGAGGTGCTGTTTTATATAGGTTAGTGAAGGAAGGCTCACGAGCCCACCTGAGCATCAGCGAGAGGGGAGTCATGGTGAGCTTCGAAGTCAAACACAGGCTCCTGTCACAGCTCCGCAGCTGAACAGGTGGTGGGCCCGAGCAAGTCACTTCCATCCTCTGAGACTCAGTTGTCAACAACAGGAAAAAGGGCAAAGAAGCATCATCTCTCGATCTGCTGGGATCAAAAGAACCCCTGCAGATAGAGTGCTGGCCTATAGAAGGCACTGGTGAGTTTCCTCCCCACTCATGGGGGAGCCCTGGGGCTCAGCTTCCTAATGAGTGCCTTTGCTTGGCTGCGAGTGGGGTGCAACCTACAGAGAGCCCACATAACACTCCATTAGCCAGAGCAGCAAGCTGGAGGGCCAGCTGGAAGACTTGTGTAGTTTGAGAGGATGAATGAGCTGGGATTAATTAGCTGAGTGAGTTTGTGAATACATTAGCAGGTTACAGGGCTCTGAGGTTGTTTAGTCTGATGAGTGGTGGGTGGCGAACGCTGAGCCTGGAGTGATGCTTTGATGGAACTTTCCAGATCAGAGCTCTGGCTTGGAACTCCCAGCCCTTCTGAATTTCTCGCTGTGAGATAGCAGTGCTTCTCATCATTTAAGTCCCAAGGTGATTTACCATAAAGCTTACGTTGGATCAGAGGAGTCTTTGAAAATTAAATCTTCACATATGAGAAAGAGTTTGAAGTCATGTCTTCTGCGGGAAGCCTTCTCAGACTTCCCAGCCTGCATCTCAAGTCCTGAAACCCTTTTCGTCTATAAGGATAATGTCTTGGGACTGTGGGATAGGGAAGTTGGGAGGAGGAGGCACACTTTTTAACCCTTTATCACTGGTTGAAATATCTTTTAAGCTATGGATTTAAATTGCTTTTAGAATTTTAATGTTTTGGGTAAAAACATGACATTTTGAGAGGAGAAATGATTTCACTGTGCAGATAGGTCTGGAAAGTTGGTTCTACCGAAACCAGTGCTTTGTTGTTGTGTTTATTGTAATGTTGCTTTTGTGAAGTAAAGTACTTTCCAAACAAAATATATTGGGGTAGCCATTTGTGCTTGTCAACAATAATTTCTGGTCCTCCTCCTTCCAGGTGCACTTTGGGTGTGCCTTTTGCCCCTTTGAAATGAGGTGGGACTATGTGACTGGCACTGGCTGGGAAAATGGGAACATTCTGTGTGTGTCCCAGGTGTCCCAGAAGTGAAGTGTGTCTCAGGTATTCTGCAGGGCACAGCCTGCTCTGTACTCAGGTAGCCTGGCTCCAGAGCCAGTGCTTATAAATCAGAATTCCACACATGCGCAACCTCTGTCTTCACAGAGGTAACAGTCCTGTGGTGGCAGCAGATATTAAATGAATATTTTTTTGAGACAGGGTCTCACTGTGTTGCCTAGAGTAGAGTGCAATGGGCCAGTCATGGCTCACTGCAGCCTCAACCTCCCAGGTTCAAGTGATCCTTTCATCTCTGCCTCCTGAGTAGCGGGGACCACAGGCACATGCCACGATGCCCAACTAATTTTTACTTTTTATTTTGTAGAGATGAGATTTCCCAGGCTGGAGTGATTTTTTAAAACTAATGTTTGATTACAGTTGAGCAAAGTATGAGGGAGGAAAGGTATGGGTTACCATGATAACGTAAACAGGAAGAACAAAACATAACCACAAGGCTTCTCTGTGGTGGCCTTGACACTGAGCCAGGAAGGAGGAGTAGGTGACCAACAGGTGAGGAGGAGTGAGGGAGAGTGTTCTGGTCCGAGGGAACATCCTCTGTAAGGACCCGGCAGGGGAAGAAGATAGACCTGCTCTAGAGATGAGAGGAGGCAGGTGTGTCTGCAGGCTGGGATGAGGGGAACAAGACCCAGAGAAGTGGGGGGCAGGTGTGGACCACATTGTGGCAGGCGGGGAGCCTGGGTTAATAGTTTTAGGGACAGCAAACAGCAAAGAAAGTACAGTTTTGTTGTTATTTTAGGAGAACTGAAACAAACTTGATCCTTCCTGTTTGCTGGGGCTTCACGGAGGATGACTCTGCAGGGCCAGCTCTCTGCCTGCTGGCTTCACATCCTTCCTCTCCTTGCTGGCTCATGGCAATTGAGGGCCTGCATTTATGACATAGGGCCAAGACCCTAGACTCCCTGCAATTGACGAGAAGGGGAAGGAAGTCTGTTTCTCCTTATCAGTTACTAGAGCCTACAAATTGGGATGTTTGGGGTTTCAGCTGGAACACTAAGGGAGCCTGGCAATTCCCCTTTAGAATACCAAGGGCCGAGTTGGGCTCAGCTGCAGACCTAACTCTATGGCATCAAGAATGTGATAAGGCTAGAGAAAATCTCCTGGGACTGTAAGACTTTTTTCTCTAGGTGATTAGTAGGTTTCTCCTTTATTTTAATTTTAGTTATTTCATGACCCTGCACTGGGAAACAGGTCTTGGTAGTTGTAATTAAAAAAGCGGAAGATGAAACATTCGAAGGAGATGTGATAATTATTGAAGCAAAGTTTAAGAAAGTGGAGGCAATGGGATGAGAATCAGAGACATGGAGATCCTGTGCAGATTTCAGATTAGTTCTCAGAAGCATTTCTAGAAGTGCAAGCAAAAGCAAGAGTTACAAAACAGAAAATATCTATCATGTACCCATCTTCCCTGTGTCAATATGTCTCATCTCTGTCTATATCATCTCACTCCTAGATAATAAACACTTTAATAGTAGTCACCTGGCCGGGCGCCGTGGCTCAAGCCTGTAATCCCAGCACTTTGGGAGGCTGAGGCGGGTGGATCATGAGGTCAAGAGATCGAGGCCATCCTGGTCAACATGGCGAAACTCCGTCTCTACTAAAAATACAAAAAATTAGCTGGGCATGGTGGCACGTGCCTGTAATCCCAGCTACTCAGGAGGCTGAGGCAGGAGAATTGCCTGAACCCAGGAGGCGGAGGTTGCGGTGAGCCGAGATCGTGCCATTGCACTCCAGCCTGGGTAACAAGAGCGAAACTCCTTCTCAAAAAAAAAAAAAAAAAAAAAAAAAAAAAAATAGTGGTGACCTTTGAGAGTCAGGGTTATGGATGGCTGTTACCTTCTTTTTTGCTTATGTGTATTTTCTAAATTTGCTGAAATGAGTAAGTACAAATTTCGCATGTGAAGAAATTCATAAAGATTATTTTTAAAACACTTTAAAGGGCAAATGTGCAGAACTCTTCAGTCCTCAGTGGCCCTGGGATAGATGTGGAAGGGGTGGAGCCTGGAGCCCAGTGCTGCCTTGGGGGTCTCTTTTCTGCAGAGAGGTCTGGGAAGCTAGGCAGGTGAGGGTGGAGATCCTCCAGCTTAGAGATCTTCATGTAGCCATGACAACATGTCATGCTTTTCAATTTCAGTTTCAACATCTGGGAGATGATGGGAATAATCCCTACTTTATAAGCCTCTTATCAGAATTAAATGAGAGAATGAATGGCCATGCAATTAGTTTGGCAGTATATACTCAATAAATATTAAACAATGACCAACAATCCTTTTCTACCTTGTGAAGAAAGACAGCTGGGCTAGAAGCAGTGGGTTAGACAGGATGCCTTCATTCTGGAGGAGGCATTTCTGAGATAGTGGTGGGTGGGATGGAGTGGTGCAATTGAGAGTATTGGGGATGGGGTCTTCCAGTGATCAGAATGGCAGTTGACAATTTAGAAGCATTTCCTAGTGCCCAGGGCTTCATGTGCTCTATCTCACGTGACCTTCCTAAAACCTGGTGAGCTACACTCTGCCGCCCTTGTGAAGACAAAGAACTGGAGGCTTAAGGATGTAAGGTCAACTGCCCAGGGCCACAGTTAATAGACAGCAGAGACCAGGCTCAAATCCAGGTCAGCTTGATGCCAATGCCCACGTTCTTAATTGCAGCATTACATTGCACGAACTTCATAGCCACAAAGAACTGGGTTAAGATCCCAGCTTTGCCACTTGATACCTGGTGGCCTTGGGTAAGTCACTATGCCTCTCTAAGCCTCAGTTTGCTCATTTAGACAGTGGCTGTGATCTAACCCCTTACTCATTGTCCCTGTGAGGATCAAATGTGGCAAGGCATGTGATACCTGGGTACCAAGCAGTGCTTATCACGTGGCAGTTTTCTGGCTCCCTCTTCCGGGTCCTGGAGAGGGCATTCCCACAGCACTCAGGTCTTCTGAGGCAGCATCTCAAAGCTGTGCTGCTGAAAAGGCAATTTTTTTGCTCTAGCTTGTATGGATAGATTTTTAATATTTAATTAGGAAGAGCTTTTGCTTGGAGAAAGGGTAGGACTTGTTATTAAATCCCTGCTGCTTGGTCTCCCTCACTTGCCCATGGGATTATTCATTCATTTCCAGTCACACGATTTAATATTGCAACAGCTAATGGGGAGATGTTGATAATTTGTAAAAACTGGTTGGTCCCGAGGCCGCTGGGGAAGCTCCACGCCCGGGCCTGCTGTGGGGGCCAAAGCAGATTCTCAGGAGATGAGGGTTCCTGAGAGCTTTGTGTTCATTATCTGCAAACATTCGTCTTGCACCTTCTGAGTCTTGGATGCCATGCTGGGAGCCAGGAGGATTAGAAAGAAGTTCGAGGCACAGTGGCATCCTCAAGGACCTAGAACTCCTGAATGCATTAGAGAGCTGGGCTCTGCAGCCAGACAGATGGGGTTCAAAATGCTTCCTTGGACATTTCCTAGCTGGGGTACTGGGCATTAACCTCTTCAGGACTCAATTTCACGTACTCACCAACTCTTCCTGAGACTACTACAAAGTATCTGCCTGTAGGCTCAATCCTATCAGCGGGATCTCTGCAAGAACAGCTAGAAGGAACACATAACTACTGAGTATCTAACATGTGAAAGGCACTTTGGCAGGCAGTGTGACGATTACAGTGGTAAGCAGGACAGGCGTGGTCTGTGTTTCCGGAATTATTTGGTACGTGAGGGACTTAACCTTTAACCTAAGAATCACAGACACAAGCATAAAATGACAGCTGTGAGAAGTGCTGCAAGGGAGAGCTATTTGGTGCTCTGGGATGGGGGTGGGGGAAGGGGGCCCTTGTGTCACCAGTCATTCAGGGGAGGCTTCCCTGAGGAGAGATGGTGGGACTGAAATTCCAAGAAGTGGAAGATGACTAGATAGGAAGGAGGGAGTGTGTGTGTATGTGTGTAAGTCAGCCAGAGAGAGAGGGAAAGAAGGAGGAAGAGGAGGAGGAGGAGGAGGAGGAGGAGGAGGAGGAGGAGGAGGAGGAGGAGGAGGAGGAGGAGGAGGAGGAGAGAGAGAGAGAGAGATTCTATGTGTACAGGGAGGAGGGGGAGAGCTTTTAGGCGTCTCCTGTGCATTCTGGAGCAGAAGGGAACATACTTTCCAGGGAAGTACAATTGACTATGTCCTTACTCTAAAGTCTTCAATGGCTCCCCACTGCCTGCAGAAAAAAGGCCATGCTCTTTATGAAGGTCTTTGATGATCTGCTCCTTGATTAGCTCACAAGTTTTGTCTCTCTTATGCATAGCCACCCTGTTATACACACACACACTCACTTTTTGTAAATACTTGCTGTTCCCCCAACATGACTTCCTGGTCAATACTTCCACATCTTTGCACGTCAGGTGCCTGAAGGGGTTATTTCCTGGGCTTCTCTAAGTCTGTGCCCTGCATCGCCTATCTCCAGGAGGCTCTATTTATCGGGACTGCAATGTGCATGGTGCCCATGGAGTTGTGCAATGTGCAGGACTCTCTCACATCTCATTTCAAGGGCTACTCCATCTGAAACTGAAGTTTTTCTGTCTTCCCCAGACAGTGTCAGTGTGACAAGAGCCCTCTCCTGCAGCATCCATCACACTGCAAGACAGAAAGAGAAAGATTCTTCAGTCTCTCCTAGACTGTGGGTCCTTTGAGAGTATGGCCATTCAGCCACTCATTTAACAAATATTTATTGAGCTCCTACTCTGTGCCAGGCTTGAGTCCAGGCACCAGCAACATGGTCCCAAATAAGTCAGGCCCATCCTCTGTTCAGCAGGAATGACACATTAAACAAATATTGACATAAATGACGATGCAATCAGAAATCATTTTTAGTGCAGTGAAGGAAAAGAATGAGGAAAGTGTGAAAGAAAAACCAGAAGGAGCCTCTTTTGAGTTAGGAAGGAAGAAGTGTCTATGAACATTATAAGCTGAAGCATAAAAGTGAGAAGTGGTAGGAAAACAGCTTCAGGAAGAGGTAACAGCATGTGCCAGGATTAGGAGATGAGAAAAAGGCTGGCTTTTTGAGGAACAAAGTGGAAGGCAAAGTGGTGGAGCAGAATGAGTGAGGGAGAAAGTGATGTCAAGTAAGGATGCTAAATGGGCGGATCATTCACCTTTCTGAAAGGGACTTGGGCTCTTGTGTTTAAAGCAATAGGAAGCAAAAGTATCAAGTTTGTAATTGCCTCAAGCCTGAAATTTACCCTAGTGTCTTATCAACAGTAAAATGGATGATACATTGTTAAAATAGTCACACAATGAAATGCTGCACAGCAATGTGAATGAATCAACCACAGCAGTGTCCAGCAGTGTGGATAAATACACAGTGCAAAATCAAGGGAAATTAACCAGTGTGGTTAGAAGTCAGGATAGCAGTTACCTCTGGGGAGTAAAGGATCAAATGGGGCAAATGGGGGCTTCTGGGACGTCCAAATGTTCTTTCCCCCTTCTCTTTCTTTTTAATCTGGGTTCTGGTGCAGGTTATATTTTAAGGAATGTTTATATTATTTAAAATTTAATTTAAAAATAGGTGCAGAAGGATCTACTAGGAGAGTGTTGCAACTGCCTGGAAGAAAGATGATGTTAACTTTGAAAGAGACAGATGAGAGGCAGACCTTGAATCTCTGATGGACAGAAACCACCAGCCTTGCTGACGTTGGGTGGCAGGGGGATGGGTGTTAGAGAAAGGAATTGGGAGGTGACAGGGAAGTCTATCCAGGCTTTAGCAATTGGGTAGATGGTGGAACCATGCTGTGTAGTGGGGAAGGCTGGAGAGAGCCACGTCACACTTCTCTACCCTGGCCCCAGTGACGATGCGGTTGTTCTAGAGAATGGGTTTGATTAATGCTGACTTATCTTTGGCTATTTTAAGTCAATAACGCTATGACTAGTCCTCGGAAAGCCACTAGTTTACTACCATCGAGTTCTACGAGTTTCATCTTGAAGATTTTTCAGAATTACTTGTGCTTTAAACTCAACAGCTTTTTGCGGACAGGGCTCATGAACGTTTGTCACATGGGCAACACGCATTTATTCCCTTTGTATGTGCAATGGCATATTATGGGCACAGACATATATGTGTGACTGTTTCAGGCGTCCTTTGTGATTCTGGGTGTTGAGAGGAAAGAAAAGAGCGATTAAGAAGAATCTCTCTGTGGATGGTGCTATGTTGAATGCATTTCACAACCTATATTAACCAACCTCAGGAAGATTACTTTTTACATTTCCATTTTCTGCATTATTAGGGCTTGGCTATTAGTCATTGAGTGGCAGAGTTGGAATCTGAACTGTAATCACCCTGCACCGCTTCCATCTGTTCAGGAATGAGGGTCTGGGGCTCCCTGGTGTGTTAGGGAGTGACGGAGATCATCTCCTCATTTCAGTCTATGTGATGAGAGAAGGGAGTCCTGACGCTTAGAAAGTGCTTAGAGATCTCCAAAAGAGAGCTGCTCCAAGGTTTCGTTTTAGCATTTTAAAAAACATTTGCCCATAATGTCTTTTTATAGGATAATAAAAATGAACCATCTGTGGTTCATTGGAAAACATGTCTCAGGCTTATTAAAAATATATGAATGTTTACTTTAAGACAGGATGGCTATATTATTCAAAATTGTCAGCCAAAATGTATTATCTATTCTTAATTTATTTTTAATAGACAGCTTTCTTATAGGTTAGCATCCTAATGACTCCTGAAAAAGTGGGCAGCAACGTGGCAACGTTTCCAGTGAAAATTGTCCTGAAGAGAAATGGAAGGCTTTGGCTGCAGCGCTTCCGTCTTCTTGGGCAGTGGCATCTGTCGTCCTGGAGGGGCCAGGCCAAGATTCTCATGCAGGTTAGATCTGCCTGAAGAGTTCGAGGTTCTCCTCAGGAGTGAATGGGGCTATTCTCGACCACGTTTCTGCTAAGGCGCTGTCCAAAAGCCACACCAATGAAAGCTGGCAGTGGCCTCCAGTCTGCTTCTCGCTGCTGTACTCCTCCAGGCTGCCAGCCCTTCTGCAGACCCCCTCCACTTTATTCTTGCGAAATCTTCCTCCAAACCCAAGATAAAAAGTGTCTGTTGCAGTAAATGCAACTCACGTGATATGACAGGGGAATTTATGGGGTCTTTCAAATAACTTGCTTTTTATTTTTTTTCCCAAAGATGGAATCTCACTCTGTTGCCCAGGCTGGAGTGCAATGGCACGCACAGTCTTGGCTCACTGCAACCTCCGCCTCCTGGATTCAAGCAATTCTCCTATTCTCCTGCCTCAGTCTCCCAAGTGGCTGGGAACACAGGTGCACACTGCCACACCTGCCTAGTTTTTAATTTAATTTGATTTAATTTTAGTAGACCAGGCTGGTCTCGAACACCTGAGCTCAGGCAATCTGCCCACCTCGGCCTTCCAAAGTGCTAGGATTACAGCCATGAGCTACCATGCCTGGCCCAAATACTTTCTATAATTGAAAAATCTCAGCATTTATAATTTGATTGAAGTTCGTTCATGTCAGTTCAAAGCAGTTCATGTTGATGGAGAGCCTTCCGTGCTCAGGTGTTTGACTCAGTGAAGGCAGAGACAGGGGAAGAGCTGGGCGCTATACCCAGGGATTCTGAATAGCATGGATCTCATACCTGTCACCCACGTGCTGTGCAGCTTCTGCACATTCTTCACCTGCCCACTGGTGTTGCCTGTCTCTGAAGGACACTCACTTCTCAGGATCTTCACGAAGAGTAGATGGATAACCAGAGCATGGCACACACAGGATGTGCAGCAGGTCGTGGCTTCTTTTCTTCCCCCCCCACCATCTATTCTTGTGTGAGGAGGGAGGCCTGGTGGACTGAGTGTGGGCTTCCAGGTCACTCCATGTGGTGTCAACCTGGCTCCATCTTTAAGGGACAATGTGTGTGTGTGTGTGTTGGGGGGTGGGGGCTGGCCCATCTCTAGGGATGCCATCACAGGGAAAAGAACACTGACCAGCGGGCAGGGGTGAGAGGGAGGGGGTGAGAGGGAGGGGAAGTGGGATGGGAGACCTGGGTGCCAGGACCACATCCCCAATTCTGGGCTGAGACTTTCAATTCCCTGGGAGTCAATTCCCTCTGCAATAAAAAGGAGTGGTGAGGACACTGAATTTTTACTTGTGCAACCTTGGGCAATTCTCTCCATATTTTTAGGTTATTAACCAATGATGGATCTATTCTCCAGAAACTTCTCTAAAGTCATCTCAAACCTATGCTATTTTAAATTTATATTAATTTCCTCTGGAGACAGCAAGTTTCATTAAGTTTACGAGTTTTGGGGAGAGGTAAACTTCTTTAAATTGGTTCTAGTTTACTCCTTTTAATCTTCTAATTTCAGTATTTTATGATTTGCTCAACATTCATGCATTTGTTTAACCAGGATATAAGCATATCCATGCTCCCCATATTCAGCTTTTCAGAAAGAGAAAATATAGAGAAAAGTTTTACTGAATACCTACTATGTAAGGATACACTAAGTGTGTTCCCGTTTGTCAATCTCTAGTTACCTTCCCAACAATCCTGGGAGGTGTTATGAGTATCTCCAGTTTGCCATTAGACTAGTTAAGTTTCAGACAGCTTAAGTGACTCCCAGGGTCACACAGGGAGTAAGTGCATGAACTGGCATCCAAAGCTAGATCTTGCTTTCTGTAATTCTATAATATAATGTTGCAATATCTTGTTGCCATCTTGTAATATTGTGCCCCTTCTTTCCACCTTCCTTCTCTTCTTTATATATCAGAGAGATGGAAGCTATTATTTCTGGAGCTGCTCGGCATTGATTCTTTGCTTCTCCAGGCCTGGGGGATTTATTTTCAAAACTCCCTGCTTTGCCTGAAAAGGCTTGGGAGAAGCTTGGAGTGGAGATAACAGAGTGGGGGGGGTCCTCCAGGGTTCCCTCCCAGCAGCCTGCCTCTTTCCTGTTGCATCAGACTGTGGTGGTACCTCAGGATAAAGGGCTGTGACTGCTCCTGCTTGATGACAACCTGGATATAGTAGCCTGTATATTTAATCCCATGCATGTTAAATTGCATCTGTCCAATGAGTGTGTTGCATGTCTGGGGCTCTTTACTTAGGTGGTTCTTCGGGAAAATTGAGGGCATGTATATCAAGCAATTTTTGAATTATGTCTCTATTAGCATCTGTGAATGTCTCCCTGGGGAAGCCAGGAAAACTCTATTAGTTGAGCAGTTTAAAACAGGATTGGAGGAAGCAGTGGGGAATATCCCATAGGGAACAATAATTATAAACAGCAGTTCCATGTAAACAGGTCTTAATGTGTTTTCTATATTGAATTCCTGAGAGTGAGGATTTCGAGTGGTGTTTCGGCGCCCCCTCCAGGGCCTTGCCCCTGCATACTGGTGCCTGGAGGGAAGTGTTGGGAGCTGAGGAAGACCGCTCAGGGCACCCTGCTGGTTCCTGGGGCACCAGAGGTCTCTCGGACCATGGCAACGCTGAGCCAGTCTGTTTGGGCCCACCAGCTGCCTGTGGGCCACATGATACTAATGGCATTGTTATGTGGTCTCCAGGAAGGGATCCTAGGTAAGTCACTCTCTCTCTGTGCCCTTGTGGAGTGTTTATATAGGCTTAGCACTGAGCCAAATGTTCTCATACAGTTTATTTAAACTAATCCTACCAGTATCCTGCAAGGTGAGTTATATTGCCCTCCTTTACAGATGAGGAAACTAACTCTCAGGAAAGTTAAGTATTTTGCCGGAAGTGACTAGTGAGCAAATGGCAGAACTGAGGTCTAAATTCTGATCTTTGACTCCAGATGCAGGGTTATTTCCATGATACCAGATCATTTTTATACTCTTCAAGCTCTTGTCCAACTAAACATTCTATGACTTTTTGATACCAGAAGTTCAGCAATCTCGTCTGCGGTTTTGCAATCTGCCCTCAACTTATTTACCCTGTGGCAGCTATGGGAGAAGAGATCTCACTCATTATTAGTTCAGGGTTTTGTGGCTGCTGCTGGATCTAGAGTCCTGGGGTTATGGTTTGGGGCCAGCGCATAATCCATAGGATACACCCATGAAGCATTCAAACTGATGGTTGTCATGGCAATGGTGCCATAGAGAAATGCTGTGGTCCTGGCTAGGCCACATCTCTTTTGTCCACCTAAGTCTATCTTGGGTCCTCTTACATCAACAAAGTGGAATTATGGAAGCATAATGGCTTTGTTTGAAAAAACCTTAGCCATCATCCTGTATTTCGTATCATCCTTAGATATCATCCACTACTGTCAAGGCCAGGAATTCTTTAATCAAAGGAAGTTGTGCACAGAAGCTCCGTATGTAAAATAGATGAAATCAATCAGATGCTTCAGTTAAAGAAGGAGATTGGGAGAATGTAGTTTTTCTTCCTCAAATCCCACAGGTGGTCCCTAAAGGAATTCTGCAGATCACCATTTGGAAACGACTGATCTAATTCAACCCTCTCATTTCACAGTTGGTGAGAGTGAGCCTGGAGAGGGCACTGATGTGCCTGAGGGGTGGGGTTAAGGCTCTAGTCTATATCTACTGAATCCTACGTGGGCCCTTTTTCTCACCATGTGATGTGGCCCAGAGGGTGAGGGTGCCCCAGAGTTGGACTTGAAAAAATTATCATACCCCTTGCTATGAATGGCATAGTAATTAATTTGTGCATTAATCCATTCACTCACCAGATTTTACTGAGCATTTATTGGTCAGATGAAACTTTCCCTATTCTTGGAATATTCTCTGAAATATCAGGAGATTACTCTAAACCAGATCAGAGGGGAAAAACAAGCTTCTATAAATATTTAGAAAGTATATTTGGAAAGGAATAGAGAGACTTTGAGAAGGAGTCCAGCTTTGCAGAAAGACAGAAGCCCACTGGAAATGAAGAAGTAACTCTGTACATGAGGTGGGAGGTGGTGCTTTTGCTGGTGAAGTTGGAAACCTTTGTCTTGGACCCCCTAATGCATTCCAAAGTGCGAGGAAGCTTTGGAGAAAAATCCCTCCCTAGGCCAATCATTCATTAGTGATTTGTTCATTCATTCAACACCCTACTGAGGACCTACTATGTGCTGGGCACCGTGCAGGGCAGTAGGGATGTGTGTGAGTACAGCAGACATAACCACTGTCTTTGTGAGTTAGCTCCTTCTCCCATCTCCCCTTTGTCTACAAAATAAAGGCAGACTATGCAGGCCTTGTGTACAAAAGAAGGCTTTTGGATTTTCTTTCAAGTAAAACAGAAAACCTTTGAAATGTTTCATAAGAGGGGGGCCTGATTTGATGTTCATCTTTAAAAGATCGTTCTGGACAAGAGTGGAAGCAGGGAAGCCAGAAAGTGGGCTCCTGGCCTGATGGGCATTATTGTCATTTTCATCTTTGACATCATCTCCTGCCTTCCTGAAGGCATATCTCAGCTCCCAGGGCTACAAATGTCTTGTCTTTCCCTGAACATGCTTTTCTCACCTCTCAATGCACCTTTAAATGCACACACTGTTCTTTCTGTTTGAAATGACTTTTTCCCTCTTCTTTGCTGCTGTAGCTCCTATACATCTTTCAAAACCCATTTAAAATGCTCCCTTCTTTGGAAGTCTTCCCTGATTCCTTAAAGACAGATGTAGTCTTGGTTTCTTCTGTTGCACAACTTTCTGCATGAATCTCTGTTTTGTGGCTCAGTTACCTACTAGTTGTATTACTTGAGCAAGCTATTGGACCTCACTAAGCCTCAGTTTCCTTATCTGTCAAATGGAGACTATAGTATTATCTTCCTCTTAAAGTTGTTTTGAGGGATATATGGCCATGCATACAGAGTATTTTACACGGGTTGAGCACAGAGCTATTGTCATGACTCCATATTGTATTACAAATGCAAGGCTATCTTTCTGGTTAGAATATGAATGCCCTTTGAGGATGGGGACAGGTTTTATGCATCTTTGCATCTCCAGCATCTGTTCTGAATTATACAATGTTCATGTATAAACAAGTGAATGAATGAATGAATGAAAAAATATCTCCTCTGACTTCCGAAATTTCCACATCTCTTGTGGGTCTCCTGTGTTATTCTCCTGGAGGCAAAGCTTGCTTCCCCTAATTTTCAGAGACGTTAAACATTGACTCATGTCATGGATTATCTTTAGCCTTGATTCCTTTCCTCCCTCCCACACTATCCCCTCCTTTTCCTCCCACCCTTTCCTCCTTCCTTCTTTCCATGCTACCCTTCTTCCTATCCTCTCGTTCTTAGGTCTCTCATTTCCATGCTAATTGGTCAGCCCCAGAAGAGCCAGGTGATGACCTATATGACCACAACACAGGAGGTTTGCTGCAGTAGAATCAGCCCATTTTAAGTGATGCAGGGTGGACATGGCCCAGATAGTCCAAGAATTTAGATCTTTGTTTTCATGGAAAAATCTTAGGGCTCTTCCCCTGGGCCACAGTTGAGGCCAGGAATAGTTTAATGATTTGGGGACTTCATCTGCCGGTTAGGAGAAGCCTCCAAAAGGTCACTATTAATATGGTTGTATTATCTGGAGGGGTGACATGGCTTAGTCCACCCTTTGAGAATAGTAGCTGTGAACCCAAGATGGAACTGCCTGGGTCCCTCTGTTCATTTTCTTGGGTCAATTCGGCTTTGCTTCCACTTACTGGTTGGGAAGCATGGCTGGGCTGAGAGTCCTGCTGCAGTGTGAGAAAAATATGACTTTCCCGTAAAGCATTTGGAAAATTTGATAATTGAATTCAACCAGTGAGTGGAATGGGGATTGATTTACTTAAAACAACCTAAGTATCCCAAAATACATTCCAACAACTCAACTCTGGTTCAATTTTTCATTCTAATTAGTGACCTCCATGTCACAGTCTTGCCCTTAGGTGGGACTCAGGCTTTGGCTAGAACAATCTCTATTTAGGTACTTCTCATAATAGAGCCTGAGGTCTGGAATCCAACTTCTTGGGTTTGAATCCCAGCTCCCTGACTAGGAGCGCCCTTCCTAGCTAAGTGGCTTAACTTCTCTGTGCCTCATCTGTAAAATGAGAAAATAATGGTGCCCACCTGGTAGCCACGAGGACTAAATGAAATAATGTATATGAAGCATATCATGTATATACAGAACTTTGCTTGGCACATGGTAAGAGCTTAATAAATATACCTATTATTATAATACAATAATATTTCTTTTTCTCTTGGAAATCCTAACATGAACTTCTATTTCTAGTGTTGGCATTGTTATTTTGTATCTCCCTTTGATTAGGCCACCAGCTGTTCTCTGTCTGCAGTTGGATAACTCAGTCTTTGCAGTAAGTGGTTACTATATGCCAGAGGCATACATTCTTACATTCCATCACATGACATCCATATGAGGTAGTCACAATGTACCCATTTTGCAGATGTAAAAAATGAGTTAAGGAGATGCAGTCCATTTCCTAAGGTAACAGTGTGCAAAGACAGTGGGGGTTCAAACCTTGCCTTCTGAGGCAGGGGCTGGTGCATCATAGAGTATGTAACATAGCAACGCCTCCCCTAAAGCAAACTTCCTCAGGAGGCACAGCTCAGAGTGAGTCCTGAAGGAGGCAAGATCACCTCAACTACTCTCTAGCTTTTAAAATAAGCAAACGTAAAAGCAACTAACAGGCTAAAGCCTGTATGCTATGTTAGTAGTATAATTTTACAAAATTTACTCAGGTTTCTTTACACACAAAATCACAACAAAATGATTGCCTAAGGAGAAACCTGGTTTTTAAGAGTGATTCAAGAACAGCCAGAGTCCAGAGGGCATGGGACATAGGTTAGGTTAATTTTGCTGGAGACAGATTAACAGCAGGGAACTCAGGGGGAGAACTGGGGAGGACCAGTGTCCCAGGAGAAGGCCTTCGGATCAGGAGAGAGGTTTGGGTCTGGAAAGGTGGAAGAGGAAGGGCACAACGAGGGCAGGGGAAGGTAGAGAGGAGGAATCTGTAGCCGGCTCTGACTTTTTAATCCTTGGATATTGCCTTGAGGGCAATAAAGGAAGATGGCTGCAGTTCTGACTTATTTCAAGGGCACTGGATCAGTGGAGCACTGCACTGAATATGCTAAGCACATGACTGTGTGAGACACTGAACACTTCATTTCAGAAAACCTCCAAAAGCCCAGCCCCAGAGGTTACTGAGGAAGTAACTAGACAGAAATGTTCTTTACAGCCAGTTTGCGGACACTGACGGGACACTGTGGGGCTGGTTATGTCTGGTGGACATGGCGCTCTGGCCGCAGCTCAAGTGCAAGGCGAGCTGCTGTAGTCTGCCTTTGCAGCGTAAAGTCTCTGGAGAATGCAGACAAAAAAGCAATCGGCAAACTGTTAATTAGCTAAGCAGACCCCTAAAGGCCAATGATTACAGGAAATAACTTACTTGGAGACCCAAGTGGACCATGGAAAACCAAGTGCTTGCCTCAGAACTGTCGACTCTCCTTCTTTGTGCCTTTCTCTGTCCCTCCCCGACCCCTCTCTCACTCCCACCTC
Organism: Saimiri boliviensis; assembly: GCF_048565385.1. Classification (NCBI taxonomy): domain Eukaryota; kingdom Metazoa; phylum Chordata; class Mammalia; order Primates; family Cebidae; genus Saimiri; species Saimiri boliviensis. Next base: position 12,708,193 of record NC_133468.1, read on the forward strand.
TTTCCCTCTATCTGCCCTAATATTATGTACTTGCAAAGTAGGCTCATTTTATTCCTTTAATAGATTTTGTGTTTGGTGTTTTTTAATTTAAAAATCAGATGATGACCCTTCTTATGTCAGCCGTTCACTCTGAACACTAGTATCCGGATAGTACTTCGTCCTGGGGATAAAAGTGGGGATGGGAAGTACAGGCCAGCAACCAGGACTTTCACTTGATCTGTAGGATAAGGGATGATTTAAAAAAGTGAGAATCCATTCATGTATTACTTGTGTAATTGAATATAAATAAAAAGGAAATGTCATTTAAAAAATAAGATGAGTTGAATATTTTATGTTGTTCTTTCTCTGAAGAAGTTCAAGCCAGCTTAATTCAGCTGCTTTTACTCAAATTGGGTCTTGTTTCCCCCCAGAATCTATGATCTGGAATAGAAAAAGTAATTTTAAAAGGTTTATTGGCTGGGTGCGGTGGCTCACGCCAGTAGTCCCAACACTTTAGGACTCCAAGGCAGGTGAATCACCAGAGCTCAGGAGCTCGAGACCAGGCTGGCTAACATGGTGAAATCCTGTCTTTACTAAAAATACAAAAATTATTTGGGCATGGTGATGCATGCCTGTAATCTCAGCTACTCAGGAGCCTGAGGCATGAGAATTGCTTGAATCTGGGAGGTGGAGGTTGCAGTGAGCCAGGATCGTGCCACTGCACTCCAGCCTGGGTGACGGAGCAAGACTGTCTCAAAAGAAAAAAAAGTTTATAATGCTTGCTATAATAAACTACAAAATACAAGCTATTCTAGTCTTCAAATCTAGTGTGCCTTTGCCTTTGAGGATGGATTTTAGGAGACTGTCTCAGCTGCAGGAGTCTGGATATTAGGTAGGCAGGTGAGAGAGTGGGACCTGGAGTCAGTCTTATTTTGTTGATCACAGTGGAGATCTTCAGGATCTGACTAAATGGATGGGTGGTTGGGCTGGGTTTGGGCAACTCTGGATGTCCCTTTGAGATCAGAAGTCGTGAGAAGGCTTCTGACCACAGAATGTGTTCTACTCATTGGAGGATGGAAAGTATTTGATGTCCTCTTGCTGGTTATACAGACAGGGAAGTCTTAGGGCCAAAACTGAAAACCCACACAGAGCTGGAGACAGGGTTGTCCTCAGGGGCAAGGAGAAGCCAGAGGAAACCCTTCCCATTTATATTGAAGGAGGCATGTTCTGGGAGCATTATAAACCTTGATGATGTAAAAATGGGACTATGATAAACAGATTAAGCAGATAGAGAGAAGGATGAGAGGAGGAGAAGGAAGTAAAAGTGTTCTTGTCTTCTGATATTTCCAAGAAGGTAAGCAGCAGGCACTGCTTCAAATCAACATTTAAGAATTAAAGACTGTGGGGCCAGGTGCAGTGGCGCCAACCTGTAATCTCAGCACGTTGAGAGGCCAAGGTGGGAGGATCACAAGGTCAGGCATTAGAGACCAGCCTGACCAACATGATGAAACCCCATCTCTACTAAAAATACACACACACAAAAATGAGCCAGGCATGGTGGTGCATACCTGTAATCCCAGCTACTCAGGAGGCTGAGGCAGGAGAATTGCTTGAACCCGGGAGGTGGAGGTTGCAGTGAGCAGAGATGGTGCCACCGCACTCCAGCCTGGGCAACAGAGCGAAACTCCATCTCAAGAAAAAAAAAAAAAAAGATTATTGTGTGTCGTTTAAAGTGTAACTATATTTGCAGAAGAACTAAAAATAGCCAACCAAATATGGAGGTAGATAGAAGAAAGAGAGGAAAAAAGAGAGAGGTTTGTGGCTCAGGTTGTAGAGAACCAAATTTTCTGAGAGATGCCAGGTTCCTGTGTGGTCAGTGACCAGGGATGAAGGAGGGAAACTCCCGCTGGTGAGAAGTCAAGTCTGCTACTTCTCATCCTCCTTGGAATTGCAGAGAGAAGTTGATCTAAGCCTTTACATCAGGCATCCCCAAACTTTTTACACAGGGGGCCAGTTCACTGTCCCTGAGACCATTGGAGGGCCGCCACATACTGTGCTCCTCTCACTGACCACCAATGAAAGAGGTGCCCCTTCCTGAAGTGCAGTGGGGGGCTGGATAAATGGCCTCAGGGGGCCACATGCGGCCCACGCGCCGTAGTTTGGGGTCACCTGCTTTACATTCACCAGCATTCCAGATCAATAGGTCTATCCATATTTGAACTTTTAAGTGCACGTATTTTATTTGATATCACATTGTGGCAAATGAAGAAACATTTCCAAAGACCTATGTATTATTTTCCTAAGACTGTCATAACAAATCACCACAAACTGGAGTCTGACATTGGAGTGATGCTGCCACAAGCCAAAGAACACGGGAACTACCAAAAATTGGAAGAGGCAAGGAGGAATCCTTCCCTAGAGACTTCAGACTCTTGGGGAGTTTGTCAAGAACTTGATTCCAAACTGCTACCCTCCTGAACTATGTGAGAATAAATGTCTGTTGTTTCAAGCACCCAGTTTGTATTAATTTGTTCTGGCAGTCCTCAGAAATTGATACAACTATCATTCTCATTTCTTTATTTTATAAATGAGGAAAGTGAAAGCTAGGAAGAAAAAAGAGACTTGTCCAACCTCACACAACTGACAAATGGCACAACCAGGATTGCAACCCAGCTCTTTTGACTCTCAGCCCAATATCTGTGTACTGTTCCAAAATTACCCCTAAAAAATTGGCCAGGGGTGCTGGCTCATGCCTGTAATCCCAGCACTTTGGGAGGCCTAGGCAGGCAGATTGCCTGAGCTCAGGAGTTCAAGACCACCCTGGGCAACATGGTGAAACCCTGTCTCTACTAACACACACACACACACACACACACACACACACACACACACACACTAGATGGGGGTGTGCACCTGTAATTCTAGCTACTTGGGAGGCTGAGGCAGGAGAATTACTTGAGCCCAGGAGGCGGAGGTTGCAATGAGCAGATATTATGCTGCTGCACTCCAGCTTGGGTGACAGTGAGATTCAGTCTCAAAAAGAAAAAAACAAATCCTAAGAAATAAAATAGGAATAAGATCAAGGACCCAAGAAAGACTACAGATGGGTTCTTTGGAGATGTTCCACTGATCTCCTTATAATGACTGCATCACATTGGTCCTGGTATATCTACTAGGAACTGGTATTCTCTCTTTAGTACTCAAATTGTGAACAGAGTCTCCCATATCAGATACACATTAAAAATGGCATTTTTGGACCATATGGTAAGAGCTCTAGCATAGAGCCTATGTGTGGTAAAGACTTAATGGCAGGCTACAGATCCCATCTGGAACTAGATTACTTGCTGAGGTACTTGGTGTACAGAACAGAGGGTGAAATTTTAGAGACAAATACCTCTACCTTGCTATTGCTACATTTTTGGAAATTTTATTTAACTTCTCTAAATCTGTTTCCTTCCTTATATAAAAGGAATAAGGATATTTAACTTCGGCATTATTTAAACTTTTTTCCTTAGAACATTATTTTGAGGATTATATTAACTCATGTATATAAAAGAACTTAGCACTGTACCTGGCACATGGTAGGTGATGAATAAATGCTAACCCCCTTCTCTTTATTCACCTAGAGTTTCTAGAAATAGTTCTCAACATATGTTCTCTACCTGTTACCTTAAATATCCTCATTGCTATAACATTAGATGAATAATTGATATCCTTTGTGGTAATAAAACCCAAATTGCAATCTTGAGAAGTTAAAGCAGGGGTAGGAAGATGGATACTTATGATACGGAAAGGAAGAGCAGGGGAATATTTCTACTGTATCATGAGCCTTATAAGAAAGTAGGAAGCTTGGCTAGGTGTGGTGGCTCATGCCTAATTTTATGTGACAAAAATCATCTAGACAAACTATGTTCTATTTGGAACAATATCTCATAAGGAGGAAAAATAAAACTGTTTGTTTCTTGAGCTACTTTAACATTGGAAACCAAACCACTTTCTAATCCTAAACAGTGGGGTCAACCTGGATTTATAACTACATTCTCACTAAGGAATGGCGCTGAAGTCAGAGCTGAGAAGGTGGCTTTGGAATAAGGGTTCTTATAAGGGCTGAGGAAAGAAACCGACATTTATTAAATGTATTCTAATTGTCAGACACTGTGATTAGCATTTTACAAAGGTTTTTACCTCCATATAATCTAAACTACTTCTTTTAAAAAGTTAATCAACATAATGGCTTTTAAAAGTCATTGGCTTCAACCAACAATATGCATAGTTACCAGAGACCTTCAGAGAGAATTGCGAAGTGTTGTGCTGGCCTCACCCACAGCTAATAATCCATCAAGACTCACATACTCGCAGGGCCCGGAGGAAGAGACCCTAACTCCCTGGCTCCCGCACTCCCCAGGCGCGCCGCATTTCAGCACGACGGACAGCGCAGCGTCGGGGCGCGCTGGGGGAGGCGGGGACCGATCTCACGCTGTGTTAGCCCGGCGTTTTCAAATCTCTCGGGTCTCCGCCCTCATTTCCGTGCATTTTCGAAACCAGTCTCACAGCAATCGAAGCCGGAAAAAAACATTCACAAACAACAGGGAAGCTCCAGGGTTCGCTTACCGTCTGACAAATCAATCAGCCCGAGGTAGTGCAAAAGTTTCAGGGAGGAGCACACGACCACCACTATTCCCAGAGTCTGGAGCCCTTCGGACTCGCCCTCCGCCCACATCCTCACGGCTCCCCGGCGCACCGGCCAGCGCCAGGCGGTCATTCAAAGCCGGAAAACCAGGCTTCCACGCCTCCCTTCCCGCTGTTCTCCTAAAATGCAGGGTTTATTTTCCACCAGCCTCCTTTCCTTTTTCTCCCTCCCTCCCTTTCTTCTACTCCTCCCCCTCCCTCCAGCTCTCTCCTCCTCCTAGCTGGTAATCTCTTTGTTTCATAGTAATATTTGCTTTTATTTCCTCTTTTCCCAAGGCAATTTCTCCAAAGGTTTAACCAATCGCTAAACTTCTGCTAGCAGAGTGTAACCATCACCCGTAGCATCTCGTGGCTTATTCTCTCGGCAGCTCAGAGAAAACGCGTGTCAGTGTAGACTATTTCAAAGACATACAGAAAGAGCCCTACTGCTTTAGATCACAGATAGATGGAAAGGTGAAAGATACTGTTTCATGGGGACAACAATTTGTCCTTACTTCCCCAGTGAAAACCCAGACAAGCTGATCTGGAACATAAGTGGTCCCTGCTTTGACACAGTGAACTGTCCCTGGAAACTGTACCACTAGGAAAGCTATGGTAAACTGGATTGCATCTACAGTTATATTTGTCTTTGGGAAGGGTTTACAATAGTATCAGAAATTGTTAGATGGGTAGTCAGGCTGGCTAAGGGATCACTGGGCAGAACTGAGTGAGTAAATCTTCTGGAAATAAAAGAAAGAATGAGGAAGCAAAGGAGGGATGCTGTTGCAATGTCCTAAACTTTTGGGCTCTGTGGGGAAACTGTCCCTTTTTTCGACACTGGATTGTCAGCAGTGAGCCGGGCTGGGAAAGGTGCTTGACATGGGGAGAAGGGAAGATGGCAGACTTAAAGTTACAGAGACCTGTCCTTGGGCAAGTACCTAGATCTCCATGAGGCCCAGTTTCCTCTTCTTAAATAAACTTACTTCGAATAAGAAAACCTGTGTAAAGTGTGGGAACAGAGCACGCACTTCACAAATGCTGGTGTCAGATTTTGAGAATACGCGATATTGGCAACACTGTGGAGCAAAGACACTCTCTGGAGTCACTGGTAGGAATGTAAATTAATCAATAAAAGTGTATATATCTTCTTATTCAAAAATTCCAGTTGTAAGGATACCTATATATGTGCACAAATATATATGTACAAGGATATTCATTGCAGCATTAGTTTATAAAAGACTGAAAGAACTTACATGTTTATCAGTGAGAAAGCTGGTTCCGTAAATTATAGTGCATACATAAAAGTAGTACCATGTAGGCTTTTAAAAATAATATGGCACAGCCATGTATCTTTTCCTGGAAAGATAGTAAAAATATACTATTAAATGAAAAAACAAAAAACAAAAAAACCTCTGTTGTTTAGTACCACTATTACCAATGTTAATATTAGCATTTTAATATTGGAAAGCAACACACACACACACACACTCACACACACACACACAGTCATATATATATATAAAATATTTCCAAAAGGATACACTAATAATTGAGAATTTTAGCTGCCTCTGGAGAGAACTGAGGAACTGGGTTCAGAGGGTGACTGTTGCTGAAATTTTCTCCCATGAATGTGTTAATGGATTTAAAACAACAATAACTACATGTCAATGCTGGTCTCGCCTCCCCTTTCTTCTTTGTGAAAAGGGAGACATATTCTATGTGTTGGATTGAGACTTGGGAAAATCTTGTCTTCCCTGCTCTTCATGTCTCCACTCTCACTGGTGTGTAGGCAGTGGTGTCCTGGGGTTCGCTCGCTGCGGCTCATGAAAGCTAATTGTTAAATTTTTAGGAAATCAGCAAGGCAGTTGTTAAACCTTTGTTAGCTTGAAATCAGCCATGATAGGAGTGTTGCCACCACAGAAATGAGCAAATGCTACAAATCCATGTTTCTTCACCCTTTCCACTGTCTCTGAATTACCAGGATGTCAGGTTACCATCCCAGATCTCATCTGCCCAGAAGGAAACCTGAGAAATTCACCTGACAAGAGTTGTTTCTGATTTTCTGTGTTTCCTCTCCTCTGGAGTCCTAGCAAGTGTAATAATTAGCCCACTGGGCTTAAAGGGATTTTAGGCATTCACATGTCCAGATATCCAGAACTAAATTAGAAGCAGGAAGACGTCCATGTTTCTGATAAGGCAATACTTTGTTCTCTTGGCTTCTCTTAGCTGTATCTTTTCTAGGTTTCTACTTATTCCTTCCCTTCTCTCTACTTCCTTTCCAACAACTCTCTGCCTTTATAAAACTTAGGCTGTTTCTGTTCTTCCTGCCTTTGTATTCTCCCTTGTTGCAATTTCATGCATAAGCTAGGCAGAAGCTCTCCTCTCAGCCATTTTCCTGGGCTCCCTTCCCAAATTTTCATCTATTGCCCTTTTGTACTGCACACAAAACATTCCCAGTGAGGTCCCACCAACAAGTAATACTGAGCATCTGTTAGATATAAGGCCAGGTGTCAGGAATTAGACTTAATCCCTTACAGCTTTCTGGTATTTCTGGGAAAGAATGATGCAAGAAGAGAGAGTAGAGGTTCCCACTTTCTGCTTTGCTGTTACTATGTAAAGACTTGAATTCTTCCAAGGATTTTGCCTTCACAGACAGCCCCCCTTCTGATTGTCTCCTAACCCTGAACTTTAGGAGCACCTGTATCTCAGGTGGGTCACCTCAGTGGCAACCAGAAAGACTCACCTACTATTTCATAGAAATGGTGAGGTGCTACTTCTTATCCCCAAGTAGATCAGAAGGAAATCCAGGTCTCATAGTAGTGGGTGTCTGAGTATCAACCCAAAGTCTACCTGCCTCCAAAGTCTGTGCTGTCCTCATATGTCCAAAGCTGAGCCTGTGATTTGGCATTTGTGAAAGGTACATGAATTGTTTGTTAGAAAACCTGCCTTCTTCTCACATCCCTGTTCCATCAGAGCCACAAGGTGTCTGCACAAATCTCTCTACATGTAACCAGCTTTGAAATCTTTATTGAAATTCCATCCTTCTTTTGATGAGAAATGTTTGCCCTAACTGGAGCACTCATGGAAGCTATTTCACAAATGCGTTTACTATTTCCATATAGAGTGTAAGGTGAATATGTTTGTATTGGAGATGTGAGCCTGCATAGATTCTGATATTTCTCTTACTAAATTTGTCCCCAATTACTATTTTTTTGGCCAAGAATTTTTCATTGTTGGCCCTTTTCAATTCTTTATCAATACTGGCAGGCGTTCCCGCCCCCCCCCCCACCCCCGCCGCCTCCCTCAGGTCCATTTGCCTTAAAGAAACAAAGGTTTGCTCATTTGTGAAAAGTTTTATCTGGGTGAGGATGGTATGTGTTGGTGGGGCGTGGGGTCGGGGGGATTAGCTGACTTCACGGACTAGATGCCTGACTTTTGTTATGTTCCGGACATCCTAAAAGGCTGGATTCCAACTGAGGTCCTTGCATCTTGACAAATGAATACTGGCCATGGTTGGCAAGGTTCCCCAGGAGTCTTGGAAACCAAGATGGTCGCATTCATAAATGCCAAGTTTTTGCCGAACAATTTTAGCTCTGGGTTTGAATTTTAGCTCGGCCAATTACTAGATGTGTGACCACTGTAATTCCACTGTAGCTTTTGGAGACAGTTTCCTTACCCGAGGACAATATTGACACCCACAGCATAGGGTTGTTACAATAACAAAATGAGATGATGCCATACACTGCTTAGCACAGTCCCTGACACCCCGTGAATGGCAGCTTGGCACAGAGGTGCAGAGCACAGCTTCTGGGTCAGATGCCTATACTACTGACTCTTTTTTTCTTTTTTCTTTTCTTTTCTTTTTCTTTTTCTTTTTTTCTTTTTTTTTTGAGATGATGTTTCACTGTGTCGCCCAAGCTGGAGTGCAGTGGCATGATCTTGGCTCACTGCAATCTCCGCCTCCCAGGTTCAAGCGATTCTCCTGCCTTGGACTATAGGCGCACGCTGCCACGTCCAGCGTATTTTTGTATTTTTAGTAGAGTTGGGTTTCACCATGTTGGCCAGGATGGTCTCGATCTCTTGGCCTTTTGATCTGCCTGCCTCAGCCTCCAAAAGTGCTGGGATTACTGGTGTGAGCCACTGTGCCTGGTCTATGTTGACTCTTCACTCTGCCTGCTGCCTAGCTCTGTGACTATGGTGAGTTACTTAACTTTTCTGTGCCTAAGTTTTCTCACCTGTAAAACAGAGGTATTCATAGTATATACTTCATAGAGTTGTTGTGAGATTAAGATGAGTTAGTAATTATGCATAGAAAGAATAATGATGTTAGCATAATTATCACTATTACTATTAACCATAAGCTTGAGGCGATAATGATCAGCTGGGCCCCATGGACAAGTCATGTATTGAGTATCCATAGTCTGGAGATTTGGATCTGGGGAGAGCAAAGAGTGTTATTCCGGGTAGGGGAGTCAGACTTCCTCTAGTAATTGCCGGGTGCATGAACTTCAATTCTCCAGCCACAAATCTTTCTTCCAGGCAAATGTTTTCAGCTGAGTACGATTTGTTTTTGCTTAAACTTCACCTGAGTATTTGCCTCCAGCAGTCACAAAATCAAATGCAATTTTAGCTAGCTAGCTACTTCTGCGGCTCTCAGCTTGCTTGTTGCTGTGTAACCTGATTAAATTAGTAAATGGAGGGGCCCTGTGGTGCAATGTCCCACAGGATCAGAGCAGTTCACTTAGTTACCTGAAAACACGTAGTATGCAGGCGACATCCATGTGCCCTTGACTCAACAGGGCTTGCTGCTGCCATGGGGGCTTTCTGAGTGGTTCTCCTGGTTAGATACTGTCTAAAATTCATTTGGACAAACTAATTTGTTAGGAGTCTTATTTTCCAGAATGTTCTGCTGCAGTTCGTATTAAAATAGTGCCAATAATTGCACTTGAAGTTTTCTTTCCTTTAAAAGGTGCGAAAGAAATGAAAGAACTCCTCAGAGCACCATCTCGGAGCTCCTGATTCTATCAGAAAGCAATTATTTAACTGCAAGATGGTTATGGTTCAGAGAGAGAATCATTCCCTTTCCTATCACTGACCAAAGTGGGAAAATTATTCATCTGTTCTTTATCTTAGCTTTTATCTTGGTGCCCTTTTGTGGGGACAGGATGGGTTTGTTTAAATTAGTTTTGAAATAACAATTGCACAATAACAATATCTCCCTTCCTCCCTCCCTCCCACCTGTAATCCCTTCCTTCCCTCCTTCCTTCCTTTCTTCCTTCCTCCCTCCCTCCCTCCCCACTCTCTACCCCCTGCCTCCCTCCCTTCCCTCACTCCCTTTTTCCTTCCTTTCTTCCCTATCTTCCTTCCTCTCCCCTCTCTCCCCGTCCCACCTCCCTTCCTCCCTCCCTCCCCCCTCTCCTTTTGTCCTCCCTCCCTCCCTCCTTCCCTCCTTCCTTCCTTTCTTCCTCCCTCCCTCCCTCCTTTCCTCCTTCCATCTCCCTCCCTCCTTGCCTCTCTCTTTTCTTAGGTATTCACAGTCCATCCAAGCTCTTGCAGCTGCTGGACACTGTGGATAGATAAAGAGAAAAGCCTTAACTATTACGAAGTTCACAAGATCTAAAATATTCTTTAGGATTTTTAATTTGCAAAGTTCTGTTTAACCTTTTACATCTCTTTGCATGTTACAGTTTCTCAATAAATATTTATTGAAAAGATACCATGCCACTGTCCATAATCAACTTTTGAGTTAGGATACAGCATTATTTCTGTTTTACAGAAAAGAAAATCTGGGCAAAGAGAGTAAAACTAAATGTCACTAGGATTTTCCACGGAGCAGGCACTGTGCTGGACTCTGTACAGTTTTCTCCTTTATCTTAATTATTACAACCACAAATGACATTTTTACTGGTGTCAACTTACAGAGCAATTTTGTCTATTTTTATTTTTAAATATATATTTTTGAGACGGAGTCTCATTCTGTTGCCCAGGCTGGAGTTCAGTGGTGCAATCATGGCTCACTGCAGTCTCAGCCCCCTGGGCTCAAGTGATTACCCCATCTCAGCCTCCCAAGTAACTGGAACTACAGGCGCATGCACCAAGCCCAGCTAATTAAAAAAAATTCTAGACATAGGGGTCTCACTATATTGCCTAGGCTGGTCTAGAACTCCTGGGCTCAAGCGATCCTCCTGCCTTGGCTTCTGAAGTATTGGGATTATAGGTGGGAGTCACTGTACCCAGCCCAGAGCAATTTTAGACAGATGCTGCAAGGTTAAAAAAAACAAAAACCAAAAAAAACACAAAAACCCTCAGTATATCTAGCTATAGGGCCTTCTTTCAGAATCCATCATTGAAAAGGGGTGTCATTCTTTAAGCAGCATCTTGTAGAATTCGGTAGGGCTGGTTGTCCACTCTCAGGGTCTCTGTTTCTCAGGAGTTAATTCTCAAAGTCGGGTCTACTTATTTGATTTTATTATCAGCTCCACGGAGACTAGGGAGGAAGGAGGGAAGAAAACTGGAGAGAAGCTTCCTGGTTTTCCCCTGGAATTTTAGAAAACCCTCAGAACAATCATTCCAGGCATTCTAGGAGATCAACTTTGGGAGGATCTTGAACCCTGCTTCCAGGATTCCATGCCCTTTGGGATGAATTTCAGAACTCATTCTCCCAAACTTTCAGTCTGCAGGACCCATTCTTCATTCTCCATCTCACCAACATCTCCCTCCCCTACTAGGGTTCCAAGCTGACAGGTAGAGATGTAGGTCTCTCTGCTTAAAACAGGCTGCAGGCTGGAGAATGGGAGTCAGTGCCTCCTTGCAGCGGGGAATAATGAGCACATTCCCTAAGGACTGCATCATGTTCCTGTGGATTGTCAGCACCAGACATTTGTTGCTTTGAACAAAACATAACTGCTGTCAAAGGAAAGCCATTTATAAATAAAGCCAATGAGTACTGATTTTGGATATCCGTTGACATGTTTCCATTTTTACCTCTTTTGTCTTGAAGGGATCAGAATTTCAACAGGAATTCCAATTCGATACGCACATTTATAATCAAACCTGTGGATTTAAGTTAATTATTAAATATTCTCCTTCCTTCCTCCTTCCCTGTCTTCCTTCCTTCCCTCCCTTCCTTCCTTCTTTCCTTCCTTCCTTCCCTCCCTTCCTTCCTTCCTCATTGCTTTCTTCATGGGAATACATTGCCAGGTATGCTGCTAAATATCCTAAAATGCATGGAAAAGCCCTGATTACAATGAAATATCTGTCCCAAGATGTCAGTAGTGCAGAGGTGGAGACAACCTGCTTTAGTGTATATTCCCAGGAATAGAACTGCTGTGTCACATGATCTATGCACCTTTCACTAAGTATTGCCAAATGGTTTCCCAAAGTTGTTTTACTAATTTACTCCCCAACTACTCGCATGTATAAGAGCTCTCACTCACCCCACACTGCCATTTTACAGATTAAAAACCTGAGGCTTTGAAGAGTGTGGAGTAACTTGAACAAGGGGATAGAGTGACAAAGGCATTAATAAAGTTTTGAGAGTGATATAGATGTTATGTTTTCGCTTGAAGACACAGCCAAGGAAGATACATTCAGTCCTTCCAGTCGGGTGCAGTGGTTCACACCTGTAATCCCAACACTTTGGGAGGCCAAGGTGGGCGGATCATGAGGTCAGGAGATCAAGACCATCCTGGCTAATGCAGTGAAACACCATCTCCACTAAAAATATAAAAAATTAGCCAGGAGTGGTGCCATGTGCCTGTAGTCTCAGCTACTCAGGAGTCTGAGGCAGGAGAAACACTTGAACCCGGGCAGGCCTCTGCCTCCCTCCGTAGCCTCATCTCTCATAGTCCCATATCCTCATCCAGGGCTCAGTCTTCGAAGTGACTTACATTTTATTTCTACTGCTAGGTTGCAGTTAGCCAAGATCACGCCACTGCACTCCAGCCTGGCAACAGAGTGAGACTGTGTCTCAAAAAAACAAACAAACAAACAAAAATTCAGTCCTTCCAGAGATAGTTACAAAGTTTTAATTGCATATCAGAAACTATACACATGTCTTCTCAAATCTTCCCCCAGCTGTACAAGATGGTATCAGAGGCTAGCAGAGCCCACTGAATAGCATGGGCTTTGAAGGCAGCTAGAACAGATATTAGGTCCCAGAGTCATTCTTCACTAGCCCTGTGCCTCAGGAAAGTTACTTCGACTCGCTAAGCTTCAAGTTTCCTCATGTGTGAAATAGGAACCATGGTAGACCTACGTCACTGCATCGTCGTGATGGAGATAACACAATAGGCCACTCATAAATAATAGCTATCGAGGTCTTCATCATCACCACTCTCACTTAACAGATCAGGAATAGAGCCTCAGAGTTTAAGCTGCAAAAGGTCATAGCTAGTAAGTGGTAGAACTGGAATTTGAACTTGGGTTTGTCTGACTCCGAAGTTCGTCTCACTGTAACTGTGTCACGTTGTTTTCCCAAGAGGAGAGGACTCCTGGCCCCATCCCACCAGTTTAGACTAATCGGGGTCTGGTGAGGACAGCCCATATGAATTACTAAAACTCAGAATTCATCAAACACTTTTAAATAACACATTTTCATGGTATCATGAATATTTACTAACTCAACTAAGTAAAACAAATGCTGTCAAGATATCAGTTGCCTGGGGTCCTGCTATAATAGATAGTTAGGGATGATCTGTAATTAGAATGTGGACTGCATGAAAATGGTGATTCTACAGATTCTGAAAACATCCTCTTCTCTTACAAATTATAAATATCTCCTTTACCATATTATTGCTATTCGTCTGCTTCACCCTTGAAGACAAACCAGCTAAAACCTATTGCCTAGGCAAAGATCACAGATTTTGAATTAGTGGTGTCGGAATGAACAATGCCTGCCTTCCTACTCCCCGTTTGCAATCAAATCCTCCAATTTATCCTCCATTTCCTGCCCCCCTCCCTCCTGGGAAGACATTTGTCTTCAGAGGCTGGCAATGAGGTATTTGCCATTAGACACACTATGACATATTTTAAATGTGCTCCAAGGAGCTGAGGCTAAATTACACTGGTGAGTTATTAAAAACAGCTCTCAATGCTATTATTATTTATTGCATTTGCAACTCTCAGCAGCAGCTGATTACACTGCTTAATCTTATATTTTTTTTAAAATTTCCCACCCTGAAATTAATTCTCCCCACAATGGATAAGCAAGGACAGCCACACTGAGCATCCTTTGGAAGAGTGTGGATTCTGGGAAGGAATATGATGGACAGCCCTGGGGCAGAGCCTCTGTTTCTCTAGGGGAGGAAGTCCTTCACTTGAAATATGGACATCTCTTTTCTGAACCTCTTCCAGAGGGAGTTCTCCAAGTCACAGGCCTCACCGCGCTGTCCCTTCCATGCTGTCTCTGCAGCTGCCATATGCTGCTGTCATTGAAAGGCCTCTGTGATCCGGCCCCTGCCTCCCTCCCTAGTCTCATCTCTAATAGCCCCATGTCCTCATTCAGGACTCAGTCCTTAAGTGACTTGCATTTCATTTCCAGTGCCACGCTCTGCCCTCTGAGCCTTCGCATACGCTGGTCCTTTCACCTGAAATTCTGCCTCCACCCTTATTTTCTTCCCAATACCTTTCCTTCCAGAAGCAGCTTAGGGAATACCTCCTTAGTGAAGCCTCCAGTGAGGAACAGAAGGGTTTTTTCTCCGCATTCACAAAGCTGCACACCTCCACCTATTGCAGCACTTGGCATACTGTATTGTTACTGTGTATTTGTGTCTCTTTTTTTGTTACATTGTGAACTGCTTCAGAGCAACTGCCATTTACTGTCTAAGCTTTACTGTTTAAGCCTCAGCATAGGCCCAGCACAAAGAAAGTGCTTTGAGAACTAAGAGATAAAAAAATAGAAGCAGTGTAGTAGCGCAGAAAGAGCCAAAGCTCTTGAATGAGGCATTTACTCATTCACTCATTCATTTATTCAACAAATATTTATTAAGCATCTATTATGAGCCAGGCACTGTGCTAAGCACTAGGGATGCAATGATTAAAAATCAATGGCTGTAATACTAATGGCATAATGAGGAGACAGACATAACTCAAATAATAGCATACATATACCATATAAGTCATGGTAAGTGCCATAAAGGGAAAATACACAGGGCCGTGACTGCAGAAAGATAGAACCCAACCCAGGCTGGAGTTTGTATAGGGAGTTTCATCAGGGCTTCCCTCCTTGAAGAAGTCATGCTTCAGTTAAGAGCTGAAGGAGAAATAGGCATTAACTAGATGGTAGGTGGGGTGAGAACATTTAAAGCAAAAGAGGCAGACAGTGTACAGGTTATTGGGGCAGTGGGAGCCTAAGTGCTGAAGAGGTGTCAAGGAATGAACAATACTAGGGCTCAGGGAACAGACAAGAGTGGAGATGGTAGGGGACACATCAAGTTGGGAGACACCCGGGGGCCAGGCCATGCAGAATATTGTAGAATGTGTTAAGGATTTGTCTAGCCTGGGCACAATGGGTTTTAAGCAAAGGAACAACACCTTGACTATGCATGTATGTGTGTTTTAAAGCATCTGCAATGCAGAGAACAGAAGGGCGACAAGGTACACAGAGATTGTGGGGTATCAACTTACAGATCGCCTCAGAAGACACAGTGACAAGGCAGTGTTAATGCCTAAAGGACCACAGGGAAGCAGGGAGACTTCCAGAGGTCCTTAGGGAGACACCTGGACCATGTGTCAGGTTCACAGGCCTGCTCCAGATGTCCTCTTCCTTTCTTTTTAGTTTTTAATTTTTAAGACAGAGTGTCATTCTGTCACTTAGGCTGGAGTGCAATGTCACAATCTCAGCTCACTGCAACCTCCGCCTCCCAGGCTCAAGTGATTTTCCTGCCTCAGCTTCTTGAATAGCTGGATTACAGGCATGCACAACCACACCTGGCTAATTTTTTGTATTTTAGTAGAGACAGGGTTTCACCATCTTGCCCAGGGTGGTCTAGAACTCCCGAGTTTAGGCGATCAGCCCACCTCGGCCTCCCAAAGTGCTGGGATTACAGGCATGAGCCATCATGCCCTGCCTAGGATGTTCTCTTTCACAGCAGAAGCTCCTGCTGAGGGAGGCTCAGCCTTACCTGGGTTAACCGCATTGGTGTGGGGAGAAGGGGCTCTGCTTTAGAGCAAGGCTCCCAGAGAACCTGAGCTCAAGCTTACTCTATAATTTATAGTTTATGCCTCTAGGGTAGTGAGGTCAGAGAACTGAACCCTTACCTGTAAATTCTTGCCCTCATTTCTAAGTTCTTGGAAGGGTTAAGTTAGCCATCCTAGACTTAATTTGCTACCTTGGGAAGAGTCAGAGCATGGAAGGTTATCTGCTTCATTCTTCCATTTTATCCAACAATACATTCATCCATCTCTCCCTCCATCCATCTGTCCATCCATCCATCTATTCATCCATCCATCCATGCACCCATCCAACGGTACCCCAATATTTACTGAGAAAATACTTAGGGACAGTCTAGAACCTGGCCTTTTGATCCTGAATATAGTGTGTATTCTGCGCTGGTCCACGCCTGTCCAAGTTGACTTAGTGTTTGTTAGCTATAGGTTAGGAATGAAGTCTGGCTCAGACACTGTCAAAGTTCATTCTTTCAGTTCTCTGGTTGCTGAATTGGAGCCCCAAGCAAACCCTGCATTCTTCCGTCCTGATTTAATTGGTTCATTATTTTAAACTTTTGTAGATAAGGGAATAAAAAAGTCAGTGGAATATTGTATTCGTCACATTCAAATTAATATGCTTCATTACCACGAAGACAAACAGTATGGTTGTAATATTTTCTCAAAACTTTTAATTGAACAGAGGATGGGAGGGGGAAAAGCGAAAATGGAAACCACCAAGCTCAGATGTTTTTCACTTTCTCAAAATGTGCGCTGTTTGTGATCCACTCATCTCATTAGTGTTAATTATGAACTAAAATAAAATGGCATTTAACACTGTGCTGAGACTTTAATTAAAGCCAAATCTTCACACCCAGGAACTCTTCTAAGTCCAAGATAGTTATTTAAAAATGGTATAACCTTCTGCTGAACCAGCGGTATCCACACACTCACTCCATCCCCTGCTGCTGGAAGCCCACTACTTCCATCCGCCATTCATCCATCCATCCCTTCAACAAATTAATTTAAGGTAGTTCTGGGGGAAGAAAATGAATATTTCTTAAATACCACTCTATTGCTTTAAATACATTCTATGTAGCCTAATGTAGCACTAAGGACACAGGAACATTCAAGTAAGGGCAGTGAGTAGTATTGTATGCATTATCTCGTTTAATCTTCAAAAGAGTCTCATGAAGTGAGGACAGATTATTATATTTATTTTACAAGAGGCAAAACTGAGGTCTAGAGAGATTTGATAACTTGCCTGAAATCATATTGATGGCATGTTTTCCTGTTTCACACTGCTAAACTAGAAAGACGAATCTGGATTATCTAAACGCATTCATTCATTTGTTCATTCATTCAATAAACAGAGATCGCCCACTATGTGTCAGATCTATGCTAGGGTCTAGAGAGACCCCAGCCCCTTTATTCACACATTCAGTGGGGCAGGCAGACAACTGGTAGAGATGACAAGACTGTGTGATGGGTACTGGGAAAGAGAAGCAGGAGGGCTGTGGGACTAGGATGCAGGGACATCCAGCCCAGTCTGGGAATCCAAGAAGGGTTCCCCAAGAAGGGAAGACTAGTGAGACAATTTTATCCATAATTCTTACAGAAGGACACACTCAGAGAGTGGCCTAGTGATTCTTTCAGAGATGTGACAACCCCAAAACCAGCTTCCCAGAAGCAAGCACGGTTCAGGGCCCGTCCAGCCAGACTGCAGGTAGCCTGCACCTGGGAACCACCTCCAGGAGGCTTGCTAATGACTGAGCCCAGTCATCTGGGCTGCCTGGTGTCAGGCTCTGTGGATAATACTGAAACATGAGTGTCCTGAACAGATTAGGCACTAGTAAGGAGTGGCACGCCTCTCCTCCCCATGGTTTCCCAACTCTGTCTGGTTTCTGGGTTCTGGAACCTCAGCCATGCATGCCGGCTGCATTAGCCTCCTCCCCTGTATGCCAGTCTCTTGATTTGAAGGAAAAGTAAACACAAGAGAGCAATTACTGATCTGGTCAAGAATTCAGAGATTTCCAGGGCTGACATGGGGCTAGGACAACCAACCTGCTCATCTACAGGGGAGGAGGCTGTGGCCCATGCCAGGCAAGCCACCTGTCCCATGTCATACAGCAGTACCAGCTCTTGGACCCAGGAATCCTGACTCCAGTCTGGTGGTATTTCCTTTGTCCTAGCAGGGACCAATGGAGAAGTTTTTGGGAGAGGTCAGAATGCTGAAGAAAATGATTCTTGCCCGTAGATTAGCTTGTTTGCCCAACTTCGCCTCCCCTCCTTCCCTCCTCCCCCACCCCTCCGGCCAGGAGCCTGGCTGCACAGCTCCTCTTTCTGTTTGTGACTTGCCCATCAGCTCAATACTTAAGTCCTTAGAGAGTTCTCTTTTCAGGCTTCACCTTCAGGGAAAAGGGACGTAGTTTCAAGGAAAGGCACATATTGCATTTTGGCAACCCCTCATCTATTACCTGTGATTTCCTTTAGGGATAAAAACCTGTGAATCAAAGTGGTCAGTGTGATCCTTGGATAATTACTCAGTCACTGTGATTGTTTGGGGGTAGACATATGAGCCCATCAGAGCCAATGAGATTCTATGAAATGTTGAAGTTCAGTTACATGAGCCAATAAACTCCCTTTTGTTTAAGTGATTCTGGGTTGGCTTTCCTGTTACTTGCAGCCAAAGAGTCCTGAATCATGAAGTAATAAAAATAGTAACTCGTGTAATACTAATTGGCTGCTTACCCTGTGCTAGGTACTGCGTCAAGTTCTTCCATTTGTGAACTTATTTGGTGTTCCCAGCAACCTGATGAGATAATCAATATTGTCACTAGGCTCATTGTGCCTAGTGAACTTTAAATAATTCAGGCTGCTGCCCAGCAGGCAAGTGATGGAGCTGGGCTTTGAACATAAGCAGCCTGGCTCTATAGCCTATGTTCTAGGCTACAATGCAACACTGCCCTTTCCAGCTAGAGCAACAGGAACCTTCTCTTCCATTTGCTGGTCTTGTGGAGACACAGTTCCCAACTCAGTCAAATTCTCGAGAAGGATGTGATGAATTTCATGCGGTCTCCACGGAGAAGACAGCTTGCTTGTGCAAATTCACCCCTTCCAGGGGCCTGCCTACCACACTAAGCCTGAACTTCTATCATTAGATATGTGTTTATTCAGATTATTAATAGCAATTATGGTTATAATAATGGCAGTTTTAAAATTTTAAGATACCTCTTTCTTACCATGCCTTTCTTTGAGAACTTTATGTACATAATCTCATTTACTTCATAGAGAAGAGGAAAATGAAATCAACTGTCATTTTGGAGGTCACAGAACAATGACGTATTCACTTCTTCAGAGTCTGCCGGAGGACACACCCTGGCTCCTGGCCTCTTGGGCCTTCCTCTTGGAGGAAGAAGTGGGCAGGGGCTCAGTGAGCAGACCACCTGAGGATGGCCAAATGGAATCACTGCTCCAACCACAGATGGTAGGGAAGGGAGGTAAACCAGGCCTTATGATATCCCTTGGTCCGGCAGAGATCATGAGTGAAAGCACAGACTTCTCAAGAGCCGGCAACTAGCAAAAAGGCCAGATGAAAGTATCCTGAAATGTTAACGCTGGATTTCTTTTCTGCTTGGGTTATTTGGGATCCTGATTTTCATTCTTGTTCTTTCATATCTTTGCTAAATTTTCTGCAATGAGCTGACTTACTTTTATAACTATAAAGAAAGCAAAACAAAACAAAATGACAGACTATTATGAAAATTATAATAGGAACCAGTAATAAAAGGAAACAGGTTTTCTTGGAGGCTCTTTGGAGCACCTCCAGGGCTAAGGCAGGAGATGCTCAAATCAAGCCTAAGCATCTTGTGGTGCCAGACAGTAAATAAGTGCACACACCCACACACACCCACACACACACCCACACACACACCCACACACACCCCTCCCCCCACACCCACACCTCCCTCCACACCCACACACATACCCACACCCACACCTCCCCCCACACCCACACCCACACCCACACCCACCCACACCCCCACCCCACCCCCACCCCCACACCCACCCACACCCACACCCCCACACCCACACCCCCACACCCACCCACCTACCCATGCCCACACCCACACCCACCCACACCCACACCCACCCACACCTCCCCCCACACCCACACCCACCCACACCTCCCCCCACACCCACACCTCCCCCCACACCCACACCCACACCTACCCCCCACACACCCACACCTTCCCCCATACCCACACCCATACCACCCACACACCCAAACCCACACCCACACACCCACACCCACTCACCCACACACACCCACACCCACCCACACACACACCCACACCCACACCTCTCCCCACACCCACACCCACACCCACACCCATCCACACACACCCACCCACACCCACCCACGCACACACTCACACCCACACCCACACACACATCCCCACACACCCACACCACACACCCACTCACACACACACACCCCCCCAAAATCCTTCAATGACGGGGGCATAGGTGTCAACTGCAAGAGCCCCCAGTAGCCAAAGGTGGAATAATTTGAGCAACAAAGAAGTAAAATACGATTGGATTATAACCCAAAGTGTAAACACAAATATCCGTGAGCTCATATTAATATAAATAAATCTCTTATGCAGAATAATTCCCAATAATTCATTATCATGGTCCACCCTCAAGGAAGGTCTATAACTTCCCAATTTTAAAGTGTGAGTTGCACAGTGACTTCCTTCCAAAGAGTCCAGTGTGCAAAGCGGGGGAGGAAGGAACATGACTTCACAGAGTAGAAACCTGACAATCGCCAGGTGATCGAGGTCACCATCAGCAGTGACGGGTCTTGTTGACAGCCTGCGCTCTTCAAATAATGTGATGTGAATGGAACTTTACCTCTGTGCTCCTCCCTCCCAAACCCCAGTGCAATCATGAGAAAAACTTCAGATAAGACCCAGTTGAGGGGCATTCTATGATATATCTGCACAGCATCTCCTTAACACTGCCAAGGTCATCAAAACAGATGGAAATCTAAGAAACGGTCACAGACAAGAGGAACCTAAGGAGACATGACTACTAAATGGAATGTGGGATCCTGAATTGGAAAAAGGACTTCAAGTAAGAGCTAAGGAAGTGTGAATTAAGTATGGACTTGAATGAATAATAATAATATGGCAATATTGGTCTAGTAGTTGTGACAGTGTTAACCTAAGCTGTTACCAATGGGGAATGCCAGGTGTGCAGAATATGGGAACTCTCTTACTATCGCCGAAGTTTTTCTGTAACTATAATTTAAAATTATTCTAAAATGAAAAGTTTATTTTAAAAAGCCAGATAGGAACAGAGCATGGCAGGAGAAACAGGCATATTACAAGGGCATGGGATGATCTCTTAGGTCAGCTGGAGAACTGGTTTAACCCCCAGTGACTGTCTTTATTTCTGGAAAAAAACAAAAACAAAAAAAAACTAGAGATCTGTAAATAAATCTGTCTGTTGGACTGGAAGGGGACAAGGTTATTGTACCTAACTGGCCTTCGCCAAATCCCATAGGGGTCTCATGGCAGTTAGATTCATTAAGTCAGCATTTTCTAATGATTAGCACTGATCAATAAGCCACTGGGTCTGTTCTTTAAATCAATTGCCCCATTAATGAGAATAAAAGCACCATTTTATTACCCAGGCCCTGGCCCTTTTGCAGAAAAGGCTTCTGGGGTTTTGGATTTCCATTTCCCATGCTATGTGTTAGGTTAATTGCTCTCCCACTGAGGTCTTCCAAGCCTGATGCCTGTGACTTAGAACAAAATGAGCTGCAGGAAAGACTTCTAGAAAAATGGGTTAGAGGCTTTCACTGAGGGAGACACTCAGTTCGGGAGCCAACTGAATTTTACCAAGGACTGTGTGCTCAGGCTGCTGCTCAAATGCCACCTCTGTGAAGAGACCTCGTTTACCACCTTGTCTAAAACATCAATACCTCATACTCTGTGGCCCCTCTTTTAGTTTTTTAAAGTATTTATCACTACTAGATGTTATATTTAAAGTTTGTTTGTCTTTTTGCTTTGCTCCCTACTAAACTGAAAACCCCTTGAGGGCAGGGCGCCTTGTCTGCCTTGTTCATCTCCAAAGTCTAGCCAAGAGTAGACAGTTTTAAATTAAAGAATGCAAAGGCTCACTAGATACTGAGGGTACAGAAGTGAACGGGACCCAGACTCTACCCTCCTAGATCTTATAGTGCAGTGGGGAGATGAACGCCTGCACAGGGAGGAACTATAATGCAAAGAGGGAAATGCTAGAGAGTGGGGTTGATGAGAACTGAGGAGGGGAGCTGAGCCTGTCTCGGGGAGTTAGGAAAACCTTCCAGGAGAAAGGGCATCTAAGATGACCTGCAGGTAGAGCAGACATGTGCCAGAAGAAAAGAAGAGGAACACAGCTGTTCAGGCACAGAGTGCAGGGTGTGCAGGAGTGGTTGGGGTGCACCAAGAAGAGCCCATTGGTCAGCATGGCCAGAACACAGAGTGTGGGGGAGTCGCAGGATGGGGCTGGGCGGGGCAGCTCACAAGACCTTAGCAGTGCCTGGAATGAGGCTGGAGACATGGGCGGGGAAGATCACAAGGACTTGGCAGTGTCTGGGAGGAGGCTGGAGACATGGGCAGGGAAGATCACAAGGACTTGGCAGTGCCTGGAATGAGGCTGGAGACAGGGGCGGGGCAGATCACAAGGACTTGGCAGTGTCTGGGAGGAGGCTGGAGACATGGGCAGGGAAGATCACAAGGACTTGGCAGTGCCTGGGAGGAGGCTGGAGACAGGGGCGGGGCAGATCACAAGGACTTGGCAGTGCCTGGGAGGAGGCTGGAGACATGGGCAGGGCAGCTCACAAGGCCTTGGCAGTGCCTGGGAGGAGGCTGGAGACAGGGGCGGGGCAGCTCACAAGGCCTTGGCAGTGTCTGGCTAACACTGAGGCTGGGGTCCTGAACTGGTGGGGAGCTGTGGGAGGAAGTGGCGTCGTCATCTTGGAAAGATGACTTTGTTTGCAGAGTGTGGACAGGATTGGAAGAGTGTAGACAGGGTTGAAGGAGGGTGCAGATAGGATTGGAGGAGCGTATAGAAAGGATGGTGGAGGGGAGTGTACACAGGGCTGGATGAGGGGACAGGAGGGAATACACAGGCTGGGTGGGAGCAGTGCAGGGGCCCGTGAGACTCAATGGTGAAGCTACTGGGCCATGGTGGATGGGAAGGAGAGGAGAGAGGAGATGTCGAGGTGGACTCAGGACTGGAGACAGAGGAAATGTGATTCCAGCACAGCCTTCAGCGATGGAGGATCATTTCTCCCTCAGGTAGCTCCTCCCTCACCAGTGCCAGGGCACCTTGTAAATTCTCTAGTGGGAAGAGAAGGGAAAGAATACCCTACATAGACTGCAAACTCTTTGCACTGGCTGAGCTTCTCCTAGATAAACTAAAACTAAAATAACCATGCCCAGCAGAATGAGGACCCAAGAAGGAAGTCAAGTTCAGTTATAGAAAAATAGAAGCTACCTTTTTGCAATACCTGGGTTGGGTACCTGTGATCTGCTACCTACAGTGTGTCCACATTCAGCAAATGCTGGCTGTGGCCATTTGAGAGTAGACTGGTGTCCTCCCCTGACTGGAGCGCAGATGGGAAGAAGGAGCCTCCAGTGTGTCTACATCCAGGTTGGGAGACAAGGAGTGACTGTCGCGTTGTGCTCAAGCGTTGCAAGGAAAGGTCAGTGTTGTACACACTTAGAGGAGATCCAAGAAGTAGAAGATGCTGTTGGAAAGATGTGTGAGCTCCTCAGGAGCAGGTTGGGATCTGATTCCTCTCACAATCTGTGGCATTCAGCACAGCATCCATATCCAATATATATTTGTGGTTTCAAAAATGAGCATGTGCTGAATGAATGAATAAATGAGTAGGTGTGAACAATATGCTTTTATGTTGAATTGCAGCTATGAGAAGGCTGTAATATGGGGCTAGGGGAGCAGTAACCCATGTGTCTTTTTGGCTCCAGCCCCTTTGCTATCCCAGAGTTCAGGTAAGTCCTCTTTTGAGTCAGGAATACAGCTGCTGAAGGCCCCAGTGGGAGGTGCAGGACTCGCATCTAACCTCACTGCTCATGGTTTTAAGACTGCTCTGCTCCTGCTCACCCAAACCAACCATGGATGGCAGCACCTTCGAGATTCCCCCACTCCTAGAACTGTGGAGCTGGCAAGGGTCTCAGATGCCACCTAACATCACTCCTTCATTTTACAGGCCGGGAAAAGTCAGACCTACCTTGGCCAAGGTCAGACAGAAAATTGTGATGGATGTGACATTCTGAGTCACCCATGTCAATGTACATGCATAGACACATACCCACGTGGAACACACAGAACCCGGTGTGGGCCTTCCCATGTGCTTCACATCGTGGATGCCCCCAAATGCGTAATTCAAGCCTCACCCAGCCTCTCCTTTGAGTTCTGGACTCATGTCACCAGCCGTCTCCTCAACTTCTCCACCTGGGTGGCCGACAGACAGGGTGCTCGAACCTTGTCCCAAACCAAACCTTTGATTTGTGTCTCACCAAATGCCACTGAACAGATCTTCTAGAAAAATGCCTATTCTATCACATCAGCCACCTATGTGTCATCTGAGAGTGTTCTCCTTCCTCACCCTTCCAGTCCCCAAGGAAATCCTCTGCAGGCCCCAGTGGGTCCATCTCTAAGATATGTCCCAAGCCTCAACTTGTTCACCTCTCTGGTTCTTTTGCCATGTGAGCTTTCTCTATGAGCAGCGAGCCCGTGCTGGCTCCTGTCCAGGACACACAGCAGTGAAGGCGCAAGAGTGGCCATGGGCAAGTCTGCTAAGCCCTGCTGGATTCGGAAGGAGGGACAGACTGGGCACAGCAGGAGGGTCAGGGGGCTCTGCTGGTCAGGAGCCTGGAGCTCCCCCTTGGAGGGACTCTGGGAGCCATTTGGCAAGAAGAAGGGGAAGACTCATCCCTCTCTTCCCGTGTCACTAGAGGCAGACACTAAGCTCAGGGTTGGAATCCACATATGGGTGAGATGGAAACATGGGACAGGCCTGGAGTCCTGGTATCCCCTCACCCTAGGTCTTTCGCTGCCACCCAGCTAGTCGGGGAAGGACATAGGAACAAATGTCATTAACTGGGTGTCTCCTGGCAGAAACCATAAATCAAAAACGTGCTATGCTCCAAAACCAGATTGGCACTGCACAGTGAATTACTTTAAGTAGACAAATGAATGTTTTTTATAAAAATTATTCTCTTTTAAGTATTAAGGGGGAGAAGTTTTCCATTTTCTTTGGTATGGTTTTTATTATATCTCGAGGGCAAAGTCTTCCAATTTCAAAATGGAAATCAATGAGAAACATGATTGAATTTAGGAAACACGGTTTTACAGCCAACAGTTTTGGGCTGTGCCAGGAGTTCTGAAAGCTATAACTATATCTATAATTCATACTAATATTTTGAAGATTTGAAAAGCAGCTGGATCTTAGTTTCCTGAGGAGCTAACTTGAAGTTGGCAATGCCCTGTGTTCTCCAGGAGCCAGAGATACCTTGAGATGAGCTTATTTCCCTGTGTCATTCTTCATGCTCCTCCCACTTCCATGGGCCATGGGAACGGTTAGATGGGCTAATGTGCCCAGGGAAATAGGCCAGAATAAGCAAGAAACAGCAGCTCCTACGATCATTATACTCCTGGAAGGAGCTCAAAGGGGCCAGGAAAAAAATCCAGGGGCTTACCAGGAGATGAACGCTGGAGATCTGAGGACACAGAAACATGTCTATTAAAACCAATGCCAAAAATCCCAATGACTTTTGCATCCACCTAATAATAGTCAAAGGTCTTATCTCAAAGTTAAGATTCTGACAGAAGATTAAAACACAGAACAAAAAAGCAGAGTCTTGTTCGGTTCCAGATAAAAAGCAGAATGTTCCCTGAGCTGTGCGTGTTAACTCTTCACTGCCTCCACAAATGTTTGAGATTTTGGATTTGCAAGATTTGGGAAGGCTTCAGGAAAGACCTCTCTATAGAAAAAAGGTGAAAGAGAGAAAGGAAGGAGAGACTCCTCCAAAAAGTGTCAATGATGCTTCTCTCCATGCGGTAGGAATTCAGGCGATATGATTTTTCCTCTTTCTAGTTCGCTGTATTTCTTAAATTTTCCATAGTGGAAGCACATTGCATTTATAGTAGAGGCCAAGATTCCTGCTCTCTCCCTTGTATTCCTCCCTACTCCCACCCACGCCTTTGTCATGAGTCCCTTTGAAATGTCCTAATTTGGGTGTCCCTCAGTTTCTTGTGTGGATCCTGACATACACCCACCATGAATGGAAGGTGCTTGTGACCATACGGAGAGCAAAGCAGAAGGATGCTGTGACATCCTAGTGAGAGGCTTCTGCTTTCTAAAGGCCCTTAGGACAATGCCTGCCTACTCTGGGCTAAAAAAAAGTGATCAGAGAAGACTAGCTCGCCTAGAAACAGATGTTGGCCAACTGTGGCTGGAACCACATCACACTCTTTGGTCTTGGTGTGATGCATGTGAATTCAACAAGAGCAAAATGGGAGTCAGGGAGAAACTCAGCTTTGCCAGCTAAAGCAATTCTCCAGGGTAAATTATGCCTTCCCTGGCCTTGGCTCCCATGTGCCTCCTCTAGCTAAGCATCTCACTGGGCCAAGTGTGACCCACATATTAACATACATTGCACATCTGTCATTTTTATACAACATGGCCCCCAACGCACTCTGACTTCTTCATGTAATGCACAACTAAAGAAAAAGAAATTTCTTCCAGCAAAATGGGAAAGACATTGGTTTTGTTGGCTGTATTTTGAGTTGGCATATTTACAAGTATTTTAAGAATGACTTAAGAGATTTTGAAGGTAATTTTGAGTATACCCAATTTTTATCTTTTGTGTGGACTCCAGAGCCACTTAAGTCATTATTTTATAATATTTTTTTTATCCAGCCAACTGACAGATCCTTATTTTTATAAGTGGTAATGATGCAAACTTGGTTCCAGCTCATCTTTGAATTGTTCTGAATTTAAGATTGGCATGCTCCAAAATAATAGTTTTATGATACACCTTATAAACACAGTTCAGAACCAGGTACTGTTAACAGTTTTATGTTAGCTTAATATTACCTTACTGTATTCCAAAAAGTGGAAAGAAAATTTCTGTTTACACCATTAACCAGGTGATGCGAATGCAAGTCATGTACCTAAGTGTGAAACTACTGACTGCAAGCATATTCTGGCAATTAGTTACCACTGTAATTTTCGCCAACAAATGGCTAACCTTATTTACCCACAGGTGGATTTGAGCTCTATCCAGATGCTTGATATGCAGGTAAATCATGGGTAATATCTGCATAGGAAAGAGTAATGAGCAAATCCAACAGTAGCTGGAACGAATGCTTTGCTTTAAGTAATATGTTTTACTCTCGTTAAATACATTAATATTCAGGGGTAAGTGATTATATATGCATTTCCTACTGTAATGACCCAGATTCAGCCAGTGCTCCCCCTTTTAAAATGGATACCCACCATCAAAGTACAGCATGATTTTCTTGTGACTAGAATGGTATATACAGTTTAGGAGTGTATTACCTCTTTGTGGACATGACTAGAATGTGAGCTCCTTCCAGGCTTTGGTTGCATTTTACCCTTTGGATCATCCCCCATGGCCCTGAAGCACAATGCCTGGCACACAGTAGGTGCTCAGCAATGCTCAGTATGTGGGAAATGGGTGCCTGGGTCAATGGCATGGATCCTCTACAGCAGAAGAGCTCAGGAAAGGCAGCTCATAGTGGCTGCAGGGACCAGGGTGACCTTCTTGGGGGAGGTGGGACAGAGTTGAGCCCCAGAGAAGGGTAAGGCTCGGCACTTGTGAATGGAGTGCAGAGGACGGTTCAGAATGAGAGGAGGGAGTCTTGGGCACTGGTGCAGAGGTTGGAAAGTGAAAAGGATACTGTGACCTTTGAAGAAGATGAATTGCCAGATGAAGGGGACCTCTCTGGGATTGTCAGACTAGCACCTTCTCTTCTAGGATATGTCCCCCCCCACCCCGCCGCAATTCAAATGTTTTTAGTGAAAATTTCAATATTTCTGCAACATGAACTCCCCCTGGCCCCCAGATGCTTGGCCCAGCGGGGGAGTGAAAGGCTGGAGCTGAGATAAGGGCGTCAATTCACCCTCTCCTGGGAGGCCAGGCTTCGGTTATACACCTGCAGTTAATGGTGGCCACATTCTGCCATGAATATTGGAAAGATGACAGCCTGTCTACAGGTAAACGGAAGCAGAGGTATGTGTGAGAGAGAGACACACACACAGAGAAAGAGGGAGACAGAGCTTCCTGAACCCTGCATCTCTCCAGGCCCTGGTCCCACTTGAGGCCCTCTCGCCAGCCTCCATCAGTATGCTCTGAGAAGTCCCTCCTTTTGGCTTAAGATAAGTAGAGCTGGTTTCTGTTACTTGGCACTAAATTAGAGATTTTTACATTCATCTGTAGCCTGGATTGGGGCTGGATTGAGCAGAGAGGGCATCACAAATTATTGCCCCAAATCTAGTCTCAACCCCAGAGGTAGCCTCACAGATCCATATTTGATGACGATGATGAGGAGGAAGAGCAAGGAGAAGGAAGCAAAGGAGAAGGTTGTTCTTGATGCCACTTTCTGCTCTTTTCCAAGGACCCTGACCTGATAGTCACTGGGTAGCAACATGTTTGCTGGAGCCTCGGCCCAGCCGCAGGGAGAGTCTCCCCAATTCCTCATGGACACACGATGAGATGCAAAATTCCAAGTCCAGAAACTCTGACAGATGCCATTCTTCTTGGCTCATATTGAAAGATGTGGGGTTCATAGCTGGGCTGACTTTTCTCCAATTGCTGTCTGCATGCCCAGCTGTCTGGCCCCCTGCTCTTTTCCATGGGGATGAGTGGATGCAGGCCTAGATCTTCACTCCTTCCCCCAACCTGGCTGTGTGCTGCTCTCTCATCCCATACAAGCAAAATGAAGGATGAAAATCTGGGCCTATTGACTTTCAGAATCAACCTAAATGTCTGTCAGTCAGCTGCAGGAAGGCAGGGAGTGTGCCTTCGTTTTTTTCTTGGTTTTGCAGGGGTGAGATGGGGGGATGCACTCAGGGTTTGCTGAATCATTCAGCACTCAGGTCCCCCCGTCTGTGAAATGAAACGGCAGGGTCTATCTTTCTACAGGGATATTTTAATGATAAAAACAGAGTGGATGTATACAAAGGCACAAGTGTGTGCCTGACATGCTATAGGCATGTAGGTAAATGTTAGTCCCTCTCTGTCCCAGCAGGGACACTAGAGCCTGATGTGTAACGTCACTTGGGCAAGCACACATGAAAACCTGTAGCCTTCTGCAATCTAGTGCTCTGCTTTTTACCCTAAGTGGGCTTTCCTCTGTTTCTGGCTACCTCAAATGAGACCCAGTGATTTCAGGTCTTTTTTTTTTTTTTTTTTTTTTTTTTTTTTTTTTTTTTTAGATAGGGTCTCAATCTTTGCCCAGGCTGGAGTGCAGTGGTTCCATCTGAGCTCACTGCAACCTCTGCCTCCTGGGCTCAAGCTATCCTCCTACCTCAGCCTCCGGAGTAGCTGGGACTATAGGCATGTGTCATCATACCAGGTTAACTTTTTGTATTTTTCGTAGAGATGGGGTTTCATGGTGTTGCCTAGGCTGGTCTTGAACTTTTGGGCTCAAGCGAGCCATCTGCCTTGGCCTCCCACAGTGCCAGGATTACCAGTGCTAGCCATGCACCAGCCAACTTCAGGTCTTCTATTCTTGGCCACTAGAAGCTCCTTTCCCCAGCACATGTCACCTGGCCACCAGGCACTCAGGCTGCACTCTCCCCTTTGTCTTCCTGTCTGCCTCCTCCTCCCACACAGCCGGCCAGCTCCTCATCGCTCACCCTGACAGCCACAAACGCCTATTTATTTGCCGAGTAACTTCCTGGTGGTTTACTATCCCCTTGAATTACTGTACAATCTCTTTCAAGTTATATTTGATTATTTTTCACATTTAAAAACATGAACACAATTACCCAACAGTGGCACGTGCCCTTACAGTCAGAAATAAAATAGTATTGCAATACGATGTATGCATCTTAGACAAGTAGTCAGTCCCTGGAAATTATGTCTCCAGCATGGAGCGAGATTTGCAATGATAGGTACCATATAAATGCATATGAGACAATAAAGAGTTACAAAGGGAGAGGATGCTGAATAATTAATCCACCCGCCTCTCCAGGAACGTTCTTTATAAATCTGTCCCAGGCGTTCATTTGTTTTTTTTTTCACGGAAGCAAATATTTAAAAGTAAAGAATAAGTAATGTCCAGGAAGGAGACATAAAAAGAAAATAATCAGTGAGGTGGGGGGGCGGCAGCAGATTATGGATGGCGAGGGCTCCAGCTTGGCTGCACCACTGACTGATGGCATTTGCTAAGGAGATGCTGAGGGGACAGGCTGGGGTTGTTCACCGTGGAGACAGTCTTGGTTTGAGGTCATATCTAAGTATCAGACATGTGTGCTGGGTTAATGCCATAGACTTCTTATTAGGCCCAAGCCTATGTGTAGTTGGAGAAGGAAAAACCCACAGGGACAGATTTAGAAAGTTCTAAAACCCACCTGCCTGCCCCTGATACAGATGGGACTCAAAGAATGAAAAGGCAAGATAAGGATTTAATACAGTCCAGTTGGCTCAATTATACTACAGTATATCTGACTTTTTTATAAAAAGGAATTTGAATATTTATATTAAATGGTATCTATTCTATAATCCCAAGCAATATTTCTTGAAATTCCCTTTTCTCTCCCCTCTGACGTTCTTCCTTCTCCCAGCTACGCAAGAGCTGCTCATGCTGTGAAGCATAAGAGGGCTCTCCAGGGGAACCCTCCTTTGGACTTTTCTGGCTGTCTTTCCCGGCTCTCTTTCCCTTACTTATCCCCAACTTCTTTTTATTACGAAGAACAGTTGAGGCTCTCTGGCTTCTTTTCCAATCGTCTTTCACTTTACTGTCCCTTACCTGACCTTTTCACGACAAAGACAAGACAAGACAAGATATCACCTTGCCTCCCTCCTGCCTCACTTCCTATTTCTCTGCCACATTAAAAAAGTCTGGGTACCTGCTTGTTTACAACAGGATTGTACCAGAATGGTGAGGCTGGGTGGTGAAAAGGCCAGTGCTCCTACTAATCTAAAAATGCCTTTGTGTGAGTTAGAAAATGATGCTCTGTCTGAGTAGATGAATTTGAAAAATACTTCCCACTGGGCGGATCCAGACTTGTAAGCACTGGATTTGGGGAACAGATGACATCAGTGTCTGAAGTAAAAGATGCCTCCTCTCTCTGGGTAGAGACAGAGACTGCACCAGGGTGCATGGCTTGGGGAGCAGAGCATGGCTGGATTTAAACTCCCACTCATTCTTTCATCAAGAGCCTTTGTTCAGTGCACAACCTAAACAATGGACCATGGACACCCTGGAACAAAAGTTTTGATGGCAGGCAAAACCAAATATTCTTGAGAAGAGAGGAAGGTTGAGAAAATTACTGGACAGTGAATCTTGTCCCCTTATCTATTTTTATTTTCATTTTGCTTAAAATGAGTTTATGCATTCAACCATTGAGAACTGTTTAAATTGATTCCAGTTTTTGCTGTCAAAATGATACTGCAACAAGTGTTTTTGCATTTATACCTTAAAAAATGTGTTCAACAAAGGTTTTTAGAGTAAATACTTAATAGTGGCTTTGTTCGGTCATTTTGGGGTCATATGCAACTTTTCTGGGCATTTCCAAACTATTTACAAAGTGGGCATAACAATTTTCTTTTTCACCAGTAATGTATAAGAGTTCCCGTTGCTCCATATTCTTATCAGTTCCTTATTAAATTTCTTAATTCTTGTCAATCTGGTGGTTATGAAATTGCAGCTCCCTGTGTTCTTTCTTGATTAATAAACTTTATCTTTTAGAGTGGTTTTAGGCTCACAGCAAAATTGGATGGCAAGTAGAAGAGTTCCCGTATGCTCCCTACTCCCACACATGCACATCTTGCCTCACTATCCACATCCTGCACTGGAATGATGCATTTGTAATAACTGATGAATCTACAATGACACATCACTATCACCCAGAGTCCACAGTTTACATTAGGGTTCACTCTGGTACATTTTATGCATTCCGACAAATAAATCATGGCATACGTCTACCATTGTAGTAGCATACAGAACTATTTTGCTGCCCTAAAAATCCTTTGTTCTCCACCTCGTCAACCCTCCCTCCCCCTAACCCCTGGAAACCACCAGTCTTTTTACTGTTCCCATAGTTTTGCTTTTTTCCATAATGTTACATGGTTGGAACCAAGATTGGCTTTTTTCACTAAAGAATATGCATTTATGGTTCCTCCATGCCTTCTACTGGCTTGGTAGTTCATTTCTTCCTAGTGTTGCGTAAAATTCTACTACCAGGATGCGCCACTGTTTATTTATCTATTAGCTCACTGAAGGACGTCTTAGTGGCCTACAAGTTTTGTCAATTATGAATAAGGCTACTGTAAACATTCACATGCAGGTTTTTGTGCGGACACAAATTTCCGGTTCACTTGGGTAAATACCAAGGAGCATGACTGATGGATCTTATGGGAAGGGTCTGTTAGTTTTGTAAGAAACTGCCAAACTGTCTTCCAAAGTGGCTGTAATGTTTTGCAGAGTCCCATAAAGCACTGATGAGAGTTCCTGTTTCTTCACATTCTCACCTACATTTTGTGTTGTCAAGTGTCTTGGATATTGGCCCTCCTATGAGTACTGTAGTGGCATCTCATCATTGTTTTCATTTGCAATTCCCTAATGACATATGTGGAGCATTTTTTTCATATGCTTACTTGCCAACTGTATATCTTCTTTGGTGAAACATCTGTTCAGGTCTTCTGCTCATTTTTGAATCAGATTTTTTATTTCCTTACTATTGAGTTTTAAGAGTTCTTTGTATGCTTTGGATAACAGTCCTTTATCAGATATATATACATATATTTTTGCAAATATTTTTTCCCAGTCTGTGGCTTGTTTTCTCATTCTCTTAATGTTGACTTTTACAGGGCAGACATTTAAATTTTAATGAATTCCATCTTCTCAATTGTTTCTTTCGTGGATTGTGCCATTGGTGTTATATCTAGAAAGTCATTGTCATATCCCAGAGCCTCTCGATTTTATTCTATGTTATCTTCTAGGAGTTTTATAGTTTCATATCTTACATTTAGATCTATGATCCATTTTGAGTTAATTATTGTAGTGCTACAATATACAAATAGTGCTAGAGCAACTGGCCATCCACATTTTAAAAAAATGTTGTATTTTTTAAAAAATGTGGATGGCCAGTTGCTCTAGCACTGTTTGTTGAAAAAACTGTCTTTGTCCCACTGTATTGCCTCTGCTCCTTTATTAAAGATCAGTTGACTCTATTATGTGGGTCTATTTCTGGGCTCTCTATTCTGTTCCATTGATCTACTTGTCTATTTGTATAATAAAGGCACAATACTACAGTGTCTTTATTATCATGGCTTTATAGTAAGTCTTGAGTCAGGTTGTGTCAGTCTTCCAACTTTTTTCTCCTTCTTCAGTGTTGAATTGACTATTCTGGGTCTTTGCCTCTCTGTGAACTTTAAAATCACTTTGTTGACATCCATAAAATAACTTGTTAATAACTGCCAATAACCAATAATTTTGGCTGGGATTACGTTTATTCTATAGATCAAATTGGAAAGAACTGATATCCTGACAATACCAAGGCATCCTCTCTACAAACATGGAATACTCTTCATTTATTTGGCTCTTTGATTTCTTTCATCAGAGATTTGTGGATTTCTTCATATCGATCTTGTACACATGTTATTTGACTTACCCTTATTTAGATTATAAGTATTTTCATTTTGGGAGGTGTCAATGTAAATGATAGTGTGTTTTAAATTTCATATTCCACTTGTTAATTGCTGGAATATAGGAAACAGATTGACTTTTGTATATTAACCTTATCCTGCAACCTCACTATAATAGCTTATTAATTCCATGAGGTTTTTCTTGTTGTTAATTATTTTGGATTTTCTATAAACAAAAATAGCTTTATTTTTTCCTTCCCTATGTGTATAAATTTTATTTCCTTTTCTTTTCTCATTGCATTACCTAGGACTTCCAATATGATGCTGAAAAGGAGTGGTGAGAGGGGACATCCTTGCCTTGTTCCTTAGTAGGAAAGCTTCTAGTTTCTCACCATTAAGTATGATGTTAGCTGGAGGATTTTTGAAGCTGTTCTTTATCAAGGTGAGAAAGTTCCTCTCTATCCCTTGTTTGTTGAGAGTTTTAATCACAACTGGGGGTTAGATTTTGTTAAACGCTTTTACCACATCTATTTGTATAATGATATGATTTTTCTTCTTTAGCCTGTTGATGTGATGGATTACATTAACTGATTTTCAGAGGTTGGACCAGCCTTGCATACCTAGGATAAATCTCACTTGGTCATGGTTTATAATTCTTTTTATACGTTGTTGTATTCAATTTGCAAATACTTTGTTGAGAATTTTTGCATCTATGTTCATGAGAGATATTCTATAGTTTTCTTTTCTGATAACGTCTTTGGTTTTGGTATTAGGGTAATATTGGTCTCATAGAATGAGTTAGGAAATATTTCCTTTGCTCCTATCTTCTAAAAGAGGTTGTAGAGAATTTATAACTTTTTTTTTCTTAAATGTGTGTTAGAATTTACCAATCAGCCTATCTGGGTCTGGTGCTTTCTGTTTCAAAAGGATGTTATTGATTCATTTTCTCTAATAGACATAGGGCTATTAAGATTATCTATTTCTTCTTGTGTAAATTTTGGCAGATTATTTATTTTAAAGAATTGATTCATTTCATCAAAGTTATCAAATTTGTGGGCATAGATGTGTTTATAATATTCCTTGATTACTGTTTTGATGTCCGTGTGATCTGTAGTTAGTTCAGAGTATTTTTTAAACTTATTTATTAAGATTTCTTTTTGACCTACATTATTTAGGAGTGCTATTTAATCTCCAAGTATTTTGGGATTTTTCTGCTATCTCTTTGTTATTGATTTCTGGTTTGATTGCATTGTGCTTTGAGAGCAGATATTATGATTTCTATTCTTTTACTTTTGTTATGTTTAATGACCCAGAATGTGGTCTGTCTTGGTGAATGTCCCATGTGGGTTTGAGAAAAATATATAATCTGCTCTTGTTGTATGAGTAGCCTATAGATCTCAATTACATCCAGTTGATTGATAGTGTCATTGAATTCAACCATGCCTTTACTGACTTTCTACCTGCTGGATCTGTCCATTTCTGGTAGAGGGGTGTTAAAGCCTCCAATTGTAACAGTTGACTCATGTATTCCTCCTTGCATTTATATCATGTTTTGTCTTCTGTATTTTGATACTCTGTTGTTAGGTGCATACACATTAAAGATTGTTATGTTTTCCTGGAGTATTGACACCTTTATTATTACGTAATATCCGTCTTTATCCCTAACAATATTCCTTGCTCTGAAGTCTGCTCTGTCTGAAATCAGTTTAGCTGCTCTCACTTTCTTTTGGTTTGTTAGCATGGTTTTTAAATGTTTAAATCCAATTTAAACCCTGTTCCCCATTTAAAGCCTGACTGAGGTGGATTTGTGACCCAACTCAGACAGGCTTTAAAGTGACTAATCCTGGTAATTGTAAGAGTTCTTTCTAACATAACTACAGACCTGACACAGAACCTGAGGTTGAGTTGGTGTGTGGTGAATACTTTCAGAAAGAATGAGACCTCTATGGACAATCAGGGACTTAATTTTCTGAGAAGCACTCTGGGAAGTGCTGATCTATGCCCATTCTTCATTTTATCAACAAGGATGCTCATGCTCAAATGAGCCACTGAGCCAGCACCAGAAGACTTCAGTCACACATGTGGTGGACCCTTGCAGCAAGAGAGGCTGCTACATCCATCTTCCTGAAAGAGCCGAGCAGAAGAGGTTGGATGCCTGACTCAGATCTTCAGGCCAAGCTGCACTGGGACCCAGGGATTCTCTGCCTCCACTTGAGGCCTGAAAGTTGCCTCATCTCAGCTCTGGGCATCTGCTTCACCATAATCACTGTAGCAAAGAGGTTTTTGCTGAACTGCCTGTGATTTGAAGTCAAATGCCTGCACTGGGGGACTTACAGAGCTCACTGGACTCTGGGCTTCCAGCTAGTGTTCCTGCTGATGGCCCATTTCTTTCAAGGTTCCTCCATTTTCTGGTCGTTGAAAACCTCAG
Source organism: Saimiri boliviensis (assembly GCF_048565385.1). Lineage (NCBI taxonomy): Eukaryota > Metazoa > Chordata > Mammalia > Primates > Cebidae > Saimiri > Saimiri boliviensis. The sequence goes on from NC_133468.1 coordinate 12,744,334, forward strand.
TCGTTTTGAGTTCGTCTCTCCCTCTATTGCCCCAGACACTGTTGAGCCACTCCTCACTTTTGTCTTGAGCTTACTCAGTGACATGCCTGGGTGCTGGGGCTACTGATATGAGTCTTCTTGCCTTCCCCTTCTCAGGGGTATTTGAACTTGAACAGGGAGGCAGAAGACCCTGGTGGAGAGAGGACAGCTGGAGGAGGAGCCCTGTGGGCCGGGGTGGGGTGGAGCCATACAAGACTGGGGGTCGTGTGACTCAATGGGATGCTGGGGGTTTCCAGCCTCAGACTTAATTTCTTAAAGCTGGAGTTTGAGGACAACTGTCCCTTCATTCCATAGTCACAGTGGATCCAGAATGCTGGGAGTCCACCCTCAACCACCAGGAGAAAGCATTTGCAAGCCGTTTGGGAGCACCTGTTCCCAAGGAATCCTGGGAACAGTCATTTGTACGACCCTGGCATGTCCATTTCCCTTAAAATCCAGCGAATGCAAATTTGCATGGCACTAGGCCGAGACTCTTCCCATCTCCCTTTGAGCTAAGAAATGACTCTTGTCCAGGCTCTGGTTCACTCTAGGCTCCCAGGCCTGGAACCACGGAGAAGGTGAAGAGGAGGCACCGAGGGGGCAGCTGGTCCCGGCGTGTCCCCAGCACCGGTGAGCTGGAGAGAGCCCCGGCTGCACACACAGGCAGATGCTCCATGTGCTGCCCTAGCGGGTGCCCAAAACCCTTTGACATTTCAGTGCCAGAAATCAAATGTCGCTTCAGAAGCCTGGCCCTACAAAGACATCACAATCCAACCTCCCCCACGCCCAGGTAATTGGAGTCTAAACCGCTTTCCCACTGGCTGAAACCTTGATGTGAGGTGATGGGTGAGAGAAAGGTGATGGGAAGGGCGACAGAGCTGGGGGTGACGTGGCTGGTGGGATGCCATGAGTTTGGAAACAGCTGAGCCTGCATGCCACCAAGGACGAGGGCCTTTCGAGCATCCAGGCAGGACTGGTGAGGTCCCAGGAAGCTCCCTGCACTCCTCCATCCCATGCCAGTAGGTTTCAGCCATTGGAAGCTGCCAGGAGCAGCTCTTTGAAGCCAGTGTTGTAGATCGTGGGAGATGCCTCCCTTTGAGCGGGCAGCCCAGTGCAAGCTACATGCACAGACAATGGAGCCGGGTCCTGGCCATCGTACCTGGAAGCTGCCACCCCTTTACCTCCCCCAACCAAGGCTAGGGCCCTTTCCAGACCCAGAGAAGCCTCCTTGGGGACAGAAATCCACACATGAAAGTCCACCCCAGCAGAGGGTTGAGATGCAATGAATCAATCAATCGTGTCTTACTGTGGCGGCTTTTGCTCCCAAACTGCCAAGTGTGTCATCACACAGCCCTCCCGACTGCTGGAGCATGACTTACCTGCAAGAGAAAACACAGATGGGGATGACAGCCACCTTCCCCTGGGATCCGCATGGTCTCTGGGACTGGGCCCGAGCAGCCCTTCATGCTGAAGGAGAGGCAGGCTCTGAAAAGGCTTCCCTCATCAGAGCAAGGCCAGGCAGGGCTGCTGCCAGACTCTCTTCATGCCTTGACCTTGACCAAGTCAATAGCCTGGGAGAAACGCAATGAGGCACTGGGGGTTGGGGGGTCTGAAAGAGGCTCTTTCCAGGGACCCAGAATGACAGGGAAGCCATGCCCATAAGCCAGTAGGCAGAGGGTCCCAAAGTGCCATGAGCAACCAGGGGCATCTAGTGGCACTAAGAGATGTTGCTTTCTGTGTTGAGAGTTGGGGACCTCCTCTGCTTGAATCTTTTCCTTGGGGAAGGGAACAGCAGCAGCCAAAACATATTCTCTTTACTTAGCAACCAGAGAATTTGCGATTCATTGGCTTTTTTAATCCTTTGCATAACTGCAAGCCAAAAGGAATTAGCAACTCTGGGGTGGAGTTTTGGTTCCTCTTTAAGCAACGAGGCTCCCGCCGCCCCCCCAGCCCCACACACCACATTCGCTGTGCATCAGAAGGAAGCAGAGGCGTTGGTTCTATTCATCCCATGCCAAGCCTGCCTTCTGTGAGGTGTCTCCCTTGCAGGATGTTTCCAAGATTTACAGTTCTCCAGACTAGGAGGCGTGTTGGGGACTCGGGCAAGGGCTGAGGATTTTAAATACCAACACTTCTCCCTGAATATACATGAACACGCCTGGCACACACTGAGAGACTTTAGTAAACATGGCTTGTCCGCCCTCCTTATGTTCCCTTCTGGCTGAGTGTACATCCCCAGTGCGCGTATGGAGTGATGGGTGCTGCTCTGTGGTCAAAAGCCTGACGCACCAGTCAAAAAAATCTCACTGCAAAATTCTTCCTCGATATGCTTTATTTCAACCCAACTCTAGATATTGGCCTATATAATTTGGGACCACCATCATCCGGGGCGCACAGCTCAAACCAAAGGCCAGTATTCACCTGGGATTCAAGATGGCAGCTCCAGGTGCAAGCTCACGAGATGTAATCAGGATTTTGCAGACTCTGCTGATGTCTTTCTAGCATGGGGCCAGGTTGGACAGGTTTCTTCCCTGCGTGCCTACTCACAGCGTTGATATGCTAATGTACATTGTGACTCTCTAGTGCCCACCACTTCCTGGTCATGGGACCACTGACCCTGTCTCAAGAGATGAGAACAATATTCATCTGGTTCTCACATCAGCTCCTTGGGAGTCACCGTTGAGCCTCCCTGCTCCCCAGCTCTGTGGCAAATCTGTCACCAAGTCCTGTTGACTCTATTTCCTGAGTCTCTCTGGAAGCCACTGCCACTCTCACAGAGCAGGCTGTTGTCACCTATGGGACTGAGGGGTGGTGCTCCAGCAACCCTCTTGGGCTACGAAGTGGCAGCCATGGGGTGACATTGGCAGAACAAGAAGACAGAAGGAACCCAGGTTCTTCCTGATTCTTAAAGCTGCGGTGCCAGCCCCGTACCCTCCTCCTCTTGCCTTCTTTTATGTGTGAGCAAAATCAACTTCTTTGTGGTGCAAAATCATGTTTTATCTGGGGGAGCGGGTTGATCATACACAGCCGAACCGCATCCAGCTGAGTCACTGAATCAGAGCCGGGATCTGATCTTCGAACAGGGCTACACCCGGCAGCACAGTCCTGACGTTTTCAATTACAGAGCGATGGGGATGGAGCAGGTGGGAGGAGAGGAAGGTTCCGAGGGCCACGGCGAAGTGGGAGAGAAGTTATCCTCGAAACCACAGGTGGTCCAGCAGTTACTGGGCCTGGATATTCACCTGTAGGACACGGAACAACCTGATGAATTTGGCTCTGTGCTCATCTCCATTCTGTGAATGAGAACAGCGCGTTTGGAGGGATGAAGTAACTTGCTGAGGTCACGCAGTCCTGCGGAGCCAGATCCCAACTGGGAAGCCCTGGGAGCCTGCGCTCGCCCCCGACTCCCTGGAGGCGTGTCCATTTTACTTAAATACCCAACAGACTGAGGGCTGAAATGTAATATGCCCGTTTTTTGAGGTGCTCCTTCTGTTCAGAGTTTGACTTCTTATTTTATAAACTGGAGGTGATGGTGGAGCGGGTCTCAGGGCTGGGTGTTGTGGGGATGGATGAGGTGAGGCGGGTGGACACGGTATTTGCACTCAGTAATTAATTGCTGGGCTGCCTGGAACTCTAAGCAGAGTCCGCTGTCAGTCTGGGGGGAAATTAAAGATGATCTAAGCAGAAGGCATTCCGTTTATTACTATTATTATTACTCATCACCATCGCCAGCAGCAGCGGCCAGAGAGCCCTGGGTCAGTCTCACGGGGAAGCTTGTGAAGATATGAAGCAGAGCTGTTCCACCCTGGGGGGACACCGGCTCGTCCTGCTCCTGTGCGGAGGACATGGGATCCCAGGTTGGAGACACCCGCCCCTCCCTTAGGCCTGGGCCTCTGGGCCTTCCCCAGGCTGCTGCTGCCCTCTGCTGGTCACAGCTGGAATTTATGGCCATGGCCTCCGAGCACAGGGATGCTGGAAGCCTGGAGATTCGGGAGAGGGTGTCCCCCACAGCTTCCTCTGTCATTGCAGTGTGGACAATGACCACGTGACTTGTTAGGAGCTGAAGGAAGACACCACTTTATGTGGGGGCTGGTTGCCCCCAAGAACAATGCATCACACAGGGTTGCTTTGGACGCTTGGGCCAGGGTGGAGAGGAGGAGGGAGGTCTACTGGAGAGCAGGGTGAGGACAGCTTCGTTACCACCTTTAAGTGACACTCCTACCCCCTGGGAGCCATCAATTATCGCTCTAGTTTTCGGAGATTGCTACTCAGAATGGCAAAAGAATTTCTTATTCCATTGCGGTCCAGACTTGAGACTGTGGGGTCAAATTGTGTGCATTTGAGACTCAGATCATGTATGATCTTGGGTAAGTTCCTTAACTCTGAGAACGAACTCTTCTCACTGAGCCCTGGGGATGCTGCCGGCCATACAGAGGTGACAGAGGACTCCATGAGCTACGATGCAGGCAGGAAGCCAGCACATGCCTGGCAGGGGGCAAAGCTGAAGGCCACCAAGCAAAGGCAGCTGCTGCCCAAGAGACGCCTGGCAGGCAGTGGTGGCATTGGAAGCTGGCCTGGCTGCCTCCTCCCACTGAGGGCACATCTCCTTGAACAGGCTGTTGAGGCACAGGCTAAGGTCAGAGGTGGGGCTGTCCTTTTCTGAAATGCAAACTCTAAATCTGGCAGTGCAGGCCCTCTTGCAGGTATCTCAAACCATGCTCAAAATCCAGGCCTTGCAGATCTCGGAACACCGCCCCTCACCCCACACCGCCCACACACAGGCAATCCTTTTCGGGTACCTCTCACTTCTCTGCTTTGAGCTGAACCCAGAAGGTGGAGAATGACATATATTTCCCCTGGAGTCCCCACACCACTTTATTTGACATTCATTTATTCAGCAAATATTGACTGCATGCTTTTTCCGGACCCATCTCTACCCCTTTCATTCTAGGGGTAGAGAAAAAGCAGCGAACACAGCAGGTAGTGGACCCGGCCACACGGCACTCACATTTACTTCAGTAGGGGAGCGAGGAGGGAAACACACGAACCAAGGCCCCACAGAGTCTGTGAGGCAGCGCGGATGTCGGGGAGGAATAGGAGGGGGGGAAGGAGAGGAGTGTTGCTATCCAGAAGAGGCGACCAGGAAAGTCTCACTAAAGGGAAAATGAGCCTCACAGGTGTCTGTGGGAAGAGCGCTCCAGGCAGAGGGAACAGCCTGAGCAAAGGCCCTGAGGCAGGTGCGTGGGTGCCATGTTTATGGGATGGATCCATCAGATACAAGGAAATGGAGCAGAGGGCCAGAGGGAGGGGGTGAGGTGTGGGTGGATGTGTTTGGAGTGTGCGGGCTGCTGCATTTTGCTCTGAGTGAGACAGAAGGCACTGGAGGGGTTCTGTGTAGAGGAGAGACACAGCCTGACTGGTGTGTAGAGCACCCTTTGTCTGCTGGTTGAAGAACGGGCTCAAAGAGTGGGGGCTCTGGCAGAAGCAGGGAGGCCGGTGAGGAGAGGCTGGTGGTCATCTGGATGGAGTGGCGACTTCCCAGGGAGAAAGCCTGGCCAGACACTTGGGGCCTAAAGATAAGGGGGAGCAGGGGTGCGTAGACAGTGTCAGGGGTTGTGGTTCTGGGCCTGTGGGACTCTCGGGGGCAGGGAAGTGGCTGGAAAGGACAATCCACCTTCCTCCTAGGTTCACATATGCAGGATATGCCTGGAATTGATGCTGTTGTCGTAAAGATGACATTTCTGATGGGAGGCTGCTGATTGGCTGTCTATTTTGAATGCACACACGCTTTCATTCAGTGGACTCTGACTACCGTCCTTTTGGTTGTGGGGATGGATTGAGGGTGGGGCCACCCCACTGTGAACATGGAGGTGGATTTGGATTCAGACAGCCTGGTTTGCAGGCCTGGCTCCACCACTTAGAAGCCTTGACGTTGGGGTGGTCATTTCATATCCTTAAGCTTCTGCTTATCCATCTGCAAAGTGGTAATTGCAAGACGAGCATTTATTGAGTAGTCAGTGATGTGGGTAGAGCACTTCGTATGTAGGAGGTGGTTACAGTAGGTGCTCAGTAAATGCTTGCTCTCACCTCATTTCTGGCCCCACCTTGTGCCACCTAACAGCTGGTTTCTGTGCCAGTTTCGACACTGGCTTGCTGTGTGATCTTGGGGGAACTATTTGTCTTTTGAGTCCATCCCTTTTCTAAGAAATGGGGATAAGTCCAGGATGAAAAACACCTGCTCAGACAGCTCGGATCAGGAAGTGTGGCCATGTCATATTAACTGAGCCACTGACGAGATCTCTGCATGCAGTAGGTGCTCGATCAATATTCTCCTTGAGGATGAATCACTGCCGCTAGCATGAGGAGGCAGGCCCGGGACAGTCCCTCCTGGTTCCTAGCCCCGGGTCCTTCTGCGGCCATCCCCCTGTGGTAGGGCACTGGCCTTCAGAGCTGCGGGCCCACCACCCTCTGCCATCTGCCTCCACTGTCCCTGTGTGCCCTTCTGCCCCTGCAGGGCTCGGCCTTGCTCTATTCTTCCCTGTCAATGCTCCCTCCCCTGGTGAACCCATCTAGCGTCACAGATTTAAACGCTGTCTCTATGCCGATGACGCCACAATTCACATCTCTGGCTAGGCTCTCCCCCCGACTCCAGACTCCAATTTCCAGCTCCCTTCCTGATGTTTCCACTCCATTGTCTAATAGAAAAAAACTCTGAGAATTAACAAAATGAGACTCCTGATATTTTCCCTCTAATTTCCCTGTCTTCCCCAGGCAGGTGTCAAAAGAGTTTTCAAAGTCACATCTGAGTCACATCTGGAGGAACCTGCCTCTCTCACACCCATATCCAGCCCACCAGCAAGTCCTCAAAATATACCTAGGGCCTGGCCACTGCCTGCCACTGCCACTCCCACCCCCCACCTGTGCCCAGGCCCGGGCAGCCCCCGCCTGGCCTCCTGCCTGGCCTCTCTGCTGTCCTCTCTGCCTGCCGTGGTCTAGCCCATCAGTGTGGCCCAGCAGCCCTTTAGTGCGTCCAAGCCAGATCACTGTCCCTTTTTGCTCCATACCTACCAATAGCATCCAATTTCCCATCAGAATAAAAACAGAGCCTTGCAAAGATACTTGGCTGGAGACAAAACCTGGAACAAGACAGAAACTGGGCCTGCCCCCTTGAACCTTACAGAGTACAGGGACACTGAGAGCAAAGAAGTAAACGGCAGCGTGCACAGAGTGTCAGGTTGTGACGGTTCTGTGACAACTTTGCTGACTTGGGTGGAGAGCGACCTTGGACAGGGGAGTCAGTGAAGGCCTCTCTGAGGGGGCAATATTTAAGATAACAAAGAGATTCAGAACTGAAAGAGAACATTTACTTTAAAAGGTTTCCTTGTCCACGTGTGGTGACTCACGCCTGTAATTCCAGCCCTTTGGGAGGCCAAGGCGGGCAGATCACTTGAGGTCAAGAGTTCAAGACCAGTCTGGCCAACCTGGTGAAATCAAGTCTCTACTAAAAATACAAAAATTAGTGGGTGTGGTGGCTTACACCTGTAATTCCAGCTACTCAGGAGGCTGAGGCACAAGAATTGCCTTAACCCCGGGAGGTGGAGTTTGCAGTGAGCGGAGATCTCACCACTGCACTCCAGCCTGGGTGACAGAGTGAGTCTCTGTCTCATAAATAAATAAATAAATAATAAATAAAAGATTTTCTTGTTACATTTCTATATGGAAGCAAGAGAAACCCAGAGAAGTGAAGTGACCTGCCTAAGGCCACACAGCATATTACTTACAGAGCTGGAATTCCAGGCAGGCCTCTTGACAATCTAGTTTGTGATTTAGGGGTTGCCAGCCTGGAGCTACAATCCCTAACAGGGATGCTTGGGAATGCTATGAGCTATTAATCTCCTCTTACATGTAAAAAAAATTGCAAAATGCATCCATCGTATTAATCATGACCTTTCTCTTTTTGGCTTTCAGGACACACCTGCCTGGCCTTCCTCTTCCTTCACTGGTTTCCCATCCCAGCCTTTGCTGGTCCTTCCTAACCTGCCAGCCTCTCACCATTGAAGATCCTGGGGCTCGGGACTTAATGCCCTTTTCTTCCCTCTTTACACACACACACTCCCTGGGAGAGCTCATGTAGTTTTGTGGATTGCCGTGCCAATGACTTGAAAATTCTGTCTCCTGCCAGGATCTCTCTTTTTAACACCAGCATCAAACATCTAGTTGGTGCTTTGGTGCTACTCGAAGTGTGGTTCTCAGTCTGGCGGCAGCAGCATCACTTGGGAAGCTGCTGGAAATACAGAACCTTGGGTCGCAGTTTGGGGTTACCGAATCAGCAACTCAGGGGTGCCGGGGTGGAAGTGGCACCCATCTGTCTGGTTTAACAAGCCCTCCAGGGGACTGAATGGATGCTGAAGCTTAAGAAGCATTGTATTCCTTGCTGTCTCCACCTGGGTATCACCCAGGCATCTCAGACTTAGCAAGTCCAAACCTAAGTTCCTGGTATTTCCTCACTCTCCCAGCCTTCTCCGTCTAAGTTAGTGGTGACTCCATCTGGACGTCTACTCAGACCAGTAACCCTGCGGTCATTCCGGAGTCTCTCTTCGTCTCACCTCCGCTTTGGTCTCTCAACAAATCCCACCGGTTCCATTTTCACAACAGCCGCAGAACCACCCCCCTTCACCTGCACTGCCACCACCCTGGCCAAAGCTGCAGCACCTCCCACTAGATTCTTGCAGAAGCCTCTTGGGTGCTCTTCACGCTCTGCCCTTGGCCCCCACAGTCTATCCCAGCACAGCAGCCAGAGGATGAAAATGCCTTCGGCTCTTGTCTCTACCCCAAGCCTGCCAGTGGCTCCCCTTCTCCTGCAGAGGAAAAGCCACAGCCCTTACCCCGAGGCACAGCCAACACCCCACCCCTACCCCATCCCCTTGCCATCTCTCTGACCTCTCCTCTCCCCTTAGCTCTCTGTCCCTGGCCTTTTTGCTCATTCTGGAACTTTCCTGGAACACATCCAGGCATATTCCTGGCCCGCGCACTGGCTGATTCTTCTGCCCGAAAAGCTGTCCTCCCAGACATCTGCATATCCAGTTCCCAACTTCAGGTCTTAAAACCGCTTCTCGGTGAGGCTTCCTGACCCTCTTAGCCACTTAATTTTTAAAATTTGCTCCTATGATCACCTGCCCCGCTCGTTTTTCTCATCTTGTGTGTCGCCCATGTGTTTGGCAGAGTGTCCGCGCTCGCTCTCGCTGTCCCCTCCTCCCCTGACCGGCGTCCCCCTCCCACTCCGGACCTTCTCGCTCCGCCTGTCTTACCCAGTCTGGACGCCAGGTGGCGCCCCACACCGCCCGAGTCCCTGGCCGCCTCCATCCCTGCGGGAGAGACCCCGAGAATGCCAGGGGGAGGCGGGATTCCCCCCACCCCTTCCCGCTGCTCTCCGCCTCCTCAAAGGAGGGTGTCTTTTCTCACCCCCAAAGCGGATGGCTCCTGCGACACCCAGGAATTCACAATCCTTCCTCGAGGAAAAAGGAGGGAAATAGCTTCTTCCAGGTTCAATCAGGGCTCGAGTCCCCGCCCGCCCCCACGCGAGGGGACACTGTGCAGACCTGCTGGGGGCTGGCTGCGCGCTGGCTGCTTTGACATGGTTGTCCCATGGAGCCCTCAGCACGGCCTTAGCGTTCCCACTTATAGATGAAGAAATTGAGGTTCAGAGAGGCCAGGTTGCTTGCCTGAGGTCACACAGCTGGCAAGTGCAGAGCTGGGATTCTAACCTGACTCAGAGTCAGGGTTCTTCCGCTTATCAAATGTCCCCCACTGGGTCGAGAACCGTCCCAGAGAGAGAGAAGGCACAGCAGGAGGCCGGCCCATCCTTGGGCATCACATTTTAGAAATGGAGGAAGGGAACTGATGCTGGTTTGTGCCAGCCTCTTTTATTTACCGCCCATATCTCTGGCGGTAAGGATGTGCAAACGGCCCAGAGAGGTGGTGGCGCTTGCCCAGGGCCACACAGCAGAGCGCCTTGTTCCTTATCTCCCACTTCTGTGGGTTCGCCCTGGGCTGGGGAGGTAGAGCGCTCTGCAGCCCCTGACAAAGGAAGCTGCTTCTTTTCAAAGGATTCTTCAAAAGCTTTGCAAGGAAGAGCCAGAGGGCAGCGGCGAAGCCTGAAGGAGAATCTTTTGGGGGAAAAAAAGATACAAGATTTGAGGTGAGAATCCTAATGACAGAAGGACTAATAGCCTGGAAATCCATGTGGCATTGGTGGGACAGGGCTTGATTCCAGGGCGTCTAGTAATTTCCGAGGCTTTCCATTGCTTGCTGTCATGGGTATTCATTTTCCCTCGCCTCTTGGAGGCAGAAGCAAAGGCTCCTAGAGCCTTGATTCACATGTGTGTTTTTCTTCTCCCCAACCCCAGCTGAGCCTGGCCTGGGACTGGGAAGGAGGAGAGAGGACAGGCACGAAGGTCCTCTGTGGCCGGGAAGGGCTCGGAGCTGAGCAGCCTCAAGCATGGGCCCAAGGTCAAACATGGGCCCCATTAGCCCTCCTGTCTGTGGCAAATTGTCCTGGATGCCCAAGGTGGCCGGAAGGGGGAGGTCTATCCATGACCAGTTGGGAATGTCCCTGTGGGTGGTGGGCTATGGCTTGCTGTCACAAAGGCAGCTGCCATTACTGAACTGCGTGTGCAGGTACCACCTGGGGCTGTTGTCAGTGCTACTCTTTGCCCTGGTCAGGACTAGCCCAGGTCTCTAGTGGGGGCAGCAGGTGGCCATGGGGAGCCCAGAGGTCTCTGGGGGAGAAGCCCTAGGGCACCTGGCAGTCTCAGCTCCAGTGGGCAGCAACTGGAGGGGAGGAGATTTGAGGGGTTGTGCCCCCATTGCAGAGAGCCTTTCCTGGCCTCCGTTCCTGATGAACAATGACAAATACATAAACCAGCAGTCTGTTTACCACAGAAGACAGCTTCCCTTCTGTGCCGGGAGACAATCCTGTGTGTTTCAAATTCCATCTGGGAAAGCCCCTGCATTTCTTTGGCCTCCTGCTTGGGTCTGGAGCTGCTTTCAAAAAGCCTTTGACATGGAGAATGGCAGAGACCAGTCACCAAGGCTCAGAATTGCCCTCGGTTCCTGAAGCCCCTTCCTGGGTCACTGGCGCCATGTGTGTGGACAGCAGCCGCACCCTCAGCCTTTCCTGAGCACCTACTATGTGCCAGGCAGAGTGCTTGGGCTTTCACACACATTCTTTGCTTTCCTGCCCACAGCTGCCCTGGGAGGTAGGAATTCTAACGCCCATTTCACAGATGATGTAACTGCCTATCTAGGAGGCTGGGAGGCAAGGGCAACAGCCACTGCACCCTGGAAGTGCCCTGTCTGGTACCAGGCAATTTCGCAGCCATTGTTTTGTGGAGCTGAGTGATTATTCCCATTTACAGAGGGTGGAACAGCCGCTCAGAGAAGGAAGTAATCTGGCTGGAGTCACCCGACCAAGTTCACACGCTGAGTCATAGGCTATCTGCACTCCAGCCTCGTACACTTATTCCTAGCCCAGCGTTCCCTCCGCTACCCCACGCTGACAGCTGTTATCAGTTGTTTATGCCCTGGTGTGATGGGGGAAGGAGGTAGCTTTGGAGATGCTCTTATCTGCACCCTGCACTCATCAGAAAGTCTCCCTCTGAGCCTCATTTTCTGGACCTGGAAGACGGAGGTGATGCTCTACTCTGGAATTAGACCTTAAGACACAGTCAGGCAATGTTTCCTTTCTCCCTTCCCTCCCCCCCGGGCATTTCCCTGTAGATTGAGAGGCTGTGCTTGCCCCCCTAGGGTACAATTGTTTCCCAGCAAATTCCCCCACCCCTGTCTTGATGTTCTCACTGTGCTGTGCCCATTGGCACCCTCTGCCTAGAGTACCCTTCCTCTTTTCCAGGATCCTCTCTCTCCTCTGTTTGGAAACATACAGTGGTGCCAAGTTAGGCAGTAAGGCCCTTTCATCTGCCCTCCCCCAAGTCCTGACAGACCCCTCTGGGATCCAGTGACAACACCACATTTGACCCCCTACTCATCTGTACATCCTAGCCCAAATGTTGCCTCTTTGGAGAATATTCTCTGGTTCCCTGGCCTATCCTGAGTGGAGGTCACTGAAGCCATAACACTGAGTTCCTTGCTTTTGTTCACTGGCACATAGTAGGAAAAATAAACACATGTTGCTGAAGTTGGAGCATTCAGCACATTGAATCATTGGTGCTGTCCCCTTGGCTGCCTAATGCACGCATGCATCCATCTCTCCATCCATCCATCCATCTATCTATCCTTGCATCCATTCATTTATCCATCTCCGTCCATTCATCCATCCATCCATCCACCACCCACCCACCCATTTGTCCATCCATCCATCCATCCATCCATTTATTCATCCATCCATCCATCCATCCATCCATTCATTTATTCACTAAGTAAATATTGATTGAGTCTTACAACCTATCAGGTCCAGTCTTTAGTCTCTTTTTCCAACACGGTGGGGAAGTGCTGTGCCCAGATCTTCTCTGTATCCCTTGAGGTGGCATCTGGCCCCTCACAACGGTTAGGGACTGTTTACCTAATAGTCACCTTGGACTCAGTCCTGCTCTTTGCTAGAGGAGCCTAGCTACCCCTGGCCCCACTCCCTGCCCACCCCCTCACCCGAAAGCCTGGTTCAGGGAACCAGGACAGGCACTGTTTTCTACTGCCTGTCTTGCCTGCCTCGCCTGCCTCAGCCCCAGCCCCATCAAGAGGAACATCCCAAGTCCCTGCTTTAGGATGGGCTGGATAGGGTGGGGTTCATTTCCTTCCGCAAAATTCATGTTTCTAGGGAATATGGTCTTTTGGTTGTCCTTTAGCAGTTTCAGAATTAATTCATTTCACTCATATGTCTGGGCGTGCGTTTAGTGCCCTTACTAGATGCTGCATGCTGGGGATGTGGTAGGGATGCGTGCTGGTGCCGGGGGTGTGGAGGTGAAGGTAGCCCAGAGGAGAGGGCATTAGGGCCAGGCCTAAATGCTGATATCACCCTGCAGGGGGCAGGGACAGGCTTTCTAGGGAGGGACTGGCAAAGTCCGAGATGGGACCCAGCTAAACCTAACTGAGCACCCAGAGAAAGGCCAGTGTGCTAGGCTGGGGTGGGAAGAGTGTGGGGGACCCAGGCATCCCGGCTGGCACCTCTGGCCTGTCCTCCCTGCTCCTACAGACCTTGGGCCTAGGGCTGGCTGGTTACTGACCAACTCCGTCGGGGCTTGGCTGTCCGGGACCCCTCTAAGGGTGGAGCAGGTCCTGGGAGAGGAGTTCCTTGGCCTGCTGAGTCGCTGTCTTAGCCTGTCTGATCATTTACTCTTTCCTTCTGACCTTGACGTAGGACCTTGGCCAGGAGGTCCCTGCATGAATAATGCCCCTGCCTGTGGCTCACCTTGTCGGAATCCCCAGTCCCACCTGCACTCCATCCCTTAGATTCCCCTCCATCTGTGTCTGGTGAGACTGAGCATCTGTCTCCCAGAGCGGTGAGCTTAGGCAGCTGGGCTAGCATGAGATCGATGCGTAGGTCAGGGGTGAAGGAGGGAACAGATGTTTTCTGAACAGCAAATCCATAGATGTGTGAGGTGGGAGTGGAGGGTGGGAGGACAGAATGATTTTGCATTTCAGAGTCGGCCTGTAGCATGGTAGATGGAGGGGCTCAGCGGGGCTGGTAAGGCACAGGGTGGGCTTGTGGCTGGCGCTGACCTCAGCGCCACAGACTGCAGGCCTGGATGGAGGAAAGATTTGCTGTCTGACCCTCATGCGCAGCCAAAGCTGCCCTCTGGGGCTGGGGGACCGGGGGCCAAACCTGCAACACTCGCTCGGAAACTCCAAACATGAATCCTGCAAATTAATCTTGAGCGCCCCTCAAGGGGAGCAGCTCCCTTGCCAGAAGCGTGTGAGCTGCAGCGATGTGTGACAATTTTCATGTATTTATGGGCATCGTCACAGAATAGCCAGGCCTGCAGGGAGATCATTCAATCATGCCTTCAGAGCTCAGACCCCAGGCATGGCAAGTACCCCATGCTGCTGATTATGACGGGTCCCAAGGCCAACTTCTGGATCACGTATTTTACTAAAATTTTTTCCCCAAACCAGTGTTCCTAGCAGATTCCTTTCTGGGGATTGTAGGGGGCAATATGATTATGGCTGGGAAAAAAACCACACACACACACACACACACACACACACACACACACATGCACATACATGCACACACGCACACACACACCCTTTAGAGTTAGAGAGATGAAAGTTAAAATTTTGACTTTAACAATTATTGTTACGTGATTCTGAGACTCTCCACCACTCTGAGCCTCAGTTTCTCCAGGTGTCATAATGGCCAAGATTCACTGTGAGTGTGGGCTGTCATGAGGATGAGGCGCCCGTGATTTCTATAAGGCAAGTGGGGCTGGGGGTAGCCTTGGGAGGTGGGTTGCTGACCTTTGGTGATGGAGGTGGCCGCGTATGCCTGGGAGAAGGGCTGAGGAGACCTGGCCCCTGGCCGTGATTAATAGGCTGCTTGGGAAGTTGCTAGGCCCAATCGTCCCCATGTCCAGGCCACACGCCACCTTGGAGACCTCCTTGGCTGCATTCTCTTCTCCTAATGCCATCTCTGTCACATCATCTTTAAATTCCCAGAGGCTGGAATTCCCCACGTGCTTCTCTGCAAATTGGGAGCAGGAGGAAGAGGGGTCCAGGCCCCCAGTACTGACACCTGTGAGATAGCTCAGGCCTGGCGCTGGGGGATGAAGCCTTTTAGTTAAAAGCTTTGACATTTACTAGAGAGAGAGGTCACCTGACATGCTCGTGCTGCTGATACTGGTTTTGATCCCTGGAGCTTTGGGATCAGGGGGAGCCCCAAGCTCTTCTCTTCTTCAGCCCCATCCCTTGAAAGGAGGAGGAGCAGCACAGCCTGGGCCTTGGTGGGGCTGAGAGGGTGGGAGGAGATGGGGGTTCCTACAAGCCTCAGCTTTTCTATTTGTCACCCAGGGAGGGCTAGATGCACAGGTTGGCTCAAAACAGATCTTGCAAGGGCTATCTTCAAGCCAAACAAAGCTGTTGTGACCTTTGCCGGGTACCTGAGGGTCACCCATGAGCCACCTCGGACACCCTGCATCTGTGGGGTCAGCCAAGGTCCTGAACCATGGCGGGTGGCCCTGGAACCTTGTTTTCCTGGGACTGGCCCTGTCCTTAGCCCCATGTCAGCACTGCTGGGCACTGTGGGAAGCATCAGCTCTGGGATCCAGGGCAGCCAGGGACATTCTCGCCCCGGCATCGGCAGGTGTGGAGTCAGGCAAACCCGCGGTGCTGGTCCTGGTGAAGGAAGCCCTGAGGACTTGGTGCTAGACATCTCATTAAAAGAGTTCAAGACGCAGCGGGAACTCTTTCGGTTACCTAATACATTATTTGTTTATTTTTCCTCATGTTGTTCAGCACCGATAACAGCTCTGTCCCAGGTTCTATTCCCTGAGCCCCTGAATGAATGGCGAGGGGCTAAGGAGAACTGCCAGAGACCCAGCTCTTGGTCCTGACAGAAGAGTGCTCCCTGCGAAGGAAGTCCACGACAAGAAGAGAAAAAACGTCGGGGAGGGACGCATAGTCAGAGCCACGGCCGCCACCGGGCCCCAGGGAGGACACGGATGCTGACCCCACTGAACACTGGCCACGGCTACTGCTGCAGGCACGGTCCCCTCTCCCCGTCCCTGTCTGTCTGTGCCACCAGCTCCCACGCTTGCCCAGCCTCAGGTGCCTGCTCTCAGCTCGGCCACAAGGGAGCCTGGGCAACGAGCATCTGGGCTTCCTGAGAGGGCGCGGATGCTGTTGCCCACCCAGACTCATAAGCCGGGGAGACTTCTCAGACCTAGGAGGGGTTTTTAAATGCTGAAGTAACACACCCCAAGCCCCTCCAAAAGACAAATGTCACAACACGCCATTCATGTGACAGCCTCACTGTAGCACCCACTCAGACTCAGGCTGTGGACCTGACAGCTCCAGCTTCTCCTTCCAGGGCAGCACTTGGGCAATAAGAGCCAGGGGCCAGGTCCCTGGGGCTGCTGAGTCAGCAGCCTCTTCCCCACACCTGGTCACCCTTGGAGTAATGTCCCTGCCCCTGGTCCAGCATGGTTATTAGCTGGGGATATGGAATTCTGTGTCAATTTGAAACAGTCAACCAAGGCCATCCCTCCCAGTGTAGCACGTCCTTCTTCCTCGTCAGTATCCAGGCGTACCGGCTGGAGCAGTGACACCTGTTCACAGTGGCATGGAGGGGGCGGAACACTTTCCCACCTCCTTAGAACGCTAGCACACTCCTCGGAAAAGCCAAGATACTGGAATCCACAAGTCCTGGATTGAATTCAGCCTCAGCACCTAACAGCGGGGAGCCTTGGACAAGTAACTGAACATTCCCGAGCTTCCGTGTCCCTGCTTGCTGAATGCAGACGCTCCCACCTAGATGACAGAGTTAGTGCAAGGGTTAAAGGCAGTAGTGACAACAGCATGCTTGATATTGGCCTGGCACACATGCAGTTGTACACAGCAGCTACGGGCGTGATCACATCCCTCCCACTGCAAACCTCTCTGCCATAGTGCCCCACAGTAAAGCCTGCATCTGGATGACCATGTGCCACACTGGAGAACATGCCAGTCAGCCCATATTGGCCAACAGAAAGTCACCAACAGGCCCAGCTAAGACAAAAGATGCTGCCCCTACTCTGCCAGTCTTCCTCCTGCCTTGGGTTAGGCGAAGAAGGTGAGGCAGGAAAGGAGAGTGAGGAAGCCAGCTGCACCTTTCTCCTCTCCGCCCCTCTCTCTCCTCCCCTCCTCTCTCCTCCCCTCCTCTCTCCTCCCCTCCTCTCCTTCCCTCCTCTCCTTCCCTCCTATCCCCTCCCTTTCCCTCTCCTCTCCTCCTCTCCCCTCCCCTTCTCATCCCTTCCACCCAGGAGTTGAGACACCAAGACAGGTCTGAGCTCAGGGGCAGGCAAAAAGTTTAAACTGCGTGTGAGATTGACATTTTAATTGGATGAGACTTTCCAATGCTTGAAAACAGAAATTGTTATTGTGATGAGAACCAAACCGAGCAGAAATCGAGGAGAATAGCCAGAGATGTTGTAAAATGGTTGCAAAGTGGAGAGGAAGGAATACGAGAGAACAGAGTTAAAGATAGAGTTTGGAGAAATGAAGGTGCGTGTTGTTTGAACCACCATCCTCAGTCGATCGATTGATTGCCTTCTGCTTCACTTACTCGTCAATTCATTTCCTTCCTCCCTACCTCCACTTGACTCTAAGCTCAGCAAGATCAGGGACCGTTTCTTTTTTTCACGGTCTCTGCTGTATCCTCTGCACCTAGAATGGCTCCTGGAGACTGGCACATAGTAGTTGCTCAGTAAATATGGTTTGAATGAATGAAAGGGCAACAAAGTAGGTGCCCAGCTGTGTTGCTTTGTGAGTGTGACCTATTTTATTGCATTGTTTGAATCTTTTATATTTGAGGAATGAGTTTGCCCTGGTTAAAGTAGCCCAGAAAACCGGGCCCAGAAGCTGAGAGGGGACCAGGGGATGGATTGCCCAGGTCAGGGCACAAGGCCAGGGCCCCTACTTCCCAGACACAGAGCCACTGGAGGCAGGAGGCACAGACCCTCGAGAAGTCGGCTCCTTGGCACTGGCTGGGTGTGGACTGAAGGCCTGGCCTCAGTTCTGGGACACAGGTGTCGCTGAGCTCCTGCTGAGAATAGGTTTGGAGGGGCCAGAGGCTCAGGGCTCCCAACGCGAGCCCTCCCTCCCAGTGTCCAAATGAGAACCTGTTCCTGAGTACTTGGGCCCTGCACTTGACTTCGCTTGTGTTAGTCCGCAGGCCACCAGCAGGGGGCGGCGCCGTCACCGCCGTTTTGCAGAACCTGGCTAAGCCCATTGGGAGTTCAGCCCTCCCGCCATCCTCACAACCTCTTTGCCTCCCAGGCTTCTTTACCTGGACCTTCATGAAGCACTTTTCACATCGGTTGCGTTTAAGCGGACGGGTTGGGGAAAGGAGGGTGTATCTGTCTCCTAGGGAATGCCATAACTAAGT
This sequence comes from Saimiri boliviensis, assembly GCF_048565385.1. Lineage (NCBI taxonomy): Eukaryota > Metazoa > Chordata > Mammalia > Primates > Cebidae > Saimiri > Saimiri boliviensis. The sequence goes on from NC_133468.1 coordinate 12,762,443, forward strand.
ACCACAGACTGGAGTGGTTGAAGACAGGGGTCCCCAGTCCCTGGGCCACGGGTGGGTCTGTGGCCTGTGCCCCGGGCTGCACAGCAGGAGATGGGTGGGCGAGTGAACGCCACCCCCAGAGCTCCACCTCCTGACAGATCATTCGATTCTCACAGGAGCACGAATCCCACTGTGAATGGCGCATATGAGGCATCTAGGATGCCCGCTGCTTGTGAGAATCTAATGCCTGATGATCAGAGGCAGAACAGTTTCCTTCTGAAACCATCCCTCATCCCACACCCTCTCCATGGAAAAATTGTCTTCCACTAAACCCAGATTGGTTTCTGGTGCTAAAAAGGTTGGGGACCACTGGTTTAAAGCAACAGCTTCTTATCGCCCCCAGCTCTGGAGGCTGGGAGTCTGAAGTCAGGGGATCAGCAGGGCTGAGCTCCCTTTGAAGGCTCCAGGAGAAACCCTTCCTAGGCTATTCTGGCTTCTGAAGGTCCCAGGCACTCCTTAGCCTGACGCTATATCCTCCGACCTCTGCCTCTCTTTGCACACGGCCTTCTTCACCGCCTCTCTGTATCCCCTCTTTTTTTTTTTTTTTTTTTTTCTGTCTCACTCTTGTTACCCAGGCTGGAGTGCTGTGGTGTGATCTTGGCTCACTGCAACCTCTGCCTCCTGAGTTCAAGCAATTCTCTTGCCTCAGCCTCCTGAGTAGCTGAGATTACAGGTGCTCACCACCACACCCAGCTAATTTTTGTATTTTTGGTAGAGATAGGGTCTCACTCTGTTGGCCAGGCTGGTCTAGAACTCAAGTGATCTGCCTGCTTCAGCCTCACAAAGTGTTGGGACTACAGGCGTGAGCCACTGGCCCTGGTCTGTATCTCCTCTTCTTAAAAGGACATCAATCCAGTCTACTGGATTTCTGGTAGACCTCAAATCCAAGATGATTTTGTCTTGACATCCATAACCGAAATGAACTTGCAAAGATGCTGTTTCTGAAAAAGGTCACATTTGGAGGTTCTGAGTGGACCTGAATTTGGGAAGGATGCTGCTCCCCCCACCACAGAGGGTATCTTGACTGAGGACACGCTGTGCTCCAGGGACCGTGCAAAGCACCTCTATCCTCTACAAACTGGAAGGGAAGCAGTATTAGTTCCAGTTTTGTTTTTTTCTAGACAAGAAAAGTCAGGCTCAAAACGATTCAGTGACTTGCTGCAAGTCACATGGCTGCTTAGCAGGGGAACTGGGATTGGAACTCAGGACTAGCAGGCTCCACGCCTGTCTGTACTGGCGGATGAGCAGCTTGAGGACTCATCCGGTGAAGAGGTTTTGGTGTTCGTCTTTCCATCTCTCTTCTCTTCTCATTTCTGGGCCTAGTAATCTGCACATTGATATCTTTGAAAACTGATAAAATGAAGGGAACAAGCCTGGGTGCTGTGGCTGACACCTGTAATCCCAGCACTTTGGGAGGCCTAGGCGGGATGATCACCCAAGCTTAGGACTTTCAAACCAGCCCAGGCAATACAGGGAGACCCTGTCTCTACAAAAAATTTAAAAACTAGCCAGGTATGGTGGCACGCGCCGGTGGCTCCAGCTACTTGGGAGGCTGAAGTGGGAGTCGCTTGAGCCCAGGAGTTTAAGGCTGCAGTGAGCTGTGATTGTGCCAGTGCACTCCAGCCTGGGTGAGAGAGCAAGAGAAGCCTCTAAAAAACTAAATAAAAACATACATAAAAATAAAAAGAGGAGGACAACTGACCTAGAGACTTGAGTGTTGACTCTTCCAGCTGCTGGGTGCCCACAGATCTCCTCCACACCACACTCTGTGGGGACACGTGAGAATACCCTCTCTTACTACCTGGCTGCATCCGCCCCACTGAGAAATGTTACAGCCCCTATAATCTTAGATCTACACTAGCCCTGGAAAACAGGAAGGGCAGCCATGACAATGCTCAAAGTCTAAACCACAGCTGCCGTTGATCAAATGCCTAGTGGCCTACAGGGTCTAGGCCAGGCTCTTTCTATGCCTGATGTCTTGGAATTTTCAGGGCAGCCCAGCTACGTGACTGTTAGTATCTCCATTTTGCAGATGGGGAAATAGAGGCTCAAAGAAAGAGGGTGACTCTTGGAGTTTGGAAGAAGTAGAGCCAGGATTCTGGCCTGAGTCTCCCTGGGTCTGGAGTTGGTGTTCTTTCTGAGGCCTATCTTGCTTTTTTTCCAGCTTCCCTGCCACAACTTCCCAGTGTGACCAGAGGTGGACACCTCTATCCCATAGCAGATTCCCTTAGTCGAGGGAGGAAGGGGAAGTATCCTTGAAGCAGAGCATACAGGCTGTCAGTCAAGAGGACACATGCATCCTTGGGGAGGGCCCTTATGCCTCTTTGAGTTTCAAATGATTTAAGAGGGGGCAGAAGCCATTTCCTGGAGATCCAATTAATGCAAATGAATTTGCATCTCCTAAATTAGCTCATGAAAATTTTGACACGCTCCCAGTGGATTTGGGGGTGAGTTTACGAGAGTTGAATATCCAAAGAAGTTTTTTTTAAAATTAGTCAAATGCTTTTTGTTTTATTTCCCCCCAAATTTAACCTGATTTAGCTTTAAAAATAGAGAGACTCCATTACATGAAACTAAGAAGTCCATTGATCCTGCAGGCGTCAGGCACAGTTTGATCAGGACTTTGCATTATTTTCTGTGATGCGTCGCCCTTCCCCAGGCAAGTTTTGTTATCATGCCTAGTTCCCTCATGGTAGCACAGTGGCTGCAGCAGCTCCAGCCCTTACTTTTGCAATAAACTCCTTCCAGAGAGACAGAAAGCGTCTCTTTCTCCAACCAACAAACCAGAGTTTTGAGCTTAAATCTTATCAAACCAACTTAGGTCAAGTGCTTTTCCTGTACTAATGATGAAGGCCCAGAAAACCACTGGAATTAAGCTGCTGGGCTGAAGCCCATCAGAGCCTATTCCTGGAGCTGGGAGTGGGGTGATTCGATCTCAACTTTTACAGGACAGGGAAAGGGTGGTGCATGTGTCGGAAGACACCTCAGCATCCACTAGAAGGCTCTCCAGGGGCAAGGGAAATGGAACTGATATTCTTTGAGCACCTGCTATGAATTAAACTCAATATGTTTTGACAAAACATATTGAGTTTAATTTTAAATGATTTTATCTCCAGTTTTGAGATGAGTCAACCAAGACTGAGAATTCTGTAGCTCATAACACTCTTGGAGTTAGTAAGTGGTGGACTGTGGGTCCACACCTTGCTCTTGCCATCTTCTGAGGGGTTTCTCTTTCTCCTTCTTCAGATCCCTCATCCCTCCTTGCAGTTGGAGAGCTGTGATTGGGGGATGCTGACATAGAGGTCTGAGGATTTCTAAAGGTGGACAGAATCCAGTGTTAGCAGTGCCAGGAATTTGCAGAATTTGCTAATTTTCCCTGGCACCGTGACTCAATATTCTCCTCATCAGATCATTCGGCAAATTTACCAAGAGGGCAAGAAGTTTATTAAGGTCCCATAACAACTAATTATGGGCCAAGAACAGCCAGAGCCAGGAGGCCTGAGTTCTGACTGTCTCTTATCTCTGCTGTTTTAAAACGTTCCCTCTATCCTGAGCTGAAGTGTTTCTGTTTTTGGCACCGATGGATGCTGTGGGCAGCTTCATCCAGCCTTCTTGGATGGGGCTCATTTTGGCCAAGACACTTTCACCCCAGCTCTGATTTTGAGCTCCTTGGGGCCTTCCAGAAACTCATTCCAGTCTAGCAGACCTCCTTACCTCCTCCTGTCTGAGGCCTCCTGGAACTTTTGCGTCCTTCAGGGTTTTACACCTCATACCTGCCCTAGAAGAGGCAGGACTCATTTTCCCTGGGAGACAGAAGAGGAAACTGAGGCTCAGAGAGTTAAACTTTTTGCCCAAGCTTTTGCTACCTGATGACCAGAGACAGGCTATGAACTTGGGTCCATCAGACACCAGTGTCTAACTGTGCTGTTTCTGTGTGGGACACTGGGAAGAGATTTGAAGGGAAGATGGCATATCACCTGTGTTCTGAAGGATGAGAGAAAAGTCAAGCTATTAAGATGATTCTCTCATTGATACAAGGCTTTTCAGATTAGTGTGTCATTGCCCATAGAAGCATTCATTCATTCATTCATGCATTCATTCATTCATTCAGTTATCCATCCATGTCTTCAATAGCACTTACTATGTGCTAGGCACTGAGAATACACTGATGGAGAAACACACATGGTCTCCCTGCAGGGACCTTGCTTCCAAAGCTCTGAGAGTTCAGGAGGGTCCCCAGATCTAGACAGTGTCCCCATGACTGCAGCTGTCCATGTAGAGCTCAGTAGGAATGTGCTGTCTTCTCCATACCTTCTATTAGAAGGAAAGAAGGAAGAAAGGAAGAAAAGTAAGAGAGAAAAGGACGGAATCCCTGTCTTTATGAAGGGCTATGCTCTCGTTACATAATGTCTCAACAACAGAGGGAGACAGACCAGATGTCAAATCATCATACCCACTTGACAGACCAGGAAACTGAGGCTTGGCCAAATGATGTGATTGGTCTAAAATCACACAAATCAAGTGAGTGACACTACTAGGATTCAAACTTTGGTCCCCAGACTCTTCAGTTACATTGCCCTGCATGCCAATCAGATAGCAAAGGGGAAAATGTCAGTTAGCTTCCCTCCCTTCCTCCCTCCCTCCCTCCCTCCCCCTCTTCCTTCCTTCCTCCCTTCTTCCCTCCTCTCTTCTCTTCCCCTCCTCCCCCCTCCTCTCCTCCCCTCTCTTCTCCTCTCATCTTCTCTCCCTTCCTTCCTTCCTCCCTCCCTGCCTCCTCCCCTCCCTCCTTCCCTCCCTCCCTCCCTCTCCTTTTCCCTCCTTCCCTCCATTTCCTCTTTCCCTCCTAGTAAGAGATACAGAGAAGAGGATGCATTCTTGCTAGGCTCTATGTGGAGAGCTGCAGAGTCATGGGGGACCTGACTTTGCAATTAGACCTAGGGACCCTCCTGAGCTTCCAGAACTTTGGAACCAAGTTCCCTTGCAGGGAAGCTGTTAGCAGGCATGCAAGTCATTGCAGCCAACCCAGGGTTTTTAATCAGGCAGCATTTAAACCATTCCATTTTGTCTGTGATTACTCCGGATGTTTACATCATTTGTAATGAGACAAATTGGGACAAATTGCCAAGGACACTTATGTAAATGAAACCAGCAGAAATGCTCCCATCTCCAGTGGTCGGTTGGAGGGCTTCTTTCACTTTCCTTTCTCCCCGGGGATGTTGTGGAGAAGAAATGGTATTTCGTATTCTGAAAACCTTCTCCCTGGGCAAACAGACTATTCCTTGTAAGACAACTGCTTTACGTCTCCGGTTGTAATTCTCTCCTGCATCTTATTTACTCTCTCACCCACCCTGAAGGAAAAGTAAGTGTACAATAAATGCAATCATTTTAATTTTCTCTGTCATTCACTGCGCAGAGAATGGGTTTATCTGCATTCTCCGGAGTATCTCTGCAGAACCATAGGTGGGTCATAAAAAAAGAATCTTTTATTCAATTTAGTTTAGAGAACAGGGCTACAAAAGTTAGCCCAGAGCCTTTCCTGCAGGACATTTCAGAGCCTTTGATATGCTAATGAGCAGTGAGACTCTTCAAGATAAGATGATGCTTTTAGGACCCTGGAGCCCCTGTTGCCGGAGATCTTTTATGGGTTTGGTCATAAGCGGAAGCAGCTCTGGAAAAGGGCTGTGAACACTGTCTCTAGAAGGGCCAGGACCCCCTCTGCCTACTGTAATTTATAAGTCTGGTGGCTTAAGATCACTTAAGATCCAGAGGGTGAGGTCCCTGACTGGGCAGCAGCCAGTAGCCAGGGCCATATGGAAGCCAGAAGATCCAAGGTGCATTGTCCAGAGGGGTCAAAACCTGACAGTGGTCCCGCTTCCACTACCCGTCTTACCCTGCCAGCTCAAAGAGGTCTTGCTCATCTGGCCTTCTTGCCTTGTCTCCCACTGTGCCCCTGTCTGGGGTACCTTCGTGCCTTCTCCCCTCTCCACCATTCTAGTCCACAGTGTCCCAGTCTGAGTGCTGATGCTTTGCAGGGTGGGCCCATTATCCTGTAATGCCATCTTGTCTTCTCCAGATCTGGGGTCTTCATGGCAGGGACCCTGTGTTCCTATCTTGAGATCCTTAATTTTTAGCTCAGGGTAAATATTTGTTACACATTCACTAGGTACCAGATCCTGGGTCCTAGAGATGCCAAGACAGATAAGACATGGACCCTGCCCAGAGACAGCATGCTGCTTGGTGGAGGTGACAGATGAGAAATCCCAGTTACAACTTAGTGTGATAACTGGGGTGATGAACGGGGAAAATCAAAGAGCAGAGGTGGGCAGAGGGGACCCTAGCCCAGCTCAGGGACATCCAGGAAGGCTGGATTGCAGAGGACATTTGATCCAAGCAGTGGCACGAGGCATAAGTAGGAGTTCCGTACAGGTGTATGGAAGCGTGTTCCAGGCAGATGGAATAGCCTAGAGGCAAGAGAGAACAGGAAGGTTTAAGAAACTGGATGAAGGTACAGTGTAATGTGGCTTCCTTTTGGGGAGCGTGGCGGGGCAGAAACTGATGAGTATCAGATTGGGTGTCTAAGGAGGATGCCAAAGACGGGACCACAGAAGCCTACCTCTTTCACATTACAGAAGGAAACTTAGACCGGAGAGAGTGTGGGAAACTTCCCAGTGATAGCTTTGAAAATTGACCAAAACAAAGGAACAAGGCTGGGTGCAGTGGCTCATGCCTGTAATCCCAGCACTTTGGGAGGCCGAGGGGAGGATCACTGGGCTTTCAAGGTGAGCACATAGACATGAATGCAGAGATGCCCCTGCGAGATCTTCCTTCCATCCTGACTCTGGACAAGGAATTATTTCAAGATGAGGAGCATGCTCCAAACGGAAAGGCTGTGTCCTGGCCACTGTCCTGCCTGTCCAGACAGTCATCATCTATCTTAACTATGATGATGTGACGCTCTGGGAAATCCCAAGGCCCACTTCAGTGCCTGGCTCAGAAAATGTTGTTGACTGAATAAATAAATGAAGAAAACAATTATGAGTACCAGACCCTTCCACATTTATGGTCATCTCACCAATGCTCAAAACTACCCTGTGGAATCAAAACTGTTATTCTCAATTTTTGGGGAGGCTCAGAGAAGTGAGTGATTTGAGCCTATTAGGATTCCATCATCAGCCATTGGAAAAGCCAGGATTTGAATCCAAATGTGCACATTCCTGCTACTCCGTATTTAAAGCCCTATCAAGTAGACATGACATTTCTCAAAAGGCTGCCACCTCTATGAAAGTAGTCTTGTTCCCAAATATCTCATTCCTGCCTCTTCCAAGGCTGACGCAGCTCTCAGAGCTTTCTGGAGGAAAAATAATAGTAAAACAACAACAAACCCAACACCAGCTACTATTAATTATGCTTCACACTCACTATGTGCCAGGTGGGCAGCAGGACATTACTTGTACCAACTCGGTTAAGCCTTACAACGATCCTATATGTAAGTACTATTAGTGTCCCCATTTGACACTTAAAGAAACTGAGGCAATTTAAGTAGTTCCATGTTCCATCGTGTGAGTGATGAGGTCTGAATGCAAGGATAGCAGCTGTACTTAGAGTCTGAAGTCCTCTGTTGCCATGGCAAGTGGAGGGTATCAGGTGCCAGGGAGCCTCCCTTGCCCTTTGCCAGCTTTAAGCTAGTGGAAAACCCCAGGCTGCTGGGAGTCTCCCTGCAAGGAACTAGCAAGATTGCAACTGTGGTGGTGATGAGAGTCTTTTCCTAAGACAGACAATTAATCAGGAGTATTAATGAAAATGCCAGCTCCATGATTGCAGAAACTTAAGCAATTTATTGGGAATTGAACTCAGGCCATTAAAATGTTATTACAGGCTTGTCAGTCAGCGTTTCATGTGCTTCTGCAAAGGAGCCATGGTCTTAATGAAACTGTTCAGTGCTTCTGGAGCCAGTGGTGCCCGTGTGTGCTCTGCCAGCAAAGGTGATTCACCACAGCGGCTGTGTGCCCAGGCTGGGGGAAAGTGGCTTTCATGTTCTGTGTTTTCCTTTTTTGTTTTTTTGAGATGGAGTCTTGTTCTGTCACCCAAGCTGAGTGCAGTGGCATGACCTTGACTCACTGCAACCTCCATCTTCCAGGTTCAAGCAATTCTTCTGCCTCAGCCTCTTGAGTAGCTGGGGTTACAGGTGCCCGTCACTACAGCTAGCTAATTTTTGTATTTTTAGTAGAGACTGGGTTTCACCATCTGGCCAGGCTGGCCTTGAAGTCCTGACCTCAGGTGATCCGCCTGCCTCGGCCTCCTAAAATGCTGGGACTACAGGTGTAAGCCACCATGCCTGGCTCATGTTCTGTTTTGGTTTAACCATCTGTGAAGCTCCTACCATCATGCAGCAGGCACAGAGATGGGGTGTAAGCAACAGAGAAGCAGGACCTGCCTGCAAGGAGGAACCAAATACATAAAGGCGGCAATGTGGATGTGTAGGATGGCGGCACACGCAGGGACAACGTTAGAAAGCTCAACTGCGGCTGAAGGTGGACGGGGGGCTTCTTGGAAGAGGCAAAACAATGCAAAGAGAATTAGTTTCCTGGAGAATTGCATCTCTCCCTCCAAATCTGATCGAGCTGATTGTAGAAATTGGTTATCTGAAGGTTTAGTATACAACATTCATTCTCAACATGAACATGGATGTTCATGTTGAGAATGAAAGGTCGTGCTATGTGGATGATTCCACATCTTCTGAACTTTTCCTGCTCTAAGCAATTGACCCTAATCTCTCTGCCATACCCCTTCGGACTCTTGCTGTACTTTGTAATGTGGTACTCTTTATGGGAATTAACCTGACCTTTCAAAGATGCTGAGTATTGGCTCTGCTTAGCTCTTTGGGTCCAGGGCAAGCCAAGCCCTTCAACGGAGGTGAAAATTGGTTCTTGTGGAAATGCACATGTGAATAAAGCCTCTTTTTATGTTTAAAGAACAGATATTGCATAAAGTACGCAAGCAGGTATAGAATATATTTTTGGTATTAAAATGTCATGGTTGGTTGGGGTGACTAGGAAAAAAGTCGTGAAAGGCAATGATGACAATGAAGTTGAGATCACTGGCATGCTGCCAACACTTAGATGATGGCACCACTGGCATGGATGTGCCCTCCTGGCCATCTGGCTGATAAGAAACTGCATGAATTATAGCACCTATTGAAGAGGGGGCCCTGAAGCCTCAGACAGCTTCCGCTGCCCGCCAAGTGGGCTGACTGTTTACGTCATTCTTTGCCTCCCAAGCCTGTCCTGTAGAATCCTGTCAATGGCCCCATCTGCAGAAAATCAGGCTTTCCTCCTGGCCATGGCAATATTTGGGAAGAAGATTAGGGCAATTCCCAGGACAGGCAGTCCTTCCTCGCCAGCTGTTCCCATCTGCTTTGTGACACAGCCAGATGAACCACGGCTTCTCCAGGGACACATCCTCAACAATTCTGCTTCCAGGGACTTCGTGATGGTTACACGGAGTTGAACACGTCACTTCATCACCTCTCCAGTAGACACCAGAGCTAAGGCCATCTTTCATTGAACATATTCACACTTGTTCCCTCTCCAGGACCACAAAGAGCCAACCACACAGACGCCGAGCAGCCCCTGCTAAGAACTCACCTGACACAACAATATCCATGTTTGGGCCTCGAGTTTCCGTTTTTAGAAGCTCTTTGTCATCCTTCCTGGTCTAATAAGACCTTTTTCCTGTCACTTCTTTACATATTATACATTGAGTTATTTATTTTCTCAGTAAGAACAGGCTAGGATCTGCGACAGTAACAACCGCCAAATCTCAATGATTTAAAATACGAAGGTGTATTTCCAGCTCCTGGCCCTCCTCGCCTCCTTTTCTTCCCTTCTCTTCTTCCTCCTCCTTTTCCTGCAGTCTCCCCACCTATTTCTCTTCTCCCATCTCCTTCTGGTTCAAATCTTTGGCCCTCTCACTTATTATTTGGGCAGTTTTACTTTATTTTTTTTCATGCCTCAGTGGCCTAATCTTTCAAGTAGGGGGCATTACTAATTCCAATTAATGGAGTTTTGGGAAGCTAAATAAATTAGTGCATATGAAGTCCTCAAATCACACTTGACATAAAATAAGCAACTCGGTTAATGTTTTGTCTAATTATTAGCTATCTGACTCTGACCCTGGGCAAGGGATGCGACAATGAATTACATGGGCTTTCCCCTCACAGATGTGATGGATGGGGAGATGGACGCATACAGGGAGTGGCAGGGATCCATGCGAAACTGGCGGGATGCAGGATGAGGAAGAGCCAGAGAAGGCCAAACATGGAGAGATATTTAAGCTGGAATTTCAGGGAAACACAGGCATATGCCAGGAGGAGACAGGGTGGAAGGGCACTGGGAACAAAGAGACCAGCTCCTGGGATGTCTTTAGCAGAGGAGAGCCATGTTCAGGGGTGAGTTCTAGAAAAATGCGCTGTGCTGCGTGCCTGTGTGAAGAGCGGACGGGACCAGGACTCAATCCTGGGGGGCAGAGGAACCTTCAAGAGGCTACTGACACAATCCAGGGACAGAGGAGAGACCTGGGAGAAGGAATCAGTGGGCACTACAGATTGATTGGGTCTTGGGCGGTGATGAGGAGTCCACCAGATGTTTCTAGCCTGCCCCATTTGGGGGCACAGCAGGACACACAGCCATTATCTGAAACAAGATAGAGGGTGGGTCAAATTGAGTTCCCTGAATTACAGTGACCACATTTGCTAAAAGTGCAACCTCACATCGTCAGGCTGGGGCAGGGCGATCTGTCTGTTCTCCTCCTGCCACCATGACAACGGGACTCCGCTCCATTAAACCAATTTACTCCATCTTCTTAGACTCGGGAAAATGGGAATGAGCTCTGGGGATGCTCTTCTGATTCCTGACCTCCAGCTCACCCCGGGAAGCGCTGCCTCTTCAGCTCCACTGGCTGGCTGTCCTTTCCCAAGCTGTTGCTGAGGTTTCAGCCTTGGGCTCTGGATCCTCTTCTCTAGTCATCCCCATTAGTCTCTGAAAGGGGCCTGCCAGGAGAGAAGTGCTTCTTACTGGTGATGGCTTAGTTACACTAATTGCACTTAATTTCTCTGTGCTGTGCCCAGCAGGGGCCTGCTGAGAACTTGCTAGGCATTTTGCACAGCTGGCTGGCCCTGGAGACCAAGGCATGTGGCTAGGAAGGAAATTTGGAAAAGGGAAGGGATGGGAGAGTGGCCTAGAGCGAGGCCTGCCCCATGTGGGGTGTCTTCTGCCACTTCATGCATGCTTTCAGCCTCTGAAGCCTTCGGTGTTGTCATTGGGTGTCTGTCTGCCTGGTTTTCTCAGGGACCATGAGCTCACCAGGGGCAGAGATTCTGTTGTGGACATGATGTGTCCAGCACCTGTGGAAACCTGACACAGGGCAGATAGTAAGTGTTTGTGGATTAACTGAGGGGTGTGTGTGTTGCAGGGGGGTTATTCACTTGAACATGAACTCCAGGAGGAAAAGTACTTCTGCCTATTTCATTCACTGTTGCATATTCAGCACCTAGGACAGTGCCTGGCATGCACTCAATTAACACATACTAACAGAATGAACGAACAAATCCTCCCTTTCAGCACTCTGCAAGGTAGGTGTGGTACACTGTCATTCAGTTGTAATTCTCCCTTCTCTCTGTCCTTCCCAGCCCCACTGTCCTGTGGGCTTGGCCGTGTGACTTGCTTTGACCAACATAATGATTGGGAAGCAGGCCTGACTCCAAAGTTCCTGCTCTTTCCTCTGAAAATGATTAGCTCAGGAAGAGGCTACCCTTTGAGGAAGGTGGAGTGGGCTTGGGAGGTGTTGGGAGGTGAGTGTGCTGGGTTCCTGGCAAGAAGCCAAGGCTATATACTCTAGGAGTGAAGGGAGGCTGGACAGACAGATGCTATCTGTGTCTTTGACCCTGAATGGATGTATGTGATACTCTCCTGCAAGGGCTACGTGGATGATTCCACATCTTCTGAACTTTCCTTGCTCTACGCAATAAGCTCTCTGCTGTACCCCTTTGGACTTTTGCTGTACTTCATAGTGTGCTACTTTTCATGGGATTTAACCTCACCTTTCAAAGATGCTGTGGGGTCCAGGGCAGAGAAATGAGGACCAAATGTCAGTACTGGCTCTGCTCAGCTCTTTGGTTCCAGGGCAAGCCAAGCCCCTCTTGTAGCCTGGACTCTTGCAGCTATAAACCAGGGGCTTGAACCAGATACATTCTAAACATCTGTCCTGGTATAGTTCTAAAAACAGACACTCCTGCTTCCTCCCTGCCCAGCTGGAGCTGAAAATCAAAGGAGACTAGAGTTGCAATATGAGAAAATATCTGGAAGATCCTCAAGAAATGCTTGATGAATTTGAATGCCACTGTCAAGCCAGAAGACCTGGAATCAAATCCTAGCTTTGGCACTTAATACCTGTGTAACTTCAGAAAAGTCTGTTCATTTTGGGAAGATCTCAGTTTCCTGATGCAGAAAATGGGTAATAATAGCTGTGCAGATCTGTTTAAAGGCAAATGATGTAAGTGAAAGAGCCCTGTACTTATTAGATACTCAATAAGTTTGGAATATGCAACTCAACAATAATCCTCCAGGACAGATAGTAGCAGGAGACATGGTCATAGGTTGGTGGCTTGGAGGATTACCTGCAGGAAACACCCTCTGCCAGTTCATAATCATAGGAACATTTATAAAGACTCCTTAGCATCCTAAGCTCCATACTAAGCATATGGTCTGTTAGCCCATTGAGTTTTTACAGCAACTCCATGGAATACATAGAATAGTTATTTTCATCTTACACGTGAAGAAGCTGAGGCAGAGGGACGGAATTAAGGGAATTGGCTAAGGTCACTCAGTTAATGAAAGGCACAGCTGAGATTCAAATCTAGGTCAGCCTGGCTTCAGAGCCCTGGCTTCTTACAGCAATGCTAGGATATTCTCCTGGCTCTCACTACTCAGTGCTGTGCATGAGCATGAAACCAGCCCATCATGCTGTGGGTCTGGGCAACATGACTTGGTTCCTCCAGAACAAATTTCATTAAGCTGTGCCTTAACAAGGTTTCATGAGTGTATGCTAAGTGGGAAGGTGAGAAAAAGGCCTATGAAGTACACGATGGTGTTTACAACGGGGGTTTGGCTAATATAACAGCTCACTGCGTCACGCAGAAATTTCTCTGAGATATCAGTGTTAGAATCTGGTGTGTATTTATTCTAACGTAAGTGGGTCTCACTCTTCAGCATGTATCATTACCTTGAGGGCTTGTTAAACCAGATGCCGGGGCCTCACTCCCAGATTCGACGGTGGAGGGGGCAGTCTAACAGGTTCCCAGGTGGTGCTGATGCTACTGGTCTGGGGACCACGTGTTGAGAACCACTGCTATAGAGATTTGCCTAACAGAGCTTGCTTTCTTCTTTGCAAGGGCTGCTAGGAAGCTAAGAGCCAAATAAGGACCCATCCCAGCAAGAGCTCATGCATTTTCCATTCTAGCTTTATGTCCAGCTTCCTTTTTTTCTTGCATTTTTCCATTTGTCACAATCTCCTCACTTACATGAATGAGCAAAGTAGTATTTATTTGTTTGTCTGCTTTCAGAGACAGGATCTTGTTCTGTCACCCAGGCTGGAGTGCAGCGGCGGGATCATAGCTCACTGAAACCTCCAATTTCTGGGCTTAAGTCATCTTCCTGTCTCAGCCTCTAGAGTAGTTGGGACTACAGGAGTGTGCTGCCATGCCTGGCTAATTTTTTGTTTTATTTTTACTTTTTATTTTATTTTTAGTGAGGTCTTGCTATGTTGCCCAGGCTGGTCTTGAACTCCTGGCCTCAAGTGATTCTGCTGCTTTAGCCTCTCAAAGTGCTGAGATTTCAGGAGTGAGCCACCACACCAGACCCAAACTAGTACTCTAAAGAAAATTTATGAAATCACCAAAAGCCTGTGAAATTGCTTAAAAAATAACGAAAAAGTCTGATTAAATGGCTAAGCTCTTGGATCCTCACGTTAAGCTAACAAGAGGGTCACATTCAGCCTCCCTATGCCTCAGTTTCCTCATCTGTAAAATAACAACTCCTGCTTCCTAAGCCCTTTGGAAAGATTGCTTGTGATAACGCATGCGGTGATGTGCCTAGCCGGGTGCTTCACACAGACAACTCAATAAATGCAAGTGATTATTATCATTATTATCAGGCAAAAAATAAATAAATAGCCTCAGGACTGTCATTGCTCTCTGTTGACTCCTCCATGTGACTGAAAGGAAGAGAGGAAGCACGTTCTCATTATGTATGTTAAGAAGTCACCCTAGGGAAGACAGCTTTTTCCTTTTCAGTCTTTGCCATGTACAGTTCTGCAGGAGACACAGTGAACAACACGAATGGCAGTGAACACCTTTTTCCTGCTCAGAGCATGTGATTCTGAGGAGCACCAGGAGCTCCTATTATATTGCTATCACACTGGAGGGAGACAGACATCTCCCTATCAGAGAGTGATGAAAGGGAATGTGGAGATACAAAATCCAGGTAGCCAGAGCCTGACTCACAGCTAGGGTAGCCTTCCCCGCCTCCACCCAGAGCTGTGCTTCCCACTAGGACTTTTAACTCTTCCTTCAGCAAAGAAGATTTTACAGAGTAAGGAGTTGGTAGTATGGCTTTGTGGCCATGATTTCTCTGAGCAAAGTGTTTTCCCATTCTGATTTTGTCTTTGTATCAATTTCATCTTCATCATGCATCAGTCAGGTAGAGGTGGTTCTATCCATTTTATGGGTGAGTAAACTGAGGCTCAGAGAAAGAAGCAAAGAGAATTGCCAATATCACACAACTGATGTCTGATTTTGGCAATTGCCCTTACAATACTACATGTGAAGCCCAAAAGATCTGACACCCCAGAGTTGGGAGTCTGTTCCCCCTTAACTGTGCTTCTTGCTCCTCTCTCTATCACCAGCTCTCAGCAGCCCCCAGGTTTGCTTTTCAGCTCTGAGGATGATTAGCAGAATGAATGTAATGGTATCCTTTTCCTAGGAGACTGATATGGAGGGCTGGAGAAGGAGCAGGATGTGGGGGTGTGTCACAGGTCTCTAGGTCAAGTTTTAGTGCCTGCCTTCTCCTGTTCTCACTCCTTGAGCTGGGCATAGGCCTTGAGGTGAAAACCTTTTGGAAGATGTCCAGGTGAACCCACCCAGCCTGAAATCAGAGTCCACTACTGTGGAAGGTCCAGCAGAACAAGGAGTGGGAGTGGTGTGTTGTAGTGGAGAGGGCTCTGGGCTTGGGGTCAAAAGACCTGGTTATGGTCCTCATTCTGCTATTTCCTAGTGGTAGTGTGATCCCAGGAGTGGCCTGAGTGAAATGCAGCTCATCCAGTCTGCCTGGCCTCCAGCCTCACACCCATGTTGAGACCAGACTCAGTCCTTCATTACCTCTTCCCTGTGATGGGCTGAATCATGACCCCAAAGATATCAAGTCCTAGTTCCTGGAGCCAGTTAATATTACCTTAAATGGAAAGACTTCTCAGGTGATTAAACTAAAGGTCTTGAGATGGAGAGATTATCAGGGACTGTTCAGGTAAACACCACAAGGGTTCTTATAAGAGGGAGGCAGAGGGAGATCTGGGACAGAAGAGGAGGAGGTCATGTGACCAGAGAGGCAGAGATTGGAGGGATGTGGCCACGACCCAAGGAATGCCAGTAGCCACCAGAGACCAGAAGAGGCAGGAACACACTCTTTCTGCAGCTTCTGGAGGGCGTGCGGCCCTGCTGACACCTTGACTTTAGCCCAGTGACACTGATTTTGGACTTGTAGCCTCCAGGACAGTGACAGAATAAATGTTTGTGGTTTTAAACCCACTTGGTTTGTGGTAATTTGTTGTAGCAGTCAGGGAAAACAAACACAGCCCCCAAAATTCATTCTTTAAGAGTATTGGCAAGCCATGTAGATTTGCTGCAGGTTGTGAGGGAAGAAGAGGAAAAGGTTTCTTGTTGTATGTCCTGTGGCTCAGAGGCTCCACATTAGGGATCACTGCCCTCTAGAATCCCTCCCTGCTGACTGAGACCTTCATCTCACCTCCACGAACCTCTCTGTGACCTCAGAGTGTCCTCTCCAGTTTCTCCATTGCCACCTTCAGCCTGAATAGTCCATCTGGGCAAACCAAAGGGCCCCCCTTGGAACAGCCATAAGGAAGCAGGGATGAACCCTTCCTAAGAAGATACTGCATTTTCTTTGCTGTGAGTGGGATGAGCATGGACTTTAGAGTCAGACAGATTCAGGGTTCACCCCAGGCTCTGTCACTCACTGCTGGGAGATTATGACCTCTCAGCACCTTGTTACATTGTCCCTAAGTGGGGGCTAGACTGCCCACCTCTAAGGGTCACTGTAGAAGTGGGAAAGGCACCCAGTTCTGGGTTTGGAGTATACAGTGGTCGTTACTCTGTAAATGATTGTTTATATTTGATAATGATGCTTAGATTAACTGAGCACTTACTGTGGCTCAGGAGGTAAAGCTTTCTACCGGGGTTAGCTCATTTACTCTTCACTACTCTATGAAACGCAAATTGTTCTCATCATCCCACTATACGCCTGAGAAAACAGAGGCACAGGAGGCTAAATAAAATACTGAAAGTGACAGTGACAGGTAAGTCGATCCGAACCAGGAGAGTTTGACCCCCAGAGCCACACGCTTGGGCATGAGGAACCAACAGAAGCACGACAGACAGGGCTGTTCCCTCAAGGAACCTGCACTGGGATTTAGCCATGTCTGTGCATCCTGATGAACTCGAGGTGGTCCTTCCTCTAGCCAACAGGAGGCTTGAGGCATTGCCCCCTTGAGAACACGTCCTGGGGAAAGGAGCTCTCAGGGGCAGCTGTGGAGGTAAGAATCTGAACTCAGCCCAGGGGACAGAAGCCTGTGGTTGACAACGGTGTCTGGCCCCAGCCTAGGGCACTGCCTGCTAGGAAGGAGCCGTTTCCTGGACAAAGTAGTGCTTCAGTGGAGGGGAACTGGTGCAGCAGAAGAAGGAAAAGGTGGATGCTGGACTTGTTGTGAGGTTCTGCACAGAACAAGTGAGAGTGAGCCTGGGACGCTGAAGGGACAGCTGTGAACATGGCCGTGTAG
Organism: Saimiri boliviensis; assembly: GCF_048565385.1. Taxonomy (NCBI): domain Eukaryota; kingdom Metazoa; phylum Chordata; class Mammalia; order Primates; family Cebidae; genus Saimiri; species Saimiri boliviensis. The sequence goes on from NC_133468.1 coordinate 12,779,603, forward strand.
ACACAGACTGGTAGGGTAACGGTTACGAATTTTAGTATGTGTTATTATGAGGACTGGATGAGGTCGCACATGTGCACTAGACAGGCCACATGACCTGTCCCTCCCAGGTCCCCAGACTCCCCAGCCCACAGCCCTGGAAGATGGGGAAACATTTGAGATGGCCAGGGACTCCTGTTCTCCAGCCAGGCTGATTGACCACAAAGGCTGTCAGTCATGATCATTTTATAGTTGGTTGAGTGATCTCTGCCTGGTGATTAAAAAGCAAAAAGAGCTTCACATTCACTGGGAAGACCATAAAAACAAAAACATTGATGAGGATGTGGAGAAATTGACACCCTTGTCCCTTGCTTGAGGGATTGTACAATGGCGCCGCTGTTATGGAAAACTGTTGGGCAGTTTCTCAACAAGTCAAACACAGAATTACCATATGACTCAACAATTTCACTCCTAGGTATACACCCCAAAGAATTAGAAACAAGTGTTCAAATAAAATCTTGTACATGAATATTTATAGCAGCATGATTCACAATGGCCAAAATGTGGAAACAGTCCAAAGGTTCATTAACTGATGAATAAACAAAACTGTGTGGTATAGCCACACAATGGAATGTTACTCAGCCATAAAAAGGGATGAAGTGACCAGGCAGGGTGGCTTACGCCTTTAATCCCAGCACTTTGAGAGGCTGAGACAGGCAGATCACCTGAGGTCAGGAGTTTGAGACCAGCTTGGCCAATATGGCAAAACCCTGTCTCTACTAAAAATACAGAAAATAGCTGGGCATCCTGGGCATGGTGGTGAGTGCCTGTAATCCCAGCACATGGGAGGCCAGGGCAAGAGAATCATTTGAACCCAGGAGGCAGAGGCTGCAGTGAGCTGAGATCATGCCATTGTACTCCAACCTGCTTGGGCAACAGAGCGAGACTCAGTCTCAAAAAAAAAAAAAAAAAAAATTGGATGAAGTACTGACACATGCTACAACATGATGCAGTGAAAGAAGCCAGACACAAAAGGCCACATGTTGCATGATTCCTTTAAATGAAATAACCGGAATAGGCAATCCATGGAAACAGAGAGCAGATGGGTGGTTGCCAGGAGCTGGGGGGAAGTGGGCATGGGGAGTGGCTTCTTAGTGGATATGGGGCTTCCATCTGAAGTGATGAGAAGAAAGTTCTGGAACCAGATAGTGGTGGTGGCTGCATGCTGTTGTGAATGTAATTAAAGCCACTGGATTGGATCCTTTAAAATGGTTAAAATAGTACTTTTTATCTTATGTGTATTTTCCCACAATAAAAAAATTAAGGTGGGCTGAGCATATCCAGTTCCTTCCCTGCCTCGCCCAGCAGCTGGGAAATAGCAAGAAAATAAGGAAGCAGGAGCAGAGGCTAAAGCTAAACTGTCTTGGGGAAGAGTAGGGCCAGAGGAGTTCCAGCCCAGCTGTCATAGTGAGGACAGAGGGACTCCGATGAGCAGAGCCCATGGGAGGTTGGGGGGGCATTATAAGAAAGGGTGGGCAGGTGGCTGGTAGGCAGGGGGATGGGGGATTCTCATTCCCATTCTGAAATGAGGGATCTAAGAGGCGATCCTGCCTCACGTGGCCTGTGACACAGAGACCAAATCAAACCCAAGTCGGCCTGCCAAGCCCAGGCCTTTCACTGTTGTGCCACACTGCCTGGCAGGTTGGGTAGACATGGTCCCACCCCTTCACTGCCTTCCGTTGCCTGCAGGGTACTGCTCAGACCCCTGTGCACAGCCTATCTTGTCACGTGTGTAACCCTGTTTCCTTGTCTCTCTCTGAGCTCTGTGCATCCGGGGTTGGCATCCGTCTCATTTGTCACTGTGTCCCTGGCTCCCAGCACAGGGCCTGCCAGACAGCAGGAGCTCCACACAGAACCAGTACATATGTTAACGGAAAGCGATCAGAGTCTGAGCTCAGAGCTCTGCACTCTCAAGAGACAGAAGTGGAAGCTTTTCCTTCAGCCCCTCCTCCCCGCCAGAGGTGTGATTTGGACCACTGAGGTTCCTCTTTGCAGCAATTCAGCTCAGCGAACCTCCAGCGACACTTTGAATTCCTGTAAATTACTTCCCTGCTATGACTTGTAAGCTGGGTTGCCAAGCAACGGAAGGGGATTTGGTCCTTATCAAAGGGCTTCATCTGCACATTATGCATTAGAAAGATGTCCAAGAGTAGGTCTGGGGTGGGTGGGACCCCACTCCCTTGACCCCCTGCCCTGCTGGTGTACCAGCCTCAGCTGGAGCTTGGGCCCTGGCCCTGGAAGAAGCTGGCCATGTTGGGGGCACCTGGGACTTCTCTTTCTGATCTGCCATCCATCTGGCTCACTTGGGGCCAGGGGAGGAGAGGACACTCACTAGCTGAGTGACGCGTTGCAGAACCTTGGGACAACACACCTTCGAATCAGAAAGCTCAGGGCTTGCAGCTCACGACTGGCACTTTGCCCCATACCCTTGTGAAGCTTCTCTTCCTGGTTCATCTGGTTTTCTCATCTGGCCCCTGTAAATATGGAGACCCATCCGCCAGAGCCAGGAGGATGAGATGTGGTGACTGGCTGTGGTGATGCCTCTTCCTGGTTTGTTCTTAGTCCTTGAGTCTATCCCTGACCTGGGCTTGTGGAAACCAGAGTACTGTCTGTGTCAGTGCTGAGTGGGCCACCAAAGGAAAACAAGAGAAACAGTGATCACCATCGTGGTCCTTTGGGAATGGCCTGTCAACCAATTTAAAAGTCACAAATTGCACAGCAGACAGGTGGATGCTCACTTCCAAATTTCCTTCCAACACTGAGGATTTTTCCACCTGCTGTTGCTGAGCACCCGCCCCAGACCAGTAGCCAAGCCAGGCATCCCATCCTCATCCCCCTGAGGGCTCTGGGATAGGCTGTTCCTGTCTCCACTGGCATTGAAGCCCAGTGGCGGGATATGATTCCAGGTCTGCTTGGCTGAGAAGCAGAGGAGGAAAGTGGTGAGTGGGTAGGGCCATGTGAGGCCAGGTGGGTGGACCACTTTTGTTGGCCTGGATCAGTGCCAGGGCCCAGGACCCCCTTTATAAGTATTTGTTGACTGACTGACTGTCCTCAAAGCAGAGGATGGCCATGCACTATACAGGAGATGGTCTTACACTTTCACGGTTCTGCAAGAGAAACATCATAGAAAGGTTGGCACGTGGTGTGGGATGGCGGACACTGGGATTCTAGGGTCTCTGAATCACACACACAGGCACCTTCTGCTTCACTTCGGAGGACAGATATCCTGGGGTGGCATCAGGATCTCTGCACTCAGCCTGGTCCTCTGGCACCATCTCAGTCTCTCGCAGTTTCTGTCTCCTGCTGCCTGCTCCATTCCCCTCTGCCAGGGCCAAGGCCCAGGTTAGACTCCAGACGGGTTCTGCTCAATGTCTGCAGGCATGCTCGACGCCTTCGTTACAGTGCAAAGCACACAATCCAGTCACCTTCTCCCTGCTGGCCTGTGTGCTGTCTGAGCACAGGAACCAGATCTGGCCCGTCTGTGGCCTCGAGCAGGTGTTAGAATTGTTGAAAGGCAAAATGAGTGCAATCTTTTTTTCTGCTTTCTTCACTGCTAAATTATTTATTGTCTCTGGTCCTATCTGCCCTCAAATTTCATTGAATTTCCTTCTTCCATCTCACATGGCTTTTTAATACAATGTGTGTCCTATTGGGATTAAAAACTAAGAGAAGCCCTGAACAGATAAACTGCCTCATTCTAAGGCAGGACCCCGGAGCTGGAGCCCTGGGCTTTCTGGGCAAAGCAGAAGCCAGGCTGAAGTTTCTCAGAAAGTTCTAGTCCAGCTCCCAGATGGTGTTCCACCTTCTGCCTCCATCTCCCGTGATGTCTCTGGGGACGGCTGGCAGCTGACTGTGGTTCTGATCCATTGCTCCCATAATTACTTGCAAATGTCATTTTTATGAAGCCACATTCTCCCCCACACCACTGTGACTCTCAGTTGTCCCGGCACGTGTCCCATTAGCTCCAAACCAGGAGCTGGTGTATTTAAGACACTGCAGCCCAGCTTACAGCCTACACATGCAAACGGCAACAAGGATGCTCTGTACAGAGAGGGAAGCGATGGCGGGTGTCATATTTGTCATCTTCAGAATCTTTGTCAACTTTAAAATACGAAGCCCATTTTATAGAGGAAGAATTAAACTCAGAAAGGCTGAGTGACTTGTTCAAGGTCACACAGCTGATAAGTGGTAGAGCCGGAATTTGAAACAAAGCCTTTCTAAGCAGAGCTCAGTTCTGAAGTGCAGTGTTGCCAAACATTGATTGGCCATCTGCTTGCTGCATTCCAGACTCTGCACTAATCAATTTTTATGGGCGAACTCATTAAACCCTCACAGTGGCCATGGAGTGTGAGGAACATGGGCTAGCTTGCCCAGGGTCACACAGCTAACACAGGGCTGAGTGGAGATTTCAATCCAGGCCCTTTTGGATGCAGAGCTGAAGCTCTAACCATTTGCTGTCCTGCCCCTGCAAATAGTACCTGTCTACTGAATGCAAGGACCAAGTTAGGTCCTTAGGAGGCAGCCACGAATGACATGCTCCAGGGAGAAGATGACAAGGTGGTCATCAGTTGCAGTGTAATGTAAGAAGTGTGGTGTGATGGTCTGTCCAGGGTGGGGAGGCAGAGAGCAGGTAGGCATGGGCACACAGAGGATGGGGCGCTACCTGACCTGATGGGGTTGGCTCCCGAGAGCGGGAGAACATTAAGCTGGATCTTAAAGGACAAGCAGGATCTGGGTGAGAAAAAAACAAGAAAGGAAGGGAATTCCAGGCAAAGGGAACAGCTGTGGTAAAGCCCAGAAGCTAAATATAGCATGATGTGTTCAGGGAAATGCTGGCCAGTCCATGTGGCCTTGGCCAAGAACTGTGGGTGGTGAGAAACTTAAGGTGAGGCTGGAGAGGCAGAGCAGGGCAGGATGAGTAAAGTATGGGATTAAGAATAGTCGTGTAAGGACTAGTTACCTGAGCCAGCTCTACTACTAACTAGCTGTGTGGCCCTGAGCAAGTTAATTGACCTCTCTGGGCCTCCGCTTCTTCATCTGAAGGGGTGACACTAACAGAATCTATACCTCAGAGTTATCTTCACATGACTTGAATGAGCTGGTGCCTGTAACAGTGCCTGGCACATCATGTACTCTCAATAAATGTCATCTCAGGATTGATGAGGACCCTGGGTACCAAGCTGAAAAGCTCCAGCTTTCTCCTAAATGGAGTAGGCAGTGGAAAGGGAGCAAATAACTTTAAAAGGAGGCAAGTGCTGTTTATAATATATTTTCTTTCAATAAGTGCTTGTTTGACTAAGTCCTCTGTCTGTCCTCACTGAAATACCTCCTTTAAATCAATGCTAGAGGAAGGGGGAACGAGGAGAGGATATGCAAGTGTAACTCGTCTGCTTGCCTTCTGGGTCCAGGTTGTCTGGTTTCTTCTCTTTCTTCTGCTCAGTGTTCTGACTTCTCACTCTTCCCCACCCCCAGGCCCATCACATGCCCGTGCCCATTCCACAGTCCTGAGCATCATGGAATCTTGGGGTGGGAGGGCACCTGCGAGCTCCGCTTGGCTGCTTCCTTCTCCTCCACCTGTGACCAGAAAGGCTCTTCTTGATTGTCTCCAGTGTTGGGAGACTCATTCCTTAATATGCAGGGCCTATAACTCTGAAGGGTTGGTTAAGACTAGTTGTCCTGATCTCCTTTGAGATGCGGGAAAACTAAATCAGATGTCATCATGATATTGCATGGGGTTCTTGGGGGAAGTAAGGGTCTTCTTACCTGTGTCTGGGTGAGAGGCCCCAGCCCAAAAAGGGATGCACAATGTGCTGCCACAAATTTTCCTTCCACTGTGATCATAATGGCTGGCATTCATCGAGCGCTACTGTGTGCCTAGTAGTTTGTTTGAGCTCGTGTTAATTGCTGCTTCATCCTCACCACGATTGATGGCAAATTTTCAGAGGAGAAATGTGGGAGATGAAGAAGGAGTGAGCTGGTTCTACGTGGTGCTCCTTCCAGTCTCTGGCTCCCGTTAAGACACCAGAAGCCCTCAACCCCAGGGCAGCCTGTAGGTCGACACAGGACATTGAGATCCGCAAACTGCCTTACTTACCATCCAGGGGCCTCAGACTTTGGTTCCCTGCCCTCTCTTCCTCTTCTGCCTCCCTTCTATGCCACCAACACACACACACACACACAAATACACAGTGGGGCTATGGGAATGAGCACATCAGGTGTTTTCAGGGCCTGTTGGCACTCAGTGTCCTGCTTCGGCTTTGGCGTCTGTGATGACAGGAAGCTCCTGCCCCTACACAGCCTCTGCTGACTTCTGCACACTGGTCCCTTGCAGAGCAGGGGAACCCTCTATTCTCAAGAGGGCCCTTCAGGAGTGAGAGGAGAACTTCTTGGCACCTCCCAGGCCTCCCCTCTCTGTGTGAGCCTAAGCTCTCCTCTGCAACCAGCTCCTCTGTGTCTTGGATAAAAGTTTCCTGAGCCTCTCTAGGACTTGAGTCCACCCATGTCCTGGTCCTTTGCTTCATCCACTTGCTTTTTCCTGGGGGTTTGCTTCTATACTCACAGGGTAGGTACCTTGTCCAGGGCACATGGAGGATGGGTTGGCCAGAAAACAGTGGTGACAGAATTTGAACCCAGGCTATCCACCTCTAGGGACCAAAGCCAGGTGTCCAGCTCAAGGCAGGGATTCACCAAACATGGACTAAGACGACCCTCTTCAGTGCCTTCTCTCTGACCTGCCACTTCCCTTCCTGGTTCCTGCTGGTCTGGACTCCCGCTGGTGATCTATCGGAGAGGGAGGGCTGGCAATTCCTGCCTCCTCCCAGCTTCTCTTGGCTGCCAGAGAAGCAGGTGGCTTCCCCTCATCTCCTATTCAAAGGGTGTCGAGCTGGTGGAAGGCAGATGAATGAGCTCCTCAGCCGGGGAAGATTTTGTTGCTAAAATACACGGTCTGATTAGGAGTGATTGAAGGGCTGGAGAGTGCGACTGCAGTTGGCTGTGATTTGTTCTGATCTGAAGTAGTTCTAAACAAGTCACCAGGAGGCAGGAGTGGGGGCTGCAGAGTTCAGTGGCACAGGGCTTGGCAGTGATACATTTCCTGTGGGTGCCGGGGCCTTTCCAGCAATTCCGGACAGAGTTTTCAAACAGTTTTTGAAAGCGGATTTGGTGCATTTATTTTGTCTCCTTTCCACTTGGCATTAAAGCTTCCCCTTTTTGTCTTTCTCTCTCTCTCTTTTCTTTCTTTCTCATATATATATATGTGTGTGTATATATATATATATATATATATATATATGTATGTATGTATAAATTTATCCGTGTTTCCAGCATCAGAAGTGAGCTGCAGATTCAGTGGAGGAGGCTTGGGAAACCAAAACCAGCCTGGTGTGGAATAATGATGTTATCTGCAGCCCGAGATCAGCCATGGCACTGCCTCCCGCGTCGTCTGACAAGGAGAATCTGCTTGAGAGAATTCATCCTGTCAGGACTGAAGGCAGTAATTGGGGCCAGTGATTCATGACCCCTTTATGGGCTCATGAATACATTCATCTCCCAGATTTATCTCATTTCTAAAATCCATGATCGTCAGTTCCAGCCAGAGGTGGTGTGGGTGCGGGGTGGGTGGGTTGGCTGGCATGGCGGGAGAAGCCTCTTTGCAAACACAGATAAAGGGAGAACACTCAGGAAATGAGGCTCAGTGAAGAGGTTTCGTTTAGATGGTTTGTGGGATGACTGACTCAGCCTGCAACAAGGCCTGATAGCTCATCCTTCCCCAGCAGGGGAGGGTGAGAGTCAGTCCCTTCATTTGTCAAATCTGCCTTGGTTTGAATCATAGAATTGCTGCAGCTGCAAGTCATTGTCCTGCTCCTCGCCTTTAAACTGGATTGAATCAGCCACCCACTGTGTGGACCCAAATGCTCCTTCTAGGATGATGACCTTGGACCGACCCCTAATAGAGGCAGGACAGACCAGTGGTTGGGAGTGTGGATGCTGGAGCCAGATTAGCTGGGTTAAGACCCAGCCTTCCCCGTTAGCAGCTGCATGAGATTCAATATGTTACTTAAATTTTGTGCCTCAGTTTCCCCATAAAACTCACCTATAGCATAACTGTACAGCTGAGGGGAGTTAATACATATCCAACACTGGTACATAGCCAGTGCTTATTCAGTGTGAGCTCACACCACTCACGTTTCCTTGCTGCATCTGCTTCCCAGAAGCTCCATTTCTTGATTTTGACATCTGCTTCCAGTCCCATGGTTGGGGACCCCCTGGACAACCTCCATTTGGCTTTCTAGCATCTGTGCTTTCTGTATGCATTTTAGCCCTGATCACAGCTCCAGCTCTGGCCATGCAGGACCCCACTGATTAAGCAGGTCCTAAACTGGGTGGTGTTCAGACAGGATGAGGGCTTTGAGACTGTTACCCACCAGTGCGGGTTTGCAGATGACCGAGGCACTGGCCCCCGGTGGCTTGGCCAGTAGCTGGCAGAGCTGGCGCTCCTGGCTTCTAGACTCATGCCCTCTCCATGGCTCCATGCTACAGGGGGTGGTGTTTACTCTATTGTGCCATTCCTCTTCTCTACTGTGGCTCAAGGCAGAGACCTGGTTCATGGACACAGTCACTGCAGCCTGGCATGGGTCTCTAAGGAAGGAGTGTTTCTCTTAGCTCCTGGTCCAAGAGGCAGCTGCCCATGGTATCAGCACTTTCATGTGACAGCTGTCCTAACAGTTGATACTGTGGGTGTGATGTGCACAGGGCATCAGCATTTGCAGAGAAATGTGCTGACTTACAATGGACAGGTGAACCTGCCTGTATTAGGGTGGAGACTGGGGGAATTCTATTCTTCTACAATTAGTTGTTTGAATTACTGGCTCTTTCTTGAATACAGGAGAATAAACAAACCCTTTGTGTGCTGTTTCTTTTGGTGCTTTCAAAGTCCTGTTATAAAGGCCCTGTATCCTCAGAAACAGCTTTTGAGTCCCTGGGTCTTAGAGGGAGCCTCTAGTAACAGCATTTGCATTGCTGGAAGCCCTGCAGTGAGAGCTAGTTTGAAATGAGCTTGGATGAAGCCCACCACCCGAGACGGTGACTCCCACGCATCTCACATGCACACCTTCCCTAAGGTTAGCAGCGCATCCTGCATGTCAAACATATTGTCTAAAACTATGACACAAACTTGCAAAACATAAACGGATGATGGACTGATCCACTGTAAAGAGCTTGGCTCTTTGGAATTAGAGTCTTGGGTTCAAATCTAGCCATTTGCTAGCAGTGTAACTTTGGCAAAATCACCTAAGGTCTCTCAGCCTTAGCCTGCCCTCTATAAAATGGGATAGAAATACTTAACCTACAGGCCGGGCGCGGTGGCTCAAGCCTGTAATCCCAGCACTTTGGGAGGCTGAGGCGGGTGGATCACGAGGTCAGGAGATCGAGACCAACGTGGTCAACATGGTGAAACCCCGTCTCTACTAAAAATACAAAAAATTAGCTGGGCATGGTGGCACGTGCCTGTAATCCCAGCTACTCAGGAGGCTGAGGCAGGAGAATTGCCTGAACCCAGGAGGCGGAGGTTGCGGTGAGCCGGGATCGCGCCATTGCACTCCAGCCTGGGTAACAAGAGCGAAACTCCGTCTCAAAAAAAAAAAAAAAAAAAAAAAAGAAAGAAATACTTAACCTGCAGAGATGTTAGAAAGTTTGAATCAGTTAACGCAGGTGGTCAATAGGAGCTTGTTCTTTCTCCTTGCCCCTTCTTCCCACATTCTGAAACCTCTGCACTCAAGGGCATCCTAGACCACACCCTGGAGAGTAGTCCTGGAGATGGACAGTGAATCATCCCAGAGGATCCTGCAGGGAGCACTTCCTTCCGTCATCGTGGGCTTCTTTTTCAGAGCCATTCCAGGCAAAGTGCTCAGCATGGAGATCAGCTGCCCATTCAGGCTTCTCTGCTTCTTCAGCCAGTCACAACTGCATGTGAATTGTTTTTGTGGACCGCTCCCAATCCCACCACTGATGGAATTGGGCACAGCCCCTGAGACGCAGCTCCCTGGTCCAAGGAGCCGTTGTACTAATGGACTCTGCTTCAGAGCAGGAACCCAACTGGGTTTTATCACTGCTTCCCCTTCACCTGTACCCCTGTCCTGATTTTTACTCCCACCCCACTTCTGACCCCCAGTCCTAAACCCCAGCCAAGCCCCATCACAACCAGTGAACACCTGTCACTCAGGACTCTTTGGGGAAGCCAGGACTGGGGAGTTGCTTGGATTTTGGTGGCCTTGAAGTGGGCCTTGACTGTTATACCTGCCACAGAGGAGATGGTGTGGGGGACCTGCGTTAACTGAGTTGGATTGGCCCGGTACTCCCTCCCACCTAGCTGCTCATGCAGCATTTAAAATTGTATGGCCAAACTGCTACACTCTTAGTGAGAATCCCAACAGGAGGAGCTACAGGTAATGTTTGCCATGTGTAGACACTGTGGAAGGCCCTACTTTCCATAACTCATCAAGGGAACTACTGTTATTTCCAATTTACAGATAAAGAAACTGTAATTAGGCTAGGTGTGGTGGCTCACACCTGTAGTCCCAGCACTTTGGGAAGCTGAGGAGGGCAAAATTTGTTGTCACTGAGATAGAAGGCAGTGTTACTCAGCCTCCACACACCTGAGGTCAGGAGTTTGAGACCAGCCTGGCCAACATGGTGAAACCCCACCTCTACTAAAAATACAAAAATTAGCTGGGTATGGTGGCAGTCAGCTGTAATCCCAGCTACTCGGGAGGCTAAGGCAGGAGAATTGCTTGAACATGGATCAGAGGTTGCAGTGAGCTGAGATCATGCCACTGCACTCCAGCCTGGGCAATAGAGTGACATTCTGTCTCAAAAAATAAAAAAAAAAAAGAAACTGTAGTTAGAGAGTCACTAACATGCCAGCCCACAGTAGGAGTGGTTGTCTTGGAACCCCAGCTTTCACACTACAAAGTGCTGCTCTGTAATCACGTGGCCATACCCCTCTCCTGGTAGGGAAGGAGTCAAATACCATCTCTTTCTACCCAAGGGGAGGACTGATATAGCCAAGGCAGGATACTTTCTGAGATGTCCAACATGCCGTCGCTGGCTCTATCATCCTATTATTGGATTATTCCCAGCAGATGTGATTTTTCAGGAAGGAAGAGGTACCAACAAAAATGAGGGAAGATAGCACCAGTCATGAAGCTCCTAGTGTGCTTCATACCCTACTGGGTACTGTTGAATATTCAAAGGTCCTGGAGCTGCCAATATCTAGCTTTGTCTTCTAGGGAAAGTCATCCTTTGGAAGCCTTGAGTCCCATAACATGGGGGACCCCTCAATGTCAGATGTCTCTTCCAAGAATTATATCTTGACTCAAGCTCTTGACATATGATTGAATGAAGAATTCTGTCTTGTATTCTGTTCTAGAACAGAGGTCCAGAAAGCTTCATTGACTTTTTCAAGATCACCTGAAGCTAAAGCCTATTTTTTTCACACCATCTCAGGCCTCCTCTTCTTTTTTTACAGTAGTAACTGGGAAGGGAAGGCCCCCAAACATATATTCCAAAACTCTAGTCCCTTCCTGAGGCCCATGCTGCCGTGGTGACCCCTCCGTCTCCCTCCACTCAGGGAAAGAGTGATTAAGAACACAGGGATGAATCTCCTCCCTTCCTGCCCCGCCCAGCTGGGGATGATGTCTCGATTAATGAGGGATTGTGGGAGGGTGGAAAACACACCCGATTTATCTTTGTTGCCTAAATACCTCTTAAATTCTCCCTTGAATACTTCTAATTCAGCAGAATGTGAACAATTATAGCAAGAAGCTATTCATAGGTGGAAGGGGGCTGATGGAATTATTTATCAAAGTGACATTTTAATTATAGTGAAGAATGAGTTTGTTGTCACCGAGATGGAAGGCAGTGTTACTCGGCCTCCACACACCCCTCCAAAGCAAATTACAACCGCTCCCCTCTCCACGATATCTCCATTAGGTGCTAAGGACAGAGGAAGCCAATGGTAGGTTCTTTCTGATAAACATTTCTGGGAGGAGATGAGGTGACTCCTGAGAGGGATTCCGCTTCATGCCAGGAGATGTGGAGTCTCTGGAACACATGGGGTTGGCAGGCAGAAGCCAGATGGGGTCGGAAGACTCTGTCTCTGTGGTTTCTCTCACCCACCTGTGGACCAGGTCACCTGGCCACACTGTTCTCACGTACATACTCTTTTAAAAGGTAGTACATGTGCATGGCGAATTCCAACTGTGTAAAAGCATAGATAGTCAAAATTAAGTTACAAAAGTAAATGAGCCAAATTTCATGACCTCCCTGGCTCCTGGCTCTGGTCTTTTGAGGCGACCAATGTGTTCAGATTCTTCAGAATGATTTCAGAAATAATCTACACATACAGAAGCATATCCGTAGTCTGTGCTGACTTTGGTTTTCTTCTTTGATTGTAGCTGGGCTATTTTACATTCTGAACTAGGTGGAAAGCAAGCAGAAGGCACATGTTTTGGGCTTCTTGTGTTTGCCCAGAGCTTACAGCATGGCAGTGTGAATTTCTACTATTCAGGCAGCCCCTGACACACTCTAGTCACATGCTTAGCACTTTGCAGAGGTCTTTTTTGCTCAAATATTCTAAACAATCCACTGCGAACTGATTTTCTACATTTTGCAGAAGAGGAAGCCCGGGTTTCCCACCACTAACTCAAGTGCTCAGGTCACCTGGGGACATTAGGTGTGGCCTCGGTCTTGCATCCACTTATCCAGCATGTAAGAGATTCTGACCGGCAGGTGCCACTGTGCCAAAGACAAGAAGTTGTCTCTGATCTCAGAGCACACTCAGCTTATGTAGCGGGTGCGACAGGCAGGAGATAGATAAGTAAATCAACATGATGTTATGGTGCAATAATAGTAGGTTTCATGAAATGTGCATTAGGTTTGGAAAGAGAAAGATTGATATTTCGATACAAGCTCTGTCATTTTCAAGCTGTGTGACTTTGAATAATTAACTTAGTCTTTCTAAGGCTTAGTTGGCTTTATGGTAACATGAACATATTAATACCCACCTCATTGGGCAGTTAGTTAGAAGGATTGGGAATACTATTTACAAAAATGTGAGTGGAATTAATAAACATTTCTCCAAGAAAGGTATATAAATGGTCAATAAGAACATGAAAAGATGCACAAATCACTCATCATCAGGAAAATGCAAATCAAGCCACAATGAGATACAATTTCACACCCATTAGGATGGCTATTATTAAGAAAAACAAACAAGGGCAACAGAAAATGACAAGTGTTGGTGAGGATGAGGAGAAATTGGAACTCTTGTGTGCTGCTGGTAGGAATGTAAAATGGTGCAGCTGCTATGGAAAACAATATGGCAGTTTCTAAAAGAATTAAAAATAGAATTACCATATGATCCAATAATTCTGCTTCTGGATACATATCCAAAAAAACTGAAAGCAGAGACTAATATTAGATATTTGTGCAGCCATGTGTATAACAGCATTATGCACAATAGCTAAAAAAGATGGAAGCAACCCAAATTTCCGTCCTCAAATGAATGGATAAACCAAGTGTGGTATAGAGTTATCATGAAATATTATTCAGCTTCACAAAGGAAGGAAATTCTGACACACACAACAACATGAATAAAGTCTGAGGTCATTATGCTAAGTGAAATAAGTCAGGGTACAAATACTGTATGATTCCAGTTATACGAGGTACCTAGAGTAGTCAAATTTCTAGAGACAGAAAATAGAATGGTGGTTGCTAGGAGCTGGGGGGAAGAGGAAATGGGAGTTGTTGAATGAGTACAGAGTTTCAGTTTTACAAGATGAAAAACATTCTAGAGATGGATGGTGGTGAAATTTGCACGGCAATGTGAACGTATTTGGTGGCAATGAACTGTGCGCTCCCACACAGTTAAGATGGTTATACATATTTTAAGTTATACATATTTTACCACAGTTTTTAAAAAACGAATTGGGAGATCTCAACAAGTACTAATTCACTCTCCTCTTTTCTTTCTTCTTTCCTCAACAGCAAGCTAAATGGAGCTTCCACCACTGTCCAGGTCCTGAGAATACAGCCTTTGGCACCTGCCTCCTGCCTCCATGTGGCTCAGACTCTGCTGGGAAGGACACACAGTCAGGCAGTCATCACTCTTGTAATTTGTGCTGTGCTAGAGGTGAGCCTAGGACTCAGGGAAGCAGGAAGTGAGCCCGGAATGTTTGCATTTGTGCATGTACACACCTCTCATTCAGCTTGAGTAGAGGGACAAGGACAGAGAACATTGTCTGAAGGAGCTGATGCCTCTGCACACAGTAGATGCTCCACGGGTGTGGCGGTTGGCCTGACAAAGATGCTCAATGTCCTTGTTCTCTTTTTCTTCCAAGGGCAGTCTGTGTGGCTAGATGCTTGAGTTCTGGCCCAGAGGATGGGAGTGGAGGTGGTGCACCTTACTTCCAGGCCTGCCCCATACAAACTAGAGGCTTCCTCCAGGCTCCCTTTCCCAGCTAGCAGTGTAAGGGGGAGGATAGAGAGCCTCAGGGTGGAAGGATCCTGCATGCAGGCAGATGCCATGGCTGCACTGGCTGCCATGGCAATGAGAAGTAAACTATTGTAGTTTCAGCCACAGACACTTAGGGCTATTTGTTACAGCATTTGCACTGCTCTGACTAATATAGTCTGGCAAGGGATCTGATTATTTGAAATAAAGACAGTCTCAGGAATGGTCACAGTCATGTTGAATCCTCCCCAGTTGGGTGGTGAGGTAGCTGGTGTTGAAGGTGCAGGCAGCTTAGTGTGAGGCTAGAACCGCCCTCATCCTTCCCACCACCCTCTGACCCAGTGCCTGTCCCAACACTGACCATCACCAGACCATAAAGCAGAGTCCGACGGCAAATCCTCTGCCGGTTGAGTGGAAACGTGTCAGCCACAGTTAGCCACCTGCTCCTTGGAGATTTCATTTCCACCTCCCGACTCACTTCCCCACTCCTGCTTTACCTGCCTCCCAGCCCTCAGTTTAATCAGCAGCATGGGGCCCCCAGGCCTCTTAAGCTCTCCCTCAGAGGAGCTGTGTTGGGCAGATATCAAGGTGGTTGACGAGTGTCCTGGCTGGAAGTGTCTTTGGCACAAACTGGGTATCCAGGTACTCTGGAATGACCCTTGTCTCTCCTAGGGTAGGCCCTGGGAAGTGTAAAAATTCACACCTGCCTCCTCTTCACCTTCAAGGCTATCCTTACTGGCTTGTGAGTTTCTACACTTGTGTCCAGTAAAATCAGCACCAGCACTTAACTATGATTGGGCGTGCTCTGTGCTCTAGGCCAGGCACTCCGCTCACACTTCCCATACATTATTCCTCCTAACCCCCCCCACCCCGGGAATTCTGAGCCATCTCCATTCTTATGTTGCAGAAGGGGAAAGGAACACACTGGGAGATGAACTCCCCACAAAAAGCCATGCATTGGCTGACATTCGGGCCCTCGACTGGCTGCAGAGCCTGCAGCTCTGGGCTGGACTTTAGGACTGGCCTGGGAAGCCAATGGGCTCCCAAAGCCAGCCTCAACCCACACCAAAAAAATAACCATTTAAGCACCTTCACATACTCCTTTCATTAGAGTCTGTGCCCTTACACTGCCTCCTCCAAGGGGCTTCCCTGACACTCATCTGAAACAAAAGTGCCCCAACCCTCCAGGCACTCTCTATCCCTTGCCTTGCTTTGTTTTCCTGCAGAGCATTTATCTCTGACCTCTATTTACTTGTGTGTTCCTGTCAGAGGCAGAGATATTGTTTGATTCCCTGCTGTACTTTGGGCATCTACAACAGCACCTGGCACTGAGTAGCTGCTCCATAAATATGTATGTTAATTAATTTAACATAGACTCTGGATATCCAGTTAAACAGGAAATAGCAGATACCACCTATTTGGTACTTACTGTCAGGAATGGTGCTAATACTAACATGAAAGTATGAGCTTATTTTATCCCACAACAACCCTGAAGAGGTAGGAACAATTGTTACACCCATTTCATCAGATGAGGAAACTGAGGGTCAGAGAGGAGAAGTGACTTGCCTGAGGCCATTGACAAGAAACAGAGGAGGGGGAAGAGCCCCAGCCTAAGTCCTGGGGCCGGATGTTTGACCCCTGCGCTACACATCCCTTTTCTCCCTCACTGACCTTGGCTCTCAATCTTGGGCCATTGACAGCCAGACTGAATCACAGGAAACAGAATTGGAACAGGGTGGGTTTGCTCTGCAAAGTTTCCAGGGTCCTTTGTTAATATCTTGTATTTTCTTCCTCGGGGGAGCCGCTACCCAGCAGCCACACATCAGGAGGCTGAAGGATTTTGAGAGGGAAGCGGGGAGGCTCTCTCTTGGTCCTGCTCTAAGGCTGCCTTTCTCCTAATTGCAACTCTATTTGACAATGACGTGGCATCCCCACAGACAGAAGTGAGTGACACACACAACTACAGGCTGCTGCTCGCTTCTGTTGAAATCTTACAATACTACAAATTATACGTATGATCCAATAGGGGAATATGAAGTTCTCTCGAGCATAAAGCTGGGTGGCTTTACCATCTGTGAGGTGGAGATAGAGAGCACTGGCCCTGACGCCAGGCAGCTGACAACAAGTCTCCTTGGCTGTGTGTGGCTGCCTGCACCTCTCTATGCCTCTGTCCCTCATCTGAGAAATGGAGCCAACAGTGACTTTCAGAACAGAGAAATTGTGAATCAGAGAAAGTGTCCTGCATGGAGACTCAGTCTTTGATTGCTTTCCTGGGTTCCTCCCTGACTTTCAGTTCTGGGCCACCCCACCTTATTTTATGAACCTGAAAGGCTGCAGTCTCCAGTAGATTTGACCTCTGATGCTTGAAGACACACTGATGAGCAAAGTAACAGGTCCTTAAAGAACCTATGAAGCTGGGCGCAGTGGCTCATGCCTGTAATCCCAGCACTTTAAAAGGCTGAGGTGGGTGGATCATGAGGTCAGGAGTTCGAGATCAGCCTGGCCCAGACAGTGAAACTCCGTCTCTACTAAAATACAAAAATTAGCCTGGCATGGTGGTGGGCGCCTGTAATCCCAGACATTCGGGAGGCTGAGGCAGAAGAATCGCCTGAACCTGGGAGGCAGAAGTTATAGTGAGCTGAGATTGTGCCACTGCACTCTAACCTGGGAGATGGAGCAAGACTGTGTCTCAAAAAAAAAAAAAAAAAAAAAAAAAAAAAGGAACCCATGAAAACCAATTTCCAGTCTCAATCCTGAGGTTAGGCTTGCCTCAGTGCATGCTCTGTCGGAATGAATATCCATGGCCTCTACTGTGCCAAGCACTGAGCTGGCGATGGCAAGGATGGCACCTGCCTAAAGTGAGTTCCCCCATGCTAGGTTGAATCATGGTCCCCTAAGGATGTATGTCCTAATCTCCAGAAGCTGTGAATATTACCTTACATGGTAAGAGAGACTTTGCAGATATGATGAACTTAAGGATTTTGAGATGAGGAGATTATCCTGAATTATCCAGGTGAACCTGATGTAATCACAGGGGTCTTTCTCAGAAGAAGGCAGAGGCTCAGGGTCAGAGGAAGGCCATGTGATGGCAGAAGCAGAGATTAGAGGGACATGCTTAGGAGATGGAGGAAGGGGCCGTGAGACAAGGAAAGTGAGTGGCCTCCAGAAGCTGTAACAGGCAAGGAAACCTTTCTTTCCCTGGAGCCTCCAGAAGGAGCACAGCACTGCAACACCTTGATTTGAGCCAGATCAGACTTATTTTGGACTTCTGACCTGTGGAACTGCGAGATAATACATTTGTATTAGCTTTTTTGTTTTGTTTTGTTTTGTTTGAGACTGAGTTTTGCTCTTGTTGCCAGGCGGGAATGCAATGGCACAATGTCCACTCACTGCAACCTCTGCCTTCTGTGTTCAAACGATTCTCCTGCCTCACCTCCCAAGTAGCTAGGACTGCAGGAGCCTGCCATCATGCCCGGCTAAGTTATGGACTTTTGCAGAGACAGGGTTTCACCATGTTGGCCAGGCTTGTCTTAAAGTCCTGACCTCAGGTGATCTGCCCGCCTTGACCTCCCAAAGTGCTGGGATTACAGGCATAAGCCACTGGTGCGCCCGGCCTATTTTAAGCCACTAAATTTGTGATGATTTGTTAAAGCAGCAACAGGAAATTCACACACCCAGCCCAGTCATCCCACGTTGTTCTGTATCCTGTGACTTGGTGTTCTTTGAGGCTTCCACCTTTACTTATAATTACAAACTTGTTGCCTGTATGTCTGTCTTCCCCACTGGGCTGTGAGCTCCATGAGGGCAGAGAGAGCTCATATATTCTGCTCACTGCTGTGTGGTCAGAGCTGAGCACAGTGGCAGGCATAAAGACACTGCTCAATCCATCGTTGTTGACTAAATGAAAGGATGTTCCATCCCTGCCCTCCAGAAGCACACACAAAGAAGTGGACGACTCTGCTCTGAAGGGGAGTGGCGAGCTGTAAGTTGGGGAGATCAGAAATGTAGACAAGAGTAGCAACAGCAATACTCTCCGTGATTTAAACACTCTCTAAGCCAGGTACTGTGCTAAGCACTTTGTGAGCATGGCTTCATTCTCTCCTGACAACAGCCCTGGAGAAGAAGATCCAGACTCAGAGAGATGAGTTATCTTCCCCCAGCCACACAGACCAGCAGTAAATTTCAGCACGCCTGTATAACTCCAAAGTTAATTCAATTTCTGCTTCAACAAACTGCCCCTTTTGTGATTTCTAAGATCCATGAGGGGTTTTACATTCTTGCCTAATTTTTCCCCTTCTTCTTCCTCTTCTTCCCCATCATCATCATCATCATCACCATCTCAATCACAACACATTAATCCTGCACCTAATATATGCAAGGTACTGGGAAGGTTATGAAGAAGTCAACTTTGAGGCAGATGAACTGCAGAGGCAGATCATGCACTTGGAGGATACAGAGGCGACAGAGAGCAACCAATGATAATAACAGCCATCGTTTATTGAACACCTGCTGAAAACCAGAAACTGGGCCAAACTCTTTACATTCATAATCACATTGAATTCACATGACCACTGTGGGGTGGGTATTAATTATCCCCATTTTACAGATGGGGGCACTGAGATTCAGGCATGTTGCCCAGCCCGCCCAGCAGTGAGGCAGAAGGTTGGGACTTGGAAGCAGACACATCTCATCCCAAAGGCTGTGCAATCAACCACTATGCTCTGCAGGGCCAAGGCCACGTGCTTGAGAGGTACTAGAGGAGATGTGCAGAACCACTGGCTCCCACAGGGCTTGGAGGGCCTGGGTTGGGGGTGCAGAGTGCTCTGAAACACAGTCAGACTGGAGACAGCCCTGCTCCTGGGAGGAGTGAAGGTGGCCCTGTGACTGGGTTCCATGTGAACATCTGTCATGTGCCACTTAGTGAATGGTCCCGTCTGCCCTGGGAGGAATATTCACTGTGAATGCAGTCAGCTCTAATTTCCTCTATTTATGATGCCATAATCAGCTGAGTTCTAGACACTGCTGGATGCCCTGATCGGTCGGTAACACCAGAACCATTTCTGAGGTGGAGGGGTGAGAGGTGGGGGCTGACAGGCTCGTAGGTATTGTGGGCCTGAAATGGGCAGAAACGCCATTCCAAGAGACTAGTGAGTGGAGCTGAACACCTCTACGTGAGATGGAGTGGAGCCAAGCCGGGGGGAAGTGGGGGTGCTGAGAGGCTGGGGAGAGCCATCAGGGGGAAATACAGTGGAATGTGCCAGAGGAAGTCAACAAGTAATATGTTAAGTTCTGCCGCTCACATTTCTTCCACTGTGGGGTTCAAGTTCCAGCTCATCCTCTAACTCACTGATGACCCTGGACAAAACAGATCTCCTCACTGACCCTCAGAGCCCACATCTGAAAAGCGAGGGAGTTTTCGGCTTAGATATTCTCTAAGGACACTGCTACCTCTCACATTTTATAGCTTAATTGGGCCAGAGCCATATAAGTAAGACGGCAAGCTTTAAATTCAGACTTTTTGTTGTCGTTGTTGTCGTTTGTTTTTTCGACTCTGGCTTTGACACTTACTAGCTGTGTGACCCTCAGCCAGTTTACTTTGCGTTTCTGCACCTCAGTTTTCTTACCTGTGAATTATAGATGCTAGTATTGTCTATGTCCTAGGGCTGTTAGGGGTTACATGGGATAATGCCTGTAAAGGGCTAACCCAGTGCTGGACTTGGAGAGCACTAGTAAATGGGGCCACACTCATGACTGTCATGAAGCTGCCAGGCCTGCTCTGCTCTGGGCTGTGATTTTCTTCCCTTTGGAGGATGGGGGAATGTTAGCTTCTGGGGGACTGCAGGGAGGAATGTGGAGCAGGGGTAAGAAAGCGCATGGATTCCTCTATTGCCACTGATTGGAGCTGAAAATAAAACTGGAATTCAGCTAGAAGAAAAGGAGTATGTGAGTCACTGTGGAAAAGAGTCCCCTCTGCCAGCCACTGGTTCCCCAGAGTTGTCCCTCCAGGCTTTCTGTCCTTGTCACTGTGACCTGCCTCTTTTGGGGGCTGGGCACCTCCTCATGCCTCGCACGGACTGAACTGCTCTCCAAGCTGGTCTTTCCGTTTCCTTGACTCTATGTGTCCCTGCCAGATTCCTGGTGTTAAATGCAGCTTTTCTTACTTATTCCTCTGAGCCCAAACCTTTCACAACTCTCAAGCTCCCTAGTTTGGCATCTAAGCTTTTCCAAGTTCTGATCTCAATCTCCCCTGCTGCTCTTCTCTCCCAATACACCAGGAATGGCCCCAGGAGCAGCCTTTCTTGCTTCCTGCTTCAATCCCCTTCTCTAAGCCTACATTAAAGAAGCAGTTTGTGCATTCATTTATCTATCAAACAAACAACAAATCAGAATTGCTAAGAAGCATGGAGTCTGGGGGGCATGGCATGGCTCCAGTGGCTGCTCCTGGGTCCAGTGTCCAAGGCAGACATTACTAATAGATCACAGCACTTCCTTTCTCACCAAGTTCAGATGCAGCCTCAGAATCGTTCTCAAGGCAGCTCCTCAGGCAGCCTCTACTCATTAATCTAATTAGCACAATCCGTATTCCATCTTCAGGTAATGGAGTCAGACAGACGGGGTTTCCAGCCCCATCCAGTGCCTTCCCTTACCTCTGTGTTACCTGAGTGAGGCCAATGTCCATTCTGAGAGTCCATATCCTCCGTGTTAAAATAATGACCTGATGTGATCATTACACATTGCATGCTGGTATCGAAGTATTACCTGAACCCCCATAAATACGTACAATTGTTATGTGACCGCAATAATAACATGAAAAATTAAAAACCGATGATTATCTTTACCTTGCAGAGCTACTGGGGGACAGAGATAATGAACAAACACTGCAGGAAAATATTTCGGGAGTTTCTCACTGCCTTTTCCCTATCAGCTCGGCAGCGTTCATTGCCTCGGGGCTAGGGTGATCTAACAGGAAAGCTGAGAAAAGATTTTCAGTTTATTGAGCCTCAAGAGCCTAAGCTCTGAAGATCATTTTGTGCCCCAAACAATGGATTTTGAAGAACAAATGAAGAGACAGGCTAGTCTGCCCTCAGGCTAGCTAAAGCGTCTCTAAAACAGGGGAAGGAGGGGAATGGAAGGAGAGAATTTAGATGCTGTGATTTCCAAGACCTATGAGGGCTTTTACATTCTTGCCTAATCTTCTGCCCCTCCTCTTCTCCCTCCCCATCATCATCATCATCATCATCACCACCACCACCATCTTAATCACAAAACCTTACTCCTGCACCTAATACATGCAAGGTACTGGGAAGGTTACTAAAGTAAATTTTGAAGCATTGGCAGATGAGCTGTAGAGGTAGATCACGCACTTGGAGGATACAGAGGTGACAGAGAGGAAGTGATGAACTTAGATGCTAGTGGTCATGAGAATGGTGGGGAGAGAAAGAGAACCGCAAATCAATCTGGAGATGAGAATGCAAGTGAAAAACAGGCAGGGCACTGGACCTTCTCTGCACTTAGCACAGTATGAGAAAAGCAGCAATGTCAGGAAGATGGGCCAGGACAGCCGCCCAGCATGCGGTGGTTTTTCCCTCCTCCATTAGGAGAGTGAAAGCCCACCCACCCACAGATTCAGAGAACTTTCATTTCTATCATGTAGGCAACTTCTCAGGAATTATAAAGACATATGAACTGACTGGCTTTCTAGCTCTGTTGCCAAATACATTTAATCAGTTTATTAAATGGTCTTTAAAAAATGCTTTGTGCTTTGATAAATTTGAGCACAGCAGGCTCAGGAGGTAGTTTGCCCCCGTGCGATTCAAGAAAATGTGCAATCCTTCAACATCCAGTTCTCAGCTGACTGCTCCCACACATTCATTGCCTCTGGCTCTTCCCCAGTTTGTAGGTCCGTGGGTGTGTACTTTGGGAAACTCCATGAAGCAGGACTGGAAGGTGAAAGGTGTTATGGAGGTAAGGGAGCTGCCTGAAGCTTTTTGGCCTTTCCTCCTGGCCTTTGTCTTCTCAGTCAGCTGGAAAGCAGGATCTCTTCAGGAATAAGAGACTCCAGCCAGGTGCGGTGGCTCATGCCTGTAATCCCAGCACTTTGGGAGGCTGAGGCGGGCAGATGATCTGAGGTCAAGAGTTCAAGACCAACCTGACCAACATGGAGAAATCTCGTCACTACTAAAAAACAGAAAAATCGGCTGAGCGAGGTGGCGCATGTCTGTAATTCCAGCTACTCAGGAGGCTGAGTCAGGAGAATCGCTTGAACCCGGGAGGTGGAGGTTGAGGTGAGCTGAGATTGTGTCATTGCACTCTGGCCTAGGCAACAAGAGTGAGAATTCATCTCAAAAATAAAGAAAAAGAGAGACTCCAAAAATCTGCCTCAGATCAATAGTTTGGGATTGGTGACCTATGTGTTCTCTAGTAGCACATTTATGGATGGCCTTTGCTGCTCACCTTTTAAATGGCTGGAAAGGTTCTAACACACAGAGAAGGGGGTAGATGCAATATTATAAAGCCTATACTTCCTACTGTTTATTGAGCAACTGTTAAATGTTAGGTTGTGCTGAGTAATTATTTATATTTTCTCATGACAACCTTGTGAGAAAGTCATTCTCTCTCATTTTACAGACCAGCCAAAGGATCTCAGAGAAGCACCTGCTCAGGACTACTCAACAAATATGTGATGGAGCCACCTGCCAACCTGGTACCTTAAATTATCATTCAAACCATCTACATATCACCTGCTATCTGCTCTATATTGTTGGGGCTTAAGGTCACTGCACATCTTTTTCATTCGTTAGGTCGGTGCTATAGTTTGGATATTTGATCCTCCTCAGCTCATGTGTTGAAGTTTGTCTCCACTGTTGGAGGTGAGGCCTCACGAAAGGTGTTTGGGTCACAGGGGTGGATTCTCCATAAAGGGTTTGGTGCCATTGTCCATGTAAGAAGTGAGTTCTCATTCTATCAGTCCCTGAGTGAGCCCCTCTCTCCTGCTTCCTCTCTTGCCATGTGGGGTCTGCACACCCAGCTCCGCTTCACTTTCTGCCATGAGTGGAAGCAGCCTAAGATCCACACCAGATGCTTCTTGACATCTTCTGGATCCATGCTTCTTGACAGTCTGTAGAACTGTGAGCCAAATAAACCTCTTTTTTAAACAAATTACCCAGCCTTGAGTACTCCTTTGTAGCAACACAAACAAACGTAGACAGTGAGTTTAACCATCAAAGATGGATCCTTGAATCATTTTCCTAAATGAGGTGACTAAAACGTTATCTCACATTATAATATCTTTTACAACATAAATATCACTTCCATAGAGCATATGCAGAAAGTCATTAAGATGGATTAGCTCAAGGCTGCCAATCCCTTGGTACACAGGTTGTCACTTCCCACCCGTGTCTAAAGAAGTCATCGTAAATTATTCACTCGTGTCTGCTGAATCCAGATGTGGCCTAGGAATCTTTCTGGACAACGGCACTTCAGGAAGCCATG
Organism: Saimiri boliviensis; assembly: GCF_048565385.1. Classification (NCBI taxonomy): domain Eukaryota; kingdom Metazoa; phylum Chordata; class Mammalia; order Primates; family Cebidae; genus Saimiri; species Saimiri boliviensis. Next base: position 12,803,640 of record NC_133468.1, read on the forward strand.
ACCAATGAGTTAAAAGCTGGCACATGAAGTGCATCCTGTTTGCCACTGCTGGATGAGAAGGCTGTCAAGGGTCTTTCATTCTTGACCTCATGATCCAGGTGGTATAGAAAGCGGAACTAATTGCGAGCTCAGACTTGTGAGTCCCGAGTCTAGCCTGACTTGTTAGCTCTGGGACCTTGGAAAGTTAGTCCCTGTCTGCAGGCCTTGGTGACTTCATGTATTTTAGCTCTGTGGTTCCATCTAGCTCCAATAACTTGTGATTCATGACAGATCACCTGATGGGGATTGGATGTGAAGTGATTCTATGGCTTTTGCATCCCAGGCTAAGAGGAAACCATCTGGTAGAATAATACCCGCCTTCAGATTTATCAAGAAGGTGGCTGGCCTAGGCATTTCAATCACACTACAATGTGCTGCTTGAGATAGACTCCTGTGTGTGTGTGTTACAATAGAATCTCTTGTACTTGGGGTCAGAAACACCTCACTGGTTATTTTGGTCATCTATATCTGATACTTGAAATTCCTCATACCATCCCTAGTAAGAAGTTGCCAAGCCTCTGGTAGAGAGATTACTAGTTTCCAAGGTGGCCCAACCCCTTTTTGGACACTTCTGAGTATTCAAAAACTTTTCCTTATGTGCTGGCATTAATTCATCTCCTTAGGCCTTGTGACTGTTGGACCCATAGAAAGCCTTTTGCCTCTTGATAAATGTTCATGTATATGAAATCGGTTTTCATGTCTTGCACTTCTTTACCCTGCTCAACCCCTGCCATGAGTCTACCTTTTCTTCATGCTAATGCATCATCCAGTCTTTCCTCTATTCCTAATGTGGTGCAGCTTTGAGTATCCATGCCCTGAATATGCCAAGGGTGGTATGCATTGACAGCCAACCTGAACATGGCTATCTGGGTATGATCTGCTTAGTGCAGCATGAAGTTGGAGGCAGAAAGGGGGTTGAGGGTCTGGGTCCTGGAGTCTAATAACTTGGGGACCTCAAGTCTGTATGACCTTGCACAAGGGACTCCTTGGAACCTCAACTGGTTCACCTGGAAACAAGAGTGATAACAGTGCCTGCCTCCCAGGTTTGTTACAAGGATGAAGTTGGCTAACACATGTACAGGGCACACAGGAACTGCTCACTTGATGTTAGTTATTACCACCTCATCTTCCTAGAGATGGTACTTCTGTTAATGTAGCCTAAAGAAATGACTTTCCAGAAGTGTTTCTAAGAAAGCAAAGATCTCTCAGAGCAGTTTTACCCTTTTAAGATAAATGATATCTCTATCCCCTCTACCTTTTCCCACTGGACATGGACATGTGGGTGGAGGTAGAAGTGATGGAGAAGGTTAGGGTGCTGAAGCAATCAATGGCCAGGGACCAGCAGCCATTTTTCCTTAATCAAAATCAGAAAATCAAATTTAGAACAGAGAAGACTACACACTAGCCTGACAGAAAGTACCAGACACATCCGTGAACTTGCAAGGAACTTTTTTTTTTTATTCTTTCCTATTTAGGGCTGTTCATCCCAGGGCATTTAAGAGCTGATTTAGGGCAAAGTAAGTAAGCCAGTAATGAGCTTTTGGAATGCCATCCCCCAACTCAGGCAAGGGATCAGAGAAGATGCATGTGGGGCTGTAGGAGAAAGGCGGAGAATGCTTGCTTTGATTTCTTGTGAGCCCCTCTAAGCCCTGGCCCAGTAGGGCTTCCCGCCTCCAAGCAAGAGCCAAATCCAGCTTTGAGCTGGGGATAAGGAGCCCGTAGATTGCAACAAATCTCTTAGGGCAGTCTGAAGAATCTCTTGCAATGCCAGAGAATCCAGCAGAGCTAGATGTGGACGAGAGTCCCAGGGGAGGTTTGTTACATGGAGAGATGCATTAACTCATGGCTTTCCCTGGCCATGTCAGCAAGATGGCATCACAGTGAAGCAACACACATGATGCCCAAAATGCCCAAGATCATTGGTAACTGGTGACCTCTAGGGCCAGCTTCTGCATAATCCTGAAAGTAGAGGGACAGGGCAATTTTTCTGGCCTGCCTGTGGCTGCTCTTGGTAAAACTTTTCTCTAAGTGTGGTACATAGATAACCTCATCATTACTATTTGGGGTGATATTTTTAAAATGCAGGTTTCTGTGAAATCAGACTCTCTGGAGGAAAGGCCCTAAATGCTCTATCCTAAACCAGCTCAACAGGTGTTTCCTATGCTTGTTAAGGTTTGAAATCCATTACATCTAGAGGAAGGACTAGTTTTTATTGAAGTAATACATTCTGAGGCTGTTGTGGCTTAAAGAGAAGGTGGATTGTACATAGGGAGGTAGTAAATATGGACAGAAAGAGAAAAAATTGAAGAGAATCATGCCTGGGTTCTATTCCTGACTCAACTACCTCTAGTATGCCATTGAGTTTTGGATGGTTTGTTAGACAGCATTACAGTGACAACTGCTGACTGATACACTTACTCCTGCCATTTTCCAAATAACTCTCTTTGCTCCAGTTATGGCTTTCTTTCAGTCCCTCAAGCATATCAAGACTGTTCCCACCTCAAAGCTTTCCCTCTGGCTATTCCTTCTGCCTGGAATCTTGTGCTCCCAATCTTTCTTCATGACTGTCTCTTTCCCAATATTCATATGTTATATTCATATGTTAGCTAAAACATCCTCTTTTCAGAGAGATTCTCCCTGATCAGTCTATATAAGTAGAATCCTCCCCAAACTCTGTTTATTTCTTTCATAGTATTTATCATGTTTTGAAATGTATTTGTCTATTGTCCATCTCCTTTTACTTTAAGATGATTTATCGGTTATGTTCATTCCAGGGTCCTCATTGCCTGGAATGTAGCCTGTGCCACTTTTCCAAATACCATGTCTTAGAATAACCACTGCCACCTCTGCAGTGATTCTCCATGGATATCATTCCTGATATCTCTTCTCTCTTTTGAGAATCCTTCCATCTCCTCACGTGCATGGCCTTTCTGATGGCAGTGGAAGGAACACAAAGGCTGCAGGCCTGTTCTCCTGGTCAGTCTGCCCAGTGAGACAGCTCTGCTCTCCAGATACACTCAGGCAAGGACAGTTCCCCAACTCCCACCCTCCACTTCAGTTCCTCCAGAACCAACCATCTTCTTCTATCAGGCATTTTCTCAAGCTCTTTGAAACCCACCTCATTCAATGTTCTCTGAACCGTGACACTCAGACATCCCTGTGTATAGCCTTTCCTTTGTTCCTAGCCTCCTCCTCAGCAACCACTGCTGTCTACTAGATTCCTCTAGTTTTCTTTCTCACCTTCTCACTCTGTTGTCTCCATGAAAGTGAGAACCTTTCAGGTACCATGGGGCCTCTGAGGTTCAGAGTAGTTTCTGCCTAACACATAGCGGCACTCCAGATGTATTTGTTGACTGAGTGAATAAAATATTATAACATAAGCTTTGTCCTAATAATTCTACATCAAGCAGTCTATCCTAAAGTGGTAGGCTTGTGTAAAGTTGTTCATGACACATTTTTTTTAGGATAGGAAAAATATTGTAAACAATTTAAAGTCCATTAAGAGGGGATGGATTATTAAATAAGTTGTCACATGGAATAACATGGACTTTGCAGCCAATATCAATGAAGCTCTTGACTTATAAGCATTTAGGTGACTTTCAACTTTTTTGCTGTTACAAGTAACACTGCATTGAACATCTTTGTTCTTATAAATGTGCTCATCTCTACTACGTCCTTAGGGTAAGGCTCTAGATCTGAATTATTGGGTTTATAGTATGAAGTCTTTAAGAAGTCCTACTCTTTCCGAATTCGCATGCTGTCTTCATCAACAAAATTACTTAGACCACCTGAGAAAACTCTGTTTCTTTAACCCTTTTTAATCAAATTTTAAAACTCTGTTTCTTTAACCCTTTTTAATCAAACATTATTGCTCCTGAGTCAGAATTAACAAGCGAGACAGTCCATATTAAAAGATTCAGTTAGAATGAAGACAAAGGCATCATATGAGCTCTGACATTCACACGCAACAGACGCATAAATGGATTTCTCATCCGCTCCAGCTTTTGACTCAATGTATCCAGGCAACAGAAGTCTGGATTTAATAACAGATGTTCGCTGCATAGCAATCACCATATAATGCCAGGGTAGACTAAAACAGCATTTTATCAACCAATAAATGTGCTGTTTGCTTTATTTTACCATGTTGTTCTTCAGTTCCCTTCAGAATCGAGAGGACAGATTGAGTCACTCGGCATCTGCTGGGAGCAATATGCTTGGCTTCATTTAAAATGAAAAATCAGGTCTGTGTTTACATTTTTCACCAAAGCATGGGATCTGATGTACTAACGTTCCCAACTGGGCTAGCCGGAAGGGCTTTCAGGAAAATCTCAGGGGAACTGGGACCAAAGCAGGAAGTCAGTCACCCTCCTGGGAAAGACATATGGTGACCCTTCACTTCAATCAACCCCACCAGAGGGAGGTCCAGATTTCCCCTACCCATCGAGCAGGGTTGCAAGAGACCCCTGCTGGGTCCCTTCCCACAGCCAGCAGCTCCAGCCTTTGAAAAGACCAATCGACCAGCAATGCTTGAGTAATGATTTATATGCATTCTGTAAATTTACAAATACACAGAAATTATTTTCTCAGGGGAAATACTTTAAAGAAGTCAGCCAAGAAGAATGCCGTTTTGAGTCAGTCCAGGTTGCCTGGGATGAAATTAAGGAGGGAGAAAGAAGCTAACATTTGTTAGGCATGACTTTGTGACAGGTAGCAGGTTAATTTAAAAAATATATTATCTTATTTAATGTTATTATTTGTAATACTCATTTGTTGTCATTTTAGTGGAAGAGACAGAGGCCTGTAGAGTTGAAGTCACTTGCCCAAGTGGCTAATATATGATGGGATATAGGGGTAGAGTGGAGGATCAATCCTGTGCTTATGTTAGGTATGGCCAATTGTATTTGCTAAAGATGCTTTCAACAATATCTTCCATCCCACATGTTCTTTCACGACTCTGACCAGTTGTCTATCAAGAGAGGGAGTCTGTGTCTCCAACTGTGAAACTGGGTTGGCTTTTGTTACAATATCTACCAATAGGGTGTGATAGAGGTGACACTATGTGACCTCTGAGGCTAGGTCTAAAGGCCATGTATCTTCTATCTAGCTTCCTGGAATACTTACTCTTGAAGTCATTAACTGCCACATTCTGACTTCCCTGAGGTCATCATATACTGTGAAGCCCAAACAAGGAGTCTGGGGAGGAGCTTATATAGAGATGAGCCAGGCTTATGCAGAATGCCCCTGCTTATAGCTTTCAACTGACAGCCAGCATCCAAATGGCAGACCTGAGAATCAGCCATCTTGAAAGCAGATCATCTATGTCCCAGTTGAATTACCCCAGCTGACTCCACATGGAGCAGAAACAAGCTGTCTCATTCAATGACTGAATAAACTACAGACTGTAAGGAGAAAAAATGATTTTTATTGTTGTACAGCCTTGTATTTAGGGTGATTCATTACACAGCAAGAGCTAACTGATACATAGGAGAACTCAGCAGATGATTAAAAGAGGTCCATTTAATCTAACTCTTCAGTGTCTGGGTTAAACTTTTCAGTAAAAATGAAAAAAAATTTTCCACCTAACAGTTGTAACAAGGTGAATTGTTAAGAAGAAAGACCAATTATTTTTAGCAGTCCTCTCCCACCCCTGCACTGGAAAGTCAAGCCAGAATTTTGCTTCTAAAGGCTTATTGAGAACAACTCTGCTCCCTTTGTCCAGGAGAGAGGAAAAAGGGAAAGTTGGCTGGGGATGGGGGTACAAAGGAAGCAAGTGGGAGGACTAAGTGAGGGGTGATCTTGGGCCATTCTGCACAGCAGAGCCTAAGGGATAGACAGATCAGCACACACAAAAGCACTGTAGAAACAGAAGAAAGATTTAAAAAATGGTCTCTACTCCAACCCAGAACATGTCTCCAACTTAAGCTTAGAGTTCTTATTTGACAAGACCCTTTCCCAGACAGGGACAGAAACTTCACCACGTAACTGAGATTTAATTTTCTGCCAGGTAGCAGCTTTGAGCAACTCACACATATTTAAAGATATAATATCTATGATATTTCTTAAACCCATTTTTCCTGCTTAAACTTAAGTAACATAGGCCCTATTAAAGGGGACATTTTCAGTAAGTGTTGACTTTATCATAATGTTATTTAATATGTACAGACATAAAACTTAGGTATAAAATCCTAATGCTTTTAAGCTCTTATTCTGCTATAAAATGGAAACAAATTTCCAAATTAAACACATATAAGACTGCAAAACCAATAAACTTCAAATGAACAACATTAGTTTAATGCGAGGTTGTCTGGTTGAAATGATTACTGCTTCCAGTGTGACTGCAGTGCGGGTTCACATTTTTTCCATTTTATTTCACCTGCCTCTACTACCTTGTACTGTGATGGCTTAAGTCTCCCTGGAACTGCTGGAAAGCTGTACCGCAGGTCCTCGAATCCTGTTGTTTCATTTAACATCCTTTCATTATAACATTGATGAAAAAAAAAAAAAAATCTTGGCAGAGCCACTGTCTGTGTGGAGTCGGCACATTTTCCCCGTGTCTGCATGGGTTTTCTCCAGGGACTCCAGTTTCCGCCCACGTCCCAGAGCTGTGCACGTGAAGTGAACTGGTGTGGTCCCAGTGTGAGTGTGTGGGTGTGTGTGAATGTGCCTTGCTATGGGGCGGCATCCTGGCCAGGGTGGGATCCTTCCTGGTGCCCTGAGCTGCCGGGATGAGCTCCAATGGACTGTGACCTTGAACTGGAATAAGTGGATTTGAAAAGGAATCAATAAATGAATAAAAGTTATTGTAAAATAAAAATTTGTAAAGCAGACTATAATCATACAAATGCATGACAATAAACCATGCAGTATGGAAGTGCTCGGCGAGCCTGCCGTATCTGTAATTGTTTTTGAACTGTGTGATGGGAGGAGGTGCTCCTGACAATTTTTGCTTTGCAAACATTTATTCCTTGATCCAACAAACTACCACTAGGACTGCTGGCACTCGCTGATTCACCAAAACTTGGGTAAATAATTACCTTACTTGTTTTGATTAATCTACCTTAAATGTATGTATAGCTCATATTTATTTTAATGCTTAGTATTCCAAGTGTTTGGGTCTTTATTTAGAAGTTTGGTGGTGTTATTGTGCCCAGAAACATGCCCTAGGAACTTAACTCTTGTTTCTATCGATTGGTTTCTGGTCAAATTGGTTTCCTTATATGTCGTTTCACTTAATAAAGTTGCAATATAAAAGAACCTATAGACGATAATGTGAGGACTTACTGTGTTCTCTAGCTGCAAATGCTCTAGGTACTTGGGTCCTCCTCTATTTTTATTTTTCTCATTAGCCCTATGGTAATAAAAGTAAAAACCCTAGCTATCTGGTGCATTCTGGGTGTTGGGGGTCTCACTTGGGTCCATCTACAAGGAGCTTTTCTCTATTTAGCAGAAAAATTTATGCAGTGGTTGCAATCCACGAACTAAAACAAAAGCACAACAGACAGAATACCCAACTCAGCTGGAAGTACAAACATAAGCCACGAAAATCACAGTGCATAGGTCAGGAATTGGCAAACTTTCCATCTAGGGCCATAGAGTAAATATTTATGGTTCTGTGGACCATAAGGTCTCTGTTGCAATGACTCAACTCCACTGTCTTTTTGCAAAGGCAGCTACAGATGAATGGGAACTGCAGACTCAATACAACTTTACTTATGGACACTGAAATTTAAACTTCATATACTTTTCAAGTGTCATGAAATATTATTTTTATTTTGACTTTTTCCCAGTGATTCAAAACCACAAAAACCATTCTTTAGTATATCTTAGAATAACAGGTTGGGAGCTGATTTAGTCCACAGGCTGTAGTTTTTGGACTCCCAACATAGACTGTTATAAGGTGATTAAAACAGACAACCTAAAATAGTAAATTGATGTTTAAATGATGATGATGATGATGATGATGATGATGATGATTTTTGAGATGGAGTTTCGCTCTTGTTACCCAGGCTGGAGTGCAGTGGCGCAATCTCGGCTCACCGCAACCTCCGCCTCCTGGGTTCAGGCAATTCTCTCGCCTCAGCCTCCTGAGTAGCTGGGATTACAGTCATACGCCACCATGCCCAGCTAATTTGTTGTATTTTTTGTAGAGACGGGGTTTCACCATGTTGACCAGGATGGTCTTGATCTCTTGACCTCATGATCCACCCACCTCGGCCTCCCAAAGTGCTGGGATTACAGGTTTGAGCCACTACGCCCGGCCCTAAATGATTATTATTTAGATGAAAAATTTTAAATTTTCTGAAGAGGTTACCCGGAGAATTCATAGACCCTGGAGAATATTTCCCAGCATTTGAGTTAAAGAGGTGCTGCCCCGGGATATCCCTGGGGAGCAACCCTGCTCAACAGGGCTTGAGGCAAGAAATTCAAGAATGAAATTAGAATTTCAGAGGGCAGATTTCCCCACACCTTCACAACATCTCCTTCCCCAAACCCCAAACGTAGATAACACACCAGGTGCATCATTAAAGTACCAATATTACCCTAGACTGTCCACAGAAGCCTTGTAGTAACTGGAGTTTCTGCACAAGAAATTGATCCTTACCCAATCAGCTTGGAAAAGACTGTGTGTCTGTGTTGGGGCCATGCATAGGAGAGCAATGCCGGAGCCGAGGCGAGAGCTCTGGGCTGGAGACTGGCCCCTCTGCTCTGCTACTTATCACCCTTGGGCTTCTTTGCCTCAGTTATTTCAAGTATAAAATGTTACCGCCAAGGCTCCTCCCCAAATATAACAGTGACTATTATAAGGCTTAAAGGAGATGGTATACGTATTATTCTTGGCACAGTAGCCGGAATAGAGTAAACATTCCGTAGATAGCGGCCATTAATAAAGTCACGTGAGATGATTGTTGTTGGATATGAGCTTCCCTGAGTCCCGTCTGTAAAGTCGGGGCAGTCCCAAGGGTGGTTTGAATCTGACAGCATAGAAACGTCACGTGCAGCAACCTGTGTCATCAGTAATCATCAGCCCCGCCCCAGAGCTTGTGTTTGTTCCAGCGGCAGAGTCCCAAAATGAATATTTCGGTTCCAGTCAATAACATTGCCCAACTTGTGGTGAAAACTGAGAGGCGATTAATCATTGAAACTGGAAGCGTTTGATCCTACGGCAGAGGAAACAGGAATAATGTGCGAGTGATTTCTGCACACCACGTACACCTTGATCTTTTAAGTGCTGCCTGTTCGGGTTATAAATATTTTCCCTTTGGTACTGGGGTTTGCTGAAGCTTCAGGAAAGCGCTGTGAACTTAAGAAGGGAAGGTTTGGGGTGCACACAAAACCCAGCCATTTGGTGCATTCTGGGATTGGGGGTCCCACTTGGGTCCATTTGCAAGGAGCTTTTTTCTATTTAGTGCAAAAATGTACACAGAGGTTGCAATCCAAGAACCAAAACCTCTCAGCAGATGCTGTATTTGGGTTGTTTATTTTGTATTTGTTTGTGCCTGTGTGTGTTTAACTGAGGCAGCTCCTAAAAATTGGGAAATTATGCATACAGTCTATTTCCAGCTCCTCTTGAAAAGTCAGGAAATCTGGCCGCACTGGTTCACATTTCCTTGGGCAACACCAGGCTGAAGTTAAGAAGTAGCAGCCTCTTTAGACAGGCTCTGTGCACCTCCATTCACCCCAGCCCCCATCACTTCCTTTCATTGTTCCCACAAGCAGACTACTTGGGCTGTCATTTATTACTGTGCGTAGGGTGCTATTTGTCTTATAGTAGAGACATAGTTCTCTTATTCACATCTCTATTAAATGTAGGGAAATGAAAGATAGATCAGGAGGGATGCATTTTTCAAGAAAAATGATGGAAAAGGTACTTTCTTGTGATACTGAAGAATATTCCTCGGTATTTTGTAGGCAAATGGCCAGTTTTGCTCACTTGCATGCTTTGTCTGGCCCACAGATTGACCTATTCCCTAAGTCCCCAGAAATGTCCACATTTAAGTACAGTCCCATTATTGACATACCTCACTCAGCCAGAGTCTACTGAGTGCCTCCCATGTATCGGGAACCCCACTTAGCCCTGGACTGTGGTGAGTCAGATGGACATGATCTCTTTCCTCTTCCAGTCTGGCCAGTAAAAGAAATCTCAATAATCCAAACAGGAACCCCAATAAAGTGCTGGTTGCTGTCATAGCAGAAAAGCCCTAGCCATGGCAGTATAAATTAGGGAAAAATACCTAGGAGTCAGCAGTCTTTCCAGGAAGAACTTATGTTTTAACTGAGACCTGGAGGTGGAGACAGAACAAGTTGCTCCAGGTGGGGAAAAGCATGTGCACAGGCAAGAAAGAAGGCAGGAAAGAAAAGTGCGGGAGGAACTGAAGGAAGCTAAGCCTCACTGGAGTATACAGCAGGGAGGTGAAAGGTCCAGGGAAGAGATGAGTCTAGTGAGGGGGATGACAGCTGGGCTGTGATGGTCAAAGGGTTAGTGACTCAACTGGGTTCTCATGTGCATGGATGAATCCCAGTAGCCAGAGGACAGCAAGAGTCAGCCAGAGCCCAAAAGACAATGGGGAGGAGGGAGGGAAGTGAGCAAGGACTGGGCAGATGGTGGGGGATGAAGAAGGATGGCAGGGCACCCCTGGGTAGCAGCTCCTTCAACATTTTTATAGCAGGCCCCAGAATATGAGGGTGATCAAAACACAGAGAACCAAGCGCAGGCTTCCAAGCTGGACAGATCTAGTTGAGCTACTTTTTGATTGGCTTTGGGAGACTGCTTTACATTTTTAGCCTCAGTTTCCTCACTTATAAATCAGGATAATGAGAAATACCTCCAGGAGTGATTTTAGGGTTAAATGAGGCTAAAAGCATCTGGCACTTGTGGGGGGACTTAATAAAGGTAAATTGATTTTCCATTGATTTGTCTGTGCATTTTAAAACCTGATACCCAGCCTGGGATGACTTAGCTTTATTTCCTCCCAGAAGGCATCTCCTGTTCAGTGTCCCCACCTGGGAGGAGCCCTCCCCAGTTAGTGCCAGCCATCTGTCGTTGGTGCTCCACTGCTGACCTGCCGCCTGGCATGGGGCCGCAATCATAATTATCACTTCTGAATCGATTCCTTCGAGCCCTTTTGAGCAGGCTGAGGAATGCTGTGATTAAAATGATTTAAAACCTGCCTCCTATTTCACAGCTTTTAATATTTGATAAGATTTAGAGCGAGGGGTGAGAGAGAGGCAAAAGATCTGGCAGTTTACAATCCCAGCTCCAGCCCTCTCAAGTGCCTATCAGGGACACTTGAAAAAGGGAGTAGGGGAGAGAGTATGAATTTGAACATGTGGGGAAGTGTAACAGGGTGTATTCTCCAAAGGAGAAAGGCATGGACAGAGGAGCTCCTCCTCCTCCCCAGGCGCTTCATGACTTTGAATGCCAGTAATAATTAAGACAATTATTATGAAAATCATGAGCAGAAGACTATAGCAGCTATCATTGATCAGGTATCCAATACATGCTTGGAAGAGATCTATATTCCCAAGGATCTTTAATTTCCCCGTGAATCTTTTAAGGGGGTATGATTTTTCTTAATTTTATAGAAAATAGAGGCTCAGTGACTTTTCTAGTATCACTCAGGCAGTTACTGGGAGAGCTGAAGTCCACGATGGGCTGGATGAACCCTGCTCCACCACATATGACATTGTAGAACATCATAGCAGAAACAGGAGAGAGCTGCAGATGGGCAGGGACCTCAGATGGCTCTCCTATCCCCATCCATCACAAGATCTTAGGGAAAAACATCCAAATATCAAATGCCTAGATATTCTGCTCTTTTCATTACTTTGGCTCAATTTTAGGCTTTCTCCATGCTAAATTGCTTTCTTTTAACACAATTTTGATGACTCTACTAGAATGTCACTGAAGGCAACTTTTTTGTCTGGATGGAAATAGTAGCCCTAGCAAAGCTAACTATGGTGAATGCTTACTAAATGCCAGACACTGTTCAACCTGTTTTTTTTTAGAAAAAAAATTTTAGAGGCAGGGCCTCGTTCTGTCACCCAGGCTGGAGTGCATTGGTGTGATCATAGCTCACTGTAGCCTTGAACTCCCGGGCTCAAGCAGTCCTCCCACCTCAGCCTCCCAAATAGCTAGGACTACAGTAGCGTGCCACCACGCCCAGCGTGTTCTACCTTGGGAGGCTGAGGTAGATAGATCACCTGAGGTCAGGAGTTCTAGACCAGTTTGGCCAATGGAGAAACCCCATCTCTAGCAAAAATATTAAAATTTCTGGGCGTGGTGGTGCATGCCTGTAATCCCAGTTACTCGAGAGGCTGAAGCAGGAGAATCGCTTGAACCCAGGAGGCGGAGGTTGCAGTGAGCCAAAATCATGCCATTGCACTCCAGCCTGGACAACAAAAGCAAAGCTCCTTCTCAAAAAAAAAATTCATATTTCTGGAAATGTTGGTCTGGGAAAACTCCTCTCCTGTTGCACACTGGGAGCAGATTTTGGGAGCTGCATTGACCTGGATCAGAACAGGCTCCTTCAAGAAAGTTTGAGAAGTTGCTTTGTTCTCTAGATTTCAGGAAGGTAACAGAATATTCCAGGTTACTGCTAAAGAGCTCTGTTTCTGCCTTTCTGAGGTCACTCTGGGACCCCTGGAGGCCATGGCTACTAGGAAAGGGTTTCAGGGGGCAGCACGTGGCCCTTCCTACTCTGAGAGGGAAGAGAGACACCAAAGCCCATCCTTGGGATGGTCACTTAGTCGCGCAGAGTCTTTTTCTAGATGGAAAGCCATCCCAATCCAGCAGAGGAGGCTGGGTGACAATATGTCAGCCATTAAACTCCCTAATAGGAGGGAATGTGGGAGAGGAAATAAATAAGCCTGGGTAGTTGAAGAAAAAGAGCCAGAACCAGAATTTCAGCTCAATACAGGTATGTAGGAACTTTCTTTTTTCTTTTTTGAGATGGAGTCTTGCTCTGTCAACCAGGTGTGAGTGCAGTGGTGTGATCTTGGGATGCTGCAAACTCCATCTCCCAGGTTCAAGTGATTCTTCTCCTTCAGCCTCCTGAGAAGCTGGGATTACAGAAGACTGCCACCATCATCGGCTAATGTTTGTATTTTTTTTTTTTTTTTAGTACAGAAGGGGTTTCCCATGTTGGCCAAGCTAGTTTTGAACTCCTGGCCTAGGTGATCTGCCCACCTTAGCCTCCCAAAACGTTGGGATTAAGGGTGTGAGCCACTGTACCCGGCATGAACATTTTCATAGCCTGAGTGGTCTGCAGAAGGAATCACCTGGCTCAGGAGGTGGTGAGCTCATCAGCACCAGAAGTGTGCAAGCCAAGGACACATAAGTGGGATGTTGTGGAGGGTACTTAAGCATCAGGAGGAAGTTTATGGACTTTAAGATGCCTTTCAACCCTCAGAGCTCAGTAAACAAAGAACAGAAATCAATCTCTATTCCTCCATGTAATCTTAGTGTTCAGCATAGTGTCTGGGACATACTACATGCCCAGTAAATGCTGAATGCATGAATTCTGCTGCAGCACGTATGCACCGAGCATTCAGAAATACTGATGAGGGAATTATGTTCCAGCAATAAGAACGGCAACCACAACAACACGTTTGCAAAGTCCTCTACAATTTAGGTGATCCACACAGATGTAACTTGTTATCAATCCCATTTTTACAGGTGAGGAAACTGAGCTTCAGAGAGAGGCAGTGACCTACCAAAGGCCACATCTGCAGAAGGTGGCTGATCAGGGATCTAGAACTCCATTGATCTGGCTCTGTAGCCCGTGCTCAACACACCCAAACTGTCCTGACCTTGGCTGCAAATCTCATCCCTGGGCCTGGGCAGCACTTTAATGAGCCTCTGTTTCGTGTGTGAGCAGTGAGAAGTGTTGCTGTGGCAGGTTGAAGGTGACCTGCTCCTGACTGTGGGGGCCAAGAGTGGCATTTTTAGGTCTCATCATCCATTTACAGATGGCCTCTGGTAGGAAAGCACGCAGGTTCCTTGTTTTGTTCAAACTGCTGTCCAGAACATCATCACTTTGGCCCCCATCCACATCCACCATGCTGTTCTTCATCCAAATTCTGATAAGAAAGGTTCCTCACCAATGGCCTTTCTCTCTGGCTCTGGCCTCAACTGTCCTTCCCCATTGCTTCTTGATTTTTGCTGCTTCTGTGATGACTGTTAGAGCCCGATCTGTCTGAGCTCTGAAGCTCCTCTGGACTTCTCTTTGTCTATTCTTCTCTGTGATCCTAAATCTCCTGAATGATTACTTAACTTCCCTTTGTCCTTTGATTCATAACTCCTTGTTTGACTTCTTTTCCTCCTAGCTTCCCATCTGATGTTTGGTCTGACTTCTGACCTCCTCACCTCCTGTATCCCTCTTCTCATTCATCCTTAGATCACAGTTTCTCCCCAGTGACACTCTGGTATTTGAGACTGGATAATTGTAGTCAGTGGAGAGGTCCCCAGGCCTTATATGATGCTTGGCAGCACCCCTGGTCTCTCTGCTCACCAGAGATCAGCAGTGAGTAGATACTTACCCTGGTTGTAATCATTAAACATGTCACCAGATATTGCCAAACATTTTTAGGGGGAAAATCACTGTATGCCAAGAACCACTGCCTCTCACCCATGATGGCCTTCCCCTGCACCTCAGGACCTGACTGTATCCCATTCTCAGGGACAGTTGGGATTTATGCATTTCTATTTCTAGCTTTCCTAGGTAACAACTCTGCCCAGTCTTTAAGCTACAGACCCCTGCCCCTCTGAAGCTTAAAGTACATTATTTTTCTGAATATGCAGTTGCTGGCCACAGACTTTCTGTTCTTGATACTCCATGCCATATCTTCCTTATTCCTAATTCCTTATGCTTCTGTTCCTCCTTTTCCTGGTTTATGATTTCCATTTTAATAACCAGTTTGATTTCTCACGTGCTTTGGGCAGGTCATTAATTTAATGGTGCTTCACCATCATTAACAGTTTTGCCCCTGACAACCAGGGACCTGTTTAATCTCCATCCTTCCCCTCCTCAGCGTTGCTTTTTGCTTTGATCCACATCTTCCTCACTGGCCCACTCGCCAAGAGAGAAACCAGTGCTGGTACGTGTATCAGTGTAAACTATGAGGTCTCCTGAATCATTGCAGACCTGTTTCCTGAGGGACATGAGGTGGCACAGTGTGTGGGAGAAAACATGGGTATTGAAATGGATAGATCCTGCCTTGGTCTCTTCAGTCCTTGTATGACCTTGGGCAAGTCACTGAATTTCTCTGAGGCTCAGTTTAATGGAAAGTTTCCATTTACTTGTAAAAGCTTAAATGAAAATACATAATAATACAGATAGTTGGCTGGGCATGGTGACTCATGCCTGTAATCTCAGCATTTTGGGAGGCAGAGGCAGGTGGATCAACTAAAGTCAGGAGTTCAAGACCAGCCTAGCCAACATGGTGAAGCCCCATCTCTACAAAAAACAAACAAACAAACAAACAAACAAAAAACCTAAAAGTAGCCAGGCATGATGGTGGGTGCCTGTAATCCCAGCTACTCGGGAGGCTGAAGTAGGAGAATTGCTTTAATCCAGAGGTGGACATTGCAGTGAGCTGAGATTGCACCACTGCACTCCAGCCTGGGTGACAGAGTGAGATCCTGTCTCAAAAAAAATGCAGATAGTTCTGAAATTAAAAGAGAAGTTTCCCCCATAATTGTCCTCTTCCACTCATCATCCATATACAGATATTTTTACATTGTTGCTAATAACATCCTGCATTTGTCCATTTTTGTCATTTCCCTACATATAAGGCATCTTAACACTATGCTGTGTCATATGGACATGAGGTGCTTGGGTTGAAATATCTTATCTAATTTCTTCTGAAACATTACTAGCAAACAGACATTATTTCCTTCCACTTTGCAGAGTTCACGGAGTCCTGCAGGGAGAAAGTGGCAGGATTAAAATACTAGTTTCAAAAATCCTGTTATTTTCTACTTAAAACACATGCTTCGAACCAAATAGCATATCATTTCTTATATAAAATTGATAGACTTCAATGAGATAATGTGTATAAAGTGCCTAACAGTGCCTGGCACATAGTAGGTACTTATCAAATGTTAGGGTATTTTTCCTTGCCTACTTTTTGGGTAATAAATAGAAACTGTGAGTGTTTAGAGAAGAACAGAGTATCTTTGAAAGTTCTGTCTTCTTTCTGGCCACACTTTCTACTGGGTGTAAGTTCCTCTAGGCTGAAGTAAAATCTGTCCCTGAGCTTCCTGCAGCACCTTGGACAGTGCTTATATAACTAAGTATTGACTCGATTATTGGCTAAAGCAGCATTGGAGGTGCAAGTCACTCCATGGCGACTCTATGGGAGAGGTGAGACTGGTATACTGCTGGCCCATGGCTTCTCCCAGACAAGGGCATTTGCATAACTGGAACGAGCTGTCCCCATCTCTAATAGAGATCTGAACATCACTAATTGGCAGGCAGAGGCTGTGTTCTCTCTATGGGAATCAGAAGGGAGCAGAACGTGTCCTGAATGTTAAACTTCTCATCCGCCTGCTCTTGGGGGTGGAAGAAGAGAAGGGGAGATAAAGAAGGTTGAGAGGCACAACATATTTCACACACAGAGCTCTGGTCTCATAACCATGTCATTAATATGTACCAAAGTAAAATTAAAAGGGCACAGGACTTGGGGTTAGGTGACCTAGGTTGAGTTCCTGAATCTCTTTCTTACAAGCCAAGTCAGAAACAAATTCCTCAGTCTCACTGAGTCTCAATTTCTGTATATGGCAAATAAAAAAAAGTGTAACTGGTAAAAACAATTATTGAATGAACCTGATAGATTTTTCAAAGGGAAGTGACATCAACTATATAATTTGTCTGTTTGTTCTGCAAGAGTGTAAACAGAAAAAAAAAATTCTGATAAAATTTTTAAAAATTGACAAACCACATACAGGCTTCTGAGTGAAGTGTGGACAAGAGTCTCCCACCTCCCATGGCAAGAGCAATACCATGTCCCAGCACTGTGGTGCCCACGCCTGGTTGGGAAGTTGTTTGAGGTGTTTTCTTAAAATACAGAATGACAGGCCACATCCCTGGAGAAAGTGTGGTTCAGTAGGTCAGGAAGGTGGGGAAAAGCTAGGAATCTGAGCTTTTTTTCCTGTGCCCCCAGCAAAAAAATTCACCCTGGAAGCAATGCAGATTCAGGACCACGGTCAGTGCCCATCAGCGCTGTCTCCGGCTACCTATTGCTTGGAAATTGCTTGGAAAGACAGAACGAGGTGTCAGAGGTGTCATAGGAAAGATGCTGTGCACCTAAGTGTCGTAGTCAGTTTGCCTTCCAGGATCCTTAGTGATGTTTCAAGGACATCTGAGCAGGGGTGGGAGAAGATGAGAAAAGGGTGAATCTATAATTTTTGAACACTCCCAAAACACGAGTACATTTTAAAATATATGATTAGCATTTGCTACCTTGCTAATAATACACAATGTACCTTAAAAACATCATTATGGGAATTAAAAATTATAAAATAAAAATATATCAATAGAAGGCTTAGTGATTTCTTTCTGCATTTCTGAGATTCAGCAGATGGTTACTGCACAGCTAGTCCTTGATGTGTTCAGTGTGCTGTGAGGTGGTTATGGGGAAAAGAAGATGCAGGGTGGTTGGGGACTCAGTGTGTGTATAACAGCAGAAGGAGGGGTGTGTTGGGACAGGAATCTTCCTGACTACGCCCCAAATGGAAAAACCTTTAAACTAGTACATACCTCCCATCACACTTGTAAACTGTGTGCATATGACTTTGCATTCTTACACAAAGGTAAGTTGCCGCTGAAAGTAATACAAAGGAAAGCTCTTACATACTTGATGCTAAACACCCAGTGCAGATCCCTCACCTTAGAAACCTCAGTCTAGGGAGTGAGGTATGGGGACAGGACAGGAGAGGAAGCCCTGTGTGTGAGCGGGTGATGTCAGTGTTATAAAACTGGAATGAGGATTGTGGGCCTGATTCCAGCAGTTCCATCAATAGCAGCCACTGGGATGTAATTTCAATAAACTGAGCAACGGATCGATCCAAAGTCAGAATAATCACTAGCCTCCTTCCCTTTGCCACTGGGCCTGCAGGGTTGGGCAGGGTAAACTGTACTCCAACCAAGGTGAGGAGCAGGAGCGCCTGTCAAATCAGTAAGTGTGATAGTCACCTGCACTCTAGAGTAGTGGGGGTGAGGAAATGATAGATTGATGGATGGCAGGTGGAAAGGCTTTGGGTTTTTTAGGCTCTCCTAGCAGGTCTACAGTGCCCAAAACTGAAAGGGCAGATTATGAGGGGAACTAGATCTGGGTGTGGGCAGAGATGAGAATGAGAAATGCCCCTTGCTACCAAAGCTGCAGTCTGCAAGCTTGGTAGCTCAGGCCCTGGGCTCCCTTTCCAGAGTGGAGGAGAAGACGGACACCTGTTCTTCTGCCTTGGGGCCTGAAACTGCAGACAGCCACAGGAGCATGAGTCCCATGTGTTATTCCCGGACCCGAACCTCATTCTGGGCAGGCATCCCACTTGCTGTGTTTCAGTTCTCCAGCTGCAGCATAGAGCCCTGGGCTCTGGAAGTCAGATTTCTCTGTACTCCAATTCCAGGAAACTTGAAATGTAAATGTGCCCCTTGTTGGAATGGCTTTTATGAGAAAATGGAGCATGTCGTGGGCACAGCAGCTCAGGGACTGAGAGGCGGCATGCAGGGGATGAGGAAATGAGGTACCACTGGATACGCCAGCCTTTGGGAAAGGTTTTTGCAAAATAAATGCACTTGCAGGAACCCACTGGGTTTTGGGAACTGGACAAGGGAGGAGAGGCCAGAGAAGAGAACATTCATTTATTCATCCAATAAATGTTTATCAAATGCTTGCTACACATCAAGCACTTTACCCAACTCTGGGAACACAGCAGTGAACAAGACAGATGAGGCCCTTGCACTCACAGAGCTCATGTACTGGTTGCAGAACGCTGGGAAGCCATGTGGTCTCTGAGTTCAGATTTCACAAGGAAGTTGCTGTGCCCATTGCCACCATCCCCTGGGTACTTCGAGGCCCCCTCCTGACTCCACACTTGTGCTGGACCCTCTGCCCAGCATTCCCTCTGCCTCTCCTCTGTCTTGCAAATGCACAATCATTCTTTGGGTCCCAGCTCCTATTTGACTTACCCCAAGAAGCTTTCTTGTTATCCAGGATGAGCCAGCTTCCTCTTTTCTTCTCTTCCATCTATCTTAGCATTTGCCACCTATCTATATTTTCTGTCTGTCTTTAAAAACGTAACACAGATGATCTCCGACTTGTGATGGTTTGACTTCGCATTTTTTTGACTTTATGAGAATTATCGAGACATAACCTCATTGTGAGTTAAGGAGCATCTGGACTTACAATGGTTCAGTTTACCATTTATTGACTTTATGATGGATTAACTCTGGGTGCGAAATGCATTTTTGATTTATGCATTTTTGATTTACAATGGGTTTCTCAGGACGTAATCCATGGTAATTTGAAGAGCATCTGTACACTCTGTGAGGGCAGGTCTGAGTCCCAAGCACTGTTGTAGCCTCAGTTTCTAGGATAATGCCCATCACACCGTGGGAACTCAACGAATATATATTGTATTGAACTGAATGGACCACCTTGTGTACCGTGTGGGAGGTACCATGTGTGCATAGCTGCGATGTGTGGTGAAGAGATGGTAACCTGACCTCAAGAAGCTTTTGATCTAATGGAGGGTGATCAACCACAGAGGCAGAAACATAGTGCCTAAGGCCAGGGCACAAACAAGCTCTAGATGATGTCCTGAAGGGACTGAGGGAAGAGAGGAGGAAGCCAGCGCTGTCTCTCAACTTGTCTCCCACTCTCTCCTTCACCATTTGCCCCAGCTCCCTTCCACGTGCCCTTGGCGGTGGCCTGGTGCCGTCCTCCAACTTTCTCTGTTCCTACTGTCCCCCCCATGCAGTGCTCCTGAAGCCACTTTAGCCTTTTTGGGCTCTGCACACCCTTTGGTCATGGTCGCTGTGTGGCCACTGTGTCTTTTGTGAGCTGGTAGTCCCAGCAGGGCTGGTGAGGCAGGGAGGAGGGCGGTGCTCATCTGAGGATGCAGGGGCCAGCCAAGCAGAGCGGGGACTTTCTAATTGACATTTAAATGTCAATGCGCCACATTAAATGTTATGGGTGTTTCATCTCAGCCCTTCAGGAGCATAAACACATCTCCAGCTCCTTAATCACTGCCCACATTAATTACAGATGCCCTTTGGTAAGTGGAAACAAACCCACGGCACGGCTATGCACCAGCCAGGAGGCAGGGCTCCTGTCCACCAGATGGCACAAATGCCCTCTTTGTCCACAATGCCTTGGCTGGCCCCTGGACCCCACAGGAGACTCCTTCTTGTGAGAAGAATGGGCAGTTAAAGAGAGATTAGAGAGAGGCTTATAGCAGGGGAGAATCCAGGGAGGAACGAGTGGGAGAGGGAGAAGGAAGTGGAGGGGAAGAACAAACCCCACAGAGAGAAGAGCATCTGGGGCAGGGGGAACCAGGGTGAAGGTGAGAGACAGTGTAGGACAGAAGCAGACAGACAATGACAAAGAAAGGCAGAGGAGACAGAAAGAGACACAAATATACGTAGAGGGGGCAGAGGGAGATGAGAAGAGAGGAAGAGAGACAGGCTGAGAAGCGCTAAACTGTAAATGTAACTGTTTCTTTCTAGGTAGGTCTGGAAACTTGAATTTCTGGAATATGCAAAATGCCCCCTCCACCACCAACATAGGACCATCCTGGTCCCCGATCCCCAGGGGCACAACACTGCTGTGCAACAGGGGCCTGATGGGCCCCATGAAGCAGTTGAGAACCGAGACGTAAGGGGAGAACGTGAGATGCCCAAGGTCATGAGGTGAGATGCTCCAGGTCACAGAGTCCAGCATAAGACTCAGATCTTGTCTTTTCTGAGGCTTGCCAGGGCTGCCTGTCAAGTCACTCTGGCTGTCTCCCTTTAGTGGATCTGAAACCTGCTCTCAGCCAAGATCCAGGCCAGGTAACAGGTGCTGGGCGTGCACATCTCGCTGGGCCAAGTCATAAGAAAAGAACCAAGAATGCCCTCCTGTGCTTTCTGCCGGAAGCCCAGAGGCTGAGAGGAGGAGCTGGAAGACAGGAGGTAGGCTGATTTAATGAGCTCTGCCCCCACCCCTCACGGCCCAGAAAACTGGCTCCTCCTGAGACATTCCCAGGTGCCACCGAATGCTGGCTCCTGAGAAAGCTTAGGGAACATCTACATTGCAAAGCATAATATTGAACATCATCTATGAATCCCCCATCCCCAAACTTAAGAAGCAGGATAGTTACCAAGTAGCTGAATTTCCCTTGGGAGCCACAGCCTTATGTATGTGGATGAGGAATAAGCAAGAGGAAATTTGGGAGACTGAGAAGTGTGGTCAAAGTGTTGAAATGGTGACCAAGACACTGCCTAAGGTTCAGGCTGAGGAGTCTCCAGCTTTGAGGTCTTGCTTGGTTGTAGGCATCTGTCCACATTGAGGCAGTTTTATTCAGCTCCCTGACACATCGTTTTAACAGCCTTCCCATTGCCAGGCAGTTAAGTTCTTTAATTCTTTCATGTTTATCAATGCTCTCTCAGAGCCTGGCCAAGAACACAGCGGATGCAGAGGTGAGATGTCCAGAGGTTATTTTTCAAAGAAGCCAGCCTAGAGGGGAGGACTGATGCTAAACAGATCCCATAGCCTACAATGTCCCAAACAATAGAAGGGGGTTGTGTATGAAGAACCCAAACGTAAGACTCAGCCTAGAGCAGGCGGAAGTTTAACAGAGGAGGGGATTTTTGAGGCGGATTTTGAAGAATGAATAGGAGTGGCCAAAGAGAGGGTGGGCCAATCCCAAGTAGTAGACAGAAAAGGTATGAAGTTACAAAGTTTGAAGAACGGGGCGTGTTTGCAAACAGTTTCTATGCTGGGTACTGGGGAAGAAGCCAAAAATGAATAATACATGTTTCTGCTTTGTAAGTGATTTGACATAAATGCAAGTAACTAATTATGGGTTTATTGTGATAGCTTACATAAGAATGATATACACAAAGCCTTGGGACTAGAGAAGTAGAAGTTCTGAAAAAATGCGTTTATCTTTACCCCATCAAAATTTCTATAGGAGTTTAGGTAAGAGAGAGGAATTAATTCAGTCTAGAGTGAAGGTGGATGCTGCCTTGAGGAGTTATGTTGAAACTGAGATTGGGAAGAGGATTCTCAACAGTAGTTCATACAGCTGCCAGATAAAGACGCTATGTAGCCTAGGGTAGAACTGAATAAGAAATACCTGAGAGGAGAGCCTGCTTGAGTTGGAAGACAACAGAGAGAGCATTATCTTTTTTTTGATCCCCTTATTTCACAGGTGGAGAAACTGAGGCCCTAGGAGGTGATAGGGACTTGTTCAAGGCCATTCAGTTTACTAGGGTCTAAGAAGATATAGTCCCATATGTCAATTGGCAATTTCTGGGTTTTAAACAACTCTGGGGTTTATAAGCACTTTGTTTTATTGTATTAGATTTGTGTGTCACGGCTGATGCCCTTGAGGGTTTCTGTTTGGGCTTTTCCAGTTCATTAAAACATAATAATAGACCTGGGGACCATTAAAGTTTCAATTCCCTGAATCAGCACTTGGCTGCCTCCTTTTGGGAAATGCACAGGTGGGCTGAATGGCAGCACCCAGGGTTGTTCCTGGCTGGTCCCCAGGGCTGCACAGCTGCTGGGCTGCAGCTTCCAGAGAGCCCAGTAGGGTCACTCTGAGAGTACTTCCATGTCCTCAGATGGAGTCACTCTGTCTACTCCCATTCCACTCCTATCTTTATCTACAAGGGAGCTGGTGTCCAACCAGTCCAATGACGCAACTGGAAGAAATTGTTTCCTTAGGTCACAACCAGTTTAAACCTTCTTTAAAAAATTCATTCATTTTTTATTTTTATTTATTTATTTTTTTTTGAGATGGAGTTTTGCTCTTGTTGCCCAAACTGGAGTGCAATGGCACGATCTCAGCTCACTGCAACCTCTGCCTCCCAGGTTCAAGCAATTCTCCTGTCTCAGCCTCCCCAGTAGCTGAGATTATAGGAATGTGCCACTATGGTTTGGCTAATTTTTTTGTATTTTTAGTAGAGACGTGGTTTTTCCATGTTGGTCAGGCTGGTCTCAAACTCCCAACCTCAGGTGATCTGCCTGCCTCGGCCTCCCAAAGTGCTGAGATTACAGGCATGAGCCATCTTGCCTGGCCTCATTTTTTATTCTTTTAAATTATTTACTTTTTGAAACTGGGTCTCACTATGTTGCCCAGGTTGGTCTTGAACTCTTGGGCTCAAGCCATCCTCTCACCTCAGCCTTCCAAGTAGCTAGGATTGCTTGCTGCCATGCCCAGCTCAGTATAAGCCTTCTGACCTTAGATGGCAAAAGCGGTTTAAACGCTGAGATACTTCGATCGTGGGTGGCACTTTACATTAAAGTTCATTGTCACAGTCACCTGGGGTGGGGGATGTGATGCTGAAATTTTATAGAAACTCAGGGAAGGAAGGGAGCTTGGGTAGGCTGGGGAAGGGAAGGCCCGAGGCTTGTCACCCAAATCCCATCAATTCCTCTCTCCTAAACCAGAACATCAGTTATTTTCTAGTATACCACAGACAGCCTCAGGGCTAAAAATGTTCCCTTTACTACCGTAGTAAAGGTAACATTTTTTTTTTTTTTGAAATGGGGTTTCGTTCTTGTTGCCCAAGCTGGAGTGCAATGGCACAATCTCGACTCACTGCAACCTCCACTTCCTATGTTCAAGCGATTCTCCCACCTCAGCCTCCTGAGTAGCAGGGATTATAGGCATGTGCCACCACATCTGTCTAATTTTTTGTATTTTTAGTACAAACAGGGTTTTATCATGTTAGCCAAGCTGGTCTCAAACTCCTGACTTCAGGTGATCCACCCACCTCGGCCTCCCAAAATGCTGGTGGCAGGCAAGAGCCACCATACCTGTCCAAAGTAACAATTATTTAAGGCCCAGCAATGTGCCAGATAACTGTTCTAAGCAGTCTACCTGTCTCTTCTCATTTAATCTTTAGAATAGTATGTGTGCTAGAAAACTCAGAGTAAGCCCACCTTTCCCACGGTGGCTTCGAAGCCCTCTATTATTTGACCTCCAGCTGCTTCTCAACCGCATTCCTACCCATCTTCTCCCTATCCCTCCACTCCAGCCGCTCAGGCACTCTTCCTATTCCTCAAGCTTGTTCTCCCTGCAGGGCCTTTGCATAAACTACTCCCTCTGCCCAGAATTGCTCTTCCCTGATGGTCGTGTGACTCAGATAGGATGTTGTCCAGGAGGCCTTCCCTGCTCTCTCCACCGGTACTATCTGACCATCCTCTAACTGTTTGTCTCGGAGAGGACAGGACCCACATGATTCGTTTCTGGGTGGTTGACTTCAAGCACAGAGCTTGGCACATGACAGGGGGCTCTGCAATGCTTACAGCAGGAGGCACATGAAGAACGTAGAGGGGGGAGGCAGGAGAAAAGGATGGAAGGGGAAGAAGGCATGAGGTACCGGAACCATTCCTCCTGGCCACACTTCTCTGAGACGACTTCACAATGAACTTTCTCTCCTTTCACCAGCAGAGAAAGTTGTTTCAGTTTATCTATATTTATTCCAGAAAATAGCCACCATGCCCAGATATTGGCTAACATGTCTGTTAAATTTTTTTTGTATTTTTAGTAGAGACGGGGTTTCACTATGTTGACCAGGATGGTCTCGATCTCTTGACCTCGTGATCCACCCGCCTCAGTCTCCCAAAGTGCTGGGATTACAGGCTTGAGCCACCGCGTCCGGCCTCCAGGAAAGTTTTAATAGGCCACATCCACAGTTGGAATCCAGGCTACAGACCAGCAAGAATTCCCTGATGCGGCAGCTGGAGCTGACTGTAAGATGAGAGTCTAGAAATATTCTGGTGCGTTGAGGGCCGGACTTCCCAAGTGTTCCTGCCTTTCCTAGTCACAGCTAAGGCTCTGGAACAAGCAACCCGGCCTCATTCACAAAATGAGCCATCCCCCGATGGGGCTGAATGGAGACAATCGGAAGAGATGCTTCAGATTGTCAGAGCTGTGCAGCTGGCTCTAGCCTGCTTCCGGCCTCAGCTGCTGCACATCTCACCTCCTTCTCTCTTCCTCTCCCCGTTCCTGTCCTTGTCCCTCTGTCCCTCTTCCTTGCTGACATTGGCTCCCACCCCCCACCTCCTGGAGAGTAGAATCTATGCAGAGGGAGCTGGGGTTTCTGACCAGAAAGGGAGAGGAAATGCAGACAGAACCTAAGGGTGCTTACGAGGGCCTGCTGGGCCACAGGGCACACAGTGCAGGACTCCAGGAATCTCCTGAGCCTGGCATCTCAGATACATTCTTCCTTGCCCTCACCCTCAAGTCAATTCTTGCAACTCCTGGAATACAACCAATATGGAGGGTGGTTTTCTAGCACAGTGATTTTGACAAACTGTTGAGACCACCTGGCCTCACCCCTTGCTTGCTGTTTTACATGGAGGATGTAGCTTAATGAGCCATACTTTGCTCATCCATTAAATGGGGATAATAACACCTACTTCATAGGATCTTGAGAATTAAATGAATAGATGTGGTTCCTGTGCCTAATCCTGTGCCTGGTACGTATTTTATGCTCACGAAACAGTTGAGTTGCTGTGATTGGCATTGTTGCGGTGGACCAAAGGTTTTTCTAGCAGGCTGGTCTACTCTGGCCCACAGTGGGGCAGGAGACTGGTTCAGATGGTACCTGGGAGCCCGGTTGGGCTTGGAAAGTGTTTCTATTCTATTCGCTTTCCTTGGCAATTTCCTTCATTATCTTGTATTCCGGTAGCCCTAGGTTTTCCTGCCCCAAATTATGAGACAGTCTCAATAACCTGACACTTCACCATTCCCAAGGCTGCCTTGGTTTTCCTTGGGCTTTCAAAAATGCCATCTAAGTTCATTTCATGAAGACTCTATTGGCAGGGACATCCCTGCTCTTGACAGAGGAGGGTAACCTCCCTACAGAAGCTTTGGGCAGCACAGGAAGGGAGGAAGCACTCGCTCCTGACATGGCCAGAACTTCGCAACATGCACAAATTGTTTGGGGCAGAGCATGAGGGCATGGGTGCTCTCCCTGGGACACAATGCTGTAAAGCAGGAAGGGAAGAAACTGTGGGGCCAGCTAGCCCTTGGTTGGAATCCTGAGGCCATTGCAACTGACTCTGCAGCTTCCTCTCTCAGAGCCTCAGTTTCCCCATTGGTAATATGGAATGATAACACTGACCTGGCAGTGCTATTGAGAAGATTAAATTCAATACCAAACGGGCACATGGTAGGTGCTCCATTCATGCTGGCTCCTGGGAGGGTAACTTCTGTCTTTTTGAAGGGCGTGGTGCTCACCTCATTCCTTCTGACCCCAGAGGTCCTTCCTAGCAGCTGTTTCCCATGTGCATGGAGTAGGCGCTCTAAAATCACCTCCACGATGCTGCCAGTAAGCAGGCTGAGTGCCCGCCTGCCATCGCCTAAGTAATGGCTGAGCTCAGTCTCGGCCTCACTGGTGAACTGAGACAGGCAGCTGTTTGGTGGTGGAGCAACCAGGAGTCTGAGTACTCTTGTTCTGAGAAGATGGGGCTGGGAACGAAAGCGATTCTGCTCCGTCTGCCAGCAATGAGGGATAATTACAGTGCTTGTCAAAATAAGATATGGAGATAGAGCCCATTCCTTGCCAGCAGGCTTCTCAAATCCCCTGGGAATTCCTGGTCTAATTAAATACCTGGTGCAAATGGTGGTGTCAGCAACACGCCTGGATTAAAAGCCCACCATAAATGCAGCCAGGATGAGTGCATTGCCCCTTTCTTCCTCACAGGCTCTGGGTGGTGCAGAGGAAAGGGATGGGATGAGAAGGAGAGAAGAGGAGAGAGGGAAGGGGAGCATGACACATACAGGAAGGGAACCGATAAACAGAGTCAAAGAGGCTCTGGCAGACGGATTACGTGGAGCATAAAAAGAATTTCCCAACTGGGAAGCGTGCCTGCAAAGACATTTGCTATCTTAAGAAAAATAAATCTCACATCCTTGAGTCTGGCCATGGCTGGTGAATCTCCATTTGGGGAAGGCTCAGCCCCAAATCTGGCTTCTAAGACTCTCCAGGTGCCTGAGATCCCGTCTGTCATCAAGCCATCTTCCCCCACTCTTCTGGCCTCAAGAGCTGCTCCCTCGCTTACCATCCTGGCCCAGTTTTATATACAGCCCCATCCTTTAATCCTCCTACAGAATGGCTGAGCTTGACTGCAACATTAGACAAGACTTAACTAAAATCCTGGAGTGACAACCAGAAAATAAACATCGAGCAAGTCTTGAATCCGCATAAGCTGGCATGCAAAATGCAACTTCCTCTCAGAGGCTCCAGGAAGCTTCTCATTCTTCTCAGTCTTCCCCAACCCAGTCCCCATTCTGGGCCACCTGCTACTGATCTCAGGCTAACATCTCAAACTAGTGCCCTCTCGGCTGGACCTCACTCTCAGATATATTTTCTTTGGGATACATGCAATTTTTAAAAACAAAAAAAATTTGCATGACATCTGTTCATCCAAGTTCTCATGAAAATTCAGAAGACCTGGCCATTCAGGGCCACATTCCTACTGGCATGACCAATGGGAGCTGCTTTCCTTAGGCAGGACATGTAAGCATGGATGTTGTCGCACCAGTCTGGACCCTAGAGTGTGAGGGCAAAAGCCATGACATTGCCCTTCTGCCTTGTCCAACTGCATGTGCTAGGTATTGAGTTGGGTGTAAGCATCTCCTCTTGGGCTTTCTCATGGGGAGGATGAACCCATGTCCACTCACATCTATCCATCCATTCATTCAACAATGTTACTGAGGACTTTCTCTGTTCCAGGCACAGTGCTGAGCCTGGAGACAGAAGGTAAAACAAGACAGGCATCTGAGATTTACCTCCTCTCCCCAGGTTTCCTGTTTGAGGCCCTCTCCTCCTTAGTTGTAAGGAATTACAGCTAGGAATGACAGGCCAGCCCTTCCTCTGAGGTGATTCTTATCCTCACAGACCCCAGGATGACAACTGTGCCACAGAACAGCTCACCCACACCACCAGGCATACAGGAGATGCTCCAGCCCACTGGAAGAGGAGAGTTCTTTCCACTGTGCCAGCTCATGGACAACCGAGATCAGGTGGTACCACATAGAGCCTAAAACATGGATTCTGGGTTAGTCTGCCTGGATGTAAATCCTGGCCCAGTGCTACCTTGGAGAAGTTACTTTGCCTCCCTGTGCCTCAGTTTTCCTCAACTATTAAATGGGAATAATGATAGTTCTGACTTTCTGAAGTGGCTATGAGAATTAATATTGGTAATGTGATTTAAATACAGTAAGAGTGTTGTTTAAGGATATGATGAATAAATAAACAAGAACCAGGATTACAGAGATTTCCAGATGGGGGTAAGGCTCACATGATCTCCAGGCATCCTTCCCTGTTCAGGATTCTATGATTTGACAGAGGAATCCCTCATGGGGCAGTTGTGAGGATTATCCAGGAAATGCCTGTGGTGTCTGGCCCAGAGTCTCGGCCCCAGGAGGAGGTGCTGCCAGAGTTACTGTCTTCGCTTCCTCTCTTCACCAGGCACTGGCTGCAGCTTGCTGCTGAAGCCTGTGGCCTCCACACAGCCTTGGGAGGAATTCCCTGCATATCAAGCAGCTGGGAGCCGAGGGTGATGTCATTCTCTGGGAGCCCTCCAACGTTGGCCGCTGGGGTCCTGTGGGAAGGGAGGGCTGAGTCTCAGAGAATCTGACCGCTGGGCCCCAGTTCTCATCAGCATCAACAGGCCTGGACAGCTCCTGACCCCGTTTCTGGTCCACCCTCTCCCCTGTATGGTTCCTGCCCCGCAGCATGGCTGAGCTTGGAAAGCACCAGTCCGAGCCTGTCAGTCCTGCGTAAGCCCTTCTAGTGGCCTCCAGTGGCACTCAGGATAGAATCCACATCCTTAGCTGGCCCCGAAGGCCCTGCACAGTCTGGCCCTTGTCTTTTCTACTACCCTCCCTTTCATTTCCTGTATTCCCTGTGGTCTGGCCACAACCACCCTCCCTCCCCTTCTCCCTGATTGGTCCGGAGCAGCCTTTCATCTTCCCCTACCTGCTATGGGAGCTCCAACACAAATGCCACCTCCTTAGAGAGTCTTCCAGGATTTCTGAATTCAAAGCAGCCCGTTTCTCCTCCACACTCTCCTCCTCACAGCCTCCTGCTTTCTTTCCTTTGGAGACCTTCTCTTTGCCCCAAATGACCACACTGATCTGTTTACTTGGTCACTGCCTGACCCATCCCCACTATCAGAGCAGCAGATCATGAATTCCATGAAAATGTGAACTGGTTCTGCTGCTTGGTCAGCTCCGTATCCCCAGCTCCCAGCCCTGTGCCTGGCTGCAGACTTGCAACAAACATATGCGGCCTCAACGTGTGAATAAATGAATTCATTTCTTTCAGATGCCAAGAGATGTGGCCTGGTCCTCCCAGGGCCCGATGCTGTGCTGAGACCTTCCGTGACAAATGGCTGTAATTTTTATAACTTCATGAAGGCTGGGTAAAGGCAATGTCCTCGATCTATGCAGTAAGGGACTGGGCCTCCCTCCAGCCCATAGTGAACATCAGCATGAACACACACACACATACACATACACACACACACAGTCTCTCTGTCACACTCACACACACACACACTCAACATATAACACACACTCATTCAAACACATATACACTCAAACATAAACACACACATTCATACATGTACTCACACATACACATGATCACTCATGCTCATACACATTCATATACACACACTCACACCCATTCAAACACACATCTCACACATGCACTAACACACACACTCAAACATCACACACTCACACACATACTCAAACATACACTCATACTCAAACACACACTCATATACACACTCATTCAACCACCCGCACTCACACACTTGCACACATACACACTGTCACCCACACACACTCTCACAACCACTCACTCAAATACACACACTCTTACACACACATGCACACACTCACTCATGCAGCTACCTTGGCAAGAACAAATGTTACTGTGTGGTGAAGGAAAGAGAATGACATTTGCTTTCAGACTTTTCTGGATTTCAAACCTGGGGAAGCCTTGGGCCAGGACTGTCAAGAGAGGTGTGGGCAACACAGAACCTGGGAGAAGGGGGCTCTGGTCTGCATAGCTATCACTGCATGGGGGTGCATTTACCCTGCACGTTTGCAACAGTTGCCCATGTGCCTTCAGTGTTCCACTCTGGGAGGGGCTGGAGATAAACCGTAGGACAGATGTCCATGTTCTCTCACCACAGACTCAGATAACGAAATCTTGGATGTCGTAAGGGTTATACAGATAAATGGAGAAAGCATTGCAGGAACTTAACCAAAGAAACCTTGCAGTGCATTCCAGGGTGAGATCAGTCAAAGCCCTAGAGAGGCTCTCACCCTTGAGCTGGACCCTGAAGGATGAGTACATGTCTCATTAAAAGCCAAGACGGAGAAAAGACAAGTAGGGAAGAGCACAAAAAGGCATAAAAGTGTAAAAGTGTACAGAGTGAGTGAGTGTACCTGAGCAGAGGATATATGATGAAAGGAAAAGAGCTAGGGTTGGGGAGGGACGGAGTGTCTTTAATCCCTACTTGATCATGGTGGATGAGCTTTTTGATATGCTGTTGCAATCGGATGATAGACTGGATAGGGAAAATGTGGTACATATACACCATGGAATATTATGCAGCCATCGAAAACAATGAGTTCGTGTCCTTTGTAGGGACATGGATGAACCTGGAAACCATTATTCTCAGCAAACTGACACAAGAGCAAAAAATCAAACACCGCATGTTCTCACTCATAGGCAGGTGTTGAACAATGAGAACACATGGACACAGGGAGGGGAGCACTACACACTGGGGTCTGTTGCGGGGAAATGGGGGAGGGATAGCGGGGGGGGTGGGGAGGTGGGAAGAGATAGCAAGGGGAGAAATGACAGATACAGGTGAGGGGAAGGAAGGCAGCAAACCACACTGCCATGTGTGTACCTATGCAACAATCTTGCATGTTCTTCACATGTACCCCAAAACCTAAAATGCAATAAAAAAAAGAAAAAAAAAAGAAAATGAACTTGGGTTGTTAGCTCTCTTGAGTTACTAAAATGTGAAAACACAGTACTTTCTGGAGAAGTGAAATTTTAATTCATTCCTTAAATAATATTCAAGAATAAAGTTCTAAAGAATATTCACTGTCAAAAATTATAAAACACACAAGAAAACAAGGCGCTACGAGATAAGGCTAGCAAGAAATTGAGCAGAATCTGATCATTAAAGCTTTAGATATCAGAATTTTTATTAGCACAGAAAATGAGATGGCAAAATTTATATGCTTAATGAAATAAAAGAGGTTTGAAATTTTCAGCAAGTAATAAGACACTATAAAAATGTCTTAGCAGATTTGAAAAATAACCATATAGAACATTTAGAAATGAAAAATATATTAGTTCAAAATTTTAAGTCAGAAATGCAAATCAAAACCACAGTGAGATACTATCTCATGCCATTTAGAGTGGCTACTATTAAAAAGTCAAAAAATAACAGATGCTGTCAAGGTTATGGAGAAAAAGAAATGCTGTTATGCTATTGGTGGGAGTGTAAATTAGTTCAAACATTGTGGAAGACAGAGTGGTGATTCCTCAAAGACCTAGAGGCAGAAATACTGTTTGACCCAGAAATACCATTACTGGATATATACCTAAAGGAATATAAATCAGTCTATTATAAAGACACCTGCATATGTATGTTTACTGCAGCACTATTCACAATAGCAGAGACATGGAATCAACTTAAATGTCCATCAACAATAGACTGGATAAAGAAAATGAGGTACATATACACCATGGAATGCTATGCAGTCATTAAAAAGGGGATTATGGCCTTTGCAGGGACAAGGATGGAGCTGGAGGCCATTATCCGTAGCAAACTAACACAGGAACAGAAAACTGAATACCATGTGTTCTCACTTACAAGAGGGAGCTAAACGATGAGAATACAAGTACACATAGAGGGGAAGAACGCACACGGGCGCTTGCTAGAGGAGGAGGGAGAGGATCAGGAAAAATAACTAATGGATACTAAGCTTAATATCTGGATGATGAAATAATGTGTTCAACAAACTCCATGACATATTTACTTACGTAACAAACTTGCACATCCTGCACATGTACCCCTAAACTTAAAAGTAAAAAAAAAAAAAAAGAAATTTTAAGTCATAATGGACAGCTATAGATAGAGCAAAGACCTAAGGAGACAATTAGCAAACTCTTAGATAGTTATAAATAAAACAGGCTAGAGAGACAAAGATGGAAATAAAGGAAGATGGTGATAAGATGTGGAGGACAGAGTGAGAAGTTCCACACAGGGCCACTGCTTAGGCTTATTCAGACAGGCTACAGAACAATTCTAGAAGATGAAAGTAACAGCACAATCTATGACGGAGAAATCTTAAAAGTAGTCAGAGAGAAAAGTTAGACCATCTACAGATAAATAGCAATTAGGCTAACATCTGTCTTCTCAACAATAACAATGAAAGCCAGAGGCAGTGAAATGATATTTTCCATGAGTCAAGAGAAGAAAATTGACCACCTGCAAATGAAGACTTAGTAAAATTATATTACAAGAATGAGAGCAAACAAATTTTTTATATTTGGATAAATAAAACAGGTCCTCACCAAAGGAAATTTTAAAAGATGTGGCTTAGAAGGAAAATTAGCACAGATAGAGAGTCAGAGATTCAAAAAGAAATACAAAGCAAATGTGTGATTAATATGAGAGCAAATCTAAATTAATATTGCAGTATATATTAATAATAATAATGTCTAATTTGTTGACTTACAAATAACAAGATAAGGTATTGCTTCCAGTAAGATGTGGTAGACTGTGGCAGGTTGACTCCCCTACTGCAACTACTATCAAGAAAAAAAAGAAAAGCTGCAAAAATAGAAATTTGAAGACATCATAAAGCTGTGGAAATGAGGGCGAAATGGACCCTATGTAAGTTGATAACTGCTGACAGTTTTCTTTCCTGCAGGCAAGTGCTGATTCTGGATGTGGGCTGAGGACCGGCATTGGCCCAAGCAGAGGTTGCCTACTGAAGGAAACAGAAACTAAGCAGCACCTTTAGCAGTTGTGCGGGGCTGCCATGATGGATGGGAAACAAGAGAAGCCTGAAATACAGGAAGCCAAGTGACTGTTGGCTTTAACACATAGGGCACTGCTAAGTGCTTCGTGCAGCACAGGTGACTGGGAAAGGAGGATGGAAGGTTGGAATAAAATCTCTCCTAATCTCATGAGACTTAGGAGACAGCATTCCGAGAGAGAGAGAGAGATGGAGGGGGAGAGAGAGAGAGAGAGAGAGAGAGAGAGAGAGAGCGAGCAAGAGCTTCACATAAATCCCTGTTTTCCCTATCAAGACGTTTGCCAGATTTTGAAGATAGCCAGAAAAGCTCAAAACATCCAAAAAGCAGATTGAATCTCCTTCAGGCTTTTAGGGCTGAGGAGACAGAGATTAGCTAGGATCCCAACCAAAAGCCATGAAGACCACACAAGGAAATGGGAAAACCCATTGGTGGTAGATTCAGTCTTCCTCAAACTGCAATCCTCTTAAATTCCTGACTAGACTGAGGTCATCAGCCTTTCATCCTGATTCCCCAACAGAGGAGAGGGGTAAGCTTCTCTGGTGGAGAAGGTATCAGCAGGAACCTCCACAGTTCTTTCGCATGCAATGTCCAGCTTATGGTCAAAATTAAGAGGCATGTGAAAGAGCTAGAAGAGAAAAGAAAAGAAGCAAAGCAAAGCAAAGAGAAAAGGAAAGCTATCAATAAGAACAGATCCATAGATGACCCAGTTATTGTATTCGTCAAACAGGACTTTGACTAGGATTATTCTGTTAAAGATAATAGAGAAAAAAGATGAGCAGAATGAATGAACAGATGTAGCCTTTTGAAGTCTAGTATCTTTTAATAGTTACTTGGAATCAATACAATGGTACTAGATGGGTTTACAGCAGACTGGACACAGCAGACTGTAGGATCAGTCACTTAAAGGCAGAACAATAGATAAAATTCCAGTAAAAACCAAAGAGGAAAGAGAAAGGAACGTTAAAAAGACAACAGAGTATAAGCACCACATGGGGCACTATTAAAGGTCTAACATACACATAATTGGAGTCCCAGAAGGCAAGAAGAAAAACTGGGCAGAAGCAAAATTTGGAAAGACAATGATTAAGAGTTTCTAAAAACTGATGAAAGAAACCAACTCATTGATTCAAGAAGCCCACGCTCTCCAAAAAGTCAAATACAAAGAAAATCATAACCACACATATCACAGTCAAAATGCTGAAAACAAATGAAAAGAGAAGTTCTCAAAAGCAGTAACGGGGAAAAGAGACATTACCTTCAAGGAAGCACCAATAAGGTGGATTTGTCAATGAACATTGATGGACTCTAGAAAAATCTTTAAAATGCTGAAATAAGAAAAAAAAAAACATACCACTCTTGTATTATATACATAGCAAAAATCCTGCAAAAATGAAACAAAGACATTTTCAGAAAGCTAAAAATCAGCAAAAATTGAATGCCATCACACTGACACTGAAAGACATATCAAAGAAAAATCTTCAGACTGAAGGAAAATTATTCAATCCAGAAACAAAAACTGCAAGAAGGAATAAAAGACACTACAAAGGAGAGGTATTTGGGTTAGTGTAAAAGAATATTGGCTGTTTAAGATGACAATATTAATAATGTCTTATGAGATTTATAACATATGTAGAAGTAAAATTATTTAACCACAGCATGAAAAGCAAGAAGCTGGTATAGGAGTTTAACTGTTGTAAAGTTCTTGCATTGTTCAGGAAGAAGTAAAAGCCTTAGCTTTAAATAGACCATAATAACTAAAGATATATATTAAAACTTCTAAGTGGATATTAATCCACTTCATGGTAATTCAGGAATGTGAAACACAAAGCCAACATCAGGAAAAAATACAATAATAAAGCTATTTACTTAATTTTTAAAAAGGCAGGAATGAAGAAATAAAGGAAGAAAGAAGAGATAGTACAAATAGAAAAACAAATAGCAAAGTGGTAAAATTAAACCCCACAGTGTCTAAGTATAGTAAATATAAATGACTAAAAGTAACAAGATAGAACTAAAATAATGAATTGCTTATGCACTGGGAAGGAGATAACAGGAGTCCCAATACTGAAAAGGTATTATTGTTCAAGAATTAAAGTATCAATGAGATCTAGACAGTTAGTAAGTACCCTAAATGAATTAGTAGTTAACCTTGATTAATAGGTACCCTTGATATTTTAACATGCAGTAGTATATGTTAAAATATCATGGGTAACTACTAAATGAATTAACTTAGTAAGCTTTCTGTTCTGAACTACTTTAGAAATTCTTATCAGTTACTATTATTA
Organism: Saimiri boliviensis; assembly: GCF_048565385.1. Lineage (NCBI taxonomy): Eukaryota > Metazoa > Chordata > Mammalia > Primates > Cebidae > Saimiri > Saimiri boliviensis. The sequence continues at coordinate 12,839,269 of NC_133468.1, forward strand.
TTATTTTTAGTAGAGACGGGGTTTCCGTCATGATGGCCAGGCTGGTCTGGAACTCCTGACCTCAGGTGATTCACCTGCCTCAGCCTCCCACAGGGCTGGGATTACTGGTGTGAGCCACCATGCTCGATCTCTTGTCAGTTAACTTGAATTTGACAACTAAGTATCATTATTCAAGTCTCTGAGGTTATAAGATTTGATAGAGAAGTAAAAATCTTCATAACACTAAAATATTTACTAATAAGCTGATCACTTAACCATTTTATGCACACTTAAGTTTTACCTCCCGTTAACGCTGGTTTCTAGCCTTACTCACCTCACCTAGGTCTATTGGTTTCCTTTGGCTTGTTGGTTATTTTAAACATCTGAGGGGTAATGGAAATTCAAAGGAAATTGATGAAGAGGAAAAGTGCAAACCTTTAAACAGATTTAGGATTTCACGAAGATAGCAAAATCATTGTTGGATAACTTTTCCATTCACATTTAAACTACAGGCAAATGAGAAACTCACAGAATTAAACTAGTTAACGACTGAGGAAGAGAAAGGCGACAAAGTTGTCAGGTGTTTCAAAGAAGAAAAATGTTACCTTCTAATGATTGGAAGAGGCCCATGGGAAAACGGATAAAGCTTGGAAATATTTGCCCAAAATGACCTTCTTTATTTATTGTGCTATGAAAGTCAGACAAAATCAAAACTGTTAGATTGTGCTATGATGTTGTCTAAAAAATGTACCATGCCTCCCCAAAATCAACACTTAATAATTTCTATTTTAATGGAAAAAAAGCACATTTGACATTATAACCTACATTTTGTTAATAGACAATAAAAAGATTTACTTTTGTGCTTTCAATTTTATTTTTTCATAATATGGCCTCACTCAAACCTTTTATCTTCACTATCACAATAAATAGTCAACACTTGTTTTAAGAAGATTCTCTTTAAGTGTTTTTTTGCTGGTATGAATTATTCTTAGAAAAATGAGGAGTGCCCATGTCTGCTTTCTTTTATCTGATAAATATCTTTTTATGTAGTATTTACGTAGATGTGAACGCTCATGTCCCCAGTATTCATATGTTGAAACTTAATCCTCAGTGCAGTGGTGTTGGGAGGTGGAGCACGTGGTGGGTGGTGCTTAGGTCTCGAAGGCAGGGCCCTCATGAATGGGATCAGAGACCTTATAAAAGAGGACTAGCAGAGCTTCTTTGTCACTTCTGCTTTGTGAGGACACAGTTAGAAGGCACCAATCTATGAAGAATTGGCTCTCAACAGACTTTGAATTTGCTTGTGTACTGACCTTGGACTTTGCAATACATTTCTACTCTATAAATTGTAGTAAAGTACAGTAGTCCCCTCATTCAGCAGTTTCACTTTCCACGGTTTCAGTTACTCGTGGCCACTTGCAGTTTGAAAATAGGTGAGTACAGTACAGTAAGATACTTTGAGTGAGTGAACAAGAGAGAGATGCTGCATTCACATAACTTTTATTATATCATGATAATTGTTGTATTTTATTATTAGTTATTAATTGTTAATCTCCTACCATGCCTAATGTATGAATTAACCTTTATCATAGGTATATATGTATGGGAAAAACAGTAAATATGGGGTTTGGTACTAACTGTGATTTCAAGTGTCAACTGGGGGTCTTGGAATATATCCCCTGTGGATAGGGAGGATTACTGTACCCAATGTAAGGTATTCTGTTATAACAACCAGAATGGACTAAAAGAATGTGTGTGTCTTATTTTCTTTTCCATGCAGGATTGAGTCTTGACACTTTCTGTTTCTGACAGTTACTATGAGCCAGGCATTTACCTAAGTATAATATCTCGTGTAATCTTTGCAGCAATGGTATAAGAGAGTTTAGATTTAGAAGCTGAGGTCTAGAGAGTTCAAGGGATGATTTGCCCAGTGCCACATAGGGAGTTTATGACTCAATCCAGGTCTCCATCTCAGATGTGTCTGACTTCCAAACCAAGCTGTTAATTTTGATGCTACACTTTCCTATCCATCTTTCTTTCTCCAGGGGTCACGACAGGGCCTGCCACATAGTAGGTGCTTAGTGAATATTGGCAGATATGAATTATTGCTTAACTCAGGTCCTCAGTTCAGTGTGACATGGTGGAATGGGTATTATTACCATTGTTCAGTTTGACTTTGGGGCCTATGGCTAGGAGCCCAGGCGCAATAAATCTGTAGATGGAGATACCTCTTTAGAATGGAAGCTGGCAGTGAGCATTTTCCCCATCTTGCTCTGTTGATAATATTACTAGGATGGGGGAACTGGAATAGAACCAGTAGTAGATCTCAAGCTTTTAAAATGTGCCAGGCATTATCTGGCTTATTTTCAATTTGTTATCTGGATCTCCTAAGAACTCTGCTAGGTAGGTGTTATCTCACTTCTGTAGAGGTGCAGAGGCTTGCCAAGGCTATTCAGCCTGTACATGGCAGAACCTGGGTTCAGACTGTCTGACTGCAAACCTCTTTCCCTCTTCACAATATTACTTTATCATGATGGCTCGGAGCAACCAAACTAGGTAAGAAAGTGGGTAGGTGGGTCGTGGGTGGGAGTTTGCTTTGTGGTTCTGCCACTGCTCTGAGATGATGACAAAGTACTCAGTCACCTGGGTGGCTGGAGTGTGCAGTCTCAGGAAAAGAGCTTGCTGGTGACAAGTATTGAATAGCCCAGCCCACATTTCTGGGACAAGGTTGCAAGCATCATTCATTCAGCTCAGAAAGATAAATCCCTGTCAGTCGGATTAATGAAGCTGGTGGCACTCACTGTTTGGGACTGGCTAAAAGCTGATTATGAGTTCAGATAGACACTTCACAATCAGAAGGACTGAGAAATGATTGGGGCAGACTCCAGGGGGTGACGGTGAGAAATGACCAGTCCAAGAGGAATGCTTCAGGCCTGGCACAAAGGACAGACAGATGACCACGGGGTCTTATGGAACACTGGGTCACCTGCAGTAAAGAATCATATGTAGCTGTATGGAAGGGACCTCAGAGGTCATTCTTTTCCCACCCCTACCATTGACCCATTTTATAGATGGGGAAACCAAGGCCTGGAGAGGGGAAGGGCCTTGCCCAAAGTCACACATTCAATATTATCAAGCTCATACTTCATAGCTGGAGAAACTGAAGTTCAGAAACTGTGATATCTGAACTTGCCTGAGATCACATATGAGATTGTCTGTCTCCATACCTGCATTCTATAGATGAGATCACTGAGGCAGAGAGCAGGCCCAGAGAGGGCACATTTTATATCTCATGCAGAAATGGCACACTGGGCAGCATTAGACCTTCCAGCCTCCACCTGCCTTTTGATGTGGCCACTAAGACCTTCTCTACCAGAGCAGTGGGAAGTGTTTGAGGTTCTTATTCTACTGGTCCCACACTATCTTGGTGGCCTGCTGGTGTTTTGGGTACTTCACCTTCTGCGATTAAAGGCAAGTTGGTTTGGAAGAAAGAGCCACTGTGATGCAACCATTATGGCAGGAGTGGGATCATGGTAAGCTCGCTGGAGTTTCTGACCTTTCAGATGCCTCAGGCTTGGGCCACAATGCATCCTGGATTACTGAGAATGGGCTGCCCAATCTTCTCAGCCATTACTCATAGCATTGTGCTCAGGGAAGGGCAGGTCTTCATCACATGGTGCACTCGTGAATTTCCACCTTTTACCTGAGAAGCACCATGCTCTCCAGTGTAATTGTCGATAAATTATTGTCCCTGAGATCCACATAGCAGGGCTGGGCAACAGCTGCTGGTGCAATAACTCATCACAAGGCTCACCGGCTGACAAGCCCAGGGCTGTAAGTATGCTGGGCTCTAGCAACCTGCTTACTGTGCCTCAGCATACCTTTTGAGACTTTTGTAGGGTGAAGTGAGGACTGGTACTGGGGGCAGGCACTCTATCCATGAAGCCTAGCAGCTGCTCTCTCTGCAGAACACAGGCTTTGGGGGAGCCATGCCCCCAGGAAAGCTCCTGGGTCTGTTTCCTCACCCTGAAATCTTGTTTCCCTCATACTTGAGTTTTGCAAGAAGATGGTTTCCCTGGAATCTAGAAGGAAAGCGGCATATATTGGGAGCCTTACTTTACACCAGAGGAACTCAGACCCAGACAGCAAAAGCGCACAGGTCAGATCCACACAGCAGACAGGTGGAGCCACAGAGGCCCACATGCAGGTTGAAGGACCATTTCTTTATTGTTATTATTTTAAAAATCCCTTCTCATTTCAGTTTGGCCATGCAGGCACTGGAAAGGATAAATTTTTATTGACCTTGAGTTCTTAATACTTGCCACTTGAGAACACAGAGAGCTGGGCTTAGAAGACACATTTAAACTTGTAGCAATTTTTGACCAAAGAACCTGTTCCTCCCATTTCAGTCACTCACTTCCCCCAGCTGCTGCTTGACATTTGTCCTTGACAAATAACTTGTTGAGTGACTATCCTGTGCCAGGCCTGAGTTCTAGGTGCTAGAGACAGTGGTCAACAGGCAGGCCAGGTCCCTGCTCTTCGGGGGCTTCGAGTCCAGTGAGGACAATGGATAATAGGCCAACAGCACATTCACAAGATACTCTAGGTTGGGATGAGCGCTACAGGGGAAACAAAACAGGGTGATGAGATGCAAGACCCTTGGTGTGCATTCCAGCAGAGGCTCATTCCAGCAGAATAACCGGGGAAGGGCCTTTCTGAGGAGCAGGCATGTATGCTGAGACCCAGATGCCAAAATACTGTGGACCATGGGCAGGTCTGGGGTTGAAAGCAGGAAAGAGCTTGGTGTTTGCAAAAGCGCAGGAAGCACAGCCAGTGGTGAAAGACGAGAGGTCAGCAGGGCCAGAGCAGGTGTGGCCTGGAAGGCTGTGGTTGGGAGTAGGGATTTCACTCCAAGGGCCGGAAGAAATGCCCCAGTTTCACAATGGCAAATGACAACATGGGTATTTCCCTTCAGGATTTTAAAACCTGAAGTTTAACCAGGAAGTGACAACCTGACATCTGACTTTATAGTGACTTGGAGGAGGCAAATTTGGTGGCAATGAGGCAATCTTGAAACGTCTGCCATAGTGTAGACTAGAGATGGGGTTGGCTTGGGCTAGTGAGCCAACAGGAGGTGAAGAGAGGTAGAAGAAATGAGACAGACTCTGGAGGCCATGATCACAGGACCTGCAGGTTGGATGTGGATGGTGTTGAAGGCCAAGAGAATAAATGACACCCCAGAAGGAGGGATAGAAAGCCAGCCCAGAGCCCCCAGGCTAGTGGCGGTTCAGGGAATGTCAGTGGTGGAAAATCTCATGAAGACGGCTGGCTGAGAAGGAGTAGCCAGAAATGGACTCATTGAATACTATTGGTTCACTTAGTGAATGAGCGCAGGCACTCACGGGCCTTTGGCAATTACAGGAACGAATGATTCCTCTAAGTGCCAAAGGCCTGTGTGCCTTTGGTGAACCACAAGACGCCTCTCCGCTGGAGCTCTGAACATCCTGTGGTCATTGCTTCAAGATGCACCCTCCATGAGCTGAGAGTTTTGGAGGCGGCACCGGGGTCTCATTATGTATTCCTGCGCCAAGGACACAGCTGGTGCAAGGGAGCCATCTAGAATGAGGACTAGGGATGGGGAAGAGTGGAGGTACGGGTGAAGAAGGTGGAACAACTGTGTGTGTAGACAGACCCTCTTGTGACCCTCATCCCAACAAGGTCCAAAGTCAAGGCCACAAGACTCGTGTGATGAGAAGCACAGGAGCTGGTGAGGCTGTGGGGAAGAAACTGGCTATAGGGAGGCTTTCTACTGTCCCCTCCATTGTTGGAAAAGCGTTTTGGAATAGCCATCATAATAGGATATTTACCATCTGTTGTGTTTCTGCTTTGTCAGGCCATGTGGGGCTGCTCAAATCACCCCTGCTTAATTATGAGCCCAGATTGCAGATGGCATGTGCCTTGGAGTGGTTGTGAGGAGGACACTTCTACATGAGAGCATGCCTTGGAAGTTCAAGCACATGTACTCAGTAGCCTCTCTGCCTATACTGGAGAAGGCATGAAGATAGTCATTAAGAGCTCTAGGCTTAGCTCTGGCTGTGAAACATTCTCGGAGCCTCAGTTTTCTTATCGGTAGAATGGGAAGAGCTATAGTAGCTTCCTCCCAGGGCTCTCTGGCAAGATTAAGATTTCACATACCGAGCTGAACTCAGCGGTGTTCATTACTCTTGCTTTAAGCTCCTGAAGGGAAATAATGTCAGGTCTGTGGCCAGAGGGGACAGCTGCTTCTGTCAGGGTCTCAGCTGGACACAATGGTGACCTCAGGTTGTGGAACTGGAAGGCTGTGTAACAAAGGGACTATGTATAGTGGTGTAGGGAGAATGTGGAAAACACACTGAAAGGGCAGTGCCCCACGTAAGGAGCAGTGGGTGCCCCAGCACCCCAATCTGATGAGTGAGGGAAGCCATCAAGAAAAGGCAGAGCAAAGAGCCATGCTGTGCAACTCTCGGGAAGGGAGCCTGGGAGTTGAAACCTCATGTCACCCTCCTCCCACCCGCAGTCTCTTCTGGGGCCTCCTGTGTCATGAACAGCTGAAGTCAGAAGGCAAAGTCTTCATTCATAGGGTCCTCCCAGGTCAGCCTCTCCAGCTGGCAGTGGAGAGGGGATCCTGAAGACAAACAGAATATCCAGGGGAAGGGTTCGTGCAAGGGACAAATGGGGAAAGCAGGCATTTACTCCTGCCGGTATGACAGGTGGAGAAACTGAGGCTCAGGGGTGACATCACTTGCCTAGAATCACAGACCTTGGCTGCCTGACTCCCAAGTCCATGCCCTTAACTGTTGCTCCACACGGCTCCACTCATTCATATCCTGAGCTGAGTGCTATTTTCCTCATTTTACAGTTAAAACAACGTGTGCTCAGATGGGTAAGCTTGTCTGAGGTCACGCAATTGTGAGGATCGGGACTGGGATTGTAGGAACCAGGTCAGGGAACCCCACCACCAGCTGCTCCTGTTTCTCAGCATAATCCTTTCTCAGCAGGAGGAGAGAAGATTCTGGAAGCTACCTTAAGATGGGAGCTGTTACCTCTCTGAGCCACCAACCTGAAGTGAGGTGGCCTGTGACACAAGAATCAACCTGAGGGGGTGTCCTGGGAGAGTTGGTCGTGCTGGCAGAGGAACACACCCTCGTCTCACTTTGCAAAGCCACCTTCTGGTGAGATTGCAGGGTGTCATCTTTCCTTCGGTAATAATTTTTCCAAGCAGAGCTGCACACTTTTGACTCTCCACTCCTTAATCCAGCAAATCTGACACCCAGGGGACGCATCCTTCCATCCTGCCTCCCTCCTTGCCTGCCCTCCCCCACCTTCAGCCACTTTCCAGGCTTCTGAGTGGATTTTCTTTGACTTTGTCCTCTGCTCCAG